>NC_089824.1:144294162-145537496 GCF_035046505.1 Tiliqua scincoides
GTCATACACAACTAGGAGGTACTAGATCTAGATTATATCCTTCCACTCCGTTATGTGGATGTCATCATAAGACACTTACCATGATTGTAACGTTATTAACTGTAAAACAAAGTGTATGGAGATTGATTTTAAAATAAGACGGTGCTTTGCTTATTTGCTGAAATACTATGAATTGAAAAAAGCAACAAATTTCTAAAGATACCACAGACGCTTTAATCACCTTGACCCTATGAAAAATCAAAACCAAATAGGTTTTAACAAGTGTGACTCCTGTCTATCATTAAATAAATAAATATTTTAAATTTATGCCTCCTCAAGGTAAAAGGACATTTGCCCCTTTCCCTGGATAAGCCCCAGAAGCTGCAATGAGTCAACTTGATCCTGTACCAGTGACATTGCTAGTGCAAATCTATCTATGCAAGTGGATTGGACCCAGGAAGAGGATTTGGATTCAGTGCTATTGCCAAGCCCATCCCCTTCCTGGACCTGGTCCACCCACCCCACCCTGTTCTGCCCTCTCTCACCCTGTTCAACACCCCATTCAAACCCCCACCCCTGCACAGGGCCTACCTGCTTTGGTGGGCCTCTGTTTCTCTGCCAGCACATGCAAGATGGCTCCAGCCTTCCTTCTGGCACACCACCTCCCTATGCTGCCACAATGTGCTTTATGTCATGTTCTGCCAGCGGAACATGCATCCTGCAAGTGCTGCCTTGGGTGGATTGGACCATCAGGCTGAAGTCCCATGCATACTTACCTAGGAGTAAGTCCCACTGAACTCAGTGGGGTTTAAGTCTGAGGAGACTTCCTAGGATTGTGCTGCAGGTGTGGTTATCCTTGTGCAGTTCTTGGCATTTTTCGGGCTTGCAGCATGACCAAGCACCAAAGCACAGTTTCATGCAATTTAAATGTACATCTTGGGGGGGAAGCCCTCTAGTTAGGAAAAAAATGTTATCAGTAAGTGATTATAAGCATAATACAAAAAAAGACTAAATAAAGTTTAACAAGGGTAAACTGAAAGGCAAGATGAACTCACTCTGATGTGTAAATGCAATTCCTAGTGGAATACTCGTTTCCCTACAATAATTAATTTTGAACACTAAGCCAGTATGTCTATTTTTGATAATTATAAAATTGTAGTCATCCATGTCACAGCAAATTATTTATATTTATTATTAGAAATCTTCGTAGATATCAAGCATCAGAGGAGATATACATTTTACTATATTCCACTACAGGTTTAGAGGGTGCTATTTTGAATTATGATGGACTCAAATCGAACACTCAAGTTAAAGACTATGAATTAAATTGTAACTTGTCACTCCCAAATGTTTTCTGTGCATGGAGAGCGAGTTGAATTCACAAAAAAAGTTCTTCTGTAAGTGCAAGGGGTGCTTTCATAAACACAACTCTCTTTGCATCTTCTGGGAAGTTAGGATCCAACTCTAAATCTTTAGCTGGTATAATGTACAGTGGACCACTGCTTTACGATGGTAATCTGTTCTTGTGGCACCATTGTGTTATGAAAATATTGCAATGCAAACCCAGTACTGCATTTCTTTCCTTCCTTCCTCTTTTTCCGTCTTAGGCAGCCCAATCCTAAGCTCCCTTGCACTGTGCAGTACAGCGGCGCCAAAATGGTTGCTGCTTTGTCCTGCAGGGCCAGGGAAGCCACCAGAAGTCTCCTCGGGGAAAAGGGACATTTGTCCCCTTACCCCAAGTAAAGCTCCAGCCTCCACAAAGGGGCTCCTTGGGCTGAATCATTGGTGCAGACTTGAGAAGTCCTGTTTCAGGCTTCGGAGCCCAACGCAGGATAGGATTTGGTGTAAGTGGCCTCTGCCAGTCCCACCCCATCCTGGGGCAGTCCTGTCCCCATTCTGCTCTCTCTCCAACCTCCCCCACCCAAGAATACCTCCCCATGCCTCCTTTCATCCTCCCTACTCCCCCACACCACCCGGTACTCACCTTCTTGCCGCCAGTGGCTGGGGCTCCAACAGCACAAGCCTCCCCACCAGCGCTGCTTCCTCTCCAGGTGGTGCAAATGTAGCTTAGAATTGGGCTCTAAAAGATTATTTACAAGGTGTCTACAGTGCTCTTTAGAGGCCACGGTTATCGGTTTACAGTGTTGGAATTATAACACATGAATTACAATGCACTGTTTCCCCCAATATGCACTGCCATGTTGTTAAAGACAGTGCTTTTAAGTTGAAATGCCACCAAATGCTTGCATTTGCATTGTTGATTGGGGCTACAATCCTATCCACACTTACCTAGGAGCAAGCTATTGACTATAATGGGACTTACTTCTGAGTAGACATGCATAGGATTGGGCTCTGGGTCATCTGTCACCCACAAGGTCCTGTTGGCAGCAATCATGTGCACTTATTGTAAAAAGAATCTGGAGAAAGTGAAACTTCTTACATTAAGAGGATAGTATGTCTTATGGTACTTTTGAAAGTTATACAAGCCACAGTGCATTAAAGTAAACTCTAATAGAAACTGTAGGCCTAGTTTGGCTTTTGTGAAAAGGATAGAGTGGTCTAATTAATAGTTATTGCATCAACTTCAGTCAGCAGTTGCAGTAACAACACTGATGATATTGATGGCATTGGAGAGCCAGGCATGGCTCAGAATGAAAATGAGCAGAGGATTCATCTATCAAATCCATATTGCTGTAGGCCATGGGAGGCAGTGGAGGTTTTTGTTTTGTTGCTTTCTTGTTCAGCTAGTTTGTTTTAGTGGTTCAGCTCCAAGTGATTAAGATATATATATATTCACTCCCACACACACGTGTCAAATCACATATATACTTACTTGAGGTCTAGAGCTCCCTCCCCCCCATTTGCGCATTAAGCAGGCGGTCCAAAGATGCATACTATAATGCTAATGGTATGGCCCTTGCTAAGTTTTCCATCAGCTCTAACATGATCTGGCTCAATGGTCTAAGAGAGTTCCCCAACGCTGATGAATTTACTTTTGTATCCTCTCGTGGTGCCAGCGTTGTGGATTACATTTTAGTTTCCACTAAAATGAAACATCATGTGAAAGATTTTGCCATTGGGGACCTAACCCTTAGTGACCATCTACCTTTAATCTTGGTCCTTGACCTCCATTCTGGGAGTGTTCCATCACAAGCTGAGATGGATACAAATCCAGAGGGTAGGTATAAAATTGTGGCTAATAGCGCCCTTTCCCCTAATTTCCATCGTCTAAGTACGGAACCAGCAAGCAGAGATTTTTTATCAGCCATTCTACAGGATCCGGATCCCCTTGTTCAAATCAAATCCTTTGAAGGTTTTATTGGTCACGTTTTTAAGGTTTTGAGTACGAAGCCTAAGTTGGTTGAATCCTGTGGTGCATTTGACAAAAAGGATTGGTTTGACAGTGAATGTAGGAATCTTAAGGTGTGTATTAGGGCTTCTTATTTAGATTTTAGAAAGTACAATGACTCCAAGTGTTTGGTTAAATACTCTATCCTTAAAAAACAACTAAGTGTTTTATTGACAGAGAAAAAGAAAAGGTTTGTTTTAACTCAGTGGAACAAGCTGCATCAAGCAATTCAACAAAAAAATAATAAACAATTTTGGGCAGTTGTAGCAGGTTCGTGTAGATCAGAAACATACGACCCTGCTATTATTCCATCATCTACATGGGTTCAACACTTCACAGACATTTTTTACGATAAGAGCAAATCCCCAGACGCCTACCCTGACTTTACCTCTGTGGATCTGCCTATCTGGCCTCCTGTGACCCCTGAGGAAATTAAAGAACTAATTATGCAATTGAAGCCAGGGAAGGCTGCAGGTCCAGATGAAATACCACCTGAGCTTTTAAAAGGCGATCCGGAATGGTGGGCCCAGTTACTTGCCCACGTCTTTACAGTGATTGACAGTTCTGGCCTATTGCCCAATGTCTGGCTTACAGCGACAGTTATCCCTATCCATAAAAAGGGTGACCCTACCACACCAGGAAATTTTCGGCCCGTTAGTTTGCTTTCTGTAATAGGTAAGATTTATGCTAAATATCTATGCAATAAACTTAGTCTCTGGGTTACTTCGCAAGGCATCTTAGGCCCCGAGCAATCTGGCTTCTGTCGGGGCAAATCAACTTTGGACAATTGTTTGATCCTATCTCATTTGGCCCATAAGCAGGTTAGGATATGCAAGGCTCGCCTTTATGTAGCCTTCCTTGATCTGAAAGGTGCCTTCGATTCTGTGGATAGGGAGCTTCTTTGGTCCAAGTTGGAAAACATGGGGATTGATAAAAGATTGTTGCTACTGATTAGGTCCCTCCATCTAAATACTTCATGCAGGGTTAGACGCTCCTGGAGTGGGAATCTAACTCATTCCATTGCTACCAACAAAGGGGTCAAACAGGGCTGTGTCTTGGCCCCCATGCTTTTC
Organism: Tiliqua scincoides; assembly: GCF_035046505.1. NCBI lineage: Eukaryota > Metazoa > Chordata > Lepidosauria > Squamata > Scincidae > Tiliqua > Tiliqua scincoides. The sequence goes on from NC_089824.1 coordinate 144,298,564, forward strand.
AATCTGTTTCTAAACGACCTTGCCCCATCCCTGAAGGAAGTAGATAGCCATTGCCCGAAGCTTGGCGCAAGCCAAGTGCCGCTACTTCTGTATGCGGATGATGCAGTACTGATATCCCGTACTAGGATTGGCCTAAAACGTCTGCTGAATCGCACTGAAGAGTATCTTCTGTCCAACAAATTGCAAATCAACTATGCTAAATCTAAGATAATGATATTTGCCAATAGATGGAAGGCTTTTAAGTGGTCTTGTAATGGCAATAAAATGGAGCAGGTTAAGCATTTCAAGTACCTGGGAATCAACTTCCATTACAGGCTCACTTGGGCTTTTCATCGTAAGGCAGTGCAGAACGCATCCAAACTGGCATCCTCAGCTATTTCCCGTTTCTTTTTTACCTGCGGCAATGGTTATGTTCCAGCTGCTCTGGAGGCATTTAAGGGAAAGATTCTTTCCCTGGTCCTTTATGGCTCTCCCATCTGGTATAAGGCTATTACCCAACCATTAGAACGCATTCAAGCCTCCTTTCTGCGGAAGATTTTGGGTTTACCCAGGTGCGTTCCCTACTCGGTTCTGTGTCTTGAGGTGGGGTTAATTCGGCTAAAGACGACTGCTTGGCTTAGATTACTGAAATTTTGGTTTAGGACTTTATTTAACCCTACCTCCTCTGGTCTAATGCTCCAATTATTGTCGGATTCAGTCCTGCCATTAGAGATCACTGATCTTCTAACCAAGCTCAAGTCAATAGGGCTGGACACTGCAGAGCTAGGCATGATTGGGTGTGATGCTGCTTACAGAATCGTCAAAGAAAGAATTCTTGACATCGAACAACAAGAGCTGTTTAGTGCCGCCAGAACCACATGCTCTCCACTCTATCTCCATGTTCCAATCAGTTTTGGGAAACTGGCCTCCTTCTTTTATCACCTGGAGTGCCCACAGGCTCGGAGAGCATTCACACTTGCAAGATGTAATGCTCTTCCATCAGCCGTGTTATCGGGCAGGTTCAGTGGTATTCCCTACTCGGAGAGGAAATGCAAGTGTGGTAGGGATTGTATTGAGACCATAACACATACCCTTTTCTACTGCCCACTTCATGATGTCTCACGCAAGAAATATCTAGGCCCTTTGCTAATTAGGATGCAGGGCTGGGAGGACTCAATCATGCTTCAGTCTCTCCTTTCCACATCTGACTCTGAGACCCTTGATAGGGTCGCTGCCTTTTTATTTGGGGTAATTGCCAGGCAGAGCTCTGGAACTCTGGGCAGTATGTGAGGAAAAGACTGATGTCTACGTTGTGGTGTCTTTGTATATTTTTGTTTTGTTTTGTTCTTTCTCTGTATTTTATGCCAATAAAGGTCTACTGAACTGAACTGATATATATATATTCACTCCCACACACACGTGTCAAATCACATATATACTTACTTGAGGTCTAGAGCTACTACCAGTGTTTAGGAAAGACCCAATTTTTGTATTTCTTTGTTATCCTACTGGATGGTTTACAGCAACAACTGCAGGTAGGTAGGTGAGGCGGTAGATATCCAAGGGTTCTTCCAGCTCCACAATCTCGTTTCAGAAAACATTTTTCTAAACACTTCTTTTCTTTTACCTGATTCCCCTGCGATGTTGGCAGCAAAGCATGCCAGCTTCGCATCTTGAGATAAGCCTACAATTTATTGCTGCCATCTGCAGTAAGTCTTAGATCTAACCCTTCCTGACAACTATCTCCTCTCTTTTATTTTAACAATCTATTTGACTTATGACAAGGATAAGCCATCATCTTGCTGGGAAATCTTACAATCCTGACACTGGCTTTAGGCTGTTTCATATATACAAGCTAGACCACATCCAACTCAAGCAGCTACCAGTTCTCTGCTTTGCCATGCTGTGTTTCTTGTTCCTTGGTCAGTGTGTGTCACTCCTATATCCAGTCAGAAGAAAGAAAGAAAAAGAGTTAACAATATGAACGGACTCTGCATAAAGTTGGTTCACATTGCCTCACATGTAGAGCTATGATGTAGTAGCTATCAAACTCATATTTGACATTACACTTTCATTGGCCTATTTTAAAAAGTACACTATCATAGTACTGAGAAATGTGACTGAAAAAAGAACTTGCTTAAACTGTTACCATAACTTGCCTTTGCAGCAGAACTGGAAATCCCATTGCTACTTCAATAAATTATAATACAGTTGCATATCACTTAGCAACAGGGATGCGGATTGGTACCCCTGTCGCCAAGCAAGGCTTGATGTTATGCAAAGCCTCCAAAGGCGAGGGGAGCAAGGCTTTTCTGAGCCTCACAGAGGCAGCACGCATCTACATGCTGCCTCTATGAGGCTCAGAATGCTAGTTTTGGGCAAAAATACGTGATGTCCGGTTTCCCAGGAAACTGGAAGTCATGTGATTTTGGCCAAAACAGTCAGCCTGAACCTTGTAGAGGTAGTGCACAGATGTGCGCTGCCTCTGCGAGGCTCAGAAAAGCCTACATAGGCAAGGGGAGCGTGACTTCTGTCACCTTTGGAGGCTGGGGAGGTGAACAGGGACCAGCAGCGGCTGTTGAATATGCGGGCTGTCGCTGGTCAGAACGTTGCTAAGCAACACTTACCTGTTCTTAATTTTAAACACCACAATCAAACCTAACTAATTCAATGAGAACTAACTCAACCAATATATTATGGTTGGCAACCTTCAGTCTCAAAAGACTATGGTATAAGCCTACAGCACCCAGTATTCCCAGGCAGTCTCCTATCCAAATACTAACCAGGCCTGACCCTGCTTAGCTTCTGAGATCAGACGAGATCAGGCATGTGCAGGGTAACCAATATATTGGCATTGGGAAAAAATGCTGATTAAGCAAAGAACATGAAATCACAGCAGCCAAGAACCTATTGTGAAGAATCTACTGTCAAATTTGATGCGTTGCCCTAAAAAGGTTTGAGGTTCAGTCTCTGACTATAAACACGAGTCAATGTCAATCAACCTACACCTTACATATATTGATGGATTATGAATATAAATATTCTGACCAGGACTGGCATATATTGCTAGGTATCTATCAAAATCCTAACCAAACCATCTTGTTAGAAAAGGGTGGCAAAGTTGAACCAATTTACAACAGCTGAACATGAGTTCCAGCTAGTACTCAAAACAACACACAGTCTTGGTGAAGGCGTGAGGCATACTTCCAAAGCAGATCTCATAATAGTAACGTGATCCCTGAGGATATGACATGTATGAAAAGTGGCCATTATTCTAATGGCTCCCTCACACCAACTTTGTGTAAGGTGCTTCAAAAAAAAATAAATTCTGAATATCTGTTATGATGTAAATAATGCCCAATGCAACCAGAAACTATTCTGCTCAAAACTGTGTATTGGGTCAGGGGAGCAGATTGTAAAATGACTCAGATATGTTTAACAGCTCCTAGATGGATTAAGGGCACAATCCTAACCCCTTATGTCAGTGCTTTCCAGCACTGACATAAGGGTAGTGTAGCTCTGAGGTAAGGGAGCAAACATTCCCTTATTTGAGGAGGCCTCCATGAGTGCCACCCAACTGCAGGATGCAGCACATGTCCCATTGGCACCGCTATGCCACTGCTGGAAAGCACTGACATAAGGGGTTAGGATTGCACCCTAAATGTGTTCCATTTTGCCTCAAGGGAGGGCATATTCTTCTGTGTCATCTTGGTGCTTTCACTGTATGTTATCCAGACTTCAGTAAAACAGATGAATAATGAATACTATCTGAATTCTGTTCTATGTTCTCTGCCTGAATATTTGGTGAGATATGAATATTATCTACAAATGGCAGAGTGAAAATCCTCAATGTTAGTTGGTGCCTATTTCCACACTGTAGGAAAGAATGGCCAGTGAACAACATTCTGAATCAAGTAACTGAAAGCATATTGAACTCTTGCCATTTACATTTCTTTCTACTGATGCCATATATTTCCCAACCTTTCCTGTTGTTCTCAGTACTAGAGTCAAATGCTGCATACAATAGACTGTGCAAATTCTGAGGACTTTGTTCTGGTATCCTTCTCTGCCTTTTACTACAGAGAGTTTTCCCTGTACTTGTAGACACCAACAGAATAGTTCTAGTCAACGGAATACAGTAGAGCCATCAAAAGGATACTGGGATACAACTACTGTGATTTTTTTCTTACTCTGAGATAGACAGGATTTTCTTAATATCTCTTTGTAGTGTTTATTTCACCAAGCTGTCTTGTTTTTCAGCTACATAATTTGTGAGTTTTCTGCTCTTCATAAATTACATATACCTCACAGTGGCATCACTAGGGTTTGTATCACCCAGTGCGGAGACCAACGTGCCACCCCCTCATGATGGACCACCTCCCATGCAGCAGACATGGCAAAGCCCTGGGTGGTGGGCATGGCAATCAGTGGCATTGTTAAGGGGTGCGGGCCGCACCAGGGGTGTGTGTGATGCTCTCTGGGGGGGGGGTGACGCGCTAAAATCACGCCATTAGGAGCTATCACGTTGTGATATACACTGTTGGATGTGGAATGGCTAGCGGAACACAATACAAAAAACCTCGTTGAGAGAGCTCCTTTCCTTCAAAAGGTACGGCCAAAAAACTGGAAGGAAAAAATACATGGAGCCCTATGGAAAGTGAAAGTGAGCCGTGGCGCACGTTTACTCATGAGTAGGCAAACATGCCTTAGTGCATCGGAAAGGACAGGCTGAGAGGAATCCAACAACGTCAGAATGGTCCCGATCCCATAGATGCAGCCCCCAAAAAATACCCAAGAAGGAGCTCACTATTCAGACCTATGGAAAGCAAGCGAAACTACGTGGCCACATTTACTTGTGAGTAGGCACACTTGCCTAAGTTCATTGGAAAGGGCAGGCTGAGAGGACTCCAACAACGTCAGAATGGTCCTGATCCAATGAGTGCAGCCCCAAAAACACCCGAGGAGAAGGTCCCTCCCCCCCCAGCTGCGAGTATATGGAGCCCTATGGGAAGCGAAGCAGCCTCACATAGCGTTTACTCATGAGTAGGCAGACTTACTCTGGTTGGTGGTCAGGCCAGGCAAAGTGGAATGTGAGGACACCAGAATGGTCCCAATCCGAAGGGACTGGAGTGCAACAAAAGCCCCAGAAGGCAGCCTCCCCCCCCCCACTAGACAGGACCACAAAGAGGCTTGAACTGGTAAGGTGAATACTTTCTATTTTGCACTTGCAGTTTCCCTCACAGCCCAATCCTATCCCCACTTCCCTGGGAGTAAGCCCCATTGACTCTAATGGGACTTATTCCTGAGTAGACAAGCATAGGATTGGGCGCTCAGACTTGTAAAGCTAGGTGGGTCTTTGTACTGATGTGCTTGAAATAGGACTTTAAACTGGGCACTGGGGAGAGCTGGAAATCTCACTGATTCTTTGGGGGGGTTATTGCAGGCAGACTACATGGACAACTCACTTGGTGGAACAGGACTGGCTCCTTCTTTATTTCTTTCATTTTAATTTTACTATTTATAATTATTTATTTTAATTTGCTCGATGATGTCACTTCTTGCCATGACATCACTTCCAATGGGTACTGGACAGATTGTCATTCTAAAAAGTGGGTCCCAGTGCTAAAAGTATGAGAACTGCTGCAATAAGGTGCTAGTAAGTTGACAGGGGTGTGTGTATGTGAGAGAGACTCCACAAGTTTTCAAAATCACTAAAATCAGAATTTGGAGGAATAATACCATCATGTTATATATCAATCAATGCGTAATTTCATGCAATGAAATTGCAAACCACATTGAAATATCTGTGTTCTAACAAAAGGTACTGCCAAAAAACCAATGGGGGCGGGACAATGGTACATCACCACATGGGGTGTTGCCCCACCCATTGCATGGGGTGACACGCAGGCTTCCCGCACCGGGTGACGTGAATCCTAGTGACGCCACTGGTAGCAATACATTATCGCCCCGCTTCTGCTGGTTTTTAGGCTATACGTTTTGATAGAATAGAGAGATTTCAATGTGGTTTGTTTCATTGCATTCTGCATGAAATCACACATCGAATAATATTCAACATGATGGTATTATTTCTAAAAACCATGATTTTAACAATTTTGGCCAGTAGTGGTGTCACCACCCTCCATGCACATTACCTGGTGTAGCTCGCACCCCCTAGCAATGCCACTAATACGGTTTTTAGTCCTTCTGTATGCAGGCAGATATAGGCACATTCTGTATGTATGTTCCCAATACGGCTCTATTTTCTTCTCTTGCCTCCTTTGGTATTGTAAGCACTACAGTGGGAGTTCAGGCACCACATCATGCCAGGAGACAGAAAAAAAGAAGGTTCTATTATGCCCCTAAGTTCCTTCTTCCTCTCAGGTACTTCGTGATCTTAGATTTATCATATCTTTATCATATCTTAACATCTCTTTATCATCATAGCCTAAAAATATTTTTGCAAAATTGGTTGTACAGGTCCAGCCTATTTATACACGGATTTTTTATACACGGATTTGACTCAATGCGAATGGCCCCTGCAAATGAGAAATAATGTGCTGATCCCTAGAGAAGGGGAAAAATGCATCCCTTTAAAATCAGTTTTAAAAACTGAACAGTCCTTCAACAATCAGCCTCCTTAATGAGAGAGAGAGAGAGAGAGAGAGAGGGCAGCAGCTAACAATCCATCAATCCTTCTCTCTCCTGCAGACCCCTCCCTTCCCCCAGCTCCTGAAAGAAAGGTGAACATTTTGCATAGGTGAAGGGAGGGGCTGAGTGAAGTGCTGATGGAATGTCTTCTTAATGACTCTTATCTTAGAGTCAAAAGGTCAGCAAGGCTGTTTTTCAATCACTGGAGCAAAGAAACTTTGTTTTTGAAATTGATTTGCTATAGTGCTTTTCTTTTTATCCACTTGGTGCTTGGAATGGAACCCATGCAAATAATTAGTCTCAACCTGTATGTTCTTCCAACAAGACTACATTTCATCATGTTTTAATTCTGCAAATGTGGAGCAAGACCAAATTGTGTGAACTGAACTCAGTACTAGTTGTTCCTGAGTAAATTTAGTCATCAGCTCACCATCCAGTCACCATTTTCTTGTTATTGAAATGCTCCTGTCAACTACTTTCTGGGCAGAGAGGAACATAAGTTTGTAATCTGAGATATTCTGGAAAGTACACTGAGTGCCAGCTTGCCATTTTGTTTCTGGGGCCATAGCAAAGAGCGATGTGCATGGCTGTGTTAGGAGCATCCTTCAGGTACTAAAAGCTGGTGAATGGGATGGAAAGAATGGAAGATAAGGAACACACTGAAACAATCAACAAAGTCACACACTTGTTACAATCATATCAGCTTTAACAAGGAACGACAGCTCCAATCTCCACCCACACAGCCTTGCGCCACTGTCAAGCACACTGGCACATAATGATTAGCAAGAGGGCAAACCTGATCTTTCAAGATATTTATGCACCCTGTCAAGGAAATGCCAGTTGGAACTACACAGACAATGACATCAGCATTGCAGGCTTTGAACAACAGAGAATACATCCAGGAATTTAAATAAGAAACGAAAGCCACATTTTATCCTGACAGGTATGATGAAGATCTCTATTCCTTGCCTGCACATTTTGTTTATGGTGCATCATTTATATTTAATCTCTAAAAGGATTTCACAACAGTCTCGGGAGGGTGAAGAGAGGGGGAAAAAATTTGGCCTTTTATACTATGCACCTATGGCCTTAAGCCACGTCTGACACTTTACTTCAAATGTTTCCAGCTCTAAAATTGTCTTCATACTTTAGTAGTGAAAGTTCATGTTCTCCCCCGCTTACTAAACAGGTATGCTTCTCCATTACCCATCCTCAGTGATCTCTCTGTATACTGGACCACATGGCGTGTTTAAATGAGCCTTGGCTGAACATCGCATTTGTTTTTACTCAATCGGTCTGATCTAATTAGATTGAGCCTCTTGCACCTCTAAGGTTTTAGGACATATCAGCAGTTCCACTAGGAGCACTTATTTCTAAGGATTTATTGCTACGTGAGAGCAGTGACATACAATCAGCTTTGAAGATGGGTGTGCAGTGTCTGCTGATTTTGTTCTGCAATCTGCTTGCCCAGATTATTTTGGAAACTTTTGAGTTTTCCTGCAACCTTTTGCTAAAGTGTCATGCTATTAGCATATGCTGTGAGTTAATTGCTTCTGGTGCTTCAAGGCAGATCAGCTTCTCAAAACAATTAAAAACTAATACACAAAAACTGCTGACAATCTCAGACTGTAAGATGAGTTGACTTAAAGCTTGACTCTCCAAACTCGCAGTGCTACTTACACCTGGGTAAAAGTGCTATGGTTGTTCTCCATCCCCATAATAGAAATGAACTACCTTGGTGAGATAACATTCAATCTGCACAGTGCAATGATCCTTGGAGAGACATAAACCAGTTGGAGGCTTCCAGCAAAAAGTTGTGGAATGCATGAGAAAACTCAGCAGGGGAAAGATTAGCAGCTACTCCTGCTCTCTTAGCTCAGTCCATTCTAACAGGGCCAGCCTTAGGAGCGGTAGGGCTCAATTCAAAACATTTTTGCACCCCTCCCACCCCTGCAGAACCCCTCCTACTCACCAGAATGAGCAGCAGCAATGAAGTACCCGGCAGCGGCCAACTACTTCCAGGTATTTCAAGTGGAAAGAGAGGTGGGCAGGCAGAAGGGCCACCCAGCAGCCATGCTCCACTCACTGGGCTCTCCTCACGATGCCTTGACATGGAAGATTCCATGTTGGAGCATCAGCTACAGACCGAGGTGCAGACTGCAGCTGCGGGTGCTACGCTTGCCACTCCAGTGCAGGACCCCTCCAGGTGTGGGGCCTAATTTGCCAAATTGGGCAAATTGCCCTGCATTCTACACACTTATGGCCAGGGCTGGCATCAGAGGTTCACCAGTTTGGGCAATGACTGTGGTCCCATGCTTATCAGAGGGCTCACCTGGCCAGTTAAGCCCCTTAACTCTTAGCACCAGTGGCAGTGTTTGTGATCAATGTGCCACCAGTGGGTGCCATGGGAGCCCCAATGCAGGGCTTTGTTCCAGGACTCCTACTAGGTCACACTGCCAATGGCAATGATTCAACTATGGTAGCATAGACTCTGATGTTACTTTGTGGGTTGCCAGAGTGACAACAGCAAGTGCTCAGTGTGTACTGTGAGTACTGTATGAGCATTGCAGCACATTGCATTCATGGTTGAGGTTTCAGATTCATCTATGAAATATGAGCTCTAGCATTTACAATTGACCTGGACCTGGAGTTGGGGATATGCAGCGAGATGGCCATGTTTATAGATGACACTAAAATTTTCTGAGTGATAAAAGTCCTGAAGAGATTATGAAGAGCTCCAAAAGGATTTCTTTAAACTGGGGGAATGGGCAGCGAAATCACAGACGAGTTTCAATTAAAGTGTATAGTAATGCATTTTGGGGTAACAAATAAAAATTTCAGATATACATTAATATATTAATAGTGAGCTGTCTGTGACAGCTTGCAGAGAGGAAAAGACAGCTGCAGTAAAGATTCTAGGTAGTACTTGATTTCTTTGCAACCTGAAATTGGGATCGATAGATAAACCATAAGGTACAGTAATGGGAATCGTGCATCACAATAAGTTCAACAATGGTCCCATACTAAATGAAAATGAAGTTGGCAATGTTGTTCTTAATACCGCACAGACAATGCTGCAGTGATGATCTATTGAATGTTAACACACCTTGTATTTTAACCAGGGCAAGATTTAGACTTTTATAAATCTATAAACCTATCCACATTAGCATCTGTTTTCACTTCATGACAACATGAAATGTTGTTCAGGCAGAGCCACAGATTGCACCTTGTCAATTGTAAACACTACCAAGTTCAGCCTCTAAACTCAGGATTGAATCACCTTACTTCCTTTGAGTTATTGGGGTGAAGAAAGGGAACAAGCATTCCCTTACCTGGAGGAGGCCTCCATGACTGACTCCCTACTGCAGGATGCAGTGCATGCCCTGTTGGCATGGCTGAAAATTGGATAGGATTTGGCTCTAAGTCTACTGTTCACCTTTTCAGTGTTAGTTATTCATTGCTTATACTAAAGCTGAGAATAAAGGAATTCAGCATAATACTGCCAGAAGATGGTCACTGTCATAAGTGACCAGTGTGTGCTTACTTTGCCCATCTGGGTTTATAAGCTCTGCCCATAGGAGGCTGGCTGAATGGATCAGGAGGGTTATCAACCTCTTCATAGTGTCCCTTGCCTTAGTGGTCTTCACTCTCCTGAAGAAGCCCTTCCTTGATGTCATGGCTGTGGAGAATTACTAGTCAGTCTCTTAACTCTTGTTTTTGGACAGGCACTTGAGCACAAAGTGGTGGCCCAACTGCAGGAATTCCTGGACCCATTTCAGGAGTGGGTTACCTGTACCCATTGCAGTCTGGATTCTGGCTAGAGTTTGAAATAGGAACTGCTTCTTCGCACATGAAATTGCCTACCTCCTGACATCTTCAGAAAGATCCCCTTTGTGTACTCCACCACTGACAAAGTACATTTGAAGCAATATGTGAAAGGGCCTTCTCTGTGGTGGTGCCCAGACTATAGAACTGCCTTCCACAGCAGGTTAGGTTGGTGCCCTTAGTAATTATTTTTGCATTGCCGACTACCATGAATGAATCTCAGGTGTGAGGGGAAAGCATGGGTATACATTATTAAAATAAATAAGATGTAGGAAAAGTCAATCATTTAGATGGTTTAAAAAGATATTAGACAAATTCATGGAGGTTAAGCCTAACAGACTCTTTCAGCACAATCCTATGCATGCTTATTCAGAAATAGCTCCCACTGTGTTCAATTGAACTTACTCCCAGGAAGTCCCATTGAATACAAGTGTACATAGTATTGCAGCCATAGTCATGACTATATGGAATTTCCAGGTTCAGAGGTGATATTCCCCACCCATTTCTGTATTTTTATCTTCCTGGAAGTATATTATTGACCATTGTTGGAAGCAGAATACTGGACCAGATAGAAGGCCTTGCGTTTATCTGAACTATTTTGTGTATTAAAATGCTAGGACACATTTTTAGAAATGGCTTAACATGGGGGTGTCAAACATAAGGCCTGAAGCTATTTATCCAGCCCTCAGGCTCTCCCAGCACCACCATCAGCTGCTCTCAGCTGCTAAGTTGTGCTGAGGTGTCACTGCTGAACGGGCAGCTCGCATGATAATTGGGCATTCTCATATCTTGAAAATAGGATCAAGTTTTGCATATTTTGGCTTCTATCATTTGCAGCTAATGTGTTCCTAAGTGAGAAAAAAGTGGTATTTCTGGATTCATGACCTGCTTAATGACATCACTTCCGGGCCTCAGCAGGCATCATGAATGCTATTTGGTTCTCTATATGAGATGACTTTGACACCCCTGGCTTAACACATTGATCTTATGCAGAATCACTGTTGTGATGGGACATAATGAGGTTTGTGCCAAGGTATCTATGCAGATCTATGATTTATGTTTATACATTAGTACCAAACTGTCAAAGAGACATAATTGCCGGGTGTCATACTATTTGTAAATTAAAGATAGTACAGTAAAAGGAAGTGATACATACCTGACTGATGACCAGCCCACTACTCGAAAGTTGCAGTAAAGAATGGTACCTGAAGACTTTTTAATTGATGGTAATGAGACATGAAAGTAATTCTGGTTTATAGATGAGCTGAGATATAAAGAAGGCTGGTTTAGAATAGATGAACTGAGATATAAGGAAGCTAATTTGCCTTAAAAGGCTAAAATAAACTAGCATTCAAACAAACACTTGGTTGAAAAACTGTGGGCTTGGTTGAAGACAAAACCAAGCATTTTATTGGCTTGGTTGAAAACAACTCAAGGGCATGTGGTACAATAGCTAAAACAAGATGGCTTTCAGAAAACCACTTGTTATAAGTACCTTATTTAAAATATCATGTGCAAAATTAAATAAAATTACCTTAGATAATTGCACTGTCATGGAGTATTGAAATTTCTTGAAGGCCCTGAACAAAGAGTAAGAATAAATGGCCATGTATCATATTGGGAATGCTGTGAATGCCCTTTTTTTTTTAATTTAAAGGATTAACAATGTGGAAGTAGAAATAAGTACCTCCTATGTAGTTTGATTCACATTGTAATGTCTTTTCCTTAACACCTCTAGAAGGTGGAAATGTTAAAAAAAACTACAGTCCAAAATAAGACTGAAAAAGAACCACAGGGAAAAAGAAAGGCTATTTTTCCCTCAGATAAAATAAAATCTGTCCTACATAATAATGTGAAACACTGATTTAAGGGTAAGGAGAGGCATAGAAAAATCAACAAATAAGACTATCATTTGCTTTTATGGACCAGATTTTGTACCTCCCCCACCATTGAAATCTTTGTATGCATTAAAACAACAAAGACTTCCAAGTCACAATTATGCAGCTAGCACATTACATATTCTTCTCACTAAGGTAAAAGCTGCAATTCGCTTTTTCACTGAAAAGAAAAAGAAAAACCCACACACATTCTAGAGAACCCCAGGGTGAGAAAGAGCCACACAGGATTTATGCTGGCACTCACGTTTGCCATTTTATTTTGCTTGAATTGACTGTAGAAATAGGTGATCTCATGCAACTCAGTTTTGCTGAACATGTTCATGCTCTAAACTTAAATGGAGAGATGCTCTCTGGACCTATGTCTTTCCAATGAGCACTAGGAAAGCTGAGGTGCTGCTGCGAGATCAGAAATGACATGAACATGTAGCCATCAGGCTAGGCAATGGGATGAAATATGGTGCAGAGCTCAAATGGCACTCACTGTGCGGTGTCTGAGTCACCACTGACAGCAGCCCACAGGTCAGCCATTGACAGACCCCAGCTGGCAGAGAGGTATGTTTGGAGGCAGATTGCAGTGAAAATGTGGAGCAGATCTCAGCAGCAGCAACATTCACAGGATCCAAAACCCCCATCCTAGGCCTGATATGCCCCCTTTGCCCTAACAAATCTACGCCAGCAAAATAACTGGCATAGATCTGAGTAGGCTCATAGTGATCCAGGGAGTAGCAGAGTAAGTAAGTAAAAATTTTCTTTACCTACCTCTCCCAACCAGCATGATTCCCATCCAGACCATGGGATGCAGTGGATGCTACATCAGCATCCCTGCACCACGCAGGCTGACCCTGGATAGGATTAGGCTGCTAATGTAATTCTCAAATTATTGGAATTCAAATATGGAAATCAAGAGGGGAAGGGAAGACTATTGCCTTTTCAGATGTTCTGTTTTTGTGAAGAGGAGATGTGTGGTCATAGGCAACAGGAACACGTTTGCAACCCCCCTCAGTGGCATAGCTAGCCACCCTGGATCCGGGGCAAAGTTAAAAATGATGCCCCCCATGGCACACCCGGGGATGATGTCACTTCAGAGTGCGATGTCACACCTGCATTTTTAAAGCTGAAAAATAAGATCAGCCACCTCCCCCACCCCAGGCCCCTCCTGCTTGCTCCCAAACCCCCCTGCTGCCCCCCAAACCCTTGGAGCAAGGGAAGCAAGAGACCAGAGACTGTGATCCCTGTTGCCCCTCTTGCAAAGAGTGCTGTTTTCTTGTGGCACTTTTTGCTAGAGGCATGAGGCTTCGATCTTGTGAGATTGTGTAGGCAGGTGGCCAGACTGTTGCCCCCAGGCAGTCTGCAGCCTAGTACAACTGCTACCCCAGCATCCCGTCTACACCCCCTCTATGCCATAACCCCTTGCCAGTGCCAATGCATTCTGAAGCCCTATTCCTTCTCACCAATGTTTGTCTGAAGTAACAAATCCTGTAAGTGGAAAGAGATAATCCTCACAATGTTGGAGCTTTAAGACAAACAGCTGCTTTAAGACAAATCTACTGTCTCTTCATTCTTACCATCCATTGCTTATGCAATGCACATCAGCTGCTTCATGAATGGGCCAGTAATGAGTATGTTGCTTCAGTATCTCTGTGACATCACTAAGGATTAAACCAATCTTTTCTTATTCCCCCAGCTATTTCCATAATTAGAAATATCTCACTGTCAGGAAGGTGCTTTATACTCAATGCCATTAATTTGAAAGGTTGCCTAGTAACCATCTGGTCCACACCTCACTCTAATCTAGTCTTCTGGGGCCTAAGGCCATTTCTGCAGCAGTCAAGGAACCATTTTGATTTGGCCTGAACCCTTGCCTTTTGACAGGTTTAAGGGTGAAGACATTTGAAGGGTGGTATAACAATGCCATCTAAAAATGAATTGTAATAGTAAGGAATGAATGACATTTAAAATGTTGAGAGGGCAGGCAGAGCAGAAACGAGAGAAAGAACATTCGTGGTGGAAAGAAGCCTGTGCCAGGGCAGTAATTGACATGTGTAAAATACATTATTGCCAAGGATAAATGTGAGCATATAAAGGCTAGAAACATTAAACAATACCTAGACTCACTACAGAGGAGCAGTGCAGGACCTGAAGAGCAGAAACATTCACCAAAGCATGGATCAAGTTGTGAGAAAAATAAATACATTGAAGTCTACTCATTATGTGAAGAATATTTTAACCCTAGCCTGCATCTTTATATCCTTTCCTACTTGACTAGTGTCAAGCTGACTGACGTGCACTGAAGGCTTTGGTTCATAGTTCTCTATGACTGGGGTAAATAATGAGAACAAATATTGTGACTGTACTTTTCATATTTTATAATTTGAAATATTCTTAACTATATTTAATTCTATTATTAATTATAATTAATATAATAGAAATTTGCCACTATCTATAACAAATTATAGGCAAAGGAAGAAGAACTGCAATTCAACTTAAGAAAACATAAAAATTTTTAACAACCGACATTTTGTTTCTTTAAGTAATTGACCTGATTTTTCTTTCAGTGTCCTTTTTGTCACAGGAAAGCAGAAGGAAAACTGGGGCAAGTTAGAAAGGGAGAAGACTCAGACTGAGAGGATGAACTGACTTGAAACTGGACTGAGAAGATATACTGTTCTTTCAAAAGGCCTCAGAATGTAACTCAGTTAGAATGTAGAATGTTAGAATGTTAAGGCCCAAATCCTAACCAATTTTCCAGCACTGACACAGCTATGCCAATGGGGCATGTGCTACATTCTGTAGTAGGGTGGCAGCCACAGAGGCCTCTTCAAGGTAAGGGAATGTTTGTTCCCTTACCTTGGAACTACATTGTGGAAAAATCCATTACGGGTTACAAGCCATGATGTGTATGTGCAACCTCCTGATTTTAGAAATGAGGTATGTCAGATGCAAGAGAGGGCACCAGGATGCAGGACTCTGGCTATCTTGTGTGCTCTCTGGGGCATTTGGTGGGCCACTGTGAGATACAGGAAACTGGACTAGATGGGCCTTTGGCCTGATCCAGCGGGGCTGTTCTTATGTTCTTATTGTCCCTGGAAACATGGTTAGGATTGTGTCCTTAGTGTGTTACTTCAATGGTAGTGTTCTGCTGTTAATAGCATTGTATCTGAAGAACTAATCAAATAGGTCACATCTGTATTGAAATGTGGTCTAAGGTTGGGTAAAATCTTGGTTGATGAATGTAGCTCTTTTGAAATAACCCTAACAAAACAAGATCAAAAGATAAGCAGGGCTCTGCTTACCCAGGTCACATTTTTCTACTGGTATTCCCAATCATTTGGTGGAAATCTCATATAAAAAGAATACTAAATCATAAGCAATAATAATCATCATAATATCATAGGTAAATCATAGGCATAAGCAATTACTGCAGCAATCTGTTTTTACAGTGGAATCCTATCTTGCCTGCACCGGGCAAGCCAGGAATCTTGCGCTGTATCCAGTGCAAGATAGGGCTGCAAAGTGACTCAGCTGAAGGTAAGAGGAAACTCTTCCTCTTACATCCACGTAAACCACTGCAGCCCCCCAAAGTCTCCTCGGACCTTTACCACCTCCTAAGGTGGCACAAGTCCAAGGAGAGTGGAGCTGCTTGAAGCTGCTCCATGCTGCTTGGGGAACCGGCATTAACTGGGGAACAGGGAACAGGGTTGGGATCCGGCATTAACTGCCAGGTTCCAGCCCCACTTCCCGTTCCCCACTTGCCCCAGGGCCGCCCACCGCCGACCCTGGAACACCTCCCTTCCACCTCCTCCCTGCCTTCCCCAGAGTCTTGCATTGGCCAAGCTTGGCCGACGCAAGGCTCGGTCCCTCTGTCAGCGCAGAGGCTGAATTCACAACTCACAAGGAGGTGCTCCTTGCAACCTTCCTGGGCAAGTGCAAGGGATTTGCACCTCAGGATTGTGCCCTTAGTTTTTGATTGATGGCATAGTCTTAGGTATGCTTACTCAGAGGTCAGCTCCACTGAATTTAACAGGGTTTACTCCCAGGTCTGTGGGTTTAGGATTGCAGCCTTAGTTGTATATCTCTTTCTATTCTACTTGGTCATGTTCTTGCAGCTTTACAACTGAAAAGATGACCATCAAATCTTGCAGTGAATTTTCTCCAAATGTCAACACTTTGCTTCAGAAATGAGACTTACTTGAGCTGCCTTATCAGTGAATAGGAGGTAAATTGATTCACCAAAAACTCAGTGCAGAAACTAATCAGTTTTTGTGTTTCACCATCTTTGCCAATCAAACATTTCCCAATCATCACTGAGAACAGCCAGGTCAGATCCATCAAATACTTCAGATTTCTGAGGCAGAGCCTGGTAATGACAACACTGTCAAACTTTGAGGTAACAATCCAATTCTAAGTTCTGCTGGCTCAGCCAGGCCACATGGCCTGAGCTGTATCCACTGCAGCTTAAGAGGCAGCTGGAGATCAGGGTAAGGGGATATATTCCCCTTACCCCAAGTAAAGCCCTAATCACCCCATTGAGCTTCTTGGATCTGCACCAGCTATATCTGGTGCGAATCCAGGAAGCCCAGCAGGGGAAGAGGGTTGGCATGTAGTGTGGGCTACTGCCACTGATCCCACCCCCCACGCCCGATCCTCTTCCCGTTCCACGCCCCCCTGCTTAGAAATGCCCCCTCTCCACTTCCAAAACACCCTTCCATACCCTCTCGCAGCCCCCTGCACCATCCAGCACAATCTTACATGTACCAACTGACACAGGGTTGGGATGGGGCACTGGCCTTCGCACCAGCTCAGCCAGATCCTGAGTAACCGCAAACATGCCATAAAGAGACTGCCAACTCAATGCAATGTTCGGATTGTGCTGTCAATCTGGTAGAGGACCAGATCCCAATGGCAAAGAGGTGTAGCTCAGTGGTAAAGAGGCAGAGCCCACTGGTTGTCCATAAATGACCAGGAATTAACTTTTGCTGCTGATCCCCTGAGGAAAAAAAAGGAGAAACATGTCATTTTGGGCAAACTGACAGTATAAAAAAGTATTTTAAAAAGTATATATATATAAGGAGAAACGTCCTTTTGGACAGTATATATTTTATACACAGACACATATACCCCACTGTCTTCTGGAAAAGAAGACATTTCATTGTAATCATTTCATACCTTTATTATTAACAAGTAATTTTGCGTTAATACATGGTATGACTCCCAGTGTAACGAAGCTGGCGCTTATTAACTTTGCTGAATGAAGACCTCTCTGCTTAACCTTTAAGATTAGACTCCATATACCACCTCATGTTACACTGGATGTCTGGCAGGTAACATTATGAGAAAATCCCAATTTCAGTGGGCTGAAAAGAAAAGAGATGAAGGGAAGGAACCGTTGCCTCTAATATCAGTGTAATTCCACTGGGATGCATAGCTGCAGAGAGCATCAAGATATAGATAAGGATTATAATCTACCATAGATCTCTATTACGTATGATATTGCATTCACTGTATAAATCTGGGAATGTCAAAGCCCAGAAAACGTTATGCATTTCTGCCTTGTATAATACCAAGCCTGCTGTTGGAAAAGAAGCAGCATTGCCAGATTATCAGCTGTGAATCCTTGTCTCAGAGCTTCAAAATCCTTGGGGTTTTTTGGTTCAGATCTCTCACATAGGTGGGGCTCTCTAACCTTAGTTTCCTCCTGTGCTCCCTTCAATTCACCGCAGAAGCCACTTCTTTCAGGAAGGTGCTTGGGAGACATGCCTACTAAATGTCTCCACGATTTTCTCTTCTGAACTCATATAGCATTGATGAATCCACTGTCCTCAGCATGCCTGCTGTCTAACCCAGGTTAATGGGGTGGAGGGTTCAACTCCTCTTGCCATCTTAAAGAAAACAACACTTCAACCTTCACCACTCCACTCCATTCCTTTCCTGTGGATGGTAGAAGCTTGCAATCTACCTAGACAAATTGAAGAAGGAGGGAGAGCAAAGGGCAGGGTCCTTGTAGTGTCAACCAGTTTTTTCTTTTCCTGTTGCAGTCACCAGCAGAATTGCATGCACCTAAAAAATAAAATTAAAAAATAAGAAAGAAAGAAAGAAAGAAAGAAAGAAAGAAAGAAAGAAAGAATAGTAGCTCTAACAATCATCCACAAACACAGCTATTTTGTTGTACTGCTTTTTGTCATTATAAATACATTTTCCCCATGATTTAAAAAGGAGGAAAAGGAGGGATAGAACAGCCCAATCCTAACTAAATTCCTGCACAGTGACACAAAAGTGTCAGCATAGACTATGCTGCATCCCATGGGAAAATTATAGCTGCTGGAAGTCTTCTCATTGTGAAGGGACATTTATTCCCTTGCCCTGGGATAAGCCCCAGCAGCTGCAATGGGTCAATGTGATATTGCTGGTGCAACTCCAAGTCAATCCGTGTCAGCAGATTGGGCCCAGGAAGGGGGATAGGACAGGTCGAATGCCAATGTTGCTGATCCCACCCCCATCCTGGGACCAATCCACTTATCCCCTGCCCCCATCACTGCCATCACAGTTCACTCAGTTTACTACCAAGTAATGAACCAGAGTCTTGAACAGGGTTGCCCAAACCCCAGCCCTGGGGTCACATGCGGCCCTCAAGGCCTCTCAATGTGGCACTCAGGGAGCCCCTAGTCTCTAATCAGCCTCGGGCCCTCTGGAGATTTGTGGGAGCCCTCACTGGCCCGATGCAACTGGCTCTCAGCGTGAGGGCGACTGCTTGACCTCTCGCGCAAGCTGTGGGATGAGGGCTTTCTCCACTACTTGCTGTTTCAGGTCTGTGATGCAGTAGCTGCAGCAAAGGAAAGGCCGGACTTGCATTGTGCAAGGTCTTTATAGGCCTTGAGCTATTTCAAGACCTTCATTCATATAAGTTCACCTTTAATATATTCATTTATGTAAACTTATGTAAATTTATTCAAATTTTAAATTTAAATTAATTCTTTTTTTCCTCGGCCCCCAACACAGTGTCAGAGAGATGATGTGGCCCTCCTGCCAAAAACTTAGGACACCCCTGGTCTTCAGACTTAAGTCGCTGGAATTGGGGAGCTCAGAGCTTACAAGAGTTGGAAGAGTTAGCCTGAAGAACTTCAGGAAGTCATTGCAAATGTACTTTACAGCATGTTCACACTGGTGCTGTGCAACAAAGGATTGGGCCTTCATTCATTTGCAAAAGCAGGAGATGCAACAATTATTAAGAAATAATTCCCTAACCTTTTGACACTGAGCTCCTGCAAGTATTCAACCCATACTAGAGTGTGGTATACTGTATAACCCATCTTTGTCTATGTACCAACATTTCTAGTAGGAACAACAAATTTTTCCATGCAAGGGCTCTCACCTATAAGTCAGGAGCAACATTATCAAAGTACATCTCCAAAGTAAAATTGAATTTATTTGCAATTCATAAGTTAAAGTCTGTACAGGTAAATAAAAATGATAGATTTTTAAATAGGTTAATCTTTCCCCTGCTCAGACACAAAATCTTCACCGCTTTTACAAAGAACTGGAAAGCACAGCCTGAAAGTGCTGAGAAATGAGAATGTTAAGAATCTTTTCTGAAACAAGAAAAGTACCTGTAAATGACTTCTGAAACACAGTAACAACTCTTCACCCTTTCTATAGCATAGGGAGCTAAAACCACGTGCATTTAGATCCAAGGGATCTTGGGTCTATGGTGATGAAACACTATTGTAAAGCTTATTTCAATAGATCAGGGCAGTGTTCTCTAAAGTGTGGGTTGGGTCCTACTAGTGGTTTGTGACCTGCTTGTTGGTGGGTTGTGAAACTGAAACTGACAATCTGTCTAGGAAATGTATTCAGCCATATAGAAAGTGAGCTGGATGTGAATGTTTATTCATGCGCAGGCAAACATACCTCAGTTCACATGGAAAGGCAGGCCAAGAGGATTGCACCAAATGGTCTCAATCCAATGAATGCAGGCCCCCAGAATGACTCCAAAAGAGAGTTCCCCCTCTAAGTTGACAATAAAAATGTATTCAGCTCTATGGAAACTGAAATGGAGCTGCACATTTGCTTTTACTTGTGGGTAGGCAAACATGCCTGGGCTTTTATCCAGTCATGTGAAGGGGAACTCAAGGCCACCAGAATGGTCCCAATCTGATGAAAGCAGCTCAAAACCTGCTCCAGAAGGCACCCCTTACCATAGTAAAAGTTTAAAAGCAGAAGCTTGAGCATCTGGTAGGGTGAAACTTTTTCTAAGTTTTGTAAAGCTAGGTGGATTCCAACAGTCTCAAAAGTGGGTCCTGCTGTTAAAACGTTTGGGAACCTTTGGATCAGATATAGAGAAAGAGGGTTGTGCATGTACTGAAAAAGCTGTAGCTGCTGTTTTTCTAGCTGTGTGATGTTCTCCACCAAGCAGAAACTCTTGCATATAAAGCACAGGCACACACTTCTACGTACTCCCACTGCAAAAACTTGAAAGTATTATTGGTGTGACATGCACCAGAAATTACTACAGTGACACAGGGTTACATGATTCCTGTACAAGCATCCCATGGTGATGTGCACTAGAGACAAAATTAGCCACTAAAAGCACAAGGCTGCAACACAAAAGAGCCAATTGTGATTGTATTCAGGTAGATTGTTATAGTCACAAACCATAAATGCATTTGTCAAATTGCATGAATTTTACATGTTTAAAAAACACTGATGTAGTTTTCTTTCCAGCATATATTTAACCATTTAATGATTTAGAAACAAAATTATAACCTATCTGTGGAAGATTTATGTTATTATATATTGCATTTATTTTCCAAATTTATACCCCACTCTTCATGCAAGACTGTCAGGCCAGCAGGGGAGAATAGCCCTTGCTTTCCCGATAGCAAAGTGGTACAGGAGCGTAGGAAGACAGCACAAGAAGCAGGCAATCCCAAACAGAGCCAAAGGAGCATACACAAGCTTGTTTGTTGCAGAAGCAGGTATTGGTAAAAGGAGCAGGCAGAAGAGTAGTCAGTCAAACGGTCCAAAAGTCAGGGATACAGTAGGTCACAGTCACAAGAAGGCAGTCCAAATCAACACACAAACCAGCACCACAGCAGAAACTCCACAACAACAACCCACACCTTGGTGTCTGTGCTTGCCCCATATATACCGAGGCCAGCCAATCAGAGTAGGGTGACCTCATAGTCACAAGACAGTTTTTAAAAAAAAATTTTTTTGATTTTTCCAAAAACAAAATAACGAACACACATAACACATAATACAAGACATACAAGACATAAACACAGTATTAGAGGGTGCAAGATATCATACATCACTATAACTAATAAATCATTACATATTTCCAAATCAAGTTCCTCTTCCGTTAGCCTCTTAATATCATTTGTCTATCATATCATACATAATATATCATATATATAATACATTCATCTAAATGCCCTATCTTATACTTCTACAACTTTATTTTCAACCAAACATAAAATTTTCATTACTCAATCTATATCAGTTTCACTGTTGATCCAAGCTCTCTAAAAATCTGTCCATTTCCACCACATTCATTATTTTCTCTATTAATTCATCTTTCATTGGGATCTTCGTGTCTTTCCAATATCTAGCATATAAAATCCTCACAAAAATTAATATCATAATCCAATATCTAACATACAAAATTCTAACAACTTTTAATATCCTAATAATTACATATATCTTTTCCCTATAACATCCAAAATTAATAATCCTCATGGCTAAATACATACATATACGTAAACTTCCAAAACAATCAACTAAAATTAATTCTAATTCATTAAAATTATCCTCTAAAATTCTAACATCTATTAATATCAAGCTAACTAAAATTTTTATACATATTACATACCACCTATAAAGCTTATATAGCTTCTCATTGATATATAATAAGCTTTAATTTATAACATACAAAATCAACACATTACTGTCTTTCTTTTTATCTGTTCCCTTGTCTCCAACCTAAATATCCACAGGTCTGCCAAATCTCTTCTCTTGACTTTAACTTTCCATCTTTTTTTCTAATAAATTTCACATGAGTTCCTCTTAACAGATCATGGTTTAATGTACTTGCTCTTCTTGCTAAATCAACATCTTGATGAGTCATCTCCTTCACTTGATCATTCCAATCTATGTCAGTTGGTTGAAGTATTTCTTCTTCCTTCACTTGATCAATCCAATCTGCATCAATTAATTGAAATATTTCTTCTCCTTCCTGGTCTGGTGACTTTTCTTTACCTTCCAAGCTATCTCCATTAACATTGTCTCTTCCAATTGTTTGTTTTGTCCTATCTCCAGTGTTTTGGATTATCCTCCATTTCTCTGCTCTTTTGTTGATCCTCTCCTGTTTGTTGCGTATTAGACTCATTTGTCTGTTGAATTAAGATTTCCAGGCTAATTTGGATTTGTAAATATTGATTTGCTTGTTGCTTTTCCATTTCAAGTACTTTTTCCATAATCCTTTGTTTTTTCTCATGTGATTTGGATATAACATCTTTAAGTTGCACACTAAGATCATTTAGTTGTGTAGTCAATGCATCCAAACTAGCTTGAACCCACAGATATTGATTTGTACGTTGCTGTCCCATTGCCACTAATTTCTCTATATTGTCTTGTATTGTCTGCTTCTATTCTTTCCCTTTCGGTTCCTCTTGTGTTAGTTTTCCCAAGCTGGACTCAGGGGCAGAAGAGCTCCTAACTTTCACTCCTTTTCCTGTCATCCTTTTTCTTCCTTCTTATATCTTCTTTCTTCTTACTTCACTTGTCAAGTCCTTGTAGTGTCTTTTTAGTCCACTAGATGTCCCTGATGTTCTTATTTCTGTTATTTATATTTGTTTCTATGTCAACCGCATTCCTTTTCAGGAGATAATCAAAGGAATGTAAACAGTCAACCACTTTTGCAAAACAAAACAAAAAATGCAGGTCTCCAGCCACTCTCCACAGGCACTCCACAAGCTCTCCACAGGAAAATGAAACTGAACACTCCACAACAATAATTGTATTCCAAGACGGTTAATTTGTAATCCAACAAATTTTAGATTTTTAAAGTTAGAGTTATGCACTCTTATTTCCATAACAAGCTCAGCAGATCTCCTCCAAAGCTTCTTCTCACATCAACAAACAAATAAGCAGAGAAAGCCTCCCTCTCCTTCCTCTTCTCCCAGGAGGGGGAAAGCCTGCCCCTCCTTCTCTCCAGCAAAAGCTTAATCAGGCAGTCAATTAGTCAATTAATACCAGACACACACAATGGAACAACACTCACTTGCTTCTTTCAACTTCCTTTCCTGCTTGGGGCCTTTGGTTTAATTTCAACATTGAATCCTCACCATCACCAACATCGATGGCTGGGTTTCCTTGGAGAAAAAACAGTCCCTGGCTGGATCCTTCTTCTCCAAAACTGTACACCATCTGTAGGATCAAAGCCTCTACTGACCACTGATCCTCCGATCTCATCAGACCCACGATTCTGGGAAGAAATAGGATGCTTTCCAGGAGCTCAGAAAAACACAACTACTCAGCCACCTCAGGCTCCACCCCCTCATAGTCACAAGACAGTCTTGTGACCCACACTGATTGGCTGTCCAGTGGTGCATTGCACCACTCCACCATAGCCTACGTGACTCTGCACACATCCTCCCAGGTCACATGGCTCCCATTTAACATAGGTGCAGTTGATTGCTAATCACACACATATGCAGTGCAGCTGTTCCTTTGCTGCATTTCACACCAGGCCTGGACATCAAGGCCCCTCCTGCCACATCCTGGCTTACAACAATTCAGGGCCTGGGATGCCAAAAGCCTGACAAAGACAATGAAGCTTACAACCTGCTTTGAATGCTGGTAGAACACAGCAAAATGGTAATGATGCCTAGCAGTTAGTTGTTGCAAGGTAACTTCAGGGTTCAAAAGCAAACTCAGTAGACAAGAATGATGGTCGTCTGTAAGCTTTATTCATTGCTAGCAACGGGCCTCTCAAGAACAACTGTTCAAAATGGGGAGCACAGAAAGCTGTGTTAACTCTCAGTGCCTCCAGAGAATAGCAATATTTCAATGTGTTTCTTGCTTAAATAGTCTGAAAAATCTCACTGTCATTGGCTAAGAGTGGGGTGACATCAGAAATGGGGCTTTTCACATGATTGGCCACAGGTTTCAGACATCTGATTGGTCTGTCTCAGGTTACAGCTTGGTTTCCCAATCATCAATAGATGGCACTGTTTACCTATTTATTCAGTGCTAATTTTATATTTCTCTCTTATTAATATGAGCTTCCTAGAAACTAAATTTTAGGTTCTTTATGATCCTCAGTATGTATATTAACTCAATTTGATACCAAACAATCCAAATTCTTCTTAAAAACAAGGGTTTTAAAGAGTTTTCTCTCTTTGTTAAATCCCTGCTTTCTCTGTTAATTCAGAGCTTCCAGATCAGGAGAGCCTTTCAGGAATGCTCTCTGCTTATCTGCTCTTGTCCAGTTGATTTGTAAGTGTTTATCTCTTACCAAGCTCCATATCTGTTCTGTCATACAAGATTAACTATTCTCTCATCATTAAAATGCTCTTGGTGTCTACCAGGCGCCAGGAGAAAGTCATTAATTTCTGATCACTCCCTTAGTTCTCTATCTGTCTCTTTTTGAGTTATACTTTTGCTTAGATAAGAATAATACTCGTACATTCCAGATCTATGAGCTTGTTTGTATTACCTAACTGTGCTGCTTCTGCTTTTCAAGGTTCATTTGAGGCATATTTGAGACCTAAGTCTGTTCAATTTAGCTTTCCCCCATTCTGTGTATTTCATGCTTTAATTAACCTGATTTTAACAGCTGGAATCCACTCTTTTATTTATATTGTTAATTGTATTTGCTAAGTGAAGAATTCAACATACATGCTGACTTTCATGAACCAATTATAAGTCTTTAAGTCTGTTACCTGAATCTACAGAGTTCTTATCTGTCCTAATTTATGGTGGGGAGCAGCCTTAATGGTCAAATTTAATTGCTTTTGCTTAGGGCTGCAGTTTTGAATTACATCTGAGGCTTGAGCCTCTTTCAATAATTATTTCTGTATATTGCTATAATTTAACTTTCAATAACATCAGCAGTCAAGCTTTTACTCTGATTTATATTGATTAAAAATATTTGCAAACATTCTATGTATTTAATATATCTATGTGCCTCTTATCAAACTGCATTTGGTTCAAAGGCAAACCTGAATGCAAAAATCCCCTTTTGACTCTCTGTTTAAATGTAGCCATTTAGACTTTGGGGGGAGGGGTGTAAATGAAACTTAGTTTGTTCTGCCTAGCTTCGTTCATCACTTCTGACAGTTAGCCTGGTAGCTGGTAATTGCAGTCTCATTAACAAAAGCACATTCACAGTAACCACAAAATACAGTCACACACCATGGTGTTGCATACATAAGACATGAATCCTTCCTGATATGAAATCTTCCCGATAGTTTTGCCAATGCATATTTGTTTCACAGAAAGCCTATTTTAAAATACAAGAGGTTCCCTTTCCAAAAATCCTTCTTTTGTGTGTTTTTCCTCTGCTTAAGTGCAGGTTTGGGGTGCATTCCTAACTTGGGGTGCATTCCTAACTTTGAAGCTACAGCACAGTCCCATTAATTAGGCTTGAAGGCTACTAATTCTTATCTGATGATGTGTCAACTTGGTAGTAAAACATCTCAATTTTATGGCTTTTGCCTCAGCCTGCTCTTTAGAGGGGTGAGATAAAGTTCATATGATTTTACCTTATTTTCTATTTCTTAACTAATTCACCCATTACATTTACATTATTAAACATATTAAATGACTTGGGTGCTCTCTGCAATTTTGCCTTTATAAAAGAGCAGGAGGGAATGTATTTCTGTTTTCTAATTCCTTGTAAAACTGCTAATTAGCCTGCACTTGTGATCTTAGACTGAGAGAGATGGATTCTGCTGGCCCGTGAGCATGCCAAACACAGAATAAGTCTTTTCAATATTTGAACAAAACATATAAATATGACACTGTTCTTTTGAGAAGTTTGAAGGAATTTGCGTTTTAAGAAGCAAAAGTGCTTTTCATATGAGATGACCTAGGGGTGCTTCTGTTAGCCTGCATCATTGTAACTGTCCTCCCACCCTTGTCCTCTTCTTTCTCTCTCCCTCAGATTGGTCTGGGGGAATTTGGTACATTCTGTTGCCACCAGTAAGATAGGAAGGTCAGACAGAATGATACCACCTTGTAAAATCTCTCTCTCTCTCTCTCTCTCTCTCTCTGATCTGAAATGGAATTCTCTAAATCCAGGGACTCCCACATTACACAAAAATCAAAACAGTAGTGAAGATTGATACTGGAGAGTGATGCTGATTCCTGGAGAGTCCAGGTCAACCTTGGATGTTTCAATATGAAGCCAGAAACTGAGCTGGTCAAAAGTTCCTGAAAAAAATATATGAGTCTGATGATGTGTTCCTTGTTACTGTAACCTGAATCACTTACTGGTTAAGAGATTCTATGGTATTAGCCTCTAAGTTTGATAAGGTATTAGTCACTCCTATAGGAGGGCAACCATTCTCTGGCTCATCTAGCCTGTGGAGAGAAGGATTTAACCCTTTTCCCTCATGACATGGTCCCAGTGAAAATGGCCCAACTTGAAGCTGCAGGTTGCCTTGGGAACAATGCTCCTATTGGTGCTACAATATTGAAAGTCTTCCTATAACTGATCTTTATGTTTTGAAATGCACAAACAGAACCTGACTTCCTGTTTAATGTAACATGTAGTTTATCCATCAAGGTAATCCATCAAGTTTATCCATTACTCAGCTTTGTATATATGATGATGATGGAAGAAACAAGTAAATCAGTGGCAAAGCTACATCATCTGGCATCTGAGGGCAAACAATTTTTAGCACCCCCCCCCCCCGTGGCACTTCCTGTTTTGGGCAAAAACCAGAAGTGCCTTTCTTAGGCCTCCAGCAGGCCTTGTGAATCACCAGGGAGGCTGTGCATGGCCTTCCCAACCCTCAGAAGGCCTGAAAAGTCCTGCCAGAGGCCTTATGGAAGCTTTTGAGAGGCCTTCCAAGGTTCGGGAAGGTCATGCACAATGTCCCTGGGCCTTGGAAGGTCTCAGAAAGGCACCTCCTGACATCACCCGGACATGACACCCAGGGCAATTGACCCCCCATCCCCCTTAGCTAAGCTAGTGAAGTAAATACTTAATCAAAATTTATACAACTACATATTTTCATGTTCATTGAACTTCTATCTTCTGCAGCTAAAAAAGCCTCTAAGAAACGAGAGATGTTATAAAGCAGATGCCATTGGTGGTACACAGAACTGGATCTAGGGCCAGCTGCTGGCATTTATCTGTTTTGTGAAGAAACATATGATTACGAAGGATTTTCATTTCTTTTCATGACATTTCTATGTAAGCAAATATTTTCTGTGAAGCGGAAGGGAAAAGTGCTCCACAGACCCAGCATTCTAAGCTAGAGTGAAGCACCTTGTCCTCATTCATCTTGCCTCCCTCAAGCCAATTAACTGCCTTAAAACTTGCTATTTAGAGATAGGGATACATTTTTGACCATAGCTTACTGGTTCCGATTCCTTATCCCAACTCTGCCTTTTCAGCAGAGTGAGGCAGGATTCTCAGCAGGGATGGGAGGAAGCCGCATGGCAAAGTATAGTGAGTGAATGAACACTCTGCCTGGCTGCATCGTCTTTTCTGCCTTTAGGAGAAATGAGGAGGGGCTGCTCTGCAGTGTTCGTCCTCCACTATATCCCTGCTGATTAAGTTAATGTGAATGATTCTACTGGCAGACTTTTTATTCTGTACGTAGCTTTTGCCACTCTCCTTTCTCCTTAGTCATAACACTAGAAATAGAATAGCATAGAATCTAATTCCATATATTCCTATTGTGCTGTAACCAGGCAATGATTACTGATCTGCCGGATAACATCCTTTTGAACTATTAGTACCATGTTTCTTTTGCTTCCTTTCACACCTTTGGGTTTTGCATCGGATGCAGATTGTTATCACAATACATACTTGCGAAACAACGGGATCCCAGCCTGAAATCTGCATAGCATCATATAATTGCAGGAGGAAAAGAAACACATTCACTGAGCAGTCAAGAATACTGGCCTTTTGACCCCCTGTGCTTTGTGGCAACAAATTGGCCCTGCCAACTTCCATCATTGAAAACGGTTTCATCTTCAGGACATCCATCTAATTCCTGTTTTGAATTATTGCTCTTAGGATGCCAAGCAGCAGGAGATAGGCACCTTTTCTCATTTAGTGACTTTTTGAAAGAGAGGAGTGCTAGGCAAAGAGCACAGCAAAATACTGAATATATAAAACTTGCATTAAAGATGGTTAGGGCTGTGTCATAACCATCTTACTACTTGCGATGATCTTCTAAAGCAGCCATTTTCAACCACTGTACCGTGGCACACTGGTGTGCCGCAAATGGTCCCCGGGTGTGCCGCAGGAGTTTGGTGGAGGGTCGTTTATTAATAAGACCGTTGGGGGATATGAGCCTCCCACCAACAGCATGGTGAGCATTGTCAATTGTTCAAAAACTGATGGTGTGCCTTGACAATTTTAGTACATTGTCAGTGTGCCATGGGACAAAAAAGGTTGAAAATCACTGTTCTAAAGCCATCACTGATATGAAAAGAAACAACTGTGGGATTGAAAATACATTCACAGTCAGAGAAGTCCCTATAAAAATGACATTGGGATGCCTTCAGCAAAAGCGAGAGTAGACCTACTGGGCAGCCTTATATTGTCTCCAAAGAAGTTACAAGCTACAAAAAGGAATTTGTCATGCTAGCCCTGCAAAAAACAGACAACATTTTGTTCCCCTCCAAATGAAAGCAATTCATAAAGTGAAATGAGAAAAATTAAGACACATTCTTCTTTCTCTGCCTTTTTCCTTCCTGCTAACGAACGCAATTGACAATATACTGCTGATGAGGCAAACAACAGAATAGAATCTGATGATCTTCCTATTCCCATGCTATTTCAAAGCACACCTAGAATAAAGATGATGTTAAGGCAGAGTTCAGTAATTTGGATCGGCTAGTATCATTGATTTCATTTTGGAGCTTGCATAAATGAATCTATATAATTAGTTCTCCATTCCAAAGAATCTGCTGTGGTAGTCACTTTGTGGTATGACAAAAATAGCCAAGAACTTGACATGGCTAAAATATAAAGCCAATTATTACATACATCATCAAAATCATATGTGTACACACACACACACACACACACACACACACACACACACACACACACACACACACACACACACACCCATTGTTGAAATTTCAACTGTTGATAGCTTTACATATGCCATGTTCAATTTCTGCTGGGCTGTAATCACTTTCCAAATGCAAAGTTCTTAACCATATTATGAGACCAATTTGTCTTCAGATTAAAAGGCAACTTTCTTGTTTTCTTTGCCTTTAGCTCTCAGCCATACGTTACCCTGCCTGCCTACTGTGCAACTGCAGTGATCTGTTGCTGCTTTTGCTCATTTTCCATGTGTACAGAACAAAAGAAAGCACCATCAGAATAGTTGCATGTATGACTACATTTGTACGCAATCATGCACGTAAATATGTACTATACTTAGAACTGAACTGCAGTATGAAACATGCTTGAGAGTAACGATTAAGAAAAAAAAGAATCACGCTACAAACTCAAGCTCTACAACCAGTTGACAGTAGTTAATCACACTGTATGCAAATTCATTGTAAGCTTTATATTTAACCATTCTGCATGGAAAATTCAATAACACAAACAGAATTATTGTACTATTTCACAGTTGAATTACATAATTTCTGCTAATGTCCAATTCAGTGCAAAAAAGGGAAGGGGTTGCAGTTCAGTGGTACCACCAGGGCAGACCATCCATGAGGCCAACCTCACATCTGGCAGAAGACTCCTGGGGGGGGGGAACTTATCTGCCCACTGCCCTGCCTTTTCTCCTTCCCTTTCTCTGGATTAGAAAAGGAGGATGAGGACAGGAAGGAAAAGGAAATGTGGAAGGGAGGGGAATGTTGAGCTAAAACACTGGAAAGTGGGAAGAGCAGAGGCTGGAACCTCATTGGCTAAGGAGAGACAACATTTGGCATGCTTCCTCTCAGGAGCCAGGATGGTCTTGGGTCGGCACTGAGTAGTGAACATACATTGCATGAAAGAAGTCCCAGGTCAGTTCTTAACTTAAATTTGAAAGAAAAAAATTCTTTTTTCAACCGTTTATTTTTTGCATTTTTGGAGGGGATGACCAGTTTAAAAAATGCCTCTTTGCCCAGTTAGCTGGGAGTTCAAATTGACTGGAAAGATCTCTTTGAACTGGTTTTTGGGTTCAGGTTCAATTCTACTTGTGTCCCCAGTGAGAAGTACCCCAAGTGAGAGCTGTGGGTAGGGAGGAAGCTTTGGCTGTGTGGTGAAGCTGCTAGTTAATACTCTATGTTAGCTTTAGGTTGCAAATAAGCTGTTACTGTTCTGTGGGAGCGATAGGAGATTCTCCTTCATTCTAATGGTGTTTCCCCCCCCCCAATGCACTTTATTATGTTTATATCATGTTGATATTTTATATTTCTTGCTAAGTGGAATTTAACTTTATGCTGCTGCTTTAGAACTATACGAGACTCTCCTTTAGAGTTTTTTCACCTTCTTGTTTATTGATATGTTGATATATTTAATGTCATGAAATGCGATTGAAATGTTTAGTGTACTGTAGGAATTATGATTTTTGAATGCGCTGCTGTTAGTGTTTATTTAAATGAAAGGTATTAATCTCTGTTGTCTTACCGATATGACATTTTAAGGTAGCATGAACTAATCTGTGGAAAATGGCTTGTGGAAAAGTTGAATACAAATTAAAATGAAAGATGAAACATTGTGAGGTATGGTAGAGCCGCCGCCCCCCCCCCATGTGTACATTTATTGTGCTCAAGGTGGGCTCTTTCATGTGATCAGGAACCCACTTCTGGAGGAGACAGCATCCCAACAAGACAAGGTAAGGTGAGGAGTGGCATGACATGGTATGGCACGTTGATTTTCAGCCATGACTTGCAAACTCTGAGGTCCTGGTTTTCTAAGAATGGGAAAGAAAGGTGAACATGTGGAATTGGGTGACAAGTGCTAATGCAACTATGAGATGATCCCTGCCCAAGCCTAACTAAAACCCAATCATGCAGCCTCACTTACAGCTGATGCAGTCACACCAACACAACAGAGGCTACATGGGGGGGGGGGGGGCGGACGGTCCAGAGGTCTCCTCGAGGCAAGGAGACTTTTGTTTCTCTACCTTGGGGGAAACCCAATGGGTCTCCTTGGATCTGTGCCAGCTGTTTTGCTGGTGCAGAACAGAGATGAGTAGAAGAGAGGGAATGGGGAAATGGCATTCGGATCCAGATGTACACCAGTGCCAACAAAATCCTTTTCCCCTTTCCCCCTACTGCCTGCCCCCCCACCAACTTACCAGCACTGGCAGTGGGAGGCATCTTCCACTGGCCTATGCACCAGCTGTGTGAACTGGTGGCCTAATCACGTGCACTGTTGCAGCAATGCTTCTGCCACCACAGCTGTATACAGACAGTTCAGTTAGAATAGGGTTTTGCGTCTGTCACACTTTTTGGCAGAGTTCTAGTAATGACAATATACATCCCCTCTGACCTGCTCCTTGCCCCTCCATCTTCATGCCCTGGAATGCCTTCAAACATCCATCTCGCAGTGCTGCTGCCAATTTACCGAAACTGGTGTAGCTTCTGGGACCTGCTGGCAAGCCCTGTGCTTCTGGCCATTTATGCCAACAGCCCCAAAGCTTACAATGGAATCCTGCTTCATGCTCCTGCAAGTGCCTTGCGCTATGGCATGAGTTCTGGAAGCAGAAGGCCCAGATGCAATCTGGTCATCAGTGGGGACTTTATTAAGGCTTCTACGAGGGTCGCCCAGAAAGTAATGCACCACATTTTTTTCTTCAACAATTATTTATTGAACACAATGAAATTTACACACAAGAAAGAATGATGTTTCTTCTACACTCCCTATTTTTCCTCGTAATCTCCATCCAGTTCTATGGCCTTCCTCCAGCGAAACGCAAGGGCATGTATGCCCTGTCGGTACCACTCCTTGTTCTGGTCACGAAGCCATTTCTGCACTGTGCGAATCACCTCTTCATCATCCTCAAAATGTCTTCCGCGAATGGCATCCTTTAATGGCCCAAACAAGTGGAAGTCTGAGGGAGCTAGGTCAGGGCTGTAGGGTGGATGGGGTAACACAGTCCAACCCTGTTTAGTGATGTGTTCCGAAGTCCTCAAACTTGTGTGAGGCCGAGCGTTATCATGTTGAATCAAACATTCACCTGGGTTGTTATGGCACCGAAGTCGCTAGAAGCGCTTCTTGAGTTTGGTTAATGTCTTCACATAAGCTTCAGAATTAATGGTGCTGCCTCTTGGCATCACATCAATGAGTATGACGCCCTCACAGTTCCAAAACACAGTGATCATGACCTTAACGGTGGAAGCAGTTGCTTTGAATTTTTTCTTCTGTGGAGATTGAGGATGACGCCATTCCATCGACTGTCGTTTTGTTTCGGGCTCAAAATGGTGAACCCAGGTTTCATCACCTGTCACAATTCTGGACAAGAACGCTTCCCCCTCATCTTCAAACGTTTCAGCAACTCAGAAGAAATGTTTTTTCTGAGAGATTTGTGGTCCACCGTAAGACAGCGCGGAACCCATCGTGCACACACTTTTGAGTAATCAAGAGCACGGATGATTGCATCCACACTTCCTTTGCTGATTGACAGCTTCAGTGCCAACTGCCTAGTCGTTATGCATCGGTCCTTGCGAATGAGCACATCAGCAAGCTACGTCTTGTCAGGTGTGACAGCCGTGGATGGCCGCCCCAAACACTGCAAATCTTGGAGCTCTGCTGAACCGCCTTCTAATGGCCTCACCCTCTGTGCCCAGCGACTAACCGTACTTCTGTCGATTGCAGATTCTCCATAAACTGTACACAAACATTTGTGAATGTTCCCAACAGTTTCTTTCTCCGCAGTGAGAAATTCAATGACGACGCGCTGCTTGTAACATACATCACTTACAGACGCCATTTCGAAACACTGCTGCAGCTACGCTATCTGTCTGAAGAAACCAAAAATTTGTGTGCGCACTCCTGAAAATTCAAATAATGTATATCTAAAGTTTCACATTCGTACCATTACTGTAGGCTGAGAAAAAAAAATGTGGTGCATTACTTTCTGGGCAACCCTCATAGAATTAAGCGTGAGTGGAATTAGTGGATGGAATTTTTCTCCCTTCTCATATTTCTAAAACTTTGGACCACCCAATGAAATTGATAGGTGGTAGTTTCAGGAGAGTCAAAAAAAGTTACTTCTTCCTATAACACATAATTAATGTATATAATTCACAGCCATAAGTAGAGTTGGCTGCTGGCTAAGAGAGATTTAAAAGGGGCTTAATCATCTTCATGAGGCACCGAAACTGAACTTCTGCATTCAGAAGCAGTGTACCTCTGCATGTTAGTTGTTGGGCTATAGCAGTTTTTGGTAAGAGGGCCACATCATCTCTCTGACACTGTGTCAGGGGCCGGGGGAAAAATAATTAATTTACATTTAAAATTTCAATAAATTTACACAAGTTTACGTAAATGAATATATTAAAGATGAACTTATATGAATGAATGAAGGTCTTGCAATAGCACAAGGCCTATAAAAGGTCTTGCACAAAGCAACACTGGCTTTTCCTTTGCTGCCGCTACTGCATCACAGATGTGAAACAACAAGCAGTGGAGGAAGCCCTCATCCCAGAGAGGTCAAACAGTTGCCCTCACACTGAGAACAGTTGCATTGGGCCAGTGAGGGCTCCAGCAAGTCTCCAGAGGGCCAGAGGCTCATTGGTGACTGGGGACTCCCTGAGGGACGCATTGGGAGTCCTCGAGGGCCGCAGGTGGCCCCAGGGCCGGGTTTGGGCACCGCTGGGCTATAGGAAACACTGATGCTTTCATGGCCTACTTGTGGCCTTCACAGGAAATGTCTGCCTGGCACAGATGGAAACAGGGCAGTGGACTAAATGGACCCTTTTGCATGTCAGGCAGGGCTCTTTTCATGTTCCGATGGGGGCAATCCTAACTGCGCCCTAGGCCAATGGTCCTTATCAGGAGTCCTTGGGAGTCAGCTGGACCGGCCTAGGAATGTGCACCAGCCTATGGAGGCTACATCCAGCCTCCACACTGACTTGGGGAGGGACGGTTGGATTGACCAAGCTCGGCTGATGCAGGGGTCTGGGGAGGGTTGGAAGGAGGTGGGAGGGTGGCATTCCAAGGTGAGGGGAAGGCAAGCGGGAGGCGGGGCAGAGACCAGGCTGTTATGCCAGACCCCCACCCCATTTCCTGTGGAGTGGCTTGCAGCCTCTCCATTCTCCTCAAACTTGTGCCACCTCCTGAAGTGGTGCAAGTCCAAGGAGGCCCATTGGGGCTGTGGGAGCTTACCCAGGGATAAAGAGAAGAGTTTTCCCTTGCCTCTGGCTGAGCCACTTCTAGCCCCAATCTTGCACTGTATGTTATTAACAAGATAGGATTGCACTGTATGTTATTAACAAATGTTTACCTCGGTCAGAACCAGCCCCACGTATGCATACAGTTTGTACAGTTTCCCTTCTTTAAATGAGATTGCATCTATATTTTGCATCATATTTCTGTTGATTTCATTCCAGCAATGTGCATCAAACAAATGCTGGATGGGTAGCTCAAATAAAACTCCTTTCTTCAGTGGCGTCACTAGGATTCACGTCACCCTGTGCGGGAGGCCTGCGCATCACCCCATGCAGTAGGCAGGGCAACACCCCAGGTGGTGGGCATGGTGATGTACCATCGCCCCGCCCCACTGGTTTTTTGGCTGTACCTTTTCTTAGAACACAGATATTTCAATGTGGTTTGTTTCACTGCATTCTGCATGAAATTATGCATTGATTGATATATAACATGATGGTCTTATTCCTCCAAATTCTGATTTTAGTGATTTTGAAAACCTGTAGAGTCACACACACACACACACACACACCCCCGTGTCAACTTACTAACACCTTATTGCAGCAGTTCTCATACTTTTAGCACTGGGACCCACTTTTTAGAATGACAATCTGTCCAGGACCCATTGGAAGTGATGTCATGGCCAGAAATGACATCATCAAGCAAATTAAAATAAATAAATATAAATAATTAAATTAAAAGAAAAGAAATAAATAAGGGGGAGCCAGTCCTGTTCCACCAAGTGAATCTACTCTGAAGTAAGTCCCATAGTGGTCAATGGGGCTTACTTTCAGGAAAGTGTAGGTAGAATTGCAGCCTGAGAGACCAATCCTATGCATGTCTACTCAGAAGTACCATAGTGGTCAATGGAACTTACTCTCAGGAAACTATGGGTAGGATTGCAGCCTATGAGCCCAATCCTATTCATGTCTACTCTGAAGTAAGTCCCATAGTGGTCAATGGAGCTTACTCTGTAGTCTGCCTGCAATAACAACCTCCCAAAAAAATCAGTGAGATCTTCAACCCTCCCCAGTGCCCAGTTTAAAGTTATTCTATTTCAGGCATATCAAGATAAAGACCCACCTGGCTTTGCAAGTGCAAAATAGAAAACTTTCCCCTTACCAGTTCAAGTCTCATTTTTGTCCTTCTTAGTGGGGGGGGGGGGGAGACTGCCTTCTGGAGCATTTGTGCTCCAGCTCCATCAGATCAGGACCCTTCTGGTGTCCTCACATTCCCCTTTGCCTGGCCTGACCAGCAGCCAAAGCACGTCTGCCTACTTGCAGGGAAACACGACCGTGAGGCTGCTTCGCTTTCCATAGGGCTCAATAGACTGCAGCTGGGAGGGAGGCAGGAACCTCCTTCTCCCTTTTGTGTTTTTGGGGACTGCCTTCATTGGATCGGGACCATTCTGACGTCCCTGGATTCCTCTCCACCTGCCCTTTCCAATGCACTAAGATGAGTTCACCTACTGACACATAAACGCGCGATACGGCTTACTTTCACTTTCCATAGGGATCCATTCATTTTTTCCTTCCGGTTTTTTAGCCATAACTTTTGAACGAAAGGAGCTATTTCATTTTTTGCATTGCACTCCGCTGGACATTCCGCATCCAATGGTGTATGGCATGATGGGATAGCTCCTGAAGCTGCGAAGTTAGCACATCCTCCCCCCCCGGGGCATCACCCCCCACGAGGTGTGTCACCTGTGCAGCTCATATGCCCCGCACCCCCCTAGCGATGCCAGTGCCTTTCCTACAAGTTTCTAAGGCAGACTGCAAATAGATATGGATTTAACTAGAAATTATCTGGGCTGTTTCACACCAGCAATATTAATTCTTACGATTTCATCACTTTCTCCTGAGAGCCATGGCAATTTCAGAAGCTGAGAGAAGGGTGAACAAAAGATGCTACAATACTTGTAAAAATCTCCAGAATCATTTCTGTACGGTAATACTTGTTTTGAAGAAGAGTGCTAATCTCTTGAGGTTCTAATTTGTATTTTGAGGGCTAAACCAGACACGACGTCAGACCAGTCCTGCAACTTTCAATGGTTTTCTTTTTTTTTAAAACAGAAATGAAAGATAATTTGAATTGTAGCTATTACAGAGAGTTACAAGCAGTTTTTAACCCCTTGTTCCTATGCTGATTTCCCAACTTAAATCACTGCACAAGCTGTTATTGCTTGGAATACCCCCAATAAGACATGAGATAAGGAGATTGGATTAAATGGACCACAACTTTAAGATTAAACATAAGTACCTGCAACAGATTCTCACTGTCATCACACTCCACTCCAACTATTTAGTGCAGGCTCCTATCTTGGAAAAGGCAGAAAGCAACTATCTACTCTCAGGTACTTCCACCCTGACTCAAAGCTGTAGATAGTACACTGACAGTCCCAATATATTGGAAAAGGATCAAGATACCTTTGAATTACATCACTGTCCCCTTCTGCTGTAAACCTGGAAGGCTTTGAGGTTGGTTGGTTGGCAACCTTCAGTCTTGAAAGACTATGGTATAAGCCAGGGGTGCCCAAACCCCGGCCCTGGGGCCACTTGCAGCCCCTGAGGCCTCTCAATGCAGCCCTCAGGGAGCCCCCAGTCTCCAATGAGCTTCTGGCCCTCTGGAGCTTCGTTGGAGCCCACACTGGCCCGACGCAACTGCTCTCAGAGTGAGGGTGACTGTTTGACCTC
Organism: Tiliqua scincoides; assembly: GCF_035046505.1. Taxonomy (NCBI): domain Eukaryota; kingdom Metazoa; phylum Chordata; class Lepidosauria; order Squamata; family Scincidae; genus Tiliqua; species Tiliqua scincoides. Next base: position 144,336,171 of record NC_089824.1, read on the forward strand.
TCATGTTAGCTGTGGGATGAGGGCTCACTCCACTGCTTGCTGTTTCACGTCTGTGATGCAGTAGTGGCAGCAAAGGACAGGCCAGCCTTGCTTTGTGCAAGGCCTTTTATAGGCCTTGAGCTATTGCAAGACCTTCATTCATTCATATAAGTTCATCTTTAATACGTTCATTTATGTAAACTTATGCAAATTTATGTAAATTTTAAATGTAAATTAATTCTTCCCTGCCCCCCGGCCCCCGGCACAGTGGCAGAGAGACAATGTGGCCCTCCTGCCAAAAACTTTGGACACCCCTGGTATAAGCCTACAGCACCCTGTATTCCCAAGTGGTCTCCCATCCAAGTACTAACCAGGCCTGACCCTGCTTAGCTTCCATGCAGGGTAACAGTTGCTGCTGTTTGAGGTTGACTTTGCAATCATTTCTCAATGAAGTCACAGCTAGCATCCCTGAGCCAAGAAGCCTCTGGACACTGTTCTGGACAGTTCTCTGGACACTTAACCTCATGGTGCACAACGACCCAGGGAGGAACTGTCCCAGAAGTCTCCAGCATCCCTGAGAGAGCAAGACATAGCAGAGGGCAGAGCCTGGGGAGAGAAGGATTCTTACAGCCCAATCGTATCATTGGGCTGCACTGCCAGAATTATGCATGATGTCAGCACAGCCCAATTTACCGCACTGCAAAATGTGACGCTGTATAGTGTGCAACTGGGCCACTGCCAGAAACAGCAAATGCTGCTGGTTGTGCAACAGCAGCCTCCCTGGAGCCCCTGGCACTGGTAAGTCAGAAGTAGGAGCAGGCTGTGGCTGGGGAGTGGGAGTGGAAGGGACTGGGAGGACTCAGGTTGCATCTGGGCAGAGTTAGGGTAGGGATCAGGGGCAAAGAGAAGGCTGGAGGGGTGGATTTGACAGCAATGGTGCCAGGTTTTATCCCTTCTTTTCAAAACTTCCCTGCCTTTTTCTCTCCTCCAACATTAACCACCAAAACAGGTGATGTATGTCCGAAGAGACCCATTGGAGATTAGAAAGTATAAAATATTTTTACTTGCCTCTTGCAGGCTATCTGATTGCCCCCCCCCCACTTTAGAATGCAGCATGCACCTTTTTGGCATGGCTGCATCGATGCTGGTGGCAGGGGATAGGACTGAGTCCTCAGGTGATGTAACTTCCTTCTCATATGACTGAGGATGGAGTTGGGAATGAGCCACAAGCTAGCTATTCTCCATCCAGAACAACTTTTTATGTAAATAAAAACGTACTGTAAATGTTCATGGGGAAAAACATGCAAACACAGGTAGCGTGGGGAGATTTTGCAAGTGCAGAAAATATGCAAAGGCTGCTATATCAATGTGTTCCTCCTCTGCAGTCCTTACACAGAGTAGGAGACTGAACATTCACTGGCAAAAAGGAACAGAAATTGGCTATCACCCCAAGGAAAGTAGAATGCTGTATACTGAACTCTGAACGATTGGAAAACCAATGAGTGGATATGGAACGTGAGAAGAATAAGGAATCCTAGTCTGGATAAAGAAAAGAAAGGGAAATTGCCAGATTATTGCGTAAAGAAAACATGAGGATGTCAAAATAACAGCCCAATCCTAACTAAATCCTGTGCAGCAATGCAGTGGTGCAGGCTACTCTGCATTCTGTGGGGTTTTTTTTGGCTGCTGGAGGTTTCCTCAAGGGAAGGGTGTTTTGTCAGATTCCCAGTCCAAGCTCCACCTGGACAATTATGCCCACTTTGAGCTAATTAGCTCCCCTTCCTTCCCCAAGAATGACCTTAGTTCTGCCCTGCAGCACTGCTGGACCCCACCACCAGGGTAGCTAGCCTGTACAACCTGCAGAGGTCCTCCTTCCTCCCTTTCCTGCCAGCAGCTCCTCCTGCCGCTACAGCAGCACCTTGGTCCTCCACAGGTCTTAGGCGTGGCAGCCAAACACCAATCTCAGTGTCTCCAGCAGTCTGTTCCAGCAGTCTCCAAAGTCCATTCACCAATCAGTCCAGCCACAGTTCCAGTAGTCCATTAGCCATCAGTTCCTCAGTCCAGTCCTCAAGCTTTCCTCCTTCTGCTACCCACACCAAACTCTCCCTTCATCAGGAGCTTTTATGCCTCAGGGCCCTGTGTAGCACACTGTCTGCTGAATGCCCAGGCCTTACCCTTAAAGAGGCCACTGCTGACACCACTAGTCCCCAGCCAGTAAGGTGTTGCCTCGCCATGGTCCATTAACCTCGCGGGGTGCGTGGGGTTTAGGGTGAAAACCGACAAGCGGATCGACAACTCTGCACCATGCAATAGAAAACAAAAGCTCCCAGTGTGGAAGGGATTGTCACTCCCGAATCGGCCTTTTAAGCCACACTAGATGCTGTTCCAGAACCACCATTCAGAGTGCAATATCATAGTCTTTTGAGAATGAAGGTTGCCAACAGGCTGACACCACATCCTACCTCCTCGCCAGATCTTCCACAATTCCAATACAAAGGGGACATTTGTCAGTCCCACCAGCTGCAGCAGATCAACTTGGACCTGTGCCAGGGATATCACTGGTGCAAGTCTGAGTTTGTCCATGCAGGCAGATCAGGCACAGGAAGTGGGTTGGGATTTGGTGTGCGCCATCATCGTCGAACTTGCCCCTCCTCCCAGGCCTGATCCATACAACTCACTCCATCTCCTCCCTCATTCAACCACCCTCACCACACATTCAATCACCCTCACCACTCTTCCACATCCCATTCTGCCCCCAGCACCAGGCTCACCTGCTCCAGCAGGACTCTCACTCTGCGGGCTTGAACAAGAATGCTCCAGCCAGTGGTATAGCTAAGGGAGAGCAGGGGGGCAATTGGTGCCACACCTGGATACCTGGGGGTGCCATTCTGAGGTTTGGAGAAGCCAAACATGGTCTTCTGAGGGCTCAGAAGGGCTACTGGAAGCCTTAGAAACACACTTCGAGTTTTTGCAAAAACCAAAAGTGCTTCGGGGGGGGGGGGGAGTTAATTTTTTTTTGCCCCAGGTACCAGATGGTGTAGTAATCCAGATAGGATTGGGCTGTAAATCAACATTCATTCTTGAGGTGAAACAAGCATTATGGTGGGCTTGAGTAATGGCTTACCATCCAGTGGTTATTTTCCTCCCTTACTTAGCATCATGTATCTTCAGACCACGTCCCAAGACAAATACTAAACCCTTTTCAGAGAACGTAGAGCCCAATCCTATGCATGTCTACTCATTAGTAAGTCCCATTATAGTCAATGGGGCTTACTCTCAGGAAAGTATGGATAGGATTGAAGCCATAGTCACTACACTCAATGTGTAGAGCTGCTCCACACATTGATTGAGTTCTGAATGCAGAATCTATTCTTACACAAGAAGCATGAATTTTTCCCCCCAATGCAATCTGTACCCTGCATTTTTGCTGGGTACAGAGTCTATGTGGATGCAGCTTGCATCTGTATAGATTGTACGCAGATGTCTCAACCAACATCTATATGCAAATGATCCCATTCCCACTCCCTCCACCCCAGTTGTCTGAACTGGGCTGTGGAACTAGCAGCCTGTGGGGAGAGTGGCACCAGACATGTAGATTAACCACACAACCAGCTGAAAGTATTATGCATTGTGAGAACAGCAGAACACCTTGAGATTCCTGCAATCAGCCAGGGAACATTTAATTGGGGTGAAATAAGTGGAAATGAACTAATTAGGTAAACCTGCCTTCCCTTTCTCCCCTTTCCCTTGTGTCCATTTTTAAATTGCTAGGCTGGGAGCCTTCTGGGAAAGAGTTCCGTCTTCTCATTCTTTCTAAAGCACCATGCACATGACTTGTACTATATATATATGATATTAATATTAGCACCAATAAGTGCATTGGAAGCAGTTTGAAGATACATTTTCTACAATTCCCAGGCAGAGAGTGTATATTTTACCAGACTTTACAATGTTTGTCTTCAAATATCCTCTGTAAAGGATCCAGCACAAAACCTGGATCCTTGCCACTTGAAACAACCAAAAGGATAATTCATCACTTATCTTTGACAGCATGGCTGGTGGTAAACTTGTTCTTCACCTAGCTTAGATTCATCAAGAAATCTAGCAAGAAATCTCCACAAGAAAGTTGTTGGTCCTTCAGAAGAATGGAAAGGCCGGATTTAAAAGAACAAAGTAAATAGTTTTGGTGACACAGCATATCATCCAGAGGTGGTCCTGGACTTTTCCTCGCCCAGGGCCATCTCTGTCTTTGCTGCCTTCCTGCGTCGGAAGTAATTGCGGTGACATCACTGTCACCGCAATTACTTAAGTGTGGCTGCCTCCTCTGTTCCCCCTTTGAACAAAAGGGAGAAGGAAGGAGGCAGCCCAGCTTTTTGTGTAGCTTCTAAGCAGTGTGAAAGGCTCAATTGGAGCGTTTTGGTGCCAGTGGAGTAGCTAATGATTGTGTCGCCCAATGCCGAGCTCAAAATGGTGCCCCTGAAGTGATGTTACAACCAGAAGTGACATCATGCCTGAGTTTTTTAAAAAGTGAAAATCGGGGGGGGGGGGATGCACCTTCTCCCTTCCAGGAGCTCACCTTTTCCTTTCTTTTGTTGTGTAAACTGTATGGTGAACATTTAATGTTGAAAAGTAGCATATTATTATTATTAATTATTATTATTATTATTAAATCTATCTTCCTTCAAGGAGTATAATAGCACAATCCTATGCATGTCTACTCAGAGGTAAGTCTCATTGTGTTCTATGGTGCTTACTACTAGAAAAGTGCATGTAGAATTACAGCCTAAAGCTGCTGTAAATGAGACTTTCTTCTATAGAACAGTACAGTTGAAAAAGACAGTGGGCTACAACAACACCACATGACACTGAGCTTCAGCAGTGGATCTCCCCAGCCCCATACCCGGGGCAAAGGTCCGTGATGGCACCCCCTGCGGGCTACTGCTGCCCCCCGTGCAGAAATCTGCCCCCTCTACTCACCTGAGGCTCACGGAGCCTCGCATGACCTCCACCTGCGTTGGACAAACCTCTGTGATGTTCCCTGATGCTTTAAACTGTGCTTCCGGAAAGTGGAAGCCTGGTCCCCGTCCCCCCCCCGGAAGCCTCACAGAGGCTTCTGCAGGGCCCTGGTGTCTTGCACCTGGGGCTTTTGTCCCATCAGATCTTATGGTAGATCTGCAACTGCTGAGCTTATAAATGTTGTAGTTTTGGTGCGCAGTGACACAATGAGAAATTTTAGGAGATCTCTAATATTTAACTAAGGTGGATATTGATAGAGCCTGGGGATAGTAGTTGGCAACCTTCAGTCTCGAAAGACTATGGTATCGCACTCTGAAAGGTGGTTCTGGAACAGTGTCTAGTGTGGCTGAAAAGGCCGATTCGGGAGTGACAATCCCTTCCACACTGGGAGCAAGTGCAGTCTGTCCCTGGTCTGTCTCCCTGGCTATGGGCCTTCCTTCTTTGCCTCTTAGCCTCAGACTGTTGGCCAAGTGTCTCTTCAAACTGGGAAAGGCCACGTTGCACAGCCTGCCTCCAAGCAGGCTGCTCAAAGGCCAGGGTTTCCCACTTGTTGAGGTCCACTCCTAAGGCCTTCAGATCCCTCTTGCAGATGTCCTTGTATCGCAGCTGTGGTCTACCTGTAGGGCGCTTTCCTTGCACGAGTTCTCCATAGAGGAGATCCTTTGGGATCCGGCCATCATCCATTCTCACAACATGACCGAGCCAACGCAGGCGTCTCTGTTTCAGTAGTGCATACATGCTAGGGATTCCAGCACGTTCCAGGACTGTGTTGTTTGGAACTTTGTCCTGCCAGGTGATGCCGAGAATACGTCGGAGGCAGCGCATGTGGAAAGCATTCAGTTTCCTCTCCTGTTGTGAGTGAAAGTCCATGACTCGCTGCAGTACAGAAGTGTACTCAGGACGCAAGCTCTGTAGACCTGGATCTTGGTATGTTCCGTCAGCTTCTTGTTGGACCAGACTCTCTTTGTGAGTCTGGAAAACGTGGTAGCTGCTTTACCGATGCGTTTGTTTAGCTCAGTATCAAGAGAGTGTCGGAGATCGTTGAGCCAAGGTACACAAAGTCATGGACAACCTCCAGTTCATGTGCAGAGATTGTAATGCAGGGAGGTGAGTCCACATCTTGAACCATGACCTGTGTTTTTTTCAGGCTGATTGTCAGTCCAAAATCTTGGCAGGCCTTGCTAAAACGATCCATGAGCTGCTGGAGATCTTTGGCAGAGTGGGTAGTGATAGCTGCATCGTCAGCAAAGAGGAAGTCATGCAGACATTTCAGCTGGACTTTGCTCTCAGTCTGGAGAGGTTGAAGAGCTTTCCATCTGATCTGGTCCGGAGATAGATGCCTTCTGTTGTAGTTCCAAAGGCCTGCTTCAGCAGGACAGCGAAGAAGATCCCAAACAAGGTTGGTGCAAGAACACAGCCCTGCTTCACGCCGCTTCGGATGTCAAAGGGGATGTCAAAGGGGATGCCTGGGGATGCATATCACTTATAAATGTTTTGGTGGGGGGATGCATATCACATTTGGTGGGGGCACTGGCTTTCAAGTGGGCTTCAGTGCATGGATGGACCTTGACCAGTGAGGAAGTTTATCAGCATCAGAAGGGGAGCAGAGACAAAAGAAAGAGGGAGAAAAGAGAGAGAAGGTCTAGGCAGAATTTTTAAGGATGCATGAGATTAGAGAGACTGTTCAATCTCTGCTTGAAAATTGAAGAGAGTAAACTGAAAATAAGACTGAGTGAGGAATAAAAGAAAAACAAGCGGTTGTTTGAAGACATGATAGGATACATTCAAGGAGTAATAATAAGAGATATAAAAACATAATAAACACCACTAATTTTTTCCATAATAGATTCCTTTTGCCACAGTCGCTTCAGTTTTGTGGCATAGAAGGTATCTCTTCTACTGGGTGTTAAATGTGCTTTTTAATTCCTTCTGATGTTTGTAAGCTGTTTCCAGTCATCTGACATTTTTAAATGCAAAGGTTTTTTTTTCCTTTGCGTATAAATAGCACAAGGAAATGATGGAAGTTATCTAAATTACAACCACCCAAATGTGCGATTCTATTACCTACTGTGTCAACTCTTTCCCTGAGGTTGAGGAATAGTTTTGAAAATTGAATCTAACACTTGGCATTCTGATGAGAGACATGAGCTTTGCAGTCGTCCTTGGGGTGGCTGCAAAGAAACACTTGGTGCATGCATCCATGCGCGCATGCATGTGTGTTCTGAAGTTTAGAGTACAGTATCTTATCAGAAGCTTTAGCAGTCAGGTGAGAAGCACACTGTGGGTTAAAACGATCCTTCTACTGTAACCATCTGTATAGAGCAACCAGGAATTATAGCCTCAAAGGGTCAAAGTAAATTCGTTCTAATAAGAAGGAAAAAATGGGCTTACACACTTTGCAAATGGAAATATTATTGGATAGATGTAAGCTTACAGCAAGTCTTCTGTGTTAGCGTCCTTCTGAAACAGTTGGTTAACCCCTTGGCCTTCTAGCCTTTTATCTTCTTTAATGGACAAACAGCTCAAGGTCTTGCAGGCTCCCAAGTATTCCAAACTTTTATAGCCATTTTGCAAGCATGCTTCCTGTGTGCCAAACTGTGCCATTGCATGAGAGCGGCAGAGAGTAATTAATTCATACTTTACCTTTAATATCTGCCGAGGATCTGCTTTGTCCTCCAGTTTTCCTTCAATGAGAACATGATGTTAGTCACAAAGCCTTCCCAGAACGGCTCCTGCATCAGACAACCCTCAGCAATTTAACAAAGGCTGACTACCTTTTGCAGGTAATAAATACATTATGATGATTGATCTTGTAGTTTATATATTTTATGTGGCTATGCCCTCACTTTACTTATATGAGGGGCCAGGATGGACCAGAAGCTGAACCACAGATATATTGCTTCTATTAACTCATTCATTAGATGGAAATTCTCTTGGAAGGCATGGCTCCACATTCAACTCATTTTTAATCATATACTCATTAAGGTTGGGTAACAATTGCAATGAGCATTATTAGGACTGATCCAATTATGAGAAGGCAGGAAATTAAAATCAGAATATGGGTTTGAGAAAAAATCACATAATTACTAGAGCTACTGCCATTCCTACAATACTGATTCCAACCAGTGATTTCAGGACTTTATCCGTACTATTTACTGTTGGATCTGTGAGGCCTCCCTAGGGTGGGAAGGGCCCACCTGGCCTTTCCGACGGGGACCCTCTTGTGGAGGCCTCAGACTAGTTCTCCAGAAGAAAGAGGGTTCTATCACCCGGCTCCCCCTCTTTGCATTGGCAGCATTTGCCAGTCAGGAGCAGGGGCTGCTGTCAGCAGCTCCTCCTACCTGCTCTTCTAACTCCCCCCTGCCTTGTCATCCCTGGCCTCCAGGTTTATGTAGGCCAGGCCAGGCCCCTCCCCTTCCCTCACAGGGCCGGTACAAAAAGGGCGTGTCTCCAGGACTGCCCTCCCCTGGGATTACCACCTCCTCCCCTTCTCTCTCTGTTTCCCTCCCACCTCCTCTCACCTGGAGCTGCCAGGGTTGTTCCTGAGATGGCTGCTACCTCTGCTCTGGTCTCTGCCTTTGGGGGGGTGGGCTGGCCCTGCCCACCTGGGTCCTGTAGCTCTGCAGATGACATCGGGAGGTCCAGCTGTGGGCTCCTGACATCATAGCCAGGTGCCCTCCCCGGCAAGGCAGGTTCCGGCTGGTTGGGTGACAGAGTGCTCCCCTTCTGCCCTGAGGCGGGGGGAGGCCCAGCAGCTGAATGGCCTGCGTCCTGTCTCCCCCCTCCCTCCTCCAAGGCGGAGGGAGAAGCGGGGGGTTCGGTGCGCAGTGTTCTTCTGCTGCACTTTGCCACCCACAGGAGTGCCCAGGCAGCGTATGGGGAGGTGGCCCCATGTTCCACCGGCTTCCTCCCTGATCCTCTGGCCCAGAAGTCTTCTCCCTGGGTAAGTTGGGGACCTGTGGGAGGAGGGGAACCCTGACAGGATCATTGGAAACCATGTAAGTATACAACACTGTTAATAGCCATTGCCATAAAGGGCTAGGTTCAGAAGAACCTGAACCCTTTTCGGGCCCAATCCTATCCAATTTTCCAGAGCTGTTGCAGCCGTAATGCAGCCTCGAGGTAAGGGAACAAATGTTCACTTACCTTGAAGAGGCCTCCATGACTGTCCCTCTACTGCAGGATACAGTGCACATCCCATTGGCACGGCTGCATCAGAGCTGGAAAATTGAATAGGATCCGGCCCTTAGTTATATAGAGAAGACAGCAAATTTTACACAGTTTACTTACAGTGCATGACTACTCAGTCCATTACAACTCAGAAGTCAGTTCCATTGTTTCATGAGACTTTCTCCCAGGGAAGTGTATATAAGATTACAGCCTGGCTGCAATCCTATGTACACTTTCCTGAAAGTAATAACCCAATCCTATCCCCTGCCACTTCATAGCATGCAGCCATGCCAACAGAGCACACTTTGCATGCTAAGGGAGGGGGGGAAATCTGATGACCAGCAAAAGGTAAGTAAAACTCTTTTTGACTAACCTTCTGTTAAGCCATCTGATCACCTATGGTCTCCTTGGACTTGCATCAGCTATTTTGCTGATGTAAGTCTGAGGAGGGGGTGGGGCAGGCTGGAAAATCAGGGATAGGATCCAGCATGCACATTTGCTGCCAAGACCCACCCCCTCTAGCTGCACCTTCCTCCTGCCCCTGTACTGAGTTAACCACAAGGCCCCCATAAGATTATGTCAGTGATTCCCAAAGTGTGCATTGCGATGCTCTGGGCTGGACATCATGAGGCACTGGAGGCAGCTCAGGACTGGGCTGTAAGCCATTAGTCATGACTTAGGATGCAATCCTATCCATGCTTACCTGGGAGTAGGTCCCGCTAAACTCAGTGAGATTTACTTCTGAGTAGATGTACATAGGATTGGGCTGCTAGTCCTACTGAAGTCTAACTTCCTTAGTTTTCTTGACAAACTAAACTTGGGATACAATCCTAGGTAAAGAGATGTGATGCCATGAAGTCCCCAAGTTTATAGATGAATGAACAACCAAAAAAGGATAGCTTCTCAAGGGAGGATGTTCCATACCACTATAGACTGCACAATTTAAACTTGCTGCTACAGTCGGACTTTCTATCACAAGAAACAAAGCACTCTGCTACTGATTATAAACCAAATGCTCATTTTAAGTGTCTTTACTCCTTTCTTATAATGTTTCTATTATCCTTGAGTGCAAACAAAAATCTAGCACTCTAAACCAACAAATGTGTAGCAAGCCTAGCATAAGCTATTTAGCTTGTCTTGAAATCCCAAATAAGATTGCAAGAAGCATAAAATGGATCGTTTTGTTACCATGACTGTAACTAACGCCAGAAGCTAGATCGCTTTTAGTGTGTAGACGAAAGCTCAGGAAATGCAATATGGGAAAAGATAAATCAGAGCCCTCAAAAAGCCATTAAACCATAAGTGTTAATTTCTTTGGTTAAATCTTTCTTCTATCACCTTGTTATATATGAATCATTACCTAAACGTGAGCAAGTGGTACTTTAGAAATATTAAAGTCAACCATTACGCCTTCTTGAATAGGTCAGCGGCTTATGCTTTCAATAAAAGCTGCCTAAATGCAGTTGTTATCTTAGGAATGGCTTAAAAAAAAAGACAAATATACAGAGAAGGGGAGGGGGAGACGAGCCAAGAGGAATGATTTAGAAATCAAAAGTCCTGACGTATTTCAAATGGATCTCATTGACTTTTCTGAAACATTTTGAACAATTGCCGTGGCCACTGGGGTACCATAATGATATACCCCATTATAAAATGTAGCGCTAAGTAAATGTAGGAGTAGAAATTTAACAATTGGTCGTTTAATGGCTGCAATTATGGCAAAAGAATAATGAACCTATTAGAGAAGAGAACTGGCAATTACTCTAAAGCTTATTGCGATACAGCTGTGGAAAAAAAGTAATACAGAAGCGTGCTTAAAAACGGTTATTAAAGAGGGATAATGCATTCTGTTTACTCTGACAGATTTTTTTTTTCCTTTTCAGAAAAGAAATGAGGCTTTTTGGTGATCAGACGTGGGAGCTTAGACGTGATGAATCCTACTATTTAAAGGTAATATATTTTCAGATATGCCTTTCCAGGTATAAATTATGACTGTCCCATGACTATAAAGGGGAAGATTTACCAGCACATACAGACAGCAAAATATGTTGAAGCAGAGGCAACTAAGCCCCTCTGCACCACCAAACAAATGCAAAGAAGTGTAGGATTTTTTTAAAATTTCAAATGGTCCATGTACTTTTTGTTTATAAATAAAATTGTTAGAATGCTAATTGCCTCAAAGAAAAATGAGATGGTCCAAACTATTATGGAGCCTCCTGGTGTTCCAAATACATTTTTATTCAACCTATTAAATACAGGAATGGGATTTCTGCTCTGAACGCAGGCACTGTTGGAAAAGGGGGGGGGGAAGCTACTAGAAAAAGGGGGAAAGAACATGAATTACTTTCTTGATCAGATTCAGATTTATCTTGTCTAGCACTCTGTTACCAATAGTGGTTAGCAAGATATCTCTGGAAGTTCACAAGCAAGGCATGAAGGCAGTGGCTTCTGTCTGTTTGATCCTAACAGTAGTCCCAGGTATGCAGTTTCATTTAGATAGCATGGCCAGTAGCCAGTGATAGGAACTAGCCTTCATGCTGAGACAGACTGACTTGGTGGACAGCACTGGACCCTCCACTGATTCAAAGGGGCAAATGCCCTGGGAGCAGACTCCACGCACCTTTAGGACTGTGTCAGAAATCTTACTGAGGCTCCCAACACGGTTGGAAACTCTTCCAGAAGCACAGTTTAAGAGCCCTGGGAAGCTTCAGTAGGCTTTCGCAGTGCGCCCTGGAGTCGCACAAGGCTCCATGCGCTCCAGCTAAGTTGGGAAGTGGTACTGTGCGGGGGTATGTGTGTGTATATGTGTGTGCAATCACAGATCTTTGCCCTGGGGCACCCCAAGGGGAGGTCTGCTACTGTTGGTGAAACAGTGCAAGGCTGCAATCCTATATGCACTTACCTAGGAGTAAACCCTATTGAACTCAACGGAGCTTACTTTTGAGTAAATATGCATAGGATTGTACTATTAATGTTGCAGTACCAGCCATTATGAGAACACTATGGGTTGCTGCATTGGCTTAGAATCATGGAGTAAGAGACCCGTAGCATAATAGAAGCATGACACAGTTCCAATACAGAAGACTAGAAAGCTGTGGTCTTAAGAATATCTTGAGTTTGTGATATTCCAAGTTGTTCCTGTGAGGGAATACATGCTGCATTTCTCTCTGACCTGTACCAAACAACCTCCAAGGAAGGAGTGAAGGCTCCTTTTATATTATTCTATCACAGGGTATAGGCCTGCACAGAGATCAATTGTATCATCCATACAATTGACCTCTTCAGCAGCCTGCAGAAATAAATTGTATCATCCATCTGGTGTGTGTACAGGCCACTATATGATTCTGTGCAGTTGCTACATCGCAGCGCTTGCAATGTCTGGACAGAACCCACCTCTTCGGTCAACTCTTGGTGGAACTAGATTAAAAAGTGTATTACACAAGTTCTCATGGCTGCAATTCACCACAGCTGCAGGCACACATCCATTGTGACTTTGTATTAGATATGAGCTGTAGGCAGTTGTCAAGTGAGAGCTAGGAACTGGGACTTGAGTCAAGACAGGGGTTGAAGCTGTGACATCAAGTTGAGAGACAGAACAGATGGAGTGGCAGAGCCAAGGGACAATGTAAGGCTGAAACTTTGCCCAGAACAGGAAGCCTTTACTGGCTCTCTTCTTGTTGAAGCTGAGTGGGTGAAATTACAGAAACTGGGTGCCTTGCCACACAGGAAAGAGGGTCCCTGATTCAAAGTCCCGGAAGCTTCTGACCCCTTGGAGAAATGCATTTCTTTTTACACTCCCACAGTGGCAAATATCAGCATCCCTACACTGCCACTGGAAGTATGAGGAAGCTCTCAGGACCTCTTCTGTTTTGTTACTTTTATTGATTGGTTACTACTGTTCCTCTGCCTTTCCAGCAGCTTACTATGCAGTTATAGCAAGTAATAGTGCTAATCATCACGCTGTGAAAATCTTCATCTGCAGATTTCTACATATCAAGTTGTTGTTAAAAGCAAAGAAGCAGACCAAGTCAATTATTTTCTGGTCAGTTGGCAACTCTAGCACTTTCAGTTTGGACTATAGATTCAACCAGCCCTACCCTCTATGTGATGAAGGGCATAAGCACATCTCCCCCTCCCAGTGTGCTATTTCCACTCCATGTAATTATGGTGTGGGAGGGTAATTTGAGCTGACCATCCTTTGCAACTATGTGTCTTTGGGCTGGTTCATTAGGAAGTCAGGTGGCATGATGTCTTCACATCCTTCGATGTGTCATGAGTTGGGTCAGTCATCTATATCATCTGAACTGGCTTATGATTTTTTTCAGTGCAAAATGCGAATATAACAGAAAAGGTGCTAGCAGCGGCAACACTGCTGACAGCTTCTGGGGGAGGAGGAGAAATGATTTTTAAGACAGTCAGATCCAGGGGAGGGTAGGAGGAAGGGCTATCCAACAGTAATGCTCTGCTTGCCACGTTCTCCTTGTTGACAACGCAGCATGGAAGATTCCATGCTGAAGTGACAGCTACAGAATGAGGTGCTGGCCGTGGGCACTGAGCTCACCACCCCAGTGTGGATCTCCTTCAGATATGGGGCCCAATCTGCCCTAATTGGTCAAATTGCCCTAAGGCCGGCCCTGGTTATTTCAGTGGCCCATATCCATGCTAGTAATATGCATCAGCTCCATTTTCAGTGATGTTGCTTCTGAGTGCCAGATGCTAGAGACTAATAACAAAGGATTGATACCATCATGAATGTCTGCTTTTGAACCTCTCTCTCGTGTTTAGGAAACTTGTCTCTTTTGGAGTTCAAACACTAGCTAAGCTAGCTCAGTACTGCCTGCAATGCTGCTAGCAGCTCTCCAGGGTGTCAGTTACGAGTCTTTTCCAGTCTCACTGAGCAATACGAGGGATTAAACGGGATCCTCTGTAGATAACACATGCAACACAATCACATGTGACTCAGGGCCCGCTCCAGACCCATTCACATCAGCATACTGCCAGTGCACACTGTTGCAAATGTGCCATAATGTTTGTGCCATGTTTGTGAGCCCTTACCGCAGGTCCAGAGCCAGAGGTAGCCCAGTGTGAGCATGCACTGGGCCAGTTCTGGTGCTAAGCCTGCATTCTGTTGTCTGGACGGCCTGGCAGCAGCAAGTTTAATAAGGGTGTGGGGGGAGGGCAAGGACAGGGCGGGGAAGGCGTGGCATGGGCGGGCGGGAGGAAGGCAGGAGGAGGGCAGGACTGGTGTCAGGCCATGTGGCCTGACACCGCAGTCTCCGATTCTGCAGTAGCTCCAGAACTTCCATAAAATAAAGTAGCCACATTGTAGGTCTGCTACCCTTACTCTGGGAATGGAAGTCTCCTTCCCCCAAGGAGCCGCTGCGGGCTGCCCAGTTGCGCTCAGGATGCCGTGGTAGGCACTGTGGCACTCTGGGCAGCTCAGGATTGGGTTGACAGTCACCTTCATAAGCCAAATGCTGAGCCTCACAGCCACTGTGTTGTCATGTGAGTCTGTAAAATCCAGGACCATTCCACTTCAAGAGTTTGTTATACTGTTGAGAGGAGAACCACTGAATGAAGAGAGACTATTAGCTGGATGGTACATGTGGAGGGCAATTTATCCCTTTGCAGTCATTCACATGACTTTATGGATAGTCCAGGGAGATGTCTAAAATTATTTCCACGACTAAGGCTGCAATCCTAACCACACTTTCCTGAAAGTAAGCCCCATTGAACAAAATAGGACTTACTTCTGAGTAGACCTGGTTAGGATTGCACCCTAAGACAGCCTCTCCCTGGTTGATGTGATCAAGCTGTGAGAGCTGCCCTATAAAGGGAGTGTATTATAGAGTCCTAGAGGCAGGTGCAAGAGTATAGTAAGGACTGTGAAGGTTGATTAACAACTTCTCATGGTAAGCAGGGATAGATGTTTGGGAGATGATTGTGAGACATCAACAGAAAAGACTTTGATGAATAATAAAACAAGAGATCAATCACAGCCATGAGACCAGAATCTTTCTTACAGTTCAGGCTATACTTGTTTACTCCGATGTAAGTCCCACTATATTCAATAGGGCTTACTCCCAGGTATACAGGATTGCAGCCTTCATCTGCATATACAGCTGACAATTAATGGATATTAAAGCCGTTTCTACGAATGAGACTGCGGTTCAAACAAACTGCAACAGTCACATTCCTTAAGGATTTCAGTTCAAAGGTTCACTGACAGAGTGTCTATGAATACAAATGACGGTTGCTGTTTATGCCGTCTTATATCTCATGCTCATGCATACACACATATCTGAGAACAAGCCGCACCACCCTACGCAATAAGGGGGAAATAAAAATGCATCTACAACAACAAAGTTCCTATCCATCAGCATTCATCTTGCCTGCTCCACTTCTCTGTTTTTGAATATTTCAGAATAATACTTTCCTCTGCAGAAGCCGAGATAAATGGAAGTTGTCACACCCACTTCTAGAGCAGCAGCAAAACGGAGCAGAAACATTTATTGAGACAAGCTGGTTTCAAGGTTCAAGCTCGGGTCTCAGATTGTTTGGTGTATCACTGATCCGCTGCTCAAAGAAATAGTTTATGTTGCTCAAAGCGCCTTCCCTAGGCCATCGTTAGACAGATTAATTTTCATAACAAGCATCAGTCATGACACTTATAGCTGGCTGGTAAGCTTTTTTCAGACTTCCTGTTCTCATTTCACCAAGATGCAAATCTTATTGACCTTGAATATATTACTCAAACATGGTACTGTCTGAATATAATCGGCTGATACCTGCATCCCTTGCTATCTACCACTGACTTCACAGTAATAATTACACAGGCTTAGCTATGAATGGGCAGTCTGGCATAAATAATTGTTTTTCCCTTCCTACATCCACTCATCAAACTTTGCCTAAAATTGTTACTGTGGGATTGATCATCACAGCCAGAAGAAAACTTTATCCACTGAATATCAAAAGTTTTTGCTGAATAGTTACACACAAATAGCATGAGACTTTTATTACATCATGCTATTATTGTGGGGTGGAAAGAGTGCCGGTGAGGTAGACTTGGATTAAAATCCCTGTTGAACCTTGAATGTTCACCAATAGCCCAATGCTATTCCCCCCCCCCCATCATTCCATAGTAAGCATCTGTACCAACAGAGCATTTACTGCATGCTGGGAGGGGGCACCAGAAGGTAAATCAGAGGTAAGTAAAAAATGTACCTCTTGGTAGGTCTTCTGGTGGCGTATGGGTCTCTTCAGGCCTGTGCCAGCTGCTTCCATTGGCACCAACCTGGAGCTCAGCAGCAGCTTGCCATTTATGGTGGTGCTGCACCATTTACAATAGTGGAATACAATATCCACAGTCATAAATGAAGAATAGGATTGGGCTGTGAGTGACCTTGAGCCAGTTACTGTCTCTCAACCTCACCTACACTACAGGGTTGTTGCAGGGATAAACTGGGGTAATTCCCATATACCCTGGTCCAAGTTTCTTGAAGAAGGGCCAAATACAAACGTAACAATATAATGCTAACAACAAAACTGAAGGACACTTACAGGCCAATCATTTACTTATTTATTTGGAAATAAGTCTACTGTATTCTTGGGGCTTCCTTCAAAGTTAGGGTACAAAAGATTGCAGTCTCCATAGAATGTCTTCAGTTTAAATGTTTCTCCATCACAAGCTGAAGAGGCAACCCAAAATTTCAGGTTACAGTATAACAAAGCATCTTGCCTCTACAAAAGTTCAAGTGCTTGCAGTAGAAACATCACCAAACACCTGACTGTCCACACAGTTCCCACTAAATCTACAATATTAAAATTACAGTTAAAATGAAATAAAATAAGCAGGAATGTTCCATACCTCAACAGACTTTGAATGTATGACTAGCAATTCAGATTGCTTAGCTAGAAGTTTCCTGGAATAGCGCTTTAGGTTTGCAATGTCTTTAAGCATCCAGTCAAGATGAAATCTCTACAAAAGACAGTGGAACCTGGTATCCTGGCTTACCTGACAAATGAAGAGTCCTGCAAGAACAGCATTTATTTGCATATTGGGTCAATATGACTAATAGGCAAGCAGCTACAGCTGCAGGAACAGAACCACTTCGTGAAGTATCCATGGAAATAAGTGAAATTCAATTGGTACTAATTGAAAATACAAATAATAGATAAGTTTTCCTGCAGTCTGATCTTATGTATGTTTAATCAGAAGGAACTGCACTGAGTTCAGTTAGATTTACTCCCAAGGAAAGGAGTGTGAATATAGCCGCAGTCTTAGATGCTTAAATTAGATGACCTCACATTATTGTATAAGCCCAGCTGCCAATCTTTGTTCTGTCTATTATGAAGGGACTGTCAGAATGATTTCAATCAACAATAGATGTGCTGTTGAAACAGGTATAAAATTTCATGAAAAAATATAGTTGCAAAAGCAAAAAACTGCTACTGAATGTGCTACTGCAGGCATCTTTATATATATATTTTTAAAAGCTTGACGTGAAAGCCTGTTTGCAGTTTGCACATGGCATAATAATGAAATTTGAATATAAAAGCGACAGTGTGTTTGTTCTTCAGCTTTGCACATATAACATGTCATTTTCCCCCCCAAATAACAATCTATTCAAAACACAGCGCTGATCGTGATGGAGTGTGTGAACACTGTTTTCATTTTGCCCACACCAGGAAGTAAGGGGAAACAGCACCAACGGCAGAAAACTCCACGGGAAACCAATTCATGGTTACTCCTCTGGGTACCACACATGCTTCAAATAGTAGTATTTGCCTTCTGTTCCTACTATTTGCCTTCTACTAGTGGCAAGAGAAGATCAATTGTTCTACAAGGCGGTATTAGTGGCCTTGGCAGTCAATCAAGTGGCCTGCATTACAAATATGACCCAGAGTGGTTTTTTTTTTTTAACTTTACAAAAAGAACTTTCACTATGATCTTTATTACTAACAGCTACCATCCTAATTCTGGTCCCACTGTTTTTAGCAGAATTGATTTCCAACACAGATATGTGTGGGAGCAGAACATGACTTGGGAATTCTAAGTACACTTACTTAGGAGCAACTTTTCTTCAACTTCGTAGTACTGGTTTCCAAAGATATGTACAAAATATTAGATAGACCTCTACTTCACTTCATTGGAGACTTGCTAGTTAACATGTCAAGGGGCTGACCTTCTATTTTTTGGAAGTACTGTATTAAAGTTAAAAAAAAATAAAGAAGAGAGAAGGTTTGTCTCCTGACTAATTTAAGAGCCTATTATACTTGTGTAACATATTTCACTTTGAAAAATGAATGTGCTTAGGAGACATACACCCCAACAAAATGAGCTTTCTATCATTCTCTGGGCTTAACAAATTTTGCCTCAGTCTCTGTGGACCAATCAAGTGTGCAAAAATCAAATGGCTTCCCTACCCATTGCTTTCAGCATGCCTTTCTCATGTGCCACCTTCCCTGGGTTCTCCTGATAAGCATACCAAAATTTCAGTGTGCAGAGGGTCAATTCTATATTTAATACCACCAAGTTTCCATTTCATAGCAGATCTTCTTCCCTTACCGACACCCAAAATGTAATTTTCCAACTCCTTTTTTCAAGCAGTAAGTAGTATTTAACTGGCAGAATAAATTCTCCATCAGCTGGATCTCCAAGTCACACCAGTGATATTTAGTAACTGATTGGAGAGGCCTTAACGCTACACCTCACTTCGATTTCCCCTGTGTCTCCCCCAAGCTGGCCCAGTCCACATAATAGGCAGTAGCTCAAACACATTCAAAACATCATGTTACCATTTTACAATTTCCACCTTTGCACCTGGGTGTATTGTTCTGATGTTTTGTATTGTGATGTATGCCCTGTTCTGTCCCCCCCTTTCTTTGCCAAGTTTTCCTAACTATTGGAAGTGCCGCTTAAGTGCCAGATCCTGGCCCCACCTCCTGCCCTCCCTTGGGAACGCTCAAGCTCCCCCATCCTGAAACACCTCCCTCCCTACCCTCCTCACATCTCCCGGACCCCTGCACTGGCCGAGCTCAACCAATGCAAACTCACCACCCCCAGGGCCTGCATTGGTGTGGGGAGGCCAGCACACATCTGTGCGCTAGCTTATCTCCCCTTATTTCAGGCAAAAGTGCTTTATGGCACTTTCGCGATGACCTTGGGCCAGCGCAAGGGACTTGCATCAGTCCAAGGGTGCCTCTGGATTGCACCCTAAGTCAGTGTTTCTCAACTAGTGGTATGGGTATCACCACTGGTACCTGAGGTGGTGTCAGGTGGTACTCGCAGGACCCCTAGTCACCTGTCACTCGGAATGTGACACAACAAACAATGGCAAGAGGCGCCAAAATATGCTTTTTCACACTCAAAAAAGCCCTTCTGCCCACACTGAGCCTCTTACTGGTGTTGGTCACATTGCATCTTGGCCTCTCAACACAGATGTAACTGGCAATGATGTCATTGTCAGTAACTTTCAGTGATACTTCAAATAGGGCAACCATATAAAGTGATACAGCAGAGGACAAATGTTGAGGACGCTGCTCTAAGTAAAAAAGGAGGGATGGAATGGCCAGGCAATAGTATGATATCATCAAACCTAGGTTATGTAAGCCCAAGCACCAGTGCAGGGACCAGGATTCCTTGGATAATGTCCGTAGCTAGTGATAGAGAATGTAATCCTAGCTAGATGCAGCAGGGAATGATTTTATTTTGCTTTGTTACTCCTTTCCCTCCAAAGCAGCTTACAAACTTCACCAATTTAGCTAAATGATGTTTTGAAGGGGGGTGACTGTGTTTTCCTATTGAATAGCATACCAGCTCTATCTCCTGGGTGCTACTAGTTACTGTACCTAAATTGCTCAAGCTTTTCTTTATGTCTATCTGTGACATTCCTAGATCTGTCTCCCGGGTTACTGACCTTAAGCTCCCTTCACCAAGAAAGGAGAGATGGGCTGGATGGGGTAGGGAGTGCTCAGTTCCTTCATATAAATGTATATAAAAGACAACCAAAAAGGGTTACAAAATATCCCCCACATTACTCAATAATAAATCCCCCCACATTCCAAATTCACAGAAAGGCAGTTTAAAATAATACAAGAGAAACACATTTTCACCTTCGAGTTCCAGACCAAGGAAAGATCATCCTCCTAACTAACAATGAAGTTCCTCCTTCTTTCCCTCAAACAAATCAGCTGACCACATTCCTCTCTTCAACAATCACAACCTTATACCAGCTGGGGCAAAATAACTACAGCCTCAACAAACCCATTCAGGATCTTAAAGGGGCCAGCACATTGTACCATCCAGCTAAATTCAGGCACTTTCTATCAACCTACTTGAACTTTTTTCTTCCATCTCCCTCCCCCCCAAAATTTTCTTTAATGCCCTTCTTTTAGGTTTTTAACAAACTAGATATATTGTGACTCTTGCCTTTCTAGTCCATGTTCACAGGTAAGTCAGTGCGTTGTCATGTCTGATTGCTCTTATAGTCACTATTGTGATATTTATTTTTAATAAGAACCGCTGAGATATGGTGCTTTCCTAGGAGAGGGCATGTTCCTAGATCCCCACCCCCAACTGTAACCTGGGATGCTGGCAGCAGTTAGAAACTGGCAGCAGATCTCCCCCCATTCAGCTGCTGAGCTAGCAAAAAGGAAATGGAGGGATCAGGAAGGTTTGCTTGAGTGCTAGCCACTAAGCGCTACTCTCCTTGATTTGCCTGCCTTCCCCCCCCCCCCTATGATCCCTGGCATGTATACATAGCTATGGCCCAAGATGAAGTGGGACCCAAAGTGGTGCCTTAATTTTTTGTTTTGTGGTCATATTACAGCGCCCTCCTCCTCTATGGTGCCTCTTTCTTGCCTGTTTGACATTTCTTCAGAGCAGGCTGGGTTTCCAGCATGCTCTGCCCAACTTGTTTTTTTTTAGAAATGGCCACATAGGAACAAGGAGGTTGAAGACATAAAAGTTGGGGGGGGGGTTGCCTCTGCTGCATCCTTGCCCACTCAGCCACTCCTTCAAACAGGCAGGACAAAGAGTGCTGAGAGTGGAGTTATCTGTGATCAGAACAGGAGTAAATGGCCCTCTGCTGCTTGTTTCTCCAGCACTGCTACTGTGGCTGTTGCTGGTAGCAGCAGCACAGGACAAGGTGGGCCACTGCTGCCCCAATCCGTCTCTCACTTGATTTTATGAAAAGAGGATTGGAGAGCAGAGTGACAAAGTGGGTGCGTGGGCAGAGGAGGTGGCAGCTTAGTGTGGGGTGCAAGGCATCCCTTGTTTGTCACCTGCTCCAGCCTGTAGCTTAATGCAGCTGCTTCATCCTGCCTCATGGGTGTGCCAGCCCAGAGTATACTTCAAAGAGATTCAAACCTTTTCTTGCTGTAGCGTCTTTGAGTGTTCAGAACCAATAAATCTCTTCTATCAGAGAGAGAGACATACTATATTTATCAGTCCCCCACAAACAGAGCCTTGTTCTGTGTGCTGTACATGCTTTTTTCAGCACATAATCTGTGATCCTTCTTTATACTATTCTGTAATATCCAGATGACCTAGACACCAAACTCTTGCACTAATAACTAAGGGCCCAATCCTATACAGTGCATGCTGGCTCACTGCTGGTGCACAGTGTCGCAAATGTGCTGTAAGACACATCTGCGGGCCCTAGTGCCGGTGGAGAGCTAGTGCTAGCCCAGCGAGCTTCAGAGTGCTGATGCTTGGCAGTTGTGTGGACTGCTGGGCAGTGGAGAGGTAGGTGGGGGTGTGGGGGGAGGCAGGGAGGAGGCGTTCTGGGGTAGGTGGAGGTGGGTGGAGGGCGGGGAAGAGGTGTGCAGGGGAAAAGAGTGCGGCTGGAGGGAGGTGGGACCGGTGGAGCTTTGTTCCACAGGATCCTAAGCCTCCGTTTCAGGCCACCGGTTTGAGGCTCAAAATTCTAGACGTAGAATTGAGTAGCCCCATTGCAGGGCTACTTGGATTACCCAGGAAAGGGGACGAAAGTTCCCTTCTCCCAAAGCGCCACTAGCACTGCCTGTGGAGTGTGCAGGATGCAGCTGCAGCCATTTTTGGCGCCACTGTAGCCCTGGGCACTGGGAGTGCAGGATTGGGCTGTAATCTGGTAGAAAAAAATGTTAAGCTTATGTCTGTCTGTATGCATGTATGTCTGTACTAGACTGAATGCAGTTTATGGTTTTTCATGTATCAGTTAATACAATCAAGCACCCAATTTATATATTTAGATTTTCAAAATCCATAAACTGGAAAAGCATTGTTTAAATTGGACCAGTATTTTTAAAACAAAAGTGAACCTATAAAATATAATCCAGTTAATCTATTTGCTCATATTTCAAAATTGGTTTATAAATTATTGGCAATACGTAGTTTCCCAAACTTCTTTGCCTTTGGTTATTGCAAATGTTGATAGTGATTCAGCAAAATGAATTTGTGTGAAATCTATACAAAAATGAAAATATCTGCCATTAGGTGTAGATCATAACAGCACAAGAAATTTTTGTTCATATTGTTGGCACTTTAAGTGTTTTTTTTTAAATGAAAAGTGGGATTGAAATAAATAAATTGGAATGGGGTGAATTTATCTGATTCCTATTTTCCTGAAAGTTCATAGATGGTACAATTTCTACTTTTTTTTTTTTACACAAAACAAAATCAGCAGCATTTTTCAAGCATTTTTTTAATCCTGACTTTCAAGATGAACCCTTTTCATATAATAATTTTAAAGTCATACCACTCTAATAATCCCTGCTTGAAACTGCCATTGAGTTAATTCCACTGAAGTTGTCTTTGAACTGCAAATGTCAAAAACGGTTCTATATTTCTCTAAGCACAATTTATCTCAATCCTGAAAAACAGAAATTAAGAAAAACTTCAAGCCAAGAACTAACAACATTCCCTCAAAGGAATAAACAAGACAACTAGAGAGCCGCTGTGAGAAAAAGGGTGGTGGACTAGCTGGCCTTTAACCTAATCCAGTAGGGCTTTCCTTATTATGTTAGTAACTGCAGTTTTTACAAATACCCACAAACACTCATGATTGTCAAAGAAATAATTTTGATTGTTATAAGCCCATACCACATACTTTATTGCACACAGATGCTATTGATCATTGTAAAAATCCCAGTGCTAGTTTGCTTGCAAACATTTGTTTTCAGAAGCAGCTGGGCAAATATACCCACAAATATACATTTCACAAAATTCCTAAGCAGAAGGACATCATCCTATGAAATGTTTAATTTAGGGATGAGTGAACTCTCCCAGTAATTTTCGGAATTAAACTGGATCTCTTGGTTGAATTCCAGATCTGAACCTACTCTGGAAGATTCTAAGCCAGTGGTTCCCAAACTGTGAGCCGTGGCTTCCCAGGTAGCCGCAGAAACCAACCACGGGAGCTCTGGAATCCTCATGAAAATCCTGCTACCCTATACAAAGTATATGATTGTAGCTGTTGAGTATGCGAAGCACCGCTGCTGCGTACTCAACAGGTTATGGGCCCAGCAACCTAACGCCTGCGCCAGCTGTGTTGAGCCTGTCTGAGAGCAACCCCGGTGAGTCTGCAGGTCCTGATGTTTACCCTTCCAGGACAAATGTTTCTGCAGAGCTGAGGCCAATGGCCCAGTAGGTTAAGGGAGCCACCAGTCCAAAAAGTTTGGGAATCACTGCACTCAGCCCTTCCACATTACAAATGATGTCACTGAATGACTTCTGGAGCTTTTGCATTCTTCTTCCCTCATGATCAGGATCTTGCTACCTCTACTGTCCCCTGGGGTTAATGGTGACTCTCCTAATGAAAACATATGGGAACACCCTATCTACTTGCAGAAGTTACCCAACAGAAGAAATATAATTTGTCATCAAATTTATTGTCATACAATTTATTGTAGTATTCTATTAGTGCTTCCATTGAGATGTCAACTACAGAATATGATTGGGACAGTGTGAAGTAGAAGAAGAAAAGATTGCACTTCATTAGAACAAAGTTTCCGACATGTATTCTTCATTGACTTCCCTACCTTTGAGTAATTAGATTTTTCTTTGTCAAATGGACACTAACGAGGATGTCTTTTGTCTTGGCTTTGGTTCAGTGACTAATTGTAGGACTGTAGGAGCACAGATGTTAATTGAATACTCAAAGTAGTATGTCAGATGCTGTTCCCTCCATTTCTGTACTTCATTCCAAGAACAACAGCTTCACCTGCCTACAGGGAAATACAAAGCAACAGCCAGATCCCATTTCAGGACAGCAGTTTACTCTATGTTAGAACTCTCTCTCTCTCTCTCTTTCTCTCTCTCGCTAATAAATACGTTACCAAAATGCTAAACACCCAAAATAAAACATCCCCAAATACCCACTGAAATTTATCTCCTGCCTTTCCTCTCACAATGAGATGCCTTACAGCCCAATTCTATGCTGCTTGGAGCACGGGGCTGCCTCACCACCAAAAATGGTTGCCGCTGCATCCTGAGCACTAACCAGGCAGTGCTGGTGGCACCTTGGGAGAAGGGGACTATCATCCCCTTCCCCGGGGTAAGGTGATTAGCCCAAGAATGGGGCTACTCGATTTTACGGCAACTCTTGGGTAAAAGAGAATCAAGAGTCTATGTTGGGTGGTGGACTCAACATGGGAGCTCAGGATCCAGTGCAGCAGAGCAAATTCCACAATTCTGTATACTATATATGCGCCCTGGGCATGGTCAGAAGTCCAGTGGTGCAGTTGAAGCTTTGCTGCTCTGATTTATGCATAGATGGGAGACCATCAGGGAATCCCATGCATACCAATCTGAGCTTTCCCAAATAAAAGAAAAGGTCAGATATAAGTGTAAGATGTATTCTGAAAAATATACAACATAAGTAAAATAACCTTACATTACTCTGCTGAGAACAGGAACATTAGCATTTGCAGAATTTCTTCTAGAATTCTTTTCCCTGTGCTTGCTTGACAAAGTGATCTTTCTAGACATTAGTAAGTGGGGAGGGGGGAATCTGCTAAAGTGCACTACTATTTATTTTCATTGTCAAATTTTGCTTCCTTTCCACGACAGTATCCAAGGCAGCTTAAGCCATTTTTGCCTAACATTATATATACACAATAGGGACCAGATGTGTACACCTGTGAAATGGGAGAAATGGGTTAAAATCATCATAAAAACAATTGTCAAATAAAACAGTAAATAACATAAGTGGGTCCATGAGAATAAAGGAAGGCATAGAGATAACAACTCATTTCATCTTCAGAACAGAACCTGGCAATGAAAACACAAGCAAACACCCCAGGTTTTATACCCCTTAGCTCCGCCCAGATTCCCCACGATTGGTTCTGTTGAAACACTAAACTAGAGGGCCAATTGGACGGTAGGATTTCCATCCACCACCCGATGGCCCAGCCATAAGACCGGGCCAATTGGTTATGCAGGATTTCGATGCTGCATAACTTGCATAGCAGCAACTGTTACCCTGCACATGCCTGATCTCATCTGATCTCAGAAGCTAAGCAGGGTCAGTCCTGGTTAGTACTTGGATGGGAGACCGTCTGCGAATACCAGGTGCTGTAGGTTTATACCATAGTCTTTTGAGACTGAAGGTTGCCAACCATAACTTGCATACATAACAATAAGAATCCAACAAACATCCACAGCTAAGAGGTACGGTCACAACACAGTTGCACAAGGCATAAGAAAAAACATTCAATGTGACTTCACATCTGAATAATGATTGTGCTGCAGCCATACAGACCTCCCTTCGAATACTGAGCCAGGCCTCTTTCTTGTTGCTCTGTGCCTCACCTAAGAAGGCAGAGATACTCATCAAAGGCTGTTAAAAAAAGATCAAAGGGAACAGGCTGGTTTAAGGTTTTATATGCTAAAAGCAGCCCTTAGAACTGCACCCAGAAACGGGCTGGAAGCACACACAGATCTTTTAGCACAAGTGAAATACAGGGTCATTACAACAAACCCCTGTTAGCAATCCTGCCATCAGTTTTGACCCAGTGAACATGTCTAAGAGCTGAAACAACACACAGCAGTAAAATGCATCATCGTGAGGTTAGAGTCTTGTTTCTACTCACAAGTAGCAGCTGCACGGGGTTGCTATCTAGATTGGGACCATGGGGTGGTGGTAATGGAATGTTACTTTTCTGCCATTTTTGCCCACTGAAAATCACCCCCGGAAATAGTTAATTAGCTCCCAGAGGGCCCTTTGTTATGAGGTCTATTGGTAAAACCAGTGTGGTGTTCTCAGAGTTCTCCTTACTGACATTCCAAAAAAATCTGCACCAAGCACTGGCCACAGCTTCCCATTAGGGCTACAATCCTATACACTGTATAGGGCAGTGGGGTTTTCCGTGCCACAGAAGCCAAAGATTCTGTGGCTCCCCTGGCTGGTTTCTGAAGCTCCCCGGCTCACAGTTTGGGAACCACTGTATTAATTAATCAAAGCCCTGGTCAAACGTTATTCGTTCATGTCTTCCTATATATGTGGAAAGGAAAGGAGAGTGTGCCAGCAAGCTCTGCCCCAATCGATGAGGCATTCATCAAGCCCCTTCTTGCCCTTATGCTGCAGCGATAACCACCAAGCATGGGGAGGGTTGGGGCAGGGCTTTGTGATTGCACTACTGGTGGGCAGTGGGGCTTGCCAGCATGCTGTCCCTGACCCCATCCTCCACGTGCACAAGAATGTGTGGGGGATAATAATGTGTATATGAAAAAGACTCAAAAATGCTGCCCAAAATGAATACATTGTATTATTTCTTCTCAATGACCCCCCCCTCCCTCTTCTTACAATGTTGAAAAGTAGAAGGAGGTTGCCGGTGTGTCGATCATAAAAGAAAGTATGGCCAGTCATAGACCATCTGGCTCTGCAGTAGCAATATAAAATGCACTTGTAAACCTTTGGTCCCTTTGGCTATGGTCCAATCACAACAACTAAACATAGTTCTTTTAACAGATGCTTGTAAAAGCTGCAGGATGTTCAATCCTTTTGAAAACCTGGCCAAATGTGAATAATTTACAATAAAGGACAACAACACATGTTCTACTGCTATCCACCTGAGATATTTTCTTAGCAAGAATGTAACACGCTGCTCAGCTGAAGGCTTCGCGATATTATACCAAGAGTAGTTCCATCCGCATAGCATTCCCAGACTCTTCCATATTGAGAATTCCAAAAGAATTTGCAGAAGACACCAAGGAAGATAAATCACTGTAAAAACACCGAGGGGAGTTTTTCAAATATCCCATGGTATAGAATCAGCCTTAGCCTGGGCAATGATATCCTTATTAACTCAAACATTTTCTTATTAAGAGTTTTTAGTACTCTCATTAGCATCGACAGTGTGGAAGAAAAATCTTGTTAAGATGAAATTTAGTAGCTAAGGGAAGAATACTCTAGAGATCTAGAATCTCGTGGCATCTAAAGATCACTGCTAACATCACTTCGTCCTTCTAAATTTCAGGGAAGAAAACCAATTAAAACAA
Organism: Tiliqua scincoides; assembly: GCF_035046505.1. Taxonomy (NCBI): domain Eukaryota; kingdom Metazoa; phylum Chordata; class Lepidosauria; order Squamata; family Scincidae; genus Tiliqua; species Tiliqua scincoides. The sequence continues at coordinate 144,363,817 of NC_089824.1, forward strand.
AAGTAATCCCTTTAGTTCATGAAAATGGGACTACATCTCAAAGATCTGATGAGGAAAGATCCAAGTGACAGCCAGTGGTGCTAAGAGTGTGTGGCAGCTGCTGCTATAGTATTTTATGCAGAGTTAGACCATTGGTCCCTTCCATTTAATTTTCAGTTTAAATATTTATACCCTAAAACAGTTCCAGAAATCTAATATTGCTTTACAACAATTGGTCGCATCTAAATAAAGTTAGTAATGACTAAGCAACATAGAAATCAGTGAGTCTTGACTAGAGATCAGGGAGGTGGTTGAGGTATCCTTCTAAACAATTTGAAAATGAGCCACTCTGTCTCCCCCTACAAATGGTGGTGGTGGGGGGGTTGGATTGTTTACCATCCTTAGTCTTGTGATCTATTTTTGTCAAATCTCCCATTCCTTAAACACCCTCCTCACCAAACTTCTAAACTTACTTACCCAGGCAAAAGGGGCTCCATCCTTCCCCTCTCATTCCCCTCGTTCCTTTCCCCTTCATTCCCCCCCCCCCGCAAAGGCAGAATAGCACCGCAGAGGGTGCTCATATATCCCACCCAGAATGCTCACTTTGTGTGCATGCTCAGGATGGTGGGTGGGCAAACAAGAGGTTACACTGCATCCCCCTTCCCTTTATTTACACAAGAATGACGGGCAGACTCTCTGCTCTGTGCCACATCTTTTCGAAATGAATAGGAGCATGGAATGCTGGGAAAACAGCATCTCCTTCTCCCATTTATTGCAAAGAGGAGCTGCAAGGATCAGGGAGGCTGCCTGTCACAATCATCACTAAGTAAAGGGGAAGGAGGAAGGGGAAGTGGGGATAAGGGCTGATTCATCTTTTCCTCCCTACTTGGGGCTTGTAAGCAACTGCCACTGTATGCAATTATGTCCTGCCACTTTGGGAACATATAAGTTCCCCCAATATATATATATATATATATATATATATATATATATATATATATATATATATATATATATATATATATATATAAAATAGTACTTTGGAGACTGTGCACTCCCTCTCTCCAGCACAGAAGACTAAGGGCCCAATCCTACCTGGCAGCAGCACCAGTCTTGCATATGCTGCTAAGGAGATGGCCATTGCAAAAGTGCCATAAAGCACTACTACACGGGGCTTCTCCGTTCTGCGCCAGAAACTGGTCCAGATCCAAAAGAGGCTGCCAGGGCTTGACACAAATGGTCTCTTCCCTCGAGGAAACCTCCAGCTGCCTCCCTGCCCATGTGGGATACAATGGTGGCCATCTCGGCACCACTGTATCGTGGTACAGCCAGCTCCATTAGGATTGGGCTGTAACTCTACATGGCAAGATGGCCCTGTCCCCTATGAAGTTCATGGGGAAAGGATGTCATGTCACTGGCCCTTGATCAAGGTTATAGTGTTAGGCTTTACCTGGAAAGCCACTGTTGCTTAGAGGGAATGCAGAAGACCCATAAAGCTTGTTGTTCAGTCTACTTTTCAAGAAGTATCTTTGTTAACTTTCTTCTCCCTATCTGCAAAAAAAGAGGGCATGCAGAAAAGCTGCAGAGGCAAACTTCAAACCATCAAAGAGATGAGGAGGAAAGACAAGTTTATCTCTTTGATGCTTTCCTGCCAGCTTTCAGGGAACATGCCTTCACCAAATGGGATGGAGCGGGTGCTTCCCCCCTCCACGTATCCCACTGCTTCTTCTCCTAATATATATGCAGGTAATTCTTTTATAAGATATTATTCTGGGTTCATATGGAGGTGTGGCACCAGGGAGATTAAGCTGTTTCTTTTATGTCTGTTCAGCAAATACCTTTTATCTGTTGAGCTTCCAGACTGATTGCAAGGAGGGAGTTTTAATACTTGGCAATGGTGGAACACCAGTGCCTTCAGCCGCTCAGAATAAGAGTAGATTATGTTTAGAGAGTCGCTGCTGTTTAATTATGCATTTTGTTTCGTGATGCATATAATCAGTCACCCCTTCCGCAAATTCAAGATTTCCCCCATGGCAAAAGTCTTAAAGATTGGATTTTTTTTTATTGCTTTCCTTCCTTATCAAAATGGAAGCACAGAGTGCAGCGATTTCAGCAGCAAATAGCCTGGGAAACATAATTTAGATCTGAACATACTTTCCCTGAAATTGTAGGGCTGCATGTAGGAAATAGTTTACTTTTGCAAATTGGCACCAGATTGGCTGCCCGGTGGCTAATTTTGCCACATCCTAGTCTAGCAGAAAAGGACAGTAGGGTAATTGGATGGAAGTGGATAGTGATATTCTTTAGGTCAGTGCATCAAACTTTGAATTGGAGGCTCCAAGTGCTACTCCTGAGCATGGGTGCTGCTCACCTGGAACCCACTGCATGATACTGAACGTTCATGAAGCCAACACTGAGCTGGGATGTGGGCAACTGCAGTAGCATACCTGGGGGGGTCAATGGGGGCAAGTGACCCCAGCCTACAGGGACACCAATGCCATCCACTGCCCCCTTGAAGCCACTCAGAATGCTTCTTTCAAAGAGAAAAAAAAGTGGGCAGTCACTCTGAGCAGCATGAAACTGCTCGGAGCATGCTGGAAGTAATCGCAACAATGTCATCATATCACCACAATTACTTCTGGATCAGGTGGGGGTGGCATTTGAAGGGATGGCCCTAGGGTGGCAGAACACCCAGGACCACCACTGGGCAACTGTCCATGCTAGCTGGCAGCCCCCTCTTTCATATAGTTAAATTGAGTAATGAAATAGACTGGAGAAAAGATGAAATCTCAAGTTACCTAGTGTCCAATGATACATTATCGAAAAATGGATAGTTTAACTGCATTTATAGCATCCATATTTACAAGGGCTCTGTGTGTCCTGGGTTGTTTTTATGAATTACATAAATATTTGACAAAAAGCGCTTTTATAAACATCTTCCTAGGGATAAGAATGGAGCACAAATTACAGGGCAATATGAATAGTATCATGATCCCCTGCCCACTTTTTGTTTCTTTGCTTCTTTTTCTTTTCTGACTTTTTGCGACTTGTCATTTCACATTGTATTTTATGCTTTTACGTATGTCAGCCAGCTTGAGGGCTCTTCTGAATCAAAATGTGGAATTCAGTAAATAATAGTTTCCATAGTTCGTCTATGAAATCATTATTAGTTTTGAATTGATTAGATGCCTTGACCCAACCACTAATCCAAAGCCCTATCACTCCCCCCAACATGCACACAGTATGCTACCATTTGTAAAGGCTGCTCCAATCAGTGCAATGGAAGGGGCAGCTTCAAGCAAGGAAAGGGATAACATGTAGAACTATCTTCCCTACAATGAATAAGGCAGCTTATTCACATACACAGACAGCTTTGTGTACATAAGAGCTCTTGATCGCAATGAGAAATGTGTATCACCACATGGGCCTGAGTCTTCTTTAAAATGCTGACTGATACGTTTTCAATCATAGTACTCTTTCTAGAACAATATTGGCAAATGACTGTTTCGACAAAACCGGAAGACAACCAAGTGATCTTCAGAGTTTTCCCCCCTGCAGCCTTTTGATGCTGTAATGTAGCATGCTGATGGTGCAACCAACATGGCCACAATTGTGTTAAAAGACAATGTTAATGTTTGTGTCATTGATGTACATGGAACTCTACACAGAGTGAAAAATCTGATCCGTCAGGGGTGACAATTAGCTATGGGTACAAGGGAGACAACAGGCGAAGGGAGGGAGGCAGGAATAACCAGGGAAGCATCACCAATTGCTTTAGTGACATGTTCATCATTGTCTCTTCAACAAACTACAGCTATAAGATTGTTCTACAAACTTGTGAATGTGTCAGACTCCCCCCCCCCCAAGAGTTCTAAATCAGATATCAGTATTAGAAAAGTATCTGAATTGGTTGCCGGAGCCTGATCATTTGCACCATGTGTGCCTGGAGACATGTGTTCTAAGATGAGCACACGCTGTAGCAAAAATGCTTGTGTGGGCCATTGAACATGTGCTGCCTGTTATCTGTGATGATTTGTACTTTAATGACAGGCAACACCATTCAAGCCTTGCCTGCCAGTACCAACTGATGCCAGTTATGTATTATGTATTCTGGACTGCTTCACTAAAAGTCTCTGTACATAAAGTGGGTTTTTGCTTATTCAGAAGCTCCCCAATAGTTAAAGGATATCCACAGACTAGTCAAAGGTTGCTGCAACAAAGCCAGTGATTGCATTTAGTGAGCAAGATACTTAGGCCCAATCCTGTTCAGTACAGGAGTGGTGGCTCCAAATGGCTATCACCGAAACCTATGCTGGATCAGAGCAGGTTGGAGGTCTCCTCAGGGAAAGGGCCCCAGCCTGCTCAATGAGGCTTCTGGAGTCAGCGTCAGCTAAATTGCTGACACAGACTCAAGAAGCCCTGTGTCGGGCTTTTGAGCCTGACACGGGGGATAGGATTTGGTGGAGGAGGCCTCTGCCAGTCCCACCTCCTCCTGGGCCAGTTGTCCCCTGTTCTGCCCTCTGTTCTGCCCTCATCCTCCCCCACCCAGAAGCGCATCCCACATCCTCCTGCCATCCTCCCCAATCCCCTGTGCCACTTGGTGCTCACTTTTTCTCTGCCGGCAGCCAGGGCTCCTGCAGTGGTGCTGAAGGGGTGTTGCAAGCCTCCCCACCAGCAATGCATATTTGTTGAGTGGTGCAAACCTGCTTTATGGCAGTGGTAGGGCAGCCCAGGATTGGGCTGTTACAGGATTCCCTTTGCTCAACTGAATGACAGCTTTAGAGGAGCTCCCTGGAAAAAACAAGATATTTGCATAGGAGGTGAGGATTCTTCTTTTCTCCCAGAGTTCCTTGGTCTAGAGGTGAACTTGCCTCCCAGATTAGACCAGACTGGCTAAGTGGGGCACATCCATGTCTAGAGACCAATTCAGACATGGGAATTCATGTGTCTAAAAAGGGAATGCTGAGTGACAGTATGGGTACAGACTCCATACATTATTGCTACCATACAGACACTCAGCAACATCTATATAATATTTCAGGTTTGAAAAAGCCTTGCTTGTATGCACAAATAATTTCGGTTTTGCAGTTGCTACAAATAAAAATGGGAATGAAAAAATCATACAACTATTTCCTGGTTATTTTTCTCATAATAATATTTATGTCTTACATTTTATAATTTTTAAAAGACACTTTTGATGAATACCTAAATACCAGAAATGTGTTGAGTGAGTGTTAGCCTAAGATAGCACAGGAATTCAAATCCTTTTATAGATCATAATTAGGCCATTCTGAATGTAGGTAAAAAAAAGCATAAACTTCCTACATTAGTTCAATATGGATTTTAGTTAGAATCATGTCACTGATTTGCTTCTTCTGCAGAATCTGAGCTGTGCCCAAATGCCATCCCACTTACCAGGTGCTGCAGCTGCCACCACCACTCCTGCTTCCTGGATTCAGCAAGGACGAGTGGGATGGAGTGGAAGAGGAGCGCTGGCTGGCTCTCCAAGCAGCATTGAGGCTCAGTGCAGACTGGCGCTGACCCAGCTCTGGCAGCCCTTCTTCTCTTGGGTGCTGCAGATGTGCCTCACAGCACGTTTGTGACACCCAGCGCCAGTGCTGGAACTCAGTGCTGGCACTGTGACTGCACAGGATCGGGCCCTAAGGCAACTGTCTCACAGCTCAATCCTAAGCTGTGCTTATGCCTCTGGAAATAGCCTTACAGTAGCGGAAGGCAATTTGTGGCTGTCGCAAACAAAACACATTATTGGGAGCAGCCGGGCTACCACAAGTGATGAGTGGAGAACTTCCAGTGAACCCTCCATGGCTCCGGCACTGGTAAGATAGCATAGGGGGGGTGAGAGGGAGGAAGGGAGGGGGTCGAATGGGGAAGGGAGGGGGAGGAGATGGGCAGAATGGAGGTTGGAATGTGGGCTGGAAGGAGTGACATCAGCAGCACTGGTGCTGCTGATCTCCCCCTTCCAGACCTCGATCCACCTTCCCAGGTCCACTTGGACTTGAGCCTGCAAAATTGCTGGTGCAGGTTCAAGTAACATGTTCCAGCACCAGTAGCTTTCTCCCAGATAAGGGAACATATGTTTCAATAGCCAGAGGTGACCTCAGGAACCCCCAACCTCCATATGATGCGGTGTGTGCTCTGGTAGCACAGCAGCATCGGTGGGGGACAGAAAGGATAGGACTGGGGCCTCAGCCTCAAGGATATACCAGCCCTCTCCAGTCGAAAGATTGTTTCTCTTTTGCTTTCAGGTAATGCAATGTAATTCAATTAGAATTCTTCACAGAAGGAAAGCCTATTAAAACTGAGTGAAAGTCTCCATTAGATAATTATGTTGCTTTTTAAGCTGTGGTCACTGGTATTACAGAATCCCTCTGTTCAATAATTCATGTTCCTTTAAGGCATTCCGAGTGACATTCTTTACCCAGGATGGTCAAAATTCTACAAAGCCTTACGATCCTTATTTTCAGGGGTTGCCCTCCCCCCGATAAAGGTATCAAATAAGAATGTCAGCCTGTGTTACTGTTTTCATGGCTGTTATTGGGAAGAATACCAGCTTTGACAGCAAAACATAGTTATTGAAATTGAATTGAATTTCTGTGCCTTGAAGCTACATGAAGATACATGATTTGCGAACCTATACACCAGCCATTTTCAACCACTGTGCCATGGCACTCTGGTGTGCCGTGAATGGTCTCCAGGTGTGCTGTGGGAATTTGGGAGAGGGTTATTTATTAGTAGGGTCATTAGGGGATGCGAGTCCCCCACCAGCAGTGTGGTGTGCCTTGTCAGTTGTCAAAAATCTGATGGTGTGCCTTGACCATTTTAGTGCCTTCCCAGTGTGCCATGAGGTGAAAAAGGTTGAAAATCACTGCTATACACACTTTCCTGGGAGTAAGCCCCACTGAACTCAGTGGGACTTACTTCTGAGTAGACATGCATAGGATTGTGCCCTGAATCCAATAGCTGAGGTATGGCTCTAACAGACCGAAACTTCAAAACCCTGTCTCCAAATAAGGTAAACACAACACAAAAGAGTCCTCTAGACATAAACATAGGTACAGTGACATTAAAATACTGCTCCATCTATCTACCATTATTCTGATTCCATTCGACTAATCTAAGGGGGAAAAAATCCATCCTGATAGGTAATGAACAATATTTCTTTAAAGCACATTAAATAACACTGTCAAAATGCATAATTCTTCATTAAGAATAAATGAGAGTGTTAAATATTCATGAATTGTTGCTCACGATATATAATTAATCCCATGGTTGGTCTGTCCAAAAGCATTTAGAAGATAAAGAGTTGAGAAAATGCTGCTGCAGAATGATAATATTCTAAGAAGATGCTTTTGAAGGAAAAGGAGAGACGCTCTTTAGATGCTAAACTAGTACAGCAGCTATAATGTCAATATGTATTGGAAAATTATGTGTATGCCTAGATGTGCATTCTCAACTATTGTGTGTACACTGTCCCAAGAAGGACAGGAGTGTTTAAGGGTAGAAGATGCCAAAATGCAGCATTCCATTCACCACCATTAACCAAACTGATTCCAACAATTGCACTTATAATCTTCAAATATACATATGCCAATTTTTCTTGCAAGAATTAGAATTATCATTGGTTTTATTTACTTCTATGAGGTGTACATTTCCAACCAAGCATTACAACTGCAATTTATTTATTTATTTATTTATACAGGTATTTATATAACGCCTTTCTTTGGTCATCAGATTTCTCCTCAGACTTTAATCCAAGGCGGTTTACATAGGCAGGCTGTTCTAAACCCCTGTAGGGATTTTTACAATCGAATAGTTCTAGTCTTTCATAGAAGTCCTCCTTCTAGCAGGATTCCTTTCTGGTCTGGCCTCTCTCTGGCCCTTCACCTCCCACACTCCACTTGACGGCAACTCCTCTCTGCCACCGAGGGTCAGCTCATCAGTATATCAGCCTGTCGTCAGTTCTCAGGTACAATTAGCTGCTACTGTATTGTAATGTAACTAACATGGACAATCTCATCTAGTTTCAGAAGTAAGCTGCACTGTGTTCAGAGAGGTGTCCTCACTAGTAACTATGGGCACAATCCTAACCCCTTATGTCAGTGCTTTCCAGCACTGACATAAGGGTAATGTAGCTCTGAGGTAAGGGAGCAAACATTCCCTTATTTTGAGGAGGCCTCCATGAGTGTCACCCAACTGCAGGATGCAGCACATGTCCCATTGGCACCGCTATGCCAGTGCTGGGAAACACTGACATAAGGGGTTAGGATTGTGCCGTATGTTTACCGGCCTGAGTGTTGGACTTGGACCAAGCAGACCTGTGTCCACATCTATGATCAGTTACAAAGTTCAATGGTGACCTTGGGCCAGTCACTACCTCTAAGCCTAGGCTACTCTACAGTACTGTTTGAGGAAAGAAATGTGAGATACACGGTAGAGGAGAGTACACAACTTAGGGCCCAATCCTATCCAACTTTCCAGTGCTGATGCAGCCACGGGAACAGGGTGTTGTGCTTCATCCTGTGATGTTGGTGGGGCAATCACAGAGGGCACATTAAGGGTACATTTGTTCCCTTCAGGGCTGCATTAATGCTGGAAAGTTGGATAGAATTGGGCCCTAAATCTCAGTAGAGAAAGTTACTGAATATTACAGGTAGCAACATTATTACTGATGTCAGGTGAAACTATAATCCCTAATTTATTCCTCTAGAAATATATGCATGTCCAATTAGGGGAAAAAATTCAAAACCCAAGAGAACGTTGCAAATTCTAAATTAGATACACTACATCTTTAAGAGCCCAATCCCATCCATTTCCCCTGCCAATGCAGCCATGTCAAAAAGGTGTGTGCTGTATCCAGGGGGAGGGGGGAAATTGGGAGGCTTCAATGGGGAAAAGGGATTTATTTCCCTTTGTCGCTCTGTAAGCCTCCTGTTCCACAATGGATCTTGTTGGAGAAATTAATTTGGCAAAACAAGGCTGGAGATAGAAAATTGTTCTGTGTTTATTAAAGCAGTACTGTGGTGAGAGCATAATGCATCTGACCAAGATTTTAGGATTCAAACACTTCTTAAAGCACTATGGAAACAAAGGCAGCAACAGAAAAGCATCCTTAGCAATCACCATGAAACAAGCATTTGGGATATGACTCCAAAACAGTCTGTTCCTTGTTGACACTAAAAGCCCACACTTCTTACAGGGCTAGAAACATCAGGAAGGCAACATGGGCCACAATGTCTTTTATGAGCCCATATACAGAGGCCCTATACAGAGGCCCATATGGAGGCCTGCTTGGAGGCAGGCTGTGCAGCATGGCCTCACCCAGTTTGAAGAGACACTTGGCCAACAGTCTGAGGCAAAGAGGCAAAGAAGGAAGGCCCATAGCCAGGGAGACAGACCAGGGACAGACTGCACTTGCTCCCAGTGTGGAAGGGATTGTCACTCCCGGATTGGCCTTTTCAGCCACACTAGACGCTGTGCCAGAACCACCTTTCAGAGCGCGATACCATAGTCTTTTGAGACTGAAGGTTGCCAATACAATACATACAGAGGGGAGAGTTTCCTGTTTCACATGGCAAGAATTCAGGGCTACTGGTGTATGTGAGTCTCCTAAAGGGAATGGTGGTTTGATGCAGACGAGATAATATCTGAGACGCATGCTTTTTAACATGGGGAAAGGGGCCTAAATGTAAGGCAAAAGCAACTTAAGTAAAACAAAACTCAATTTTTTCTCCACCAGTCTCCTCAGATCTGCACCAGCTTAGTAGCTGGTGCAAGTCTGAAGAGAACAAAGGGGTGGGGAGGCTTGGAAAAGAGGGGATATGATCCAGCATAGGCCATTGCAGCTGGATCCATTCCCTCCTGTCACCTCCCATTATCTCCTTGTTTATTTTCACCCTCTCCCTGCCTCTACTGCTAACTTACCTGCTCTTGAGGCACAGTGGGAACTGGTAATAGTGTTGCACTGCCTATAGCACTCCTTCCTATAGCATACAAAATATCTTTTGAACACTCTGTAAACTGTGAGCAATCATTTTGCAACAGTGGAAGTGCCTTCTGCTATCACAATGCAGCAGCCCGATCCTGCAAAGGATTAGGCTGCAACATTTTTAGGTTAGACAAGGGATCACATGATTCATTTTCATTCCTAGGATGTTTGGAAAGTTGTCTGGAAAACACTTACCTGTTGTTGCTATTTTCTTGTTAATGCACACTTACCTGCTTTTAACTTTTGACAAACACCAGGACAAAGGTATGGCTGGTTTGACTTCTGAAAGATCTTGTCTGTGTTTGCTTTTTCTCTGTCTTGAGGGTTAGTAGAACAGGCAGTCAGAAATATTCCTAGAACAGTAGTTCTCACACATTTAGCATTGGGACCCACTTTTTAGAATGAGAATCTGTCAGGACCCACTGGAAGTGATGTCATGGCTGGAAGTGACATCATCAAGCAGGAAAATTTTTCACAATCCTAGGCTGCAATCCTACCCACACTTATCCCAGAATAAGTCCCATTTACTTTTAAAAATTGATCATTGTTAAAAGAATATACAGTTGTTATTCTTGTTAAAAGTCAGTTACAGGTCTGTAACATTTCTCCAAATGCAATCATGTACCATGATAACATCAAGTCTAATATATTAAAAATAAAATATTGAAATGAATGGGGACTCATCTGAAATTGGCTTGTGACCCACCTAGTGGGTCCCGATCCACAGTTTGAGAAACAACATCCTAGAAGATGTCTCTTCTTGTCTCCTTGCTCAGGTAATGATGTCAACATCCAGCAAAAATGCAGCCAAGAAGTCTGAACTCACACTTTGGAATTTTGGAAGACAAAAACCCTCCTTTCTTCTTCCTGTAGTCAAGGGATTTGAACTTTCAGTTCTCATCCCAGAACAGCCCTTCAATGAAACCGGCCAGTGCAATGATCTTGGAAGTGCTCTGTGTATACACAGAGTTTGTGGGATGAGGTGCATAAGAAACAAGGGGAAAATTTGGCCTATCTCTTGCATAGCATGGAAACGTTCACAACTAACAGAAAAACCTAGAGCTCTAATGAGTGGCCATTATGCATGCATGGGAGGCTCTGTGTGTGCTTTTTGAGGCCTTTTTCTGCATGAAATCATTTCAGTAATTCAGCTTTATTATATAAATAGCAAGATGGATCCATACAGGCATGAGGATATGAATTTACAGTGATTTTGGTGTTGTACTGAAAGAGTGCAGATCAGGAACAAAATGCTAAACGTTTAGCAAAATACGTAACTTAACAATATGGAGAAAAGGGGAATATGCTATTTACTCCTACTGCCTCGTGCTATTAGTATTCATTCCTGCTCACACTCTAATGACCCTGAAGAGATCTTAGAGAAAAGCATTTGAAAAGCAACAGACATTCATAACTGATCCCTTGACAGGATATAGTTTGAAGGAGCCTCAGAGCTGTGGTAATATTTAAGAGTACCTGGAGAGTGGTTTGCATTAAATCAGAGCAGGTTGTAGGTTGTTATTTTGTATTTATTTGGGATTTTGGAAGGAACTGGGAGTAGTTTTTTTTAGAAGAATATGGGAAGGTATGCTGGACTTTTTAGGAACTGCATGGGATATTTTTCCTCTAAGGCAGGGGTGTCAAACATAAGACCTGTGGGCAGAGTATGGCCCCCCCAAGCAATTTATCCAGCCCGTGTTATAATTGGGTTCTCCCAGCTTGATAACTGGGTTCTCTCATATCTTGAGAATACGAACAATTTTTGCAGGTTTTCTGTCATTTGTAGCTCATGAGTTTCTATGAGAGAACAAATTGCTTATTTCTGGCTATCATCTGCTGAAAGATGTCACTTTCTGCGTAATGATGTCACTTCTGGCCCTCAGCAGGCAGCAAGAATGCTAACTTTGGTCCTTTGTATAAAATGAATTTGATGTCCCTGCTCTAAGGCCTGGTTCTCACAGGTGTTGTCATAACTGGTTTTAGATTTTAATGTTTGAGTAGATATTGGATAGATGTAGCAGGGTATGTATGTTGGTTAAGAACATAAGAACAGCCCACTGGATCAGGCCATAGGCCCATCTAGTCCAGCTTCCTGTATCTCACAGTGGCCCCACCAAATGCCCCAGGGAGCACACCTGAGAACAAGAGACCTGCATCCTGGTGCCCTCCCTTGCATCTGACATAGTTCATTTCTAAAATCAGGAGGTTGCACATACACATCATGGCTTGTAACCCATAATGGATTTTTCCTCCAGAAACTTGTCCAATCCCCTTTTAAAAGCATCCAGGCCAGATGCCGTCACCACATCCTGTGGCAAGGAGCTCCACAGACCAACCACATGCTGAGTAAAGAAGTATTTTCTTTTGTCTGTCCTAACCCTTCTCCACTCAATTTTAGTGGATGTCCCCTGGTTCTGGTGTTATGTGAGAGTGTAAAGAGCATCTCTCTATCCACTTTATCCTTCCCATGCATAATTTTGTATGTCTCAATCATGTCCCCCCTCAGGCGCCTCTTTTCTAGGCTGAAGAGGCCCAAATGCCTCTTTCCTCATAAGGAAGGACCCGGGAAACTCCATAAGTTTCCTCATAAGGAAGGTGCCCCAGCCCAGTAATCATCTTAGTTGCCCTCTGTATTGGAATAGAGGAAGATCTGGCAAGGAGGTAGATGTGGTATCAGCAGTGACCCCTTTAAGGGTAAGGCCTGGGCATCCAGCAGTGTGTGCTGCACAGCTGCAGCCACTTGAAGGCAATAGGACGCTTAGGCATAAAAGCACCGGATGAAGGGAGAATTTGGTGTGGGTAGCAGAAGGAGGAAGGCTCGAAGAAGGACAGACTGGATTAATGGACTGAGGAATTGATGGCTAATGGACTGCTGATAGACTGATGTGTGAATGGACTTTGAAAGCTGCTGGAGCAGAAACTACTGGAGACACTAAGACTGGTGTTTGGCTGCTGTGCCCAAGACCTGCTTGAAGTGCCCAAGAGGCTGCTGTAGTAGCAGGAGGCTGCTGGCAGGAAGAAGGACCTCTGTAGGTTAAACAGGCGAGCTACCCTGGTGGTAGGGTCCAGCAGTACTGCAGGGCAGAACCAAGGTCATTTTTTGAAAAAAGAAGGGGAGCTAATTAGCTAAAAGTGGACATAATTCTCCAGGAGGAGCTTGTACTGGGAATCTGGCAGAACATCCTCTTTTGCACCTTTTCCATTTCCACTATAACCTATTTGAGATGCGGCAACCAGAACTGGATGCAATACTCCAGGTGTGGCCTTACTATAGATTTGTACAACGCCATTATAATATTAGCTGTTTTGTTCTCAATACCTTTTCTAATGATCCCAAGAATAGAATTGGCCTTCTTCACTGCCACCGCACATTGGGTCAACACTTTCATCGACTTGTCCACCCACCCCCCCAAGATCCCTCTCCTGATTTGTCACAGACAGCTCAGAACCCATTAGCCTATATGTGAAGTTTTGATTTTTTGCCCCAGTGTGCATGACTTTACACTTACTTACATTGAAATGCATCTGCCATTTTGCTGCCCATTCTGCCAGTCTGGAGAGATTCTTCTGGAGCTCCTCACAATCACTTCTGGTCTTTACCACTCAGAAAAGTTTGGTGTTGTCTGCAAACTTTGCCATCTCACTGCTCAATCCTGTCTCCAGGTCATTTATGAAGAGGTTGAAGAGCACCAGTCCCAGGACACATCCTTGAGGCACACTGCTTTTCACCTCTCTCCAGTGTGAAAATTGTCCATTGACACCTGCTCTCTGTTTCCTGGTCTTCAACCAGGTCTCAATCCAGGAGAGGACCTGCCCTCTAATTCCCTGACTATGGAGTTTTTTCAGTAGCCTTTGGTGAGGGACCATGTCGAATGCCTTCTGAAAGTCCAAATATATAATGTCCATGGGTTCTCCTGTATTCACATGCCTGTTGACCTTTTCAAAGAATTCTAAAAGGTTTGTGAGGCAAGACTTACCCGTACAGAAGCCATGCTGATTCTCCCTCATCAAGGCCTGTTCGTCTATGTGTTTTGAGATTCTATCTTTGATGAGGCATTCCACCATCTTACCTGGTATAGATGTTAGGCTGACCAGCCTATAGTTTCCCGGGTCCCCCCTCTTTCCTTTTTTAAAGATCGGCTTGACATTTGCTATCCTCCAATTCTCTGGCACTGTGGCCGTTTTGAGGAACAATTTGTGTATTTTAGTCAAGAGATCAGCAACTTCATTCTTCAATTCCTTAATAACTCTTGGGTGGATACCATCAGGGCTCGGTGACTTATTGATCTTTAATTTATCAATTAGGTCTGAAACATCTTCTCTTTTAACCTCTATCTGACTTAATTCCTTGGTCAGGAGGGGCCGTTCAGGCAGCGGTATCTGCCTGAGGTCTTTTGCTGTGAAGACAGATGCAAAGAACTCATTCAATTTCTCTGCTATCTCTAAGTCTCCTTTTATTTCCCCCTTCCCTCCCTCACCATCCAGAAGGCCAAATGCTTCTCTGGCAGGTTTCCTGCTTCTAACATATTTGAAGAAGCTTTTATTATTCCCCTTAATGCTGCTGGCTATGTGTTCCTCATAGTCTCTCTTGGCCTCCCATATCACCTTCTTACATTTCTTTTGCCACAGTTTATGTTCCTTTTTATTCTCCTCATTAGGGCAAGACTTCCATTTATGGAAGGAAGCTTCCTTGCCCTTTACAGCCTATCTAACTTGGCTGGTTAACCATACAGGCACTCTCCTGGACTTAGTCGAGCCCTTCTTCCTTTGTGGTATACACTTCCGCTGGACCTCTATTACTATTGATTTCAGCAACCACCATGTACTCTGGAGAGATTGGACTCTTTTTACCTTCCCTTTCAACCTCCTTCTAACCAGCCTCCTCATTTGAGGGAAGTCCGCTTGTCAGAAGTCAAGGGTTTTTGTGAGAGATTTGCCCGGTATTCTTCCCCCGATGTGCATGTCGAAACGGATCGCAGCATGATCACTGTTCCCCAATGGCTCCATAACATTGACATCTCTAACCAGGTCCTGTGTACCACACTATTAAATCCAGAGTCACCTGTCCTCTGGTGGGCTCCATGACTAGCTGCTCTAAGGCACAGTCATTTAGCATGTCAAGGAATCTGGTCTCCTTTTTGTGACCAGAACACAAATTGACCCAGTCGATGTGAGGATAATTGAAGTCCCCCATGATTACAACCCTGTCCCTCCTTGTCCCTCCTGTAGAGTTTATAGCCCGGGACTGCGGTATCCCACTGATTCTCTGCATTCCACCAGGTTTCCGTTATGCCCACTATGTCAATATTTTCCCTTGTCACCAGATATTCCAGTTCTCCCATCTTCCCTTGGAGACTTCAGGCATTTGCATAAAAGCATTTGTACATGGAATGCCCCAGGATGGGCTGCTTATTAGCTCCTTTATCCCTGAATCCTCTCATTGTGCCAAACCATCTATCACATCCCATCACGCTACCATTCCCAATTTCTTCTCCTACTCTGTCTTTGCCTTGTTGTTCTCTAACCTCCCCATCCTCATCCCCATAGGGATGAGGAATCCCGAACCGGATGCCCCTCGGCTCCTGTTGGCCTTCCCCCAGGGATCAGTTTAAAAGCTGCTCTGCCACCTTTTTAATGTTATGCGCCAGCAGTCTGGTTCCATTCTGGTTCAAGTGAAGCCCATCCTTCTTGTACAGGCCCCGCTTATCCCAAAACGTTCCCCAGTACCTAACGAATCTAAACCCCTCCTCCCTATACCACCATCTCATCCACGCATTGAGACTCCTGATCTCTGCCTGCCTAGCTGGCCCTGCGCGTGGAACAGGTATCACTTCAGAGAATGCTACCTTTGAGGTCCTGGCTTTCAGTTTCCTACCTAATAGCCTAAATTTGGCCTCCAGGGCCTCCTGGCTACACTTGCCCACATCGTTGGTGCCGACATGCACCACAACCGCTACCTCTCCCCCAGCACTGTCTACTAGCCTGTCTAGACGAGAAGTGATGTCCACAACCTTCGCACCAGGGAGGCAAGTTGCCATGCGGTCCTCACATCCGTCGCAAACCCCCCTCTCTATGTTTCTAATAATCGAATCCCCCACTACAAGAAGCCCCCAACCCCCCTCCCACCGAGGAGTATCCTGAGTGCGTTCGGATACGGGCCCATCCCCTGGAGAAGGGGTCCCCCCTAGGGAATTGTTTCTCTCCTCTCCAGGATGATGTCCTCCAGCCTCGAGACTTCCCACCAGGGCAGCTGAGGAGCTGCACGCCTGAGGTTGGGACGAAGCCTGATCATCCCCAAAAGTCTCCCCATGGTCCTTCTCTGCCTGCCTCTCTTCTCCAGGTCAGCCACCAAGGCTTCAAGGGAGCGGATGCGTTCCCTGAGTCTCTGGAGCTCCTTGCACTGAGGACACACCCATGACTTATGCCCAGAGGCATATAGTCATACATGTAGCACTTGATGCAAAACACTGGATAGCCCCCACCCTGCTGCTGGATGTCTGACTGCGTAGCTTTTTTCATTTTGTTTGCTTTTGTTTAGGGGTACTTAAAAACCCTACACTGGTCAGCAGCCCTCTTCTCAAGGGAAGAGAAAGGGCGATATCTGGGGCCCTGGCTTCCTCGCCCTGCTGCTGAACTCGCATAGATGCTAAACTCGCAGTGCCTTACCTGGCACTTGGTTTCCCAGAGGCCACACACGCTTCTGCAGAGAGGCTCACGCGGTGGCAGGCTGGTTGAAGACATCCAGCTTAAAGTTGATGAAGTTGATAAAGTTTGCTTAAAGCAAAAACTGGTTGAAGACATCCAGCTTAAAGTTAGGTCAAGTTTCAGAAATTGCAGGTTGCCCTCCATTTCCAAGAAGATGACTAGTTGGGAGAAAGAAGGTGTGGGGGAAATGATACTATGACTTCATAGTGATCTTAGCACCATGGTAGTAAAGAGAAGGGACTGTAGGTCTATGGTAAAGCTGCATATAGAAGGTTCCAGGTTCAATCCAGGTAGACCTGGAAAAGATACCTGTCTTAAAGAGAATAGTAGTTGCCAGTCAGGGTGGATAATTCTGATTGAGATGTACCAATGATCCACAAGGCAGCATCATGTGTTTGTGATAACAGTAGTGTGTAGAACAGTTTAAAGACTTGTTTAATCAGTAATCATGTCATGTGCATTTGCACTCATGCAAATCCAGAAAAGTGTGTGCAGTGTGACTGCTTTTAAATAAGGGGGAAAAAACCCTGAAAAAACTGTATACATTTATTGTTGAAGCTTTAAAATATCCCAGGCACATTTTTTTTTTTCCAAATACAAACAGAATACAGAAGAAAATCGAAATAGAAAAATCAAAGACAAAATAACTTACAGTAAGAAAACTGAGAAACAGCAAAATGTCAAAAGTGTATTTTAAAATGCTGACGGTAAGAGTGACTCCAAAATCTACAGGGAAATCTATTATGCATACATCTGTCAGGACTAGCCGAACTTGAAAGAAATGTAGAAACATAATTGAGGCATGTAAATAATTTCTGTTAACAATGCATATTAGCAATTTTTTTTAAATGCTGGATTGCATGTAATATATATACACACAAACACATAATTTCTAGCAAGCAAAAGGGAAAAAAAAGCAATAAAACTGAATCTGGGAAAATTATGACTGAGAAAATTCCTATTATACAGAGTGGATAAATTAGCAAAGTAGTACAGTAGAATTCTCCTTAGTTCCTTGGTTATTGTTAATCCCTGTTAAATTGAATTCACTTCGTTCTCCAGTCGGTCCCTTAGTGTAAAAATAAACCTGCCATTGCTTTGGTTGTACCATGTTATACACGCAGTTGCATTTACTATGTGAATATTCCAGATAGAGATTTTATATCTATGGGACTGTAACCACTACACTACAATAGTGGAATGAATGCAAGCACATTTCATTACAATGTAGGTTTGTGGTGGAGCCTGTTCACCACATGACCCATTCACCACTAGTAAGCAGCAACTTGCACCAGAATAAAAAGCAACTTATGAGAATCAGCCCCGAGAGCCAGAACGAGACATGATGGTGGCAGCCTTGCCTGTTGTTCATGTGGCTGACCTGTTTGGGGGCAGGGTAAGCAGGGTTTAAGAAAAGAGGCATGGGTGAGCAAAGCTAAGCCCTTATCTTTTCTTCCCATGATCCATTACCCAAACTTTTTTCTCCAGCCCATCTCTGATACAGAGTTGGACTGTGAGAAAGCTATTGAGGATGATGGCGCATGGAGATATAAAGTAAGGAAGAGGGGCATGCTCAGCTTCTATGTACCCCATTTAAACCTACCATAGATACTAACCTATAAGTCAAAAAATTTCTTCCCAGAAAAGCAGCCTGAATCATTGCCCCACCTTAGGCAAGCATCGAGGGTGGGGGGGGAGGTGAGTAAGCCAGCCAATCACTATTGTGGGAGGGAGGGAGAGAGGGCGAGGGAGCAAGTGATCTTCTGCTGAGAGGAGGCTGTGCAGGCTGCGGTTGCTGCTGAGCATTTGCAGCTGCCTGTGGGTGTGGTGCGGGTGTGCTCCACGAGCTCCTTCAGGCTGTTGCCCAGCTGCAGAAGCTCCAAGCCCAGGGCAGGGCAATTGTCACCACAGCCATCAGCAGCCCCCCTCGCTCAGCACCAGCACCCAAGGAGATGCCAACAAAGATGCGAAGGAGGCATCTCTGGAGTGGCACCCAAGACAGAGCAGGAGACAATGAGCTGTGTGTGGGAGGGGGCATCTGAGCGAGGGAGAAGCAGTCATTTGAAACAGCTGAGTCCATCTCCTCTTGCCTTCTTGTTCCCCCCTCCCCCCTTCCTACTGTATTTAAACTTCAAGCACTCCATTGGAAAACCCAACTTGCTAACCCCCTTCCCATCTCCCCACAGATAAAGTTGGACAGGGTGGGGAAGGGTGGGAGAATGATCTTTTTAAAGAAAGAAAGAGAGAGAGAGGCAGCCTGCACCTTTGTTTCTCAAGCCATTGAAAGGGTTAAGTCCATCTCCTCTTTCCTTCTTGTTTTTGCCCCCTCCCCCTTATTGAATCCAAACTTTAAACTCTCTGTTGGAAGCTGAGGCTTGCTACCCCTTCTCCCCATAATCATTCACCACTGATGAAGTTGTAAGGGGGGGGGAGAGAGGAAGAGTTTACTTTTATAAAAGGAAAAGTTTGTGTGTAAGTGTGTGTGAGAGAGAGCACTTAAAACAGTTAAGGTTACAATCCTAGCCTCACTTTCATGGGAGTAAGCCCCACTGACTATTAAGGGACTTGCTTCTGAGTAGGCATGCCTAGGATTGGGCTCCCAGTCTATTCCCTCCTCTTGCTTTCCTCTCCACCTCTCCCCTTACTGTATACAGTCACACTTCAGTCTCTCCTTTGCTAAACTTTTTGCAAACCTCCTTGCTAACCTCATTTCCCCCTATCCTCACCAATGAAGTTGGACTGGAGGGGAAAAGTCCCTGCATTTGTGTGTGTGTGTGTGGGGGGGAGCATCTGTGTGTGAGAGAGAAGCAATCTCCCTGTGCATGTGTGTCCTTTTCACTGGAAGAGTCCTGGAGACCTTGCAAAGATGCAAAACCCAGGAAAAGCAGAGAGTAGAATTTAAAGTAGAATTATTCTGCAGCAACAGGTATTTTAGCCAGAGATCTTAGCTGCATGCTGGCAGGAGCCAGGAAGCACTTGCAACAGCTGCTTATGTAGTAAGCTTTTAGGAGAGCATGCTTGCTTCTGTAGTATCCCCCTGCCAGGACCTCCACATGAGGCCTGGAGGCGCTGCTGCCCTTCCTCCACAGAGGGTCTACTTCCAAGTAAATCAGGTGCAACTATGTGCAGCTGCACTTGCTCAGTCACTCCTTGTTGCTTTTTTCTCTATTTTTTTTTTTATTTTTTATTGGCAACCTTCAGTCTCGAAAGACTATGGTATCGCGCTCTGAAAGGTGGTTCTGGCACAGCGTCTAGTGTGGCTGAAAAGGCCAATCCAGGAGTGACAATCCCTTCCACACCGGGAGCAAGTGCAGTCTGTCCCTGGTCTGTCTCCCTGGCTATGGGCCTTCCTTCTTTGCCTCTTAGCCTCAGACTGTTGGCAAAGTGTCTCTTCAAACTGGGAAAGGCCATGCTGCACAGCCTGCCTCCAAGCGGGCCGCTCAGAGGCCAGGGTTTCCCACTTGTTGAGGTCCATCCCTAAGGCCTTCAGATCCCTCTTGCAGATGTCCTTGTATCGCAGCTGTGGTCTACCTGTAGGGCGCTTTCCTTGCACGAGTTCTCCATAGAGGAGATCCTTTGGGATCCGGCCATCATCCATTCTCACGACATGACCAAGCCAACGCAGGCGTCTCTGTTTCAGCAGTGAATACATGCTAGGGATTCCAGCACGTTCCAGGACTGTGTTGTTTGGAACTTTGTCCTGCCAGGTGATGCCGAGGATGCGTCGGAGGCAGCGCATGTGGAAAGCGCTCAGTTTCCTCTCCTGTTGTGGGCGAAGAGTCCATGACTCGCTGCAGTACAGAAGTGTACTCAGGACGCAAGCTCTGTAGACCTGGATCTTGGTATGTTCCGTCAGCTTCTTGTTGGACCAGACTCTCTTTGTGAGTCTGGAAAATGTGGTAGCTGCTTTACCGATGCGCCTGTTTAGCTCGGCATCGAGAGAATGAGTGTCGGAGATCGTTGAGCCAAGGTACACAAAGTCATGGACAACCTCCAGTTCATGCTCAGAGATTGTAATGCAGGGAGGTGAGTCCACATCCTGAACCATGACCTGTGTTTTCTTCAGGCTGATTGTCAGTCCAAAATCTTGGCAGGCCTTGCTAAAACGATCCATGAGCTGCTGGAGATCTTTGGCAGAGTGGGTAGTGACAGCTGCATCGTCGGCAAAGAGGAAGTCACGCAGACATTTCAGCTGGACTTTGGATTTTGCTCTCAGTCTGGAGAGGTTGAAGAGCTTTCCGTCTGATCTGGTCCGGAGATAGATGCCTTCTGTTGCAGTTCCAAAGGCCTGCTTCAGCAGGACAGCGAAGAAAATCCCAAACAAGGTTGGTGCAAGAACACAGCCCTGCTTCACTCCGCTTCGGATGTCAAAAGGGTCTGATGTGGAGCCATCGAAGACAACAGTGCCCTTCATGTCCTTGTGGAAGGATCTGATGATGCTGAGGAGCCTGGGTGGACATCCAATCTTGGGGAGAATCTTGAAGAGGCCGTCTCTGCTGACCAGGTCGAAAGCCTTTGTGAGATCTATGAAGGCTATAAAGAGTGGCTGTCGTTGTTCCCTGCATTTCTCCTGCAGTTGTCTAAGGGAGAATACCATATCAGTGGTGGACCTGTTGGCTCGGAATCCACACTGCGATTCTGGATAGACGCTCTCTGCAAGTACCTGGAGCCTCTTTAGTACAACTCGGGCAAACAGCTTTCCTACAACGCTAAGGAGAGAGATGCCGCGGTAGTTGTTGCAGTCACCCCTGTCACCTTTGTTCTTGTACAGCGTGATGATGTTTGCATCCCTCATGTCTTGAGGTACTCCACCTTCTCTCCAGCAGAGACAGAGGATTTCATGCAGCTCAGTGACGATGATCTCTTTGCAGCATTTTAGGACTTCAGCAGGGATGCTGTCTTTTCCAGGTGCCTTGCCAAAGGCAAGGGAGTCCAGGGCCACGTGAAGTTCTTCTAGGGTTGGTTCACTGTCAAGCTCTTCCAGCACAGGCAGGCACTCAATGTTGTTCAGTGCTTCTTCGGTGACTACATTTTCTCTGGAATATAGCTCAGAGTAGTGCTGCACCCAGCGTTCCATCTGCTGCGCCCGATCCTGGATGACCTCGCCTGTGGCAGACTTCAGAGGGGCAATTTTCTTCTGTGTTGGACCTAGGGCCTGCTTGATACCATCATACATCCCCTTGATGTTGCCCGTGTCAGCTGCTATCTGTATCTCGGAACAGAGCTGGAGCCAGTAGTCGTTAGCACATCTCCTGGCAGTCTGTTGGACTTTGCTGCGAGCAGTTCGGAGGACCTGCAGGTTGCGCTCACTGGGACAGACCTTGTATGCTGCTTGAGCTCTCCTCTTTTCCTCAATGACTGGTGTCAACTTCTCAGAGTGGGCTTCAAACCAGTCTGCCGCCTTGTTGGTCTTCTTGCCGAATATGGACAAGGCGGTGTTGTAAACGGTATTCTTGAAATGTTCCCATCTGTTGGATGCGTTTGCGTCGGCCGGGCCTGGAAGAGATTCCTCAAGCGCTTGTGCAAATTCCTCCACTTTTCTCTGATCCCGGGTCTTGCTGGTATCAATGCGAGGTCTTCCTTCCTTTTTCGTGTGATACAGTCGCTTTGTTTGCAGTTTCACTCTGCTGCACACCAGGGAGTGGTCAGTGTCGCAGGCAGCACCATGATAACTGCGTGTGATCTTGATGCTGGGAAGGCTGGAGCGTCTGGTGAGGATCAGGTCGAGCTGGTGCCAGTGCTTTGATCTTGGATGTCTCCAAGAGACTCTATGTTGGGGCTTTGTGTTGAAGAATGTGTTGCTGACACAGAGACCGTGATGACAGCAAAACTCTAGCAGGCGTTGGCCATTTTCGTTCATCCTCCCAGTGCCAAACTGACCTAAGCAAGTGGGCCATGAACTGTTATCAGCACCAACTCTAGCATTGAAATCGCCGAGGATGAACAATGGCTCTTTTACAGGGATTTTCTTGACAGTGGTGGCCAGGTCATCATAGAATTTGTCTTTGGCTTCTGCTGGAGACGACAGAGTCGGTGCATAAGCACTGATGAGAGTGATAGGTCCTGCTGATGACTGGAGCTGCAGGGACAAAATTCTTTCACTTCCCACAGTAGGTGGGATGATGGATTTCAGCAGGGTATTTCTGACCGCAAAGCCAACGCCATGTTCCCTGGTTTCGTTTGGTGGTTTTCCCTGCCAGAAAAATGAGAAATTTCTCTCCTTGACAGATCCGGAATCTGGCAGCCTAGTCTCTTGAAGGGCGACGATGTCCATCTGCAGTCTGCTCAGCTCCATGTCGATGACAGCTGTTTTGCGTGTGTCGTCTATTTCTTGCAGGTCATCAGAGAAGCCAGGTGTCATTGTCCTAACGTTCCAGGTGCCCAGCTTTAGGGCAGTAGTGCAGTAGTGCTTTTTTCTCTACTGTGAACTGAATTGCACACTCCCAGTTGTGTGATGTGTGTTCTATGTAGAGCCTTTGGCTTAAGACACCAGGCACTTTAAAGGAGGATTTCATTAATGGTTCTACTGGTATGCTGTTTCCAGTGTACTTAGAGCCCAATCCTAGGCTTGTCTACTCAGAAGTAAGTCCCATTAAAGTCAATGAGGCTTACTCCCAGGAAAGTGTGGATGGGATTGTGGCCTTACTCTGATAGTGTTTACAAATGGTTGTTGAGAGAACAATTTAAAAAACAATTCACTAATAAAAAAATTAGTGAATAAAAATGTATCTTATGATCTATGAGATAGATCATAGTTTTTAATAGAGACTATTTTTAATACTGTTTTTGCTATAAGAACAGCCCCACTGGATCAGGCCATAGGCCCATCTAGTCCAGCTTCCTGTATCTCACAGTGGCCCACCAAATGCCCCAGGGAGCACACCAGATAACAAGAGACCTCATCCTGGTGCCCTCCCTTGCATCTGGCATTCTGACATAACCCATTTATAAAATCAGGAGGTTGCGCATACACATCATGGCTTGTACCCCATAATGGATTTTTCCTCCAGAAACTTGTCCAATCCCCTTTTAAAGGCGTCTAGGCTAGATGCCAGCACCACATCCTGTAGCAAGGAGTTCCACAGACCAACCACACGCTGAGTAAAGAAATATTTTCTTTTGTCTGTCCTAACCCGCCCAACACTCAATTTTAGTGGATGTCCCCTGGTTCTGGTATTATGTGAGAGTGTAAAGAGCATCTCCCTATCCACTCTGTCCATCCCCTGCATAATTTTGTATGTCTCAATCATGTCCCCCCTCAGGCGTCTCTTTTCTAGGCTGAAGAGGCCCAAACGCCGTAGCCTTTCCTCATAAGGAAGGTGCCCCAGCCCCGTAATCATCTTAGTCGCTCTCTTTTGCACCTTTTCCATTTCCACTATGTCTTTTTTGAGATGCAGCGACCAGAACTGGACACAATACTCCAGGTGTGGCCTTACCATAGATTTGTACAACGGCATTATAATACTAGCCATTTTGTTCTCAATACCCTTCCTAATGATCCCAAGCATAGAAATGGCCTTCTTCACTGCTGCCACACATTGGGTTAACACTTTCATCGACCTGTCCACCACCACCCCAAGATCTCTCTCCTGATCTGTCACAGACAGCTCAGAACCCATCAGCCTATATCTAAAGTTTTGATTTTTTGCCCCAATGTGCATGACTTTACACTTACTGACATTGAAGCGCATCTGCCATTTTGCTGCCCATTCTGCCAGTCTGGAGAGATCCTTCTGGAGCTCCTCACAATCATTTCTGGTCTTTACCACTCGGAAAAGTTTGGTGTTGTCTGCAAACTTAGCCACTTCACTGCTCAACCCTGTCTCCAGGTCATTTATGAAGAGGTTGAAAAGCACCGGTCCCAGGACAGATCCTTGGGGCACACCGCTTTTCACTTCTCTCCATTGTGAAAATTGCCCATTGACACCCACTCTCTGCTTCCTGGCCTCCAACCAGTTCTCAATCCACGAGAGGACCTGTCCTCTAATTCCCTGACTGTGGAGTTTTTTCAGTAGCCTTTGGTGAGGGACCGTGTCAAACGCCTTCTGAAAGTCCAGCTATATAATGTCCACGGGTTCTCCCGCATCCACATGCCTGTTGACCTTTTCAAAGAATTCTATAAGGTTCGTGAGGCAAGACTTACTATGTATACATAGTATGGCAAAAACAGTATTAAAAATATTGTATGTATGTATACATGCATGTATAGATGTATACATACTATGTATATATACTGTGTTTTTAATAAATTAGTGACTGTACAGTTCTTAGGTAACAATTACTGGGAGGTTATTTTTCAGGATCTGGCCTCGGGTAAAATCAGACAAAATTATAGTCAGACACCTCCCTAAGTTAAACCACCGTCTTATCCGAGGGTCATAGCAAATTCCATGATTTTAAGCTCAAGACCTGACCTCCTCTTATCTATGAGATCGACTTATAGGCGAGTATCTATGGTAAGTCAGACTGCCCCCTGATTTAGATTAATGAGATATTAATGTGAATAAGGCATATACTTGGAGAAATCAGATTTCTACACTTTTTTTTACAAATATAGAAAGGGTTTTTTGTGGAGAGAAGTAGTTTTCTAATTTGGGCCTGCTTTTATTATTAGCCAACAGGAGCTAAGCAGCATCCACTTTGGGCCAAACCATCCCTAAGGGATGAAGGTGTAAATGTTCCATATCACTCAAAAGATTATAGGTAGACACTGGAAATGAGGCTACAGTAGGACATAACAGCTAGTCCCCTATGGGCCAAAAGGCCACAGGGGGATAGGAATACACCAAGAGCATTTGAAAAAGGAAGACAATATGTAGTAGATTATATGCAAATGCTAAACACCTCCAAGTCAAGATGGGGCAGCTTGGTAGCAAAGGAGAACACAGGTATAGTAGGTATAACAGGTTGAATAAAGAGACCCATCGAGATATTGTTTTTCCTGGATCCATACTCAACAGCAGCAATTTTCAACCTTTTTCATCTTATGGCACACTAAATTGCCCTAAAATTGTCAAGGTACACCATCTGTTTCTTGACAATTGACAGGGCACACTGCACTGCCAGTGGGGGAGGGGGTTTACATCCACAATAACCCTACTAATACATGACTCTCTCCCAAATTTCCATGGCACACCTGCAGACCATTTCTGGTGCTGCGGCACATTGGTTGAAAATCACTGCTCTATAGAAAGGACAAGGAGTGGCTTATTGGGGATGGTGTAGCTCTGTAAGTCAGAGAAGGGAGAGAATCCAACAAACTGGAAAACTTAATCTCTCGCACAATGGAAACAGTGTATTCTGGCTTGTATGCATCAATCAGCTCCAGTTTCCTGCCTTATCTTTTACAACATCCTCTACAGTACTGTTTAATGCTGCTCTCAGCTTTTTAAGAATGTTATGGGAGGTATAACTGTAAGTGGAAAATTGAAAGGAAAATCCAGAACAGACATATTTGATTTAAAGGAGAAGACTTCAAAAAAAAAAAAAAAAAAAAAAGAGCTGGCTAATAAAAAGGAAGCTGAAATGAAAAGTAAAGAGGTCAAATCACTCCAGAATGCATGGAGGCTGTCAAAATCACAATAACAGAAGTTCAATAGAAGGTACACTACAAAATAGAGGTGTCATCAAGTCCACAAGGATGTCAGCAAAGCTAGCAAGTGAAGTCAAGGAAGCTATAAAAGGCAAGAAGGAGTCCTTCAGAAAATGTAAGCCTTGCTCAAATGAAAGGAGCAAAAAGGAATGCAACTCTGGCAAATGAAAGGTAAGCTAACAATAAGGGATATTTTAAGAAGAGTATGAGAAGAGCATACTCTTCTAATAAAGACATCTTTAAATACATTAGAAGCAGGACACCTGCCAGGGAGGCAGTTAAAATGCTAGGTAAAAGAGGGAGGAATGAGATTGAGATTACAAAGAAGCTGATTGAATTTTTTGCATTTGTCTTTACTGCAGAAGATGTAGGGCAGATACTTGTACCTAAACTGAGGGCCCAGTTCTATCTCCCACCAGCCTAGAGCATCAGCATCACTGATGGAGTGCGCTGCTTGCTACAGGTGGACAGGGGGCACCAGACACCACTGGACAGCCAGAAAGTTAAAAAAAAGACCAGACTGCCTGATCTCTAATGAGTCTCCTCGGACCCATTCCATCTCTTTTGCTTGCATACGTCTGAGCAGAGACCTGGGATCAAGCTTAGGCCAGGAAGGGGAGGATAGGATCTCAGTATGTGCTGCTGTTGCCAACATCCTCTCCCTCCTGACCCCTCCCACTCCCAAACTGACCCACTCCCTGTCCTGATCTGCCCAAGATCTTCTTCTGCTGCCAATTTACCAGTGATAACAGACGAGGTTCTAGCAGTAGCTTTCCCAGAGAAGCACTGTGCTAAGTTTTGCACGTGCCTCAAAGCACCGTGTAAGCAGCCCCTCCCCCCTCGCCTTCAGAGCCATTTTGGGCCCTGAGAGCAATGTGCATGCATCTCCTCCATGTAGCTCTTGCTGCCTGGAATGGCTCTGAAGGTGAAGGGGAGGAGCCACTTACATGGCATGTTGAGGTGCCTGCAAAAGCACTGTGCTCCCTCTGGAATGCTACTTGGTTCTAAGGTTTATTAAATTAAAAATTAACAAATCACAAGGTCTAGATGGCATCCAAGAATCTTGAAGAACTCACATGTAAAGTAGCTGATCATGCATAGGACTGTGCTGTTAATGTCTGTTCTCAATAAACTGGTGGAAAGCATTATTAAACAAAAAATGATGACACGCAGAGAAAACCAAGGCTACTGAGGAAGAATCAGCATGAAATTCTGGTAAGTCCTACCTTATTAACCTTCTACAGTTCTGAAAGTGTCAACAGGTATGTGGATA
Organism: Tiliqua scincoides; assembly: GCF_035046505.1. Taxonomy (NCBI): domain Eukaryota; kingdom Metazoa; phylum Chordata; class Lepidosauria; order Squamata; family Scincidae; genus Tiliqua; species Tiliqua scincoides. The sequence goes on from NC_089824.1 coordinate 144,391,372, forward strand.
GATGTGATCTGGGTGACATTGTATACTTGGGCTTTCAAAAAGCTTTCACCAAAGACTCTTGAGGAAACATAGTAGTCATGTGATAAGATGATAGGTCCTTGTATGGACTGATAACTGGTTAAAGAACAGGAAGCAGAGAGTATGTAGGAATAAAATGACTGAGGCATACAAAATTTTGCATGGTGTGGACAAAGTGGATAGCAAGAAATTTCTCTTACACACACAGACACACAGACACAAGGGAACATCCAATGAAAAAGAGGAAGAAGACCTTAGTAGTGGCATCGCTAGGGGTGTGTGGGGGTGCAGACTGCAACGGGCGATGCACACTAGTGACCAAAATAGCTAAAATCACAGTTATACCATCATGTTATACACCATTCAGTGTAGAATTTACAGCAGAATGCAGTAGAAAAGACCGGAGTGAAATATCTCTATTCCATAGGACACCTGCACATTATATCGGAAACAATGCAGTCAAGTGACAAGTTTTTACGCCTTTAAAATGTATGGAATGGATGGTGCACAACAGAACCCTTAGCGTTCTAGGTGCTGCAGTTCTTGCACCTCCTACAGAATCCTCTCCTATGTACCTCCCAAGAAACAAGGAAGGCTGAATCAGCTTCCATACAAAGAAAGAAAAGGATTAAGTTTTTATCTTAGAAACTAAGTTATTGTCAGAACATTTTATAGACGACAGGCCACTTCATCAGATGCTGAACTGGACTGAACACAGCAAGAATATAAAGGTAGACGCTTGAATGTTAAAAGGGAATCCCATAGTGATGCACCTAAATGTCAGCCATGAGCTTTTATAATAAGAATGGAATGTGTACTCCCTATTGAGATGACCTTAGTTCTCCAAATTAAATCTTCGTATGGGTAAGCATCACTAAGTTGGTGCAGAAAATTAAGACCTATCAGATTCTATCCAAACAAATGTAGACTAACATGGAAGAAGCAGGCTGTAATTCTAGAAACATGTTCCTGGAATAAGTTTCACTGAACATAATGAGACTTACTCACGAGTAGATGTGCACGGAACTGCACTGTAAATAATGTCAGTCTTCATGACTGTTCCTGCCCACCCGTATGTGGATCAGAAACTTGAGAATTTAAACAAGCCTCAGAAAGAAAGAAAGAAAGAAAGAAAGAAAGAAAGAAAGAACGAACGAACGAACTGGAATGGATTTTTTTTCTAGGATACATTTGCAGGAAGGGGCAATCCCACCCTTGAGAAGCATGGCTGTACAGGTTAAACAAGATGGTGTCAACAGGGCGTCTTCCCCCCTGAAAACATCATACAAATGTTACATGATTTCCATTACTACTATAACTGGAACTTCACATTTATTTTGGGAAAAGGGAAAAGCACTCAGACATGTGAGACAAAGATAAAAAAAGAGGACAGGGCATTATAGAGGGGCAGCAATGATAGGATCTATTGAGTCTGGTTTTTTATTCACCAAGACATTTGTGATGTTTAGAAGTTGCGCTAGTTCTGTGTCCTTCAGGAAAGGAAAGATCAGAAGCAGCTAGATCTACTGAAAAGGAAACACTTCCTGCTCTGAAGGCAAATAAGAAAAAGGACCCTTTTAAAAAGCCAGTGTGTCTGTTGTGTGCAGCAGTGCCCAAGGACACCTTTTACTTGATTTGTGGGAAACTGACATGGAATTTTATCCACTGTCTTAAGCCTGAGAACAATCCAATAACCAGAACATTTTTAGCACTAGCAGCATCATGTGCTATTTACAAGGTGTCATCAGAAACTGTTTTTGACTCAGGACTGGTTTTATAAAGTATCTTTGATATTTTATCTTCTTAGGGACATGCACATTTATAATTCATGAAAGGTTTTTTCCTCCTCCCAGCTTTAAAGGACATTTCTCTTTGATGAGCATCCATGTCCCCATGTAATTTGTTTTGTAGTCTTCCTGCATTGGTGTCGGCATTCTCAAAGGCCATAATTCATTGAAATCAATGGGTTTCAGTGTGCCCAACTCTGTTGGATTTTGGGCTGAGTATACTATGTCTCTACATTAGGGAACCACTTTTTCACCTGTAAATTTTACTATTACTTCAGCTACAAATGCTGCTGCTTACAGGTAGTCGTAAAAGAAAACTGTTTGAATCCCGTGTGACTTTACAGGGCTAATTTTTCTGTGGAAAACTATACTGGCCACAGTTTTGTTTGCAAGTGTATAGCTTGTGAAGAAATAACAAGGATGTATTCCTTGAGAAGGAAATAACAAGGATGTAAGGGCATGTGTAAGTTCTATCACTCCATCATATGGTGGGGGGGCAGTTGCAGAGGTCTCCTCTGGGTAAGGGTCTCCTCTTTTTTTTCCTTCTACATTCCAAATAGAAAGGGGCATCATGATTAGTATATCTATAAGATATTCTTATTTCATTTACTATATTTGAAAAACAAAACAAATCAATTTAATAGTATGTTTTATGTCTCTCTGAATACAGATTCGTTACATTACATGCGTTACCCTGGAGTGGTTAAGTCGCCTCCTGGAAGCTTCCACAGAGCTGGCAAAATGCACTTCTTATATGAGATAGTCACCACTTTCTTTATTCTTTAAACTCAATACAACACAAAGACACAGTTGGACTGAATACAGTATTCCATCTTGTTCCCTCCCCCTGGTATTTTCTGTCACCCTCAATGTCAACATGAAGAAAACACAAAGACTTCAAAAATAATCTATTCCAGTCTTATTATATAATATGTGTAGATTTTGTCATAGTATGTCTAAATGATTTCATTAACATTCACTTCCAAGTACATGTATTTAGAATATCAAAGTCAGACTGTGACCAAAGACATACTGATGTGGATGTCAATTCTGCTAAACTCAGAGGGACTGGAGGTAGGTGGCTAGCTGTTAATGATATGGTTACCCAGATGCTTGCCCGAGTTGTCATTTTCATTACAGTTGCAATGCCTACCGAGGAAGGTACTGCATGCAATAAATGCAAGACCTTGAAGGAAACAAATGTATTCGTAGAATCACATTTTTTAAAAAACCAGGCCAAATCACATAGTACTGAAAATATACTAATTCCTTCTGATCTGATCTCATTTTCTAATCTGGAGATAAACAATCAGGTAGGCAGCCAAATGAGAAAATGTCCTCATTATGGGCGACTTTAATTATCCTCACATTGACTGGTAAATGTACATTCATGTCATGACAAAGAAGTAATAATTTTAGACTGTTACTGCTTTCCTTTACAATCCGATGCATGTCAAGTAAGGGCAAGTAAGCCCCACTGAGCTTAATGAAAATTAATTCAGGTAAGTGTATATAGGACTGAAGCCCAATTCTATACTAGGCTTATGGTGGCAGATCTCACAATCTGCAAGTGTAAGAACTGGGCCAATGGTGTGACAGTCAGCCACTCCACCATTCGATGGGTTGTAAGTGCCAGTGCAAATGGCCAGAGTGCCAGGTGCCATTGGCCAACTGAACCTCTGCCATCCTCTGCTGTCACCAGTCAGTTGGTGGCAGGGACAGTTCAGGTGAAAATTGTGAGAGGTTTGGGATCAGGAACAGATTGGGTTGTAACGGTTTGGGCTGAGAAGGAGAGGAGCTGAGCAGCAGCATTGCATGCAAAGATCCTATCCCCCCATTCCAACCTGGACCTGACCCCAGGAGTGACCTTGGACAAAGAAGCTGGTGTAGATCTGAGGAGACCCATTGGAGGCCACGCTGCCTACAGGAGTAAATAAAAAAGGGCTGTCTGATCACCCCCGCCCCCCACAGCATGCAGATCATTTTCCAGCAGTGGCACTGGGTGCTATGGGTTGAGAGGTGGGTGGGATTGGGTCCATAGAGTAGTAAGTCTGGAGGCTGACAAGAAGCAAATTCTTGGGATCAGGGGCCAGAACAGTATAAAGACACAAGATTCATAGGCCATGGGCAACTCCCCTGGTATTTATGCTGATCCTTAACAGTCGAAATGGCAGATTAGGAGACTAGTGGTGATCAGTGTGACAGAAAAAAGGGAACATTGATGGCCAGGTAACATCTGAACAGGGAAAGTTTCTGCTTGTAGCCACGTTGCTAGGCCTGTGCTGGACCCAGCTGTAACCAACTCTAATTAGCGCATACCAGGTCTGAGAAAACTGTGGAGGAGGCCGCTTCACTAGACCCTCAGATATCGTACTAAGTGGGCTCCAAGGCCAACTTGATTAACAACAAGGTACAGCTGTGAAAAACTGAGGAAACTGAACGCTTTTCACATGCGCTGCCTCCAACGCATTCTTGCCATCACCTGGCAGTACAAAGTTCCAAACAACACAGTCCTGGAACGTGCTGGAATCCCTAGCATGTATGCACTGCTGAAACAGAGACGCCTGCGTTGGCTCGGTCATGTCGTGAGAATGGATGATGGCCAGATCCCAAAGGATCTCCTCTATGGAGAACTCGTGCAAGGAAAGCGCCCTACAGGTAGACCACAGCTGCGATACAAGGACATCTGCAAGAGGGATCTGAAGGCTTAGGAGTGGACCTCAACAAGTGGGAAACCCTGGCCTCTGAGTGGCCTGCTTGGAGGCAGGCTGTGCAGCATGGCCTTTCCCAGTTTGAAGATACACTTGGCCAACAGTCTGAGGCTTAGAGGCAAAGAAGGAAGGCCCATAGCCAGGGAGACAGACCAGGGACAGACTGCACTAGCTCCCAGAGTGGAAGGGGTTGTCACTCCCGAATTGGCCTTTTCAGCCACATTAGACACTGTTCCAGAGCCACTATTCAGAGCGCGATACCATAGTCTTTCGGGACTGAAGGCTGCCAACCAGACAGCTGTGAACTTCTCAGGTTGGGAGGGGGGATTCCACCATGAATAAGAAGGCTTGTGGCACGTTCACCCCTAGAATGTTCGGTTGGAACCAAGTTCTGATTGGTGGGTGGGTCAGGAGACCTATAAAGGTGAAGACCTTTCCTTTGTTCTAGCTTTGTCTCTGTCTATGAGGGCTTGAGCTTTGACCACTCTGACAAGATGGACCCGCCTTGACTGCAGCAGGGATGGGTCAGACTGGACTTTGGAAGTGTAAGACTTTGGTGAGTGATAGTTAGAGTTAGGAGTTAGCTTTTATTGTTTTTGTAGTGCTGAGTATTGTATTGTATTGATATGCTCTACCCTAAACTCTGAAATCTTTGACTGATGCAGTGCTGTCTGTATAACCATTCTTTAAATCTATGTTCAATAAATCCTATCTATTACAACTGACTGGATTATTGGGATTGGTGGAACATAGGGTACTTGGTTGTGGGAGTTAATCCAGTGTGACTGAGTGGAACCTGGAGACCCCAGTAACAGGAACCTGCTCCTGGGTTCAAGCCGTGTCAGAAGGGCTCAGGCTGGAGCACGGTTCAGGGGAGGGTTCCCCAAATTGGCCTGGTTACCAGGATTGGAGGCTCTTACAATTAAGGAGCAATTGGTAACTGAAATTGGAGAGACCTGAGGGGTAGGTGGCTGTATGGGTTTATGGCCATTTAATTACCTCTAAAGGCAATAAACGGATTACATGGTCCTCACGGAGGAGGGTCGTCTTGGATGTCACAATCAGAGTGGTCTGCACAGCACTAAGTGAAAGGCTGTTGAATACTGCACATCTCTTTTGAAAATACTGATTACTGCACTTCTGATATGGTGCTTAAAGCTTCCAACCAGCATTGCAGGAATCTGTTTGTCCAGATAAATTCTAGTAAATTCAAAGGGTACGTACGCTACAGACTTGTGAGTTAACAAGCAATTCCACCATCATAAGAACATAAGAACAGCCCCACTGGATCAGGCCATAGGCCCATCTAGTCCAGCTTCCTGTATCTCACAGCGACCCACCAAATGCCCCAGGAAGCACACCAGATAACAAGAGACCTGCATCCTGGTGCCCTCCCTTGCATCTGGCATTCTGACATAACCCATTTCTAAAATCAGGAGGTTGTGCATACACATCATGGCTTGTACCCAGTAATGGATTTTTCCTCCAGAAACTTGTCCAATCCCCTTTTAAAGGCATCCAGGCCAGTCGCCATCACCACATCCTGTGGCAAAGAGTTCCACAGACCAACCACACGCTGAGTAAAGAAATATTTTCTTTTGTCTGTTCTAAGTCTCCCAACACTCAATTTTAGTGGATGTCCCCTGGTTCTGGTGTTATGTGAGAGTGTAAAGAGCATCTCCCTATCCACTCTGTCCATCCCCTGCATAATTTTGTATGTCTCAATCATGTCCTCCAAGGACCTGTAGTTCTTTCAGGAGGACTAGGGATAGCTAACATTCTCAGCACCACACCAAACTACAGTTCCCAGTTCAATCATGCCCTCCAAGGACCTGTAGTTCTTTCAGGAGGACTAGGGATAGCTAACATTATCAGCACCACACCAAACTACAGTTCCCAGAGTTCTTTGTGGGGAGTGATGTCTCAAAACTAGTTCAGAATGGATACAAACCTTTCCAGCGTACATATACCCAAAGTCTTCCAAATCCCCATTTAGTAACTCAACAATATTCTTATCATGCAGTGTTATATGGAACTGACTGAAAAATTAAAAAAAATATATATGCTATGGTATTTTAAAGACTGAACAGGAATAGAATTAATAGAATCAATAGAATAGTGAGCAACAAATAACACACAGTGGAAAGAAAAACAGTGACACTAATACCGGGAACAAACAATAGACTACCCCAAATCATTGCTGGTGAATGATGCTTTCCTCCCAGGGTTTGTGCACAAGGGTTTGTTCTTATGCTTGATTGTGTTTACCTTGAGGTAGTTACAAGCCCACTACTAAAGCAGAGACTTGAGGTAATTTGGTAGAGGTACGTGAGAATTGCGCAGGCAGAAAGAGAAGATTACCTCTAGGATAACATAGGGGCAGAAGACAACTGCCCTGGGGTAAACCACACCACTGTATGATATGCACAAATCCCTGGTGTAGGAGGGTGGCACTTAATAATGGTCAGGAAGGAATGGAAATGCATACATTATGGACATATAAAATATAGACCTCTATATACAAATATACAGCAGGAAATACAATCCTTATACAAATAGTTATATGTAAAAAAGCTGCAATTTTTCTATTGCCTTTGCTTGTTTAACTAACGCCATACAAAATTTCTGGTGGGTTAAATGTTTCTGCTCTTTTAGAGTTCCACACATGTTAGGGCCCTATTCAAGTATTAACAGTATTAGGGTGCAATCCTATCCGACTTTCCAGTACTAATACAGCCATGCCAACAGGACATGTGCTGCATCCTGCAGTGGGGGGGGGGGGGAGGTAGTCACGGAGGCCTCCTCAAGATAAGGGAAAGTTTGTTAAGTTACCTCAGGACTGCATTGTGGCTGCATTGCCACTGAGAGCTGGAAAGGATTGGGCTCTTAGGGTTGCATTGCTTCCTGTGTTGGGGAGGCAGTCACAGAGGCCTCCTCGAGGTATAGGAACATTTGTTTCCTTACCTCAGGGCTGCATTGTAGCTGCACCAGTGCTGGAAAGTTGGATAGGATTGGGCCCTTAGTTATTACAGTGTTATGGTTCTGATATTCCAGATATTCAGCCATTTGTAGGGAATCTTTTGAGATGGCAGAGATTTAATTGAGACAGATAAAAATAATACTGGTTCTAGTGCCATGATGGGACAATGTACAATAGAACACTCATTGTCCATATCTCTTTCACCATCTCTCACTCTTTGCCACTCCTTTTTATAGGTTTGTAACAGAGACAAGAACTAGCTATCTCATCGATTTAACTATCTAAAACAGTGTTTCCCAAACTGTGGGTCATGATCCACAGGTGGGTCACAAGACCATGGGCGGTGGGTTGCGACCCCATATGTGCTAGGCCCAACATGATGCTCCTGGTGGTGCTGGAATGCCTTATTGGGATGCCTCAGAGGCCTCTTGCAGGTTGCACCGGGCCCACAACCCACTCTGTTGGCATCTGTGGGCCTCAAAATGGCCTGCAGAAGCAACAGGAAGTGACTTTAGGTTTGCAACACAATGGCTTGACCAGAAATAGCTTCTGGTTGCTTCTGTGGGCCTCCAGGTGCCAGTGGTACATTCCAGCACCATTAGGAGCATCATGGCATAGCACACATGGGGGGGGGGTGAGGTGAGTCACAGTGCTGAAAAGTTTGGGAATTTTTGATGTAACATTTTGGATATTCCTAATCTTAATAGCTCAATCATGTAGTACTGCATTTCAATTAGAAATGGGAAAGTACTAAAAATTCCAAAGCTCCACTCATTAAAGGGATAATTGTGTGAAGAGAGCCTTCGGAAGAAGTCAATGTACTCTAAGGGGCAACTTAACAGGAGTGAAGGCATTCAGCATTTCACTGCATTGATCTCGTATCTTGATACTTAGCACAGAGAAATGTGTGCAAAATGCCCATGGGTAGCTAGAAAAATACACAAAAAGCATTGTTTTTTATTTTTTTTGAAGCACTCTAGTTGCATTCCTGGTCTGTTCACGACATCCTCATGAGGTAGGTATTATCCCCATTTTTAAACATGGAGAATTTGAGGCAGAGCCTTGAGTCAGCCTGCTCAATATCACATAGAATTCACTGTCCAAAGCCATTTCACAGGTTCAAGGCTCTGGAGGTTTTATTTCCACACTCAAGCCTACTTCTCTTCCTTAATACTTCATACAGCAGTTATAGAACTATTGTTCCCAACAAATGGAGTGTAGTTGAGAGCCGAAAGGTAGCTGAGTCTTATTAATAATACTTAAAATTCATATAGTGCTTTCTGAAAATGCAAACAGCTTCATATTGTTGTCCTTCCAAAAATGCTGTGAGGTGGGTAAGAATTATTGCAGCTGAGGCAGAGACAGCCTGGCTTGCCTAAGATGGCATGAGTTCATTCATAGTTAATAATGAGTTCATAGCAAATATGAACCAGAGAAGACTTGATTCACAATAATAACAACAACAACTTTATTTTGACCCCGCCTTTCTCCCCAGAGGGGTTCAAGGCAGCTTACAACAAAGGTGGCTTACAACTCAGACTCTTTCAGCCCAATCCTATACTGGTTTGGTGCAGAAAAGTTTTACCTACTTCTCTGGCTGCTTCATATGGGCTTACTTATCTATACCAGAAAAACAGTTGGTATAGATCTGTTAGGCTGAAGGAGGCATGCCAGGCCCAAGACAGGATATGCTGCTGCTGAGATCTGCCCCATCCTATCCCAATCCTCCCTCAATCCAGTCCAATCCCCATCCCAATCTGTCCCCACCACCAACTCGACTATGGCTGGTCTGTGAGGTACCACTGCCAGTGCATAGCCTTCCAGCCTTTGTACTAGTGGCAGATTGATGGAGTGGCCGTTGTGGCAGTTGGCCTTATGGTATACTGGTGGACCTTGTGCAAAGATAGGATTGGACCCTTAGGCACTATGCTGCGCTAGCTCTCTATCAAGTTCTATCTCATAAATGTCAGCAGAATGTAAGGCAATATCCAGAAAAACAACTGAGAGTGCAATCCTAACCAACTTTCTAGCACTGGCATAGTTGTGCTAGTGGGGCATATTCTGCCTCCTGCAGTGGGGGGGGGGGCAGTCATGGAGGCCTCCTTAAGGTAATGTTTGTTCCCTTATCTTGGAGTTGTATTGCCCTTATGTCAGCACCGGAAAGTTGGTTAGGATTGCAAGCCTAGATTGTTCAACATATTAATAACTGCTGTGCAAGCAGGTTGCCATTCACATAACATGAACTACCCCAGGGCTTCAGACATACAAAATCCTTGTGTATGTAGAAATGATCTGGAGTTCAGGAATCTTTTCTTATCCCATCTCTAATTTTTTTTCCATACACGGCGAATTTGAAGCCATGCGTATGTTAAAAAACACACACAAAACAAACAAACAAAAACACACATACATTAACAAGTTGTTAACAAGGCCCTTAACAAGTTGTTTGGTTGGTCAAGCCAAAAAAGCAGGTTTCTTAAACCATAACAATCTAGAATCTATATTCAAGTATGTATATCAATCATCCCAAACAACAAAAATATTGATGTTTCATGGGATTGTGTCCTGCCTCCTCCTACAAAACACAAACACCTTGAAATCAAACTGCTGCCATCTTGAATTTAAAAAATCCAGTTAGAAAGAATGTGCATTATTCTCTCTCAGTGCTAAGAGACAGAATGTACATCTGGTACATCTTCTACAGATTGGTAGTTTTGTCATTTTTCACAGTGGAATCCCTCTTTACCTTGTCTGTCTTCTGTACTACAACCCAGGTTGAGATTGTCCAGTCAGTTGCAAATCTTGTAAACGGAAGCTTTTACTGTGTGTAACATGTGACGAGTCGAAGGCTGGGAGAGCCAGCTTCAAGATAATGTCCAGTTAGGATGTGTAAAGGTTATTGGGTGCTTCTTGGCCCATCCAGCAAATACTTTCTTTTCTGTGATAAACCGATGGGCTCCATGAGGTGTGTTTTCATGCAGAAAGTACTCTTCACATTCATATCTTCCTGGTTCATAGTAGTGATAAGGAACCTTCCGAAAGCCTTCTGATCTAGAACAAATACAAGACATAGAAGTTCATGAAATGCATTCTCTCCACCACCTAAATGAATTCACCATGGATCCATCGCTGCACCTTTAGGTGGAGTACATTTAAAAAAAACTGGGCAAAAAATGAGCAAAAACATACCCCCCCCCAAAAAAAAAAATTTGAGCCATTGCTGAGTCACTTATGACAGTGGCTCGTGAGATCTACTGTTGTAATTAAATGATTCTGGACGCAACCCTAACCCCTTATGTCAGTGCTTTCCAGCACTGACATAAGGGCAATGCAGCTCTGAGGTAAGGGAACAAACATTCCCTTACTTCGAGACCTCCGTGAGTGCCACCCAACTGCAGCGCATGTCCCATTGGCACCACTATGCCAGTGCTGGAAAGCACTGACATAAGGGCTTAGGATTGCACCCTATGTTTACCGGCCTGAGTGTTGGACTTGGACCAAGCAGACCTGTGTCCACATCTATGATCAGTTACAAAGTTCGATGGTGACCTTGGGCCAGTCACTACCTCTAAGCGTAGGCTACTCCACAGTACTGTTTGAGGAATAGCCTCATTAGTTTAACAATAGCCTCATTAGCGTGGGACAGGGCAGCTGACAGACAGTTCTTCAATCATTCTTTCTCCAGGCACTTAGAACAGCTTCACTCAGAGGTAAGCGACCCTTCTCTCCCCCCCCCCCAGAACATGAAAGAATGCAAGTGATTATCACCTCCTCTGCATTCTTTATGAAGCCTTTTCTAAGTGTCTGGAGAGAGAAAGATTAATGATTGCCTGCCTGATGCCTCTGTCAGGCACTACAAAAGTCAGCAAGGCTGTTTTAAAATAACTGAGCAATGGGGCATTGTTTTTTAAATGGATTTCCTTTAACGTAATTTTTGTTATCTACGTGGGTGCTGGAAATGGAACCCTCATGGATACTGGAACTCAACCTGTATTTCGGGGGGGGGGGAGTAGTCCCAGAGATCTGCTTTGAATAAGGGAACATTTGTTCCCTTCCCTGGAGTACACCACCAATATTGGAACTCAGACCTGTGCCAGTGATTCAGATTGGACCCAGGAAGGCAGTTCGAAGCCCAGACAGGGGATAGGGTATTGGTGCCACCACTGCCACAGACACCGCCCCTTTTCAGGCCATGATCTGCCCCCATTCCACCCCGGTCTCCTCCATGTTACTTTCCCCACCCTGTTCCTTCCCCTCCCCGCCTCTCTCCCACCCTTCATATGACTTACTGGCACTGGGGGAGTTTGAGGAACTATTGGTGGGCCACCGCTGCTCTCTACCTGTGGCAGAGGCTTGTGGCAGCTGCTCTGAACAGTTCCTCCACGTAACTGAGAAGTAGGCTTTTGAGGATAATATCTCTTGGCCTGCTGTCTTGGCAGCAGTGAAATCAACTGGATTTTGGCCCTGGTACAGGGTAAGCTTGTTAGCAGTGAGCCAGTTCAGGCACTGCTTGAGGGTCCACACTAATCACTTTGCCAGGCCAATGCCAAAACCCTCAGTAGCACTGGCATTGGTAAAATCCAAAGCACCATCTGGGTAAATGGGGGGGGGGTGTCATGTGGGGGCCATACTATATTTATTGGCAGGTTGCTCATGAAGTATAATTAGTTCCTGTCAATGACCCCAATTCACCTCTGACTGCTCTTTTAAAAGATGTTTATAGCCCAGCCAGCTTCAGAACAGAAAAGGTGGCAGTGAATGTGGACTGTAAGCAGGCTGTGGGCAGTTCAGGGAAGGTTTGGGGCAGGGAGGGAAGGGGCAGTTTGGGGGCTGGAGGGAGTGGATCCTTGTGGCAGCAGGGTAGATTAGAATGCTATTCCCAGTTTTGTAGCCTGACATGCTTCCTTCCTCTCCTAGGACTTATGACAGAGAAATAGCTGGTGAGGATCTGAGGCGATCCATAGGTGAGTAGGGAGCTTACAGGGAGGTACGTATAAATGTTTTTTATTTACATCTTACTTGCCTCTTGCCTCTGGTCCCATCCCCCCATTGCATCCAGTGTGCACTCTGTTGATATGGTTGCATGCTATAGTCTGACAAGGGATAGTAAGGCACGCTGTGGTGGGGGAAAGGGGCAATTTACTTACTACCCAGTAGACTGCCTGGTTACCTATTGGTCTCCTTGGACCTATGCCAGCTCTTTCGCCAGCATAATTCTGAGGAGAGGCAGGGGGTATGTAGCGAAAACGGGGATAGCATTTTGGCACACACTGCTGCCGTGGGGATCCACCCCTTCCTGCCCTGAACCTCCCCCAAACCACTCATGCCACCAACGCACCTGCTCCAGTGTAGTTTCTTCGTGTTTCTGGCACACACACAAGACCTGTGCTGGTGATCCCACAGTGTACAACAGGTGTGTGCGACTGCAGTGCTGCTGTGCCACTTACGGTGACAGAATGGGAGTTCCACCACCATAAATGGCCCATAGAATTGGGTCATAGGTGTGACAAAATGTGGATGGCTTTCAAATGAAAGCAATGTATTGCAGTTGGAGAGCATTCAAATGAAGATTCAAACCAGGCATGTCATTTGTGATTGCATATTTTTCTTAATTAAAAACAGTAGCTTTAAGAGTTGGGGTAATCAGGATTGAGACTGTGTCCAAATCCTTCACTCCACCCAATTCTAGCCAAATTATTACCCTCCTGTAGCCTCCTAAAAACTGTAATTAAAGAGACAATCACAAACGGTAGATGGCTAGACCATCAGCAGCAATGGAAGCTTCTCCCCTAGGGGTTATAGCAGCAACAGTGGATGTGCTTTTGTTGCCCCTTCCTTATATATCACTGTAGTTCAGTGGTATTCAAACTGGGGTGTCGCAATGCCCCAGCATGTGGGTCCTGGCCTCTCCCCCCTTAAGGGGTGGGGGCAGCCAGGAGACAGGGGGAAGGCAGCAGCGCGATTCACAGGACTGCGCCGCTCAGGGGGGCTGCAGGGGCTTGGGTGCACTTGCCCAAGCCTCCTGCAGCCTCTCGGGGGTGTGGGGAGCCCTGCGCAACCTTCGGCAGGGCTCCCCAGGTCAGGAAAAGGGAAAGCGGAGTGATCGTGCCCTGCTCCGCAAAACCAGAAGCAGAGCACGATAGCTCCGCTTTCCCTTCTGACAGGGCTGCAGGGACTGGGGTGCACCCTCCAGTCCCTGCAGCAGCCGTCCCTGTGTGTGTGGAGCCCTGCGCGAGCGCCTGCAGGGCACCCCAGGTCAGGGAAAGGGAGAGTGGGGCGATCCTGGGGATCGCGTTGCTGCCTTCCCTCTGCCCCTGCTGCCTCCCCCTCGCCCCCGCAAAGACTTACTGCGGGTTTCAAACTCCCGGAGAGTTTGAAAACCGCAGCTTTAGTTGATATTTAAATTAAGGGGGGGAAAACACAAATGTCACATTGAACACCACATCTGGTTTGACATACCAGATGTGATGTTAAATGTACCAGATGTGATGCTAAATGTACATCTAAAGATGTACATTCTAATGCCAGTTGTATATCACTCATGGTTATGCTTTCTGATCCAACAAGTGATATTAATGTGGAAGCCTGCTTAGGCAGGTGGATCTCCTTATCTGGGTTGGGATAAACCCGTTCATCTTATTTCCAGTGCTTTATTGGATCTGAGGAACAAATAGGTATATGTAGTACAAGAGCAGTAGAAAGTAAACAGAAATATTTCCTGTTTTCCCCAGGTTCATTCTGATTTGACACAAAGTCTTCGATTTAAAAAGTTCTTCATAACATTTGACATTAAACTTTTGTAAATGCTTTCATTTAATCAATACCACATGCCATATGGGGACTAAATACACTGACAATAAACTGCCACATCAATGCAGACTGTGAGGGAATGCCTGCCTAATTCATTTTTTGGATTTATGGCATTAAAATGAATTGTGAAATTTTGACAAGGCATCAGAATTGTAGATGCATGAAAATAATTTCCTGTGATCTTACTTGCAGTAGGTGTCATTTATCATCCCATAAACGCGGATCTTGCAGCAAGCATCCATAGCCAGAATTAAGGTAAACCAACCAGTGCTGAGATAAGAGCCTGACTGGATTCTGTAAAAGACACAACACACACAACAGACTGCATTGAAAAATGACAAACATTTTCACAACGACATATCATCTGTTATCTGGCATAAAAAGACATTTGGCAACTTGACAATCTGACAAACGTGTAATTATTTTGAGTTATTTATAGTTGGACTTTCACTCTGGTTCACTTGGGGTCTCTGGGTTATCCAGCAAAAGAAATGCTATATGCTAAGACTAGAATCCATTGATTTACTTTTGAGCCAACAAGCCTATGTGTGAACTGTAACTATAGAATGTCTGGTAAAGTATGTTGTGTAATGAAGGAGCATTTACTTCCAGGGTCCAGAGACAAATGTGTAGAACAAGAGTGCAGCTTCAGCACTTTGGTACCTTAAGCAAACATTAATGTAATATTCCTGTACTCTCTTGCATTCGGTTGTGGAACTCCTGTGGTGTAGCAGCCCCTTCTATCCATCCCACTTCAGCCCTAATTAAGCTTCTTCCTTACAATTACAATACTCCTTCCCTGGTGCCTAAGACAGTGTAGCACTGTTCACTCATTCCACTGGCATGCTGCTCTTCTTCCCCCCGTTTCACATGCTGTGCAAAGTCCAGAGCCAACTAGACCAATTGCTCCCAATTGGGCCCCGTGCCTAACGGGGCCCCTGTGCTAGGGTAATCTACTCTAGTCTTGTTTGCAATTTTATATAAAATGTACTTAGATGCACTGGTCCATTAACTCAGGGGTCGCGAAACTTTTTGGCCAAAAGGCCGCATCAAATACCTGGCACAGTGGCGAGGGCCGGAAAAAAAATTAAATATAAAATTTAAATGAATACATTAGAGATGGAACTTAGATGAATGAATAAGTGAATGAGCTCAAATGTTCAGGATGTCCCCAAGCACCAACAAAGCCCAAGAAATAAAGCACACACTTAAATGGACCCCCATTCCCCCACCCCACAAGCACAACTCTGGTTGTGTTTGGTCAACTAGGCCAGAGGCTCTCAGGGGAACAGAGGCTGGCCACGGCCCAGATAGAGACTCTCTGTGGGCCGCATCTGGCCCCCAGGCCGGAGTTTGGAGACCCCTGCATTAACTCATATGCACTTTTTAATTACACATTTTGATTGCTTTTTATTCTACCAGAGGTAATGTCTATAATAAATGTTACTTATATATTTAAGATTCTACAGACTTTGGCTGTGAGCCTGGGGCCCTGCAACAATGTTTGCAATGGGGTCCCACAGCTCCTAAGGCTGGCTCTTCCCTTCCATGACATGTGGAGTGTGCTCATCCTAGCCCTCTCCTCCTCAATCTCCTCTCCTCTGAACACTTACTCTCTGCATTTTGAGACCCTGAGACCAATAAGGACACCAGCCGTCCGCATATGAGGAAATAAGTTCTGTTGCAATCGATGGGACATATTCCAAGAAAGCCTTCTAGAGATGAGCCTGTAAACGTCCTTCACTTCAAAGTGAGAGCTACTAATAAAGCCACACTAAGGCTGAGCATTTTCTTATGGCTCACAACTGCCAGCTTCAGACCATTCGGTATATCTGTCTTTTTATCTGTCCCCTGAGTTTCTCTGGCTAGTCGAAAAAGCAGTTCCTTCAGCCACCTGGAATACTTACTCCTAACTACAAAGGTGATTCTCAACAAAATCCTGTAGAGAGCAAGTGGGTACTTGAAAGCAGTTACAGCCTGACATATTTAGCTGTACTCTCACTAAGCAGCTTCCTGTCTTAGCCGCAGAAACATGCTACCTTGGGCTTTTGATGCTACCAATTTAGAATGATAATAGCCATTTACCAAAGAATGATGAAGAAAGTGGATTCTTCTGATAATGGAGCTTTGTTGGAGACTACTCTATTGACAGTAGCGTCTAAAAACTCCTACACTCAGGGGCAAAAAGGAATTTTTAAAAAGATTTAATCAATATTTCATGTCTTGTTTTAACACCATTGGACCTTAGTCTTCTCATCAATATACTCCACTGGCAGGATAAATAAAAACAGACAAGTCAGTTCTCAGATACCTTTCTTGGGAGATGGGAAGCATGACAGAATACAGATTGCGTAGTTTATAGCAAAGCCCTGCTTTCTACTTTTCCCTTCCTCTTGAAGCTAATGAAGGAATGCAAGGAAACGACAGGAGCACGGGATTATTCGCAACACCTTAGAATTCAATCTGATTCTGTAAACATATTTTTGACAAACTAATGAAGGCAATGCTAGGAGTGTGAAAACAATTTTAACTTTCCCCCAAAGGTCATAAGCTTCTAAATATCATTGACAATATAGTCCAAAAAAAACCACTGCGGAATGGAAAAGCAATAACTATGCTTCTGCTCTAAATTGTAATAATAAGGGATGGGTAATAAGATCATTTCCCATGTGTCTGTGTGAGAAGCAGTGTGAAAGCTGCCTCCTCCAAGAAATACCGTTGGTTCTTCAGACAGGGTTCTGTCTCAGAGCAACATGGATGCCAGGGATTGCAACTGGGAACATCTAAAACCAATCCAGGTGCTCTATGATTGCGGTGTTTGGTGTCTACCAAGGCCAGTCCAATCATGAGGAGAGATAAGGCAGACTGCCTCAGTTGATGGATGGTCATAGATGGCCACCTTTGTGGCTCCTTCCCTATTGGCCACCTTTGTGGCTCCTTCCTCTAGTTTTCCTCCAACCTTTTCTCCCTTGCTCTGCCACCCTGCCCGATTGAAAGACCACCTCACTTTTGCATCTCTCAGTCTGATTGCTCCTTCTTGCTTTACTATGCTATTTCAACAGAGAGCAGCAGAGTG
This sequence comes from Tiliqua scincoides, assembly GCF_035046505.1. NCBI lineage: Eukaryota > Metazoa > Chordata > Lepidosauria > Squamata > Scincidae > Tiliqua > Tiliqua scincoides. The sequence goes on from NC_089824.1 coordinate 144,408,754, forward strand.
AGGAGGAAGAAACAGGTAAGGTGGACTAGTTGGGAGAGGTAGGTGGCGGCTATGGTGATTTGGGTCCCTGATCAAGATTCCTGACCGCCACTGCTGCCTCTACTTGTTCTCCTCCTCGTTCATGGAGGAAGAAGCTAGTTGGCAGGTGGGCTAAGAGGCCTACTTCTGACACTTCTCCTCCACTGCTAAACTGAAGAGAGGAGGTGGGGGACCCCCTGCCACATGTGGGCAGCTGCAGCAGTTGGGAAATGGTAGAATTTATATTGTGCTACGTCCCATTTCCCCTTTGGTCAAGCCTGGTGCCCTTTACATTGAATGTGTTTGAGGACACATAGGAACATACATTCCAGGACACATAGGAACATACATATATGTATGTATACATTTTTTCTTAATTACATGCAGCATTCATGCAACTGCCCACATAGACATTTGCCCTTGTGTGCAACAGCCCTGAATTTGTATTTTCCATAGATGTCCTTTCATGAAAACTGTGTGTAATGAGACTGAAAACATTCCTCAGGTTACTATGATTGGTGCAGAAGCTGAGAATAAAGTTGATATGAACAGGGCATGACCCATGTCCAAGGGCTACTTGAGGTGATGTGCAAATGCTGCCCCTGCCACAAGCCACCCTGCCTCCCCACCGAAACCCTTCTCAAGGGGAGGAAGGGGAGGAAAGAGAGGGGAGGAAAGGCTCAGTGGCAGCTCTGTCTGCACTTGGCCAGGAAGGGCACTGAGACCCCACTCCTTACCTCCTCTTCCATGCCATCTCCTTGCTTGTCCTGAGGACAGAGAGCAGCATGGTCCTCCCGCTCTCTCCCTGCCCACTTGGCTGCAGTTGAGGAGGTGGTGACAGTGGCCGCTGTGGCATGTTCCCCCCGCCTCCCTGCGGCATGTTCCTCCCTGTCTTGCCTCCCTGGGGCACTTTCCCTCTGCCAGCACCACCACTGCTCACTGGAAGTTGGCGCTTGATCTTTGTACAAGCGAAGAAACTTCCACATCTGGGAACTCCCTGCTATCTTGTTGGGATCGCTTTCCTGCTGAACTCTGAGCCCTTGGTTTTGAATTATTGGCCTCTGTTTTAAAGTAGGTTCTTTGGGGGGTGTATCAGGTTATTTGAAGAGAAAAAATACAGTAGTCTTGGGAGTGAAAATGGGAAGGGAAATATTGCAATGACAATATAAGCCAGACCTGCAAACAATGGGGCTGTTCCACATCCTTCGTGCTAAATTCAGGTCCGGTATCTTTGTCTTGTTGCTCTTTTTCTTGGAGAAGTTCCTGGTCAGTTAAGATAGGTGTTGGAGGTCTGTGCTGTGGAATAACCTGCCAATCTTTATATGCTGTTTCTCCAAGCAAAGATTAAAACTGGTGGCAACAGCTTCACAACAGCAATGCTTTATTGCTTGAGAAGAGATTTACTGATCACTCAGATGGGCCTGGAATTGGTGCGAACCTGGCTGCCTTTGAGCTTTCAGTCTCTGTGAAAGAGTGGACTGATCTGAAGACAGCCCGATACCTTGCAGTATTTCTAGAAGGTGATGCCAAAGCATTTAACCCGCCGCTTCCTGGTTTAGATTGTGGCTCTGGTGTGCAATGCTGTAAGCACTAAAAGGGCCTTTTTGAGAGTGGTTTGGTTCCTTTGAAATACAGAAGGACATAGCAAGCTAGGAGGAGAAGAAATGACAAGCTAAGAGAGGGAACTGTTACAGACTTATGTATGCACTCTGGGAAGGCTATTTGATAGAGCTCTCCCTGCTCCTCTGCCCAATTGATGGATGAAGCAGATCCTGCTCCATCAAATATGAAGAGAGGGGTATATGAGGAGTGGTAAGCCATGATGGAATCTTGTGTGAAAAGTCAGTTTATAACCAATTTAACAGGTGAGCTTCACAGCCTGTTGGGTAGAGAAGATGCAATTTTAGATAAAGCAATGGATGATATTGGACAGAGAGGGCAACATGTGGAAACAGAAATAGGCATTTCCTTAAGGAGATCTGCTGATAATTCCAAGCTCCCAAGTGACTCTTTTATGGGGGCAGCAGCCTTCCAAAATCAACTTGCCATAGTGACAGCTCAGCAGTTAAGACAAAGCCCCAAGTGCAGGCAATTCACAAGCAGTTCTGGGGAGTCAAACAACATTTGCAGACAACGCAGAAATCAAGCTGCTCAAGCAAAAGAAAAATGAAGTTGGGAAACCAGAAGCAGCTGTCAGTCACAAGCCACAGTGAGCAACAGGAGCCATGGGACCCTCCAGCAAACTTGGGGTCTCCTAAATAGTAATTTAAGTCTTTCTAATCTAGTGCATTTGTTCTTGGGATGGGTATCATCCAAGGACACTACATGGATGCCTGGATGTCCACCAAGACACACCTGTTCTTGGATAATTCTCAGATACCAATTCTGACAGTGCACTAAAGAAAAATCTGCAGTTCAGAGAGCAGCTCTTCAAGCTGTAGGGAGGCCCGTGCCATGCCAGCACATTGGATGAGATGAACTGCCCTCAGAATAAAATGGCAGGGAGGGAAGTCTAGACATCTTGCTGTAATATCCCCAAAGGTAATTTGTCAGACAGCAACTGTTACCCTGCACATGCCCGATCTCGTCCGATCTCGGAAGCTAAGCAGGGTCAGGCCTTGTTAGTACTAGGATGGGAGACTGCCTGGGAATACCAGGTGCTGTAGGCTTATACCATAGTCTTTTGAGACTGAAGGTTGCCAACCATAATTTGTTCTGTAAGGAATATATAAGATACAGGGGAGCCCCCATGTCCACAGTTTCCATATCTGCAGTTTCACTTAACTGCAGATCAGGTCTGCGGCCTGCACATGAGGGTGTCCTGAGCTCCACAGAGGTTGCGCATGTTTGCTTGCAGCCTTGGCGAGCCTCAGAATGACTGTTACAGGTAAAAAAAAGTTACAACAAAAAAGTTTTATCGTAAAACTAGAAATGATGTTTTTATTGCCTTATAGAAGCCCACCAGGGGGTGTCCTGAGTCCTCTGGGGCTTCCCTGGGCCACAAAATGCCTAATAAGGCAACAAAAACAGTTTTATGATAAAACTGGAGGCAGCATTTTTTAACTTGTAACAGTCATTCTGAGGACTGCAGAGGCCACGGGTGGACACATGGGGCTCAGAACACCCTCCAGAGAAAGGGGAGCAGAGCTCCTGTCACTGCTGGATGGTGGGGGGCGTCCACCCATATCTAGCTATCTGGGGGGGTTCCAGAATGGAACCCCTCGCAGATAAGGGGGCATGCCTGTAATCTGAACTCAGGACCTTCCATCCAAGCCTGTTGTTCAGCAGAGCCCTGTTTCAAGCTGGGCCTACAGAGGCCTTCTGGTTTAGAGCCCTCAGAATGATTTCTGGAAGATGGTTTGACAAACCTTTCTGTGTTGCCCTGCTCACCCCCAATAATAACTGTAAAGAAGCCCTGTGGAGATTTGAGGATATGTGTTGGCTACAGAAGACAATGCACACTTGCTTGGAAATAAGCCTCATTGAACAGAATGGAACAACAGTGAATTCTGACCAAACTTGCCTGGAAAATCTTTCCTCTGCTACCAATAACACAAGTTTGTCTTCTGAATGTAGAAGTGATGTGAACAGACACACAGAGAAACTTTTCAGGCTGGCAAATGATATAATTTCGCAAATAGGCGGTACAGTTCCATATCCTTAATGCAGAACTAAAGTTCTGCTCCATGTCTTGCTTGTTTTGATTGTGTACTTCCTACAGTTAATCTGCTGGAAGCCTGTGCTATGGAATTATGTGCAAATATTTTAAAAAGTCTGTTTCTCCAACCAAGTTATTACAGCATCATGGCTTTAGAGCCCCATGATATAATCACAGGAATCATACATAATTTATTTTTCTTCATCCTTTTGGAGACATCCCACACATTTTCAAGTCTCCTACAAACATAATGGCTAAAAACTTGCTGTTTTAAAAATAAGATACCAGATTCTATGTCAGACATTGGCTCCACATACTTCTGGACAGATGATTCCAGTGGCTATTTACTGTTGCCAGAATTCTAGTTTGGAATGCCTATCTTTAATTATATCTTACTTCCAAACCCTCCTCCCTCTTGTAGCATCTGTTCCTGCTCTCATGCAGTTTGTCCCACCTGCTCTTGCCTTGTTTACGGATTGGATGGGGGACAGCAGGGCAGCGTTTAAAGAGAACTCTGAAACCTATTCACACCCTGGAGCAACCCTCTTTTTTTTCCATGGAGCCACAGCTGGCTTTTTAAAGGGAAAGACTTGTGATTTGTATCTTTTTGAGTAGCCAAAGCACTCTGGGAGACTTGGAAAATCCCCGTTAGGATTCGTTTTCGACTCAAGTTGCGGGGGGCGAAGACTTGTGACTCAACTTGTTGCGTTTGACTTGCCCATCCCTGCTTAAAAACATTCAAGATCTGAAGCACTGTGCTACCCAACCTGGCAAGCCTACTCATGGTTGGTCCCTTTGTTGCGTGGCAGTCAAGATTAAGCAAATGCAGCATACAAGTATAACCAGGAGGGCTGGGTCTACTTTGCTAGCTTTACAAAATGGAATGTGGGCTCTATGGAATTGTCAAACTCAGGAGCATCACAGTTTCCTTGATTTTATGACATAACATTCTTAAGCATTCCATACAAAACAAGTTTGGTGTTCAAGCCATGTGCTTCTGGTCTGCTGCCAGAGAGGCCCCACACCACAGTAGTGGAGAAAGGAGTACCCACAAATGGAGGTGAGTCATGGGAGGGCATAACAGGAAAAAGGAGAACGTAAAAGGAAGAGGACCAGGGGTGTGTCACAGGTAGGAGGGAGTTGCACCTGTCATGGAGACTTGCACAGATGCTATCCCCATAGTAGTAGCCGACATACCCCCTTTGTCTCCTCAGACTCGCGCAAGCTAAAGAGTTGGCAAAGGTCCAAGGAGACTCATTGGTGATTGGAAGGCTTATGGAGTGGTGAGGGAAAATGTTTTTCTTTTCCAAGCCTCCCAATTTCCCCTCCCACCATAACATACAGCGCAGTCCATTTTGGCATGGCTGAAAACTATGGCAGGGAAAGGGATAGGATTGTGTTCTGTATAGTTTTTGAATGAATATTTCACTCATGTAAACAACATGGCAGTAAAAATGGCAGTAAAAAATGTGAGGAAACCCATTACAGGAGTGCAACAATAAGGAAAATATGGAATTGTCAAGATTAACTTGCCAAAAATCCTATAGGTAAAACTGTCACAATATATGCATTTATCTGCAACAATAGCTTAGGGTGTGTGATAAAAGATATTCTGTTCTGAAATAAACAAGACTCCACATTTCCTGCAGAAAGTAACACAAGAGGAAATCATGTATAATTTCCTGAAGTGTATATATATTTTTTCTATTCTCTGGAGATTAGAAAGAAAGAAAGAAAGGAAGAAAGGAAGAAAGATGAATGAGTGAATTCACTTGAGTCTAACCTCTTTCCTTCAGCAAAATACATAAGCACCTCCTCAAAAGCAACAGCATCAATATAACTGTCAATATAATGAGTTGGGGTAGTATAACAGCTGAGAGACTGAACTGTGAATCAGAACTTCCCCACTTTGAATCATACCTTACCATGAATTCACCGGGTGGCCAGAGGCAAACCCCTCCCCTGTAGCCTCAGTTTCCCAAGTGAAATGTGAAGATAATACCTTTCAAGGTTGTGGAAAGGATTATAGCAAGGTAACACACACAGAGCACTTACTAATGCTACGGAGCAGTATCACAGCTCAATCCTAACCCATGCCAATACGGTGGGTCCAGCATGGCCGTGCAGCATCCTAAATGCAGACTGAGCAATCTGGAGGTCCCCTCTAGTTAAGGGAATGTTTGTCTCCTTACCCTGGGTAAATCCCCAGCCTGCTCCATGGGACAACTCCAATCTGTGATTGTCAAATAGCCAGCACAAGTCTGAGTTGCCTCATGTTGGATTCTCAGGCCCAGGGAGGGAGATAGGATACGGTATGCACAGCTGTTATCAATCCTGCTCGCTCCTGGGAACCGATCTGCCCCCCCTCTCCCACACTCCCACACCCTGTTACACCCCTCCCTGCCTTTGCTCCACCCCTGCGCTGCTTGCAGCACCTCTTTCCTTCTTCAGCACACATTTCTTTTTGCACTGGCACTGGCATGATGACACAGGCCTTCCTACTAGTACTCCTGCTAAGCTGTTGCAATACGCTTTATGGTACGTTTGCAACAGCCTAGGCCAGTGCAATGGCCACTGCTCCGGCACAAGGGAAGATTAGGGTTGTGCCGTTAGTCAGTTCATGACAACAGATCATATCCAATATCCTGTTTTAAGAATAGAGTTGCTACATTCAAGTGACTTACTTTAATTACTTACTTGAATTGACTTACTAAATGGACAACTATTTTCAAACTTTGGGAGGTGTTTCTTATAAATTTCACACTTCTTTAAGATGTGACTTGCACTTGGAATGTAAAGTGTCCATAAACAATTCTGAAATAAGGAATAAATTGATTACCTGTTTATTTCTAGTGCTTGTTTATCAGAAGTCTCCTCTGACAGGTGTTACATACAATCTCATGCTGTTTTAGTTTTAGGAGACAGATAGGCAGTCTCAGAGAAATCTTAAATGTCTCAAATTCTTTCTGAGAAACAGCAAGAAATTGTTGTTGAAGAAAAAAATGGGTCAATCTAGCGAAGTGCTTAATTCTCCCACTGAAATGAATAGAATTTACAATTTCGGCTGGAGTACAGGTTGAGCCTCATTATTCACATGGGTTCCGTTCCAAGCACTCATGTGGATGGCAAAAAACGCACTACAGCAAATCAATTTAAAAAACAAAGATTCTTTGCTCCGGTGATTTAAAAACAGCCTTGATGACCTTTTCGATGTAAGATAAGAGTCATTAAGAAGACAATCCATCAATCAGTCCTTCTCCAAGCGCTTACAAAGGCGCTTCACTCAGCCCCTCCCTTCACCAATGCAAAGTGATCACTTTTCTTTCACGTGCTCAGGGGGAAGGGAAGGGTTGCCTGGAGAGAGAAGGATTGATGGATTGTCAGCCAGATGCCCTCTCTCTCTCATGAAGGAGGCTATTGTTAAAGGACTGTTCAGTTTTTTCAACTGATTTTAAAGGGGTGCATTTTTCCCCTTCTCCAGGAATCAGTACATTCCTTCTCGTTTGCAGTGGCCATTCGTGTTGAGTCAAATCCTTGTATAAAAAATCCGTGTATAAATAGGCTGGACCTGTATGTCCAAAATGTTCAGTGTGGGTCTAAAAAAATTAGCTTGTGCTGCACGTTCACAGGTGTGACAGTACCGGTATTGATTGGAAACATGAAATTCTTCCCAACAAATTCCCTGGTGTGTGTGTGTGTGTGTGTGTGTGTACACACAATGTATATATATAGGCTGTTCACACTGCCAGACCGACGAGAGCCCTAGACAAAACCTTGCACTGGGCCCCCAATGGCTCTCCCTCTCACCCCCCCCCATGCTGCAGTAGATTCTACCACTGCTACCTGAGTGTTCAGGTGGCAGCCCAGTGGTGACTCTGATGGACATGAGATCTCAGCCAGTGTCTGACGAGACCGAACTCTGATACCTTTTTTTCCTCTTTCTTCTGCTCAGTAATGTCACTGAAGGCAAATGAAGATGCATCATTGTCACAGAGGAGGCAGAATAGAAACATGTCATAGTTGCTAATGGAATTGGGCCAATGCCCCTTGTCTTGCTGCACCATGTTGTGATGAAATGGCTGCGGTACAATGGATAGGGTTGGCATGAAGACAGAAACATATCCTTCACCTGAAACAGTTTTCTTGACCTTTTTTGACTTCCTCTATCAAAAGTGACAAAACCGGAGGGTACTTCTTTGTGGAGAGACAAAATACTTGGAAGAATTGACTCTTCTTTTGGATCAGTCTTATAGTGGAAGCATCAGTCCTCTTTGTTCCTTGTTCACCTGTTATAACTCTAATATTTAGTAGGAGGTGATCAATTGTCCCTATCCACTCTAGCACAGTGGCTTTACAGAGGCTGTTTGTTGGTGTCTTTTTGCATTTTTTTTTTAACTGTGAGCAGGAAGAGCATCAAAGTGCTGACAAGAGAGTGCTCCCTTGGCTGTCCTCCCCCCCCCACCCGATCCCAACCAAACTGCGCACAAGAACAAACAAAAGCTGGATTTGTTGCTGTCTCTCCTGCTTGTCAGAAACAAGGGGGAGAGTTTGCTCCCTTTAAAGTTGAAAATGAGGAGAGGAGGAACTGTGGTGAAGAAGGGTTGCCAGGAGCATAATTTAGGACACTGTCAGACTAAGCTCACGGATATCAAGAACCAAATGGTTTTGCAACCACACATTTAAAAGGTTCCAAACACATAGATTGAGAGGGGACAAGTGGGAAAGAGAAAGAGGAAATTCCATGGCACAAAACCATGGGATAAGTAAGGAAAGTGATATGGGTATTGCTTCCTAACATGCTCTTATTCCATGAAAAATTACCCATTACCACCTGGGGTTTTGTACATTTGGTTTGGGCCTAAGACTAGACACTACACTTTCAGGAACAAAGTCACAGCCCAATCCTAACCTGCGCTGGAACAGGCAGGTCAGCTGGCCTGTTCTGTATCCAGCGCAGGGTTGAGGCTGGCTGTGGTGCAACCTGGGACAAGAGGAATAGATTCTCTTTACCCTGGGTAACATAGCAGAGGCCCAAATGGGGTTACTTGGATCTGTGCCACCTAAAGAGGATGTGCAGATCCAAGCAGCCTGGCACTAGGCTGGGCTGCCAGGTAGGAAGGTTAGGATCCAGCCTAAGTGCTGGATCCTGGTTCCACCCCCCCCCCCACCAGGCCTGTCCTGTCCATGGGTCTGCCACCACCCTCCCTCCTCTGCTCCAAGATGCCCAGATTCTGCCCTCCTCTCACCCTCCCAAGACCCCTGTGCTGGTGGTTTATTGCTGGCACCTGCTCCAGTGCAGGGAGCCTCCCTGACTCCTGAGTCATTGCAGATGTGCACTGCATCATGTTTATGACACTCCTCAGTCAGTACCTTGTGCCGACCAATAGAACCTTAGGATTGCACTCTCAAAAATTTAAATATTTTGAAGCACTTTTGCATGTCTAGAGTCTGCTAGTCATTTCTCTACAGTCTGCTACTCTTTTCTTTTCATTCTCTTTCTGTGCTGAATACAATATCCTCTCGTTTTCCCAGATTGCTGTGAGTAAAGGGAAAAAGACATAGGCAAAGAAACTGGCTCCTGTCCCACATGGCTGCATAGCTTCCTCATTTCTGATTCCTTGACCTGACTTTGGTGCATCCCTGCTAACTCGTGAATTCAAGTGACAAGAGGTCACAGCTATTTCATCCAAGTGCAGTGGTAGTGCTTCAAAGGACAGCACTCAGGGAGAGAAAACAATGTCATTTACCAGAGCATCCAAAGCGGCTAGTTTGAAAAGTACAAGAGGATATTTTAAATGCTGTCATGATATTAGTTCAAGTCCATTCTTTTATGGGGGAATACCCCGCTGAAAGGACCATCATTTGTACTCATTACAGATAGTGACCTTCAAACTGAGGTTAAGGCATCCAGTTCATCAGCTATGGAACAGCTGTCATTCTTCGGCGTGTTCAAATATGAACAGGCGACAATCAATGAGAAAATCACACTCTTAAAGCAAAGGACTATTAGCAGCCCAGTCCTAACAACTCCCTACTGCTTATGCAGCTGCACCAAGGGAGCATGCACTGCATCCTGTGGGAAGGCAGTCCCAGAGGTAGGCTTCCTGCTCACCCCGGAGCCAAGGGTGAGCTGCCCAAATGGGTCTCCTCAGATCTGCACCAGCCATTTTGCTAGTGCAAAACCAAGGAGAGTAAAGGAGAGAGAATGGGGAAGGAACAGAGATGGAATCCTGGTGCATGCTGATGTTGTCGGCTGAATCACACATGCATACACGTGCCTGGATCTCTGCATCAAGTGGTTACTTGCATATTTGAATGAACTACCATGGATCAAACACATAGAGATTTTCCATATCAAGCTACTGTTTTCATGTCAGTCAGTGTGCACATTAAACTGTGAGAAACAGCAAGTTCTGAGTCATCAGCAAGATCCGCTTGTCCATGAGATAAAATGAAGTGATTGTATCAACTGGTGGCTTGGTTGATAGAAGGGGGATGTGCCTCTGCTTGCCTCCACTGCTCCTCCTCTCACTTCCAGGATTCAGATAAGAACAGGGGAATGGAATGAAAGAGGAAGTGAACATAAGGGTGAAAGGACAGGATAGGATTGGGATGCTAATATTCCTTTGCTATTCTCCCCTCCTTGCTGTTCAATACTTGCTGTTCAAATCCATTCAAGCTTTTCTTCCCAGAAAGAAGGCAGAAGGAAGAGGAGGAGTTGTGATAGCAGCAGAGTTGGCAGAACACTGCGTAAACACTGCGTAAATTTGGTGCTCTGCCCCAGGAAATGGGAGATCTTGAGTTGGCCCTGGTGACGTGCATGCACGTGTAAATCATCTCTTTGTGTCATTCTACCATGCAAATACAGCGTCTGAGGAACATGGGCATCTGGGACCATGGACACTCAAATGGAGTGTCTCCACCCAACAATCTCAATAACGTTGAATGCAGGCATATCTCACCACGTTTTCTCAGGCTCCTCACTGGGCAGAATACTCTATGGGGAATATTTGAATATGACAATATAATCCCTCTAATTTCCATCCAAGTAACTGGGAAATAGGTAAAGAAGCCCTTAACTCCAATCAACACCAAATTTCTGCACCAGGTTACCTCTGTACAAGTGCATTTAATCATCATCACCAGCATGATCTTCTTTAAATATTTCTGTAAGGCAATGGTTCTCACACATTTAGCACTGGGACCCACTTTTTAGAATGAGAATCTGTCAAGACCCACTGGAAGTGATGTCATGATCGGAAGTGACATCATCAAGCAGGAAAATTTTTTCACAATACTGGGCTGTAATCCTACACACACCCAGGAGTAAATCCTATTGACTATCATTGTTAAAAGAATATATGCAGTAGCTTGTTAAAAGTACAGGTCTGTAACATTTCCCCAAATGCAGTCACAGACCATGGGAGCATCAAGTCTAATACACTAAAAATAAAATATTGGAATGAATGGGGACCCATCTGAAATTGGCTTGTGACCCACCTAGTGGGTCCCGACCCACAGTTTGAGAAACGGTACTGTAAGGAAAAGCCACTGTGTATGTCCTGTCAGTTTTCTTCAAAATATGCTTTCCAACATAAAAAGATCATAAATTCAAAGGCACACTGAAATGAGAACGTATAAGCTACAACTGGAAATGTGATATTTTCTCCAGTTATATATGTATTCAAGTCAATACATGTGCTTTTGTTCAGTTTAGAATGTAAACTGAACAGAGCTTAGGTTAATCCAGGATCCCTTGGGAGAATTAATTAAGACAGGCCTTCTCACCTCATTCACCCTTTTTTCTTTCTTTATCAGAATTAGGACATTTACTGTACTTCTGCTAGCTGCATATTTTAGAGAAATCTATGGTAGGTGAACACAAGAGAAATATCCTGATTAACTCTTAATGGTAAACTACTAAGTGGGGGTTCATATTCTCATGGGTGCAAGTCAAATATTGTATCCATTCTTTTTTTTTTTTTTTAATATACAAAGTCCTTTCATTAATAAGTGAAGAAATGAACAGGAAAGAGATAAATTTCCGATGGCTCTCAGCACATCTTTATAGGAGAATGAGAACTCTCTGAAATATTTGGATAATGAGAAGTAATAATAATAATCACGTTTACACAGCATAGCAAAAGGATTTTGCATATATTATCGTGGTAATCTTTCAAGAGTTCTATAATAGGTCAGTTTTATTATTCCCATGAGAGATGCTCAGACTGAGAGAACAGAAGTGGCTTAAAGCTATCTAAACAATTAATAGTTGAGGCCAAGATCTACATCAGAAGCTGTTCTTTTACTGAATGTCTGTCTCCAGTTCTGTATAGCCTACACTGAGTTGCAGCAACTTTCCAGGGTTCCAGACAGGAGTTCTTCTCCGTTCTACCTAAAGATGCTAGACATGAACATGGAACCTTCTGAATGCAGAGTAAGTGTTCTACCACTGAGCAAACTGGGGACCAGTCATGTACCAAGGGTGGGACAGGGGGCGGTCCACCCTGGGTGTCAGCAAAAAGAGGGTGCCCGCATTATGTGCTCTACACTTCAGGGCAGAGCCAAAAGATGGAAAGAATGTATTGGTCCTTTGCCTCCTTCAGTAACATCTGATGTAAACAAAAGTCAGTCATGATTTCACTGCTTTAACAGTTTCCCTATATGTGTCCTGCTACTTTAGTTGCTCACAATAATGAAATTCATTCACGGCACAGTGATGTTGTGCCATGTTGTTGACACAACATGATATTCCTATGGGAGAGGAGGGAAGGAGATGTAGAGCTACACATTACTACATCTCATCTACCCATTGCCTGAAAGACATTCAAACTCTATTCAAACGTTCTGTCCATGCACAGAGCAAACTGTAATGTGCTACAATCCCATTCTCTGCATGCCAGTTAAAAGAGGCTTGACACACATAATTGTTCATGCTTATTTACTGTATTTGCTATTGGACATCCAGAATGGGCATGGGTTCCTGATTGTAAAACAAGATCTTATCAGTATGTAATTGCACATGCATTTTCACCTGATGATCGGTACCTTATTTTCGGAAGTTATTTTCACCTGATGATCGGTGCCTGGATGTTGGGGATGGGACCAGAAGGTGCATGGAATTCATATGCAGAACCAGCAGGTATGATCCTGTTTCCCGTCCAGATGTTCGCTCTCCATGTGGATGAAACATTGGAATAGGGCTTACCGTTATACAAACTCTTGCAAAAACGGGACCACCTCTGCCATCAAGTTGGATTATATTGACAGAGGAACAGACACAGATTTGGACAACAAATCCATATAATCTGGCTCCTATTGTAGTAGAGATATGCAGTGCTATTTGTTTGGTTGAATAAAGTGAATATGCAAAGTAAACATTATTCTGCTGTAGAGAAAGAAGGGGAAAAATGCAAATCAAATCTCCTAGTTCAAATTATCGTCTCTCTCCTCTCTGTTATTTTAATTGTCATATTGTATTCTCTGGAGGGTAGAGCAGATTTATTTGGGCATGGCAACCTTTCTGCTGTCTAAATGTATATGTTAGAAGGAGGCTATACATTTCTAATTCCAAAGCTAAATCACTAGCTTTTGTTGAGCGTTCACATCAAAAAGGGAGCTTCCGCTTCACAGTGCTTACTTATCTACAGAGGAAAAGAGATGACATGAAAGGAAACCTATTGTCTCATACAGCATTCAGAAAAAGTCACTGATAATTCATGCAGGGCAGGGGAGTTGGTGCTATTGGTCAAAAGGCAAGAGCATGCTGGGAATGGGTTGCATAGAAGGGAAAAAAGGATGAAATACACACAAATGTCAGAAGGGCCGGTTATTTAAAAAGTAAAATCAGCTGCAGAGACCCGGGCCTGATCAGAACTGTGGTGCATGGGACCAGAAAAGTCCACTTTTTATCCATGCACTCTTTTCCCACTGAAAATTGCCACCTCTGCTGCATTTTGCTTCCACAGAGCATAAAATGCAGATTTGTGCAAGCCATTCTGGTTTTTCTAGTTATCATGTGTCCTTCTATGCATGCACACCAATCCAGCAATCCATGTGCATAAACCAGCTTCTGCACATGTGGCAAATGCATAGGTAGAAGTGCACCTGCATTCACAATGCCCAGTTGGTCCCCTTTGACCTGCCTAGATGCATTCTCTGATGCAGATGGCGGCAACTTTCACCACTTGGAAAAAAAAAGAAAGAGTTGGGATGCATAACTTGTTGCAACATTCCCTCCAACATGCTAGCTTTCTACATGCAATACATTCTGATGTCAGGAAACATAATATTCATGCAACTACCAAGGTGCACTGTTTCGTACAGTTCTGGCATAAATGCAGTACAGGTACATATTAACTCTGAATGTAATATGCTGAATCGCACTCCACCATGTCCTAAAGACTGCTTCTCTTGCTGTTCATGAGACTGCCTTCAAAACATGCACATATGCAGACATGCACATATGCAGAGAGAAAAAATGTATTGAAATAGTGTACTGAAATTGGAATTTACACATTGATTCACACATGCAAACCAGCTGCTCATTTTTGCATAAGGTCCCCTTTGAATGAGAGTATATGGAGAAAGTATCTGTGTGAATCTGTTATATAGCAGTTTACAACAGCTAGATCTGATTTCCATGTTCACAAGAACTGCAATATATATATTTTTTTAACAAATGCTAATGTTAACACTTGTTTTCATTTAAATAATCTAATTTTATCCCACCTCCTCCCCACAAGGGAGGGCACCCAAGGTGGCTCACACAAAATTATGAAAAGTGAACAATATAAAATTATCAAATTATAACATTGTGCAATTATAAAAATGTAAAATTATTTCTTGTTTTACGTTCAAGCACAATGTAAAAAAAGCTGGGCTGCCAGAATCATGGACATTCACATGGGCCTTTCCCACATTATCCTGTACATGCGAAGGATCAGAAAGGAACCACGAGGAACCAGCTAATCTCTGCAAATCAACCCAGTGTTACAGTACATTCTGGCATTCTCCCACACACATATATCGACCTACTACATTATGGCCTTATAGGTTTAAGACATACTACTTTAAAAGAAGGTTTGGTTACTGAGGACCTCACAGCATCTCTCAGACAAGCAACCAGAGTGAAGCATGTCTTGTACCTCCATCAGATGACCTCTTTGGCAGATAAGCATAGCTACAAATGAAGGGCTGCATCGTACATTTAATTAGTCATGACTAACGAAGTTACTAAGGGCATAGCTATGCCAGCAGGGCATGCGCTGCATTCTGCAGTCGGAGGGCAGTTGTGGAGGCCTCTTCAAGGTAAGGCAATGTTTGTTCCCTTAGCTCGGAGTTGCATTGCGCTTATGTTAGTGCTGGAAAGTTGGATAGGATTGCTGCCTAAAAGTCCAGACCAATTTGACCCAAGGCCATCCAGAGCGATGCAGGGATACTGATGTAGCTTCTGCTGCATTCCGAAGGCAGCCAGAGACCAGGTTGGCCAGGAGAGGTAAATAAAAAAATTCCTTACTTACCTCATCATTAGAACATAAGAACAAAAGAACAGCCCCACTGGATCAGGCCATAGGCCCATCTAGTCCAGCTTCCTGTATCTCACAGTGGCCCACCAAATGCCCCAGGGAGTGGTGGGTCATCCACCACTAACTGGTCCCCAATGGACCAACTCAGATCTATGTCAGCTGTTTTGCTTGCATAAATTTGTTAGGCCAGTGGTTCTCACACTTTTAGCTCTGGGACCCATGTGAATCTGTTGGGACCTACCAGAAGTGATGTCATGACCAGAAGTGACATCAAGCAGGAAAATTTTTAACAATCCAAGGCTGCAATCCTACTCACCCAGGAGTAAGCCCCATTGAGTATCATTGTTAAAAGCATATCTATAAGTGCCTGTTACAAGTACGGATCTGAAACTTTCCCCAAATGCAGTCACATACCTTGGTGGCATCAAGTCTAACATATTAAAAATGAAATATTGAAATGAATGGGGACCCACCTGAAATTGGCTTGCGACCCACCTAGTGGGTCCTGACCCACAGTTTGAGAAACACTGTGTTAGGCCATAAGGGGTATGTTGAACCTAGCATAGTATCCCACAGATGTCACTGCCGCCAACATCCGCTCTGACCCATCCTGATCTATCCCTGTTGCCACCTGACCTGCACCGATGGCTGGTCTGCTGCCCTCTCCTGCTGGTGCAGGGCTCACTGGCTGCTGTGACATCAGAAGCAAGCTGCAGACTGCGGGAGTGGCTATAGCGGTGGCAGCCTGCACTGTGCACTAGTGAACTATGAGATCCAACAATGTGTCATGTGGATAGGATTGGGCCATAAGTACTGTAAATTTTTTTTAAAGTTTACTTCTCTTATCCCCTTTTACAAAGCAATGTCTCTAACTAAAGTGTCTCTTAACTTAAAAAAAAAATTTTTTTAAGGCAATGAGGAGGAAGGCACAGCGACACCTTTTGCCAAAGGCTGTCACACAGAGCATCTTCAAATATGGTCTAGATTCCATGGAATGAAACACAAAGGCAGCCTTTTGATGAAAAGCCCCTTTTTGAATCGTGTCACTTTTAAGAGTAATATGGAGTGTTCCGAGTTCAAAGACGGCAGTCGCTTTTTTCAGAGGCAGTTTTCTCAGTGGAAGCTGGATAAATAGCTATTTTGCCTGCAATCTTTGAAACCCTTAAAAAATGAAATCCTGCTGCTTGGGAAAAGCATCACCGTTTACCATTGCTTGCTCTGTGTTCAGATTCTGTCTATGATACATGTTCAGGAATTCAGCCTGACCTAGAAGAGAGCACTGACTGGGGTATTCGTCATGCTGTATCTGCAGGGGAACAACGATGGACGCATGCTTTGTGTGCTTAGTGTGATGAACGTTTGTTCTCAGGTCGGAGGAAATGGATCTAGAATGCTACTTCATTTCTCTAAATGGCTTTGGAATACCACAAACTCTAAGGTATCCTTGCAGATAGCAAGACAATTCTATTTTAGATTGAACAGTTGGCTATACGAGTCTTGTACAACATATGTTAAACCAGAACATAACTCAGTGGTAGGGCGCATGCTTTTTACATGCAGGTTTCAGATTCGATCCCTGGCATCTTCCGGCACAGCTAGAAAAGACTCCGACATCCTGGAGACCAGCAGCCAGTCTGTGTAGAGCAGCTATTTTCAACCAGTGTGCTACAGCACACTGCTATCCTGTGAATGATCCATGGTTGTGCTGTGAGAGTACTGTGAGAGTATCATTTACTACTATGGCCATTGGGGGATGTGAGCCATCAACCAACAGCATGGTGTGCCTTGCCAATTGTCTGAAAACTGATGGTGTGCCTTGATGATTTTTGCAGTTTGTCAGTGTGCCATGACATGAAAATGGTTGAAAATCACTTATAATGGTTGAAAATACTTATAAGGTGCTAAAATTGTGGTGTGCCTTGTCAATTGTCAAAAAACTGTTGGTGTACCTTGACAATTTTAGCACCTTATAAGTATGCCGTGAGACAAAAAAGGTTGAAAATCACTGATCTACTATATTCAGAATAGTCTGGTAGATTGATGGCCTGGCTCAGTAAAAGTAGCTTTCTATGTTTTATAAGAACTGCCTTGCTGGGTCAGATCCAAGGGCTGTCTACCAATTTGTCCAACAGCTGCTAGTTACCCCTCTGGAACTTGCAAGGAAAATATTTTAGATACAGCCTTCCTTTCTATGCTCCAGTAACTGACAATCAGTGGTACACTGCCTCCTTATTCAAGGAGGTCCTGTGCTTAGCAGTCAGGACTAATAAACATTGATAGACTTGTCCTCAATTAATTTGCCAGGTGTTTTACGCCTTTCCTGTTCTCATGGCCTTCTTGGCTTGCTTTTAGCCTGTTTCTGGAATGGGTGCAAGAAAAATTCTCATGTGACTGTACAAAAATCATGCCTGCAGGACTGTGAAATCCTCTGAAGGAATGCAGGCAAATGTGTGCTAGCTCCAAAGGCTAACATTGGAGATGTGAATGGGTGGTGTACAGGCACATTTCAGTTCCACATTTTAGATTTAGTTCTTTCCTCTCTGGTCCCAAAGCCACAATGGGCAAAAGAATTCTGACCAGCTAAGCAACCAATCATGATAATCCACTAGCTCAGCAACCAATCATGGCATTCCACCAGGGGCATAAAAGCCTTGGGCAGGAAACACAGGCTTTTGTCTTGGAACAAGAGGCATGACATGAGCTTCATCACTCTTTTCCCATGTCTACAAAATTATAGACACCTAAACGGGAACTTTAGTGGTATGAAGTTTAATAATTGGGGTCTTTGTCAGGGAACAATTTGGTTAAACCACACCCACACAACAACTAGGAGAATAAAAAGAAACAAAGTTCTGATGAATAACATTAATCTTTTTAGAACTGCTATAGGTAATATCTCAGATGTTAGCACCTACCTTTAACTATAACTCCAGTCCTGAAACTGGGAGTGACTAGATAAGGCGACCCATAAAATCAACACAAGTAAGTCAGGGAGGGGAGAATTAATAGGGAGAGGAGACTATGCTTCAAAATGCCACAACTGCAATTTGTCTAGTCTTCACTTCAAAACTCAGCAAGGCGTACATTCAAAACATCCATGCTCAAAGGCTGTCTCACATTGATTTCCCTGCAATATGGAGAAACCTGTCCTGACCAACAACCCTCTCTTATGCCAGTAGCGGTGGCAGTGATGCCTACACAGGGAACACAGGGTTCACATGTACTGTGCAGCCATCTGGTGTGCTGGGATCACAGGATTGCCCTGAAAGTCATTTCAACTCCTACTCTTCACAATAGCTTGGCCCAGAATTAACAGCGAGACCATCTTTCATAAGGCTTGTCAGAGAAAGCCAATTATCTTGCTGAATCCATCAATGAATTTGTTTAACTAGCTCAATATTTCAAATGATCGAAAGGCATTAGAGCATAATAATGTAACCATATACATTAATGCATTAATAAAAAAGTCTCCTTTCCCCCTCTGCATATTAAATTCCACATGCACAGAGTGCAGTTATCCACAGTACTTACTCCAAAGTCATTCACTGATTTCACTAGAAGAGGCAGACTAAGTACATAAAGAGAGTTCCTAGCCATAATTCTCTGGTGCTCTTGTGAAGATCCCACTTTTTGCTTTTTCATTATGTTCATTGATCGTTCTCAACAATGACAAGCAACAAACATATTGCTTTTGTGTGAGTCAAATGGCATGCCATACTTGCACGAGATGGGATGAGGTTGGGATTTCCACTGACTCATGCTTCCATCAGCAGCCCCTTGTACAATGCCTGTGGGAAAGCCCCATTCCACAAGCACCACGATATTCAAGCTTCTCTAGATCCAAGCCAATAACAGCTTGTAAATTAATAGCCCAATGCTATCCACACTTTCCTGGGAGTAAGCCCCACTGACTCTAATGAGACTCATTTCTAAGTAGACATGCATAGGATTGGGCTCTAAGAGTCCTATCCTATCTAGTTCTCCCCCCTCCCACAGATGCAACAATGCCAAAATGGCTACTGCTGTGTCCTGTGGTGGTGGTGGTGGTGGTGGTGGTGGGGACAACTGTGGAGGTCTTCTCTGGGTAAAGGAACCCTACCCAGTCACTGGCCCAATCTGCCCTTCCCACCCGTCCCGTCCCTGTTGCCACCTTATTCTGTCCCCTCCACTCTGTTCCGCTTCCTCCCACACCTTACCCACTGTCTTACCTGCCTTGGCAGGTGGCCAGCAATCCCCTGACATATATGGGAAGGTTCTGACCTTGCTGCCAGTAAAAGCAGCTTTGCACATTGCCAGAAGTGTTTTTATAGCAGCCAGAAAGGAACACTTGTTCCACCAGCACTGCGAGCCCATAAGATTAGGCTGTAAATGTCCTAACAAGTTGTAGCAACATTGTGGAAGATATCACCAAGAAGATAGGGTGCGGTGTCCACAGTGCCCCTTGCTCTAAGTAAATGCAGGGTTAAAGCCCAGGTGGTAGCTAGAGGTGTGCTGCACAGCTGCAGCCACTAGACTAGAGGCTAAAAGTGAACCTAGAAGTATATGAACAGCACCTGGAGGAACTAGGGGGTGTGGGTTGTACAAGGAGTGTAGGTAGTAGGAGCCAAGAATGGTCTCGGACTGCGATTCAGTCTATTGGCTCTGGTTTGGCAACTTTAACTGATTGGACTGACTTACTTGGAATTTGTGGACTGGGACTTGACTCTGACTTTTGCTTGCTGCACTTGTGAGTTTAACAAGAGAAACTAATCACCCTTAAGCTGGCATATGGCCCAGTGGGGAGGAACTGTGGCAGGACACAAGTACAGGAAATATCTACCTGACCCATCAATGAGACTTGAATTAAGAGGTGTTCAGGAAACTATGTGTTGACAATTTCTTCAGTATTATAATTTCTGTATTACTCAAACTAACACAGAACATCCTTCAGAACTGCTGGCCATGATAAGCCTTTTAAATGTTTAACACTAGTTAGGGTGTTAATGCCCCCCCCCCCCGCGCAAAACAAACAAAAACCCTGAGTTGATTCTGGAAATGCAATTTTTCCTTAAACTGAAATGTAGGCTAATGGTTTTTTAAAATAATATATGTTTTTATAAAGACTAATTCTCTGGTCTTTGTGAAATATCTTCAAACATCTCAACAAGAGGCAATTGTATTGAATTCTAAAAATGATAGCTCTTGCCACAATAATTTACTATCAGTCTTGTTGCTAGGATGCCAAGGTAAGCACTAATGGAGACACCAGATTAAAAATTAACAATTCAATCACACAGGATACCAGCAAGAGCTGCACAATTGACATTATGTAATGGCACTGTTTAAGAAGCTTTTTCTTGGCTCCCGAATCCTATTTGTCTGATAAGCTCATGCCAACAAAGGGATTGTAATAATTACAATTTACTACACCAACTGGGACAGCCGATATACAATTTCGTGATTTCACCTTGCAGAAAAAATCCTTGGGCCAGTTGCAGTCCTTGCTGCAGGATCCCTTGCAGCTCCTGCTGCAAAACAGCAGCAGCTTCAAGCCCCTGCTGACTCTAGTAAGTTGGCAGCAGGGCAGGTCATGGGTAGAGTTGGGCAGGGAAAATTTTGGGATGGAGAAGAGAGGATCAGGGTTGAGAGAGGGAGGGAGGAGGTGCATCTCAATGGCAAAGGTATGTGCCTAGATCCTAGTCCCTCTCTTTGAATCTGTCATGCCTCTATAGCTGGCATCAGTCTGAGGAGCCCCATAGGCCACAAGAAGACCTATTCAGAGGCAAGTAGAATATATTTTTACTTCCCTCTGGTAGGCCTCCTGATCCCCTCCCCACCACTCGATGCAGCATGCACTCCCATTGGTGCAGCTGCATCACTGTAAATGGTGGGGGATAGGATTGGGCCATTTATGTCCTAAACATCCTGTGCAGTTAAACAATAAATGATGCCCCAGGCCATATCATTGCCATTTTCATGATTTCTCCTGATTTCATACAGAAGAAGGTGAATAAAAGCAAAATGCTTCTAGGAGTTGGTATTATTAATTTTAGTTCTGAAGTTATTTGATCTGTTTAAAGTTTAGCCACTGCTGAACAAAAGTTCAATTTAAAAGAAAGAGGAAATGACAGTTTTCACACTGCAAAATGAGCATATCACTGTATATAGCAGTAACATTTGTAAATCTCTTTGGCTAACCTCCATGTCTAGGCATAGAACCTGTACAAGCCTTCCTATCCTACTTTAAGGATGCCTATGACTAGCATCTGTCTTGCTACAGCTCCTCGTGCTCACTTAAGGCTGATTAAGAAGGGAAACTAAACTCACAAGTGTAGCAAGCAAAAGTCAGAGTCAAGTCCCAGTCCACAGATTCCAAGTCAGTCAGTCCAATCAGTTAGAGTTGCCAAACCGGAGTCCAGAGCCAATAAACTGAGTCACAGTCCGAGATCAGCCAGTCACCTCACCTCCAATCTACACTCCTTCTACAACCCACACCCCCTAGTTCCTCCAGGTTCTGTTTATATACTTCTAGGTTCACTTTTAGCCTCTAGTGGCTGCAGCTGTGCAGCACACCTCCAGCTACCACCTGGGCTTTAACCCTGCATTTACTTAGAGCAAGGGGCACTGTGGACACCACACCCTATCTCCTTGATGATATCTTCCACAATGTTGCTACACTATCCTTATGCATGTACAAGCAGGTGGCTGGAAAAATTTTGTGTGGACTGATTCGGAATCATCCCTGAGTCTTGGGTAAGAGGTGTTACTTAATGTGACATATACAATCATATTAATCGGAATGGAAGTTCAGTACCAGAAGTGACAAGCTGCTGTGAGGCTTTGGAATGGATACTAGTCAGACCAGATAAACTTCTTGTGAGATAGGACCTCATTTCCTTTGACTTTGGTCTTGAGGTCTGTTTATCAGGTTTGGATATTGTCCAGCCAAAGGTGTCAATCTGATTTATCTGTAACCTTCACACAACTTTTCTGTAACAAACTCTTAATGTATTTTAACTCTTGCTTTTACAGAACATGAGCTGGAACTGCAATATGTTCTACAGATAGCTACTTGAAGTTCTGGTGTTGACCGGTTTGCCCGGAATTTCTGAGCTATCCTGGTGCAAGAACAGCTAGATGTCTTTGAGATGCCAATGTCTATGGACATATCTTGAACTCTATTTCTGGAACTGGCTCTGTCTAATGGTTCCAGGTTGAGTCCTGCTAACATGTCTCTGACAAAGAAGAATTCCTGAATAACTCAGGTTCAAATGAATGCAGCTATAGTGTACTATTCTGTGTGTTTAACAAATATATCATTACAGATAGCTAATATCAGACTGTAACTGCATACACTACATCCATATCATCAGCTGATCTAAATACAGCAAAAAAATTTTTTTATAAGACAAGACATGATGCCAATATTTCCTGTGTGACACTGTGAGCTTTGCTTTCTAATAACCATACTTTTCTTTTTTTCAAGAGGCAAAATAGACACAGGCCCAAAAGAGTATAATAATACTCTCTCTTTCGCTTTGCAAGTCAGCATTATCTGAACAGGTCTCCTTCCTGTGGCCTTTTCAAAAATCAGACAGAGTGGAAATATTTCTAATAATAATCCAGAAGAAACTCTCTGTATCTGGTGGTCGGTGTGCATCTAACAGAAATCTTTTCATTTTTGTGCTAAAGTATTCTTCATTCTACAAGCTGACTGCTAGCTGACACACAATCTAACCTAAAAGGCTATGGATCAGCAGGTAAACGCAGAAATTCTATTAGTTTTCAGACCTGGGGTTTATGCCTTTCATTTCAAATAAAATCAAAATCCTACACATGAATAGGTAAAGCATGGAGCACAGATCCTTTCCTAAAACCATCCAGTTACCTATTACAAGAGCTCCAAGAAGAAAATGGTTTTGGCATTTTTACAGATACTGTATTTCCTCTGCTCAGTGAATCTGCCAAGGAGAGTAAATAGAAAACATAAAAGAGATACACTTGAAGGAAAAATTAAAAGCATGACGAGTGTTATGCTAGGAAAAATGAAACCTTGCAGAACTACAAAGACAGACTCCAATTGTGTTTAATACTAACACATTTTATGAAGCATGCATAAAGCCAGATTCTTAAAGAAAGGCTTCCTCTAAAGCAGTGTTTCTCAAACTGTGGGTCAGGACCCACTAGGTGGGTTGTGAGCCAATTTCAAGTGGGTCCCCATTTACTTAAATGTGTATTTCATTTTTCCTATGTTAGACTTGATGCTATGATGGTATATAACTGCATTTGGGAAAATGTTATAGATCTGTACTTTTAACAGGCTACTAGGTGTATGCTTTTAACAACGATAGTCAATGGGGCTTACTCCCAGATAAGTGTGGATAGGATTGCAGCCTTTGGAATGCTTGGGAAATTTTTTTATCGATATTGATAAACGTTTAATTTACTTAAACATCGATAAACATTGATAAACATCTATATTGTAAATGTTTAATTTACTTAATTGATCAATTTAATTTTGTTGTATGGGTGTGTTAAAAATTTTCCTGCTTGATGATGTCATTTCTGGCCATGATATCACTTCCAGATTATTGACATCACTTCCCCCGAGTCCTAACTGATTGTCATTCTAAAAAGTGGGTCTCAGTGCTAAATGGTTTGAGAGCCACTGCCCTAAAGTAACAAGCATATCTGTTTTTACTGTCAGGGATTTGGTATTTATCACCTGAATAAGAACTGGGTACCCTAACGAACTACTGAACACATCAAAATGCTGAGAATGTTCAGGAAAATGGAAACAACCTGGACTGTAGCGGAGCCAGGGGGTGGAGCTATAAGTGCCACATGGCTCCAAAACCTGCCACATAAGCTGTCCCTCCTCCTTACTATTGGAGCATGTGGGGGGGGGGGCAAAAACACAGAGGAGATGCCTCTACATTGCTTTCACTCCTTAGAATGGTCCTGAAAGTGAGAGAGTGGGGCAGCATACATGGCAAGTTTTGAGGCCATGTGGCACTTACACCTCTACCCCACCTCGGCTTCATTACTGAACCTGGAAGACTGAATGACTTTATATTATTCCATAAGTAAATTATCACTTTACTTATCTCATGTACGTATATAGCTCCACATGTCAACTGTATCTCTCACATTCCATGCCCATTTGGTCCTTGAATTCACAGGTCTGGGTCCACCCAAGAGAGCTCTAATTAGGAATACTGGATCAGAACCATAAGACATAATTTCACACAAATTAAAACTGTTCTGCTGCAGTATATGCTTAACTGGCTTGTTGTTCTCCCTCAACTAGCCAGAGGTGTTCCTGGAGCAGGGCAAACAGTAAGTGTCTTCAGGTGCCCGGATGCCTGTGTAAAGCGGCCCCTCCCCCTATGCTTTGAGCCAGTTGTGGCTACAAAAGTAAAGTGGAGACATCTCCTTGGCTTTGCTCTTGCCTTCCTGAATGGCTCAGAAGCTGAGAGAGAGGGGCAGCTTTACATGGGAACCTGGGGACCCGAAGATACTTACTGTTTTGCACTTCTCCATGAATGCCTCTACATCTAGCTTTCCAGCATACTTAGTAATGTAAGCAGGTATTATCACAATGGTTCTGATGGCCTCATCCCAACTAGGATTGGGCCAGCACACTTAGCTATTTATGACAGTGGAAAGGCTTTCTGATACTGTGAAACAGATGACAGTGGCATGTGCAGCAGACCTCTGGCAGCCAGAAACACCAGACCCCATCATGACTGCCAGTACAGGTAAGCCACCAGTGGGGGCGGGAGGTAGGTGGGTGGATTGAGTGGCATGTTGAGGTGGGCAGGGTTGGGTATTGGTGGGGAGAGCTCTGCTGATATCGTAACCCCCCCCTTTTGTCCCTGACACACCCCCTTCATAGAATCATAGAGTTGGAAGGGACCCAATAGGTCATCTAGGCCAACCCCTTGCCGTAGGCAGGAAATCCTCTGAGCATCTCCAACAGGTGCTTGTCAAGCCTCTGCATGAATGTCTCTAGGGAGGGAGAGCCCACCACCTCTCTCAGCAATGTGTTCCACTGTCAAACCGCCCTTACCGTCAGGAATTTTTTCCTGATGTCTAATCGAAATCTCCTCTCTTGCAGTTTGTACCCACTGATTCTATTCTTCACAGAGACAGTTGAGAATAAATTATTCCTTTCTTCCATATGACAGCCCTTTAGGTATTTGAAGAGAGCTATCATATCCTCTCTCAGCCTTCTCTTCTCCAGGCTGAACATGGCAAGTTCCCTCAACCTTTCCTTATAGGGCTTGTCCTCCAGCCCCCTGATCAGCCTCCTAATCAGCCTTGTCACTCTCCTCTGAACCTGCTCCAGTTTGGCTGCATCTTTCTTGAAGTGGAGTGCCCAGAATTGGACACAATACTCCAGGTGAGGTCTAACCAGTGCAGAGTAAAGCAGAACCACAACGTCTTATGACTTGGAAGCTACGGTCCTGCTAATGCAGGCTAAAATTGCATTTGCCTTCTTTGTAGCCACATCACACTGCTGACTCATGTTCATCCTGAGATCCACCACAACTCCAAGATCCCGCTCATATGTAGTGCTGCCAAGCCATGTATCTCCCATTTTATACCTGCATCTTTGGTTCTTTTTGCCCAAGTACAGAACTTTGCATTTATCCCTGTTGAGCTTCATCTTCACTCTGCTCAAACTTGCTAAAGATTGAGTAGGCCCATTGTGGACCATGCAGGAGAGGGGGAGGGTAAGTTCATTCTTTTACTTCATTCTCCAACCCACATGGTCTCTGGCTGCCTGCTGAATGCAGCAGAGCCTGTTCCACTGCACCCTGCAGGCAGCATTTAGTTAGGGGCTGGGCTGTTAGGCACCTATCAAAGCTGACCACACCATTAAGAGGAGCTAAAGTTGACATTATATCCAAAATGGTGTTGTGCTCTTTTATTATGTTGGTCAAATGTTGGTCCTTTGTTCCTATTGTTCCTTTGTTTCACACAAACTCCTCACGCTTAACCTTTTGACCAGTCTTGCCTTGTCCCTGATTTGTACCTTTCTTGGATTCATTCTAGTCTTCTGATAAATCCCTAGAGTTACAAACAATTCACAAATGAGCTACAACATACCTTAGTTCAATTCCACATTCATTAACAAGGTCATACGTGGTCTTATCCTAGGTATGTCTACTCAAAAAGAAAACCCATTAAGTTCAATGGGATGTACTCCTAAGTAAGGATATACAGAACTGCAGCCTTATATGTATATAAGTCTTGTTCACTGGGGCTGCTTTTCTACTTGTATGTGTTAAGGTTATTTTGTGGGATGATTGTTGTAGGATCCCTGTTTTGTCCTAATGTGAGCAGGTTGCAAGAAAAACAGCAAAAACAGCAGAGTACTTTCAGCAGATGTATTGAGCAAGGGATATCACAAGTAGAGTAGTCAGTAAACAGTCCAAAGGTCAGCACGAAGAGCAGTCAGTCCAAGTATAACAAATCCAAATCAGTTTCCAACAATACACAGTCAAAGGTTCAGTCCATAAGTCAGTAATAATATATACATACAGTATCCAGCCTCCTCAGTCACTGGCAGCAGTTCTACAGTTATCTCCAACTCCCCTACTGCTGCACTGGAAGCTCCAGCAGACTAATCTTATGTAGTTAGCTTAGCCAATCAGTGCTGGCTTGGTCACACCCAGGGTGTGTCAGTCCCAGATGCCTGCTGATTCTGCTGATTCAGCAATCTACACCTGCTCCCTGAACCAACTTGTAAGCTGTGGTTCCGCTTCCCTCAGAACACAAAGCTAACAGTATGTATTTTGCCTCTAGTTAGGCAAATGTTTTTATGTTTTGTTTGATGTTTTATTTTGCTGGTATTTCCTGAGTTTTTCACTACAATGACTATAACTCATGCTTGTGATAGTTTCAACAAGCAGTTGCAACAGCACTTTGGAAACAAGTTTCCATTTCTCAGATGCTTACCAAGTCTGATGCCTCCAATCTCTGGAGTTTATCTGAGGCATTCTAGAGGTGAGAGCCATTTACTGTCTCTGGCCCCATGAATCTCAGCATATTATTTGTAGGTTCTGATTTCCAGTAGTATTGCAACTTTCTACAGATTTGGGTAACAGGCAGCCCAATCCTATGCTGCTCACCAGCCCCATGGCACAGCGGTGCCAAAACGGCCATCACCATATCCTGTGGGACAAGGGAAGCGGCTGGAGGTCTCTTCGGGTTAAGGGAACATCAGTTCCTTTTCCCCATGTACAAGCAGGAAGCCCTTATGGGGTTACTCAGATCTGCACCAGCTTCATAGCTAGCACAGGTTCGAGTAGCCCATGTACGACTTTCAGGTGTGAGATGGGGGGCTAGGATTTGGTGGCAGCCTCTACTACTGGGCCTTCCCTGGGCCTGAATCACCTCCCTGGTTTCTCCCCCCACCCAGTTTTGTAACCCCCTCACCTCACCTGCCCCCCCCTTGCCCAGGGATGTATTCCTTCCACCTGGGAGGGAACTTACCGCCAGTGGATCCTGCTGGTCATCCCTCCAGGATGAAACCCTAGCACTGACTGGCAGTGGTCTCTCTGCCAATGCCATTTGTCTCCTGGCTGCCATGAAGTGCCTTACAGCACTTTCACGACAGTTGTTGCCTGGGCAGCACCTGCAAGAGATAGTATCAGGCTTGGTGTCTCATGACTCTGTA
Source organism: Tiliqua scincoides (assembly GCF_035046505.1). Classification (NCBI taxonomy): domain Eukaryota; kingdom Metazoa; phylum Chordata; class Lepidosauria; order Squamata; family Scincidae; genus Tiliqua; species Tiliqua scincoides. Next base: position 144,436,625 of record NC_089824.1, read on the forward strand.
GCTGCAGTTTCTATGGGTTTCCAGGACTTTCAGGTACCTCACCTTTTGACTCTGTGCCTTGTTACTGTTCCAGGTTAGGGCCATGATAAGAAGCTATTGTTCAAGAAAAATTAGCCCAAAGACTACTCAGGCATGTGAAACTATGTGGATACCACTTTTGAGTCTGGTCATAGTGAATTGTCCAAGGACCCACCATGACTTTTGGCATGGACTGAACCTTTCTCTCCTAACTAGCATCATGTCACAAGCATCATTTAATCACAAGATTAAACACACGCACATCCTATAAAGTACTAAGGAAACTATAGATGAAAGGTATTCTTTGCAAGATTATTTAGTATCTAGTATCTGGCCTAAAGCATCTGGTCTCTAGTCAGGAACTTTGGGGAGGGGAGAGTCAATAATACTTTTTTTAATTTGAGAAGATGCTTGATTTACAAGGGTGCTCAAACTTTCAACTTCAGGGATGCTGGACCTTTAACAAGTGTATAGAAGAGAGAATTGCAGCAGGTGCAACTTGTCATCCCACAGATGACAAGCTGCACCTGCTGAAATTCTCTCTTCTATACACTTGTTAAAGGTCCAGCATCCCTAACGTTGAAAGTTTGAGCACCCCTGATTTTGAAGTATGTTAGAGAAACCTCAGCGCATTTCAAGTAAATTAGACAATGTCTTTTAAAATCGGAACATGTAAAACAAATGACAAACTCATGGTGACACTGGAGTCAAGAATGTATTTCATCTCTATTTCCTCTTTCTCTGTATAACAGAGTCCCCAAAAAACATTTATGTATTTATTTTAAAGGTGTTAAAACTTCACAACCATTCAGAGAGAGAGGTTAGCCTGAGTAACAGTAACTTTGCAAAGGCCAAGTAGTGACTTGATCCAAACCCAGCACTATAGCCATTCATGTTGTGTTCCTAAAGTCAATGTCAGGAGCTGCCAAGGCTAGAACCAGAAACCTTTAGACCTGTGCGTTTGCTGCCCACAGGAGTAAGCCACCTTGGGCTATACATTGAAAAGATCTCCTGGCTGTCACATCCTCTCTGCTTGTTATCACATCTTACCACTTAGGCCATTGGCTTCCCCTAACCTGATAGGGTCACAAAGATTTCGGGGATTGGCATGCCCTTTTCCCAAGTGACTTTGGCTGCAATCCTAAACACACTTTCCTGAGAGAACAAAATAGGACTTACTTCTGAGTAGACCTGGTTAGGATGTGCCCTTTGCCTATCTATCTGCTAGCACTGGTTCTTATGTCTGCAAGATCTTGCTCTACCACTTTCCTGCCTGCTTTGCTGCACGCTGGATTTTCCCTCAGTCTGTGATTCCAGAGATTCATAACTTTCATTTCCCACCCTAACAGATCTATAAGGCCCCCAAAGGTCCAAACGTCACCTATGGTCCTCCATTTTGCAGATCTACCTCTGCCACACACATGGCCTAATGCTAGCATCATCATTGGCATCCTTCAGTCTCCATAGCGGGATGCTCCATCCCGGGCATCCCGGTATGGTATTGTGCTCTGAAAAGTAGTTCTGGAACAGCATCTAGTGTGGCTGAAAAGACCAATTCGGGAGTGACAATCCCTTCCACACTGGGAGCAAATGTAGTCTGTCCCTGGTGTGTCTCCCTGGCTACAGGCTTTCCTTCTTTGCCTCAGTCTGTTGGGCAAGTGTCTCTTCAAACTGGGAAAGGCCATGCTGCACAGCCTGCCTCCAAGCGGGACACTCAGATGCCAAGATTTCCCACCTGTTGAGGTCCACTCCTAAGGCCTTCAGATCCCTCTTGCAGATATCCTTGTATCGCAGCTGTGGTCTACCTGTAGGGCGCTATCCCTGCACGAGTTCTCTATAGAGGAGATCCTTTGGGATCCAGCCATCGCCCATTTTTTTGTGTACCTTGGCTCAACGATCTCCGACATTCTTTCTCTTGATTCCGAGCTAAACAAACGCGTTGGTAAAGCAGCTACCACAATTTCCAGACTCACAAAGAGAGTATGGTCCAACAAGAAGCTTACAGAACATAACAAGATCCAGGACTACAGAGCTATACGGTACATGAATATGCAGTAAAAGATCCTCCTGAACTTGCAGTTTGTTCTAGTGATATGGGACCATAGATATGACATTGGAAGGCATGCTGTGGGATTGAAGGAGCTGACTGAGAATGGCTAGTTGTCAGAAAGGTTATGATAAATTGGAAATGTGAATTGTTCTGGTGTTGGGATCAGCTGGGATGAAACATTTTAAAACTGCCTACTCTGACGATGTGCTCCAGAGTGTTGTTCATTCCCTTCGTATATGCACAGCTTTTCACCTTGAAGGACAGAGAGCAGCTTTGCTAGCTAGTTGAGAGTACAGCAATAGTGTCACCCCCTCTCAGCTAGAATCTGAAATGTGCAAGCTGTTTGTCATCACCGCAAAATGATGTGGCAGGAGAGCAATTTAAGGAGGACATTGTACTCATCTAGAGTCCCATCACCATGCTGGGTGATTGGCTCAGTGCTGACTTAAAGAGAATGTCACCTATTGAACTGTTTCCAAAAAGCATCCTGCATTTCCCTGGTGAATCTCTTATCCGAGTATTGACCAGGCTTGAAATGCTTTGCTTGCAAGATCTGATGAGATATGTACGAAAGGTGAATGGCTGCCAGCTTGTGATAAGGGGGTTACCTAAAACAGTGAGGAACCAAACTGTGTATGAAAAAGAAGAAACAATCAACTTGTACAAATGGTCAGTATTATATTGCAGAAGTAAGTGTGCAAACAAACCCCATGCAATTTCTTAGAGAAAAGACAAGGCTTATGTAAGCTGTGGTAGAAATGGTTCAAGATATATACCCTCTGTCCAGAAAATAAATTCCTTGGAAGGCCGTGAATGTGTGTTTAACAGTGCAATCCTAAGCATGTCTACTCAGAAGCAAGTCCCATTGTATTTAATGTGGCTTACTCCCAGTAAAGTGAGTATAGGAATGCAACCTTAGAGCCCAATCCTGAGCTCCACGTGCCGGTTTACCGCCAGTATGCACTGTTGCAAACATGCTATAAGGCACGTTTGCAAGCCCTAACGCCAGGCGAGTGCCAGTGCATGAACCACCAAGCAGCGGAGAGGTACGCGGGGGGAGGAGGCGTTCCGGGAAGGCGGGAGGCAGGCGGAGGGTGGGGAGAGGGCAGGGAGGAGGTGTGACAGAGAGGCTGGAGGCGGGGAGAGGGCAGAGGGAGGCATGCCAGGGGGAGGGAGCGGGGAGGGAGGGAGGCGTGACTGGTGGAGTTTTGCTCCACCTCATCCAAAGCCTCTGTGTTGGGCTCGCCACCCGACATGGAGGCTTTTACCCATTGTGGGGCTACTCCTTTTACCCGGGGGAAGGGGGTGAAAGTCCCCTTCTCCTGAGGTGCTGCCCACGACTGCTTTGGGTGCACAGAATGCGGCAGCAGCCACTTTCAGTGCTGCTGCAGCCGGGCATCCCAGGCAGCTTAGGATTGGGCTTTAAACCACTTCCACAAAACTTGAGAATGTCTGTCTTCATCTTAATAATAATCCTAAGATTGCAGTGAGGCAGTGCAAGCCCCTTGTGCTTGCTCCCGAGTGTCACAAATGTGCCACAAAGCACGTTTGCACCAACTCAGGAGCAGGCCACGCAGGCACAAGAATGTGAGCTGACCCACTGGCACCCGATCCCATCTCTGTGCTGGTGAAGGCAGGTAGGTGGGCACCGGCGCGGCACGGGGTGGGAGAGGATGGTAGGAGGGCGTTCTGAGGATGGGGAGGGGCGATTCTGGGAGGGGGGTGGCAGAATAAGAGGCAGATTGGACCTGGGAAGGAGTGGGATTGGCAGCAGCTGTGCATGTCGTACCTTAACTGCCATCCCTGTCTTGGGCAGCCCTACACAGTCTGCTCAGATTTGTGCCAGCTAAATAGCTGGCACATATCCAAGTAGCCCGATAGGGCAGGCTAGGGTGTTACACAGAGGAAAAATATCCCCTTACCCTGAGGTGACCTCCAGCCTGTTTCTCACCTGTGTAGCAGTGCAGGCCATGTAGCCTGGCTGCTCCTGTTACTAATTCTCGAAAGAACCCGACACAGTAGGCCAATATCATTACCTTCATATTGGAGAGGGGAGCCTGAGGCAAGTATATATAAACAAGTATTTATATACTATTTCATTGACCATTATGCCATACTATATGGTACATGTCTCCAGTTTGGCATATATTGTTTTATTTTTTTTTCTAAAACATCCCCTTTCTGCAGACCAAGACCCTTCTACCTACACATCAATTACACTGTTGCACATGTCCATGCGGCATGCACACAAGCAAATACACCATATTGTGTGACAGAATTTTGTCTGATCTTTCATTTTTATGATGTCACTTGAGGAACAATAAATTAATCGCTTATTTATTATTATTAAATTAATAATAAATCAATCAACACTTACACCAGATCATGTAAATTGAATTATTATACCATAACCATTGTTTCTAGAATTCTACACTATTCCCACCCTCACTTCTTCTCTGATATGAAAGTGGAAGCACAAGTTCACTACTCAAATGATACTTCATGAATGTTTGTGCCTTGGGGCAAAACATTAGCCTTACGGAAAATGGTCACTGATGATGTTCAGTGCAAGTTCTGTGTCTTTATCGGCAGATGGGACAACATCTCCACAAATAGGCAACCACTTAAGAATTAAAGGCAAAACATCCCATTTAACATGTTCATTTAAACACTTCCATCTTTAGAATGCTTGCAAAATCTATAGTTAATATTCTAAATGAAGAATTTCTTAGAATCATGTTGCGTTTTTCCATAAGGACTGATTCTCAGGAGTGTGTGTGAAGACAAGTCCTGGGATTGTGGGTATGCAAATATCTGGGTAATCCTACCCAGTCTATCCTGGTCAGCTATAATCACGTCTTTCAATATTCCTTCTCATTAACCTGAGAAGGAGCACCACACATAGTTTTCCACTGACCTACAACATTTTGAAACTGGATGTTTAAATCTATGAAAAAATATTAACAAAGGCTTGGATATGAGAGAGATTTGGGCATGCCCAATGGCAACTGTGACCACATCCTTTTGAGTGACAGATTCCCATGCCACATCACAGATTTCAAACTTTTCAAACTTTTCTCAAGGTGAACAGCAGCTTGTGATACAGCAAAGGGATTGGTCTCTCAAAAGGACACAGTCAAAGATTCCACTGGGCATTCTCAAGCAGTTCTTTGGGTTCAAACTAAAGCCTGAACATTTCATAAGGCTGTAAAAGTAGGCTGTGAATATGAGCAGCTAGTTATAAATTGTGGAATTATTTCATCAGGTGCAATGGGGAAAAAAAAACTTTACTATCCAGAAGTGATATGTGCAGATTCTCATGAACATCAACACGTTTAGACACTAGTGTATCTTTTCCATGGAGCTTCACTGAAATACAGCTAGCTAGCTACCCAGGGCGACCTGGGTCTCCAGTCTGGTTGAATGGGATTTTGATATATGAGGAAGCTGACTGTTCAAAAAAGCATGTTTTATTTTATTCTATTCTTCAGAGATCTGTTTTCTCCATTGTACATGCACAAGGTTCCCACAGACATTATTTATATGTGTGTCTGCTTGAAAATAAACTTCAGAACAGTTGTCATCATGTCACAGAACGAAGCAATGGAGAAGGCCAATTAGGTTTTTCCTCACTCTTTTGTCCAAGCCAATTTCCCCGTGAGCATATTCCCAGTGCTCTGTCCAGTTAATATTTCATATCCTCTGACTTTTCAGAAAGTTCCTTCTCCATAAAATGATGGTAAAAATCAAGGCAGCCTAAATCAATAGCTGTAGCAAGGAGAAGCGTCTGACTTCCAAGGTCTAGAGGAAAGGGAACATTTTTCATTATATGATTATATCTATGAAATTTTAATGTTTTAATTTTGGCCAACATGGTATGAATTAGTTATCTATGGTTTTTTCAGTACTGCTTGTCATGTGTAGGTCCCTTTGAGGGAACAGTGATCACATGCTTATATTTCCTGTGCCATTTAAAAGGGAAGATTTATTGCTAAGGCAAGCACCAGTTAATTTAATAGTGCTCACATTACCTGAACTTCCAGCAGAAGTTCCTCAGGACCTTTGCTATTAACTCTTCATGGACACTTTTTGGCAAGCAGTATAGCGATAAAATCAAATCAGCTTTTCCCCTCCTGTACAAGTTTCATTTAAATGATGTCGTGCTTGGGGAGGGGGAATGGCACCCACCCACTCCATTGCTATCATTCTTGCATTCTACTGGGATAACAAGGGTGGTTGAATGGCTCTGGAACCCCATGCGGCTCTTTGAAACATAATGTGTAGCTCTCAGCAATATGTTGGCTGAGTTTCTTTCCCCTTCACATTTAATATAAAAAGTAAATAAGAATTTTTAAGTTTATAATTATTTACCATAAAACTGAGAATCCACTGGATTAAAACATAAGTTTAATGTTCATGGTGAGTAAATATATTGAAGCAAGTTTGCAAGTCGTATCTTAAGCAAGTTTGGCCACCCTTGTAGTATAATGACATTTAGATTCAGTTAAGAGATATGAGAATGGGTACAAATGCCCTGATCTGTCTGCAAGAGCAGATACCCACAAGAGGAGGCACAGCATGGTGAACTGGATAGTTCTGAGCAAACAACATTCCGAACAAATAGCACGGACTAGAGAAGGAATGAGATATTAAATATTTCAGGCCCAGGACATTTCAGTGTTCCAATAGCTGGGGCGGGGGGGATCTCCCTACATTCTGCAGACAAATGCTTGAACATGGGAGAACAGGTAGTGGAAAGAACATCTGAAGAAGGCTTAACATTTCTATTTTCTTGGAAAGTTCTTCATTTACACAATGCTTCATTGCCGGAGAAGCTAATCACAGCAGAGAAAGGAAATAATTGATTAGAGGTTGGTGCCAAGTAATTACTTTTACAGGGAATACGTCAAAGGAAAGATTTACTCCCCAATATATTCTCAATCACTCAAAAACCAAGGTAAGATGTCAGAAAAGTGTCCTTTAATTTATCTGTGATGTCTGCATTGTAACTATCCTGCAACCAACTTTCCAAAGGCTGCCATCCTATTCATACTTACTGGGGTTGGATTGGACAGCAACAAGAGAGTTATTTACATGCTCTTTTGCATGCACATACAGGTATGTGCTGGTACAGACCAATATGTCTATGTACGCTTTTGTGTGAATGACTGTTATATATGCAATCATTTTAAAGGTTTACACAAAACCAGGTTCAGATAATATTTAGAGCAGCTGTCTCAATTGTATGGGGGAGGTGTTTGGGCAAGCACCCTCCCCCCCAAAAGTGTGCCTTACTGACATTACCTAATCATATGGGGGGAATGTTTCATCCAAATCTCAACGTGCCGATTGGACACTATACACTTAAGACTTCTCTCTCATCTGATTAGGATGAGCCAGCAGATGTATAATCTGAAACAGCCCACAGGAAGCAGACCTCTTCAAAATGCAAAGTATAGATCAGTTATACAGTTGCATGTGTGCTGAAAGTATTATATGAATAATTTTTTACACACACAGATCAGTAACCTTATGTATAACATACCCAAACTGTATGTGCATTGACGGTAACTTGGGAATGGGGCTTATATTAGTTGAAGATGCACAAATTATTCTGTGAAGGAAAACAAATTCCTTCCCATAGCAGAAAATAAAGTCTGTTCTGGACATTCCACTTGCTACATTTATGGTTCAATCCTAATATCTGATTTCTGGCAGTGGGACAGTGTTGTGCTGATGATGTGCAGAGTGCACCACCAGCGGTCATTTTTGAGCTGCCATCACAAAGGGACAGAAGTGTCAGAGGTCCACTGCTTTGGCCAGGGACCTGCTCCAGTGAGGATAAGCTGTGTGGGGACAGTTTGTGGAAGAGGAGGAATAAGGTATTTTGGGGGAGGAAACTGGGGCAGGGATGGGGTGGATCCAGCAGCAGTAATGCACACTGCATCTTATCTCCACTTTCCAAAACATGTCCACCCTTTTCTCCTCCCTAGACGCATGCCACCAAAATGGGTGGTGTATGCCATAGGAGACCCAAAGGCAGTTTGAGGGCTTACACAGAGGTAAGTAAAAATGGTTTTCACTTACATTGCATTTGCCTTTATGTTGCCTCCTAAAGCTTGCCCATGCCTTTTTGGCATGACTGCATGCTAAAGCATGGCGAGGGATACGTTTGGGCTCTTAGAAGCCTGCTTTATTGTGTTGCTTATGTTCATTTGTAATGTCTATTCACAGTAATGGACCTGCTCTCACTGCACCCCAGGGCAGGACTGCGACATGCCGCGGCCCCCCTCCATCACACTGCCCCCCCTTCCCAGGATACTCACTGAGACTCATAGAGCCTTGTGCGAAGCTCACCACCACTCAAAAAGTCTTCTGAAGCTTCTTGTGCAGTTTTAAACAATACCTCCAGTTCCCCGATCAAAGCAGAAGTATTGCTTAAGACCACGCAAGTAGCCTCAGATGGCCAAGCACCACATGGGGCTTTGCCTGCCTCCAGAACAGCTCTGATGGGCAGGTGGAGGTGGCAGCAGCAGGGGCACAGCCCTTGGGCCTTTTGCCCCTCTGCCCCAGATTCGCCAATGGCTATTCACATGTTGCCATATGGGATCCTTTACTATCCACCTTAGGAATCAACTGAATTTCATGATAGTTTGGCATGGTAAATTTTCCTTGTGGCATCTGAAAACATTTGCGTCACAGCTTAGAGCAGGGGTGCTCAATAGGTGGATCGCGATCTACCGGTAGATCGCGAGGCAAAATGAGTAGATCGCGGAGCCCTGTCTCTCCAAACTGTTAATATGTCAGTTTCGTCTAGTGACTAGATGAAACTGACATATTTAGCTAAACTGACACTGAAACTGACACTTTAGCTGCTCTTCAGGAATGCAGCAATGAAACGGACGAAACTGACTAGACTCCAGCAGGGGCTCCATACATTAAAGGGGGTGTCTGTCAGACGCTTCCTTCCCCCCTGGTAGATCTCCGGGCCTTGCTGGGTTTCAAAGTAGCTCTCGAGCCAAAAAAGTGTGAGCACCCCTGGCTTAGAGGGACATCATCTGTCCACCTAAAGCAGTTAGTTCAGGTGCTGGGCTATTTGTGAAAAATATAAGCTATCCACTGTTTCATTTTCTACAGGTGTGATTTATGGGTGTGATAAAATCTCCTGTTCAAGGAAGGTATCTTTTCCACGTCACAGCACTGATAATGTTTGGCCCTCACAGGCTTTGCTAATGATGCATGTGCAGAAGCCTTTTGCTGCAGTGGGATCTCCTTCACAGAATCAGGGTGTTTGGATTCCTTGGCTGAGGCTCTATTCCTTTGCAAACGTACTTGGGAGTAATGCATGTTGAATTCAGGGAGGTTTGCTTCTAACAAAACATGTTTAGGATTGCACTGTGATTTTCTTAATTCACATTCAGCACATTGCTGTGAGATTACAGTATTACTTTCATTACTTTGGCACAATTAAAAAAACTGTGCAGCAAGTTACGTATCAATAAGGAATGACTTAAATATTGTATAAGGAAAAACCTAACAAAACGGGGGTGGGGGAAAGCAGAGTTTTAAAATCTTATATTTAGCGGTCAAGTTGTCATGCTGGTTAAGGGTTAAAACTCTGGACAAAGCTTCAGCAACTTCTTGTGGGTTGCTACCAAAGACTAATGAAATATGAGACCTCAGAGGCGCTAAGGGAAAAAAAAAAACAAGTTTACAACATCACAACTGGATGATTATTTTCCACATGGGCCTCCCTCACCCCACCCTGAAATGCCCACTCCCTGTCTCCAATCCTCCCTCCCTCCCCCACTTCCTCCCTCCGCCTGCCCCTGAGTAGCTGCAATTATGCTTTTCGGCATGTTTGTGACACTCGGGAGCCAGCACAAGGAAACTGTGCCAGCTCAGGGCAGCATTAGGATTGCGCTGTAAATCACATAAAGCCTACATAATAAAAATCACATACTAAAACCACAGTAGTATCACCCCATGTAGGCCAGCAACAGTTAGTGTGCACCATTTGGTGACAGTAGAGATGTTCAGAGGTTTTTAAAACCATTTGATAAATACAACAGGCATTTTCTCTATGAGCTGTATTTTCTTCTCACTTTAATGTTATGAGATTTGTCCTCCTTCCTTTTGTAAAGAGCGAGCTTAGAAGGGTGACAACCTAATTCTCGTTTCTGTGGACCTTGCCCCCCCAATACTACCCAAATTCAAATGAACCCTAAAATGGTCAGACACAGAATAATCATAACAGTTATTTGCCAAGAGCTACGAAACCTACACAAACATTATGTTATGAAATCTCTTACATGTAACAGCTTGCTGAAATAATTTCCCAGTTTACATTGAAAAATGTTGTAATATGCAGTTTATACCAGAATAAGTTACAAAGAGAAAGCTGCGTCTTGTGATGTTTTCCTGGTTTACTGTAGCTGAAATGTGCAGCAACACTGACAGCTGTATATTGTTTAGACAAACATCAAAGGGAAAATTGAGGCACAAGACCAATTTCACTTACAGGAGTTATAACAGAGCTGTTTAGAAATAGGTTTGATTCTTTGGAAGAACGGTTACTGTCTGTGCAAATGTAGCCATAAACCTGACTATAATAGCAGGACAGACCACCAGCGTAAATGACAAAAGGACTTTTGAGCTTAATGCTGTGGCATAACAAATAATTCTGAAAAATTGATAGTAAGGAAAAATATGCATTAAGTCATATTCCTGCACTTCCCCTTACAAAAAAAAACAAAAACACAAAACACTTGCTAGTGAAATTCAACAGCATGTTCCCACACAGGAAAATATTTCTGAATTGGTGCAGAAAATGTATATTCTGATATCAAAGGGGCCACAGAAGAAAAGAGTCCTCTGCTGTGTTTTAGACCCTGTGATTTTTCCTCAGGAGCACAGATATCAATGGTGGGCAACGCAATCCTATCTGACTCCCAGAATGGCAATGCAATTATGCCAGTGTGGCCTCCATTTTATACCTCAGGGGAGTTTTGGTTTCTGGAGGCCTCCTAGGAATATTTGTTCCCTTGACCCAGCGTAAGTTTGTGCTGGCCTGCTGGGTTTACTCAGACCTGTGCCAGCAATATCGCTGGTGCAAGCCCACATGGACCATGGGTTGGGGGATCAAGGCCAAGGAGGAGGAAAGAATATCAGTGTGTGCTGCTGCCGTCAAAACCCTTCCCTTTCCAGCCCTGATCTGGCCTCCTACCTGCTCCATCACCATCTTATTCTTCCCCTCCCCACGTGTTCTGCCTGCTCCCTCCCTCCCAACCTCTTTCCTGACTTACCAGAACCAACAGTCAATCCTTATCTGCTGGCATGTGGACCCAGCCACTCACTGTTTATGGCAGCAATGGCCAGGCTGTGCCAAGTGATGTGTTGTGTTTTGTGACAGACATACAAGGCCTTATGCCACCAAAATGAGTGTTCCCATGGTGGATTGGAACCAGTCACTATGGCCAGGTTTAACACAATGACAATTGTTTAAACCCAAAGTTATTATTTCAAATTAATCTTAAATCAACTAATTCATAATCATTTACAAATCTACAAAGGCGTTTAGCTAAAGTTACTCTTTCAAGAAATGGTTTGGGGTAGATACCATTTTTCTAATAATTTAAGATGATCCAAAGAAAAATGATGATTTGTCTTCTTTATTTAGTTTGAAAACTTGTCTTTATTAAATATCCTCAACACAGCAATTGTATTGATATTAATGGTTTAATATAGCAATTAATCAGTGAAAAGTCAATTAATTAACTAAAAACAGTCCATAATAAGGTGGCAACCTTACTTGTGTTACTTGTGTTATTATTCTGACCATTTCCATAACCTTTTTATTAAAGTCAAACAACATTTTTCTATCGCCTTACCCAATAATGATTTATAAGAATTTCAGGGGTATTCACATTAGGAAGTTTTAACCCAAGTGATAGATGCATTTAAGTGAATTCTGTTTCAGTTTTGCTCAAATAAACTGTCTGAAAGATTCATTACTTTTAGTTCAAAGCTCTGAACAAATCTGTATTAACTTAGTTCACTTTCCTAGAGCAGGTGTAGTTTGTGTGTGTGTGTGTGTGTGTGTGTGTGTGTGTGTGTGTGTGTGTGTGTGTGTGTTCTGTTTTAATTTAAATTTATTACTGATCAGCATATTTTGATTTGTATGGATTACAAGGACAACAAGAAAAAGGGAAAAAATTTGATCTGCTTTACCTAACTGCTTTAAAAATACAAACAGGCGTACAGGGTTTAGGATTTTAAGGATGGTCTTAAACTGTGCAGTATGTCTCTCCTTGGGAGTATCTGAATGACCTTCACAACTTCCCTGTTCAAAGAAGACAGGTAGATCATATGTCCTTAGCAGAAGATCCTCAATATGCATACTGTATTTGGAAAGGGTGTGTACCCAGAGGTGGCATGACGTGGAATGCCACTCAATGCTACCTTGGTTTCACTGCTGCCACCTCTGCACACACGTTAAAAAGCCCCTGCTTCCTGACATGGTTTCTTCAAACACAGCAGTGCAGGACTGTAGATTTGATTTAAAGGGACAGCACAAATGAATGAACTTCATTCATGTGGTCCCTGTAAATCAAATGAAGTCCTGCACTTCCATGTTTGAAGACCTGTACCGGGACAAGGAAAGAGGGGGATGGTCTGCTTTCTGCTCACTTTTAGTGGGCTGAAAGTATACCGATGCAGACTAATGCAGCTTGCATCTGCAGCAGGCTGGAGGGTGAAGAGCAGCCGCAGACTCAGGGTGAAGGGAACCCCAAATATCCTGCCTTATTATCCCCCGGCAATCTGCCACTGATGCAACCTGCATCACCTAGACTTATGGATGGACCACTTCTATGAACCCTCACTGCCCTGTCACCCCAGTTTGACTTGGGAAGATGGGATCTCAGAAAAAGCGTGTGCTTTGTTCATATATTCTCCAATGCAAAAAGCTGTCTTGTTCTATTCCTCTTATAATGCTGATATTGGGATTAGTACCACAGTCTATAGATCCTCATGTAGCAGCAAGCTGTAGGATCAAGTTTTTCCCATGCTCAGCTGTGGACAGAGTATTGATGGTAGGTTGAGAATCCAGAAATTTTAGAAACAGTAGCTTAAGGTAACAAACTTTGGCAATAGCTGTATGGTATCAAATATGAATTCAACAAAAATGACTCAGTGCTTGCTACAGGCAGATATAGTTGCTGCTGAGGAACACATGGGATAAGTCCAGGGTCTGAACATTGTCAGCTGCTTTCTGAACCACCTTGAGCAGTAGTTCTCACACTTTTAGCACCGGGACCCACTTTTTAGAATGAGAATCTGTCATGACCCACCGGAAGTGATGTCATGACCGGAAGTGACATCATCAAGCAAGAAATTTTTTAACAATCCAAGGCTGCAATCCTATTCACAGTTAGCCAGGAGTAAGTCCTATGTACTGTCATTGTTAAAAGCTTGTACATAGCCTGTTAAAATCACAGGTCTGTAACAGTTCCCCAAATGCAGTCACATACCATGGTAGCATCAAGTCTAATATTTTAAAAATAAAATATTGAAATGAACGGGGTCCCACCTGGAATTGCCTCGCGACCCACCTAGTGGGTCCCGACCCACAGTTTGAGAAACACTGACCTAGAGAATGCACAAGGAGCTGGCAATCTAGAAAGCTTTGGTCAAATTCTTTGTAGATTCTCAAGGTGGTTCAGAAGGCAGCTGTGGTGGAAAAAAAAAGAAGCAAGTCTCTTACAAACCTATAAATCCTCTAAAATATCTGCTACCCAACAGGTTGAACCTGGAGATTCTACTGCAAAGTAGGCACAGAAGTCATCCAGATTCAAAGAAGTGACAGACTCCAGGTGAAAATTATCGCTCTTCAAATCTAATAAGCTAGAAGTGGAGTGCTAGCATCTCCTATAACTGCATGGAGGGGATGTCACTCAAACTATGTGTTCTCAGACTAACAACAGTTTAGTGTGAATGCTACTAATTGCATTCCTCTCATGGTAGAATTTTGAGTCCTCTGAAGAGCTGTATCTGAATTTAAGTTGAAAGCAATCGGGTCTGCAATCTCAGACAGCCATATCCATAAAATGGAGGCATGCTTGTCAAAACTGACGTTAACAAAGCTGCATTTGGCAAAGGCAAGGCACCCTTTCAAAAGTAAAATAAAAAGACATTAGCATGCTTTTTGTTTTGAACTTGTCATTTTGATTTACATGAAAGCCTCCTTTTGATTTCTTGGTAGTAAGGACGGGAGGAGAGTTCCTTAATGGAGCCTGATTTTAGTGGGGTATCTTGTTATATAAACATGTCATCTGACTGTCCACTCAGCTGGCAGTGTGACCGGTCATGGTTGTAATGAAGTCACTCATTGCGCTAAAGTCACTTTATAACTAATAGTTTGGATTTTTCCCCCTCGCCATGTGAATTGGTTGAGCTTGTGATACACAAACTGAAGTACAACTTGCCAAAGAACAAAAAGAAAAATCAATGAATGACGATAATAGTATAGGAAAGGGGGAGAGAAAAATCTGTCATCCAGTTTCCCTCTTTGAGTTCAAATAAGTGTCTGTTTTGTGCATCTGAGACTGGTAGGGTGCCTCATCCATTTCAAAAGAGAGGCTGCTTTATAAACTCGCTGCACACTGTGATTCTAGCAAGCAAGTTGCAAGGATGATCCCTGACGAGCAGCGCTCATTAAAAGAGCATCAGCTGGCTTAAGGAAGAGCCTTGCTTGCAACTGAAGCAAGTCGGGCCCCGTGGGGATTTTAATACAATTTGTTCGACAAACACTGCCTTTCTCTGTCCAACTGTAAAAAATGTCCAGTTTAAACATAAATCATTTGTAATGGGCTTGTGGAATTATTTGGACCAGGAGGATTGAGCGGTTCTCGCAGACAGGCCCGCTCTTGATATTGCTTTGATAAAAGTAACTACGGCATAAACTGGGCAATGAAGGAATGTTGCATTAATGCAGCCGCGCATTGAAGGCTAGACCTTGTTGAGGTGAACTTGGCTCAGGACTATCATTTCTTGCTGCAGGATGGGACTCACATTGATCAAATGCAAAAAGACCCAAATCATGTGCACAGAAAACTGCCATGTGAGGGAGAAGGGCAGACTAGCACTAGTGTACCTGGGGGAGGCGGTCAGCAGAAGCAAGTGATCCCAGGTGGCATGCCTATGGGGGCAG
Source organism: Tiliqua scincoides (assembly GCF_035046505.1). Classification (NCBI taxonomy): domain Eukaryota; kingdom Metazoa; phylum Chordata; class Lepidosauria; order Squamata; family Scincidae; genus Tiliqua; species Tiliqua scincoides. Next base: position 144,451,903 of record NC_089824.1, read on the forward strand.
TGCCATCATCCACTGCTCCCACTCGGAGTGGTTGCATGTCACTCAGAGCAGCTGCCTGTTTCTTTCAAAGAGGAAAAAAAAGCGCTCTAAGAGTCGTGCAACTGCTCCAAGTGGCTGTGAGGGGGGCAGGAGAAACTGCCTTCCCCCACAGCCACCCAAAGTGGTTGTGCATCACACTGAGTGGCCTGGCCACCTTTTTTCACTTTTTTTCAAAGTGAAAGAAGTGGGTGGCCTGAGCAGCCACTGTCTTTTTTTGCTTTGAAAATAAAGTGGAAACAGCTGGCCATTGGTGCGCAACTGCTTTGAACATGCTGGAAGTAATTTCAGTGATGTCATCACGTCACTGCAATTCAGGGATCAGGGGTGGCATTTGCGTTCCTAGCTCTGGGCGGCAGAAGAGCCAGGAACACAACTGGCGGACTAGAATATATCTGCCCGACATGCAGCTTTTCCCTGCGCTGACTTTTTAAAGCAACATTCAATCATGTGAGACCTCCCCCCGCAATCTAAAGTGGTATACCCCAGTTACATATTTACAACCTTAGTGAGGATTAGGCTTCAGTAGCCTAGCCTAGACCTCAACCTTAGTGAGGACTGGGCTTCAGTAGCATAGCTCCATGTCAGCATTCTGCTCAATTTCCCAACATCTTGTCATGCTCTCTGTTTGTTTTTGTGTACAGTGGAGAGAAAATAATGTCCCCATTCTCTTACTGTTCCATTTGCTTGCAAACTGTCACCATCAGCCTAGAACAATATGAATGAAGTCTGTAGCTGTATGAGCTAGAGAGAGAGAGAGAGATGTTTGATGGACTCTAATGATATGAGTTTGCTTTCCTGTAGAGAAATTCAAATTATGATGCATTTCAGCAAGTTTATAGACATTGGTCATGCTGGGCCAGAGGTGGACTGAGAAACTAAGCACATAAAACAGAGCCGTGTTTTTAATGGTCCATGCTTCCACTGCATTCTTTCTGTAAGTACATACCTCGATGGAGCAAAAATACTTCTAATATACCACAATTTAATATGCCACAGCCTTTGTGCAATATCCCGGAAGTCCCTTTTCAGTGACAATGGGCCCAATTCTATCCAACTTTCCAGCACCAGTGCTGCCGTAATGCGGCCCCAAGGTAAGGGGGCAAAAGTTTCCTTACCTTGAGGAGGCCTCTGTGATTGCCTCCCTACCACAAGATGCAGTGCATATCCCATTGACATGGCTGCGTTGCTGGAAAAATGGGATAGGATTGGCCCCAATAGCACTCCACTCCATATGCATGCAACATATAACTAGAACCTTTCTTTACAGTATAGCAGAGCTACTGCTTCCCACTTTTATTTTAAATATTTACTTCGCACACTTGCTGTACATGGTGTTTCACCGACTGCCACTAGTGTAAATACAGGGCTCTGCCCCAATTTATAATCAGGCATCGTGTGCCTTCCAGCAGTTGTGAGGAAAAGTACAGATTCCAGGAATCTTTTTTTTAATTTTTAAATAAGACTAAACAAAAGATGGTTGGGCTTTGCCTATAGAGCACATATTTGCTGCCTTATATATATATGTCTCAAAATCTGACTGGATGAATGTTCCTGTATAGAAGGGGTGTCCAAAGTTTTTGGCAGGAGGGACACATCATCTCTCTGACAATGTGCTGGGGGCCAGGGAAAAAAAGAATTAATTTACATTTAAAATTTGAATAAATTTACATAAGTTTACATAAATTAGGCCCAAATCCTAACCAACTTTCCAGCCCTGGCATAGCCGTGCCAGTGGGACATGTGCTGCATCCTGTAGTTGGGTGGCACTCACGTAGGTCTCCTCAAAGTAAGGGAGTGTTTGTTTCCTTACCTCTGAGCTGCATTGCTCTTATGTCAGTGTTGGAAAGTGGGTTAGGATTGTGCCCTTAATATACTAGTGGTGGAACTTATATGAAAGAATGAAGGTCTTGCAATAGCTCAAGGCCTATAAAAGGCCTTGCGCAAAGCAAGGCTGGCCTTTTCTTTGCTGCCACTACTGCATCACAGACATGAAACAGCAAGTAGTGGAGGGAGCCCTCATCCCGCAGCTAATGTGAGAGGTCAAACAGTCGCCCTCATGCTAAGAGCAGTTGTGTCGGGCCAGTGGGGGCTCCAGCAAGTTTCTGGATGGCCGGAGGCTCATTGGAGGCTGGGGGCTCCCTGAGGGCCATACTGGGAGTCCTGGAGGGCTACAAGTGGCCCCAGGGCCAGGGTTTGGGCACCCTTGCTGTACAGTAATCAAAATGGAGATAATAAAAGGAATGACAGAACAATGTGAATAGTGGGAAAGAGTTGTTACTCATCTCTGATTCCCATTACAAATAGGCTATACCAACTGGTGACTGACACACCAAGAAATAACCAACATTAAACAGCAATGTTGCAACAGCATAAGAAAAGTTGTGCCAGGAGGAGAGTGCCCTTGTAACCTAGTGCCAACACTAAGGACATTTACAGACCAACAGGTGACCAGGCATCCTACCAGGGCTTAAGAAAAAAATATTTCCTGCAGGTTGTCTTCACAACAGCATACAGCACAGTCTCCACTGGTGTAGCTGCATGCTCTAACATGGTGGGGAATAGAATTGGGTTGTTAAATTATTTGAGACTATATAAGATGTTCACTACCAATGATTAGTGCTGGTTAATGCAATCTTTTCTGATATACAGATTAGGGAAGATACTGCATTCCAAAGAGACAAAGTCAATTATTCCATTTTATCCCCTTTTAACAAGCATAAGGCATCAATATGACTTAATTTTGCTAGGTCACTGAGGTTGATTAAACGATCTTTGCAGTACAGGGGGAAAAATGGGTTTCCTTTGTATTTATTTATCTTTTTCTTTTTTTACTTGCAAGAACAATATAATGATGAATGTTTTTGACCAATTCCTTAATCCAATAGCACTAATATTACTTACAATGGTTGCTTGTGTGTTCTAAAAGAAAAGGCAAAACAGGTGTCTGATTAAATTACATAGCATATTATCAAATATCTCATCAAAACCTTTCTGATTGTTGTGTAAATAATGCAGAAAAGTGCACAATTATTCTCAGGCAAACCAATCCAGCAAATGCAATTAGTATGCAAATTGGGTATGCAAATAGAGATCTGTTTCACTTGGTGTACAGGAACTTGCTGTGCATGCTTAGTACAAAAGACTACACCAAAAAGTAGCACACCTGCTGCCTCTGTCTTTCTCTGTCTTAGGACATATATGTCTGGGTAGGAATTGGTTCTCCTAGACGTCTTTAGCTCCAGATGACTGTAATATCAAGACATGACTTGCATGAGTGAATGAATCACAACAGATGTGGAAGTTCTGTCTGTGGGGTTATATCTGCCCATGTCATCTCAAATCCAGGGCTTTTCAATGGAACATGGCCAGACAGTAAACAACTGTAGAGCTGCACATTCATGAGCTAACAGAAACATGCTGTTGCTGCTTGTGTAGTGTAAGTACAACCCACTACAACACATTTTGAAAATAAGAGGTTTCACAGCATGGAGTATATATAAGAAATACGTAAAGATGGACTTTTAAACTGCCTATGACTAAATGCTTTGGATTATTTAAGCTCCAACCGAGTGGCCATGTAAGCCTGCAAGAGCAAAAAGATCATGATCTGGCTGCAATTAGGGCCTTAGACATACTTTGGACTTGAAGACTGGCTAGAGCACCTACATTTCCACATCCTTGCAGGGTCCTTTCTGTGGACATAGCTGATGATGGGGAAACCATGCTTACAAACCAGAATGGCCTCATTAGATTATGACCAAGAAATGCTGTACAACCATTGATTGAATATGGCAGAAACTTTTTTAGGCAACCATCTACTTAAAAGGTAGATGATAACCACCAGCAGCAATGTTGGAAGAACACTGTATAACAGGTGTTGGTGTTAGCATCTGAAATTATATTGATACCCATTTCCTGTGAATCTTTAATACAATGTCAAATAGTACAGACACATTCACCAAAATGATTTCCTTTCCTCTAACAGCACTATCCTATGCTTGTCTACTCAGAAGTATGTTTTGTTCCGCTCAGTCAGACTAACTCCCAGCTGTGTGTGTATATAAGATTGTAGCTTCAAAGTCCAATCCTAATTAACCTCCCACCAGTGCAGCTGCGCCCATGGAGTGTGTACTGCATTCTTGGGATAAGCCTTGGGGTAAGCCTCCTCTTCCCCGATGGGTCTCCTTGGATCTGGATCCTAGTACACACCAGTGCCACTGGGATCCACTCCCTCCCTCCCCCGTTCCACCATCAGCCCATCCCGTCCCCACACAGAAACTTCCCTATTCTTCCCCATCTCCATCCTTTTCCACTCCCTCACTCATCACCTGCCTCCCTCGATGGCTTGCCTGCCTCAACACAGATTGCCCCCCTGTGGCAGTGTGCTGGGGCAGCTACCTCAATTTGCAGTGGCACCTCTGAAACGGCTACTAGCACCGCACTGTTTGCAACATCATAAAGGCATGTGCACTGTTGTACATGCCTTGATGACATCCCAAAGCCCAGTTAGGACTGGGCTCTAAGACACTTATTCCAATCAGAATGGAGATTTCAAAAACTCAAAAGATATTTTACTTTCCAGTTTAAGCTAACAAATACAGGTGCACACAACCCTCCCCCCCCTTGCACCTAAGTAGGAACATTTTGGTTCTGGTTCTGGGCAGACATAGTGCTCTATGACTTTAATCAAAAAGTCTTGCATGTTGTCCTGCTTGTGTCAGAGAAGTGTCTATTTCAATCAATACAGAAAAGTCTTCCCTCAGTTATTTGTAAAAGCACTTACAAATCCATAAAATTGCTTGGATGCTGCTGACAAAAATGCTATGGTTGTATGATCTAATCTAATGTAGCTCATTTTAATGGCAAAGAAATGCACTAAACCAGGAAAACCTACTGTCTATCCATACAGACACCAGTCAAATCAGCTGACTGTGTCAAGCTGATGCATCAAATTTTGAATAGCAAAGCCAGTGAACTTTACAGTGCGAAGCAGCTATTGGGGGGGGGGGGAATGGAACCAAGGAGCAGAGACTGGGATCTAGCTTTCACTCCAGTGATAACTGTACTACTCAGACTGGAGGGGAGTGGGAAACTCTCCTGCTCTCCCATACAACACAGTGATTTTCTCCACACAAGTACAGGTACTGTACTAAAAATATACCAAGTATTTTAAGAGGGTACAGCATCTCCACAACAGCTCTAGGAACTGAACCATCTACAGCATTACTGTCCAAGTTAATCTTTCCTGGACTCCTCTCCCTCTTGTTGTACATTAATCCCCTCAGAAAAAAGCATACCTCTGGAGCGTGCCATGAACCAACTGCAAAAGATTGTACTCATGTTCGATCCCGCCATGTGTGCATGTTCTCACCTATGTACCCCGATCACATCTGATAACCCTTCATGTTTATCAGTGAAAACTGAGCCCCCATCCTAGTGCTTCTTTCCAATCCTCACCAGCTGCAATTTTCATGAGAGGTTTTATACAGAAGTCCTCACAACAGCTATTTGTTAAGGGCTCAAGATGGTGGAACGGAAGTCTGGTCTACGTCTCAATGCTCTCTTACCCCTTGTTCCCAGCATAGTCTGAGCAAAGCTTTCTCATCCCATCATGACCATGCTTTGAAGCTGCAAAGGCTGTAGGGCTGAGCAGCTTCCTCTGGGTGTTTTAGCTCTCTGGAGCACAAACATGTAGCTTTCGGTTGGCCAAACTTAGCACTTAAAAATGATTTACTGAGTAGCAAACATGAAGAAGGAGTCTGAGGACTTGCTGTTCCAGATTTCACACTTTGATATTGAGCTTTCCTGTTGGTGCACACTGAGCAAGGGCAATTTAAAAACCAACCAACAAAAAAAGAACATGCATTTATTGATTTGATTCTGTCTGTTGTTCAAAGTGCAGTTTGTTTCCTTCCCAACCAACACAGATCAGAAGCCCGGCCTGAGACTGAAGGCTGCTGAACTAGAGAAGAAATAGATTGATTTCCTATTTGTATCCAAACATAGCACTGTTGGTTGTATTATATTATTTAGGAGCACTTGTTAAATGTTTACTAGAACTCTGAAGGGAAAAAAAATACTCCATTGCCTCCCTGGAATGTAAACAATGGTTCACATTGGACAGGAAGGGGGGGGGGAATCACATCTTGATTAAGCAAAATGTCAGAATTATTGATATAACTTTTTCGGTATTCCAAGGTGTCAGTAAAAAACCAGCATCCCAGTTGAAAATCTTTTTTTCTATTAATCACGCAAATTCACATAGGTGAAAAGAGAAGTACACAAACAAGAGTTTTCCTTCCTTCTTGCATCTAATAGTGCCTCCTCTGCTCCCTCCTCAAGGCTTTTATTAGTTTTCAGCTACAGCTTCTAGTAGTACCTGCTCACCTTATTCTCCCCATTATTACTTGCTGACCCTGGCAGCACTGTGTGTAGTGGAAGATCCGTTAATGCCAGCACAGGAAGGATGGAAGCATGCTTGAATTACTTTCAAGCAGTGGTTGCATCTTTTGGCCTCCAGAGAAAGCACTTGTTAAATGTTTAATGCAACTTTTTAGGGGGAAAAAGTCTTCTGTTTGCTTATAACGTGAACAATGGTTCAGTTGAGGTAGAGAGATGTCCTGCAACCAGGAGGGAGTAAGAAGGGAAATGGTTGGGGTGGAAAAGGATTAAGCATTCCCTCCCCATTCCTCCTTGCACAGGGTTTGGTCTCCAGAGACTACTTCCTGTATGACAGGGGAAAAAAAAAAAAAACGCCTGCAGAAAATTACACATAAGGATCCAAGGAACTACAAGTGTAAGGAAAATAGTTGCCAGTGCTCTTCTTTTGCACATACTTGTGTGAGAACTTGCACAAGGGTTCATGCAGACCGAACTATAGAACTAGGATTGCAAAGTTCTACAGCAGATTTTGTGGTTCTGCTTGTTATGTAAAAGCAAGAACTTGCATAAGGAAAAGGTACCTTTGGATTTAGTTTCCTCTTTCTTGTACAACATTCTAGCACCAAGTAGATAATAGCCCTTCTGTAAGCACATGTGGGCAACTATGTATCCAACCCAATGTTTAAGCCATTTCTGCCTGAATATTGCATATATGCAACAGGGATCAAAATGTGGGCCAGGCAAAAATGGGTTAATTTGGTTCATTTTAGGTAGCCCAATCCTATCCCTTGCCAGCCCACACCATGCAGTGCCACAGATGGAACATGTGCCACATGCTATGGGGGAGGGGTGACCAGACGTCCCAGGAGAGGTTTTTTAACTTACCTCTCTGTAGCCGGCCTGGCCTACAATGGTTCTCACTGGACTTACACTAAACTTCTTGGCGGTGTACGTCAGAAGATACTCCTGGGAAGTGTGTCTGGGCCAGTAAGAGGAAGATAGGATCTTGGTGTGTGCCGCTGAAGCCATGATCCTTCCCACCCTTCCTTTCCCACTCCCAGCCTGCCTGTTCCCTACCCCAAACTACTTACAATCCTCTCCCACACCACCCCTATTGCTGACTCTGCTGCAGTGGTGGTTCGGAGGCCCACTGCTGCCACTGACTGGCTTCCTGGCTCCCATGTTGTCAGTAGCAAGCTTCCAGCTGACAGAGCAGCTCATGTGATGTAGTGCCTGATCTGACTAACGGATCACAACACCATCAGTGTAAGGCTCTGATAGAATTGGGTTGTAAGTTGCTTAAGTAAAAGGTTTGACAATGAAAAGCTGTGGACTTGGTCTTATTTTGCCTTCTAATGTTAGCTGATAGCCTCCAAACTATACTCTTCTCTACATGCCCTTCTGCTCGCCACACAATCCCATTGAGTTTTGTAATCCATAGAAACTTTTCATTTCCATTTGCTAAAAGATAGATATATCAAGCAGATTGACAGCCCAATCCTAAGAGACCCGTTGCGCTGGGATTGCAGCGGTGCTGAAACAGCAGCCGCAGCATCCTGTGTGCAACAGGACAGCTGCCGGTGGCTCCTTGGGGGTAGCCCCGCAATAACTAGGTAAGGAAAGTAGCCCCTTGGGCTGCCACAGAATCAAGAGCCTCCATGTCAGGTCATGCAGCCTGACATGGAGCTCAGGACCTGGTGGAGCACAGCTCCTGCCTCCTTCCCGCATCTCCTCTTTGCCCTCTTCCCACCCTCCCCCTGCCTTCCCCTGCCCTGAAACGCCTCCACCTCGCCTCTCCCACATCCCCACCTACCTCTCCACTGCCCAGTGGTTTGGGCAACTGTGGAGCACCGGTGTTCCACCAGCGCTCCTCCAGCGCTAATGGCTCACAAACATGCTTTAAGGCATGTTTGCGACTCTGCGGGCTGGCAGTAAGCTGGCGTGCACTGTTTAGGATTGGGCCCTAACCTCTATAGGCCAGCAACAGGATCACTCTTTTACTCATAGGGCATCTGCATGTCCTGCCAAATCTATATTATAGAGCAGGGGTGTCCAAAGTTTTTGGCAGGAGGGCCACATCATCTCCCTGACACTGTGTTGGGGGCCGGGGGGAAAAAGAATTAATTTACATTTAAAATTTGAAATAAATTTACATAAATGAATATAATAAAGATGAACTTATATAAATGAATGAAGGTCTTGCAATAGCTCAAGGCCTATAAAAGGCCTTGCACAAAGCAAGGCTGGCCTTTCCTTTGCTGCTGCTGCTGCATCACAGATGTGAAACAGCAAGCAGTGGAGGGAGCTCTCATCCCACAGCTCATGCGAGAGGTCAAACAGTCGCCCTCACGCTGAGAGCGGTTGCGTCGGGCCAGTGAGGGCTCCAACAAATCTCCGGAGGGCCAGAGGCTCATTGGAGACTGGGGGCTCCCTGAGGGCCGCATTGAGAGGTCTCGAGGGCTGCAAGTGGCCCCAGGGCCGGGGTGTGGGCACCCCTGTTATAGAGAGTGATAATGAAGGTATGGGCAGATGCCTGTTTTACCAACATTTTCAGTAAAGCTCCCAAAAAAGGAGTTTTACGAACATTTTCAAGGTGAAAGTTCACTGTATGGCATAAATTATGGTACTTTCAGGAAAATGGTTGTAGCTCAGCAGATAGTGAACTGATTTGAACTAAATGCTCTATGCTCTTGTCATATGTAAGATGACACACTGCACTTGCTGAAATTCCCTCTTCTATACAATTGTTAAAGGTCCAAGATCCCTGAAATTAAAAGTTTGCCCACCCCTGCTCTAAAATGAAGGCAAGGAGCTGGACTAGAAAAAATAAAATGGGTGCAGAACTCCATGTTTGATAGGACCCGATCTTATCCAGTTTTCCAGGGCTGGTGCAGCTGTACCAGTAGGGCATGCGCTGCATCCTGCTGTGTGGGAGGCAGTCACAGAGATCTCCTCAAGGTATGGGAACATTTTTTTCCTTACCTCAGGGCTATATCGTGACTGCACTGGTGCTGGAAAATTAGATAGGATTGGGCCCTTAACCATTACAAGGACTATAGGAACAAAAATGCCAGAAATTATGGCAAAAAATGGCTTCAGACTGAACTACTATTTCAAGCATATGTCCTATTTGTTAGCCAGGTCTTTTCTATCCACATAATCTTTTAGCCCAATCCTATCCTCTCCCTCTCCCCCCCCCCCCGCTTTACAGTAGCTAGTGCCAGCGGAGGAAAACTGAGAATGGCTGGTCAGTGTAGGGTTGAGGTCTTTGTCACCTTATGTACAATAGACTTGGCATCGGTTCCCATTTTTAACACACAAACACTCTTAGCTCATTTTCTGAAGCATTTTTTGAACGCTGATTGACTCCCAGAATCTCTTCAGACCTACTATATATGGGTTTGTAATTCATTCATTTCAATTCATTCTAAAGATTATGTCATAACACATAATATATAATATAAATCACAATCATATTTCAATAAAATGTTACCAGTAAAACATCCACTGTCATTTTTTATCTGGGTGACAGTCACTTGTGTTATTGCCTCAGTAGCTTGGGTGGTGAAGTTCTGCTCTGCAAATGCAAAAGAGGCCACTGACAGACTTGTAAATTAGGACACTCAGGCAAGTTGATCCTGGACTGATCAGGACACTGTGGGTATGTGGTTACCAGGCTGACACCATAACAGATTAGGACCATTACAGTAAATGGATTCAGTTTCTCTGGGTCCATTCAATCTTTTATAATCCAGAGGTGTGGCCCAAAAATGACATTGGTGGCCCTCCTTTCTTAAATACTTGAGAGCAATTTTTGCACTTCCTGCAAAAGCTTCAGTCCCAAGGTACAGAGCCCCTGGGGTGTGTATGTGCAGGAAATAAATTATATCTGGGCCGGGGTAAAAAAGGGGAAGCCAAAGGAAGGGAGCTGGAAATTTCCTGGGATCTCTGAAAACATTTCCATGTACAGGCATGTGCCATTTAACAACTGTTTGCTTGATACTGGACGCGCATATATGACAGTGGTCAAAGCACAATAAAGATGCTCTTAATGAGGTAATCTCATCTCCCATAGCCTGTAGCAGAGTATCTGTTTACACAAAAGAGAGGCTCTTAATGCAAAGAAGAGACAATCTATCTCCAGTAGTCTGGGCAGCCAGCCAGTGTCTGGCAGGAGTGTCTGTTTACACAACAAAGGCAATAGATTGGACTGAATTTTCACTTAATGACCTAATCGCATAACAATGTGGATAGGAGAATCCCCTTTGTTAAATGGCACACACCTGTATTGCATGAAGACTAGTATTCACATTTTGTCTAGGCCTATATAGTTCTCTATATTGTAATTGGTAGAAATTATGATCCAATGATCATATGAAATTATGATCCAATAGAAAAGGGAAGCCCCCCCCCCCCAAAAAAAAACAACTTTGTATGCCCTGATAAAATTACTCTCAGAGGCCCTGCCTCTGAGGGCACATGTTACAGTCAAGTTGCTGAACCTAAGCAAGACAAGAGTGGTCAGCACCTGGATGGATGATTGCCTGGGAATCCCATGTGCACCACTTAAGTTTGATGATAGAACAAAGGTGGGAAATAAATGTAATAAATCTTTCCTGAAAAAGAAGATACTGCTATATACTGTCCTTCACAGAGTATCATCAAAGTAGCTGCAATGCAGAGGTCTGTATAATGAGAGCCTTTGTAGTTTTCTGTGGGAAGCAGATGGTGTGTTTCTATCTGTAGCAGCAACTCCTAATATTGTTTGCTCACAGAAGTCAAGAAAGGATGAATTTCAGTGGAGCTTAAACATCAGCTTGCGTCCTTGTGCAAACAGTCATGCCAGCTCCTGCTACCAGCTGAGAAGTGTTAAATATTGCTCTTCCCATAGAAAGTTACATGGAATTTGGTTTCCTTCAGTGTGGCCAGATCCTGTATAGGCAGACCACCTCCTGAATCTCATTATTCGAATCTTATCTTAGTTAACAAATATTATGAAGAATCAATTTAACTAGCTGAATGAGCTTAAAACTGGATTCAGGTAAAAGTATATGGGACTAAGGGCGCAATCCTAACCAATATTCCAGCACTGACCTAGCCGCAATGCATACCCAAGGTAAGGTAACAAGCATACCCTTACCTTGAGGAGGCCTCCCTTGACTGTCTCCCACAGCAGGATGCAGTGCACGCCACATTGGCACAGCTATGTCAGTGCTGGAAAGTTGGTTAGGATTGTGTTCTAAAATACATTGTTTAAGCTGATGAATGAAAGCAGCAGCCAAACATACAGATAAGTAAATTGTTAGCAGAATAAAAAGTGACTTCTTAAGATATTAGTTCCTTCCATTGCACAATGCATATAAGGAGAATGCAAAATCATCATATGTTCCATGCTACTTTTTGTCTGCATTCTGGTGTGTCAGGGGAGGGCAGGGATATTAGCAGCAATGGCAAGGCCGATATCCAATGCCTCCTTCCAGAGTTTGACATGCCTCCTTGAGTTAAAGGACTGGTGCAGATCCAAATAGGGTCATTGGGGACCATTGTCCAGAAGGTTGGTAAATAAAAAATGCTGGTACTTAACCTGTCCATTGTGTCATGTCCCTGCCCAGTTTATACCATGCAACAGAGCCTCCACTGGCACCGCTGCATGCTAGAGGTCAGTTGAAGATAGGATTGGGCCGTAGGAGCCCAAGCCTATTGCTTGCCAACTTAGAGGGTGCAGCACCACTGATGGAGCATACACTGCATGCTATGGTAGAAGACCAGGAGAAATAAGTAAAGAACATTTTTACTTATCTTTCCATACACCACCAGGTATCCAATGGGTGTCCTCATATGCCTGTTGGCTCTTTAGCATGTAAGTCTGAGGAGACTCTTGGAGTGGGTCTGGGCTGGGAAGAAGGTATAGGATACTGCATTCTCTAGTGCAGTGGTTTCCAACCTAGGGTTTACAACTCCCCAGGGTAGCAGAAACCACCATTTTCCCCCTTAAGGAGAGCCAGGAGTGACAGCACTTCCGGGTCTGCACCGCTGCTATGCTGACTAAGAAAAAAGTGGGAGGTTCAAGACTTACCCATCTACAGTGACAGTTGGAGACACCACAAAACCCATCGCCAGTGGGGAAGTAGAGAAACACTTTTTTCTAGTGCAGGGACTGTGACGTACACTTGGAAGTGCCATCACCACCATCGCTGCCAACTTGCCACCCCCTTAATGACCCCAGCATACACTTAGTGGTTCCCTTACCTTTGGGTAAAGGTTAGGAACCACTGCTCTAGTGCCACTGAAGTCTACCCTTCTCCTGCCCCCCAAACTGCCCACAGTCTGGGCTGCTCCCACCCTGATCTGTCCACAATCCTTCCCTGAACCACCCTCATCACCAACTTAGTAGCAACAGAGGAGGATGGCAGAAATTCTGCAGGCTGGTGTTGCCTGCATGTGGCCTCTGCTAAGAATATAAGAATAGCCTCACTGGATCAGGCCATAGGCCCATTTAGTCCAGAGCCTGGGACTTACAGTTGCAGATTATGAATTTGCCACTGTAAGACTGGATAGATTTGGGCTGTAAATCACAGTGTTTCTGATGACCCACATACTTAGGTGTAAGAACAGCCATTTCTGCCATTAAATGATTGATCCTTCATACTGAAGCAAACTCATCACTATCACAAATAAACTATTCATGAGCTACCAGCTTTACTTCCAGAATCATAAACAATGCAGAATACCATCCATCAACCCAAAAATGGATTTTTAAACGTTAGACATTTATGGTTTTCTCAAGTGTAGATTGATATTACTGTAATGCCTGTTATCCAAAAATTCTAGCAGGCAAAATGTGTGTGTCATCTCTTGTTGCCTTATTAAGTTGAGGAAATTCTGTAAATAGTATTCAGCTTCTGATTATTCAAATTATACTGATGTGCCCTTAGGCTAACCAGGTAAATGAGCTGAGGGCACATCGGTATCCATTTAATCATGTCAAAAAGACAAGGAAACATGGGGCCTGCTGAAGCTACTTACTAATTTTCAGCACAATCTTATGCATGCCTATTCTCATGAGACTAATGAGAATTACATCCAGGTGTATATGTATAGGTATGTGGCCTTTGACTGTTGGGTGTCCTGCCAATTTTAACTTAAACATCCATTTAATAGGTGAATCCTGATTGACTGATTGCTCATGTGATGAATCTAGAACTACAACCAAAAAATGTCCTAAAGTAGCAGCAGAAAAGGAAAATGATGGCAGTAAACAGAATTTTTTTAAAAGAGAATATTCTTATACTTAAAACAGAGATTAGAAATGGTTTCTCCATACCCGAAAGCACTAGTTTGGGGCCAAAAAACCAAACAGGAGATTATCTGGTGTAATATAAAATATTGCCGATTTATAAAGCCACTCCAACTGCTCCATTTTCTAGAACTTGCATAAATCTCTTCCTGGAAGAATTTACTCTTGTTATAGTAAGCACCCATTAAACCAAACTACGATTTACTGTTCCCAGTGGAAATCAAAGTTTTTACGAAATGCTGCAAGATCAAATGACAAATGCAAAATTAATCCCAGACATCAGCATGTGTAAATCTAGTTGTCTTTGGCACTATGATATGATTTCCCTCTGGTCCTGGCCCAATAAGGAAATTAGTAATATTTCAAGATCCAGTGAGATGTGCTCTAAATACAACTCCTGCTCACAAACTGCGAAAAAGACTCGGAAGAATTACTGTGAGTGACAGTTTGTGAATTGTGTCTTAAGGCACACAAAAATTGCACCCATGCGCAGCTGTACCTGGGTACTTATAAACCAGTGAAGGTGAGCAGAAGTATTTTGTCATTTCTAGGTTGTTTTTGTAGATCCATGCTTATTATCATGAAGCTTGCCTCTCTCTTTCATCTTAGTAGATGCACTGAAGGAGGTTTTACTACCTGCCGCTCTCCAATAAGGTCCCTTCTCTTTTCTAGCTTGCGTTTGAATTCTTGTAAAATTCCGTCTGAAGTCACCATAAAGACAAAATATAGAATAAAAAAGGAACACCTGCCTACAATATGAATCCAGATAACTGGATTGCAAACACAGACAGACAGACAAGCAGGCAGGCAGGCAGGCAGGCAGGCATTCTGACTGGGATGGCTAAGCACCATTCAGTAGTCATTTGTAAATGTATTCTTCTTTTTGAGATAAAGTGGTAATCAATGCAGTTGTTGTATTACTTTGGAAGAGAGGATATACTGTACTCCAAGGATGAATTACACTGAAGACTTAACTGAGTTACACACACTTTGCAAATAGCGTTGTGACCAGGAATGCAACTGTGTGTCGGGTTTAAAAGAAAATATAGTTATTTGAATAGCTCCCCAGTATCATCATCATTTTTTTGTATGTAAGGGCAACTATACTAAGCACTGCACATCCATTAAAAGACAACAGTCCCTGCCTAGAGACTCATAATTTAAATTCTTTTTAAAAAATGAAACAAAAGGAAGGAGGACTTGGAGGAAAATGAAAATTGTTCTGTTTGCAGGCTGAGCTTAAAAGGAAAGTAAAAAGGAACTGAAGTTGCAATCCTATAGCTCCACTGAACACAGTGGGACTTACTTTTATTTTGTAATTATTTTGTTCTTACTTTTGAATATAATGCATAGGATTGTACTGTAAGATTCTAAAGGAAATGTATACTGTAATTAAGGTAAAGACAGGAAAAAATAAAACAAAAATCAGGGAGAAGCATTTTGACTCTGTCCTAAAATACAGGTTGAGCCTCATTATTCACTTGGGTTCCTTTCCAAGCACTCATGTGGATGGCAAAAAGCACACTATAGCAAATCCATTTAAAAAACAAAGTTTCTTTGCTCAGGTGATTTAAAAACAGCCTTGCTGGCCTTTGTGATGTAAGATAAGAGTCATTAAGAAGGCAATCCATCAATCAGTTGTCTGCTTCACTCAGTCGCTCCCTTCAACAATGCAATGTGATCACCAATTTCACGTGCTCAGGGGGAAGGGAGGGGTCCACTGGAGAGAGAAGGATTGATGGATTGTCAGCCAGCTGCCCCCCCCTCTCATTAAGAAGGCTATTGTTAAAGGACTGTTCAGTTTTTAAGACTGATTTTAAAGGGGTGCATTTTTCCCCTTCTCCAGGGATCAGCACATTCCTTCTCATTTGCAGGGGCCATTCGTGCTGAGTCAAATCAGTGTATAAAAAATCTGTGTATAAATAGGCTGGACCTGTATATTAAGAAAGTTTTTTAAAAAGGTAAAACTCTCGTAAGCAGGAAGCAATTAAATGAATTTGGATAAATCCTGTAGGGTAGCCATGTTGGGGCAAAACCAGATATTTAGAGCATCTGCATGTTTGATGAACACATACTTGCCCCATTATCCTATAAAGCAGAAGTAGGAGGGTCTCCTTTTTGTACCAAAAAGTGCACATGGGAAACACATCCATCCCCCACAATACTACACTGCTTTACAGCCCAATCCTATTGAAAATCCTGCAATGCAATCCAGCAAGACCGATGCAGTCTCCACTATATCCAGCACCGGACCAGAATCTGATGGAGGATTCCTTGGGGTAAAGCCCCAGTGGCCTCTATGGGGCTACTCCAATCTGCACCAGCAATTTCACTGCCGCAAATCTGAGCTACCCTGTGTTGGGGGAAAAGGCTCATACAGTAGAGGCTCCTCTACTGTTCCCATCCTCTGCTGGGCCTGATCCACCCTCTCCTGCCCTCCCTTGCCTTGTAAGTGCACTTTTTGTACTTGCATGCATGTCTGCTAGAGCCAGAATGTATCTGACTTCCATTCTGACATTAATATTTGACCCAGATACCCATGTGTGCATAATAGCAACATTTGTAATGTGCACCCCCCCCCCAACCAGAAAATATGGACAGTGTTTTACCAGGAATGGGTCCTGGAAAATAGGGCTTTCTGAGGAAACTAGGGATCATTGGAGTGTATGGCTAATGACTTGGCTCTGAATACTGTTTATGTCTCAGTACTACAAACATCATTCTTTGGCAGGAAGATGCACACAAACATTGTATAGTAATGAGGTTATTCATATTCCAAGCGAACTGAAAAGTGAAATTAACTTTTTCAATGGCCTTTTCTCTCGATTAGGCTGAAGGAGCTGCCTGCTCTGAATCATATATACAGTTTTGCTCTCTGACAGACTGGACTCCGTTGACTAAAAAGCGGTAAGCAGAGTTTTGTACTGTGTGGTTGAGAGGCCAACTACACACAGACACACACACTGCTCCCAATTGTGTTTGACAACCAGGTTTGGGGAGGGTGATTTGGTGGAGAGAATTAGGAGGCAAAGAGAGGCTTATGGCACCAAATGGCTCCTCACTCAAAACTATCACTTGAACGAGAGAAGCAGCCATTATTACACATGCAGTACACGTGTTTAATACATAGTTCCACCCTAAATGTCACTCCACGAATTCCATAATGTTTTTCAAATTTCCACAGTTTGCATTCAGGAATTCCACTGCCCTCACTGTGTGCTTGATGTTGTGAGCCCAATAGCTCAGATGCTACCTTGGTGCATTTGGGAGGCATAAGAATATTCTCTTTCTAAGAAAAATACCAGAAGCTGAACTATAACAGATGATGAAGCTGACGCCAATAGATTTTTAAATGAGCTATGAATTACAGTAAAACGTTTGCAAAGCCAGGTTTCCATATAAATGGAATTGTGTGGGGCAAAATGATCATGAATAGCTAAATCACACAAATGGAGCAAAACTGCAGCGGGTGGGAGGAGTTTTAGCAACTCTGGGGCTAACAGCATCCTGATCCAATCCTGAACATGGCCTTCCTGTGAGCTTTTTTTTTTATCATCAAAAAGACCTCTTCCAGTGGCTTTCAATGCAAGGTGTTTTTCAGTAAAAATAGTCTCCCTGGGCACTCCATTCCGAAAAATTAAATGAAAACAAAGGACAACGTTATGCATTTGCAGTAATGTGTGATTTGGCCCTAAGTGATTAACAGTTCATTCCTATCCTTTCCCCCACCATAGCATGCAGCTGTGCCAGAACAGGCTGTGTAACATGCTATGGTGGTGGTGGGCTGATTGGGAGGCTTTGGAAAGGTATGGGAAAGCATTTTCTCTTACCCCACCATAATCCCCTTGATTGCCAATGGGTCTCCTTTGCACCCATGCCAGCTCTATTGCTGGCGCAAGTCCGAGGAGACAAAAGCAGCATGTCAGGAGGCTCTGGAGTGGACAGCATCCTCACACAAGTCACTTGTACTGGGATACAGCTCCTCCTGCCTCTGATACAACCCCTTCCCTCCCCAATCCATCCTGTTCTGCCTACTCCCATCTCATTCTGCCTACCCTGCCAATTTATTGTTGGAGGGCGCTCTCTTGGTCACTGTCATGTGTAGGGTTCTCCTCAGTGTCTGCAGCAGTGGCCCAGAAAGGTACAACTATGCAAGCTTCCATCATGGCATTTACAACCCCATGAAGCATGCTTCACCACCAGAATGCAAGTTCTGGCAGTGAAGCCCAAGAATAGGATTGGATTGTAAGAAAACTGCTGAAGAAAATATGCTAGTTAAGGAATAAGAAGTCCAGCTGGAAAGGGAGATATTAAGAGATAGAAGAAAGTATAGAGGAGAATTAATGAATGATATTAAGAGATCATGAAAAAGTAAAAAGAACTGAGAAATATACCCTCAGTTGGTATATTTTTGAGATAGGTGACTTGTGTAACACTATTATAAAAGGAAAGGTTTTGCTGAATTGATGCTGTTTTTCAATTCTTCAGTGCTTCAGAAATTATCCTTCCTACATGGTTGTCTCCAAAGTATGCTAGATCTGGAGATAGTTAATTAGCAGTTCTTGATCATGATCTAGCACAGTGTTTCCCAAACTGTGTGTCAGGACCCACCAGTGAGAGGTTTTTGAAACATTAAAAAAGCAACAACTTTGCAAGCATCCTTGCCCTGTTTGCAGAAAAACACTGTTAACTGGAATGCTAACCTTTGGTATGAGGCAATCTTCATACCCCCAAATGTCACATTTTCCAATTTTCTCTACTAATTGGCATGGCATAGATCACATGTGAACCCAGTTTCAGTCTTCTGTCTGGCCTGAAAGTCCCTAACTGCACATCTTGCTCTTCAATTAAACCTGGAATGACTGTAAAAAGGTTTGGGGGAACAGTCCTTGAACTCCATTTCGAGGGAGAATCTAGAAAATGTCTACACGCACATTCTATCTGTAAGATCTCTAGCAGTCTCAGGAGCACAGGACCCTATTTAATTAACAATATATTAATTATTATTAATAAATAAAATTATTTCTAGATTTTTTTTTGTCTAGTGGGTTGTGATAGATTGTCAATTTAAAAAGTGGGCCCCTGTGCTAAATTGGCAGAGCTCCGATTGGTGGAGCACTGATGTTTCACCAATGCGAGCTAGTGCCGGTGCTAATCCCCACAAACATGCCTTACAGCACATTTGTGACAGTATGTGCCAGTGGTAAACTGGCACACAGCGCTCAGGATTGGGCTCTAAATGAGGACTTCTCGGATTCAAATTTCATATATAGGTGGCCTTAGGCTGCAATCCTATAACACTTTTCTGGGAGTACGCCCCATTAAATACAATAGAAATTACTTTAGAGAAGACATGCATAAGCTTGTGCTGTTAGAGAAGCCTCTCCCTTGCAGCCCTGATTCCCTAGCTGCATTATGGGGATAATCACACTTACTTACAAGGTTGTAAGGACAACATCAAGATAACATGTGTGAAGGACTTTACACAGTCAGAAAGTAACATGTATAAGTTCCATTTAAATCAGTGACATTTCTGAATATTGAATGTATTCAAATCCCTTTAGGACGGTATGCCAGAAGAAATCAGGTTTGGGCTTTGGGCTCATGTTAGCTCATGGATTTCTTGCCCCTCCCAACTACTCATACTATGGGAAAAAGTGAACAACTGACATGCCTGATCTTGTCTGATCTTGGAAGCTAAGCAGGGTCAGGCCTGGTTGGTACTTGGATGGGAGACTGCCTGGGAATACCAGGTGCTGTAGGCTTATACCATAGTCTTTCGAGACTGAAGGTTGCCAACCGATCTGTGAGAGGGAGATCCCAACACAGGATCTGGTAGTCTGATCGCTCAATTTTCCTTGCAGAGAATTCAGGAATCTGATGACTCTTCCTGATCCCTCTCTAATTACACTTTTCCAGGAGGACAATACTATCCCTAAGATCCATGTGGTTAATGTACACTAAATGAAAAGTAATCTTTCAGTAGGAAAACATTTATATGAATCTCATTCACATAATATTGCTCACTTGAGAGCTGCAGAATATATCAACCGTAGATATAAAATATTGCCTATTCGGTCTGAGGTTTTTCTTGTATAAATTTGCGGCCCAACCCTATCATAAGAATGAATTCTTCTCCAGCAGCCGATTAATTTTCTTAAATTATGCTCTTTCTGTAGAGTTGCCCCACCCCACCCTCCTGAGCTACTGGAAAATAATGGATGTTCTTGGAATCTTTTGTGTGAATGACCAATATATTTACGGTATGTTGAAAAGAAGGCTCTGGGGCTGAAGCATTATTACAATAGAAGCAGAGCAACAGGCTCTAAATGCAATTGTCTGTGAAACAGAAATATATTCTGTTCCATGCTTATATCCAATGATCTTTATGTGCTGGATGTAATGCTGTTATCATATCTATTGGAATTTTCTCTCAGCTAAAAAGAAAGAAGTCTTTTTAAAAAAAATTCACATACTGTAGGACTTACAGGGTTGCTAGACAACATGTCTAAAGTTTCTATGAGATGAACTGTACTACTGAGGGTTACAAGACGTTCCTTACTAAATTTAAACATACTGTACCATTAAAAAACACTAGCATGGGGGGACCAACTTGTCAGGGCAGTAGGGGAGGATAGCCCTTTATTTCCTGATAGCAGAGTGGCATGGGAGCGTAGGGACATAGCACAAGAAGCAGACGATCCCAAACAGAGCCAAAGGAGCAGACACAGGCTTGTTTGTTGCAGAAGCATGTATTGGTAAAAGGAGCAGGCAGAAGAGTAGTCAGTCATACGGTCCAGAAGTCAGGGATACAGAGAGGTACAGTCACGATAAGCACAGTTCAAGTCACAGAACAAACCAGCAGCACGACACGCAGAAACTCCACCACAGCAACCTACATTTGGTGTCTGTTCTTGCCCCCATATATACCGGGGCCAGCCAATCAGAGTAGGGCGACCTCATAGTCACAAGACAGTCATTTGACTCACTCTGATTGGCTGTCCAGTGGTGCATTGCACCATTCCTCCATAGCCTACGTGACTGCACAAATCTTCCCAGGTCACATGGCTCCCACCTAACACAGGTGCAGTTGATTACTAATCACAAGCATATACAGTGCAGCTGTTCCTTTGCTACATTTCACACCGGGCCTGGACATCAAGGCCCCTCCTGCCACATCCTGGCTTACAACAATTCAGGGCCTGGGATGCCAAAGGCCTAACGCAACTCATAGAATACTAGACCAGAGGTGTCCAAACTTTATGGCAGGAGGACCAAATAATCTCTCTTGACACTGTGTTGGTGGCCAGAAAAAAAAGAATTAATTTCCATTTCAAATTTGAATAAATTTACATAAATGAATATATTCGAGATGGAACTTATATTAATGAATGAAGGTCTTACAATAGCTCAAGGCCTATAAAAGGCCTGCACTTCGCTGCTGCTGCTGCATCACAGACATGACACTGCAAGCAGTGGAGGGAGCTCTCATCCCACAGCTCATGTGAGAGGTTGAACAGTTACCCTCATGCTGAGAGCAGTTGCATCGCGCCAGCACAGGCTCCAGCAAGTCTCCGGAGGGCTAGAGGCTCATTGGAGACTGGGGGCTCCCCATGGGCCATATTAGGAGTGTTCGAGGGCTGCAAGAGACCCCCGGGTTGGGGTATGGGCACCCCGTAGTAGATGTAGAAGGGGTCTTGGAATTCATCTAGTCCATTCCCTGCGAAGCACAGGCAACTACAGCATCCCTACCAGAGAGCCATTCAGTCAGTACTTGAAAACCTACAACAAGGTAGAGTCCATAACTATACAAATTAGGCAGCTGCAGTGCCAGACAACTCTTACAGTTAGGAAATTTGTCCTCATGTCCAACCTAAATTCCTTGTTGTTTTGACACTTTGGTTCTAGCCCTACCCTCAGCAACCACAGAAAGCAAGGCTTCCCCTTCTTCAATGTGATATATACTTCATATACTTGAAATCAGCTATGATGTCTCCTCTTCTTCAGGTTAAACATACCAAGGAGTTTTAAATGTCCCACATAGGACTTGGTTTCCAGACCAGGCTTGTTACTCACCTCTGCATCCATTCCAGCTTATTAGGATCCTTTTTAAAACACAGTGCCCCAAACCGGACACCAAATGAGGTCTGTGTAGTACAAAATAGAGTGCAATGAATACTTTTCATTATATGGACTCTATGCTTCTGCTAATGCAGCCCAGAAATGCATTTTTTTGGGGGGTAGACACATCACGCTGCTGATTATTGTCCACTAACAGCCCAATCCTATTGGGCTGCCCCCCCTGGCGGAACAAGCGTTTCACCAATGCTGACTGCCTTATTTATTTATTTATTTATTTATTTATTTATTTATTTATTTATTTAATACCCACCTTTCTATCCTGCTAAGGGCAATCAAGGCCGCTTACAAATAAAACAATACTAAAAACATTGATATATGATTAAAACAGTAAGAGACAATAAACTTGGAACACTCTTAAAATACAGCCCCTCTGTGTCAGCATAAAAAAAAGCTTCCCTGAATAAAAAGGTCTTAAGACCACACCAAAAGTACTCAAGAGAGGGAGCTGTTCTCAATTCCAGGAGGAGGGAATTCCACAAAGGGGGTGCGACCACCAAAAAGGCCCTATTTCTTGTTGCCATGCCCCTCACCCCCACTGGTTGTGGCACAGTTAAAAGAGACCCCTCTGATCACCTGAGAGGATGGGTTGGATTGTATGGAAGGAGGCGGTCCCTCAAATACCCTGTACCCAAGCCATAAAGGGTTTTAAAAGTCAAAACTTTGAACTGAGCCTGGAAAAACTGGCAACCAGTCTAGTTGCTGAAGCAGTGGCCTGACTGAGTCAAACCAACAAGCCCCAGCAATCACACCGGTGGCTGCGTTCTGCATTAATTGCAGTTTCCAGACCATTTTCAGAGGCAGCCCCATGTAGAGTGTGTTGCAGTAATCTAATCTGGATGTCACTAGGGCATGGGTCACCATGGACATGTCTGAGCAACCTTAAGGCAGTCATAAAAAACATTCTGACAGCACAGGAAGGCATGTGCTGCTGGAGCGCTGGTAGGAAGACCAAAGCTCTCCTGTGAGAGGCAATGGATAGCCCTGGACCTGCCAAGGCAGGTAAGTTGGCAGGGGAGGCAAGATGGGGTGGGGGCCAGAATGGGAACATAGCAAGACAACAAGGGCAGAGAGAGTGTGGAATAGGGAGGAAAGGGCTGTGGGAGATGGGTGAACTGAGTCCAGGAAGGAGGCAGGTTCGGTGATAGCCTTATTCAGAGTCAGCCCTTCTAGTTCAGGGGTCTCTAAACTATAGCCTGAGCGCCACATCCGGCCCACCACAAGATTTCCTCTAGCCCACAATAACTTTTTTTTTTTTGGTCAGGTCATTTGCTAATGTTTGACATTTTTACTCATTATATATCATTTCTCAGTTTAAGCATGGCATTGTTTCTTTGTAATTGTCACATTTCTCATTTCTTTTGAGTCATATCATGCTAATTACAAAAATGATTAAAGTAAAACTTAGTCATTTAAATTTCATCCATTCAATTATAAGACTGAATTTTAAAAATGTGATTTTTTTTTTGTCCTGCAAAAATGTGTAAAATATACGAACTGCAAAGGAGGCCCCTGTTCTAACTCAGCGTTGCCTTCATAGACTGGCACAGCTGTCCATGATTGCAGACAGAGTTGTTGTTGTTGTTGTCGTCCCCCCTGCCTGAGATACCATAGATTGAACCTTCAACATTCTTTATGAAAAGCAAATGTTCCACCACTGAATTGCAGTCCCTCCCGTAAATAGTTCTGGCTGCCAGGCCTGCCCTAATGCCACAGATTCTTACTGAGTCCAGGGTCAGATGAAGCCCTGTTAACAAATAAATACCAGCCTCTATTCCAGAACGTTGTGCAGCTGTCATTATTAAATTATGACCAAATGGATCAATTTGGACTAAATGGGCAGAAACTTACAGCTGCTGAATGTTAACCAGCTTAAGCAAATGGTGTACTCTCTCCCTATTTGCAAGGAATATGCTAGAATACACAAGTTTTATCACAGCTATTAATAAAATGCAGTGTCATAAACAATAAAGTTTAATTAGTAACTGAAGTGTCTACAGCAATTAAATATGAAGGAAGTGTGCTGGAACACTGCAGGAGGGCTTATACTTAAACAACTTACATTGCAAATCATGTTTGCAGGAAGTTTCGGAAAAAACTTTTTAAACATTTCAGGAATGATAAGGGTGTTTTTTCTTCTTCAACCAAATGGGAACTATTAAATTTGAAGGGAAAAGATGGTCATTTTACCTTCCATTTTGGTCACAAGGCAGAACTATTTGCCAAGCAACTGCCCTAATCATGGATTACCTGTATGATCTATGCACTAAACTGAGAGCGAATGTAATGCCGAAAGTTGCCTATAGAGCAGAACAGTTTTGAATGACTCAAGCAAGCGAGCCATGCTACAAACAAAGAAGCACTGCAAATACAAAATGCAGTACACACATTAACCAATCCTTCTTCATGCCAAAAGTATGATGGTAAGCAAAACTCATCCACCTCCTACTGCATATTAACCTGTTGCTCCCAACTAATAGTAGAGCTACATTGGGGATAAACGGCATATGGCTTGTGGGTCATATCTTCTAGAGCAGTTGTTCTCAAACTGGTGGGTCGCGACCCATCAGTTCATGTAAAGGTTCCCCTGTCCCTTTAAGGGTCGGGGGAAAGGGAGAGGCAAGGAAGCGATCCCTAGGATCGTGTCCATATGTGGGGGTGAGGGTGGGTACTTGTGACTAACATTATGTAGGCAGGGCTGCAGCAGGCTGCAGGAGGTGCAGGGAGCCCTGCACAGCCCTCTGCAGCGCTCCCTGAGGCTTGGAACGTTCGGAAAAAGCGGGCACAATGCACTTCTGTTTTGCAGGAGGTGCTTTGCTCCTGCTGTTTCTGAACGTTCCAAACCTCGGGGAGCGCTGCAGAGAGCTGCGCACAGCTTCCCGCACATCCTGCAGCCTGCTGCAGCCCTGCCTACATAAAGTTAATCACAAGCACCCCTCCTCGCCCCCCGCTTAGCGAAGGAAGTGTATAGCGGCCGCTTTTTCCGAACTTTCCAAGCTCTAGCGCCTCCCCCGCAAGAACTTACTGAGGGAGTAAAGCCCCCTCAAAGTTTGAGAACCACTGTTCTAGAGTCTAGACTAGTGGTTCTCACACATTTAGCACCAGGACCCACTTTTTCGAATCAGAGTCTGTTGGGACTCACCGGAAGTGATGTCATGACTGGAAGTGACATCATCAAGCAGGAAAATTTTTACAATCCTAGGCTGCAATCCTACCCACACTTACCCAGGAGTAAGTCCCATTTAATATCATTGTTAAAAGAATATACATAGTAGCTTGTTAAAAGTACAGGTCTGTAACATTTCCCCAGATGCAGTCACATACCATGGTAGTATCAAGTCTAATATATTAAAAATAAAAAATTGAAATGAATGGGGACCCACCTGAAATTGGCTCACGACCCACCCAGTGGGTCCAAACTCACAGTTTGAGAAACACTGTTCTAGTCTCTTAAGCGTCTGGAAAAATCTTCCCTTGAATGGTTGTCCCTTGAATAACTGGCTCCATGGCTCAGGCATGACAAGGTAGCAGCACAAAGAGTTTAGCTGGAGAGCTATGGAGAAGTCTCTATTCTGAACATAAGCAAAGGACTATTTTCCTAGGAATTTATTTTTTCCTGAAGCTCAGTAGGTACAGATTCCAGGGTGGAAAACAGACTCCTGCTGTGCTGCTTTTAACACAAATTCAGTAGCAGACCAACAAAACCCTAAACCACATCAAGTTAGGCCTGACAATAGTCCATCAAGAGCAATGGAAATTTAGTCTACAATTCTATCCACACTTACCTGGGAATAAGCACTGTTGAATATAATGGAACTTACTTCTGAAAAGAAACACATAGATTTGGGCTCTTAGTAATGACTCTCATGTTCCACTGATTTCAATGGGACTGAAGAATGATAAACTTCTTCTCAATTGGAGTCCCTCCTGGAAGCATATCTTAGTACTGCACCTCAACCAAACTTGCAGTCTTTCTGTCAGCACTGTCTCTTCTATGAACCAGGTGGAATTAAACTGTGCTTCTTGGCATGTTCTTCGTATACTGTCACATTTAGGGTCTGGTGATATCCCCTGGAGCCTGTTATGACACCAAGTAACTCTCATGCAACTGATGTCTTTTTTTGACCTCTTGGCATTTCATGGAGCTTTCTTGTTCCCGTTTTATTAGCAGCTTATTGAGACTCCCCTCCCCAGTTTCTTTCTTATTATCTCTCTGTACTTTTAAGAAAAGGTAAAGAGTATAAATTTCTCACTTTTCTAGATCCATGGCTTTACTTCCCTGGTTCTCTTTAATTGGTTATTGACCTGTTGCTCCACAGTCATTCATCAAACGTGTTCTTGACTGCAAAGAAGTGCCTGACTCTAAGACTCTGCACAAAGGGTGCTTCTGTTACGTTGTCTTAGGTTCACCTACAGAGAAATGGGGGTTAATGCTGCTGAGTAAACCTTACAGGTGGGTCTGAAGACTGAAGAATTACTTTCAAGCTACTAAGAGAACTAAGAAAGAAAGAGGAGGCAGTGAAAGCCAAGTCCACTCAAAAACCTGAGGCCACACAAGCAGGCTTTCAACATGAGAGGCAGCTACCCTTCTTACACAAGTGTTCTCTTCCCCCTCCCCCCATAGAAATAATATCCAGGTCTTCAATTTATCTTTTGTGATTTTGTTCATAAGGGGTTTTAGATAGCTAATCATTGACTCTCCCCCCCTTCCCTTAAGCTGGTGTTCCTCATGCATTAGAGGTCTGCAGAGTTGAGCCTTCTGGGACTTTTCTTTTTCTGGTAGAGTCCTGGGAGTTACTAGCATGAAACAGAGGCATGGGGAGGCAAAGCCAGTGGCTTGTGTTTTAATTTACATTTTTACATAGGTATAGAATATGTTTGTTTGGAACTATGAGTTGTGGGAAGCTGCTGAGACATGTGCAGAGTGCCTTTAAGTAAACTATGATTTAGAATTATTAGTAATACTGTCAAGGGTCATTTATTTCATGTGCAAATGTTTTTAAAAATACTCATTGATGTAAAATTCTGTATGAGGGTCATTAAAATAATTTCTGGTTAAGTCATTTCTGCCCAATGCCACAGGGATCAAATATGCAGCATGTCTCTTATATGCAACAGGGATCAAATGTGTACATCTGTGGGCTGCATAGAAATGGGTTAAAAACAGGTGCAGGTGCTGTGTCCTGGGATGTTACAAATGGATATGGGGGATTGTACCAGCTATGCCACTTTGCTATAAGGTCAAGCTTTTTGGACTGTGACTTATAAAGGGGACCCCCTGTACACCATGGTGCATTGTTCTCCAAATGAACAGCCAGTCATACACTGAACATTTCCATTCCATTATATATCAGTTGTTTAGTTTGTCAGTCTGTAGGCCTCATAAAACAGATGACTGAGGTTGTATGGTAGTCACCAAAGTGCTTCTGTGTAATTGGGTAATTGCCTTAATATCACATGAAAGCTCTGTTCATATTGTGACTTCCCTCCTACAGCAGAAGTAACTCAGCCCAGTTTTGAATAAGAAGTAAACCGATGGCTTTTGCTGCTATCATACAGTTCAGGCAATTGCACGATTGCTGCAAAAATACATTTGTATGCAAACCTTTTGGGACTGATTCACATGTCCAAGAAGCTGTGAGGTGACCACTTTCAATGCTGCCACCTGGAGGCTATTCAGCACGACAAGCCATTTCTCACACGGAGCCTTCAATTTCTGTCACGCCATGGCACACTCTCCCAAATGTGGCTTTGCAGTGGTGTGGAGAAAATTGGAGTTTTCACCTCTGTTTCTCCTTCCACTTAAGTCAGTGGGTAAACAGACACAGAGAAGCTAACACACAGGAGGTCAGCCCCTGTTCCTTAGCTGCTGTCTACAGAAAGACAGACGAGGAAGACAAACACTGACATCTGAACTCTGCATTGTGCTAAAATGCCGCTTCTTCCCAGTAGCTTCCATGGAGCATGGAGCCTGCCCCTTTTAAAAGGGCCTTATGGTTTGAAAGCCATGTGGAAGGTGAAAGATTAATAACTGTGGCATATAATTCCCCTCTATCTTTAGAACTACTTCCAGTATGCTATTAACTTATCCACAGCCTCTCAATGTAATTTGCAGTGCTGCAGCTGGAGCAGAGCTCTGCCAAGCTGGCAGGATCAGCTTCTCAAGGGAGGTGTGAGGAATTCAGCCTCCAGGTTTACAGAAGGCTCTTGGGATCAAAACCTGCTCCTCAAACCCACATTGCCAAAATATGTAGTATGTGCTAAATGCAAAATGCTAGGACTGGGTTAATATTAGCTATTTAACTATACATTTGATAGCAGAAGCAAGTGGTATAGCCTGCAGTTTCTAACCAGGTGTTCAGACAGTCAGGGGTGCATACAATAGGTCATAATGGGGCTACAGAGGGACAAGCTGCAAATTGAAATAAAAATCTTTTGATACTCTATTGCCTTATGTCATGAGTGGCTCTACCAGTGGCGATCCTGGCCACTGCACTTCCTGGGGCACACCTGCAGGGGTGTGCCCCCACCTGGAGGTGCTACCCCCCCTGTGCCTCCTGGAGGTGCTTGCCTCCCCCCACCAGGCATTCTGAGGACTGGGGAGGCTGTGCCCATCCTCCATGACCCTCTGAGGGCCTTCTGGAGGCTGAAAATCATCACCTCCAGTTTTCAGCCAAAAACCAGAAGTAACTATTTTCAGCTCCCAAAAAGGCGTTCTGAGGGCTGAAGAAGCTCAGCCTCCCCGCTCTCTGAAGGTCTTGTAAAGCCTTCTGGAGGCCAAAATTTGAAACGTCTGGTTTTCAGGCTGCACGCAGCTTCCCCTCAGAATGCCTCTGGGGGCGGCCCTTAGGGGGTGGCTCTCAGATTGGTGTGCTGATATCAGTGTGCTGACTGAGTGCCATGGGAAGGCTGCTGGGGGGAGTAGATGGTGGGAAGACACTGCCTCACCACGCCTGGCACCAACGACATTTGCACACCTTGCCCCTCCTCAGGTACACCACTGGGTTCTACACACATTGCCTTGGAATGGCTTCCAGATGGTTCTTATCTGAGTTTCTGCTGTCCTGTGCAGGGCAGGTTGATGTTCCTCATGATATGGAGTTCTGGTCTAATGAAAGACTGAACCATGAATCAAGGTTTCCCCAGTTCAAACCTTGCCTCAGCTGTGATAACTCACAAGTGGCTTTAGGCAAGCCACTTCCTCTTGACCACGGCTGCCATATTGGGTTAATAATACCAGCTTTCAGGGTTGTTGTAAGGATTGCATCAAAATGCAAAGCACTTTGCACACTCAAAAAAGCATTGCACAAATGCTACATATCAATACTGTGTAATGGGATGTTTCCTATATACAGTGGTTGTAAATTACTTTTGTAACTGTTCTGGGGAAGTCATTGCAGCAAAGATACCATGTCAAGCTACGCTTCAGTTATCATCCTGATGGAATCCCTAGATAGACTGTAGCTGACATGAGCACTGGCAATATAGGGGCATTTGTACCACATCACATGCCATAGAGTTGCAAATTGGCAATGTAAGGAGCCATTTTTTCATTTCTGCTGTGACCTTTACATTGTTATAGAGATACTAGGTTCACTCCCCCCAAACCATCCCCCATGACCAGTCCTATTCTATGGATCCCTGTGACTATGGCTAATCTGTGTTCGCTTCTGAACTCCCTAGAGTAGTGGTTCCCAAACTTTTGAGCACCAGGAGCCACTTTTTGAGCCCAATTATCATGCTCGGAGAGCCCATGGGATTTGGAGAAATTGCTTCCCGGGGCCACATTCAGCCTGCAAGCCTTATCTTTGACACCCCTGCTCTAGCCCACTACCTTCCTCTCCTTGACATCTCTTCTTTCACTTAGTTCTCCTCTTCCCTTTTGAATCCAGGGAGCAAGAGGAACAGAGCGACCACCTGTGCATTGCCGTGTAAGCTGGGGTGGCAGGGCCGACTTGAAGCCAATTGAACCAATTTCTCCAAATTGGGCCCTCCGCCTAAGGGTCCCCCGTGCTAGGGCAATCTACTGTAGTCTTGTATGCAATTTCATATTAAAATATCCTTAGATGCATTCAGTTCATTAATTCACATGCATTTTAGGTGCATATTTTGATTGCTTTCCATTCCACCATAGAGATATAAAGTCTATAATAAATTTTATTTATATCTCTAAGATTCTACAGACCTTGGCTGTGAACCTGGGGCCCTGCAGAAATGTTTCCAGTTGGGCTCCACAGCTCCTAAAGCAAGTCCTTGTCTTTGGTACAGAAAGGCATTGCAAAAAAGAGAGGGTAGTGGCAGTTGACCTGCTGTGTTGGCCCTAACAGCAGTGTGCATGTAAATTAAGAGACCAAATGGATCTTGGCACATTTTGATATAAAGTTGCAGACGTGTAAGCCTACAAGTAAAAAACAAAATGCATAAATCACCTTTGAAAAGTAAATAGTTACAAAACCTTTGGTTTAAGTGATTGCAAAATATTTGGTAAAAATATTAATTTAATTTTTTTTTTACCCTAGCACAAGGGGCCCTTAGGTGCGGGGCCCAATTAAAGTCCGAAGAGCTTGGTCCAGCCCTGACATTGCTTTACCAGCACTGCAATGTCTTGCACCCAAACTCTTAAAGTTGTTTTACAGCAGGGCTCTTTCAAATAGTCCCAAAATTCAAAGCATTCCAGGATCTAGCATTGCAGGGGAATAATCTCGCTTCCTGAGCTTGAGACCATCAGTATTAGCATTAGTGCCATGACACTATGCAACAGACATATGGAAGTGTTATTTGTTTCTCATTTAGCAAACAGATAAGAATATGGAAATAGTTTCAGTCCATTTGTTTGATGAGCTTCCTAAGCCAGTAATAAACAAATCAATACAATTAGTTTTGGCTCATCATCATTTAGAAACCTTCACTACTGGGACACAATTTAATTATACCTCTTGCACTACAGCAGCAGAAAACCATTGAAAATGGGCTACTTTGCCATTTATTGAACCAAAAAGGAAGAGCAGAGGGATACATCAGAGACAGCATTTATCTTCTAAGTAGGGTGTGCAGGATGCAAAGCATATTGTACGGTACCATTTCCTGATTGCAGGGATGAAATATTCCTCCCATTAAGGGTTCGTGAACAAACCCAGTGTAAACTCAGCTGTGCAGAGGGAGAGACTGTGAAATCTAACATTCTTCACGTGAGGACTGCAGTTAATTCGGGATGCATCAATCTCACTCGGAATTGATGATAAAGTACACTAAATTTAATTGATTAATTACACCTCAAAGTGATGTATCATTTGGAAGAAAAAAACCACCATGTGCACATTTCACTGAAGAGATGAATGCTTTTTTCTCCTTGTTTTTCCTTCAATAAAGCACTAATACGTTGGGTGGTCTTGTCAATGGGTACCTCTTGAACTACAGCATTGTGTAGGATAATGGTTAAGGTATCTCACTGCAAATGTTTTCCTCAACCAATTCTTTTACATTTACTGAAGAGCACAGACACATTTGAAAACAGAACTGGGATGTTTGCTATTGCCCCGGTCTCATCCTTGGGGCAATATCATAGCAGAAGAGATGCAAGGTATCTCATGCATGATGCACTTTTATATCCCAATAGCCCCAGAAGTAGTGCCGGCTAGCCTTTTTCTTTTGTTACGTCCAAAGTATATGACAGTGCCACTTGTTCATATCATCCTTCCGTGACTTGCTGAGGTTTCATGTCCAGTTTACCAGGAAAGAGAGAGCAATGCAGTGTAGTGGAAGAGGAAACCAGAGAGATTGATGTCCGGGGCTTCTGAAAAGAGCAATAGAGCCAGTGCAGTGTTGTGTGACTTCTGAGGTTTTCTTACTGAGCCACTTAACATTACAATTAAAATATTATAGTTCAAGTTGCTTTCACAAAGAGAATTTGGATTGCAATGCATACCTTGCACGAAATCTTTACTCTAGGTTTCTGCTTGCCAACAAAGAAGGGTGGAAAGAGACTTATAGATTACACAGCAGCATCCTGGCAAAGGCTTTTAAAATGCCAATTTGCCCTGAAATAAAGCATTGCCCTAAGCCACCTCAGCGTTGCCACTACAATATTCCCAACTGAGTGCCTCTGGAAGAGAATCCCAGAGCGAGTGAAACAGAAGATTTTCCTGCAACAGAGAGGTGGTCTTAATCATTATTTGACAAAGTCCCTTTACATTTCACTGAGCAAAGTCTGCAAAAATAATGAAGTCTTGTTCATGTCTTTTCATGGTTACTTTCATTGATAGTATGGTGAAGCCATTCAAGATAGTTCAAACAGAGATAAGAATTGTAAAGCATTTTGTGTACTGGGAGTGCAACAGAAATTAATAGGCATAGTTTGCCTTGGGACATAGTGCGGTGCTTGGGACATCTTTACCTGCTGCAGTGGGGGAGGGACAGAGACAAGCTGAAATGGTGGGCAGTACAGCCTAGGCATCTCAGCTGTGCATTTGTGGAAGGAGTGCCTTTGTTTGCACCATCCCTAAACTGGAGATCTTGCACTTGCAGGTTTGATGAAAGTGTGCAAGAAGCATGATAAGGAATGTTTTGTTTCTAGAGTGCTGTGGCAGAGGCTGCAGCCACAGCATCAGGGTGGGGTGACACTCCAAGTGGGGTGACAACTCCAATTTAGTGTGACATCTTGTTCCTTAGACAGCTGTTCCTTGATTGGCTGGGAAAGTGGAATTGGACTGTAAGGGCAAATTAATGAGAGATTTCTGTAGTCTATGCCCCTGATTTTACTAGGGGCCCACCTCATGTGCTGCTTTGCCTGGACCTAAACCCAGAAGGCAATGATGGAACAGCAGTGGAAGCAAGTATGAGGAGAACATAGAAAAAGAACTTAGCAATAGCTAGCAACTTAGTGGCACTTTAGTGGGAATGATGAGCTGAGAGGGAATTAGACCCCATCAGCACTTACACCTATCTTAGTTTTTGAGGCAACCTCATGTTCTGGAGATGGCAGCAGATAATCTTGTTTGGGCACCAATTGTTTAAACTTGGTGTTGAGTTGCAGGGAATGGATGGTTTAGAATAGAACAAAGAGCATAGGGATAAGGTGAATATCTTTACTACACTGGGACTCAGAGACTGGAAGGCTCCATTCAGGACCATTCACACATGAAGAACAGTTCTTTGGGAAGGGATCAGCCTTGGGGCTTACAGGTCACAAGACTCTGTGGGGGCCAACAACAAGTGAGTATACACTTTAGCAGATCCTCCTGGAAATTCTTCTCCACCCCCCTCATTTAGTATTTTTATCATCAGACCTTTACATAGCAAAGATCTGTGTACATGTTCAGTGAACTCACAAGGAATGGCATAACGGGTGGCACACGCACACACAAACACCCTGTACATGGCATGACTGCAATATCCCTATGTATGTACATGTGTACATAGAAGGGATGATAAACATGTGCCAACAATTGGGGCTTGCTGCCCTCATGCCACTGTACTAACCTTTGGGAGGACCAGCCTGGATACCACCAGTTCTGGCTGACACTATTATTTATGCCATTTGTTACTGGCGCCACTGTTTCTTCAAATGACTGTCACAATCAAACTGTTGCTGATAGACAATCAAACTCCTGTGGTTCAGTAGGTAATCAAACTTGGTAGTTGAAGCATAATTAAATTAATTTTGTTGGTGGGTACTAAATTAATCAAAACCCTTCATTAGCTAATTCCAGAGGGGAAGCTGCATTATTTGGTTGTAGCAATAATGACCAAGAATCACTTGGTACCATAAAAATGAATTGCTTTAATGTGGTGTAAGACTACATGGCTTAGAGACTACCTCATTAGAAACATGCTATGTTATCCTCTGTAGACATATGTATGTCATATGGGGCAGGGGGTCTGGTCTAGAGGGTAGAGCCTCTGTTAGCCTGAAGATAACATCAGAAGGTCGCCAGTTCAAGGACACTGGCAGCTCCCTGAACGGCTGAGAATGGCGAGACCTTGAAGCAGTTGACAAGCCGAGCTGAGTGATTCCACCTGCTCTTGGTGTGAGCAAGAAGCGTCTTGGCTGCCCTCCATGTGAGAGATGGAACTGCTTGTCAGCCTGTATGGGAGAACTGGAGGCCAGAAGTGAAACCAAATCAGGAAGATCCATTCTGAAATGTTGTTGGTTCTTGAAAGAGAGAACCTCTATGATTGTAAAAATCCCCTTGAGGGATTTAGAAATGCCTGCCTATGTAAACCGCCTTGAATAAAGTCAGAGGAGTAATCTGATGATCAAAAAGGCGGTATATAAATACCGAGTCATTATTATTATGTATGTGTGTGTGAATATATATCTTATTTCAAATAAACAGGTTTGTCTTTAAGGTGCCACAAGACTCTTTTTGTGTTTGTTTTTGCTGCTACAGACCGACATGGCTACCAGTGTTGCATCTGAACTGTATGTGTGTGTGTGTGTGTGTGTGTGAGAGAGAGAGAGAGAGAGAGAGAGAGAGAGAGATGATGTGGGCTGTAGTCCACAAAAAGTTTATGCCAAAAGATTCCTTCTATTGGTTACCTTGCCAATTGCCAGACAGTTGTGTTGAGGAGAGTTGTTGCTTGGCAACAGTTTCTGAGCAAGCAAACCGTTCTGTTTCTGAGAACAGCTTTATTAACATTCCAGTAAGGGGGTGGTGGCGGCGGCCACTGAGCTATTCATGGAGGGGCAATCCTTTTCCCAGAAATAAATTGAAGAGCCATCAGTTTTCTCAACAATTCACGGAGGGCTGATCCGTCTTGGAACCATTCGTTGAGGGGCATTCTGTTTTTAAGCAATTCATGGAGGGTGATTTGCTTTGAAGCAATTATCTGAAGGGCAAACTGTTTCCGGGGCAATTTGCAACCACCCACCAGCTTGTTGGCTTTCATTACACCTTGTTAGACCTTTCAAATAGTTGCTGTCTAAGAAGAGCAAACAGGAAAGTGCCCCAGGATGGAACCTGCCTGTGGAAGTTCAAACAGACTGGCAGGAGAAATATGGGTTGCAGATAGGGCTGTATCCATAAGGCTAACTAGGCTGAAGCCTAGGAACCCTGTGGGGTCCAGGGCCCATCATGTTTTTTTGTTGTTGTTTTTTGCTGAGGCACTGTTACCTGTGTTTTAGGGCTCCAGTGGTTAACCCATTTCTCCCCAACCCACAGATGTACACATTTGATCCCTGTTGTATATATACAACGTTGGCAGAAATGGCTTAAGGCACTTTGCAATTGCTACTCTGCACTGTAGCAATACGTGTATATATTCAGGTATTTCATTCACTTCAAAATATTACAGTATTGAACATACCCCCCAAAATGTGCTTTCCTGAAGAGTTCTACTCATGTAATAAAAATATTTTAGCAATTGTGAATTGAATTCATCAGGAGACCTTCAAAATGGATATAGGGCTATGTGCTGTGACCTAGTAACTACTGTACCAGGATCAGCTGTAGCGGGATGAAAGATTGAAGTGCCCAAAATAGGAGGGCCCTACAAAAAGAGGGGGCCCAAAATACCTGAAAGCCTAGGAGCCCAGCCATAAGTTGAACAGTCCTGGCTGTAGATTCACATCCAAGGAACTAACATGAACACAGCTTGGATGGGCCTGAACTGGGTGGTGTCTCATTGTCAACCCTGAAAGACAATCTGGGAAAGGATGGTGCAAGCCACCCGTTTCTCAGATGTGCAGGTAGAAGCAGGGATCGGAGAAACTGCATCAGTAGCAATGGAACTTTCTGTAAAGCCACTTTCAGTGGAGTTCATTGAGTCATTGGGCTGCCACTACTTTCTTAAAGTTGACTGGCAGGAAAATGAGATGCTGACCAGTGGCACCTGCATCGCTTAAATCCTTCTCTGAGCACAAAGCCATTAAATATAACAGAGCAGATCAAAGCAGTGAAATGTACTGATGGCTGAGCTTTGCTAAAATTTATAGTTCCATAGCCTTCCACAATACTACCATAGCAGACCCTGTTGGTATAGTTTAGTTCTGGGGTCAGCGGGAAGCAAGGAGAGGAAATTACTGCCGGGTTTGTGAAAAGTCACCTCAAGGACATTTGTCCTATTCTATTTAGATGATTTTCTTTACTTAGGTCTGTAAAGACTTCATGCCAGCTGTGCTTTCCAGTCAGCTTCTGACTTCACTATTTGCTGAATCTGTTTTTAAGCAATATTTGTGAACTTCTAGGCAAAGAGACTGAGACCCACTAATGAGAAGGGTGTCTACTAGGGATACAGAAGCAGGACTGTCAACCATAGAGATGCCTTCCAAAAATAGACAAATTACACATAGAGCTTACTTTGTATGCCCATTTGGGTAGCAGGTCAATAACAAGATGCTTCTCTCTGGGCCAAGGCTCATTAGTCTGGCATGGATGGTCACACAAATGCTACAACTGGTTGAAAATGAGAAGTGACTGTATAAGCACGTGACCACTTGGTGACAGCTTGATGACCTGATGAGGAGCCTCTTGAATGGAAAGGGGAGGGCCTCTGTTTTGTACAGCAAAAGAACAAAGCAGTAGCCGCAGAAGAGGTGGCTAACCACTTGGGTAAATGTGCCATCAGTCACTTCCAAAATTCAAATAGGGCCATACCAGAGATGGGCAAATAATGCAGATCATGCTAAGCAGCTGTTTTTGACCACTTGAGTCATGGACATCACTGACCCTGACTCAACTCATGACTCAGGGCCAGTGATTCAGGGCCAGTCTCGACTTAAATGACACAACACCCTATCTCTTCAGTGTGTGCGTGTTCTTTCTTGCTTACTTTTTTTTCCTTCAGCGTTTCTGTGTCACACCGAAAGACCTCGTGGGCAATCTGGAAGCTGGCATTCAGAAGGACAGCAGCAGCAGACATGGTGGGAGAGTAGGTTGGCTCCAGGAGGCAGGGACTGGGGAGGCTGATGGAAGGAGGAAAGTTTTTGGGGGGGGGCTGTGAAGTTTTGCTCGGGGAAGTCCTTGACTTGTGACTCAACTCATTTTGAGAAATGATTCTGACTTGGGACTTAAAAGACTCGAAATTTGTCTCAAGTTGTCATGCCGGCTGTGCACTATGACTTGAGAGTCAAGTCACAGGGTTACTGACTCGCAACTTGACTTGTGACTCGGGTTCAATGACTCCAACACATCCTTGGGCCATGCCACCACTTTCCAGTATATGTGTATTCCTCTATAACAGTCATTTCCAACCTTTTTCAGCTCATGGCATATGACAAGGCACTAAAATTCTCAAGGCACACTGCCAGTTTTTTACTTATATTATTATTGTCAGGGTGCCCTCCTCTCTGCCAGGCCCACACTTACCTTGCAAGGGGACCAAGGAGACACAAGGGGAAGGCAGCTTGGCCAGGTGAGAGCTGCCTGGCACAGGCAAGTCTGCCCAACAGCCTCCCACATCCCCAGCTCGTGGGGAGACACCTGCTGACAGGGCACCTCTCCCTGACTGGAGTACCTGGTGTCGGGGAGAAGGTGGGAGACCAGAAGGACCTGACCCAGTAAGAGGTAAGGGAGGAGGGAGAGACAAGAGAGATAACACCAGGAAGAGAGGCCCTGGGTGGGGTGCCTTTTATGCCTTCCCCAGTAAGGAAGGGATGGGGCTGAAGGAGGAAGCAGCCTATATAACTGACAGGAGGGCTATGATGAGGGCAGAAAGTCAGGACTGGAGAGGCAGCAGGCTGTGTCTTCAACAGCTTCTGCCGCGGGCTCAGTCTAAAGGGCTATGTCAGGGAGGAGGACCAGGGTGACTCAACCCCCTTCCTCTGAGACAACCTGAGGCCTCCTGCAGGATCCCAAACAGGGACCACCCCCAAGCAAAAGCTGCCTTCTCCCCCAGCCCTCCAGACACCCCTACAATTACATTGCAATTAGTTTTTAATTAATATAATTAATACAATGAAATCATTACATGACAATTAAAGAAATTCAAAAGAAGCTTGGAGAGGGAAGTATATGGGATTTTTGGAAAGGAGGAAAAATATTTTGGAGTAGGGTGTTCAAATTGTTATCAGAAGTGCCAGAAAATGTTGGCAAAGAGAGGTCAGACTGAGCATATATTGGAAAAATGTGGGGTGAGGGGCATGGGGAGACATGATTGAATTAAGTGCAAGATTCAAATGATGTGGGGGGGGGGAGAGAGAGAATGTGAGGCAATTGATTCTGGACTTTGGAAGGTGGGGACAAGTGGGGGGAGGGACATTAGCAGAGGTACTGGAGTAGGGGAGAAGAGGAGCGGGAAGTGTTAACTGCATGCTCATATATTTGAGGGAGTGTGACCAAGAGCTCAATCCTGTGCATGTCTATTCAAAAGTAAGGCCCATTATAGTCAATGGGGCTTACTCCCAGGTAAGAGTGGATAGGATTGTGCCGCAACGCCCTTACTGGCAACACAGGAAGCGTCGCTTTGGAGAGTTGCAGGCAAACTGTGGCAACGAAAGGGATCTCTCAAGGACCTTTTTCAGCCAGCCAATCCTTCATATGGTGGCCTTGGCGGACTCCTGCTTTGCTCCCTTGGTACCTGCTTGCCTGCCTGATGCCTTCTGGCTTCCTCGCACTCACTTCAAGGTTCCCGCCTGCCCAGAGCTCCTCCAGGCTTCTCCGGTTGCCCAGTCAGCTTGTGCAGAGCAGGCAACGGCCATCTTCTTTACGTGAGACGCAAAGCAGCTGTGACAAGCCCCTTCGCTGGCTGCTCCAGTTATGTGTGCTGCCATGCACGGCTGCTGCCTGCCTCCTCTGGCCCCGTAGCACACCAGTTGAAAACTGCTGCTCTATACCTTGGTGAGGCTGGATGCCACTACAACGCAATTCTATGCAGGTCTACTCAGAAGTAAGTTCCATTGTATTCAATGGGGTTTACACTCAGGAAAGTATGCATAAGATTGCAGCCATAGTTTACCAGGGAGCAGGCAACAATGCAACAAGGAAAGCAGGCAGGAGTGGAAGACTGACTCCTTACCACAGCCAAGGTTTCTCCTGACCAGGTATACCACAGATCACTGCTGCTGGTGCCAGTTGGGAACAAAGGCCAGAACTCAGCTAGCCATGCACTGTAAACTGAGGACACCTTTACATGCACTGCTTCAATGTTGCACAATCTCACATTAGAGGAGTGACCATGTGTGAATCTTATCCGTGCAGCTGGCACCCTAATGATTTCCCTAATGCTATAGCAGTTCTCTGTTGAGTGAATGTGATAGCATGTGATAAAGTGACTCCTTGTTTCATGGAATCAATGTGTGTGTGAAGGGTACCTTCATTCATTTTGGATATTATGCATTCAGGAAAGCCTGGATTATCATGGATAACGAACATTACAGTAAAACCTTCAAAAATCAAATCGATTTAGCCAAACACAGAATTATGGAAGAAACAAATATACAAAGGCTTCCAAACCACAGGTTTTAATCAAGAACGCATTAAGGGTGTATGAACTGTGAGGAAATTATTGCACTGAGAATTGGGGCTTTTTTTTTCCTCCCAGATTTCACGATTGCTGATTCCAGGTCACTTTGTACATTTTCTATATGCATTGGATTAGCGCTAATAATACTACATATATGCTTGAGAATGAAGACTGGATTGCATATGTCTTAAAATCTCTTTATTTTTATTCAGTTTTTTAAAAATGCTCAACCACAATGTCGCATCTACACAGCTTCTTACATTTAATATAGGGTATTAATTCAGTTTTGTCGCTTGAAAAGAATTGAAGATGAGATAAAATAAGCAATATATAAGAATGCCACCTAATCGAAATCCCTGGTAACTATTATTATCATGCCTTGGTGGAGGGAAAGAAAAAGACTTCCAAAAGATAACTCAAAATTCTAATTTCTCTGCATAAAATGGAACTCCAAATAATTGAGAATAGCAACTCTGATGCAAACCTATTTTGGTTCAGCTGCCTGAATATTAATTCAGACCTTAATGAAAAACAAATCTTCACAATTCTTGCTACCTCTCTTCAGTGTTTAATGCAAACTGGTAGCACAATGACCAGCATCACAAAGCCTAGCATTTGAGATTATTTTCTTCATTTTAATTTTAAATTCTCATTTTATCAACAGAAATTTAAGTGTGATAGTCACACCAACCTTTCAATATTCCACAATACAACTGTTAACGCTAAAAATTATTGATTGGATCTTTGTTTAAATGATCTTATGTGCTGCTATTAATTAGCCCAATTCCCTTACAACCAGAGGACATTTAGCCCAATCCTAACCAACTGCTGTACCGGCAGAACATGTGCCCTGTAGCAAAAGCATTACAAAGCACTTTGCAACAGTACTATTAGCCAGTGTACTGGCAGGAAGGTGAAATTCTTCTTGTCTGCATCAGTGGATTGAAGGATGCTCGCTGAACCAGGTTAAGTCTGGTGTAGGGGCAGGGGTGGACAGGCAGGGGAAGTTAAATGGGGTGGAGGGGAGTGGTGACAAGGGTGAGTAGACTGGGCCTGGGAAGGGGTGGGATCAGCGATACCAGCACGCCCCATATCCTATCCCCCTTCCCAGTTGGTTTTGCCTGCATGGATGAACTCAAGATTTGCACCTCCATGCATTCTGGAGAAATTTGGCTCATTTTACTTTCCCTTTCAGCCTCTTTCTAACTAGTCACTTTTTTCTCACCCTTTATTAGTGAAGAGAAAAATATACAATCAACATTTTTAAAAAAAGAAGAGGAAAAATGGAAAAAATATATATACGTAGCAGCAATACTACATACAGGTGGAGCCTATTTATCCACATTAGTTCTGTTCCCTGACTCAGCAGGATTAACAAAAACAGTGTTGCGCTAAATTCCATAGATTTACGCTGCAGCCTGACACTTATTATTATTATTATTATTATTATTAACAACAGTATTTATATACCGCTTTTCAACTAAAAGTTCACAAAGCGGTTTACAGAGAAAAATCAAATAACTAAATGGCTCCCTGTCCCAAAAGGGCTCACAATCTAAAAATCTTCCAGCACTTGGGGTGGAAGGAAACTAAGGCAGCTGTTGTCAATCCCCTCCCCTCTGCTCTTTCACAGGTGGGATGCTAAGCTTTTAAGAGTCCAGTCCTATGCATTTCTACTCAGAAGTAGTTCTCATTGTAGTCAATGGGGCTTACTCCCAGGAAAGTGTGGAGAGGACTGTAGCCTAAATTTCATGCTTTGCTTGCTGGGAAGGCTTGCTTGTGTCAGTGATTGCCTGCACCATTGGGGGGGGGGGAATTTGGCAAACACTCCCTGGGTTTTTTAAAGCAATCCCCTCTGTTGCTACCACACCTGCCACTGTGTGTGTGAGTGAGTGAGTGAGTGAGTGAGTGAGAGCTCCACCTTGCTGTGTTCTTGCTACAGTGGTTTACCGCCCCCCCTTCCCCCTCTGCTGCCTCAGGGGCTCCAAGAGTGTTACTGTTCCTTTGCAAGGGGAGCCTCTTCCTTGGCTCCAGGGCTATTTCCCTGCCTGGGCGAGGCAGAGCCTTTTTGCAGTGTTTTGGGCTCCTCCAGTGCAGGACAAAGGAGGCAAAGGTGTGTGTGACTTTCAGTTCCCACCACCCCATTCCAGTTGAGACAAATCCGCAGATAAAAAATTTGTGGAAAAATAGGCTGCACCTGTACATTGACATAACGAGCAAAACTCAAATTATATTTTTCCAAGTTGTTCATATCAACATGCACCACAACCATTACTTCCTCCCCAGCACTCTTTATCAGCCTATCTAGATGAGCTGTCGTGTCTTTCTTCAGTGTGTAATTAATCTGTGGAACTCCTTGTCACAGGATTCAGTGATGGTATCTGGTTGAGATGTCTTTAAAAGAGAATTGGACAGATTTCTGGTGAAAAGGTCGATCACAGGTTGCAAGTTGTGAAAGGTATACACAACCATCTTGTTTTACAAGTAGGCTAGCTCTGAGTCCCAGATGCAAGGGAGTGGCACCAGTATGCAGGTCTCTTGTTATCAGGTGTGCTCCCTGGGGCATTTGGTGGGGCCACTGTGAGATACAGGAAGCTGGGCTAGATGGGCCTTTGGCCTGATCCCGCAGGCTCTTTTTATGTTCTTATGTCATCCTTATGGTGAAAGAATGCCTTCACATAAGAACATAAGAACAGCCCTACTGGATGAGGCCATAGGCCCATCTAGTCCAGCTTCCTGTATCTCACAGCGGCCCACCAAATGCCCCAGGGAGCACACCTGATAACAAGAGACCTGCATCCTAGTGCCCTCCCTTGCATCTGACATTTCTAAAATCAGGAGGTCGCACATACACATCATGGCTTGTAACCTGTAATGGATTTTTCCTCCAGAAACTTGTCCAATCCCCTTTTAAAGGCATCTAGGCCAGATGCCATAACCACATCATGTGGCAAGGAGTTCCACAAACCAACCACAAGCTGAGTAAAGAAATATTTTCTTTTGTCTGTCCTAACCCTTCTACCACTCAATTTTAGTGGATGTCCCCTGGTTCTGGTGTTATGTGAGAGTGTAAAGAGCATCTCTCTATCCACTTTATCCTTCCCATGCATAATTTTGTATGTCTCAATCATGTCCCCCCTCAGGCATCTCTTTTCTAGGCTGAAGAGGTCCAAACGCCGTAGCTTTCCTCATAAGGAAGGTGCCCCAGTCCAGTAATCATCTTAGTTACCCTCTTTTGCACTTTTTCCATTTCCACTATATCCTTTTTGAGATGTGGCGACCAGAACTGGACACAATACTCCAGGTGTGGTCTTACCATAGATGTGTACAACGGCATTATAATATTAGCCGTTTTGTTCTCAATACCTTTTCTAATGATCCCAAGCATAGAATTGGCCTTCTTCACTGCCGCCGCACATTGGGTCGACACTTTCATTGACCTGTCCACCGCCATCCCAAGATCTCTCTCCTGATCTGTCACAGACAGCTCAGAACCCATTAGCCTATATGTGAAGTTTTGATTTTTTCCCCAATGTGCATGACTTTACACTTACTGACATTGAAGCACATCTGCCATTTTGCTGCCCATTCTGCCAGTTTGGAGAGATCCTTCCGGAGTTCCTCACAATCACTTCTGGTCTTCACCACTCGGAAAAGTTTGGTGTCGTCTGCAAACTTAGCCACTTCACTGCTCAAACCTGTCTCCAGGTCATTTATGAAGAGGTTGAAAAGCACTGGACCCAGGCCAGATCCTTGGGGCACACCGCTTTTCACCTCTCTCCATTGTGAAAATTGCCCATTGACACCCACTCACTGTTTCCTGGTCTTCAACCAGTTCTCAATCCATGAGAGGACCTGCCCTCTAATTCCCTGACTGTGGAGTTTTTTCAGTAGCCTTTGGTGAGGGACCGTGTCGAACGCTAGAAGCCTCAAGGAAGACATCAAGACATCGATAGAAGACTCAAGGAAGATTCCATAACTCACCTACTCACAATCAATTCTACTTCCCAAGTGCTCCTATTTTTGGACTGCTGAAAGTTGGCAAGCATATTGAGAGATGTACACTTATTTGGGCAAAGTGCCCTAGGTTCACTTTATTGTTTACTCTGAGCAATTAACTGTAGATTCTTCAATACTATACAAACAGCCACTTAATAGCTGCCGTATTTTTCGCTCCATAAGACGCACTTTTTCCCCCCAAAAAAGTGGGGGGGGGGAAGTGTGTGCGTCTTATGGCGCGAATACTGCAAAAAAGAGTGCACGTTATGTTATGCTTCATGCCAGTTCATGCTCACATTCACCCTAAGAAGGGGGAGGATCTTCATGCCAGTTTATGATCACATTCACCCTAAGAAGGGGGAGGATCTTCATGCCAGTTTATGATCACATTCACCCTAAGGAGGGGGAAGATCTTCATGCCAGTTTATGCTCACATTCACCCTAAGAAGGGGGGGGGGAATTCATGCCAGGATGGATGGATGAAAATGGAATGAGAATATGGGTTGAAAAGGTGTGGTCCAAACGTCCTGGAGGACTTCTGAAAAAATGGGTGAAAACATCATGGGACTCAGTAAAAGAGGAGATCCTTGTACAGTCGTTAAAAAAATGTGGCATTAGCAATGCCTTAGATGAAAGTGAAGACGGTATTTTATATGAAGACAGCGAAGAAAGTGATGTCAGTGATTGTGAGCAAATGAGCTTCATAAATTCTGACTCTAGCGATGATGAGTTCTTGGGGTTTCCAGAAAAATAGAGTACTCAAACCTTTAAGTCTCTCCATTTGTTAATGACAGTGATAATGGTTCTTAATGCCACTGTTGACTGCTGTTCACTTTACATGGTTCAAATGTTATTCTGTTATAGTTTATTAAATATTTTATTACACTATTTGGTTCAGAATATTTTTTTCCTGTTTTCCTCCTCTAAAAAATAGGTGCATCTTATGGTCAGGTGCGTCTTATGGAGCGAAAAATACAGTAATTGTTTTGAAAAACAGAAAGAGATGAGTGGGAGTCTTGAAG
Source organism: Tiliqua scincoides (assembly GCF_035046505.1). Classification (NCBI taxonomy): domain Eukaryota; kingdom Metazoa; phylum Chordata; class Lepidosauria; order Squamata; family Scincidae; genus Tiliqua; species Tiliqua scincoides. Next base: position 144,496,180 of record NC_089824.1, read on the forward strand.
TAGCCAATTAAAAAACTAACAGAAAAGAAGCTTTAAATGTATAGAAAGGAAGTTACTTGTAGTCTTCACAATGTAATAACTAGAGGTGTTTGAAAACTCTCATTTATTGTATTCAGAAGTAAACCTAATGTGTTCAGAAGACTTACAAATACTGGAAACCAACAACTCCAGTAATAACAGCTGTTCAAAGCAGCTGACAGAAGATAGAAATGCTAGACTCACCTCTTGCTACGGATTAGATGAGGCATCTCCACGTAGTATTGCCACTACATGGTATGCTTTTCAGTGGCTATTTCATGGTTCCTAGTCATCTGTTTCTTCTCTATGGGCACCAACAAAGTGAGATTTGAACATCAGAATTGGGATATGTCTTTTTAAGTGATGGAGGACCTACTTTTATAGAATTCATAGCAATAATAAGGCACTTATTTGGTCCCAGTTATTTCCTCCTAAACCATTTTCCTGATTAGAGGGTTCTTCGTTGAGTATTATTGTGCACTGCTAAGTTTAACACCAGAAACAGCTGCATCTTGTCAGAGAAAAGGGATTCAGTACATAAGTACCAATGCTAATGATTAGATCTTGGCTTCATTTAGAAGGAAACACATGCAAACTCGAAACTAAAAAGTGTAATAATAGACTGAAAAATATCAAGTACTTCCACTTGATTTCTCAGTAGATCTATTCCCTCTTCCATAAAACCAAATGATTTTTTTCTTACTAGAAGATGCCATATGATTGTTCATTCAACGAAATTACATTTTTGGGTGAAAAGGTATCCATTGCCTGCAATAAATGCAAGCAGAATATGACTTGGAGATGCCAACAAATTATTTCTAGAGCTGCGGGAAAGACATCTGGTCCTCAGATCAATGAAAGTGATGCTAAAGCATATTCCCTTTACTCCTACTATGTGAAAATTCAATCTCTGTAGAAACAGGAGGAATCTAATTCATATCGACAAAAGAAAAATTTGCAGAGGGATCCAACTTTCTTGATACTCCATAAAAATATCTATGACCACGCATGTTGTATAGTCTTTTAAATAAAATACAATTGGATTTAATGTTTTCAGATTGCAGCCAGATCTGTGAGGTTAAAATAGTCCCAATAGAAAAAGACCTATATGTAGATCCAGATCTTTATAGTTAGAATCTGCCTTTCAATTCAGCCCATAGCCATGAAATCTTAATCACTTATACCAGTGAGGAAGAATTTTCTGGCCTTCAGGTACAAAGCAACAATAAATGAGCACTTGTCCTTAGAAGAGTCTTTTTCCTCCCTCTGGGGAAGTTATTGGCAAAATCATCTTATCTAGGTCCTGAGTTGCCACTGAAAAAAGACACTGTATACAATAAGTAATTCAGTTTTGGAAGGTAACTGTTATGCTATCTGATCTTCAGTTAATGGAGTACTTTAATCAGTAGTCATCACTAGGATAGCAAAGTTATACCATATTTCCTCTGCATACATATTTTACTCAGGATACTCCACAGCTCATAGAGTCCAATCACATCACAATGAATGCCAAGCTTACATGCCACTGTCACAGCCAAGTGTGTGTTTAACTCCAGATAAGTGCCACCTTGATCACTAGGTGTGCCATCATTGGCTGCCTGAAACAATCTAATAAAAGGTTTTAAAGCTTCCTATGTAGGAGGGCAGAGGTTACCAAATTTTTCTGTCTGTGGAGGCATGGCAACCACTAATAAATGGCATCCCTCTCAGTTCTTCTATTCCTGCCCAGAATGGCAACAGCTGCATCACTCACTGAATTAAAAACAATTTCTAGTGGGAAGGATAAGAAATAAGAACCCACAACTGCACTGTTAGTCACGTACTAGTAACTGGTAGTACAACCATGGTTGAATCACTGACAGTGCAAGTCTATGCATGTGTACTCAGAAGTAAGTCCCAATTAGTTTAATGGGACTTACTATCAGGTAAGTGTGTATAGGATTGCAGCCTAACTTGAACAAATACCACTAGTGAAAGTTTGGTCACTCAATTATATAGGCTAAAAAACAAAAGAGCCTTGAAAATCCTATCCAGGGTTGGTCCACAGTGTGCAGAATTGCTGCTACAGCTTTTGCCACATGCTATGGGCCAACCAGAGACCAGGCAGCCCAGGATGGGTTAAAAAAGAAATGTTTTCTTTACTTCCATAGGCCACCTGGGCCCCAATGGGTTCTCCTCAGATCAACACCAAGTAGTTGGCTGGCATAAGTCTGAAGAGCCTATGGAGGTGGGTCTGAGCTGGGAAGGAGAGATAAGTTCAGCTCAGCTCCACTCTCCAGCCTTCAAAGAGGAGGGCTATGAAGCAAGCCTTCCACATGCAAATGAGGGATCCTCCCTCCCTTGCATGTGAAGGGCTTGCTTCCTAGCCCTCTTTCTGCTTTTGAGACCCCTCTTTGATCAGGGAGATTAATGTGGCCAGCCCCTTACTGCCAAAACCCTTGCAATTCAATGCAACACTCCCAAGCTTCTTAGAAAAGGAACAGTAACCTTGGTCTGCAGAATAATCTTGACAAGAACCCACCAAAATCCCTACTATCTTCCCTTGTCTTTTGCAAAGTCAAATTGACTGAACTCTTTATGATTGTCTCTTTCTTCTTGGTGAGTGTTGTAGTATTTGACTTTTAACTTGCAGGGAAGAAGAAAGCCTGAACCCAGCAAAGTTTTTAAGGGTACTTTCACTGATTTCAGACTGGTGCTTAGTGATTTTTATTAATGTTTCAAGACACGGTTTTCATAGCTGCTGTTTGCCGCTGGTTGGTTTTTGACTGTGTTTATATGTATTTTATATTTTTTATGTGTTTTATAATTTATATATGTATTTTAATGTGGTGTATGTGTACGTGCCTTGGGTGCCCTTTGGGGAAAAAGGTGAGTTATAAATTGAATGAATGATTGACACAGTGGTCAGCAGTGAGAGTTCACAGTACCATGAAGTATGTCATTAACAAAGTCACTTTCAGCACAATCCTAGGCATGTCTACTCAGAACTAAGTCCCACTGTGTCAATGAGACTTACTTCCATGAAACGGCATATAGGATTGCAGCCCGAAACCGCCTACTACTGCTAACATATCTCAGGATGATTTGCACTGCTCCATCTTTCTGTACAGTAGACAAAATTCCTGCAAGTGATATGTAAGAAGCTGCCTGTTTGAGTCAGAGTGTTGGTCCATCTAATTCAATATTGTACACATTGACCAACAGCAGGTCAAAGGTTTACAGACGGGATATTTTCTTTGCTCTGTTGAAAGATGCCAAGGACAGGGCCAACTGCTGCTTTTCCATTGGCTTACTACACCTTCCCCATAATGGTGTATCCCCATTTCTGGTCCATATATCATCCTTGCATGGCATCATTCCTCTGTATCTGGTGATAATGGCTATTGCTTTAAGAGTACTAATCAAAGATGGTCCCACTATATAAACAAGCGAAGTATGTGGTTGAGGGTGTAATTTTTTCAACATGCACTATGAAAGCAGCTGGCCATGTAGATATGTGCAATGTAAGAGTCGGGACCAGCATCCTTGGCAATGTTGCAGAGGGCGATGCCGCACAAATCCTGAACTGCAGCAGTAAAACTTCTTGGACCAGCCCTGGGACCCATGATTCCCAAGCAGCTCAGCAGCCCATTACACACTACACTAAACATTTCGCCATCTGCCCAACAGTATATTAAGACCAGGATTTAGGCTCTGCCAGCTGTCTTATCCCAATTTGTCCTATCCTGCTGACTACGCCAATCTGTCCTGTCCAAATATCCCAACTCCCTTCTAATGCCCGCTTTTTGGCTAATTAACACCCTCTTTATCTCTAGGAACAACCGCTATGGTGTGCAAAGGAATGAACACAGAACTCCTTATCAATAGCAACTAACCAAATTTATTGCTATAAACACAGACACTCCCTGCAAGTCCTCTTGTCCAGAGGCTATCCCTCCCCAAAACTCCACTTAACTCAGTGGTTAAAGGTCCAAACCCTCCAGTCCAAGTCCAATCCAATCTCCAAAGCACAGTCCAGTCTTCTGAAGCAGAGTCCCTCCTCTCCAGCACTGTTCTCTCCAGCAGAGCGTCTCCTCCAGCAGAGTCCTGGCAGTCCCCTTCTCCTGTAGGTCTGGGTCAGGGTCCGACTTCCAGGGGTCAGCGTCCTGCTCCTGGCCAGCTCTTTGCTCCTTCTGAAGCTGCCTTTTATCCTGCAGCCCCTTGTTAAGTCCAAATGCAGCTCAGCTGTGAGCTACCTTGTTAGCTCATTCAAAGCCCCATCAAGGTCAAATGAAGCTCAAGTGTCCAACCAGGTCTCCATTGGCCTTGATTGATTACAGCTGTGGAGCCAGCCCTGCCCTTCCCAGAGCTGTCAACCAGCTGTCAAAACAGGGAATCGCTGTCAACACCACATCATCCACCTGATGATCTTGTGATATTCCATTACACCAGCCTCCAGTGAAACTACCATTGTCTATACTTTTATGTTCAAAATTATAAATACACTACACAAATTGCTGAACTGCACTTAATTCAGTCCCACAGAGAGAGATCTCCGTTTTTAGGGCTTTCCTTTGGCAATACTGATGCATTTTACATTTATACTCAGCACTGAAGATACAGAACCTTTGATATTAAAATGGCCTAAGTGTTTTGCACTGGTCTCCTGGATCACTGAAATGAGATCCATTCAAAATAGCATAATTTATCATGACAGAATGGAGCAGAGTGTGCAACAAAATAGCCCTATAGTATCGATATACTATTGCCCGATACAATATTGATATGGAATTGCATATGAGGACATTCACTGTAATATTTTAAACACCAGGGTGTTTAAATATTTGACACCAGGGTGACAAACCCCAGCCCAGGGGCCAGATCTGGCTCAAGCCACAATCCTTCCCTTGGGTGAAGAGAGCTTACTTTCCACCAGGGAGCCTCCACGTTGCGCCTCTAATTGCCCCCAAACTGTGTGCTTGCCAGCCGCCTCCATGTTCTGTCACCCCAGCAGGCTTTTTGCCTGAATTTCCAGGCAGATGTGGCTGGCCAGTATGCAATTTGGGAGCGATCAGAAGACACATAATGCCGAGGCTCCCCAAAGGAACGGTAAGCTCCATTTGTATCAGGGAAGGGTTTACTGGCACGCAGCAGTCTCCAGTTTGGAGAATGCTGTACTAAAAGATAGAACACAGGTGGATGCATGTAGTACAGAAGACTTCCTTGATATCTCTTGGAACACACATCACTGTCTTTGGCATAAGGATAATGCTTGTCTGTTTATTCAAGGATGCAGAATGTTCTGTATCCTTTAACTGCTGTTGACTGTGCTGATTCTTTTGTGTCCACCCATAGAGCGTCATTCATGATGTTCGTCTAATATGAAAAGGTAAAACAGCATAACGTCCTGATACAAGAGAAGAGAGTCCCTACCCATCTGAAGCAACTTGCTCTGCAGATACTTTGGTGGGCACACGAGTTGATCTCTCTCCTTGCTTTTAGCAAGTCATGATTGCCATCATGCATAAGTGGACAGTGCATAGAAGATGCCAGCTTGGAGCAGGAGTGGGTTTGAGGGCCTTATGGCATCTTTCAGGCCTATGAACTGCATTGCATTACAACTGGCCTGCAGAACATGAGATTCAGCAAGCTGAATTGTGCCTACCCACAACGGATTGTGGCCTGCCAGTTGCTTGACTTTTTCCTGCGTCTGTCTCTCTAAGTAGGCAGCAAAAACAGACCCATTTACTCCCTGGTAGACTGCTAAATATGGCTGGATGTCCACTTGGAGGAATCGCAAGTTGAGCAGGTCTGCATCACAGGATGGAATAAAAGTGCTTCTAACTACACAGGACAAGAAGTGTGCAGCTGTTTGCAACTACTAATGTGTGGCATATTTCCAGGACTTCCAGTTATTTCAAGCAAATCTACAGCCTGAGAATGCCTTGTCTCATTTTGAGCCTCCTGCTCTAAACTTACTGAATAATGTGTGGCTTTGGAAGCCCTTCCCGCAAAGGTTAGACTGAAAACAGGGAGATCTGTACTTACCATGAATCCCACTTCTCAGTGGTCTCCATGTCCGGATTAGTCCTTACAAGTGGGTAGCGCCTCCCTCTTAGGTAGGCAGGCTAGAGTCTTTTGGTCATCCTGAGGGGAGGGGCTGCTTGGACTCCACAGACTGTCCAAGCTTGAAGAGCCCTGCCCCTGAGGCCAGATGTTTCGTGTCCATCCGGATGCACTGTAGTGGCGGTTGTCTGGTGTCACGTGCTGTGTTGCGTGTTGGCTCAGGGGATGAGTGCAGAATGGGCCCAGGTGGCAATGGGCCCAGGTCTACTGCTACTCTGCACTGTACTGCGTCCCCCCGACTTTACCATTCTGGTGTTCAGCATGTCTGTTTCTCCTCCTTTTTTTTTTACAGCTGCAAGGGCGGGCGGACTAATCCGGACATGGTGTTACGTGAAAATCCCCTTTTTCCCTTCCAAGTTGTGTTTTTATATATCTAGTTATGTATTTTGGACTATACAGACCAAGCAAGCAGGCCACTCCTCCCCCAGCACATGTTTCTAAGGGGCCATGGCCAAGCTACAAACACATGAATTACACAAACCCCCACTTCCTTGCAGAACCTAATCACTGTGTCTCCTGATTATGCAAAACAAGCATGCACCTATGGAGGAGGAAGTCTATTGTTCTTTTGTTGTAGCTTTAACACTCTTAAGCACCTTATGCAAATTGCCTCCCTCCCCCAGAGCCAAGCTTTTGCTGATAACTGAGTTCTGGACCCTTCCACCTTTTCTTTACATACTCCACGTGTACCATTGTGTGTTACTGAGCATGCCCACAGCTCTGGGATACTTCCGGTCAGTTTAGATCAACTTCCAGGTCCAAGACAAATCTTATAAGAGAGAACTCAGAGCACATGTGGTCTCTCTCTGACTGCCCACTGGCCGGAGTGGCCAGACTCTTCCTCCAACTCTCCCCCCCCCCCGGACAGGTAAATATATCGTTGCATCTAAACTCCCCCCCTTCTTCCCTACCTATTCCTCCCTGCTCCCCCATCTTTAGTCAGCAACTGGGTTTAGCAGATTAAGGAACCCCTATAATACCTCCCTACTTTCTGTCCATTTCTGATTCTTTTTCGGATGCACCCCAAAATACATAGCACATGCATCCACCACTAGTTAGGTACACCAGACCAGTACTAGAAATCTATACTTATCGATTCTCTATGTGTATTATGTTTTACCTTTGTGTATTTTTGCAATAAAAATATAATCCTTTGATTGAAAGTTACCTTCCTCCCAATCTCCACATTAAGCTAAACAAGGGATTTCTTTGCTCTACGCTGTCTTGTATCCAGCCTATGGTCCCAAAAGTTTCCAGAAGGCTAATATAAATAATTCCCCTAAACAAAACAGCCTTTTTGGTAACATTATTATTGGTGGAGAATGCGGGCAGGCATGTGTTGGTGATGCCAGTGTGACAGAGCTAACACAGGATCAGACAGTAGTTCTGCAAAGATCCTTTTTGAAAGTTTGGAGATGCTAGGAAAAACCTTGCTGAATGTTAAAGGAAAAAGCATAGGGAGTAGGAACATAGATTTGAGAAATGCTAGACTCACAGATTTGTGATTTTTGGAGTTGGGTGCAGTACCTGCATGCAGACCAGGGAAAATTTTACACCCATGGCTCTGGTTACAGTCTGCAAAAAGCAGACCCTCCAGTATTCGTCTTTTTGCTTCTAATCCTGCTAAAAGGAGTCAGCTGTTTGCTCCTTATGAGTAAGCAAGTCTCAATAAAAATTCCTTCCCAGTGTGCTTTTAACTGAAGCAATTAGCAAGCACAATATATGAGAGAGAAAAAAAAACAACCATGAAAATGAATGAAGCAGAATCTAAAGAAACCCAGAACTTGTACACAAGTTCAGGAGTTAATTGTATAGAGAAATGGTTAGGAAAAAAAGGACAGAATCCATGGAAATTGGGCTGCTTTGAAAGCAATGATATTTGTGGAAAAATAGTTGATCTTTGTGAAGAATTCAAAAAGAAATACAGACCAAGAGGGGCTAAGAAGGATGCAGTTTTTGCTCATGCTTTGTGGAATGGTATTTTGACCTTCCAGAAAAGCTTAGAAATAAAAGATGCCCAGATAGCAGAATTTAAAAGAGATCAGGAGATTCAGTTAGAGAAGATAGCAGAGAAAGAGGCTAGGATAACTGATCTGAACAGGCAGTTACAACATTACACAAATGAACTTGCCATTTACACCATAGAAAGGAAAAAGTCAACAGAAAAATATGAACGAGACAATAGAAAGCTAGAGGAGGATCTTGAACAAACCAGAAACTTAGTGTTAAAACTCATGACCCAGGCCCAACAAAACAAACAGTCTGTAAGCCACGTGAGTTGTCAGAAGGAAATACAGCAATTAAAAGAGGCTCTAAACTCATACAAAGCTGCAATAGCCGCAGTCTATGGGAATGGAGCCGAAGAAATATTGGAATCAGAGCAAACTTTGCCCTCTGATGCAGTGCCTGCGTCTCCACTTAACCCTCAATGGGAAGGAGAGACTCAGTGCCCAGTTAATCCCGTTACCACAAAGGAGATAGTGGCTAATAATAACATCACCAGGGAACTAGTACATGCCCCATGGAAACCCTCCGAATTAGAGGCTGTTGCCAGAGAACTAGGCACTTTATCAAGAAGCAACTGCCTTGACTGGATGTTCAAAGTTCACAGGCGCTATCCCCATTTAACTGGTGTAGACCTCACTCCCCTAGCACAAAAATGTGCAAAGGGTCAAGACAGTGCAGCTTTGGATAGTCTCGTGGCTGCTCAGGATCTGCGTAGTTTAGAAACCTTTCCTTGGATGAGGACGGTTTTACACACCTTGAAACCAGGCACTCCAATGCCAAAAATGTACCATAACACTGAACAATATAAAAATGAGAGCCCAGTTGCTTTCTTAGAAAGAAAGAAATTAATGGCCCTGTTAGTTGGTGCAGTTCCTCAGGTAGGGGGCCAGTATGATTTCGATAGACCAGATTTCATATCTGGAGTTTATGATGCTTTAAATAAGCAAACTAAAATTCATCTTGGCCTAATCAATACTGCCCATCTGACCTATGCTAGACTGCAACTTAAGCTTGCTCAAGTATCTGAATTGATGAGAGTTACTGGAACGGGGTTTGCAATGCATGAACAAGAGGAGATTCAAGAAGAACCAATTCAGGCAGTAACCTTCTCTAAGTATGACCCTTACTCCCCATATGAAAACGATAGTCAAAATTGGGAGAGAAATGGGAACCAGGATTTCAATCCATTTTACAGTCAGAATCAGGGCATAGCAACAGAATACAAGCCCAAAACTCATGAGCCTGTAGCAATGAGCTATAGCAATGAGCCTGTAGCAGCAGTTCAACAGGTAGAGCCATCTGCCTCAGAACCAGTTTTCTCCATGATGTTCTTCAGTGCTTGCACTTCCAAGCCCCCTCCTAGCAAAAATCAAGTTTTTTTGACTATTAATGGGAAAAAGATACGGGGACACATAGATTCTGGAGCCAGACTGACCTCAATTCATAGAAACTTAGTGAAAGAATGTCAGATTTTACCTGGAGAAACATATAAGGTAAAGCCTTATGAAAGTCCAGAGATTTTTGCACCTAAAGCAAAGGTGCATTTAGAATTTAAAGGATGGAAAGGTACACGTGTTGTGGCTGTACATTCAGACACACCTACATCATTTCTTTTAGGACAAGATTTTTCTGATGTTTTGAACAGGCAGAAATATAATAGGAAAACTCCAGTAGGCAGAAGTCCATATGGACATATGGCTGCTAAAGCAGGAAGAGAGCAGTCTTCAGTCATCTCTTCCATCAGCCAAGAAGAAATAACTTTCAAACCTAGAATTAGGGATAAAAGAACAGTAGGGAGTGGAAGATTTCCACTCCAAAGAAGACATTATCTTTGGAACAAAGACTGAACCATGTGTGTGTAAAATGCATTTTAACATTTTTTTTTCTTCTTTGATGCTAAAAGTTTATATTATAGTGGCCGTTGGAACTCCCTGCCACTGTGCCAGCAACAAAAGTTTTACTAATAACTTTATGTTTCCTTGAAACTTTCTAGATCTTATGTAAGCAATGCAAGAAGCCAATGCATTGGTCCTAATCAAAAGGAAAGCAGGAGGAACCCTCCTAATCTTGGTGCCTCAGGGCATGCACAGAGTGCAAACTAGTAGCAATCTTTTGTTTTAATTTTTTTTTTTGTTCCAGCAACTTAATGCAAGCAGCAAACAAAGCAAAACCTCTACTGCCTAATTTAGCAAAAGCTATCTTTCAGTTTTAACCCGTTTTTGCTTCAACAGCAAGTAAGGACAAAGGAAAAGGAACGAGGACATGTCCTCCAAAGGACAAATGTCCTCCAAAGGACAAAATTTACTTAAATCTCAAATTCCTTTACAGGAGTTGAGCAATGAGCCTATATATTTTTTTTTAATACTAATGAAGTATTTTGTTTATTTACAAATAACACCTCACTTTGCCTGTTGTATGTCACCCACAACAGACATTTTAACTGATGGACAGTGCGAGCCTCAGAATGTTTATCAGCCCTTCTGATTCTCAGTCAAGTCCAGTTTATAGAGAAATTGGCTATCCAATGCTAATTTGGTATGCAGCACAAATTGGGTGATAATAAATTTCAAAATCAGTTTTTTTTCTTTTCTCTTCTCTCTCTCTCTCTCTTCACAATCTCTATACACCTTATGCATGTAACCTGTATTCATGTAAATGTAATCCCAACAAGTCTACCTCATGTATTCTGTTTCAAGCAAGGCAACCTGAGATGCAGTGAGCAGAAGGATAAGTTTTTGCATCAAGAAACATTTCTCTATGAACTTTATAGCTAAAACCAACAGATCTCCAAGCAAGACAGAGTTATGGTCTTTCTTAAAGTTTTTTTTTTAATGTGTTTAACTCTTGGTACCCTCAGAAATCATGAATGCTCAGCATTATCTGGTGTACTTGATGTTTATTAGCTAGGCGGGGAAAGAAATAAAAAAAGACACCTCAAGCATTCATCCATGGACACAAGTTGAGCAACCTCGCATCCCTGGAAACTCTGGCGTGGACTGCAAGACAAGCTGGACCCGTGCTCTGTTGGACTGTACCTCTCTTGGAAGCAGCATGGCTGTCAGAACAATCTGACTTTTCACTTGGCCTGTGGGCTCTCTCTCAGCAAGCAACAAGGCCACTAGGTGACTGCACGCCATGGCGATCGCTCCAGATGAATAGGTCCAAGGTATGCAACGGGATCCACAACCTTCTTGAGTTCCAGCTGTGCCAGACGACACCCCTTCGAGGAAGACCACAACTTCGCCACCCTGATGCTGGTGACAAGCTGCTCTGTACCGCCTCATACTCAAGGCACCATACTAATGAGCTGTGTTTGTCAGCATACATGATTTCTCAAGTACAAGAGATTTTATTATTGATGTTTACAAGATATGTTTTTTTTTTGTGCAATAATCTTGTCTCAATGTGTTTTACTTAGTTTGATTTGGTGTGGGGCCATGAGACCACTCACGTGATCTCGGCCCCAAGGCGGGGAATCCTGTTACGTGAAAATCCCCTTTTTCCCTTCCAAGTTGTGTTCTTATATATCTAGTTATGTATTTTGGACTATACAGACCAAGCAAGCAGGCCACTCCTCCCCCAGCACATGTTTCTAAGGGGCCATGGCCAAGCTACAAACACATGAATTACACAAACCCCCACTTCCTTGCAGAACCTAATCACTGTGTCTCCTGATTATGCAAAACAAGCATGCACCTATGGAGGAGGAAGTCTATTGTTCTTTTGTTGTAGCTTTAACACTCTTAAGCACCTTATGCAAATTGCCTCCCTCCCCCAGAGCCAAGCTTTTGCTGATAACTGAGTTCTGGACCCTTCCACCTTTTCTTTACATACTCCACGTGTACCATTGTGTGTTACTGAGTATGCCCACAGCTCTGGGATACTTCCGGTCAGTTTAGATCAACTTCCAGGTCCAAGACAAATCTTATAAGAGAGAACTCAGAGCACATGCGGTCTCTCTCTGACTGCCCACTGGCCGGAGTGGCCAAACTCTTCCTCCAACTCTCCCCCCCCCGGACAGGTAAATATATCGTTGCATCTAAACTCCCCCCCTTCTTCCCTACCTATTCCTCCCTGCTCCCCCATCTTTAGTCAGCAACTGGGTTTAGCAGATTAAGGAACCCCTATAATATCTCCCTACTTTCTGTCCATTTCTGATTCTTTTTCGGATGCACCCCAAAATACATAGCACACGCATCCACCACTAGTTAGGTACACCAGACCAGTACTAGAAATCTATACTTATCGATTCTCTATGTGTATTATGTTTTACCTTTGTGTATTTTTGCAATAAAAATATAATCCTTTGATTGAAAGTTACCTTCCTCCCAATCTCCACATTAAGCTAAACAAGGGATTTCTTTGCTCTACGCTGTCTTGTATCCAGCCTATGGTCCCAAAAGTTTCCAGAAGGCTAATATAAATAATTCCCCTAAACAAAACAGCCTTTTTGGTAACAATGGAGACCACTGAGAAGGGGGATTTACGGTAAGTACAAATCTCCCCATTCTCCAGTGGGATCTCCATGTCTGTCTTAGTCCTTACAAGTGGGATGTGCCCAAGCAGTGCTCCTCAAGGGTGGGAGCTGCCATAAGCTTATAGAGCTACACTCTGGAGGATGCGCCTTGCGAAGGCTGCATCCCCAGAGGCGAACGCGTTGATCTTGTAGTGTTTGATAAAGGTGTTAGGCGAGCTCCAGGTAGCTGCCCTGCATACTGGCTCCAGGGAGGGGTGAGCCCTGAATGTGGATGAGGTGGCAGCCCCCCTGAGGGAATGGGCCACCTTAGGGGGTTCCTTGCCAGATGCCCTGTAGGCCTCGACTATGGCCTCCCTAATCCATCTGGAAATGGTGGAGGGAGACACCTTCTTGCCTTGGTCACTAGGTCAGACTGAGACAAACAAGGCCTCTGAACGCCAGTGGGCTGAGGTCCTGGAGAGATAAAAGCTCACCTCCCGATGCACGTCGAGGGCATGCCATTCCCGTTCTCTGGGATGAGAAGGATTGGGGCAGAAGGTGGGCAGCACCACCTCCTGCAAGCGGTGAAACAGGGAGTTCACATTGGGTAGGAAGGTAGGGTCGGTGCGGTGGACAATCTTGTCCTCCTGGATCTGGCAGAGCTCCCTGGCTATGGAGAGGGTTGCCAGCTGGGATACTCTTCTGACAGAAGTGACGCCCACCAGGAAAGCAGTCTTCTGTGATAATAGCTTTAGCGAGCATGTTGCCATAAGCTCAAAGGGAGGCCTTGTCAACACCCTCAGCACCAGGGTCAGGTCCCATGTGGGGGCCCTGGTCATGGGGGGGGCGGATTGAGAAGGTTCACTCCCCTGAGGAATTTTCTAACATAGGGGTGCGATGCCAGGGCCCTTCCCTTGGGGAACCCCAGGATGGAGGCGACTGCTGAGACCTGCCTCTTAAGGGTGGTCGTGCAGAGGCCCTTGTCGAGGCCTGCTTGGAGGAAGTTCAGGAAGTCCTTGACCTGGATCCTCTCCAGGTCAAGGTTGTGGGGTTGGCACCATTCAGTTAGGACCCTCCAGGTTCCATTGTAGACTCGGTTGGTAGATCTTCTCCAGTCGGAGAGAAGAGTAGCCAGTACGGCGGGAGAGTAGGCTGACTTGGCTAACCTCTTCCGCTCAATCTCCAGGCAGCTAGATGGAGCTTGGCTATCTGTGGGTGCAGGATTGGGTCCTCTGACAGTAGGTCTGGGTGCTGGGGAAGGGGAATAGGTGGGGAGATGGCCAGCTCCCGCAGGTCTGGGTACCAGGGCCGGTGGGGCCAGTTTGGGGCTATGAGGAGGACCTCGGCCTGCTCTAGCCTGACCTTCGTGAGGACCCTCTGACAAAGCTTTGTGGGGGAAAAGCCATACATTACCCCTCGGGGCCACTGTTGGTGGAGTGCGTCCATCCCCTCTGCTTCTGGACAGCGTCCCCGGAGAAGAACCTCGGCAGCTGATGGTTGTGGCTGCTGGTGAACAGGTCTATGGTCATCGGACCATCCATGCAAAGACCTGTGAGTGAAGCCTCCATTCTGAATGGTCGAGGTCCTGGCGACTCAGCCAGTCTGCTGCTGTGCTTTCCAGCCCGGCAATGTGCTCAGCTCTGATGGAGGTGAGGTTCTTTTCCGCCCACAACATCAGCCTGCGTGCCTCCATCTGCAGGGCTGCTGACCTGGTGCCCCCTTGACAGTTTATGTAGGCCCTTGCTGCAATGTTGTCAGTGTACACTAGTACGTCCTGACCCCTGAGTCGGGGTAGGGCCAGCAGGGCTAGTCAAATGGTCCTCAGCTCTAGCAGGTTGATGGGAGCCGTCCTCTCGCTTGGGGACCAGCAGCCCTGGGCTACCTTCTCAGGGGTGTGGGCCCCCCATCCCTGGAGACTCGTGTCTGTGAACAGGACGGCTCTGTGGTGTATCTGGATGGGCGAGCCCTGGCCCAGCCTGTGTGGCTGTGTCCACCATTGAATGTCCTTGAGAGTGGGGGGTGCAGTCTGACATGCTTGCTCCTTTTGGAGACGATGAAGTCCTGGAAGGGCAGCAGCAGGTGCTGGAGGGACCGTGCCCTGTACCTGGCCCAGGGAATGATGTCCTGGCAGGAGGTCAGCATGCCCAGGAGATGGGTCAACATCAGTACGTCCGGTCTGGGGGAGTGGAGGACACCGTTGATCAGGTCTGCAATGTTGGCCCGCCGTTCTGGGGACAGGAAAACTTTGAACTGGGAGGTGTCGCTGATTGCTCCCAGGTGTTCTATGGTCTGTTAGGGTGTCAGGTGACTCTTCTCCAAGTTGATGAGGAACCCGTGGTTCCAGAGACATTGGATGGTCTGGTGCAGGTGTAGGGCGCCCTCCTCTGGAGAGGCAGATCTCAGCTGTGCCTTCTGTGTCATGTAGCTATGCCTTCTGATGGACATCACGATGGAGCGTAGGGTCCCCATCTTGAATTTCTGTTGATGCATCCATCTGTTGAGCCACTTGAGGTCGAGGATGGCTCTGGTGCCGCCGGATCTCTTGGGCACGGTGAAGAGGTGGGAGTACACCCCTGACCCCCACTGCTCCCTTGGAACCGGTTCGATGGCCCCAACCTGTAGGAGGTGTTGGATTGCCTCGAGTGTCTTGCCTTGCTTTTGCAGGCACTTGGGTCTGGGGACCCACAGGAAACAGTTGGCTGGGTGGCTGGTTGTTATTGAGACTTTGGGCCCTTTGTGCTGGGGCTGCTGTCCTCTGGGCATGTTGGCTGGCTGTCTTGGGTGCCAGACAGGCCTTTGACTTCCGAAAGGGGCCGCAGAGGGTGAGGTAATGGGTTAAGAGCTCCTTGAGGGCCGAAAGGGGCCAGCACTGGGACAGCTGGGCTGGCCTTGGTTTCCTCTCCCTGGTGGGCAGTAACCTCTTCTTTCCCCTGGGCTCCACCAGTGCCTGGGCTCATCCAGGGCATCCCCAAACAACTTGGCTCCCTAGAAGGGGAGGCTGGTGACCCTGGTGTGTGAGGTTGCATCCACATCCCAGCTATGCAGACAGATGCTGTGGCGCGTGGCAACTCCTGTGGCCATGGCCCTGGGCGTCTGCTACAAAGGTGGCAGCTGAGGACATTTTTCTGATATTCAAGCTAGCCCTGGAGCATAGCTTGTGGGTCTCACTGACCTACTGAAGCTAAAGGACCAACGGTCTGGAGCAGAGGGAAGCGGCACTGGAGGCCTGCAGCGCATTAGAGGAGGCCTCAAATCCCCTCCTGGTGGCTAGCTCTACCTTCTTGTCTGTGGGGTTCCTTGGGAGACCGTCACTGTCTGTGTGGAAGACGGCTGGGGATGCCAGTGCTGCTACTGGGGCGTCCACCAGGGGTGACTTGAGGTGGGCCATGACCTCTGGGGGCAGGTTGTAGAACCTGGTGGAAGGCTTGCTGGAGTCCCTGCCCCTATTTGGGTTATTCCACTCTTTGTCCACCAGTTGTTGGAAGAAAGGAGGGAAGAGAAACCATTGGGGGGTTTCTTGCTGGTTTGGGAAGACTGTTGGGGACCGCCACTTGGTCTTGGGCCCGGTATCCTTGTGGTGCTCGGACTGCAGGTCTAGTACCTGAACCACTCCCAAGACTAGCTTGTTAAACTGCTCAGCGTAGAAGAGGTGGGGCCTGTGTGTCTCAACCTCGTTCCCTGATATTTCTCCCTCCTACACAGATGAGGCGTGGGAGCTCCCTTTGCCCTGCTCCTGCTCCTGAAGGTGGGTGTGTTTGGGGGTGGCGGCACTGCGCATGGATGACATCCGGTGCCTCTTGGAGGGGGGGAGTGGGTTCATCTTCGTCCTCCTCCTCTTCCTCCTCCTCTGGGGTAGAAACTGGGAGCCCCATGGGTGGATGCTCTGGGGTGCCCCTCGTGGTTGCTGGTGTGCCTCCATGGCAGCATTGATGCTGGCCTGGACCATGTCTTGGATGGCCCTGGAGAGCTCTCCCCAATCTAAGGCGCTGAGCCCTGCGCGGGGAGTGTGCATGTCAGGGGCCTCATTGGGGGTGGGCATGTGTGAGGGGGGTGTTTGCCAGTTCAAGGGGGGCTCATCACTTCTCCAAAGTCCGGTTTGGTCCCGGGCTGGCGCGTGGCTAAGATGGTGCCTGCGTATGTGGTCCTCTCCTCTGCTGCGCTCCTGCTGCGGCTGGAGGCAGCTCAAGCAACTGAACAGCCCCCGCTGCTGCCACAAGCCTGCCTCTGCTGCCCATGCCCTGCTTGGGGGGGACTGGTCTTCGCACTAATCCAAGATGGCGCCCGCTGCGGAGGCTGGCTGCGGGCGGGGACGAGCGGCTGGAGCACTAATCCAAGATGGCGCCTGCCAATTGCATGGTGCCCTGTAACAATGGGGAGGGGAGGAGGAAGTTCCGTGCCCCCGCTGCTGCTGGGGGAAAGTGACTCTGGAGGCTGGCAGGGGCAGGCGGCTGAAGACGCGGGACGCCTGCTGGGTGTGCGGCTGCCACCGCTTAAGCATTTGTTGTTGGCAAAGGGAGGGCTGCCCTGGCATCAGATGAGGGCAGCCCGGGTGCTCCCGCATTGCGCGGCTGCCCTGGGGCCAGTTAGGCGCAGAAAGGTTCGAAATTCAAGAGCAGAGTTGGCTGTCTTACTCTAAAGCAGGAGCCTCCAGGCAGGCAGCTGGTAAAACAAAGGGAACTCTCTGAAAGTGACTGTAGCAAGTACTGAAATTCAAAATAGGTTTGGCTGCCTTGTTCTAAAGCGGAGCCTCCAGGCGGGCTGCTGGTTAAACAAAGGAAAAAGTTTCTTAAAGGGACAGCAGCCCTTCTTGCCTGCTGGAAGGCTGGAGAGTTAGGAGAAAGTTTCTTAAAGGAACAGCAGGCAGTCTTGCCTGCTGGAAGGCTGGAGAGTTAGGGAAAAGGTAAAAAGAAGAATAAAATACCCTCCAGTGGCTAGGCCAGTCGCCAAAAGGCTAGGGCAGTCCAGGGAGTCCAGGCAGCCCCTCCCCTCAGGAGGACCAAAAGATTCTGGCCTGCCTACCTGAGAGGGAGGAGCTACCCACTTGTAAGGACTAAGACGGACATGGAGATCCCACTGGAGAACAACAAGGGACTGAGCCTTTGGAGACTGTGTTTAGGGACTGTCACCCTTGGGAGGTCTGCTGTGGAGTCTTTCCTGAATGCAACTGTTCTGCCGAGCCTTCAAGTTGGATTGATTATCTTGTTGAATTGGCTGTCGTTTTACTGCTGATTTCAGTGTTTCGATTTGTTTCACAATTGTTTTGACAGCTGTTTATAGATGATGGTTTTTATGATTAGGATGATATTTTTGTGATTACTCTTGGGCAATCAAATAGGATGCAAGACCCACTTAAGAGGACTCTGGACCCAATCCCATCACTCCCCAGTTGCCAGCAGTACAGAAGTGCCAAAATGGTTACCCTTGTATCCTGGGGGGGGGGGGGGCAGGGAAGGAGCCACAGGTCTTCTCAGGGTAAGGGAACATTGGTCAAGTGCAGCTTACCCCAATAGGTCTTTCAGATCTGCCCCAGCCCTTGAGCCTGCACAGGAGACCTATGTCGGGCTCCAGAGGGGGAATAGGATCTGGCAGCAGCTTCTGCCACTATCCCTGCCCCCTTCCGGTCTGATTCTGCCCTCCGGCCTGCCCTTCCTCCACCCCTTCCCTGCCTTTCCCCACCCCTCGGTGGGGATACTTACCACTGGGAACTCATTTTCCAGATCCTTCCAGTGCTGAGGCCCAGCACTGACTGGCACTGGCCTCCCTGCCCATGCCGCACACTCCCTGGCAGAAACCAAGTGCCTACAGCACTCATATTAAGTTCCTATCATACCTTAAATTAAGTCATTGATCCACGGGTCCAAGAAGTGTTTTCACTTTTTGTAAGTATGTTATGCTATAAGCAGAAGACTCACTGAAGTTTGATTCTCTAGATATGAAGATTGTTGCCATAAAGCATAACAAATAAAAACATTAGATATGAACCTTATGGTTTGTATTATCCGTCATATGAAAGAATTATGAAAATACTTTCTGCAGTGATGTAGAAGCTAATGTTCCTGGCAGAATTCTGGATTGTTCCTTCCCACTGTTTGCTTAAGTTGTGATGAAAAATAGGTTGTTTTATTTCCCATCAGATAACTGCTGATTTTTTTTGTCCTGCAATCACATCAGAAAACCCACTGCCACAGCATCACAGAATACAAAAGATTCATGTCATTATGATTTATCGTTTTTTTGGCGCTGTTTTCATAATGGAATCAGAGAGACAGAGAGGAATGCAGAGAACAGCATACTTATTATTAAGAGAATCTTAGTGTGATTCAGGCAATCCAACTCAGGCAATTTTTGTATCTGATCAGTTCTAACAAAAAAAAGAGGGGGAAAAGAGTTTTTTCTCATTTTTCTCAGTCTCCAATCCAGAAGACTCCTTCAGCACCAGACAGTTATGACTTTCTAAGTGTAAAGCTGCAAGACAATTTGAAGTTTGATGGATTGAAAACAGAAACAGCTCCACCCCCCACCTTAGAACTACAAAAAAAAAAATGATTGCATGTTGGATACTTCAGCTATTACTTCCATCTGAATCTTTCATGTTTGAAACCAATAAGACTGCATCCTCACATAAAACTTCAAGCCTCATAACCCCTTCATTTAAATCCATTTTGAGAGAGATGTTCAAATATCTTCATTATATCCTGGTATAATGCGTATATATCAATGACTTCCCCAGCCACCATTGTACAAGCTCTCTTCTTTCACAGGTCACATACTGAAGAAATGCTTCAGTGTTTTCCCACCTGAATATTTCTAGTGCTTCAAAACTATTGTGGCTTTATATTCCATATGAATTGTTCTGAAACATCAGGAAGTAGTATAATAGTTTCATGTATGAGCCCCTTCCCACTGAAACTTAAGGTTAAATTCAAAGTGAATAAAGCACTGTGATTTGATGGTTTCATCAATTCAAAGTGAAGGCGCTCATGTCATAAAGATACAGCACACTGTAGTCTAAACAGCAGCCATTGCTCATGGATGTAACAGAGAATGACAGTTTTTTTGTTCAGAAATTCTGAACATACATGCAGCTGCCTTACATGAAATCAGCCATTTAGCTCTGGGTATTGTCTACCCAGAGAGACAGCAGTTCTGCAGCACTGGGCATCATTCCTGGTCCCCCCTCCCGAGACACCAGGGACCAAACCCAGGACCTTCTGCATACAAAGCAGATGCTTTACCACTAAGCTAAGATCTTCAATTTATTGCTCTCCAGCACTACACCAAGTCAGAACAGCTAAAAATAACTTACATGCTCAGCCTAAGATTTCATCCCTGTCTATAGCTAGTGATTAACCCATTGTTTCTGCAGAAATTAACTATTTTAATTTTGTGGAGGTCCAGTTTGAAAGGTTTGGGCAAAGCAAGGCACCGTTGACCCATAGTAGAAATTAAACTGTTATACTTGGGTGCTAGTTTGATGCTCTATGTGTGATGGCCTAATTAGAGTACGGGCACAATCTTAACTGGCCTTGTGCCTGCAGGATAAGCACGTTCACTGTCACAAAAATGCCAGAATGCGTAGATGTTGTGACAGCGCAGATGCTCTTGGCACCAGTGCTAAGGGCTGCACTGGCCTGCCAGTGCCAGATCTTCATGGAGTACCCAACAGAGCAGGTAAGCTGGTGGGGGCAGGGTAGAACGGAGGTGGGGAGGGGGTGTAATGGGGTGGGGGCAGGGGTGGATTGGGAAGGGGGCTAGAATTGCAACAGGGACTACTACCATACCACCATGCAGTGGCATAGGTAAGACATCTGGAACTTGGGGGGTCACAAAAAATTTTTACAACCCTCCATACAACAAAATCCGGAAGAAATTGCAGTTATGTGAAGTGCCTCCTTTTGTCTGTCTAGCTGGGTACACGTATGAACATGCGGGAAAACGTGGAGTCTGTAAATACTGGTTTGGTTTACTAGGCAGCTGCAACTTGTGGTTACCACCAATTCCTTCTTTCCACCCAAATCATCCGACATGTGCAGAAGACTTGAGGGAGAAATCATGCCATCTCTCATTTGAGCTGGGATATGGTTATGGTACGAAACAGTAGGAGCCTCTCCCATCACTCAGGAGGGAGAACCGCAATTTCCCGCCTTCTCAAGAATAACAGTGGAAACAAAACCTCTGGGGAAGGGATCTATGCAGTACCACATGTCCAACTTGCCAGAGGGCAGGGGCACTTATCCCTAGTGAACTGGAGAGTGGATTTGTGGATGGATGGAGCCTGATCTCCATCCAGTAAACCGTTCCTGTTGGCTGACCCATAATTTTTCTTGCTGTATTCATTTTCAGGTACCATTACACGTAGACAGGAGCATCTTTTATTCAAGTAATACTAATAGTTTGAATGTAGCCACCTTTAGTATTTCAAGCAAGAAAGACTCCAAGATTAATCCTACATTTCCAGCTCTCTACAGATCATATGTTTATGCCATTTCTCCTGTGTATTCATAGCTGGTTTAAGGAAAAAAAACAAAAAATACAAAAAAAATTGGCAAAGTAGAAACCCCCTGCATGTACAAACTACACAGTTAGCGAAAGCCCTGCCAATATTTTGAAGCAAGAAAAATGGCCGAAACACAGTGTGACACTCTATTTGTAAATAAAGGATAAAAGGAAATGACATTCTCCAAGCCATCTCAGCATTGGAAGGGTGGGCTTCAGACTTCCACCTAATTTATTGTGAGAGAAATGCATTTTATTTAGCACTTTTTCAGCCATTTTGTGTGTGACATTTAACAGCATGCAAAACTTTGTATTTGAGGAACATGATTATCATTATATAAGGAGGAAAGTAAGATCAACATAGCTACAAGCCTTGGCAATGTTCTCTGTCCTTATTTGTGGAAAACCATAATTTAAAAGATTTTTTTCCTCCTAACACCTAACACCTCCTATGGCTTCATTAATGCCATAGAAAACAAAAGCTTGTATTCTTGCCAGCAAGTAGTGTGGGGTGGATATTGCAGACAGTGAACCAGAGATTCCTTTTACCCACCCGCCATCCTCTCAGCAAGGGAAGCCCAGAAGATAAGGGCAAGGAAAATGTGTATGGTCCTGGTGACAGTGACATATAACATAAGAACATGAGAAGAACTTTACTGGATCAGTCCAAAGGCCCATCTTGTTCAGCTTTATGTATCTCACAGTGACCCACCAGATGACTCTGGGAGCAAACAAGATACCTGTATCCTCTTGCCACTCCCTTGCATCTGGCATTCATAGATAGCCTATTTCTAGAACCAGAAGGATGCATTTACCCATCAAGGCTTGCAGGGATGGAAACTTAAGCCAGGTGACTTGAGTCCAAGTCATGAAAATCAGCGCTTTTCACTGACTTGTGGAGACTCGAGTCACCCACGCCAATGACTCAGCAAAACTCTTGATCAGATGCTCCTGAATCATGAGCTACCATGGGCTTGGGCAACCTGTGTCACCCACAAATGGCTATGGGTTGTGCTGTCTCCATTTCACCTGAAAAACCTCTTGGTCGATCCAGAAGCTGGGTGTTGCACATGTGAATAGCAGCTCCAGAAGCAGCAGGGTATGTTATTTCCAGATATAGGGGCTGGGGAGGTGGAGTAAAATGGTTTACTTTTTTTGATTTGGGTTTAAAACTTGCAGGGTCTTGTGATGCAGAACTTGTAACAACTTTTGCAGAAGTATCAATTTTAACTGGCTTGGTAATCCATGTGAGAGTCCTGTCTCCGGGAGAGGGAGGGGAAGAGGAACGGGAGCAGCTATTTTTCGTCATAGGGACAAGTGGGCTTTGCAAGCAGGAGGAGAGGGCTGGGGTGGGTCAAGCAAACCACTGACACTTCCGGTTCACACTACAGGTGAGTGTCCCTGAGCAGCGCAACACACGCTGGCCAGGCGGCTTTGTGAAGCAGGTTGCAGACTTGAGGTGTGTCACTCCTGACTGTGTGCTGCTGCTTGCTTGACATGCAGGGGGTTCTCCCATATCCAGGCTGTTAGGCTGTTATTAGACTCCTAGATAGTGAGTACTAAGGCTTCCCAGAACACCCCTGCTTTCTTCCATGCCTGAAACTGTCAGTCACTGTGTCTGAGCAGCATGTCTCTCTCCAGCCTCCCTTGATTCAGCCTGCCTGTGCTGTGGCTAAGCTCACAGTGGCTTACCTGTGGACTTCCCCCCATTCCGTCCCATGCCGTCCTGCCTTGCTGGGATGCGTCTTCCCTCCCTTCCTCCCTGCCTGCCTGCCCTTGATGCGAAGGGCAGTGGGCATTCCTCAATGCTGCCTTAGATGGGATGTGCAAGGAACAGCAGGGGAATTGTGAAGCATGCACACAGCCTGGCAGCAGCCCCGTTTTTCCATGGAGCCGCGGCTGGTTTTTTCTGGATTGCTCAGCTTGCACTGTCCCCATGCCCTCCCGCCTTGCCGAGCTGGGATGCGTCCTCCATCCCTGTTAGGTCCCCCCCCCCCATGGCTGTGATGTTGATGGAAGGTGACAGAATAACCAGGGTAATATGCCATTGGGGCAAAAGCTTAAAAGCCACACTGCTAAAGCATAAAGCTATACAGAATAGAAAGGTTGTTTTTATTTAGAAAAATCATAGTTAAGTCTCACAGAAAGCTGCTTGAAAGACTCATTTTAGAAAGTTGTTTTGCTAGTTTCACAGAAGCTGAGACCTTGGGGCTTCAAAGGCTGTGCTATACACTTTGAAATTTGGAAAAGGGAGTCATATCTAAGGCAAAGATAGATAGGCTTCATCATTGGCAGAAGTACATGACTCGCCAAGGACATCACAATGCTGAGAAAACACATATATGCAACAATTGTAGTCATTAGAAGTAAGTTTTAGCTGCAGGCTTATCAGTTGGCAATGCCTTTTGGCAAACTAATATAGCATCTAGCTAGCTTAACCACAGACACCTGCAAGAGACAAATTTAGAAGACAGTACACATTTTAATTGGATAAACAAGAGCCTTCTTGAGAATCAGAAAACTTCTGCTTTTAGTCTCTTTGTTTGAATTGCAATAGAATTAGAGGCAAACCATAGGGGACCAAAAGTTACTTGAGAAGTTTAAGAGAATCACAAGAAGTTGGCTGAAGCCTTACACTTTAGCAGGTGCTAGGCAACCACAGCAAGGATATACACTACTTAAATGTACTCAAAGTAACTGGTCACAATAGTTATATAGAATTAAGACATAGAATTTTAGGGAAATTGTTAAGGGAAGTTTAAAGGACTTTGCCTCGCAGAGGTTGGCAGATGGCCCCACAGTGTTTTGCTAAAGCCAGGAGAAGGAATGCAGGAGAGATAAGACAGGTTGCTCAAGCAAGGCCATCCTAAGAGTCTGAAGGGAATGTATGCCAAGAAATGGGTTTGAAGTTCTGCCAAGAGGGACAGTCCTGGATATAATAATGTTATAGCATCCCCTGCTGGTTCTTGAAAACTTTGTAATACAATATGTTTCATTGTTAATTTTACCTTATTTGGAAACCTATAACTTGAAGCTCACCTATCAAGTGTCTCTAAGGCTATCTACAGCCTATTAAGAATTAGCCCCATCTATGATGTCAAACTTCAGCCAATGGGAAGTTCAAATCTTCAAACAAAGAACCCAGAATGTTATAAAGAATCTGGTTAACACTGATACTTGCTCTCAATGCTTTGGACATTAGTCCCATGAGATGCCCATTGCTGGCAACGAAATAAAGCTTGCAAATGATCACCCTTGAGTACTGAGTCTTGCTTTTTAATACCTTGCAACATTGTGAAGGGGGGCAGTTTCCTTGGTCATGACTGTGGTGGAATCGTACAGGGGAAGGGAACGGATTGGTATGTTCCACACTGCTGTCTTAGACGGGATGGGTGCGGACAGCAGGGAAGCATTTAAAGGGAACTCCAAAACACACAGAGAGTCCAGCAGCAGCTCTGTATTTTTCTGCAAAGCCATGGCTGACTTTTTAAAGGGAACAACTCAAGGCTTTTGAGTCACAAAATTGGGTGACTCAGAAAGTCCATCTGTTAGGGCTTGTTTTCGAATTGAGTTGTGGGGTAGAGACTCATGACTCAACTCGAGTCAAGCCACACTGGACTCGCCCTTCCCTGATGGCTTGTAATCTGTGATGCACTTTTCCTCCATAAATCTGCCCAACCCCCTTTTAAAGATATCTAGGCCAGGAGTCATCACAACAGCCAGGAGGAGTTCCATAGAACAGTTACATGCTGGGTAGAGAACCATTTCCATCTGTCTGTTTTAACTCCCCTGCCAGTCAATTTTAGTGGATGTCCCCCGGTTCTGGTAATGGGGAAAAACACTTCCCTCTATCAACTCTATCCCATGTATAATATTATATGACTCAATCATGTTCCCCTCAGGAACCTTCTTTCTTTGAAGAGCCTCAAACACTATAGTCTTTCCACACAAGGGAGGTGTCAAGGTATTGGTTGTTTTATTCTTAACCACTTTTTTAATGATCTCGCGCATGGAATTGGACGACGTCACTGCTGCTGCACACTGAGTCGACATTTTCATCAAGCTGTTCCCCAGCACCTCAAGGTCTCTCTCCTGATCCTTCACAGAAAGATCAAAACCTATCAGCGTATATGTGAAATTATGGTTTCTTGCTCCAATATACATCACTTTACACTTACTTACACTGAAGAACATGTGCCATTTTGCTGCCCATTCTGCAAGTTTAGAGAGATTGTTCTGGAGCAATCACAGTGTTTCCAACTCTTTATTTTTAGTTTCACGCAATAACATAACTGCAACCAATTTTCTTGTACTTCAGCCACTCTTGAAAAGACTATTGTTCTGTATCTGATTCTAGCCATGCTGTGATGAAAACCCCACTGAATCATCATCTCTGCTCTAAACATTTCTATTCAAATTACTCTTCCAAGTTTACAAATGAGCAGGAATCAAGTCAATTAGTTAATGTACCTCTGCATATTAAATCAAGTACAAGTAAGCAGAGTACTACCATCTTGCTACCCATTCACATCAACCCCTCAAAATGACGTCACTGAGCTTTTAGCACTGTTCAATTAATGACACTTCTGAAAATCTACAGAAAGGGTATTATTGGCATGAAGCCACTTTTTTCTCTATTTGAGTCATGGAACAACTACAGTGCCTCAAAAAGATAGATTGGAAATTGTAAAGAACCAATATGATTAAAAGAGATACAAAACTGATTTGTTGTCTAATATACAAACTGACATTCGTGGCAGATGAAAGTGTGGATATGTTAAAAAGAAATCACCCCTGGCAAGTTTAATTCTTCATTACATTTCATAGCATTTCTTTGAAGACAAGAATCTATTCCATGCAGATTCAATTTTTGTCTTCACCAAGAAATTCCATTTCAGCTTATATAAACACTTTACAGTATAGAAGTACATGTGTTATAAAGTCTGGCTCATTTTTCTAATATCAGTGGTGACTGGGTAAAACTTTTGAAAATCTGCCAATTTATTTAATTGCCTTATTATGATTTAATATACATATTATTTTACTTACTGATTTTTAAGGAAATGGCACTGAGTTGTGGTCTTAGGCTGCACTCCAAGACAGTCATTGCACTGAAGGTGAAAACATACGATCTTGATACAATATGTTTTTGATGGATATTTTGAACCAATCACCTCTTTAAAATGAAAAAACACCTTGCAAGATCTTTCCCAAGCAACTAGCTACAGCAAAAACACTTTAATTACCTCCAACAACACTTATACCTTCTGCCCTGCTTTCATTTCGACTGCCTGGATTACAGTCTTGGTTTTCCTTTTTGACACTGAGGAGTTAGCTCAATTATACATATGTAACTGGCAAATGACCCAACCCTGTCCTCTCTTTCCACAGGTGGAACATGAGTTCGGTTGGCAGAACAGATGCTGGTGGAAGTGACATTCCACTGGCAAGTGCAATGAGGCTCTAGTGAGCTGGTAGTGGAGGCAGGTAGGAATAGTGGGAACAAAACAGGAAGGGGCAGTTCCTGGTGGCACTCACGTGCACTAGTTTTCTATGCTCCTTCCCTCTCCCTTACCTCGGTTCTGTGCCAGCAAAATGGCTGGCGCAGAATCAAGGAGTTCCACTGAAGAAGCATTTCTTTTTCATTCCCTTACCCTGAGGAGACCACCATGACTGCCCTTCCCCTCATAAGATGCAGAAAATGCTCAGTGGCTGGAAGCTTTTGATAAGATGGGGTTGAAAATCTCATTAGGCACTGTTGCTAGCATCTAGCATCAGTTACGTGCACTCTGGAAATCACAGACCTCACTCATATGACCAGGTAAATCCTGAGGCCTGAGAATCCTATCTGCAGGAATCGCTCCCTGTGGATCTGATTATTATGGTGTTTTTCCCTTTTTCATCTGCCACAGTATTTTTGCTCTACTTAGGAAATATCAGCAGAAATTAAGGAACTCAGTGACTAACTGCCCCATCCTATACCCCACCACTGGCACTGATATAGCCGCAATGATGGAGCACAGACTGCATCCAATGGTGGGGTGGGGGTGGCGTATCAGGCAGCCAGCAGGAAGCAAGTAAAAAATTTTGTTTGCATAGGTAGGCTTCCTGATTGGCTATGAGTCTCCTTGGACTTACACAATTGAGGAGAGAAAATGGGCAGAGTGACCTGAAAAAAAGCTGATAGGATCCTGGTGCAAGTCACTGCTGCCAGGATCCATCTCCTTCCTCCTCCTCCATGGCCCCTACCCTCCCATCTCCCCAACAGAAACTGCCCCTTCCCTGCCCCTCCCAGCCCATGACACTCCACCACCATCAATATACCAGCACCAGAAGAAGCTTTGGGAGCTGCTCCTGCATGTGCCACATTGCTGCCCATTTGTTGTAGTGTCCTGGAAATTGGCAACAGTGGCCCAGATTTCTCCAGTGGGATTGGGACCTTAGTTCTTCACAAAGCAAACTGCACTGAGTGGCACACATCTCTTTTGTCTCTCAAAGTTCTTGTGAAGCAATCTCAATAAACTCTGTGTGTGTGTGTGTGTGTGTGTGTGTGTGTGTGTGTGTGTGAGAGAGAGAGAGAGAGAGAGAGAGAGAGAGAGAGAACAGAATGTTACTTCTCCTGTCCTAACTCTAATTGGGACCTGGCAATGTCGTAAGACCAGACACCCTGTACAATGAAACAAGTTGGTACACACAATCTAAGGATGACCTACAATTTAGCCTCATTTTATTTAATGAGAATAATAGGCTTGTGTGATCTCTGAGCCAACATCACCTCCCGCCCCCCATGCTTGAGCCTTGGGTCCTTATATATACAGCATCACAATGCTGGTTAAGTGGATCTCTGGATCCAGAGTTGTGATTCAGTGTGAAGGCAAAAAAGAAGTGTGTTATCTCTTTAAAGTTAACCTAGGAAAAACAAAAGATAATTTTCCTCATTGAAAAATCAGCCACTTGCCTTGACAAATGTAGTTGCTATCTACCTCAGAAGGGGAGGAAAAACTGGACATTGTTAATTTAGATCTGTAATTTCATGTAAATTTATGTGTAGTTAAAACTGTCCACTGACTGACTAAGGCTTTGCATTTTATGAATGAGCCTTTTTCTGAAGTTCCTGTAATTACTCTTATAAAATGTGGTTTTCAACCAAATTGGCTTTCAAAGTTGCTTACCTCCAGTGGACTTTTTTTTTGCATAAACCTTCAGTCAAATTTCAGTGCATATTGTTTTTCAAATGTGGAGAAGCAGCAGGGGAAAGGTAACGGGTGTATGTGTGTGAAATTATTTTTTTCCCATCTCCATAAGAAGAAAGAAAAATATCCTGTCCAATTGAGCCTTTACAGTTTAAATTGCAAAGTGTGTCAGCTTTCTTGCACGCAGCGCATGGAACAACACGTTTGCGATTCTACATCCCTGGGGGCTCCTGCTGTTTTCTATATTCTGAACTTGAAACCTTACTGCGGCATACAAGGAGAGACTTTCCGTCCATCACTTTAGCCATTTAGTTGGCCTCACGCATCTGTGGAACAAAGAGTGTGATTCCAACCTACAAGTGCTTCAATGACATAGAAACCACTGAGGTGGCCTTTGACTGCTGGAGTGCTTTCAAGATCAGGGCAGTACTAGTTCACTGTGCTTATTAGTCATTTGGACAAATGGTTCCATAAAATTGCATATTGATGGAGAAAGACAGAGTGAGAGATTGTGTAGTCAAATTATTCTTCCACTGGCTTCTGACCAAATGGTTTAGCCACACATTTCTCAAGAGTTTCTTTTTTTAAAATTATTATTCTTGAACTTTGCTGTTCTCTTTGAAAGAATCTGAAAGGGATCATGTGAGCCAGGTCTGTCATGCCCTATAACACGATTGTTAGGAAAATCCACAGTTTTTGGTTTGTCAAAAAAATAAAAACATCGATTCTGTTCCCCTTCCAAATAACAGCAAAATATCTGGTTGCTGTAAAATCCACTCGTTCACGCTACATTAATTTTTAAAAGAATCAATGCTGTAATCTGTAGTTATAGAGTACAACAATCATAATCATCCCAGGGAAATAGATTCTTCCCATTACCAGGGAGGTCATTAGAGCACTATCAGCTACAGTGTATCTACCTGACTGCTCCATTATTAACTTAATTGTTTTTTCTCTTTAATTCTGATATACACTAAGAGGCAGCTTTCTTTACAGGCACAGTTTCAAGCTGCTCATCCTAACCCAAAGAGCAAAGGCCATGCCTGGAAGTAGATTTCAGCCCACAGTTTAGGGGTTCAGGGTGCACAAAACATTGCATTCAAGGTCCTGGTGATGCATAGGAGAAAGGTGGATGCATATTAGGTAAAGCAGGAACTCGACTTAGGGCGTAATGCGAACCCTCTTTCCAGCACCAACATAAGGGCAATGCAGCTCCGAGGTAAGGGAACGAACATTCTCTTACTTTGAAGAGGCCTCCGTGAATGCCACCCAACTGTAGGATGCAGCACACATCCCACTAGCACAGCTGTGCCAGTGCTGGAAAGTTGGTTATGATTAATGCCTTAATGTCCTTTAAACACTTTGCAATGACATCATTGCTGAGCCTCAGAGTGCTGAGAAGAAAGTTGCGCACAGGGCTTCCTTTTCAGCTGTGCAGTCACTTAGCTTACAGGGAAGGCTAGTCACAAAATAAGCAACAGCAACCTGTGCATACAAGCAATTACATTGGTTTTAGAAAAACTCCAGAATTGATGGTCAGATCATTTGATGATAACACGCTTTATGCTTTCTAAAGAAAGAGACAAGGGCTCACTGGAAGCTCAATTGTTCCCTGTTACTTAACAAAATGGTAATTAAAGCTGTTGCTGAATAATTGTAGTCCACTTTGCAATTAATAAAGCTATGGGGAGAAGAAAAAAAAGAAATTCTCTATGTTATCACGGAAGACAGATGGAGTAGAATGTCGGGCATAATGATCTTACTTAATGGGTGGGCCAGTATCTGTGAGGCCTAGCACCTAAGAAATATTTTTAAGTGTCAGCATCACATAAGCTTTTGAATGAACAGGTGCTGTAGTACTTTAGCAGTCAAGATCAGTGGTTCCCAAACTTTTTAGCACTGAGACCAACTTTTCAAAAGTTTCATTTTACCAGCCATTCTAAGCCACTGTGGCTACAATGGTGATTGGGCTACAGTGCTCCTCCCCCCAAAATAGCAGGTTGTTTAACTCTCGACGCACATAGCTTAATTTGCCTTGTCAGTTTTGTGACCAACCAATAACTGGGTTGTGACCCACTGGTGGGTCCCAGATACCCGAAGCATTGTCTCTAGAAAATCAGAAAGGACCAAGGGCCATATTCCCTAATGCTTAGTGAAAGGAAGGTCTCTCAATTCACCAATCATCCTACAGAAGCCACACCACAGTGTACCACAAGATAAAAGTCAGTGAACTGCAAAAGCTTCATGTAATGTTTTCGGCATGCCAGATTTTGGACAATCAGGTTTACTCCTTTCTTTTAAATACAAGAAAGGAAGGAACTTGTCTGATTGGAGAAATTTCACTGCAGGCAGGAAGGTATGAACCGGCATGGGGATGAATGGAATTCAGTAGGTTAGTCTCTGATTCAGAAAGCGATGCAAGGGCCTATGTGAGACTAGTTATAGGAAGAGTAGCATTAACATACAAAGCTTGAGAACTCTTAGACAGCTGGATACTCAGTGAATTAATGTGATCTAGTTGGCACCATCTGACCTCTGAAGAACTATTGGCAATCAACACCCAGTCTTAGTGACCATTTCAAAATGATGGGCCATAGTAATAATAGCGCAAATTATTGTGTAATTTTCTATTTCTCATTTATTCAGGGACTTTACATCAACATAATTTCAAGTACATTTAATGGCTTTGTCTTCAGCAAATGCATTTCCAATTCATTTAATGGAAAAGAATCAGTGACAGTTTATTATAAAATGGTCACATTCCTGAATACATAAAAATGGACCTGAGTTCCACTCCTTTGCATGTGTTCTGCTAAGGGAAAGATCGCCTTTCAATAAAGCTGCCTTGGTAATGTTGTTCAATTTAATTAGATATAATCTTTGCAGTTTTCGTTAGCTATTAACATTATGTAAAGATAAACTGAAACATAATGAGTCCTTTCATTAACACATAATTGTTATTTTAATGATTACATTATGAGCAATATAATACTGTACATATTTCTACTTTTCACATTAGTGGGCAATTATTTCTAAAGTCCTCTGTAATAATCCACGGGCCCTCAGAGGCCAAATTATGAATGCTTATGCATGATAACCAAGGCCATGGTGTATGTGTCAATACTGTGGACAAAGAAGGGGGTGTGAATTAACAAGCTAGATCATAATTTATTACTGGAACCAATACTATCTTGGCATCAACAGGAAGAGAGTGAATTTAATTAGGCAGAGAAGAGACTGATAACATCAAGATGAGCCTGAGCCTGATCTTGGCTTAATTTGGTCAAATACAAATTTAAGCAAGTTTTTTTCTTCTTCTTCAATAATTATGAAAAATTGGCAGTCTCTATATAGCCATCAAATTCTTCTTATCATTATTAACTTTACTATATCTTCACTTGACTTGATAGGACCATATACCTTGAGTAGGTCTGGGAGAATGAGAATATCTTCATTGCATTTATTTAAAAAAAGTTTTTTTTTTGTTTTTCTAAATAATTTTTATTTATAATAATTTTTTTTACTCTAATAACTGAAATAGTAGTTATATATATATATATATATATATATATATATATATATATATATATATATATATATATATATAGGGTTATTATATTATATATATTTGGGTTATTAAATATATATATTTGGGCTATTTTACTCATTTCCTATTTGTATTTTCTACTCATATTTCATTGTAATGCTGAACCTTAAGTAGTTAAACATATGCAAAAATCTTTCTTTGGAAGCATGTGGAACTGCCATATGCTGGCTCGATTTAATAAAAAGACTAGGCCATCAACAAAAACTAAGAACCCAATCCTATTCAACTTGCCAGCACTGGTGCAGCCACAGTGCAGCCCTGAGATAAAGGAACAAATGTTCCCATACCTTGAAGAAGCCTCTGTGACTGTCTCCCCACCACAGGATGCAGTGCACACCCCATTGGCATAGCTGCACCAGCACTGGAGAATTGGATAGGATTGGGCCCCAATGCGGTATATTTTATTGATTGCACAATACATGGACACTCTATCAACCAGAGGAATAAATGTGTAACTTTTACAACACCCATGCTCAACAGGCTACATGCTGCAAACTGACAACTCTGCCATACTGACAACCCTTATGTCATGTTGCCATCCTGGTCATAGTTATGTATCACACTCCCACCATTCTGTCTGAACAAAACCAATCAGTCCAAGAAACACACACATTCCATTGGTGCTGAAAACCAATCTCATCTCATTAAAAAATAACAAAAAAAGATTTCTGCAGAAATGCTGTTGCATTTTAGTGAGTATTCTGCAATGTAATTGCAATAGTAGCAACCGCTGATAAAACTGTAGCACCTGTGTTTCTATTTTCATTTTCCAGGATAAAAAAATTGAATGCATGTCTGCACAACCTATTTAAGTGACCTACCAAACTGTGCTCAACCCATCAGCAACGTATAATGGCTGGCTCATTAGGGATTTGATAAACCTCCTATTTTTATTGTCTTCCAGATAATAAAATGATGGGTGTTGCCAACTGTCTTGCTTGCCATTATTCATGGTTGGTAAGTTACAAGTTGAGAAAGGCTATTATAAAGAAGAATACAGCAGGCTTTTCTTGGGCTCCCTGCCATGTTCGCAATTGCTCTTTCACTGCAAAACACATCTTTCCCTGTTATTCACACACTAACCCTATTTCACTCATTTCAAAGTTTTGACGAATGCATTGCTGACTACCTAGGAACTCACTATGTCACTATTATATGGGCAAAGGAACATCTGAGATGCTTTTCCAAGTCACATGATTCCTCCTTCAAGTATTACGTCGCATAGTTTTGTCACATAGTTGTCACATAGTTTGCTTCCTCAAAATTGTAGCCGTCTTATGCATTCATTCCCTGATCTTAGCCAGTATTCCAAATATCCCAAGTAATTGCAGGTATCTCCATACCAGGTTTATATTGGACTGAAGAATCAAGGGAAACTCTGAGAAGAATTAGGGAGTGACTGAGCTGCATGACATGTTCTGGGATCAATTATCAAGTTTGTATTGACCTTTCTAGTCACCTAACCTTAATGACCATTATTTTTAAGGACTTTTTAAAAAAATAACACAGGGGTATTTTACTTAACAGCTAAGAAGAAAGGCAGATCTTTTTGTAAAAGTGTTCACCTACATTTCGGCAGTGTTTGAAGGGTTACAGTGAAAGGGAATGAAAATGTCCATCTATCCAGGAAGCATTACCTATAAAATGTTAATAGACCTCATTGGCCTCTAGTGATCACTGGTTGGCTGGCAACATCCAGGTGACCACTGTAGGAAGCACTATCTTGTGGTAAAATGCTTTAAGTTGCCTTCAGTGATATCAGAAGGTAGCCAGCTTTGATTGGCTTTGTACCATTGTGATGAAATCACATTCACTACATGTTCCCTGGTTAGCTGGGATCAATGTAGAAAGCAGAAAAAAAACCTTTAACTATAAAAATACAAATAATTCTAAGGTAGCAACAGTTTCTCCTATTTCCTCTTTAAAAATACATGGTTTCAAAGAACGATAAACATTCACACATTCACAGGACCCTTTGAGGAAATTAAAAGTGATATTTAAAAGCACTACTTTTAACCCGAAAATCAAAATGAGTAGGAAATATACAACACAGCCTGAATCCTTTCTCCTACAGACGTCCCCGGTTTTTGGCAGATTCAACAAAAACTGTTTTCTTGTTTGTTTTAGTAGGCTGAAATTTAGACCTTAACAGCAACTAAAGTCACAATCCTATTGGGGCCTTGTGCTGCTGGAACTCGCATTCTGGCAATACAGAGTCCGTTATGGTGGCAAGAAAGCTGGGCCGGTGTCATGTACTGCTGGGCTGCCACTGTAAAAGCTGAGAGGCGTGGCATGTGCAGCAGCAGCTCTGAGAGTCTCCGCAGGTACCAGTAAGTTGAGAGTGGGGAGGGGAGGTTTGGGGGTGATTTGAAGCAGGGAGGAGAGAGGGCAGGGGGTGGAGAGTGTGCCAGAGTGGGAGGATCGTGGTGGCAAACACGTATATCAAGTCCTATCTCCCATTTTCTGTACCCACCCTGCCCTCTCCTTGGACTTACACTAGCTATACGGCTGGCTTGGGTCCCAGAAAACCCATAGGCCATCAGGGGCCTATGCCTGAGGTGAGTAAAAAATGTTTACCTGTGGCAGGCTCCAGATCACCCCCTGCCATTGGATGCAGTATGCATTTCACCAGAGCAGCTGCATCAGTGCCAATAGTTGAGGATAGGATGGGGAAGGAGGCTCTCCAGCCTTTACTAAAATCACACAAAGCAAAGATCTAAAGAACTAGAATCTAGTTTGCTTTGGGTTAATTCAAATAGTCATATAAAAATTGATTTAGATTTACATACAGAAACATAACAGAGTCTAGGCCTGGTGTTTTAATGGCAAAACATTAGCCAATGGGGATCTAGTATGTATGCATTATCTTCTGTGCTGACTTCTACATCAAGGTCTGTTTGTTCACAATATCACCTGTGCACTGGGTGACTTTCTTGCCAAATGGAGTTCCGTCTGCTTTGCTTTGCAGACCTAAATTTTCATCTTCACTAAAAACAGCTTCATAAAGAAACATAAATTCATTTAATAAACTGTTGGGGGGGGGAAATCTAGCCCACTCCTGTACTTAGTACTTCATCAGTTAATTCTGGACTCCTTGTAGAAAATGCACATACCCTGAACAATTGCTATCAGGCAAGGTGCTGGCATGCAAGAGTGTTACAGGATGAGGTTTAAGTGCTTTATAATGAAAAATCTATTTATTTCATTAACATTTTGTGCTTTATACGCTTTGTTTTTTCAGCTAATAAAGAACTCCTAACTGACAATGGGCCTATTAGTCACTCTATGAATGAAGATGGACAAAACCATTAACCTTTCCTGAAGGAATTGCTTTATAAAAAGAAGGAAAAGGGGTAGCCACTGAATAGCTCCAGGAATGCTCAGTGGAGTGGATTTGGGATCCTTCCAATTTATATAATGGAACTTGGCCAAATGATGAGGTCATGAGTGTAACACAGCATAAAACACACACACAAATACATGATTTCAAAAGAATTTTTGGCTCGGAATACATGTATTACATGAAGCTATGAATTTTTCCTTGGTGGAGTTATCTTAAAAAACAAATATTATAACAGTCTTCTATCTTTAAAGGGGTACAAGCAATCATTTATTTGCATAATTCATATCAAACCAATTTTAGTGTAACTTTTGCTACATAAAGTAGGACAAAAAATGAATGTGAACAAAGGAATTTTAATATTATTATCACTCCAAATTATGCTTCTCTACCCTGGATTTGATCTAGTTACTTCCATCATAGTACACGCATGTCGTAGAATATATCCCTACACACCATTTCAAGTTTTTATTATGCTACTAATATTTGTAGTGCAATAGTTTACTTTTGCACACAATCACAAATTTCAGCATTTTTGCATGCTTCAGCACACCTAACGGCTGAAAGGAAGCAGCTTCTTGTCCAGGCTGTCTAAGGACGTGAATCTGAGGTTCATTCACATCAGCCCTGGACGAGGTTGCATACAAGAACTTCAGTTTAGGAGGTGAGGCTGGTGTTTATTGTTTATTTTTTGTTTGCTTGTTTTTATCAGATTATCTTTGGACTGGCAATAAGTGCAGGGATATCAGGGAAGCTGAGGGATTGAGGAAAGTGCTTTACTGCTGAGGAGGATTTGAGAAGTTGCAGATTTTGAGGATATGGCTTGAAAACACAGGCTTCAGAAATTTTAATGAAGCTAAGCAGGTTTGGGACTGGTCAGTACCTGGATCGGCGACTGCCAGGGAAGTTCATGGATGCTGCCCCAAGTTTTATCCTGGAAAAAAAGTGGGATCCACAATAAGTGGACATGACAAAGATGACAGATCTGTGCTAGCTTCACCTTCCAGAGGTGAAGCTGGCACAGCTGAAGCTAGCTTCAGCTACCAGAGACACAATTGGCACTAAAAGGGGTCTTTACAGGCATAAAAAAGATTCCTTCAGGATACACCAAGGACTATAGCCTGAATTACTTTGTTAAAGGCTCATTCATGTGTTGTCATGGTAACAACCAATCACGCTAATGTAGTTGACCAAAATATCAGGTTCAGCAATCCCCCGAACCTTGAATCCTATCTTTGAAGGTGGTGAGCAGCACAATGCATGTCTCTGCCTTGAATGATAAAACATCTCTCTAAAAAACCTACTATGCTGCACCATCTGGTGCACATATTGAGGAGACTAAAAACTCGGTGATGTGAAGCTCAAAGCAATTTGTTGCCTAAGGAGATTATACATCTAAGATATATGCTAGGTAGTTTTCAAAGTAGATAGCTTGTACCATGGGTGGGTTGGGTTCAGTTGGTTCTCCATTCCTCATTGGCAACAGTGGACTAAACAATACAGGTTTTGCAGGTAGCTGTCTACAGAAAAAAGTCCTAAATCTAGTAGTAACTTTATTACTTTAATACCAATAATAGTTATTACTTAATACGGTGCCAATCAAGATGTCACAAAATTCTAAGCAGTAAGCTTTTGAGTTGTTTAGAACTCTTCAGATTTCTGAATACTGTTCTAGCTCTTTAGGGGCTCCATGAGCACACCATAAGTGGCCACCATCTGCACTGTGCCCTGTTAGCTCACCCATTCTCTGACATCCCCTGTTTCTGGCTGTCCTTCCTCATTCCCTTTCTGTTCTGGCTCTTTGCCAGTATTTAGCTTTCGGTTCAGTGCTGTGCCATTCTGTTTATGTGCGGTCTGGGGTTCCCTGAGGCTCCATGGATGGATCAGCAGGACCCAAGACTCCTTTTAGGGGTGTAAAGGGCTCTGGTGACCAAAAGGTTTGAGAACCACTGTTCTAGAGAACTCAAAAACTTGCTGTACATAAGATATTGTGTCATTTTGACAGATACTAATAAAGACATCACTAGGATTTGGATTCCGTCCCACACAGAATACTTATACTTCCATACAGAATAGGATTGGGCCATAAGCCACTCTCTTCACATCATGTTCACGTATGGCTATGGCGGATGGCAACGTCGATATTTCTCCTTCTAACCTTCATTAATTTTACACAGCCCTGAGGGTGGAATGGTTTTGGTGCCAGCTAATTAAATCCCATTCAAAGCTGCTCAGTGCATTTTATCAGATCAGAATGAACCATTTTGTATCAACAGAGACTACAAGGATTTGTTTTATTCTCGCTATTATTAATTAAATGATTCCATAAGATTTTCTATTTTTTTTTAAAAAAACTTCAAGGAAACTCTAATATGCTGAAGAATGCAGGTAAATACTCAGAAAAAAATCCTTTTTGCATTGGTTACTGGCTGGCATCCCTTCAAATATAGTTGATAGTCTCCTTTCATCTGACTCTGTGTACATAATACAGCTCTGAAAAGTGTTAATGAAGTATTGGAGGAAGTTGACAGCTTTAGACTGCCTCCAAGACAGTACAAACTGAAAGGCATTAAGTACAAAAGTGTGTCTGCTGGCACATATTATTTATGCACAACAATTATTCAAAAAGGAGGAAAGCTTACACTGCCTTCAACAAATAAATTCTTCACCAACGAAGGACTCCAGAAAGAGTAAGCCTTCCTTCATATTCCCACTGCAAAGGTATCAAGAATAATCCCCTCATTTTGGCCTCCCATTATGGAAGATCACTTGTGCTCATATAACTGAATTGGTCGTCATTAAGAGAAGCTGACTTTGACTGTTCCAATAGCCAGTATTCATGGTTGAATTTTAAACACTGGGGTTCTTTGCGTAATAGAAGAGCCGTTACCACACACAAGCCTATTAGCTATTCTTTGCCATCCGGCAGTATGGAATATAGACACCCTTGCAATAGGAATATTTAGTTTCACGTGATCATCTGACATCCAAGTGTCACAGAAAACTTGATAAAAACTTGACAGGCTAGAAATAATATTACCATACATTGACAGTGCATAGAATATGCATAGTATTTTAGGAATAAGCGTCCCAAAATAACCAGCTGCAACTTGAGCTGCACCTTTCCTTTAACAGCTTTTGAAAAGCCTTCCCTCTAACTCTGTTTGCATAAACATTAGAGCACCGTTTAAACCAAGGGGGGGGGGGAGAAAGAGAGAGAGAGAACAAGAGAGAGACACTTTGATGCTGAACAAACATCTTATGGCTTGCCAAGTTGCATGTGGCCATTTTCCCCACATATGGTGCTCAGTTAGACTTTTGACACTTCAGCTGATCCAGTGATGGCTTAGATCCAGAATAGCCTTCACTGTCATACCTAAACTTCTCATTGAGTGGGCACTGAAAATGCAACAGATGGAACATGACAAAAGAGTCAATGTGGCCCAGTGGACAACACTGTCTAGGACTTGGATTTAAAAAAAAGTCATGTTGCATTTTGTGTCTGCTCCGTACCCACTGGGTGGTTTTGTAAAGGCTGCTAGCTTATTCTCATTTCTTTACCTTCATAAAAACGCTTCAGGTAAACATCTCTCAATGGGGAAATAATGGACCCACTACATGATATTGTGGGAAATAAGCCTGGGGTTTGAAGTGTTACTTGTAGCAGTGCTAACATAGGTAGCTTTATGCTGAGAATAAAATATTCCTCATCTCACTATGGTTAGAAAGGCAAGGTCTTTACAGAGCAGCACAAGGGGCCTTACAGCCCAATCCTGCGCTGCCCGGCGCACGGGACTGCTGCAGCACCAAAAATGGCTGCTGCAGTATCCTGCATGCAACCAGGCAGCCCGCAGTGGCTCATTGAGGGAAGGGGACTTTCATCTCCTTTCCCCAGGTAAGGGGAGTAGCCCCGTAATGGGGCTACTCCCCTTGCCTGGGGAAAGGGGATGAAAGTAATGAAAGGATGAAAGCCCCGTAATGGGGCTACTCGATTCAACGGCAGCTCTGGAGCTGCTGCAGAATCAGAGAGCCCCATGTTGGACCACATGGTCCAACATGGGGCTCAGGGTCCAGTGGAGCTGAGTTCCACCGGTCCCTCCCTCCCTCCTCCCATCCCGCTCCCTTCCACCCACCACACCTGCTCACTGCCCCCGCCCCACGCTCCCCTCGCCTCCCCCCACCCCAAAATGCCTCCTCACTGCCTCCCCCCATGCCCCCCACACACCTCTCCGTTGCCAGGCAGTCTGGGTGACTGCCTAGCGGTGGAACCCGGGCCCAGCACCAGACCTGGCCCAGTGGGGGCTCATGCTGGGCTAGCTCTGGCGCTGGGCCCACGGTAAGGGCTTGCCTCATGGCACATTTGCGACAGTGCGCACTGGCGGTGAGCTGGTGTGCACGGGTCTGGATCCAGAGCTTAGGGAGCTCCATGCTCACAAAAATCACCCTAATGCCTCATGGTTCCAACCACGCATACATATGCATGCAGTGAAGGCCTGATTCTGATTTTATTTCATGAATAGCTGCCATGAGGGGAGAAGAAGATTTTGAGGGAAGAAGCAATTAATTTTCTTCCCACTCCAAAGCTCCCTGCAAATGGCTTCTCTCCAGTGGTGTCAATAGGGTTTGTATCACCCAGTATGGGAGGCCAGCACGTCACGCTCCCATGCAGTGGAATGGGCCTCCTCCCATGCAGTGGGCGGGACAACGTCCCAGTTGGTGGGCATGGTGATGTGCCATTGCCCTGCCTGCCCTGGTTTTTTTTACTATAACTTTTTATAGAATAGAGATATTTCAATGTGGTTTGTTTCATTGTATTCTGCATGAAATTACACATCAAATGATATATGAAGGTATTATTCAAAAATACCAAGATTTTTAAAATTTTGGCCAGCAGTGGTGCTACCCCTAATGTGCACATCACCTGGTGCTGCCTGCATCCCCCTAGCGACACCACTGTTTCTCTCCAAGGTTTCATGTGTGTGTTTGGTAAGGGTGAGCTCTGGCACAGAGAAAAGGCTAGCTGAGAAAAGGTTAAGCACCTGACATTCCCCTGCCTTTCTCCACTCAAAAGCTGCTTTTGTAAACAGAAAAATTGCACCAAGGTTTCATTACATGCACATCTGAGTGTAATGTGTAGTTTAAGCCACAGAATTCAGCTGGAAAACTGTTCAGCACTTCGCACGTTCAAAGGACTATAAGTCAGGCATGATTTCAGGGTTAGAACATACATGGCAGCGTTTCCTAAACTGGCCCAAACTGTTTAAGCCATTTGCCAGCACAAACCTTACAAGATTCTTCAGGCACAGATGTCTAGATAGCAAATATAAAATTGGATGTATTTCGTACAGTTTGCGTTATGGATCACCCTTCACTTACAGAGCTTACATAACCATTTTGAAAACTTTGCAAGTTATTTAGTATGTAGCTAATCTACATTTTGTTTTTGTCTCTCCCTCTATATCAGGAGTGCCCAAACCCTGGCCCTGGGGCCACTTGCGGCCTTCAAAGACTTCCAATCTAACCCACGGGAAGCCCCCAGTCTCCAATGAGCCTCTGGCCCTCCAGAGACTTGCTGGAACCCACGCTGGCCTGACACAACGGCTCTCAGTGTGATGGCCAACTGTTTGACCTCTCGCGTGAGCTATGGGACGATGGCTCCCTCCACTGCTTGCTGTTTCACGTCTGTGATGCAGCAGCAGCAGCAGCAAAGGAACAGCTGGCCTTGCTCTGTGGAAGGCCTTTTATAGGCATTGAGCTATTGCAAGTCCTTCATTCATTCATATAAGTTCCATCTCTAATATATTCATTTATGTAAATTTATTCAAATTTGAAATGTAAATTAATGCTTTTTTCCCCGGCCCCCGACACAGTGTCAGAGAGATGATGTGGCCCTCCTGCCAAAAACTTTGGACACCCCTGCTCTATATGATCAAGTCAGCTGCAGTACCCTGACATGGATCGATGCCAGTCTCATTTTCCTAAGAGGTGCTGTGAATAAAAACCCTGCCCAGATATTTTCAGCCTCCTTTGTAAGCAATATGTGGTTTAAAGAAAACTGCTTAGTAATATATACTGTTATTTCTCTTTGTGTAAAATGTCATCTTAATCAACAGTAAATTGAGCTGAAATACAACACACAGTGCTGAAAATGCTTCAGGTAAACATTCAGTGTTGTTTGGGACACATGCCAACAAATATGGAAAGAACCGAAGGTAATAGAGGTGGGCTAAATGGTGCCTGGCTGATGACTCATCAAGTGCTCACAGCAGTCAAACGGATATAATAATCCATTTAAAAATGTGTGTGTGTGTGGGGGGGGGGGTTCACTTAATAGCTGGCATTTAAAGATCTGAAATGCAAAAAGACCACATCTTGTTTGTTTGCAATCTGCATTTCCAAAAAGTAGGACTTACCTATCTTTCCCTGTTTCCTCTTTAAATACATCATCACAGTAATTCATGCGCTCTTCTGTGGTCACATAAATTTGGGCCTCAGAGTAGCTCTCCACTGTCTTCTTTAGCAGGTTGTACACAAAGCCATTGCCATCTTTCCTCATGTTTCGATAAGGTCCCCAGATGACGTAGATTGTGCTGTTGGTTACTTTGAAAAAATATTCAGGGTTCCTGACCAGAAGGGGCACAGTGGTATGGGAGACAACTCTCACTGTAGTCCTCTTCCCAACATCCTCTTCATAGCCCTGGGTCGGTGCATTGTTCATCCTCCAAATACAGGAAGCTTGATCAATCTCAAATCCTGCACTTTGCTCTGCCATCTGACCTGAGTTTGAAATAATGGCACAGAGGTCACAGTTCAACTGTAGTGGCTATGGAAAAAGAAAAACAAAACAAAAATTTGTCACAAGTCTTTCCTATGGCCATATCAATCAACATCTCAACTGGTACAAAGGTGGATGGTCCACCTGATCTGAGGGCCGGGTATCGCAAGTGACTGATACTTCAGGGACTGGCCCGTGGTAAGCTGGTTTATTACTGGAAGTGTATCAGTGGCAGAAGACTGAGGAAGTACCATACGTGGACTTTCCATAATGCTTTGGTTACTGTCCCTTTTTCTTTTTCTTTGTGGAACTGACACATGGATCTCACCGCTACAATTACTGACTACAAGAAGATGGGAAGGAAATGTTCTGATACTGTAGCATACATCACAGTTCTAATCAGACTTTTTCAAGCTTAAAAGGTGAGAGGAGCAGCAACAGTAGGGTTTGAAAGTTGGACAGTTTTTCTTAAATAAGGATTTTTCGGTTCTCTGCGTTACATTGGAAATACCGGGTCACCCAAATGTAGTACCCAAACAACAGATTGCTGTTTAGTCCACA
Source organism: Tiliqua scincoides (assembly GCF_035046505.1). Taxonomy (NCBI): domain Eukaryota; kingdom Metazoa; phylum Chordata; class Lepidosauria; order Squamata; family Scincidae; genus Tiliqua; species Tiliqua scincoides. The sequence continues at coordinate 144,538,738 of NC_089824.1, forward strand.
AAAAACACTAGACACCATTTCTCACAGATTAAACTGTGAGAGGGTCTGAGGGTCTGAGGGTCTGGAGCGCTGTCTGGAGGCAGTGAGGATCTGGATGGGGGCTACCAAGCTGAAATTAAATCTGGATAAGACAGAGGCTCTCCTGGTTCGGAAATCCTCGATGCAGGTGCTGGACTATCGGCTTGCGCTGAATGGGGTTGCACTCCCTCTGAAGGAGCAGGTCCGCAGCTTGGGGGTCCACCTGGACTCGCAGCTGCTCCTGGATTCCCAGGTGGCGGCTGTGGCTAGGGGGGCCTTCGCTCAGCTTCGGCTGGTGCGCCAGCTGCGGCCGTACTTGGATCGTGCTGACCTGGCCACGGTGATCCATGCCTCGGTGACATCGAGATTAGATTACTGTAACGCGCTCTATGTGGGGCTGCCCTTGAAGATGGTTCGGAAACTGCAACTAGTGCAGAATGCAGCGGCCCGTGTGGTTACTGGAGGTAGGCGGTTCGACTCTGTCAGTCTGCTTCTCCAGCGGCTGCATTGGCTGCCCATTCGTTTCCGGGCCCAATTCAAGGTGCTGGTATTGACCTTTAAAGCCCTATACTGCTCTGGACCAGGGTATCTTAGAGATCGCCTGCTCCCGTACAATCCGGCTCGTCCTCTTAGGTCATCAGAGAAGGCCTTTTTACAAGTGCTGCCGCCTAGGGAGGTACGTGGGGCGGCTGCAAGAAATAGGGCCTTCTCAGTAGTGGCACCAACGCTATGGAAGTCCCTTCCCCCTGACTTAAGAATGGCTCCCTCTCTTGAGTCCTTTTGGCGAGGCCTGAAGACCCTTCTGTTTAAACAGGCCTTCTGAGTTCTCGGCCTTTTAACATCTTTTTAACATCTTTTAATATTTTTTACAGGCCTGATTCTTTTATGACTTGCTGCTGCTCTATGCTCTTTTTACCTAGTTTTTACTCTGACTGCTGTTTTTTATGATGTGTTAATATGTTTTTATTTGTTTTTAAATTATGTTTTTAATATGTTGTAAGCCGCCTTGAGTCCCTTTGGGGAGAAAGGCGGGATAAAAATAAAGTTATTATTATTATTATTAACTTCAAGTACATTAGTTCAGAGATGACCAGGGCATATGCAGAAGTCAATATTAGCAGGTGTAGCTATTAATAAGATAAAAGAGTAAAGAAGCAACAGGAGGACATGGGAGATATGAATGTACTTGAACATTAAGGGCAATAAGCCAAAGGAAAGAAAAGGAATTGAGGCAAGAGAGAGTGGCAAACCAAGAGGGAAAGGGATCGGCCAAGAAAAAAGCTATGGAACTCTTAAAGACAATGCGAGAAGGAGAACACTCACTGGTTTTCATGCTGGAGCATGTCAGTTTTGTGCCTGAAGAAGATGATGAGAGTGCTAGCAATGAAAGAAGGGAAGGTGAAAGTGAGCGCTCTGGAAGTTCAACAATGGTAGGAAAAATATACTGAAGATTGTAAGCAATTGAATCCTGTGAAAGATTAGGGAAAACAATTCCTCTTGCCCTTATAATACAGACATTATTGTTACAACATAATAATAACATGCTGTTATGAGATAATATGCATTTGCACTCTGTGGTGCCTGGTTTGGTGAGTGCTGTAAAGAAAATAAGAAGGAAAAGTACAACAAATCTGGCAGCAAGAGGAAAAGAGTAAACTCCTACATGGAAAAGCAAGTACAGGGCTTAATAATAGGATGACAAGCCCTGAGATTTTTCTTCCAACCAACGTTTTCTCTGAACATTGTATAACATGTATACTCTGTTCTCCCTGTTTTCAAGTCAGCAAGTTAATGATGGTTCCCATTTGCCATTTTTGGTTTCTCAATTAAGAGAAGATTTGACATGAAGACATGCCATGTCATTGAAATACAAAACTTGTTCTCTTGTCAGTTGTGCTGCTATGACTTTGCAAACTTGAAACAACAGTGGATCAAAGCCAATGGATGTACAGTCATCCCTCGGCACCCACAGAGATGGGGTGTCTGTTCCTGAACCCCACACCTGCGGAGGCCAAAAACTGGGTACTCAAATCCACCAAAAACATTCATTTAAAAAAAAAAAAAGGTGTTCCTTACCTTAGTGCCACTTTCTGTGCTGGCTGCAGGGGTGCAGGGCAATCTCTGGTGTGCCTGGAAGCCACTTCTGGGTTTCTCCAAAGTCTGCCACCCGCTCCCTTGGCAGAAGTATTTTAAACTGGCAGGCTTTGGCGTGACCCAGAAGTGGCTTCCAGGCACGCCAGAGGCTGCCCTCCAACCTGCAGCCAATGCAGAAAATAGTTCTAAGGTAAGAAACACTTTTAAAAAACTTTTTAAACTGAATGCTCTTTTAAAAAGAAAAATTCTGGCAAAACCTGGAAGTGACATCCAGGAGTGCCCAATACTTACTGCTCCACAATCTGGGGACTCCTGGCATCTGCAGATCCATGGATAAAATCCATGGATGCCGATACCACAGGTGCCGAGGGATCACTATACTAAATGTTATATATTCTGTGCATGGGATTGGAAATTATTATGAGATGTGTAGCGAAAAGATGTATCAACATTAATAGCCTTAGCTGGTTAAAAGTAATTAACTATTAGAAGTAATCACCATCTAATAAGGCCTTAACCAGCCTTAGCTGGTTAAAAGTAATTAACTATTGGAAGTAATCACCATCTAATAAGGCACATATTGTCATTATGGAAAGCCCTGTGTTATTTGTATAAGTTTTTATTATAATATGATCTTTACAAATGCATGGAAGTTTGAGGCTCCCAGTCACAGGCCCCTTTTCATCAGCCAAGAAGAAAACACAATCCTGAGTTATATAGATAACCATATCTGTAGACCAGTGATTTTTCAACCACTGTGCCACAGCACATTGGTGTGCTGCAAATGCTTCACAGGTGTGCCATGAGAGTTTGGGGAAGTGTCATTTATTAATAGGCCTTTGGGGGATGCGAGTCCCTTGCTGACAAGTGTGCCTTGTCAATTGTCAAAAAAACTTGATGATGTGCCTTGACAATGTTCGCAGCTTGTCAGTGCGCTGTGAGATGGAAAAGGTTCTAGACCATGATACGTAAACAGAAACTTTAATATGGTTTAACAATATAACAGACAGGAAGTGTCATGCCACGATGCTCTAGCCTAACTAGACTAACACACAGAATACATTATGTCAACATAAATCTGCATAAAACTCAAAACTTTATATTTAGGGCATTCCATTAATCACCTGAAGGAAATATCTAGGTACTGTCAATTCTATGTATTGTGACACTGTCTTTGAGTGGGACAAAAGGAAGTCTAACTAGTGACACAGGCAACTAATCAATCAATTTTATGCAATTTTACCTGCTCTGTATTCAGGGTAGAAGCGGTAAAGTGACAGCATTTGGACTATATTTCATTTAAGTGAATACCTGGCAGTTAAGCGATGAGCATCAATGTGGTAATCACATTTGGCAGCTACAGCCTTTGGGTGTATTCATAAATAATGTCTTTAATATGACTATCTCACCCTATCCCATGACAGGCTGTTTGTATGAAACTTCCACATACACCTTTGATAACAGACAATGCCTTCTTTTCATGGAACACTCAGTAAGCAGTATTAAGAAAAGTTCTAATGAGGCATGATAGGTAGGTTTACAAATCTAAATGAATAAATGAATGTAGTTAAGCCTATTGAACATCAGTACATAAACTGGTCATATTAATCCAAACAGAATCTAAAATCCTCAAAAAGACTCATGAGTCCAGACTTGTTCCCACTGTCATTACTAGGACCACTTTGTACTAACTTGGGGATTGCATTCTTAGAAAGTGATCAAAGGCATTGCTAATTGGCTCTGAGACAACAGATTGTGATGGCACAGCTGTGCAAATTATGAAGTCAAGACACTGACAAATGAGACTGGAGAGGGTCAAAAAATGCCAACAGCAGTTCCCATTTCATGTGACAAATATTTAAAAGGGCAGACTCCAATCTAAAAGCTTCTATAGCACTTTGGTTGTGATGGCAAAGGCTCAAACCAAATTGATTTTTATAGAAACAGATGTCCTTTAAAAATGGATTTCCTTTCATCTAGTTAAAGGTATTCATCCACAAAGCAAACACCTTCTATCGTCAGATGCTGATGTATGCTCTGGCAGTCTTTCATAGTTGCAGCTTTGGAAGCATGGATGAAATTCTAGGAGACATGGACAACCTTTCTGTTTCCTAGTGAAGTGCAGAAATCCTTTCTAAGATGCTACCTGAGCGCACAGATGGTGGAGCTGCATTTTTAAAAAATTATCACCACAAGCTAATTCAAATGAGAAGGTAATGTCCCTGTAAATTAATTACTTTCAAGATCAACTTAAAAAAGAAAAAAAAGAACCAGAAATGGCCAGGCATGTAAAGATCTCACTTAGCCACTAGAAGGCTTTGATTTCCTTTTAATGTTTTTTTCCCCCTTAACTTCACCATTTCTGTCTTTTCCTCATTAATACATAGTTAAGCCATTTACAGCTCAAGCCTAACTTGTCCTGGAGCAGACTGGCAAGTGGGTCTGCTCCACATGCAAGGCAGAGTTGGGGCCAAAAACAGCTCAGCCTGGGGCAAGGGGAATCACTTCCTGTTACCCCGGGTAACACTGCAGCAGCCCCAATGGGTATACTCAGATCTGCGCCACCTAAAGAAGTGGTGCAGATCTGAGCAGTCCAGAGCTGCTCCAGGCTGTCCAGAAACAGGGATAGGATTCGTCGTAAGTGCCGGATCCTGGCCCCGCACCCCCCTTTACCCATTGCCCACCCATGGGCCCACTTCTGACCCACCCTCTCCCACCCCAAAGTGCCTTCCTGCCGCCCTTCCCATGCCCCCCAGACGCCTGCGCCGGACTAGCTTTGCTGGCATGGATTACCTTTTGTGCCAGCCCAACAGGGGCCGACCTCCCTCCTCTCCCAGTAGTGCGAAAGCGCTTTATGACACTTGACTTGACACAAGAGACTTGAGCCAGCTGGATTATGCCCTTATTTGTTTTTGTAGCTAGTTCCTTTCCTTTCCTTCAAATCAGTTGTTTTCTATAGGAAGTCCACTGAATAATTTCCATCCTCTAATATTGTTTGTTTCAGAATTAACTCTGGTTTGGGTAAAGAGGAGGAAGTGTGATGAAAAAACACTCCACACGTATCTATTTTATATTTTATAACTAAGTGAAAATGCCTAGTCATCACCTGTGGGCCTCAGGCTAATGCATGATTATTTGCAAAATCTTGCAACCTTTGCTGTTGTTCACTTTATTGCCTCTGCTCTTGTATATTAGATAAACATTAAGCCTATTGTTGTTTATGGCATTGACTCCTCCTCCTCCTCTTTATTTAACATTTTGCTTTGCAATGCATTTTAAAATGTGTATCTCATTCACTCACTAGGCTCCACTGGCTTTTGCCAACTTCTCATTAACACAAACTGCATAAAAGGAAAAAAGTACAATCTAATAGTAACTTTGGTGTTAAATAGATTGTGTTGGTTGCACACACAATAATGTAGTATTCACCATATTCAAAAGGAATGATGGCTTCTTGCAGGAAAGAGCAGATAAAAGAATATTTTCAGACATTTCAGTGCTACTAACACAAGTAAGTAAAATTTATTTTTGAGAAAAACAATAAGTACTCATGGTGGGGCATTTCAGCAGCTGACTGGTGCTGAATAAGTACCCATGGTGGGGCATTAAGCAAACAGGGCAAGCCTCCTGAGCCTTCTGACGTGGTCGGAAACTGTACCAGAAGTACAGTATAAGACCACAGGCAAGCCTCAGACAGCTTCCTGGTCAGTCCTGCAGCTGTGCAAGGCTCCACTGTGCTGCAGATGTGTGTGGGGGACAGCTTCTGGCAGGGGGGCACCATTGCAGACCTCTGCCCCAGGGCACCTCAAGGACAGATCTGCTACTGGGACCTCTGATATGTAAGGGCCAAAGTCTGTCTCCCTTAATAATGGGAAGGAATGCCTAATGTCCAATGAACAGGATATGGTTTGTAAATGGTGATCATTTTAAATCACTCCCTGTGGTTGTGGCTGTCCTCATGTGGTACTGTGTGCACTGGCTTTAAGGGTTGGGCTAGGCTTGTGCACTGGCCGAGAGTCTGCCACCATAAGAGGGCCCACCTGACTGGTTATGACACCAGGATCCTTAGTACTGCTGGCAGTGGTACTGTTCCTGCTGTCACTGACTGCCATAAAGCAGTCAATGCCTGCGCCTTCCTGCACCCTCTAATACTTCTCCTGCGACTCGTTGATAAAGGTAAGTCAGCGGGAAAGGCAGGAAGGGTGGCAGGAAGGCAGAACAGGGCAAGAAGGGGGCAAAAATGGGGCAGGGAAGGGTGTTAACAGGGACAGGAGATGGGCAAACTGCGGCTGAGAAGGGGTAAGATCTGAAGCTCTGGCACCACCAATATCCTATCCCCCTTCCTGGACCCTATCCTGTGGCGCAAGTCCATGCAGACCTGCTAGCAGGTCCATGCAGACCATTTTGCTAGCATAGGCCTGAGCAGACCCCTCCGCACTGCAAAGGCATACAAATGTTCCCTTACCCAGAGACTTTGGGCTGCTAAGCAGAACTGCTTAAGCTGCTGCGAGTCGGATCAACTATGGATACATATCTGAAAAAGACCCTTTTTAATGTTAACACACGACACTTGCAGAGAATGTACATAATAATCAGTAAGAAGCAACAAAAATGTTTGACCTTTCCATTTTCCATGAAAGCTTTTGGTTAACAGAAAGCATAATTAAAACTGTGAATTAGAACTTGAAAAACAATGTGGTTTCTCTTGCAAAGAGATAGCTATGCAATAAAGGTCACTTATCAACCAGTTCCAGTTATTACATCTTTACATTTAGCACTGAAGTGGCTCTGCAGAATCAAAGGTTACACTATTAAATAATGAAAGAGGCCAAATTGGGAAAGGTCATAAGCAAGACCAACTCGTGCTTTCTAAGAGGTGCTATGTGTGGCGCCATGGTGTGGGGCCACACTGAGACTCTGTTTTAAATATATGTGATCTCCATTGTCAGAACAATTAATTTGGTCCAGAGAAGAGACAGGAATCTCCCTATTCTCATTTCCTTAACACAGTGGTTCTCACACATTTACCACCAGGACCCACTTTTTAGAATGAGAATCTGTCAGGACCCACCAGAAGCGATGTCGTGACCAGAAGTGACATCATCAAGCAGGAAAATTTTTTCACAATCCTAGGCTACAATCCTACCCACACTTACCCAGGAGTAAGTTCCATTTACTATCATTGTTAAAACAATATATATAGTAGCTTGTCAAAAGTACAAGTCTGTAAATTTCCCCAAATGCAGTTCACATCCCATGGTAGCATCAAGTCTAATATATTAAAAATAAAATATTGAAATGAATGAGGACCCACCTGAAATTGTCTCGTGATCCACCTAGTGGGTCCCAACCCACAGTCTGAGAAACACTGCCTTAACAGAAGCTTCATTCTATACTCTGTGCTAAATGTACAACATGAGTCTTATGTTTAAATTACCATGGGCATTCTGGAAATTCACAACTGAACCATTTCAGTGGCTATCTTAATGACAAGAACATCATTTTTTTGTAATTTAGAAACAATGTACTATTAATCCTTTTAACATTTGATAGGGACAATTATTAGCCACTTACACCACACATTAATTTACTCCTCTAATTTGAGCTTTGGTTGTAATTATCCAATTTGGCACAGTTCTAACAAAGCAGGTAGAAAAGCTCAAGAGATGCATACTTCATTTTAGTGTTGTTTATTCTTCAGTTCTTCCAGAATATCCTCAAAGTTTTTTGTTTGAGAGAATACAACGTATTTAAAGATGCCAGCTGGGAATAGAAAGCATTTGCCTTTTTTTTTCCATGATGTTCTTTTGAATGTTTCTTGAATGAAAGGTACAAAAGAGCCATTAATTGTCTGGCATTGTTTTTAGTGCTTTTCTGTGCTTCATAAGCAAAAAAATAGTATTTTAATTTTCCTGTGTTTCAGTAATAATTAACCAAGCTGTTTGCATTTACACATGGTTACATTCTACAAACTTCAGTCTGGGAGCCGACTTTTGGTAGGAGAGAAAAATAAGCACATTTAAAAGAGAGGAAAAGGCAGAGTGGCATTTGCTGGTGTGTTCACAAACCAGTCGTTCCAAGTTAATGTAACTCTGAGGTACACTATATACATAAACCACAATCTACAATCATCCTGAAACTCATACGCACACATAACTGAATCTAGTTACTTAGGTTTCAGTCCCCCATTCCTCTTGCATTTTTAAACGACAGCAAGCAAGTTGGCTCAGGGCCGTGCACTGCGAAGAGTTGTCCCTTGACTTCATTAAATTTAATGCAAAGTTTCATCAAATTTTTACCATTTGAAAATTATTTAACAAAAGGCAAATTGGCAACATGGGTCTCCATTTCCAAAACAAGGCCGATTGCAAGGCAGTTTTGGCAAAGTGCACTATCAGAATGTGCATCATTTCTGGGAAAGAAAAAGAAAATTTCATCTCAGTGGGTATTATTTGAAAGCTGGGACCTAATGTCACCTGAGCACAGTGGGTTCACGTCACCTGGTGCGGGATGCCAGCGTGTCACCCCCCCATGCAGTGGGCAGGGCAACATCCCAGGTGGTGGGCATGGTGATGTACCATCACTCTGCCCCCACTGGTTTTTTATCTGTACCTTTTGATAGATCAAAAATAAAACACATTCTGCATGAAATTACACATTGATTAATATATGACATGATGGTATTTTTCCTCCAAACTGTGATTTTGGTCACTAGTGGTGCCACACACACACACACACACACACACACACACCCCAGGGTGTCAACTTACTAACACCTTATTGCAGCAGTTCTTTTAGCACTGGGACCCACTTTTTAGAATGACAATCTGTCCAAGACCCACCAGAAGTGATGTCATGGTGGAAGTGACATCATCAGGCAAATGAAAATAAATAAGTGTAAATAGTTAAAGTAAAACAAATAATTAAATAAGCAGAAGCCAGCCCTGGCCCACCAAGTGAATTTTCTCTGTAGCCTGCCTGCAATAACACCCCCCCCCCTCCAAAAGCAGTAAGGTTTTCATCCCTACCCAGTGCCCAGTTCAATTTAAGAACTTCTGTTTAAACCAGATCACTGTCAGGATCCATCTGGCTTTGCAAGTCTCAAAAAAGTTCACTTTATCAGCTGAAGCCTCTGTTTTGATCCTTTTTAGGGGGGGGGGGGGAGGCTGCCTTCTGGAACATTTGTTGAGCTGCAGTTCCATCAGATCAGAACCATTCCAGTGGCTTCACATTCCCCTTTGCCTGGCCTGACCACCAGCCAAGGCACGTTTGCTTACACTGTGAGGCTTAGTTTCGCTTTACATAGGGCTCAATACATTAGCCTGCTTGGAGGGAGGGACTTCCTTCTCAGGTGTTTGTGGGGGCTGCATTCATTGGATCAGGACCATTCTGGTGTCGATGGATTCCTCTCAGCCTGCGCTTTCCGACAGACTAAGGCAAGTTTGCCTACCCACACGTAATCGCATGATACGGCTCAGTTTCACTTTCCATAGGGCTCCATGCATTTCTTATTCTCTGGATTTTTGGCCATAACTTTTGATAGAAAAGCAATATTTCACTGTGGTTTTTTGCACTGCATTCTGCTGGAAATTCCACATCCAACGGTATATAACATGATGGAATTACTCCTAACCACCATGATTTTAGCGTGTAACCCAAGTGCGCATCACACCCCCTGTGTGCGTCTCCTGGTGTGGTCCGCACCCCCACACCCCTTAGCAACACCACTGGCTGAGCATAGGTTACATAAAGAAAAAGTAGTGAATACTTGGATCTAATGAATATATTTCAACTTGGTAACTGTGGGATAAGAGTGTTGCTTCATAAACCCCTACTCTAAGGGCACGTAAGCACCAGGGACGTAGAGTGTGGGGGCAGCAGGTAAGGCAGAACCAGCCTACCATAGTCCACAGAAAATAGCTGCAGCCTCCCCTGCAGCTGCACACATGCTCCATGTGTGTATACTGAATCAGAAAGCAGGTGACACACATCCTCCGCTATTTTCTGTGGCTATTTTCTGTGGACTACGGTAGTGTAGTTCTGCCTTACCTGCCACCCCCACACTGCAAGTCCCTGATTAGAAAGAAGGCATAATTAAACCATGATTGAAGATTACTGGCACAAGCCTGGGCTCATGTCATGTGCAAAGGGAAGAAATTAATCACTTCTTTTCAAGGTTTAGAAGAAACCCAGCAAATTATGGTTTGTTCTAACCACGGTTTGTCACCAAGCTGGATTACTAAATCAGTTAACTTGTGTACCAAATGAATTCATACACTGGACCAAAATATCAGCAGTTCATAACCTAAGAGTAGTGGGTCATAACCTAAACTGCAGGTTGGGACCCACTAGTGGGTCACAACCCAATTTTTGGTGGATCACTAACTGACAAGCTGATAGCTGACATGGAAAATGTGTTGAGTCCTATGGAAATTGAAACAGAGCAGCACATGCACATTTATGCACAAGTAAGCAAACATGCTTCAGCATCTATCAAAGGCCAGGCAAAGGTGAATGCAAGGCCACCAGAATGGTTGTGATCTGATGAATGTGGAGCTCAGCAAATGCCACAGAAGGCAGTCTCCACCACCACCATCATAAAAAGGAAAAAAAGGGGGGGGGCTGGAGCAGTTGGTAAAGTGAAACTTAAAAAAAAAAATCTCATAAAGCTAGGTGGGTCCTGGTAGAGTGTTATTTTAAAAGGTGGGCCCTGGTGCTAAAAAGTTTGGGAATCACTGATCTAGATAGCACTCTGGAGAGTGAACTTTACTGCATAAACTGGCTGTAACTGCTAGAATTAGCTTGAAGTTGGAAGAGAGGTCTTTATTTTTCTAATTTCCACAATCTTTTTTCCCTCTACAGGTTCTTTTTGGGAGTATCTCTAATTTCATTAGAATGTCCCAGCTAAATGAATGAACCACAGAACCTGTCCAAGTAATTTGCAAAAACGAACAAACAAACAAAACACTGACACATCCAGTGTTTGGATAATTTTTGGGCTGCACTGCATCGGTTCAAGGAGCTGTTCCAAACAAATGCTGCATACTGAAGCCAAGAGGCCATTCATCTTAAAAACCACAGTTTCGCTCACCTGCCCCTCATTAGTTTTGCATGGCTGTTTGGGCAAAGCCAACAATAATATACCATTTGAGAAAGACACTGTTCCATCAAATTGCGCTAAATAGACTAAACAAAAAGTAATCAGCCTTCAATATGGGACGGCCGCTATCCAAAAACAACTCAAAGCTTTTTAGCTATTTTCTTTAATTTGTTTGAAAGAACATTGTTCCAAAATACTTAGCGCCATTTAGATACAGTCTGCTGTCCAGTTAGCAATTAGCAGTGCAATTTTCAGGTAGCCTTTTAAGATTGTCATCCTACAAGGGTCTTGCTTACTGCTTTCCATGTGATTATTAGCAACAGAATTAAATATGTTTTAGGAAGAAGGGGCGGTGGGGAATTCTTTCCTCTCTGTACCAGGCATATTGGGTTGACAAATAGCTGAAAACACCAGGAGGTAAAATGTCAGTTGCAGCTGAAGGGTACATGGTGAGAAGGAACATACTGTTAGTACATGGGCTGAATTGAGAATGATTCTCAACAGGAGAGGACCAAAATAGTTTCTCACTTCTAATGTCTCACAGCGCAGCACAATATGTTTCTAGCATACAGCATGTAAACCTTTCTTCGAGAGTATGTTACACAATGAAGACCCCCAATGCAAGCCTGAATTTGCTTTGCTTTCTCGGAACAATACCATCCAGATTTAAACAGCACAAAGGCAAAACACAACCCTCCCCTCAAAAAAGTGGTGTGACTGGATACAACAAAGAACGGCCCTTCCCACTGTCCAAATATAAATTATCAAGAGATCTCCCACTACGATAATCTACTTTGCTTGCTTCCTTGATCACAGGGCAATGTCTCCCAGCTAGCTAGTTTACAGTGGCGTCGCTAGGGAGGGTTCGAGCTGCACCAAGTGACGCGCACAAGGGTGACACAATTACTGGCCAACATTTATAAATCTTCGTATTTTCCAGTAATCACGTTATATATAATTTGATGTGTAATTTCATGCAGAATGCCATGAAACAAACCACATTGAAACATCTCTATTCTATCAAAAATTCTATTCTATTCTACCAAAAAACCAGTGGGGGCAGGACAAGGGTGCATCACCATGCCCACTGCATGGGGTGTGGCACTGCCCACTGCATGGAAGGAGGTCCAACATGGGGGTAGGGTGCTGGCCTCCCACACTGGGTGACACAAACCCTAGTGACGCCACTGCTAGTTTATCCACTTTTCTGGAGACTTCCCTATTTCTATTTGCATAACTAAAGTTGTCTTGCAAATTGTAAACGTATCTTAGGCAGGGTGACCGGACACCCTCTATTTTCAGGACATGCCCTCTTTTTTAGCTTCATGTCCTGGAAAAGAACTTAAATGTCCTCCTTTTTCCTGGGAGCAGGCAGCGCATAACCTTCTTGTAATTAATAAATTATATGTAAAATTATATGTAATATCGCTATAAATTTAATAATCAGTAGTATAATGTTTAATGACATGAAATCAATATATGAGTGTTTTTAGCTTTTATTTCATCAGGTCCTACATTTTTCTTGGATATCCTACATTTTGGGGTGCTTTGTCCTCTTTTGCGGTTCTAACATCTGGTCACCCAGCTCTTAGGTAAAAGTCACTACTACGAAGGGATAATGTTGATTTAACAGTCTGCAGTAGAATCTTCTCTCTCTTTTGGACTAGGATGCTCAGCCTCTACAAAATGATTGGCACTGTGAGGAAAAGAGACCTTCACTTGCCTCCCCTACAAAAGTGAATACTTATGGCCACTTAATATAGATAAATGATAGTATTAACCCCGAGACTGTGCAGATGTTGCAAGTGTCATTACTGAATGAATTTAAATAGAGGAGTGAGATCATGCCTACTTGGCCTGTTCCTTACACATATTTATAATAACTTCTGAAAGAGCCAACAGATGTACAAACTGCACACACATGCAAAACGCTGCAAGATTGTAGATTGCATGTACACTCTGTACATGAATAGATTCATTCAGAGTCTATTCATAGCACACATACATAGGAGACAGCCAGTGGACACACAGCCCAATCCTATGCTGATGGGAGTGTAGGGCTGCTGCAGCGCCAAAAATGGCTGCCACGGCATCCTAAGTGCTAACCGAGCAGCGCCAGTGACTCTTCAGGAGGAGGGGACTTTCATCCCCTTCCCCCAAGTAAGGTGAGTACCCCCACAATGGAGCTACTTGATTCTACGGCAATCCTTGGGTTGCCATAGAATCAAGAGCCTCCGTGTCAGGCAGCAGAGCTCACATGGAGGCTCAGAATCCGGTGGAGTAGAGCTCCACCGGTCCTGTCTTCCTCCTGTCCCACTCCCTTTCCCCCAGTATGCCTCCTCCCTGCCCTCTCCCCGCCACCCCCTACCTCTCCTGTCCCAGAACGCCTCCTTCCCACCTTCCCCCACACCCCCACCTACCTCTTCACCGCCTGTTGGTTGCAGAAGAGCATCGGTGATCCGCTGGTGCTGAGCTAGCACTGGCGCTCTATCAGCGCTAGGACCTCGCAAATGTGCTTTACCGCACATTTGTGACAGTGTGCACCAGCGGTAAGGCAGCACGCACTCTTTGGGATTGGGCCCACAATCTGCTCACCCATCTATGTGCATTTGGTAAATGTGTTCAAAATATCTATGCAGTCCTACTATTCTACAATTCATGCTCTCAAAACAAGGAAAGGAAATACGATTCCCTATCTTTCTGATGCACACATATAAATGAAATGGAAATTTTAATCCTCGTTAGAGTGGACTGAGGATAATGAAATATTTGTGAATAGGTAGTTATTCCAGATTAGAATATGCAGTATATCACAGTTACAGCCCAATCCTATGATTGGGCTGCACTGCCACTAGTTCTGGCAGTGCAGCCCAACCTACAGCACAAAACATAACACCATATAGCACACGACCAGGTCACTGCCAGAAATGGCAAGCAGTGCTGGCCAAACAGCCACCACCTGCTTGGATCAGGGGCAAGTGCAGGCTATGGGTGGAGAGGAGGGAAGAACCAAGGGTGGGAAGAGGCGGGGAGGGGCATATCTGGGCGGGAGGAACTGGGGCAGGGAAGAGGCAGGAAGGAGTAGATCCAGCAGCAATGGCACACACCAGATCTTATCCCCTCCAATTTAAACCTCACCACCCCTTTTCTCTGCTAGGACATACACCACCAAAAGAGATGGCATATGTCCAAGGAAACTCATAGTTGTTCCCTGGACTCACATGGAAGTAAATAAATACAATTTTTACTTTCCTCCTCCTTGCCCTCAGTGGCCCCTGTGGCAGTGGGATAAGAACTTCCAGAGGTACACAGACCACTGGTTGAAAAACCTCTGAGGACAACTAGGTACATAAACTAACTAATTATTACAAATGATTTTTTTTCCCCAGCAGAAATATATGACTGATTATTTTCAAAATGAGGTTACTTCTTACTTCAATTCAATTTGTATTCTGATCTGTACTCTGAAAGTAGTAATAGACTAAGGCCCACTAGACTAAGGGTGCAATCCTAGAAATGACTTCATCTGGCTCAAGTCTCTTGCGTCAGCTCAGGAGGATCGCAAATGTGCCGTAAGGCACGTTTGTGCCTTCTCAGGAGGAAGCCGTGTTGGCATGCAGAAGAGCCGAAATGTGGAGGCTGAATCCAGCCTCCATGGCAGCTTCCCCACGGAGTCTTGCTTCGGCCAGGCTGGGCTGATACAAGAGGAAAAGATAAGCGGGGGGAGGCAGGGAGGAGGTGAAAGGGAGGCGTTCCTGGGTGGGGGGCAGCCCCGGGGGCAGGCGGGCAGGGAGCGGGCGACGGGGCTGGAATCTGGCAGTTATGCCGGATCCCAACCTCCATTCCCAGGGAGAATGGAATGGCTTCAAGCCGCTCCACTCTCCTCGGACTTGCGCCACCTCAAGAGGTGGCGCAAGTCTGAGGAGACCCATAGGGGCCAGCAGTCCTTACCCAGGGGTAAGGGGAAAAGTTTCTCCTTGCCTCTGGCTAAGCTGCTTATGGCCACTATCCTGTGCTGGATACAGTGCAAGCCTCTTGGCTTGCCTGTTCCAGCGCAGGATAGGATTGCACCCTAAGAAACAAAGCCTTATAATGGAACTAAGCCTGTAAAGCTCTTAATGCTAAAAGTTGGTGAATTAGACCCAGAAGAAGTCAACGAACAAGCTGGAAAGTATAACCACTAATTCATTCAAACTCCATTGCTGTCTAGATCCATTATTAATTTAGTCATTCTTAGAGGGCCAGCTAACAAATTGTTTTGTATGCATGGACAAAGTGATAAGCTATAATGTTAATTATCTATTTTTTTTCTGAAATGAAATTAATCCATGTCAAGAATAACAATAGGGATTATTACAGTAATATTATGCCTGCAGTGTTGTTTTTTTTAATGTATTTTATAAAAAGGCTAAACTTAATAAGATGCTGAAGTCCCAAGTTTGTAATTGCTAGACACTTTATTAACACATGCATACCTCTGGCCATATACTTTTCAGTTTACTTCAATGTCATACTGAGACCGTTTGTAGTGCAATGTGATATCTGAACAGGGCTTTAAAATTGTGCTTTTCACAGATGCTTAAGAACCTGCTGCAAAATTTAGCTTCAGGATAAATCTTTCTTTATAGTGTAGACCTGTGGTTCTCAAACAGGTGGGTCTCAACCCACCAATTTGTGTAACGCTTCCCCCGTCCCATTAAGGGGTGGGGAGAGGGAGGCAGCGATGCGATTCCCAGGATCGCATTGCTAAGGGAGGGGTGCTTTGCACTTTCTTTCAGAAGGCAGGGCTGCAGCAGGCTGTAGGAGGTGCAGGGAGCCCTGGGCAGCCCTGCACAGAGCTCCCCAAGGCTAGGAACTTTCACTAAAAGTGGGCGCAAAGCACTTCTGTTTTGCAGGAGGTGCTTTGCGCCCGCTTTTAGCAAATGGGGATCGTATCACTGTCCTAGCCCCTCGCCTGCAAGAACTTACTGAGGGAGTAAAGCTCCCTCAAAGTTTGAGAACCACTGGTTGAGAACCACTGGTCTAGAACCAATAGTTAAACTGCTTTATACAAGCCATGTCCATGTTTGCTACTGAAAGCAAAAAATTTTTAAGCCAACTAATGTGTACTGCAGCAAAAAAAGAGGGGGGGGGCCGATTTATTTATCATCTGGAGATGATAGCTGTGTGTGACAGGCTCATGTTGAAACAGGCAATCCATAAACCACTACCAATCCAGCACCATAAACCAGAAGGATTAAAGGTAAGCACCAGCATTTGGTGCTGGAAGCCAGAAATACATACATACTCCTGCTGCAGACTGCTTCTAGTTAGCAGCTGAAGGACTACATTTTGGACTCACTGTAGTTTCCAGGTAATCTTCAAAGGTGGTCCTAATGTACAGTGCATTACAGTAGTTCAAGTTGTAAGTTAGCAGACTATGGATGCCCATGACCAGACTCTTTCTATGGGGGAGGGGGAAGACAATGCTACAGCTAGTACACCAGTTTCAGGATTTACCAGTTTCAGCTGGTAAAGCACTCTGTACTGTGGAGGTCACTTGGGCATACAGAGATGAAAATGAATTTATCAGCACCCCCAAACTATGAACCTGATCTTTCAAGGGGAATTACAATCCATCCTGAATAGGTTGAAAGTCTCCCTGGATGAATGAACCTTCCACCAAGAGTATCTCTGCATTGTTTGGATTGAATTTCACTTTGTTGATCATTACTGTTCCCCTGTTGGACATTCTTCAGTTCATTATTGCACCTGGGAGCACAGTATCACACAATCCTACCTCCCTCATTGTTGCAGTTGTACCAAAAGGCTTGGCTGCATCCTGCAGAGGGGTGGCAACCCGAAAGCTCATAGGGGGTAAATATAAAACATTTATGCCAGGGGTGCTCAATAGGTGGATCGCGATCTACCGGTAGATCGCGAGGCAAAATGAGTAGATCGCGGAGCCCTGTCTCTCCAAATTGTTAATATGTCAGTTTCGTCTAGTGACTAGATGAAACTGACATATTTAGCTGACACTAAACTGAAACAGACACTTTAGCTGCTCTTCAGGCATGCAGCAACAAAACTGACGAAACGGACTAGACTCCAGCAGGGGCTCCATACGTTAAAAGGGGTGTCTGTCAGACGCTTCCTTCCCCCCTGGTAGATCTCCAGGCCTTGCTGGGTTTCAAAGTAGCTCTCGAGCCAAAAAAGTGTGAGCACCCCTGATTTATGCCTACCTCCTGATAAGCCTCAGGACCACCTATGGGTCTCCTAGACAGATGCTGCCACTTTTGCAATGTATTTCTGAGGAAAGTGGCAGGTGGCCTCAAAATGGAGGGGACAGGATCTGGCGTGCATCACTGCCACCAGATCCACCCCCTCCTGCCACCTCCCTGCCCCGTTCCTCCCCCTCCTCACCCAGTTACGCCCAAGCCCACACCCTCCATGTGCACCCCTAACCCCTTTGCTGACTTACTGTCCGTGGAGACCACTTCTGACCCCGCCACTGTGCACAAGGCCTCTGCAGCCTCTTTGGCAGTGGCACAAAAGCATGCAGCTCTACACACTTCCATAAGGCCATTAGCTATGTACGAAAAGCACACAGTGCTGCCAGAAAGCTAGGTCCAGGAGCAGGGAGAGGAATAGTATTGGGATATATGAAAATTAAAATAACATGCCATACTTAGGCTCAATAAAGTATTTTAATGGGTGCTAAAATGTTTCGCTTTCCATGGGGTGTGCGCGTGCTTTTTTATATTGACCAAGTAATTTTCTGATATGAAATGTCCCTGAAAAAGGCTCACGGTGAAAACAATAACAATTGACATTAACACAATATGACGTCCACTCTGGTTCATGATCACTTGGCAGACAATTCTGTTGGCATCCTTCAGTCTCGGAAGACTATGGTGTCACGCTCTGAATGGTGGTTCTGGAACAGAGTGTCCTCTCCAGTGCGTGAAGCCTGGGTAAAGTAGGTATGGAGGATAGGCTGTTTCCCATGCAGCAAATCCCCCCTCTCCACGTCGCTGAAATGGTCCAATGGAAAGGCAGAGGCCAATACGGTTGGTTCCAGCGGTGTCGCAGGAGTTGCCAGAACGTGACTGTGTTCAGCCATGAACTGCCTCAGGGACTCCGGCTCCAGATTTTGCCTCGAGGTTGACTCCTGAAGCCTTTTCCATAACTGGATGTAGCCACAAGGCAGTGGAGGTTTGGGATCAGAGTTTTCCTTCTCTCAGATGAGCTGCCTTCCCAGGCTGACGAGGCCCATCTACCCGGTGGCTGTTTAGTCGCCTCTTACGACAAGTACAGCCAAACTGAGGGCCTATTCTTATCCCCAGCCCCCAGGGGCTGGCAGACAATAATCCGTATTCATCCTTTATCACAACTCTGTATAGCTTGCAGACAGAGTAAAATGCAATGGTAATTCTTGGGACTTTTATAGCTGTTTCTGACTGTATAGTATCATGATGTAGTCCTTACGAGACCCTGCAAGGTAAGTAAATATTACTATCCTAATATGGCAGTTGGGGAGCTGAAGCTGAGAGGGAGTGGCTTGCCTGAGGCCATCTAGTTAGTGAATTCATGACCATTAAGGGAAGTGATGATTTTCACCTCAGGCTCACAGTTATTCAATGGGAAATTATATACATGAGCACATCTGTGAGTTTCAACCCATGTGGGATTTGCAACCACAAGTTCATTCCAATCTGGGGGTTTATTTATGGAAAAAGCCATGCTAGTCCCTCCACTGGCACACTGTCAACCATCTTTTGGCAGACTTCCCGTGTCTGCCTGTATTCCAGCAGCACTTGCAGCTATAAGGGATAGGAGCTTCCTCCTGACTGTTTGCTCTTCCTGGTCATACAAGCGATGTAGCAGGGAGAGCAGCACAACAGGATATTTTAGTGTCATACACCATATATGCACCAAGGAAAATTCCTCCCCCCTTAATCTAATAAATATGGATAAAATATCCTATTTGTCTCATTGGACAAATAATTAAGACCCAGATGTGCAATGTTTTCCCCAGTAATCAATGTGTCAGTGGGAGTCAAATTATTATAATTAACTGTATCAAATCCATTGAACAGACACGACAGCCACATATATATTACATTATGTGATTGGCCAGTCTAACAGCCCAATCCTATCCTTTTCCCCATTATAGAATGCAGCCACGCCAAAACATCATGGCTGCATGCTATGGTGGTGGCGGCAATCAGAAGACTTGGGAGAAGTAAAAGAAAATATTTTCGCAACTGGGTCTTCTTAGATCTGCATCAACTCTATAGCTGGCAAAAGTCTAAGGAGCAAAGGGGAGTGTTGGAGGAGATGGAATCTGGTGCAAAGTCACTACTACTGGGATACACCCCTCATGCCTCCAACATTTCCCCTGTTCCTTTCCCAATCCAGCCTGTTCTGCTCACCCCGCCAACTTACCAACATCAGTGGGGCTTCTCCTTACCGCAGCTACTGCAGGAGGGATGCTTATCATCTGCAGTGGTGGTTTAAAAGTGTGCGGCTACGCATGCTTCCATAATACCGTTTACAACCCTGTGTAAAGCATGCTCTGCTGCAGGAATGCTAAGTGTAAGGATTCTTTGGATTAGGATGCAAATTTAATAGGGACTATCTTGCCCCATTGTGTGTTTGTGTGTGTAAGTTCTGTTCTTTCAACAACAAATTTGGAAACCCCTGGAGGGAAACTCATCTCCCAAATCAGGCTCCACTTCCTCCTTCCAAGCAAGGAAGTTACCCAAAGTTTATTTGGAGCTAATTGATTGGGGGCCACTCCAGACAACTTATTTCAGTTAGAAGCCAGGCAGGGGGTCATAGATGGACTGTCCATAACTAAATTAGCATGCCTCAAAACACAAGTAATTTGTGCTCTAAGGAGGCCAGGCAAGTGCACCTGTTTCCTTCCCTACACTTCATGCTTTGGAGACCACAACAAGAATGAAGATGTTTTCATTGGGAGACATGAACAAATGAAGGAAAATGAAGTAAGGAATTGATTGTGTATGAATTGTTGTTTTTTTTTGGGGGGGGGGAAGATGTTGCTCAAAGATGTTGAAAACAGGCACACTTGTCCTGGAGCACCCAGAGCAATTATTGCTTCACTATCTTGTAGTTCTTCTAAAGCTCCCTGGCTTTGCTCTTGCATGTGCCAAGGTCCCTCAGGTAGCTCATGTCCTTAAGCTTCTCCAAAATGTAGTGGAACTGCTTCATATTTTAGTAATTTTTGGCAAGAGCTGTCTGGATTGCCTCTTCCTTTCAAATATTGATGAAAGCTGTCAATTCTCCTCAATCCACAAAGGATTCCTTGGACAGCAAGGAAGCCCATTGCTGCAGAGAGGAATAGCTAGCAAGTTGGAAAATTTCCTCCATCATGAGTCACTCAAAAGGAAGTTCAAGCTTACTTGCTTTTCTCTTCTATTTGTTGCAAGCAAAAGGGAGGAGATGGCTGCTCTTTCAAGCCAAAGACAAGCTCAGGTGAAGAAGGGCTCTCCAGAGGACAGTCTAGCATTCTGTTTCACCTCCTCAGAGGACTCATCAGTCACAGATACTGGACAAACACGTGAGGTTTCAAAACCAAATAGAAGGCACCAAACTTGAGAAGTGAAAAAGGTACTTGGCTTATTGTGTGGGAAAAAAGCTCATGGATCATTCACAGATACAGAAACCCATGTAGGTTTTGCATCTAAACATGCATGATATCTATGGGTAATGTTTAGTTCCACATGGGTTTTTGCGCATTTGTTCGGGGCCTTAGCCATCACATTACATCAGCTATGAAATGAAATGCAAAGTTATTCAGGACGAAAGGGTGCCCATGAAGCTCTGTGTGTGCTTGTATGGAACCTTGTCACTAAAAGTTATTCAGCTCTCCTTTAGAACACTCTTTGAACTTGTACATTTGGGTGGGAGGATCTATGGTATGCCCTGATGCCTCCATGGAGATTTGAATAGCTGTAATATGCAAAAAGGTGACAGCCATGAAGTCCTCAATGACTGCTGATTTGTTGTAAATAATGAAGCAAAATAAGAAGTTCACCCTGTTGCTGGGAAGAATGCCAAAAAGAATCTGTGGGAGGTTGATTTGAAAGGAAAAGAAATAAACAATCCAAACAGTAGGACTCTCAACTAATTTATTCTGCTGCCTGTTTGTTATTGGGTTTTTTTTTTCTTTTTTTGGTAATTACATTTCCCTTTAACTTCCTAACCACTTAAAAGAGGGAAAACCCTACCAAAACAGTATAGAAGTCAAAAATTGCTCTTACTGATGAGAAATTCAAGTATGACTATAGCTATAAATGTTTCAAAAGGGGAAGTGTAAAGTATATACATATTTCAAAAAGGGATGTGTATATTTAAGTAATATCCTAAGGCTACAATCCTATACACACTTCCCTGAGAGTTGGCCCCACTGAACTCAATGGAGCTTCTCAGTAAATATGGATAGGATTCGGCTATACGCTATTGGAATTCTTTGAACTAAGGCAAAGAATTTTGGACATCACAATTCATATGTATAATAATGTTTAAAGTTACCATGTTCATTGAGGGTGATATTTAAATAAATAAGAATATTTGCTGTATTTGTTTTTTATTCATATCCTGCCTTTCACCGTTTGAACATAAGAACATAAGAATCTGGTTCAAAGGCTGCTGGTAATTATAAGTTAAAATAAAAAAGAACATAATAAAAACTTAAAATGCTTAAGACCCCCATCAACAACCTGGCTGCTGTGTTTTGAATCAGTTGTTGTTTTCAGATGCTTTATAGCAGTGTGATAGTCTAAATCACTCCAAACCCCGGCCCGGGAGCCAGATGCGGCCGTCAGCAAGCCTCTTTCTGGCCCGAGGCCAACCTCTTGTCCCCTGAAAGCCTCTGGTCCACTCAACTGAACATGACCAGAACTATGGTCTGATTATATCTGGAGGGTGTTCTGAGGCCCAGCAAGGTCGAATGAATGAGCCCATTCATTCATTTATTCACTCATCTAAGTTCCATCTCTAAATTATTAATTTAAATTTTATATTTAAATTGTTTTTCCGGCCCTCCACACCACGCCAGATATTTGATGCGGCCCTCTGAACAAAAGGTTTGGAGACCCCTGGTCTACATAAAGGATAACTACAGCTGAAATCCTAAACATGCATACTTGGGTGTAAGTTCCATCAGTGGTGGACCTCCCCAGCCCCGCGCCCTGGAGTTGCAATGACACACCCCACGGGATGCTGCCACCCCCCCCCGGTGCACAAATCTATCCTCCCACTTACCTGGAGTGCAGGGAGCCTCACACGAGCTTCCCCGATGCTTTAAACTGTGTTTCCAGCAAACCGGAAGCACATTTTCCAACCATGTTGGGAGCCTCAGAAAGACTTCCGCATTGTCCTAGAGGTGCCTGAGGCATTTGCTCCTTTGATTTAATGGCTGGACTGCCAATGAGTTCCATTGCATTCAATGGAACTTTTTTCTTACTAGATATGTATTGACTTGTGCTGTAGGCATGTAATATGCTTTACAACCAAATCTACTGAAGTGATGCACTGGTGGAACATGTGTTCTGCAGGTGCACACTGTTACAAAAGCACCATAAAGTGCTTTGTGACAGAGCAAAGAGTTGACACATTGGCAGGAAGGCCAGAACCTTCCCATTTGTATTCATTGTCATCAAGATGCCTGCTGTACTAGGTAAGTCCAGGGCAGGGAGAGGGCAAGAGGGATGGAGGGGTGGAATGAGGAGGTGATGGGGTGGATGGATTGGGCCTGGGAGGGGGCAGGATCAGCTGCGCCAGCACGCATCATCTGCCTGCACAGATTATCTCAAACTTGTGCCAGCAATATCGCTGGTGGAATTTTGAGTTAATAATAATAACAACAACAACAACAACTTTATTTTTACCCCGCCTTTCTCCCCGAAGGGACTCAAGGCGGCTTACAACATATTAAAAACATAATTTAAAAACAAATAAAAACATATTAACACATCATAAAAAACAGCAGTCAGAGTAAAAAATAGGTAAAAAGAGCATAGAGCAGCAGCAAGTCATAAAAGAATCAGGCCTGTAAAAAATATTAAAAGATGTTAAAAAGATGTTAAAAGGCTGAGAACTCAGAAGGCTTGTTTAAACAGAAGGGTCATCAGGCCTCGCCAAAAGGTCTCAAGAGAGGGAGCCATTCTTAAGTCAAGGGGAAGGGAGTTCCATAGCGTTGGTGCCACTACTGAGAAGGCCCTATTTCTTGCAGCCGCCCCACGTACCTCCCTAGGCGGCGGCACTAGTAAAAAGGCCTTCTCTGATGACCTAAGAGGACGAGCCGGATTGTATGGGAGTAGGCGATCTCTAAGATACCCTGGTCCAGAGCAGTATAGGGCTTTAAAGGTCAATACCAGCACCTTGAATTGGGCCCGGAAACGAATGGGCAGCCAATGCAGCCACTGGAGAAGCGGACTGACAGAGTCGAACCGCCTACCTCCAGTAACCACACGGGCTGCCGCATTCTGCACTAGTTGCAGTTTCCGAACCGTCTTCAAGGGCAGCCCCACATAGAGCGCGTTACAGTAATCTAATCTCGATGTCACCGAGGCATGGATCACCGTGGCCAGGTCAGCACGATCCAAGTACGGCCGCAGCTGGCGCACCAGCCGAAGCTGAGCGAAGTTCCCCCTAGCCACAGCCACCACCTGGGAATCCAGGAGCAGCTGCGAGTCCAGGTGGACCCCCAAGCTGCGGACCTGCTCCTTCAGAGGGACATTTGAATTTGAACCTATTGCAGAGCTGTACTGATTTTTTTTTAATGCTGTCTTTGCTTCTGACAGCTTCGTTTTTAACTGTGTGGATGAGATGGATGGATGAGATGGTTTCATTAGTGGATGAAACCAACAGGTGCATTCTCTTGTCTTGCAGTGCCCATTCTGTTACTTCAGTGGTTGCCAGTATCACGCATGAAGGAGAAATGCAAACTCACAGCACATGGGCGAGAACTAAAATTTGGAAGCAGGAGAGAAAAAGGTTTGATGGATATAAAGGAGCCCACGGGAACCCAGGACAAAGATGAATTGCTGCTTCAGATGTCTGACAACTTCGTAGCTTTGAAATAGTACTCACTTGCTTTAAATCTTTGGTAAACTGTTCCCTTACAGTGCATGCCACATAGTCCCATCATGCAAAGAGACTACAGTTTAAGGGATGTTTCCGTAGTTCTATAATGTGATAAACAGTTGCATTCTCTCTATACCATAAGATATGTTATCCACTATGGATGAATGATGAGGATCCTCATAGCTTACTCTGCAGATGGCTACTATGCTATAATGTAAATAATCTGACTGTAGGAAGGGTGTACTTGTAACACTCACTACTAAGTCATCACAATGCTTTTACCAAATGAATAAGAAATACTTCAGATGTATTCTTTATTTGTAAATGTGGAAAATCTATGGCTGTTGGCTCACGTACCAGATTCCCACATGGCAGTATATTATTGCACAGTCAAGAGTGAGCAGCTCTGTCTATATTAAAAGAAAAAGTCAATGAAAGAACCAAAGCACCATCGATCATTAAGGCAGGCAACTAGCTTGGGGAGTCATGGTTAAAAGGATGTATTCTGTAGACATCAGGGCATGGTGTGTATATATTACAACGTGAGAAGATAATAATATACATTTGAGGCAATCAGAATAGTGAAGCTGCAACTTTGAAGATAGTTATGGAGGTTTGTTGGGGGGGGGGGAAATGGATCCTGGATGAAAATATATTGCAAATGGAAACTGTGCTTATCCAACTCTCCTGAGCAGCAAACACTCTCTGACAGCAGAAATGTTGGGGACTCTGTCACACGAAACATAAGAAATACTGCAGCCACCCCCCCCCCCCACACACACACAAGAGCAATAATGAAAAAATAAAGTCCTGTGGTGCTTTCCCTCTGTTGGGTCTACTTACAAATTCGTAGCACAGCATGAAGGTTATTAAAATCCCATATGTGAGAACCACACATAGCATGAAGAGATATGAATTGGTATTCCATAGAGATAATGCTATCTAATGGCCAAAACAAGAAGTGTGGTTGCATTCTTATTCAGAGTACATTTGAAAAGGGCAAAGCACCCAGCGGCTGCTCTTAGCAACCTGATCAGTCAAAGGCCTGCCTCTCTGCCTTACCTATGCATTAGTAATCTAAATGCGGAGCGCATGGCTCTTATCTTGCCAGACCTGGTTATTCCCATGATACCTTTCACTTGTACCCATTTGACATGAACTGGATTAAACGTTGTTTGGGCTACACAGATACGGAGACTGACTGTTCAATACACTGCTTTGCTATTCCCACTCATAAGCATGCATTTCAAATCAAAATGTAATTAGATGTGACGATCGCCAGGGTATTTCAGCACAGTTACTACGGAATACGACAGGTCTGAAAAAGATAATTATTGCCGTAATTATTTAGCATCACGTTCACCATTGAAATAAAAGAGTTTAAGTGCCTTGCTTTATTTTGTTTATTGAAAACAATTTCCTAGGGGCTGCAGGGGTGCAGTGGGGTGGAAAGAACGGAGAGTCACAGAAAATACTACCAGCAGTTTTGAGATGGAATAAGTGCAGCCTAGAATAGTTTGATGCAAAGAATGATGGATTTTTGCAGTCTCACACTCTGCAAGCTAGTATCAAGATCAGGAAAGAAGCCAGTTGTGAGATGGGGTTGCCACTGCACTGGGCAAATGGCAGGATGGGGGGGGGGGGGGAAGGAAGTGACTCTGAGGTCTGGGAAGACAGGCTTTGGGACCTAGCAGGAGCCCATAGGACAATGCACTGGGGCAGCAGTAAATATATAGGAGTGTGTCACTTAATGATGGGGATACATTCTCCAATCCCTGTTGTTATGCAAGTAGGTTGTTAAGTGAACATTCAAGCCCAATCTAGTGCCTTTGCTGTGTGAAAAGACACTCCCTGCCAGACACTAACTGGCTGCACAGGCTACTAGAGATCTGATTTCCTCTTCTTTGTATTACGAGCTTCTTTGTTGTGTAAACAGACACTTTGCTGCAGGCTATGGGAGTCCTGACTGTCTCATTAAGAGCCTCTTTGTTGTGCTTTGACCACTGTCATATATGCAGTCTGTCCTTAAACAGAAGGTTGTTAAGCGACACATGCCTGTATCTCAGAATGGGCAGCAGCAAATTAAGGGGCATCAAATGAGGGTCAATGAAATACTGGTAAGTGAAAGGAGATCTATGGTGAAGATATGAACAGCAGCCAGGAGAAAGCCACAGATGAGCAGAGGAGTACCAGATGTCAAAGGATGTTAAAAGGATTCTGTAGGCCTGCCTCCTTCCTGATAAATCTCTCCTTTATAGGGCTGTTTTTTCTTGAACTTTTGCAGTATCCTTGCCCTGGTGTGTTTTCACTGCTGAGGCAGGATAGCAGATGAACAGTATGAGTCTTTTAAAAGTCTAGTCAGGTTGGAGGCAGGGTAGGGCAAGACATGACAGAAGTGGGGCAAAGTAACTAGAACTGCAATACAAGAAGAACACTGCCAAGGGCCCATCTAGTCCAGCTTCCTGTATCTCACAGTGGCCCACCAGGTGCCTCAAGGAGCACACAGACCACTCCCTTGCCACTCTCTTGCATGTGGCCTTCTGAGGTAGGTTACCTTCTGAGGTTGGCTACCTCTTTCTTAGGCTCTGATGCCTTTGCAGGGTGTAGGGTGCTCTGAGAATAATGTGTGACCTGCTATGGCCTATTCTTGCTTACTGGTCTGGCTGATCTCACTGCAGTTCTTTTTTTTGGACACAGTCGGGTGAGCATATGCAAGCTGAATCCCTATCTGAGATGCCTTATTACCCTGGCTCAGTACCTGCTTGACTAACCTGAGTGCTCCACTAAGTACTTTGAGCACTAAGCTATCTCTTCATGCCACCAGCAACAAAATCAATGCATTTATTGAACCAACAAAGTAGTAGCCAGATTAAAACAACAGCAACATGATAGCCCTTTGCCATTTACCTCCCAATCACACCTATGGATCCTCACAATATTTCAGTGTATCATCATTTTCTATGTCTAGGTTGATAACCTAGTGACACAGGAAATGAATTTGTCACTTGGAGTGTCACCAAGTAACACAACTAGTGATTTTACAAAGTATGTCATTATTTGTATTTTCAGTTTGTTCTCTCTCTCTCTCTCTCTCTCTGGTAAAACACTAAAACTAAAAATGTGGTAGCATTTTTAAAAGTAAGATTGCACAAAATCACTAGAGCTGTAACAACAATAAGAGGTTTGTTATGGAATGGTGACTGTTTTTCTTGTGTGCTAGCCCCAGATAGGTTTTTATGAGGAGGAAGATCAGCTACTGTGTGGATAAGGCTGGCAATCAATCACTATTTGTTTCTCAGAAGTTGCTGAATCTGCCTTGTGCTAATGACTACTGTGGCCACCATAGCCAAGTGATGGCCTTTAGCTGAAAAAATTGCCTCAGATCCTGCAGAGGAAGAGCGGTCATTAACTCTTTTATGCAACTTTCTTTTATTCAAACTTTTTTTTTAACTTCAATCACAGCTTCAATTTACACTGGAAATGAAAGCCTTTCCCTCTCTTGCTCCCTCCTTGACTGATATAAAGAGCTTCTGAAATGCGAGGAAACACTGTTTAAAAGTTCTCTTTTAACTTTTGCTCTAATTTACAAAAAAATGTTTGCTATGTCATTCACATCACATGTAAAAATCAAAGCCAAAGGATATAGTCAATACGCTTTTTTATCCTTACATTGGAAATGGAAAATGGTTTCTAAGAACTCTTCTAATGAAAACGGCTTCAGGTCTAGGGGTATATCTTTGCAGTCCATCCACTGCTTCCCAGTCCATCCTCCCACAGCTTACTGGGCTGCTGGAGCTCATGGAGGCAGCAGATGGAGCAGTTCCTCCTGCTATTATTCTCTGAGGGTGGGAGAGGAGAAGTTGCCTTACTCATCCAGGCTTGTTTCTATGTGGTGGGTCTTGGAAGCATGCCCAATGAACCTGTGATAAGGGGAAAGAAGTGGTGGCTATATAGGGACTTTCTCTCCCACCCACCTCCCAACCAACAACTAAATTTATTTATTTTTATTTATTTTAACATTTTTATATCATCCTACCTCCAAGTGGTGTACATAGTTCCTTTCCTCCTTTTGTCCTCAAAACAACCCTGTAAGGAAGGTGAGACTGAAAGATGGTGATTGGCCCAAGGTCACCCAGGAAGTTTCATGTCTGAACTGATTTGAATATGGATCTTCCAGGTCTACCTCTGGAATCACTACACCATCCTGGCTCTTGTTTCCAGGGTCTTGCGACTGAGGGCCCAGTCCTAACCAACTTCCCAGCACTGATGCAGCTGTGACAATGGGTCATGCGCTGCATCCTGCAGTGTGGGGGTAGTCACAGAGGCCTCCTCCAGATAAAGGAACATTTTTTCCCTTACCTTGGAGCAGCACTGCTGCGGCTACAAAAGCACTAAAACGTTGGATAGGATTGGGCCCTGTGTCACATATAGAACGAGTGAAATCGAGAACCATGGTGCATTACGCAATGAACTAGATGGCCCTTTGACCTGCTCCAGCAGAACAATTTTTCAGAACTGAGAAATATAGAAATGTCAGATTCTGCATTGGGCTTGCTTCCAGAGAACATATTTTATTGTTGTTGAACTGAAGAACTTTATAATCTGCAAGCTGAATAAGTCACATGTGATTCTATAGAAACACAGCCGGGGCACTAGCAGCAGGTTTGTAAAATGGCCTGTGCCTGCTTTCAAAGCTGAGCCATCTAGGTAACTGTCAATCAGAAAATGTAATTGGTGACTAGTGTATATCAATGGGCAACTATGCTGCTTGGAGCCTTTTAACATTGCCAAAGAACTGTGCCTCTTGACCTACAAAATGGAGATCAAAGATCTCATTTGCATTTCACGTACTGTTTGTTTTCAGGCACTTGATATTTCATATGCAAAACCAGTATGTTGAATGCAGAAATAAATACAGATGCCATTGTGCAGGATGGGCTTCCATGTACTAAGAAAGGGTCTGAGGTTAAGTTGAGAGGGTAGGAGGTTGTTGAGGGCAAACCATGCTGTGCCATGGAAATGCAAGTTCCAGCAGTGCAGTTAGTTTTTTTTGAAAAATCAACTGGTTCCTTCAAGATACCTTCTCCCACCTTTCAAAATGGAAATTAAATTATGTCCTACTTCTAATGCTGCATTTCTTCTAGGAAAAGTCCACAAAGATTTTATTAATCAATAAATCAATTAGTTAAAAATATGTATATTTTCTTATATAGGGTATAGGACAGCCCAATCCCGAAGCCAACGCTGAGCCTCACCGTCAGCTCTGGGTCTTGGGAATGTGCAGGAAAGCACATTTGCGGCACCTGGCAAGGAGTAAGCCTCAGCACTACAAAGAGGATGCCATGCTACCGCTAGAGGTGAAACCTCCAGGTAGTGGCACTGTTTTTCGGAGCAGGGAAGGGTAGAACTGGATGGGGGCGGGGAGGAACTGCGAGAGAGGTGGAGATGGCAGCAGCATTTGCCACCGCATCCTTAACCCCCTTCTCCTGCAAGCCGGATGGCCCGACATGGGCCTCCTCGACTCTGCGCCCGTTAAAACATGGGCACAGAGCTGAGAAGACCCATCGCCACCAGTTGCTGTCTGCCCAGAGGAAGGGAGCAAAAGCTCCCTTCTCCTGAGGAGACCCTGGTAGTAGCCATGATGCCCACAGGCTCCTGCAGTCGCCATTTTGGCGCCACTGGAGACCTGGGCACCGCAAGCTTCAAGATTTTGCCCTAAACAATCATAGTTGCTCACATCCAGTTTGGAATGCTGCATTTCAACTAAATCTACAAGTTCTGGCCCAGAAGCGAAATCGTTAGAGCAGAGGTTTATTAGATGTACAAGATTCCACGTTAGGTAGTTCTGCATTAATAGTATGCACAAATGCACACTATTTACTTTTTGTTTTTACATTTAAAAAAACAAAACTAAGACTTCAAACCCTCACTGCAGAATCTCAAGTCTTTCTTTAAAAAAAAAACAAATACACCAGCATGCACATTAATTATGGACTTCTGATTCCCATAATAGCTTCCATCAAAGAATCTGGAATTTCAGCAAAAGTGGTGCTCTCAGCTTTCAAAACAATAAATCATCTAAGATATTCTTGTTGGCACATTCTTCTTTTCCTTGCGCTGTGAAAGCCAAAATCTTAAAAGATTTTTCTCTCAGTGTGTGTGCTTTTAAGATTTTAAGAACTGTAACAGTACATCAGTACAAAGAAATATAATTCTATAAAAAATGCACCACATCATAAAATTTAATAGGCCTTGGAGCAAACCCTGTGTGTCTCACCTCCTTATTATTTCAGCAGGATTACTTACATGAAAAATACCAAGATAGACTCCTGCTGGTATATAAGATTTGGCAAAAGTCTATTAATGCACCTAATTTTTCCTTTACTTGGAACAGAAATGGAGGTATGAATCACTTTTTGCACTAGTGTAAATCTAAATGCATTCATTGTGCATCAATAGGTCATCACCATTTCATATTTATCAAGCACCTATAACATTATACTCACTATACATAGATGAAAGACAAAAAAGGCCTTGCACTCCAGCATACAAAAATTAATTGACTTTAATGGTGCTGGCTTGCCCAAGAATTAGGCACTGAGAAGTCTTGGAATCACTTCAGCAACTTACACCTGCCTCAAAGGTTGTGAACTTTCTAGAAACAAAGCACCCTGGTTACCAAAAATGTGTAAAAGGGGTTGCCAACTCTGAACTGAAGTTATTCCCAAATATCTTTTTCTCCCAATATGATGCAATGTAGAAAATTCCTGGATAACCTACTAAAAACTGTAGAATTGGTTTCAGTACTTATCTGGAGATTAATGCTGATTCTTAGAGACTCCAGGACAATCTGCAGTTCGCTGTGCATAATGGCAGAGATATATCTATTTCATTGTGGGTACGTAAAGTATAAAAATGATCATGTCTTCCCAGTATTAAGGCTTCCTTGTATAAAAAAGTGCATAATTAAATGTGCAGCTGCTCCAGTGTAAAACAGATCCATGTGAAGTAAACCAAACATCCACAGATCTTTTTTGCACTTTTAATTCCATCTTCCCATCAAAGAATTGAGGAAATTAAACAGAGCTGGAGTTCTCAACTTTCAAAACCTGCTTATAGTCTTGTATTCACGTGCATTTTTTCCATGTGCTACAAAAGTCAGGATCTTAAAAGTTGTTTTTCTCCGTTCAGATTCAAAAGATGCAGAAAGAACAGGAGCTCTCCACGTAATATAATCAATCCAGCTACACTTAGGAAGATTTTATGTACACAGAGTTTTCAAGCTTTTTGGCCGCAAGGAAACATGAGAAAAATTGATATTTGACATGGTCCTTAGACTTGATAGGATATTACTAATTAGAGGGCAGATTGACTCAGTGGCATCACTAGGATTCGTGTCACCCGGTGCGGGAGGCCTGCGCGTCACCCCATGCAGTGGGCGGGGCAACACCCCAGGTGGTGGGCGTGGTGATGTATCATCACCCCGCCCCCACTGGTTTTTTGGCTGTAACTTTTGATAGAACACAGATATTTCAATGTGGTCTGTTTCATTGCATTCTGCATGAAATTACGCATTGATTGATATATCACATGATGGTATTACTCCTCCAAACTCTGATTTTAGTGATTGGGAACAGCAGTTTTCTAGTGTGCCTCAGGTGTGCCGCGGGATCAGAGGATGCAGGTAGCAGCTGCATGCCCACGTGCGGGAGAAGCAGGACGTGTGGCTGCTTTGAGCTTCCCTCGGCAGGGAGAACAAGCAAGGGAACAGCCAGGGAAAGGGCTGGTTGCGGCTGCTTTGCATCCCACGCAGCAGCTGAAGAGTCTGCTTGGAGCTTGCTCCTGCTACTGAGCATGACTCAGGCTGCAGCCTGATCATCACTTTCCTGGGAGTAAGCCCCATTGGCTACTATGGGGCTTACTTCTGAGTAGACATGCATAGGGTTGGGCAAGAAGGCGGTTGTTGCCTGCCTACGTGTTGTTTGCCCAACCAGAGAAGCCATGAGGTGGGAGCTGTGGAGTGAGTGAGACGAGGGAGCCAGAAGTGGCTAAGCAGGTACACAGTGAGTGAGGCTGCTGAGGCCCCCAACCTAAGGACTGGCTGGCTGAAAAGGGTCCCTGAAAGTCCCTTTTCCTTGCCAGTTTGCCTGCAATTCCCCAAAGCAACCCTCCCTGCACTCTGGGTCTTTTAGAGGAAGGGCGCTGGGCCACAATCCTATCCACACTTACCTGGGAGTAAGCCCCATTGACTATAATGGGGGTTTCTTCTGAGCAGGCATGCATAGGATTGAGCTCTGGGGGTGCTATCCCATCCACACTTACCTGGGATTAAGCCCCATTGACTATAATGGGACTTCTGAGCAGGCAGGCATAGGATTGGGCTTTTGGTTGCACTCTTTTTTCTCAAATACACAAGCAGGCAATTGGCACTTCTCTCCCCTCTTCTCCCCCACCCCACCCCCTTCCCCAGGAATATTCCCCCCAATCTCACAATCACAGTTAGCAACTCTCTTACAGTCCCTCCCCTCACTTGTCAGCACCTTCCAAAGATACAGAATCACTGCCTCACATTCTCTCTCTCTCCCCCCCCACCCCCAGTTTAATCCTGCACTTGTTTCAATCATGTCTCCTCACTGCCCCTTACCCACTATGTGATTAACCTGCCGTCTTTGCCAACACTTTCTGGCACTTTTGATAAGAATTTGACATAGGGTTTTTCCTCCTTTTCAGAAACCACATATACTTCCCTCTCCAAGCATCTTCTCAATTTTTTTTTGTCATGTAATGATTTAATTGTATTCATTTTATTAATTCATGATTAACTGTAATGTAGTAATTTAATGTAAGTAAAAAGCTGGTAGTGTGCCTTGACAATTTTAGTGCCTTGACAGTGTGCCGTGAGCTGAAAAAAGTTGAAAATGGCTGTTGTAGAGTCTCACACACAAACACACACACACCCCGTGTCAACTTACTAATACCTTATTGCAGCAGTTCTCAATCTTTTAGCACTGGGACCCACTTTTTAGAATGACAATCTGTCCAGGACCCATTGGAAGTGATGTCATGGCCAGAAGTGACATCATCAAGCAAATTAAAATAAATAATTATAAATAATTAAATTAAAATGAAAGAAATAATTAAATAAGAGAGAGCCAGTCCTGTTCCACCAAGTGAATTTTCTCTGTAGTCTGCCTGCAATAACACCCCCCCAAAAGAGAATCAGTGAGATTTCCAGCCCTCCTCAGTGCCCAGTTTAAAGTTCTTCTATTTCAGGTATATCCAGATAAAAACCCACCTGGCTTTGCCAGTGCAAAATAGAAAACTTTCCCTTTACCAGTTCAAGCCTCTTTTTTGTCCTTTCTAGTGGGGGGAGAGGCTGCCTTCTGGAGCATTTGTTGAACTCCAGTCCCATCGGATCGGGACCATTCTGATGTCCTCACATTCCCCTTTGCCTGGCCTGAGCACAAGGCATGTCTGCCTACTCATGAGTAAACACGACCGTGTGGCTTAGTTTCGCTTTCCATAGGGCTCAATACATTTGCAGCTAGGAGGGAGGGACCTCCTTCTTGGGTGTTTTGGGGGGGGGGGCTGCATTCATTGGATAGGGACCATTCTGGTGTTGTTGGATTCCTCTCGGCCTGCCCTTTCCGATGCACTAAGGCAAGTATGCCTATTCACTAGTAAATGCGCAATATGGCTCAGTTTCACTTTCCATAGGGCTCCATGCATTTTTTTTCTTTCTAGTTTTTTGGCCATAACTTTTGAAGGAAAGGAGCTATTTCACTCTGGTTTTTTTGCATTGCATGCCACTGGAAATTCCGCATCCAACAGTATATGGCATTATGGGGTTGCTACTAAAATCTATGATTTTAGTGCATCATCCCCCCCCCGTGTGCATCACCCCCCCGTGCATGTCACCCAGTGCGGCCCGCACCCCCGCACCCCCTAGCGACGCCACTGGATTGACTGGCAAGCGAGTTTTCCTGTAACAACTGCATCAACAAAAGAACGGGCCTGCTGGATCAGAACAAAGGTCTGTGTCATTTGGCCAAATGCTTCTGGAAAGTTCACAAGCAAGGCATGGGCAAACGTTTCGGACAGATGCCATTAGAGCTTTCCATGTTTCAGTAAGGGCTTGAGATGAGACTGTATCTCATCCAGCCACATACGCCTCAGAATGCCAACAGCTTCTTGGGCAGTAATTATGCAGAAGGATTTATGACACAGAGAGAGTGCACACTCTCCTCCTCCTGCCGTTTCTCTAAAGCAGCAAGAAAGTCAAGGTGGAAACTGACCTTCATACATGGATTCTTGGGGAAATGGTTCTGCCTTCAATTGCTTCAGTAAGCTTTCTAACCATGTCAGCACTATTGAAAAGTGTTTCTTTTATACAAGCTGCCCTGTGGCCTATGAGAATCCCTACTGTTGTGCAATCGAAAAAAGCAAAAAGACAGAAGTGAATTTTTCACTTTGTTAGCAAGGACAGAGCTGGTGTGCTCTGTGAATTAGGGGGGGGAGTGTTGCAAGCTATCCTTTCCTTCAACCAGGAGAACTATTTCAGATTTCTGTAGTTGGTGGGGACAGAGGCAAAGAAATGTCACAGAGTCAAGTCCACAGGTGAATTCTTGAATATGCTCATGGTCACATTGCACCCACAGCAGTGTATTGTAGGAACATCCAATGTCTGTGTGTATCTCACAAAATTAATGACATTCACAAATAAACAGTGACCCTTTTAGAAGCATAGGCATGTTTATTTAAAAAAAATTCTGCTCCCCTTCCACCCCTATAATGGCCACCAGGGTGGCTTGCAACAAGTATTTTAAACCAGATACACATCATCATATAGATTTTTTTTTTTTAAGTAGACAGGGCTTGGAAAGTACATCACAGCTAAAATATAGAAAATATGTGTTAAAACAAGGCACTCTCACAAGCAGAAAGCTAGTTGAACTAAAGCAATCTTTACTTAGAAGATTTTAGGTTTAGAAGCTGGCAGAGAGGAGGCACCTGTATTTCTTAGGGAGCAAGTACTGCTATTTAGGTATTTGTTTTGGAAGGGCCCTGCCCCTCATTCCCACCAGCCATGCTTCCCTGAAGGGCAAGCAGGACCTCAGATGTAGAACAAAGTGTATGGGCAGATAAATGTGGAAAAAGGCAGACCTTCAGGTATCCACATCCCAAGCCATGTAGTCAATGGTATAGCTGTAGGGGGAGGTGTGGTATGTACTGCAGGCGCTGCAATGTGCAGTGTAAGCAGCCTCTCCCACTCGCCATCGGATGCATTCAGGGCAGCAATGGTTACATTGCAGTCGCTACCCAGAATGACTCTGACAGCATGGGAGGGGCGCTTACACTGCAGCACCTGCAGTACTTACTGCGCTGCCCCCCTGTAGCTATGCCACTGCATGTTTTTGTTACCTTTAAAGCTCAACAACCTGGACCATGAATTGGACCCACAACCATGGAGGCAACCAGTGCAGATGGTAAAGAATGGGAGACATGCAGTCAGACCAAAAAACTTCCAGTGTGTTTTCAAGGGCATCTGGTACATAAACTCCTTATAAATAGTTACTCAACAAGTAGAACCAGGAAGCTGATTGGAAGTATATTTTCACCGGAGGTGCAGGTGGCTGCTGGCTGCCTTTGATGGCCACTTCTTTGCACCATTAGCTGGTAACTGGGTAACCTCTGCCCCCCCCCAGGCAACCCTCTCACTGTCATCAGCAGTGTGCCTCCTCGTGGCCCCTTTCCACTCCCTACCCTTTGAAAAAGAGAAGGCTGGGGAATAAAGTATGAAGGAGTTGGAATGTCTCTGAGGAGAAGGCAAAAATCAGCACCACAGAGCAGAAGGGGGTGAAGATTTTTGCGTGTGGGAAGGGAAGAGCGAGGATAGGAATTAGTGTGTAGCCCAAGTGCTAGGGGAGCATATACTGGACCTGATTGTGTGGGTTCTCAAAAAATGGGAGTGGATGTGCATCCCCCCACCTCCTGCTTTTAGTCTGGAATCCCTTGCTTGCTCCAATTTATTAACAAAATAAAAGAACTGAACTGATATTTTCATAAAGAGTGACTTGTTCAGCGTCTTGTATCTCCACACCTTGTTTGAGCTGGTCATCCTAAACAATAAGGGAACTTGAAAATCACCTTCATCATTATAACCTCATTAAAAGGCAGGGAAGAGTGAGAATGTGCAATGACCACACTGACTATCATGAGTGCATGTGTGAAACCTTGTGTATGTTGAATACCTGCATCACTTTTTTTAAGGATACATAGAGAACATTTTAGGTGTACATATTTTTAAAAATTGTCATGTGTGAAGCAGAATTCAAGTTACCAACACTATTCTTGATTTATCAGTGTAATTTCTGGTTTTCTACTAGAAATAGGTATTATTATAGTCCAAATTATTCCTTGGTGCTTAAATGGTGCTTAAATATATGGGAATGTTGTGGTAGCTGTTCTGGAATTAAGAACCACCATGTAACCTTGTTAACATTTTACAGTTCCTGCTTGTTTAAAATTACAGTCAGGTCAGCATCCTACTGTGAGAAGCAGTTTTGTGGGCCAATGTCAACATTACAGTTCCAATGCAGGAAGTGCCAAAAACTGTTTCATCGCAGGGGTGCTGTTTCATAGGGGTTATGCAGCATTTCAAAATCTGCTCCCTGTGTATTGGTCCAAATATGTGCAGCATGTCCGTGTCAGTGTTGAATATCTTTGACGACCACCACTGTGCTGCAGAACACATCTGGGTCAGTACATGAAAAAAGGGGGTTAGGACTATGTGGTGGATCTCTACAAGTTGGCTGCAACATTTGAGGTTCTGAAAGACTCATGAATGTGGATCATAGAAACCAAAAGCAGAATTTGAAGGCAGCATGAATTTGAAGGCAGCCTGACCAGCCTCCCCCCCTACACACACAACCCTGAAACTGTTACCCAATGACTTCAGTTGCCAGAGATTGTGTTGCATCCCAGTTCCATTTTCACGTGTGTTAGTACTCTTGATTCTGAGAAACAATCACATCAGAATTTCTTTCATTCAGGGATTTCTGATTGCAGAACTTCCCTCATCAGTTGTCAAGATGATAAAGCGTTCTTGTATCAAGGAACAGTTAAGGGTCAGCGAGATAGGGTTATTTAAAGGGAGATCGTGTATGACAGATCTGCTGATTTCCTGAGTGCATCTCCACACTGGTAAAAGACTGGACATAATTTATCTGAAAAGGGTTTTATACTGTTTCACCAAACCGATGATTTATAACAAAAGAAAGCATGGCATTGAGGAAGAGGGCAACCAGGATGTAAATCACCTGGGGGGGAAAAATGGCACAACTGAAGCTGTCTGAGAAAACAAAATACTTCAATGTCTAAGCACCAACATAAGTTGCTTCTGGATAAAGCCCAGGAGGGGGTTGGGATTGACGGCACTAGCACATGTCGAATCATAGTCCCACTCCTGGTCCCATATTGGAAGCCCAACATGAGGATGCTCAGACTGATACCAGCAATTTTGCTGGCACACATCTGAGTAACTCAGAGGTTCCCAAACTGGGGTGTCGCAACATCTCAGCCAGGGAAGCCCTGTCGCTGTCCCTTTGAGGGGTGGGGCAACTACAATGGTGTTCTCAGGATCATGCTGTCACTGGGTAAAAAGGCTATTTTTGAACTTACTGGGGATAGTGCTGACCCTATGGAGGATGCAGGAAGCCCACAGCCCCCTCTGCAGGGCATCCCATGCCTCAAAAATGCTCCAAACAGTGATCACTACCCTCTTCTGGTTTCACGCTGCAAACTGGAAGTGGGTCACAATCACTGCTTGAAGCATTGCTAAAGTGGGGGCAGCCCTGCTGAGAGGGTGATGTACACGGGCAGGCTCTGGCTGGACCATGCTTTATGGCTGCTTTTCAGCAACCAGTGCTGGCAGAACACGCTTTCCGCCAGTGGGGCAGCCTATTGGGCTACCCGTAACTCACTGAAACAAATAGAGGAAATTTCTGTAATAATCTGGAATGCAATCCAGTGCTGGGTGAGGTGCCTTTCCTCCCCCAAAAACCATGGGCTTAAATGAGTTTAATGCTGTAGTGGATTGTGGCCAAATGTTTTGAAGCTGTTTTTCTTGGAGGCAACTAAAGGTGGCATCCAAGACCATGCTGTTTCAGCACTACAAATTAAAATAATTGCTTCATACGTTATCCTGTAAGTGCCTTGTCTGCATCAAGAGTTCACTCCTTATCAAGTTTAGTAGAATAATATGCAAAGGATTTTTGCATCCCTAACAGCTCTAAAGTGGAATTGGTCAAAGAACTATTACTCTGTTACAGAAAAGGCACTGAAATAACATAGCTCTTTCAGAAAAATGCAAACTATGCTTCAGTTTGATGCAGGGACAACTGTATCTGCTAAGTGCCAGGTAAGTACATGATTCATGGTATGACATCTCTCTTGCTGTAGCTCCAGAAACAGGCACATTTGAGAAAGCTCCACCAGAAGCATCACTGCCCCAAGGGAGCACCAAGAAGGAACAAGGTGAGTTAAAAGGTTTATATATTGAAGAACAAGGAAAGCATGCTCCTGAAACCTCAGCTCCCTCTGGCTTAAATTGAGCCCTTAAATCTGCCAGCCAAAGAGATGCTCAGATTTCAAGGATTCTTCAAAAAAGGATCATCAGGAACCAAACTACAGATCTCAAATATCCTGGTCTGATGTGCAGGTTCCACTGTTAAGAGAGTGCTCTGGGTTGACCTTGATGTGCACAGTGAGAGACGGGGGAAGGTGTTTCCCAATAAGAAGCAGCATTTTACACCAACTGAAGCTGTAGAACTATGCATGCATGAACAATGATGGTGCTATACAATGAGGATTCCCCGGTATGCACAGGGGATAGGTTCTAGCTGCCACCATAGATGCAGTCTTCTTGTCGCTGTCTACTGTTTTGCAGGCACTTTGCTATCTGTAAATGCTAACAGGAAGCACTCGCAGGATGCAAGCTGGACGGCTGAATATAAAGCGATGCTAAGGTCTATGAACGCTATGATAAGCACTGTGTTCATTTCAGCTGTCCGGCTTGCTTCCTGTTGGCATTTCCAGATACCAAAGACCCAGCGAGACACAGGAGACAGAGACAGGAAGACTGCAATCACAGCCACATAAGGGCCAAATCCTATCCAGTTTTCCAGTGCCAGTGCTGCTGTGCAAATGGGGTATGCACTGTTTCCTATGTTGGAGAAGCAATCACAGAGGTCTCCTCAAGTTATGGCAACATTTGGGGGGTGGGGCCTGAGGTGGCTGAGTAGCTGTGTTTTTCTGAGCTCCTGGAAAGCTCTTGGAAAGCACACTATTTCTTCCCAGAATTGTGGGTCTGATGAGATCCGAGGATCAGTGGTCAGGAAAGGCCTTGATCCTACAGATGGTGTACGGTTTTGGAGAAGAAGGGTCCAGCCAGGGACTGTTTTTTCTCCAAGGAAACCCAGCCATCGATGTCGGTGATGGTGAGGATTCAATGCTGAAATTAAGCTGAAGGCCCCAAGCAGGGAAGGAAGTTGAAAGAAGCAAGTGAGTGTTGTTCCATTGTGTGTGTCTGGCATTAATTGACTAATTGACTGCCTGATTAAGCTTTTGCTGGAGAGAAGGAGAAGGAGGGGCAGGCTTTCCCCCTCCTGGGAGAAGAGGAAGGAGAAGGAGGCTTTCTCTGCTTATTTGTTTGCTGATGTGAGAAGAAGCTTTGGAGGAGATCTGCCAAGCTTGTTATGGAAATATGAGTGCATAACTCTAACTTTATAAATCTAAAATTAGTTGGATTACAAATTAACCGTCTTGGAATACAATTATTGTTGTGGAGTGTTCAGTTTTGTTTTCCTGTGGAGAGCTTGTGGAGTGCCTGTGGAGAGCGGCTGGAGACCTGCAATTTTTTTTATTTTTTATTTTGCAAAAGCGGTTGATTTTTTACATTCCTT
The DNA here is from genome assembly GCF_035046505.1 of Tiliqua scincoides. NCBI lineage: Eukaryota > Metazoa > Chordata > Lepidosauria > Squamata > Scincidae > Tiliqua > Tiliqua scincoides. The sequence continues at coordinate 144,579,007 of NC_089824.1, forward strand.
TGATTATCGCTTGGAAAAGAATGCAGATGACATAGAAACAAATATAAATAACAGAAATAAGATATAAACAACAGAAATAAGAACTTCAGGGACTTCTAGTGGACTAAAAAAGTTACTACAAGAACAGGACTTGACAAGTGAAGTAAGAAGAAAGAAGATATAAGAAGGAAGAAAAAAGATGACAGGAAAAGGAGTGAAAGTTAGGAGCTCTTCTGCCCCTGAGTCCAGCTTGGGAAAACTAACACAAAAGGAACCGAAAGGGAAAGAATAGAAGCAGACTATACAAGACAATATAGAGAAATTAGTGGCGATGGGACAGCAACATACAAATCAATATCTGCGGGTTCAAGCTAGTTTGGATGCATTGACTACACAACTAAATGATCTTAGTGTGCAACTTAAAGATGTTATATCCAAATCAGATGAGAAGCAACAAAGGATTATGGAAAAAGTAATGGAAATGGGAAAGCAACAAGCAAATCAATATTTACAAATCCAAATTAGCCTGGAAATCTTAATTCAACAGACAAATGAGTCTAATACGCAACAAACAGGAGAGGATCAACAAAAGAGCAAAGAAATGGAAGATAATCCAAAACACTGGAGATAGGACAAAACAAACAATTGGAAGAGACAATGTTAATGGAGATAGCTTGGAAGATAAAGACTCAAAAGTCACCAGACCAGAAAGGAGAAAAAATACTTCAACTAATTGATGCAGATTGGATTGATCAAGTGAAGGAAGAAGAAATACTTCAACCAACTGACATAGATTGGAATGATCAAATGAAGGAGATGACTCATCAAGATGTTGATTTAGCAAGAAGAGCGAGTACATTAAACTGTGATCTGTTAAGAGGAACTCATGTGAAATTTATTAGAAAAAAAGATGGAAAGTTAAAGTCTAGAGAAGAGAAGAGATTTGGCAGACCTGTGGATATTTAGGTTGGAGACAAGGGAATAGATAAAAAGAAAGACAGTAATGTGTTAATTTTGTATGTTAGAAATTAAAGCTTATAAGATGTCAATGAGAATTTATATAAGCTTTATAGGTAATATGTATAAAAATTTTAGTTAGTTTGATATTAATATGTTAGAATTTTAGAGGATAATTTTAATGAATTAGAATTAATTTTAGTTGATTGTTTTGGATGTTTACGTATATGTTTCTGTATTTAGTCATGAGGATATATTAATTTGGATGTTATAGAGAAATGATATATGTAATTATTAGGATATTAAAAGTTGTTAGAATTTAGTATGTTAGATACTGGATTATGATATTAATTTTTGTGAGGATTTTATATGCTAGATACTGGAAAGACACGAAGATCCCAATGAAAGATGAATTAATAGAGAAAATAATGAATGTGGTGGAAATGGACAGATTTTTAGAGAGCTTGGATCAACAGTGAAACCGATATAGATTGAGTAATGAAAATTATTTTATGTTTGGTTGAAAATAAAGTTGTAGAAGTATAAGATAGGGCCTTTAGATAAATGTATTATATATATATGATATGATATCATGATATCATGATAAATGATATTAAGAGGCTAACATAGAAGAGGAACTGGATTAGGAAATATGTAATGATTTATTAGTTATAGTGATGTATGATATCTTGCACCCTCTAATATTGTGTTTATGTCTTGTATGTCTTGTATTATGTGTTATGTGTGTTTGTTATTTTGTTTTTGGAAAAATTTAAAAAAAATAAAAAAATTTATGGGAACATTTGTTTCCTTACCTTGGGGCTGCATTGTGACTGCACTGGTGCTGGAAAGTTGGATAGGATTGGGCCCTAACAGCCCAATCCTATCCTCATTTTCCTCGGAGTAAGCCCCACTGACTGTAATGGAACTTACTTCTGAGTAGACATGCTTGGGATTGGGCTATAAGTCATTTGAGTGATGGGGCAACTTTTGAACCACTGATAATTAAACCACAGATACAGGATTCATGGATATAGGGGAGGGTGCCTGTACTAACAATATGGGGGAGAGGGATATGGGAGGGGACAAGGATTTAGCAATCTTGCAAGAAGAGATGCGAGGGTCCCAGGACAGCGTGGAAAGCTTCCAGAATGGTGGCCATTATGAACAGTTTCTTGACCTGGTATTGGTATTCCTGGTATTGGTACTTATGAAGAAAAAAAATCAAAACAGAATGGAAGCACCATAACAGCATGCCTTCATTGTACTGCCAGGTGAAATATTCTCATCAGGGCAATGGAGTCATGGACTAACATCTCATTGAGCTCTTTCCTCAAATTAACACAAATAGCTACAGGTGCCTTTCCTGCGCTTCACTGACCTAGTCCACAAATTAAAATCTACACCACAATATAGCATTGCACAATCATAAATCTCTCCACTAATACCTCCTAAGCTGCAGCCTTCCCTCTAAAATCCAATATGTAAAATGTGCTTCTTACATAGCCCTCATTCCTAAATTACATGTTGTGCCAAGCTGGGATATAGAAAAGCACAGCACTTTGGTAGACATAACTCATGTCTTAATAAATGACTTCTGTAGAGCAATATAGAAGATTGTAAGCAAGGCGGAGGGGCAATAACAATCATATAAGCTAAAACATAAAAAAGGAAAGATGAACAATAGAGTGCCCTTAGCAGTGGGAAGACTCAGGAGTGATCATGAATTATACATCAAAACCATCTGCACAATGCTTTATGCATTAAAAAACCATCTGTACTATGTATCTTTTAGCAGAAGCTGCAGTCTGACTTTCAAAGACAAGACTAGGAATGTCACTCAAACAAGTGTCATGTGGAATCTGGTCTGCTGCTATACAGAAATAGATCAAAATGGCAGAGGATTTGGGGTTAGTAATAAACTCTAATGGAGATAAAACTACAAGCCAAATCCTAAATCCCTGTGTGGCGATGCAGCAGCACCAGCGTGGCTACCACTGTATCCCATGGGGGATTTTTGGCTGCTGGAAGACTTCTTGGGGTAAGGGCAAATTTGTCCCCTTGTCTTGGGTCAAACCCCAGCAGCCACTATGGGTCATTTCAATTGCTGGCGCAAGTCAGCATTGAACAGGGAAGGCACATCAGTCCTGGGAAGAGGGTTAGGATTCGGAGTGTGCAGCCACCTTTTCCAACCCCAGGCCCGATCCACCCTCTTCCCAGCACCCATCACCACCCCATTCTGCCCACCGCATCCCAGCTAGGCAGTAGCCATAGTGAGCTCAAGGAAGAGAAACAGAGCAAAAGAGCAGGAGCCATTTTCTCAGGAGAAGGGGGGCATTACTAGGTGGTGTACGAAGGATGGCTGTCCAGCCTATGCTGGCATAGTAACTTCCAGCTGTGCACAGGGAGAGAAGAGTGGGAAGGTGGGAAAGGAGAAGGGAGTGGGGATTTCCAATCTTGAGTGCTGGCTTGACACAGTGGTCCTTGGATTGCAGCTGGAATGGAAACTGCAGCACAAACACAGCAGCAAGGCAGGCAGATGAGCCAAGGACAAATGACACAAGGGTCTACTGACCAAGGTTTTTATATCTTTTTCTCCCATATGATGCAATGGAATCTTTTGTGGAGTGATTCAGCAAGGAATGTTCTTTTTAGCTTGATGGCCCTCGATAACTTATTCCCAGTCTTGGCAAGGGTGAACTAGCAAGCTGGGGGAGGGGGCAGTTCCTTCACTGGCATAGCTCCTTGATTGAATTTGGCAATGGTGAAGACAGGTAAAGCTGGAGACCCTTCTTTTGTGACACTCAAAACTTCATTTGCTCCAAGCCAGGAGGATCCCAGGATTTGAATATTGTTCAAAATATGCTGTGCAAATCAGGTGTGGCTGCTCCTGGAATTTTTCAAGGATCCAAAGAGGCCCCCTCCAAATCAGGAGGGAGCGTTGTGCTGTCCTGTGTTTTGAGGGTGAGTGGGTGAGTGAGTGTAACACAATCCTAACTTGTGCTGGAACAGGGTGGCCAGCAGACCTGCCCCATATCCAATGCGAGTTTGGGGCTGAAAGTGACTCAGCCTGGGACCAGGGGAATCACTTTCCCTTACACCGGGGAGAGCCACAGCAGCTCTGTGTGGGAAGAGCCTGGAGCTGCGCTAGGCTGCCCGGCAACACGATCTGGCACAAGTGCCGGATCCCGGCCCCACCCCCTGCTCTCCCACCGCCTGCTCCGAAAAAACCTCCCTCCCACCCTGTACCCACCCACCCCCAGACCCCCACAACCTCTGAGCTCGGCCAGTGCAAATTTACCCTGTTGCATCTCAGCAGAGGTTTGCTGCAGCCTCCAAGGGCTGGCACATGTCCTTGCGCCGGCCCATCTGACTCTGGAGTAGGTGCAAACATGCTCTATGGCACATTTGCAACACTCTAAGGTCAGCACAAGAGACTTGCACCAGCCTAGCACTATCTTAGGATTGCGCTCTCAGTGTGAGTGCGTATGTGTGTGTGACAGACAGACCTGATGATTAAAAGACTGGCCTTCCTCTTGGCCTGTGGATCTGAAATCTCTTGCAATTAGTCCTGCTTTTAAGTGATAGTGTTGGCCTCTATGTTGCTGGCTGGCAGGCACCTACTGCCACTTAAAAGCGTATACAAATGCACCATGCAACTTGAGCATTATATAAAATGAAATAAAAATGCTTGTCAGGCAACTAGCCGAAAGTCCCTAGTTTGGGGGAAAGCTTTTCAGAACCCTATGGGGGGATTAGCAGTAAATGGGGCTGAAAAGCCTATGTCCACTCACAGAAAACTGTGATTTGGTATACGTCTATTTGGAGCCTGGTCCTGATCTAGAAAGTGGAAGAAGAGGCTTATGCTACCAACTATTTTTATGAAGAGAATGGTTTCTGAGATTTAGAAGCTAGGCAAAAAGCATTTACAAAGTCTTCCACATTTTTTGTTCCTTCTGCTATTCAGAAGTTACTGCCAGCTGGACATCTCTGTATTATTTCAACACATTTTCAATCCTAATTCACATGAACAGCATGTTATGGAGAAAGTGTGAGCCGATAAACCCTTCACAGGTATGAAAGAGAAACACATGTCAGAAAAATTGAGAAAAAGAGCCCAAAATAGTACTGCCATATATCAAAAAAACAGAACAAGGGAAAAGCTTCTGAAACCTACATTTCACTCCCAGATTGTCAGATCTTGTATCAATGCAGTCTTGAAGAAAGAGATCGCCAAGTACTAATGTCTCACACTTTGCAAGAGATAAAACAATAATTTAAAGAAATGCCACGATGTCATTCATTGTCAGATTATTTCAATTGCATGTCAAATAATTTCTAAAAGCATGTCTTTTAAAAGATTAAATATAATGTAACAAAAAAAACAGGATTATAAAAGAATCAATGCAACTTTGGATTCTTCAGTCATCCATTTTTACTGCCTGTGAGAAACTGGCAGAGGAATGCTGGTTTCAGACTGGTGGAATGATGAGCATTAGCTAAGTGACAAATAATTAATAGCAAGTACAGCTGAAACAGACCCAAAGCAAGCGAAAATAGATTTTTAAATTAATTGTATGAAAAAGACACTGCCAGGTTATTCATCATCATTTCAGATATTATTTTATCCCTAATTGGTTAAACACCCCATTGAGATGGAAATCTGATTAGTCGCAAGACATTGGGGTCCTTACTTTATCTTGAAAAATATTTTCTGTGGTGCTCTGAGATTGTACAAATCCTTCTTTTGCATACAGTCTGCAGTGCTTGAAAATGCTACTTTCATGGCCCATTCTAACTGCAGCTAGTGCTACTAGGACAACTGTTCCAGCCACACTAAGCACTTTCTGGCAGTGGCAAAGCGCAACACTGCAGAGCACATGGCTGGCCACCTGCAGAAGTACTGAGTGGCCAACTCCATGCAGCAGCGAACTGCAGACACCCGCCACCCCAGGTAGGGTTGGAGGTGGGTGGAACAGTGCAGGAGATTGGCAGAACAGGGTGGCAACGGAGGTGGGGAGAAGGGTGGATCGGTACCAGGAAAAGAGCAGGTTCAGTGGCGGCAGCATCTGCCAAAATCCAAGCCCCATTCTTGGACTCGTCTACCTCCACAGGTCCATGTGGCGGCACAGGTCCAAGTAGACCCACCAGGCCAGCAGGGGTTTACCCTGTGGCAAGGGATAAACGTCCCATTGTTCTCAGGGACCTCTGGAGGTCAAAACTCCCCTGAGGGATGCAGTGGATGCCATGCTGGCACCACTGCATTGCCACACAGGGAGTTACAGTGGATTGGGCTTCCAATTATGCTTTTACCCTATTCAGTACAAGAGGCAGGTGCCAAAATACTGAAACCAGGATGGTGCAAAGGAAGGGGCTATGCCTCAGTGACAGAGCATGTGGTTTCCATGCAGAAGGCCTTGGGCTCAATCTCTCACATCTCCAGATAGGATTGGAAAAAACCTTCATCTGAAATCCTAGAAAGCTGCTGCTAATCAGTGAAGACAATACTGAGCTAAATGGTCTGACTCATTATAAGGCAGCCTCTAATGGCATCAGATAAATAGGCAGGGGCACCTGCTCTGCACAGGGCTGGAAAGCAGGCCTGAAAGACCATGCAGTGCATTGACAGTGACTGAAATAAACAACTTCATCATAATTTTTCTTTTTATGTTTTCAAGGCAGTAGATGAAAATCCAGAAACTAGTTTGTTCAAAACTTGTGCCTGCAGCAGTCTAACCCAGTAAAACACATTCAGTCACCGAATGCGGTTGGGGGAGAAAGAAAATTGTACTCCAGGAGCGATCAGGGTTTTGTGCATCAGAGCATCTGATAAGGAACAGTCTGAATATGGGGAACTTAGAATTTCATCCACAATAACCTTAAAGGGACATAGTTATTTTTAACTCACCCTCTCCCGGTTTCCCCATTCTGTGCCTGGGGGCATAGAATTGAGTTTTTCTAGAACATGAAGAGACCAGTCTTGGCACTGATGCAAGGAAAGTATGACAGAGGCTAGAGGAACATGCCATTCATTCCACTGGACACGGATCTAGCCAATCAGAGTCCTAAAACTAAACAGGCTTGAGCTGACATGGGTTATTTTCATATTAGCCAAATGCAATACTGTTCTGACAGTATTACCTTCTTTTGGGCTTGAAAGAACCAATTGCAGACCTGGCTCTGGTGCCGCCCAGGGGCACAGGACCACAAAATGCTGCCCCCGCTAAAAAAAGCTCTTCTGGTTTTCCGCAAAAACCAGAAGTGCCATTTTTTTGCATTTTGAAGGCCTGAGAAGGCCATCTGGGGGCCAGGGAGGCCATGGGCAACCTCACCAGCCCTTAAAAAGCCTTCTAAGGCCTCGAAAATGGGCCTGAAAAAAGAAAAAAATGGCAGCAGGTGAAGGGTCACCATGTCACCCCCCTGAAGGGGCCACCCAGGGCATTTACCCTTCCCCTGGTATGCCTGTGGAAAGAACAACCCAGAGCAACTTGAGCCTATTCAAATGAAAGGGGATTGATGGTGTACCAAATTCATATACTGTAATCTCTTCCAGATGATCAACATTTCTCATTGTATGGTGACCTCTGCAAGCAACATGTACTAGGATTCATACAGCACTATCCTATCTGAAAAGGTATAAAGTCTAATTATTTGAAGGAATGCCAACTTATTTGATGGGAATGGCAAAACTGAACACACACTGGATTTCCTATCACCTTTTCAGGGCTGCCTTCTTGCCCATAATCTTAATCATTCTTCACTACATTGGATATTGTCATTACTAACAGTACGGTGCCTGTTTCATTGATCTCACTCTCCTAGCAAATTGTAGTACAAATATCAAATCCTGGATTGTAAACAGCATCCCACTGGTCCTGTATGAGGTGGTAAACAAACAGCCTCTCTTACAATAGGGCTAGTTCCAGATATCATAAATACAACTTCAAGATACAAATTGGAAAGAAGGGCAGCTCCATATTGATGTGGAAAATGTGTTTGCTGCATGCACATTGATGCTTACCCGCAGGAGAATTCAAAAGGATTAGCAATAGAGAGCATGTTTGTACATCATCAAACAACAGTGTACAGTATTTGTGTCTGGAAACAATGAATGGGTCAGTGTCCTCAGATGTGTACATGTATATCATTTACAAGTTTGCTGTAGGAAGCATTAGAGTACACACAAGAAACACATTTGCAATATACACAGTGGGGCTGCCTTGTATGTAAGCAAAATTCATTGGTTAATACAAGGAACCTCAGAAGGTGAAGACATTTCTTAAAGGACACATTCTCTCTACAAACATGATAGGAAGAGTATCTTCTGACATTACCATAAACATCCTAGACCAGTGTTCCTCAAACTGTGGGTAAGAACCCACTAGGTGGGTCGCAAGCCAATTTCAGGTGGGTCCCCATTCTTTTCAATGTTTATTTTTTATATTATACATGATGCTACATGGTATGCAACTACTTTTGGGGAAATGTTACAGACCTGTACTTTTAACAAGCTACTATATATATTCTTTTAACAATAGTCAATAAGACTTACTTCTGGGTAAGTGTGGGTAGGACTGCAGCCTAGGATTGATAAAAATTTTCCTGCTTGATGATGTCACTTCTGGTCATGACATCACTTTCAGTGGGTCCTTACTGATTCTCCTTCTAAAAAGTGGGTCCCGATGCTAAAAGTGTGAGAACCATTGTCCTAGACTAGTGGTTCTCAAACTCTCAAACTCTGCAGGCAGTGGGGGTGGGGGGAAGGCGGAGTTTCCCAGGGGTCAGGGGAGCCCTACGCCAGCCTCAGCAGGGCTCCCCATGCAGTGCCTCCAAAAGGTGATCACGACCACTTCCTGTTTCTCGATCACAAAACTAGAAGTGGTTGCAATCACCTTCTGGAGGGCTCTGTGCTGTGTGGGAAGTCCTGCTGGGGCTGGTGCCGGGCTTCCCCCAACCCCTGGAGGCTCCTGCAGGTGGCGGTGAGTGGCAGCGGGGCATCGCATCTCTGCCTTCCCCCTCTCCTGTCCCTTAAGGGAAAACTGCCCAGGGCTTTCAGGCGCCCCAGTTTGAAAAACACTGTCCTAGACAATTTTTTAAATAAAACAGTTAGCAATGTTGTGATTTTTGACCTCCAATCCATTGGACCTTGAAAAATACGGAACAGAAGATGCAGGTGCTTTCATAAAACAACATATAGACATGAGATTTCTGAAGGCATGGGCTTTGGGTCTAGGTAGGAGAAGAATACAGTCTATGAAATTAACCCAATTCCTGTAAACATTCTCATTCTGTGACCCTGTCTGAAATGATTTAACTATCCGATTTCTAAAGGCAGACCAATGAGGTGCAAGGTTGGAGGCTGACAAGCATTGTGTACTACAGATGTCGCGAAGGATATATGTACATCTCACAAATTTAATCCCAGAAAAGTACCAAAGGAGCTTTGTATTTCCCTCTAACTCTTTACGTGTCTAGAAAATAGATCCTTTTTGACTTCCCCAAAGTATGAAAGTGGCCACCCACCCTGCCAAGGAAATATAATTAACTTGGCAACAAAAGCTTCCGTATATTGATTGTTGTCATTTCAGATCTGCACAGAAGGGACAACAGGAAAAAAACATATTTATAATCAGCAAAAGCCTCTTCCGCTGACAGGCTATTTTCTCCATTTATGCTGCAAAATGTATTAATCCTAGAAGAGTGATATTTCCTTTCAGCTTTGCATAGCAGTGTGTACAAATAAAAATGTTAACTGCCAGCACATAATTTTCAGGCTGCTTGTCTTACTCAAGATGTGTGTTTTCTGTTTGCAGCACAGCTGTTCTTATTTCTGAACATGAGCAGTAGTGTTGTAAATATCTTTTCCACCGAGGTCTAGATATTGGAATCGCCGCACGGAGACCAATGCATAGAACTTGTATTCACGCTGAATAGCTTTGGTGCATATTGAAATTTAGGCACGCCACCAGAGATCTAAGAACATTTATTTGTGTAGTCTTGCATGCAATATCGTATCTATATCTTTTACTGATCTTCGCATATATTATTCATAAGTCCCATATACCACTCCCACACCGCATTCACGCAACCAGAGTAACTGCTGCTATGATAGCACGGCTATGGTCCCCACTTCTCTGCTTACCCTCCAATGAACAGCTACCAACCACTTCCGCCCCAATGCCCTGTGTGCTGGCAGTTTATCTCATGACCAGTTAAAATGTTCCAGAATATCTTGTTTTTCTAGAGTCTGATTTGTTAGATTAAGAACTGCGCAAGATGCTGCTACTTAGAGCACTGTAATGTGAAAAATTAAAGAAGCACATTGGTGTGGGGGGCACGCGCACACACACACACACACACACACACACACACACACACATCAAAACAAATCAAAAACAATAATTCAGCTTATTTGGTTGCTATGGTAAACATGCTAAATGGAATGGAAATTCTATAGTGGGTAGCATCCAGTTTCTCTTATTCAGAAGGCAAACAGTTGATACCACCTATCATGTTTTAAATCCAGTTATTTATTACAGAAATTACCTGTACTACTGAAAACACATCCAAGCTGGCAGACCACTGCCTTTTTGTCAGGCATTCAAGTGGCACATTTTGTACAGAGATGTGAGCTCATGTCCCAAGCCAATGATGCAACAGACTCATGGGGAATGCTGTCATACTCACACAAAGAACAACTCACAGAGAAGACATTCAATCATTTCTGCCTATCATATCTGCCTACGTATGGCTACTCAGAAGTTCAATGGCACTTGATCCCAGGTAAGGGCATAAGGTGTAGGATTGCAGCCCAAGAGTTTTCTCATATACCATGGACATCTTTTTTTTTTTAGCAAGCAATTCTGTGTCAAAATAGGAAGGAGGGCTGTTTCTCTTAACACTTTCTATAATTTTAATTAAGTGTGACTAAGGGCGCAATACTAACAGTCCAATCTGCAGTCCTTTTTAGCACTGAATTAAGGGCAATGCAGCTCTGAGCTAAGGGAACAAACATTCCCTTACTTTGAGGAGGCCTCCATGAGTGACAGCCAGATGCAGGATGCAGCACGTGTCCCATTGGCACCGCTATGCCAGTGCTGGAAAGCACTGACATCAGAGGTTAGGATTGCGTCCTAAGAGCCCAGGCCTATCCAACTTTCCAGTGCTGATGCAGCCATGCCAACAGGGTATGCACTGCATCCTGTGGTGAGGAGGGGGAGCCAGTCACAAAGGTCTCCTCAAGATGAGGAAATGTTTGTTTCCTTACTTTGAGGCTGCATTGCAGCTGCATCGGTGTGGGAAAGTTAAATAGGATAGGGCCAGTGATGGGATTCAGCCGGTTCCCGCCGGTTCTATAGAACCCCTACCCAATCAAGTTCTTGGTTCTGAGAACCGTTTGTTGGTGGGGAGTGCAGGTGCAGCTCTGACACCTCCTGTGACTGCGCTGAGAACGTAGGAGAGGGCGAGAATGGCCGGCATGCAGCCTCCCTGATGAGGGTAAGAGGAGCAGTTCAGCTGCCTGCCCCACGCCTCTCCTCCCTGGCCCAGCTAGCCGGCTCAGCTCTCCTGGTGGCTCTGGGGTGTGGGCGGGATGAAGAGGACGGTGCTGGAGCTTCTCCCACCGCCCCTGAGGGCGAGCCCCCCCACCGCCCCGCATCCCCTCCCGCCCGAGCCTGCCTGCCTGGGAGACTGACCCTCTTGCCTGGATCAAAGGTGGAGGGGGAGCTCCAAAAACTTATGCAGTCTGGAGCTGGAAGGAGGAGGCACCCTTTGGAGGTCCTGGGGCTGCGTTTCATTCTCCTCCAAACTGACAACGCAATGCTAGGCATGTCTACTCAGAAGTAAGCCCCATTGTGTTCAATGGGGCTTACTCCCAGGAAAGTGTGGCAAACTCAGTTTGCCACACTTTCCTGGGAGTAAGCCCCATTGAATACAGTGGGATTTACCTCTGAGTAGACACTGTCAATCAGAAGGCGAAAAGGGAAGCATCTCATGCTCCTTAAGAGGCTTTGATCTTATCCACACTTTCCTGGGAGTAAGCCTCATTGAACACAATGGAACTTACCTCTGGGTAGGCACTGAGCACAAGCCTAACCAAGTCTACTCAGAAGTAACACCCATTTTGTTCAATGGGGCTTACTCTCAGGAAAGTGTGGTTAGGATTTTTGCCACACTTTCCCCATTGAACAAAATAGGAGTTACTTCTGAGCAGACACTGTCAATCAGAAGGCAAAGAAGGAAGCAAGCTCATCCTGAGGCTGCGATCCTATCCACACTTTCCTGGGAGTAAGCCCCTTTGGCTATAATGACTTACTCCTGAGTAGACATGCATAGGATTATGCTCAAAGGCTACACTCCTAGCCACACTTTCCTGCGAGTAAGCCCCTTTGGCTATAATGAGACTCTATGAATGCATAGGCTTGGGCTCTCATGCTGCAATAAGCTCTATTGACTATAATGGGACTTAGTTCTGAGTAGATGGGCATAGGGATTGTGCCCTTACTTCCCACAAGCACAGGACTGCACCATGGGGTTGGTTTTCATCCTTGGGGTTTGGGAAAGCAGTTTTGTGCCTGGGATCTTTTCATTGCAGTACAACGTGTTGTTACACAATGATTGTATAATACACTATCAGACACAAAGAGGCGATGCTCCCACAGCTGAAATTCCTCAGGTTAAAAAAAGGCAGGAATGTGGCACAAAACATTACTTCATTAAGGGCACAATCCTATGCAGGTCTTCTCAGAAGTAAGTCCTATTGTGTTCAATGGGTCTTACTCCCAGGAAAGTGTGGATAGGATTGCAGCCTTTGAGCAGAATCCTATGCATACCTACTCAGAAGTAAATCTCATTATAGCAAATGGGGCTTATTCCCAGGAAAGTGGAAGTAGGATTGCAGCCTGGTCAGTAGCAGCCCTCAAACTTGTGGGAGACTCGCCAGTAGAGTAGACCAAAGTGATGGGTATCTGCTGTTGCCTGTCGGAAAAAAACCTAGAAGAACAGTCCCCTCATAGTAGTTTTTTGTTCATTAGTGAAACTGTCCTTCAAGGCTGCCATTCTCTCTCAAACCCTGAAAGTCAACAACTCTCTTTGAACTTGTTGGGCTTCTGAGTAGAGGTGCATTGGATTGCAGAGTTGGAAGTTGGAGGGGGAAGCTTTAGAGTTCACTGGAATTCTTTTTGGGGCTGGGTGGTAAAAGCAATAGAGCAGCATTTCTCAACCAGTAGTACTCATACCACCAGTGGTGCTCAGTGGTACTCATGGCAGGACCCCCCCCCCCAGACCTCCACTGCCTGGCAGTGAGACCAGCAATACGATGCAACAAACAGTGGTAGGAGGCTCAGTTCTGCTTTTCTTGCACTCAAATAAGCCCTCCCATCTACCCTGGGAGCCCAATCCTATGCATGTCTACTCAGAAGTAAGTTCCATTATAGTCAATGGGGCTTACTACCAGGAAAAAGTGGATAGGATTGCAGCCTGAGCCTCTTACCGTTGTTTGTTGCATCATGTCTGGCCTCTTAGTATGGAAATAACTGGTGATAAAGTCATTCCAGTTACTTCCAGTTGTACTTCCCAGAGGTGGGCCATGCAAAATGGTACAGCGGGCGAGAGGCAGATGCTGAGGAATGCTGTAATAGTACAAAAAAGAAGGGGAGATGTAAAGATGTTACTATGCTGTTGTTGCTTTAGGTTGATGAGGAGGTGTCAGACTATGTGCTCAGTGCTCTTTTGCTGACCAGATGTTCACCATTAAAAGTGAACCAGATCCTTGAGAGGATTGACTGCTCTGGTAAAAATCACCAAGTTCCCACTGAGAAGGAAGGTGGCCCAGCTCAAAGCCCAGTGCAGCAAGTTGTTTTGTGCAGATGTGAAGGTGCTATGCTGCTGTGGTGTCTCCAGAGGTTGGTAACCTAGAGCCCTGGCAGTTCCCACCTCCTCTTCTTGGTGCCTTCCTGATTTCATTATACAACTGCCTTGAGAATTCAAGAAAAAATGTCCATTTGAAGTGTGCATTTCAGTCACATGTTTATCCTCCTTGGAAACTAGTGGCCAGAGGCCTGTAAGTATGACTATAGAGGACAGAATTGCAGCCTTGCAATTTGGATTTAGACATTGGGTGCATGTTAAAGTTACAGTGCAATCCTATGACTGTCTACTCAGAAGTAAGTCCCATTATGTTCAATGGGACTTACTCCCAGGAAAGTGTGTACTGTACAGTATAGGAGTGCAGCCGTAGTCTTTCAACTTCCTTTGCGGCAGACAATTGAAGCTGAGTTGCTCATTGCTCATTAGGACATAAAACCTGTCGTTAATTTATTTGAATCCCAGCACTGGATGGGGCCCTAAGTATTGGGTCAAGAGTAAAATATTAGAAAAAAAAACAAGAGATGAAATGATCAGCAAAGCCTGGGAGGTTATGCACTGGCCCACCCAGGGGGCCACGGACCGGACCCACTGCTCAATGGAGGCACAACATGCGCCCCTCTGAGAGCTGCCTTCATTCCCACAATCTCTCTCCCTGGCAGGTGAGACACAGTGGATACAGTGATTTCATAATTTCCTCAAATGGGTCTCAATACTTATATTAGCATGTATGAATACAAGTATACCAAACAGAAGAAGATTTTTTCTAATATGAGGGGCTGAAAATGTAGCTGGTGGCACATTAATGGTGTGCCATTAGTATCTGAGGAGGTGAGTGCTGGGTAATGTGCATAGATTGACTGACAAGACTAGACTAGACGTGATTTCTATAGAAAGTCACCTTACCGCACAAAAGGGTTATATTGCTATTATCTTGAATAACGAAATTCATAGCAAATATTTCCTTTCATGAGAAGATAGTATTTTTCATATGCATTCATCTTAGTGATATTAGAATATTTAACAGTAAAATAATTCAGGAGGATATTAGTAGGCTTCCTAATAACACTGTTCAGTAGTCTTCAGATGTGCTAAGATCAAATGCCTCTCTACAAGACAGGTTGAATTTCTCAGTAGCTGTTACTATACCAACTTTGCAGATTAAAATTCCACTAAAATTGACACACTAAGCCTTCAGGAAGCTATTATGCAAGGATCAAAGCTCATGCCAAATTTATTTTGAGGTTTAATATTAAACTGGGTGTCAAATAGAACTGGGAGATCTACATTAATATTACTGATTATTTTGAATAATCGGAAGATAAATAGCAAATTCCAAAGGCCATGGAGTAAAGTGGTAAATGTGACTAGAATTCAAATTAAGTGAAGTGAAACATGTGAAGTGAAGCATGCCTCAAGTGACGCATGTATAATCAGTCCTAACAAACTGTCCAGAGCCAATGCATCCACAATGCAATCCCGAGGAAAGGAAACAAGTGTTCCCTTACTTTGAAGAGGCCTCTGTGGGCCCAATTCTATCCAATTTTCCAGCACCAATGCAGCTGCAATGCAGTTCCAAGGTAAGGGAAAAATGATCCCATACCTTAAGGGGGCCTCTCTAACTGCTGCCCGACCACAAAATGTAGTGCATGACCCATTGGCAGAACTGTACCAGCACTGGAAAATTGGATAGGATTGGGCACTGAGACTCTCCCCCCCCCACCATAGGAAACTGGACATGCCCACTGGCATAGCTACATTGGCCCTGAAAAGTTAGATTGGATTGGGAACTAAATGACATTAATGTTGATTAGAGCATACAAGAGCTGGTGCGCCATCTGCGGCCATACTTGGATCGTGCAGACCTGGCCACCGTGATCCATGCCACGGTGGCATCGAGGCTAGATTAATGTAACACGCTCTATGTGGGGCTGCCCTTGAAGACGGTTTGGAAACTGCAACTAGTGCAGAATGCGGCGGCCCGCGTGGTTACTGGAGGTAGGTGGTTTGACTCTGCTTCTCCAATGGCTGCACTGGCAGCCCATTCATTTCCAGGCCCAATTCAAGGTGCTGGTGTTGACCTTTAAAGCCCTATACTGCTCTGGGCCAGGGTATCTTAGAGATCGCCTACTCCTGTACAATTCGGCTCGTCCTCTTAGGTCATCAGAGAAGGCCTTTTTACAAGTGCCGCCACCTCCTAGGGAGGTACGTGGGGCGGCGGCAAGAAATAGGGCCTTCTCAGTAGTGGCACCAACGCTATGGAATTCCCTTCCCCTTGACTTAAGAATGGCTCCCTCTCTTGTAACTTTCCGGTGAGGCCTGAAGACCCTTCTGTTTAGTCAAGCCTTCTGAGTTCCTGGCCTTTTTAACATCTTGTTAACATCTCTTAACATTCTTTAACATCTGCTCACAGGCCTGATCCTTTTCTAATTTGCTGCCCTATGCTCTTACCTGATTAGTTTTTATCTGACTACTGTTTTTATGATATGCTATGTTTTTATATGCTTTTAAATTATGTTTTTAACTTGTTTTAACCTTGTTTGTAAGCCGCTTTGAGTCCTTTCAGGGAGAAAGGCAGGGTAAAAATAATAATAAAAGTATAATACAACTAGCCAGCTCTGCAATTTTTTTTTAAAGCAGCCCCTTCTCTTCACACTGTTTCTTCAATGGCAGAACATATAGACTTCTGGCTTGATTTAAAGGGACCACGTGCAGGAATGACTTCCTTTGTTCACGTGGTCCGTACAAATCTGGAAGTCCTGCACTTTGGCGTTTGAAAAGATATCACCAGGAGCCAGATAAGAAGGTGAATGATCCATTTCCACTTGCTTTTAGTGAGCAGAAAGCAGATCAATGCAGATAATATCTGCAGTAGGTTGGAGGGAGGCGGTGGCAGGATAGGGGTGAAGGGCACCCCAAATCTTCTATCCTCTCAGCCCCTCCCCCATTATGCCACTGATGCAACCTCTATCACTTTGCCTAATGGATAAGCTGCACTTGCATGCAACTGATAATGCTCAATGCATGATCTAGTTTCTGTGAATGCATCCCTAGGTGGAGCAGGTATCATAAAAAAAAATGGGTGCTGCGTATATGATTTCCCAGCCTGAGCCCAACAGCCAGAGCTGCAAGAAAGAAAAGCTGGAATCCTGCAAACAGCTGTGTAGTCCCCTCTCATTCTTCCCTCCATGCCAAACAGATATCTTCCTCCTACTTTTAAGGTCAACGCACACTTAACTCCAGCTGGTTTGCTTATGCAATATTGGATCAGCACCATGGACACAGACTGACATTAATTAAGCAGCACAGAAGCTGATGCAGGCAAGTCATAACCTTTACTGAAAACAGAAACTTCCAGAATGATCACAATTTTAGAGCATTATCACCTCAGACAACAAAATCCATGTAATTGAGGGGCTCCCTTCATGGAAACAGAAGATCCATAATCTTACATCTAATGTAAGAGAGCCTGCCAATACAACCAAATAGCAGAAATAACAAATGCACTTATGATCATGGAAAACAGACCCTTGCCAGAAAGTCTTACAGTACAAAAATCAGTGGAGGATGAGAAAGCAAGAAATACATTATTTGTTCTTCTATATTTGTATCTGATAAAACAATCTAGAGGGAGCAAGAAGCGACATATGTTCTTTAAGCACACACAGAGAAATATAGTCATCATATAGATATGATGGTCTGAAAACTGACATATCCATACATGTGTACAGGGATGGCATGACCAGGAACACTACTTGATGCTGCCTTTGGGTTCAGCACTGTCTCCTTTGCTGTAGCGTGCTAATAAAAATTTCTGTGCTCTATCAATGGCATTCTCAAACCTGGAAATGCTGGACTTCTGGTTTTATTCAAAATAAATAAATCTTTAAATAAAAACAGAAGTCCTGCACTTCTGAGTATGCAAAAACCATGTGAGGAAGAATAAAATAAGGAAGTGGATGATCTGCTTTCTCCTTGCTTTCAGGGAGTGTGAAGTGGGTCAATGTGGCTAGCATCTGTGGCAGGCTGGTGGGAGGTGGCAGCAGGCTCAGGGAAAAGGGCACCCCAAGTCCGCCACCAGCTCTCCCCTCCTGGCCATCTGCTGCTGAAACAAGTTGTGATAGGTAACCTCATGGCTGAGCATGCCTTGCACATATGACACTTCTTCAGCTCACTAGAGAAAGAGGCATCTCTTTAATCCTTCTTGCTCCTTCCTTTTATACTGAAAAGAAAATGAAGCTAAAACCTGCACCTAAGAGCCCACAGTTATGGCCGCCTCCTCTGAATTTCCCAGAGCCACCCCAACTTCTCTTATTCACTACTGGCACTTTCCTTTTCCTGCCTAGCTGAGTCAGGAACTACCTTTTAGGAAGTCCGATAGGGAGCTGCCACATGACTTCCACCCTCCTCTCCTCATCAGGGCAAGGGGAGATGGGTGAGGGATGTTACAGGGGAGAAGAGCAGTCTTCTCTCTCGAACTGGCTATGAGCCAAGCTTCACTTTTCAACACAAGTAACTCTCAAGTTGCACGTGAGCTGCTTGCAGTATTCATAACTAACTGGCAATACTTTTACGTGCACAAAACATCCTTATGGTTTATTACAGCTATTATTCTGACCTTCCTCCAAGGAGCTAGGGGCTGTTCACTGCTCTTCCCACCCACCCATTCTATCCTTTCAGCAAAACTTTTTGAGGTACTTTAGGCTGAAAGATCATGTCTGGCCGGGGTCACTCAGTGACAATTCCATGACTAAGTAGAAATCTGAATCTGGGTCTCCCCATTCTTACTTCAGTACTCTCTAACCACTTTGCCACACTGGCTCTTTGCAAGTTGTACACAGGCAAATCCTTTAAATTCAGGGCCATTGTTATCCAATAACATTTTTATTTATTTTAATTGGATGTGAGACATCTGACATATTTGTGTACATTTGTATGAGATGCTGTGTGTCTGACAGGAATGCCAGTACTGTACTTTAGAACTGGAGAGATGGCAAGAGGCTTCAGATCCCAAAGGCCTCAAGGAAGGTCACATTGTCAGAGCACTAATCCCCAAGCCCCACTCTAGCAGGCTGGCTTAGGAAAAATCTTGCCTGGCTCTCTTTTCTTGGAAAATGGCATGAGCAGCCACACCTTGCTTGCACAACACATTTGAGACTGCAAACAAAAGCCACATGTTGGGAACTTTCTGACTTGAAGAAAACAGAGTCATTTGCCACATAAAAGAAGGGTTCCCAACCCTAGTTGCCCTCACGAACTTCATGACTATGCTCCATCAAGAAGTCCATGCCAATGGAGCAACTGGCTTCCAGAGCCAGTTGCTGCCTTCCTTGATAGGGTGCAAAAGAATAGAACTGCCCACTTAGGAACTGGGGATACTACTCAGGACACAATCCTAACCCCTTATGTCAGTGCTTTCCAGCACTGACATAAGGGCAATGCAGCTCAGAGGTAAGGGAACAAACATTCCCTTACTTTGAGGAAGTCTCCGTGAGTGACACCCAACTGCAGGATGCAGCACATGTCCCATTGGTACCGCCATGCCAGTGCTGGAAAACACTGACATAAGGGGTTAGGATTGTGCCCTCAGTCACAGTCTTTTGCTAGAGCCAGAAACTTGAAACCCCTCTTGCTTTCTTCCCCCCTGCTGCTCCCTTCCTTTCCATCTCTGTTCCTGATACTGCAAAACCCCAGGTTCTCCAGGCCCGAACCCTCCTGATTTCCCTATGTCATATTCCACCTCCTTTTTCACCTTGCTTCTACCTTCACACACCCTCTTTCCCACGTAAGGTTTGTCTCTTCTTTCTTTTGCCTAGAAACCGCTTACACTTAGGGCTTGGTCAAAAGAACAGCTAAGCAACTTTGCATTCTTTTTTAGTTTTGATTCCCTTCCCTACAGTAGCATTATTTTCCCTTCCATAAAATTCTTGTTTTTACATCTTCACACTTGCCTCCCTCTTCCTTAATGTACTGATCCATCCAGCTGTGCCATTGGCCACTGCACTTGAGCCCTGCACACACAACAGGTTTTCCCGTGTACACATGTTAGGTGCACTCTGAAAAGCACACCAAGTAACACCATGTAGTGTATTCAAGGTATACTGTACAAATCTAGAACCAAGGAACGCTGGACGATTTTTATTAAATAGCTTGGATTAGTCTCATGCTTGCGATTATAAAATAAATTCCCAAAGCTGAATGACCTTGTACAAGGTCATTCCTTCACTAGGAAATGAAAAAGAAGAGTTACTGTTACAGGAGGAAGAGTGAAGCGTTTAACAGCAATCTGAAGGAGAACTGTGAAACTACCTCCTAGGTGATAATCAACAAACTGCATGTCGCAAGTATTTCAGCTTTTACTGACATAAAATTTAGCTTGTGTTCTGCTAGGCAGCAGAGGACCAAAATTTGGATTATGATACTATATCACTTTTACCCACTGCTGGGAATAAGGCTTAGAATGCTTTGGTTTTGTCACTTTTCTCATACTAATTTTCTGATATTGCCAACCTCCACAGCTACAAAAAAATGCTTTTTCATCATTTAAGGATTAAAACTCGATCCTGACTGAGCTCTATCTCTGTCTATCAAACAAGCAGTGAGTATATATCAAAATCAAACATTTACAGTACGGACCACCATATCATCATCACCACCACCACCTCCTAACCATCATGATGGAATAGACTATGTATCTAGATAATGCTAGTTTAACCAATCTATTTTTCACTGTGGAACGTATATGAATGTATATTTTCATAAACATATGAACCTATCTTACTTTCTTCAAATCCCCTGTCAAACCCCACTTTTTCTGTGAAGGCTTTGGTGAAATGTCTTACAGCCCAAACCACCATAACTCTCTGTGTGGCAATGAGCAGCGCCAACACAGTGTCTGCTGTATCCTGTGGGGAGTTTCAGCATGTTGAGGCCTCCTCCGAGTAAGGGAACTTTTATTCCTTTCCCCCAGGGTAAGCCACAGCTGCCAACATGACTCAACTTGGACCTGAGCCAGCGATATCACTGGTGCAAGATCATGTTGTCCCATGAAAGCAGATGAGGCCCTAGGAGGGGGTTGCAATTTGATGGGTGCCACCAATCCTGCCCCCTTCCGGGGCCTGATCCATCCTCCACCACTTTCTCCCTATTCAACCCACACCCACCCCTTTCCACCTCCTCCCAACCTCCATCCTGACACTTACGCAGCCTTACCTGCAGCAGTGGGCATCCTAAGTCCCTCTTCACATGGACCTTGGCCATTTGTAGCAGCAGCCAGGCCACATGCTCCAACAGTGTTGCATTAACGACAGGCATGATGCACATTATGCCAGCTGAATGTATGTTATGCCAGTGGACCATGCATTTCACCAGCTTAATGCATCCATAGGATTGAACCTTTAGTCTTCTCTCCTACAGTAAGTAAGCTTGAGTATGTGCACTGAAACCATTGCATAGTCTTCTCCTGTGATTACCCTGTGGAAGATCTTTATTTGGCCTGTGTGTTAATTGGGCTCTTTCAGCACCACCATCAGCAGCTTTCAGCTCCTGAGCTTCTCCTGAGCTGCTAACACATTGGCAGAAGCAGCACGGCTGAAAGGGTGGTGCTGGGAGAGCCCAATTATCAGGCAGGTTGCCCTTTGCAGAGCACCTCTCAGCTGCTGACCCTGCTAAGTGATGCCATGCCAGAAGTGGTGCTGCTGAAAGGGCAGCCAGCAGGATAATTGGGCTCTCCCATCTAGCGACTGTTATCAAGATCTGTACATTTTCTGTCATATGCAGCTAATAAGTTCATAGATGAGAAAAAAAATGCTTATTTATGGGCATCACCTGCTTAATGACATCACTTCCTGCTTAACAAGATCATTTCTGACCCTCGGCAGGTGCCATGAATGCTGTTCAGCCTGCTGTATAAAACAAGTTTGACACCCGTGATCTACTATAAGAACCTAAGGTCAGGAACCTCACTTTCCATTTGACGTAAAGAGCACCATGTGCACTGATGATGCTAAATAAAAAAAGATATTATTATTATTATATTAATAACAACAACAACAACAACATTATTAATAATAATGACAGTTTGACCATATGGATCAGAGGCAGAGGTACAAGCCCTTGGGAACATTTCCTGTGCAAACCCCACTAAAATGGACACAGAAAACACACAAGAACACAGCTGCAGACTCTCAGCAGCCTTTTTTGAATATACAGCAATGAAAAAGTCCCCATAAGATTATTAAATCTATCAGGGCCTTTGATGCTACCGATCACAGAATGTTCACGGACCAGAAAAAAAGTATTGATTTCTCTTCTCTTCAAGACGCTTTGTTTTTATCTTTCAGGGAGATCCTTTTTGGTAAAATTTTGTGAATTTCTCTCATGAGAGATTCCACAAAGCTCTAGCTTTATTCCTCTCTTAGTTGCAGATTATAAGAGACCATTAGGAAGATTAACACCAGTATATTCCTTCTTGATCCCAGACTTTCCCCTCCTTAAATGCTTTTGTTATATTGCATAAACATTGCCCTGGGATGAGAGAAACATGTCAAAAATGTCCAGCGGTCAATATTTAATGATTGCCATTTTTCAATATTTTACATATGTGCTATTGTGCTCCTTGTCCTGTAAAGGGCAACTGTGGCATTTTATAGTTGCTATTTCAGTTCTGTACGAACCTCTTTTTGGATTTCATTCTAAGAAACAGATGCAATTACACTGTATGGGGTTTACTACTTGATGGGCAAGCTTCAAGATTGCTGCAAAGAGGTTTGAACTCCACTGAGCTTGACAGGCTAATTTACTCTTAAATTAAACATCTCCAGGGTTATTCATTAAGGCTCACTATGCAATATGCAGTACACTTCGTTCCCCCATATCTATGCAACGCATGAAGCATTCACAGGACTACATTTAGCGGAATGTTGTACAATGTTCAATTTCGTCTCAATTATAATAATACGGAGACTTCTGAAGATAAAGAAATGTGACGGGTGAACAACGCAAACTGGAGGTGCCTTGGGGATGGGAGGTTAAATTATGAAAGATAATAAATTATGAAAGATGATTTTCCACTTCAGTGAAAATGTGTGAGAGTTCTTAAAGAGCAACAGAGATAAAAATTTTATAAGAAAGGGAATGATTGATGTCAGCAAAGAGTTTCAGGTATTATTATTCAACCAGTCTTCCATAATAGTGAGCTAAGCTCATGTTTGTATTGATTATTTGAAATGTCTAAAGAGTCTGCCCTTCTCAATTACACAACTGAGAAGCCGTTCCTGTGAAGTCACCTTGAGTTACATAGTAAAACAAGACACAATGTTTCAATTTAACTATGTGCGATCTTTAACTTTGGATAAGGCTACGCTATTTCCACCGCTATCTGTATGTTCACTACACAAATTTTCACTTATCCATTCTTTACATATTAATACTGTTCCTCGTTATGCGTTGGGAGATTTTCGCTATAAGGTCTGAGACCTAGGTAAAGCAATAGCACCTCCTGCTGGCAAATAAGAAAAGCAACAGCACAAGACATCTGAATGCTCTTTCTGTTTGAATGGAGCTACTAGAGCTGCTGAGTGATACATGGAACTGCAGTGTTCCCTCTAATTTAGCCCCTAAGTGGGCAGAGCACTACTGTAGCTTTACTCACAGCACTGCATAGCAGTCTCTGCGCTCTGTCGGCTTCCCTTCCTTTGCTCTCGCAAGAGATGCCAACAGAGTGCTGCAAGGGAGAGCAAAGGGAGAGTCAACCTATAGGACTCAGCCCAACCAAGTCTGAATGCTCAGCAATGCTTTTCAGCTAGGTGGGACCACCAATATAGTTGCAGGCAGTGAAGCTAACAGGGAATGTGCAATTCTCCCTCATCAGTCATTAGCAGTCTCCTCCTCCTCCACCACCACCACCTCCCACTGTTCCTCCTCTACCTAACTCCATTGCTTTATTGAGACTGTTGAATGTTGTTAACACTTTACTGATGCTGTGCACTGTTGTAATTAGTTGTTATTTCTCTATTTCAGCATGCCACACAACTTTTTCCTTATGCTATTAGGCAGTTAGGGTGATTTTTGGGAGAACTTGAAATGGCTTTGGAATGAGCTAGGATTTTTCCCATTTCAATTAATGTAATAATTGTCTCATCTGGATTTTCTATAAGGACTGTTTTCAGGAATGAATTGGGTGTGGATAAGGAGGGTTCAAAGACAGAAATCAAATTTTCACAGATGAATGTTGGCATCCTTCAGTCTTGGAAGACCATGGTGTCACGCTCTGAATGGTGGCTCTGGAACAGAGTGTCCTCTCCAGTGCGCGAAGCCTGGGTAAAGTAGGTATGGAGGATAGGCTGTTACCCATGCAGCAAATCCCCCCTCTCCACGTCGCTGAAATGGTCCAATGGAAAGGCAGAAGCCAATACGGTTGGTTCCAGCGGCGTCGCAGGAGTTGCCAGAACGTGACTGTGTTCAGCCATGAACTGCCTCAGGGACTCCGGCTCCAGATTTTGCCTCGAGGTTGACTCCTGAAGCCTTTTCCATAACTGGATGTAGCCACAAGGCAGTGGAGGTTTGGAATCAGAGTTTTCCTTGTCTCAGATGAGCTGCCTTCCCAGGCTGACGAGTCCCATCTACCCGGTGGCTGTTCAGTCGCCTCTTACGACAAGTACAGCCAAACTGAGGGCCTATTCTTATCCCCAGCCCCCAGGGGGGCACAGATGAATAATGTAAATAATACCTATCCCCTACCATCCTATGTGGTGCAGCCATTCTGCTGGAGCATACACTGCATGCTATGGTCAGGGGGTGATCAGATGGGCTGAGAGAGATGAGTAAAAAAAATTCCTTATTTCTCCATAGCCTGCCTGGTCGTGAATGGGTCTCCTCAGACCTGTCCCAGCCCTTTTGCTTCATAAGTTCAAAGAGAAACAGGAGACATGTCAGGCCAGGAAAATGGGGAAAGGATCTATATTCCTCTAAGGTGTCCACATCAGGGCACAGACCCCTTCTATACCATGATATTGTCACTGTCATGCAGCATCATCACTGATCTTTCAAGGTTGCTGAGTTCTGTGCTGCATGGAGCTAGGCTCGGAACTGCGCAGTACATAGCTTCACAGATTTCAGGGAACACTACACAGGATCCCAGTATGCGCTGCTGCCACCAAGATCCAGCCCCTCCCTGTAAAGTCCTTTGAACATGCAAATGTTCTAAGCAAATGACAACTATTATTGTGTGCATGCATACCA
This sequence comes from Tiliqua scincoides, assembly GCF_035046505.1. NCBI lineage: Eukaryota > Metazoa > Chordata > Lepidosauria > Squamata > Scincidae > Tiliqua > Tiliqua scincoides. Next base: position 144,604,048 of record NC_089824.1, read on the forward strand.
TCTCACAAAAATATAATGCATACAAATGCGCACAATGCCTGTGCCCCAACCTCTTTTTGAGGTGCAGGAATTAGGGGTACACAGGTGTACCTTAATTCATACATTCCTCATATCACATGAACAAAGGCTGGTGCACACTTAGCACCACAAATGTCTGGTATTTCAGCCTCTCTGACAATGTGAACTAGACCTAGTGTTTCCAGTTGATTTGTGAACTTTTTGTTGAAAAGCGATATATAAATACTGTTGTTAATAATAATAATAATAATAATAATAATAATAATAATAATAATAATATATTAAATTAGTGTTAGTTGCAATTGTTCTATAAATGGTTTATTTCATGCCAGATAAAGACATAAACATTGCTCCAGTAACTCAGAATTCTACATGAAATATGCTTTTATTTGATCAGTAAATTTCAAACTATGTTCATTGCCATTTGTTTAGGATATGAGTAATCTCTTTTATTTTCTCCCTGGCACATTGAGCAAATGATTGGCAATTAAACTGCATCCCTTCCTGCTTTTACCACACTGTTTGGCCTGTTGACTTCCAATGTAGACACCATAATTCTATTTTCAGCACAGTGAAAACACACACCCAGATACGAATGTTTTCTTCACCAAAAGAGGAAGTATCACCTTTCCATTTTAAAGGACAAATAAAAATTTCTGACAAGTAAAAAGTTCTGGTTATCCAAAATAATTGTGAAACCATACTGTATGTATCTACTCTTACACTGGATGATGTGCAAGTAGTGGGTTCAGAGAAGCAGGGCTTCTTTGAAAGTCGGTTATCATAGGATCCACACCTGGATTGGAGAGGCATACAGCATACCAGGCATGAGACCCTGGGATGTACCAGTTCCTCTTATTATGTAGGTAGTGAAAGCATCTTCTCTGATATAAAATGTATAACCCCATTCCTTCTAAATTATTTGTTATAGAGGAAAATCATGTAGAAGGAATAGGGCTAATTACCATGTTTTGACAATTCTAGTTGCCGGATTTTTATGGCTCATTGATTTTGATCAGCTAGGCCACGAGTGTCAAACATAAGGCCTGGGGGCCAGAGGTGGCTGGCGGAAACTTTTTATCTGGTCCTCAGGCTCTCAACTGCTGAACAGTGCTGAGGTGTTACTGCTGAAAGGGCAGCTCACGTGAAAATTGGACTCTCCCATCACTTGAAATATAATCAAGATTTGCCTATTTTCTCTTCTGTCATTTGTAGCTAATGAGTTTCTAAGTGAGAAAAAGTGTTTATTTTTGGTCATTACCTGTTTAATGACATCACTTCCTGCCTAATGACATAAATTCCGGCCCTCAGCAGGTAACATGAATGCTATTCAGCCCTCTATTTGGAATGAGTTTGACACCCCTGAGCTAGGCACTGGTGTTCCAGTTGTAAGGTCCAGCTGAAATATAAAACTGTTTTGATATGATGATAAGCTACAGAACTACCTGTGTAAGAACCCCTAAGAGCTTTAGTCTTTCTTTCTTCAAAGCCTGCAGCTAAAAAATGACTTTGCTTCTTTTCTGCTGTTTCCATCTCTAGTACTATTCAGTAGTAATGGATTAGAAACCCCTACATACAAAGTCGGTGCTCTGGTGCTTGATCCACAACTGCACATTTAAGAGTCCTATTAACTTCAACTGGCTAGATCTCTTGACTATCAAGCAATTCTGCTGACATAAGCCTCTTTTCAACTCAAGAGTGAGAATTACTAAATGGTTAGAAAATATAGACATTGATTCGCTTGCTATATACAATAAATCACCACCTCTGTGTGACTCTATGCTTCAGCCTCTTAAGTGCTACATATATCTCATGGAAGATATATGATCTCCAGACAAGTCCTAAGTGTTTCACAATGATTTACTAGGCATCTATGAATTAGAGATAATGTTGTTGATGAAAGATGTTAAGAGTTCTCATCCCAATCAACAAATGCTGTTCCTTACAAATGCAAATACTAGTAATTGACTTAGCTGAAGGGTAGGATGTGAATGGCAGCTTCACATGGTCTCCTCCCACAGCAGCAAAAACTTAACTGAAGGGCCAAGAGATGGAGAAAGGTTTCTCACACCACATTTCTATCACATGGATCTTTAACCAAGGTTGTTGCTACAGTGAGGGAGGGGTTAAACAATGTAAGAACATGAGACCAAAAGTATACCTAGATCAGTTACAATTGGACACTGTGGTCAAGCAGATGTTTTCAGGAAGCAAACAGTCAGGGTTCATCCTAAGCATTTCAGCCCTGCCGCTTCCTGAATCATAGTGATGGAATAGGAGTCTGAATGAGTTGTTGTGGGGTTGAGATGATTCACCTCTTACTTCAAGCACGAGGGCAGCAAAACGGGCAGGGGGGGGGAGGATTCAGGCACTGTGAGGGTACAGATTACCACTGCTGTGGTTCACACTTCAGCTGTTCTACTGAATAACTAAGGGTGGAATCCTGACTCGCAGGAGGTTCACAAATGTGCTGTAAAGCATGTTTGTGCCTCCTCAAGAGTCGGCTGGGCCAGCGCATGGACACTCACCAGCCCGCCGAGGCTGAATCCAGTCTCCACACCAACTCAAGCAGGGAAGGTTGCATCTGGGGTGGGTGGAGAGGAGGTGAGGAGGAGGTGGGAGGGAGACATTCCAGGGCAGGGCGAGGGCAGACCCGGGGGCAAGTGGGCAGAGACCTGGTTGTTATGCCGGATTCCAACCCCATTCCCTGAGCAGCACGGAGTGGCTGCAAGCTGCTCCGCTCTCCTCAGAATTGTGCCACATCCGGAGGTGGCGCAAGTCCGAAGAGACCCATTGGGGCTGTGGTGGCTTACCCGGGGGTAAGGGAAAGAGTTTCTCCTTGCCTCCAGCTAAGCCACTTTGGGCCCCTATCTTGCGTTGGATACAGCACAGGCCTTCTGGCCTGCCTGTTCCAGTGCAAAATAGGATGGCACTGTACAAGATGGAGAGAGGGCACTCCTGAAAAGTCTACACCCATCAGCTGTTGAAGAAAACAATGTCGGGGCTCTCCATTGAGGACAGGCAATGCCAGAGACCCATGAATGTGGTACTATGAAGTGTATCATTTCCCATTCACACTAACACAGCACAGAGAGAGAGAGAGAGAGAGAGAGAGAGAGAGAGAGAGAGAGAGAGAGATCCCATTCCATGCTATATGGAATGCTATACATATTTTAAAAGCAGTGATTCTCTTAAGAAGGTGACAGCAACTGTTCCTGTTCATTCAGGCATAAGATCCTTTCCTAGTGTCTTTTTTGCAACTTGGACATCCCAATCCATTGCAATTCCTTCTGCAGCAATGCAGTGGGGCCAGTGTGGTATCCACTGAATCGAGCAGAAGGATTTGGGCCTCCAGAGGCCCCCTTACCATCCTGTTCCACCCTCCCCCACCTCCCTCCAGCCCCATATACAGCCTTAATTGACGAAGTGGGTATCTGCAGTCTGTTGCCACATGAACCTGGTCACATACTGCTTTCTTCAGCAGCCAGGCCACATTCTACAGCAAAGTCACAGGTGCGACAGTTGGAAAGTGTGTTCTAAGTCCTTTTGAGACAAGGAATCTTTTTTTTTTTTAATTTATTCTGCTATGAAAACTTCTTTGTGTTAAATAAATATTCTTATAATCATAACACTGAGATTTAAAATATATCTATTGTAAATACATCTTTCAGGAAGCATCCCCAAGTGATCATAAATATCATTTCCAGCTTCCTTAACATAAGGCTCCCAATGGGTTTCAAATGGATAACACACTGGTGTAATTTCCAATACAGAAAGACAATCAATTTTACTAAATTCAAGTTCTTGCATTAGGACTTGTGACAGCCATTTCTCACCTACCTGCTGGTTTTACAGTGCAGGTGGTACGACATAAGCATTTCAAAAAATAGCTATGAAAAGAATAACAATCCTCAGCTAAGTAAATATTGCCCCATTTTATTTTTCCTAAAATTAACATTTGATGTCAAACCACAGACAGAAAGAAAAAAGTTGACTTAAGATGGGCTCAAAACTTCCAAGATATAAAACTGAAGAGAAAACACAGGTCCTTGTGGCACCTTAAAAACTAATGCATTTGCATCCCAATCCTATACATCTTTGATCGGAAGTTCATTCCATAGTGTTCAGTGGGGTTAATTCTCAGGTTAACTCTCAAGTGTGCATAGGACTGCAGTCTTACTATTGTCATTATCACAGCAGTAAGAGGCTAATACCTTTAAAGTAATATTGTCCATCTATCTTTTAGTCCCTGTAAGATGATTCATTTCTCATTAGATATTCCCAATTCTTTTTTGCCAGTCTAATTTTTAGGTAGGTTTCACCCTAGAGAGCCAGAGTAGTGGTTTGGGAGGTGGACTTAGACCTGGAAGATCCAGGTTCAAATCCCCCCCCCCCACCATGAAGCTTCCTGGGTGACCTTGGGCCAGTAACTTTCTCTCAGCCTCACCTACCTCACAGGGTTGTTCTGAGGACAAAAAGAGGGGAGCAGTTGTGGACACTGTCCTGAGTGCCTTGGTAGAAGGATGGTATAAAAATATGAAAAATAAATAAATTTTTCAAAGGCCTGCACTGTACTAGTGAGAACAAGTACTAGTGAAAGTAGCTATAAATCAATAGCATAGCAAAGAGGAGGCAGGGGGCCAGTCCACCCTGGGCGTTGTACATTGGGAGAGGGGACGGGTGCACCACACAAGCCCCTGCCGAGACCCGTTCAGTGTTTGGCGGCGGATGGGCCCTCCTGCCCTCCCTAAGACTCCAAATGGCCAGAAATGGTCACCCCAGAAGTGACGGGGAGGTTTGGGGTGGAGTGTAGGAGTCTCCAGCAGAGCAAAATCAAACGGCAGCACAACAGAAACTCGAGGCTGATGTTCAAGGCAAACTCTCAGAAGGCAAAGAGGCACTTGACACGAGAGTTAGGTTCCATCACCAAGATATATTATATACAAGGATATTTACAGCAACACTGGTCAATCATACAGCAACACACATATACGGCATCCTGATTCCTATTCCTTAACACTCACCACCCTACACGCTCACCCTCACTCACCCCCTCACTCACCGAGGAGTGATTGTCTGTGACCTTGTTATATGCACAAGGCACACCCACAATCAGCTGCACAGAGTCAGCAATCAGGAACAGCTGCTCCCTGTTACTTGCTACAAACAGACTGTTCATCACAGCGTTTGTTGCATTTCCTCCTGTGCACAGGACCTGAGTGATTTCCTGGGTTCAGACCTCAACACACACAATGACATCATTATGGCATCACCGAACCAGGTGCTGCATACCACTCTGAGTAAGTATGAGTGTCACATGGTATGATGAGTGACACCCATCCTGGGTGGTGCCTGCACTGGTGACACCATTGCTCTAAATGATTCCCCTTTTCCCACCTAACAATTTACAAATGTTTTAAAAAGCAAGATTTGATCTTTTCTACTTTTTAAAGCCTGGGACTTCATTTTTGTCCTCAATTTATGCAGCCACCAGAAAGGAGCAACATTCACCACAGTGCCATATTCAAATGCCAGGGATAGGAAGCAAACCTTCTGTCATGTGACAAATAACCACTTGGAGGACCAAGTAGAGGACACAAGCATTCCACTCAAAAGCTCTATGCACTCAGTGCTGGGAAAATGAGGAATGGGCTAGTGAACCAGACTTTGGTCTAACTGGAGAAGATGCAAAGACAATAAAGGGACTTAAAGGTAAAACACAGGAGAAAGATTGAGCAGACTGGTGTGTTTAGGTTAGGAAAAACTAGTATAGGAGCATGAGATGTATGATGATAATCTAGCACATGAGGCAAGAACATATTTGCTTGCTCTATATTCTATGAAGAGTACGAGCAACAGTGAGGTGAAATTACAATGCTGCCAATTTAAGCACATTAGGAAATCCGATATCTTTGGTATTAATCTTTTTGGTTTTCCTTGATTGGAAAGGAATGCTTGAAGAGCACACCTCAATTATATTTTGCACATGTGTGCAATTTCAGTCTCAACAATCTTCCTCTTCGTTCATATAAAAAAAAATCCCACGGAGACAGCTTCAATTACCACATAAATTAAGCCAGAAGCAGAAAGGGCAGGAAGGCTTATTCACTTCTACCCAGCTACATCCATCTATCCCCAAAATAAGCACTCTTGACCACAAGATGTGCTCCAGCAGGATCACTATTTGTAGAATCTACAATTTCCTAAGGTTTTTTGGAAAGGTCCAACATTTAAGGAGGACATCAGAAACCAACCTGTGCCTGCACAGAGTCCCTTTGCTTCAGGTTGATCTGGTTTCATTAAGACACAAAACACTCTTGGTGCAGGAGCCCTAATGAGCTGATCAAATGCAACACAATGCTAGGTGTGCTCCAGGGACATGCAGTACAGGGGCAGCAGGTGAGGCAGAACTGCCTCATTGCAGCCCGAGGATAAGCACCGCAGCCACCCCACATGCTTACACCTGAGGAGGCTCTCCTTACAGCCAAGAAAGCAGGTGTAAGGAGAGCCTCCTAAAGAGTAAGTAGAGCCTTCTCAGGAGGAAGGAGTTGGGGCAGCTGTGGTGCTTTTCCACAGGCAATAGTTCTGCCTCACCTGCCACCCCCTCCCTGCACGTCCCTGGTGTGCTCCAAATACTTTATACCAAAAAGAGTGAGGCATTCTTAAAGTATACATAGGACCTAATATCAGACTGACTTCAGAAATGACCCACTACAATGCATAAAACCAGGAATGACCAGATTCCCTCAGCTCCTTCTGTTTTGCTTCTTTGATTCAATTATTCCCTGGTTTCTGCATGGGCAGAATTGTGGAATGCTGATAACCTCTTACATACAAAAGAAAATGCTTATTCCTGTCTTATCCATCTGTGTACACACACACACACACACACACACACACACACACAGTTTTCCTAAAAGAAAAAATAATTTATTTGTGCTGCCTTTTCACAAAAACACCTACTGCAGTATAAAAAAATATAATAAATTAAAACAGCAAGACAATAAAAAAATGTAAAACTGTTTTTGTCCTGAAAAGCAGTGTTAACAGTTATTTCTGAAAATAGTTTTGTCCCTTAGAAGCACGCTTGTGCAGTGAAAAACGATAACAAAGAGAAATACTTCTAAAAAAAATATGTTAAGGCCAACCCCATTGTTTACATTTATTATTTTAACATTTCAATTTCCTTTTCATACAATACCCTAAAAATAGAACTCTGGAAAAGCTTGGATACCAGCATTATGACTTCAACTACCGTGAGCAAATCCAACAACACAGAACCCAGCATCTGAATGAAAGTTTGGCAGTGTGTGGTTTCATAAGTATCCCTACATAAAACTTTTCTTGCGACTGTTGCTATAGTGACAAATCCAAAAGGCCACGGCAACACCATCTTACCATGTGCTGCTTTAATCAAAGTTAGACAACACATGTTTTTCCTCTGCAGAGTATATACTAAATATGAATGAGGACATTTAATTATATTTCATTATGAAGAGGTTGTGTTTGTTTAAGACAAAGAGAGAGCTTTACAACAAAGGTGTCATACCTCAAGTGATATATTCCACGTGACTTAGCAAGGCAAATAGTTACTTTGCTATTGAATGACACTTCACATATTCCTGTATAGCTCGGTGAAAATAGCTATAACAAGAGCTTGGAAGTGCTCAGATGTCAGTGTTGGTAGAGAGGGAAGCCCTGCTCCTTACTTTTTGTGACAGCCTCCACTAGCTACTGTGTTTAAAAGGTTACCACGTGATGTGGTTTAAACTGAGAAGCGTCTAGGGATGGGATTTGTGGATTTTATATGAATGTGTGAAGCTACCTTCTACTAGATCCTTAACACAGTATTGTCTACAATGACTGGACGTAGTTCTCCAGTCAAGTCCACTGGTGTCTTATCCAGTCCTACCTGGAGATACGAAGGGGAACTTCCGCATGTGCTTTCTACAACTGAGTTAGGGCCCTACTCCCGAAATTTTATTAAGGGCCCTTCTTCTTTCTTTTCCCATAATTTGAGTATGGAAACTAGTTTCTGATTAAATAGCTAGTTTGCATCTAAGATTTTACTAACCCTGGATGCCAGGGACCCAGTTTGAAATGAAATTATTCCATTATGTTGCATTACATCCAGCCCCATCTAGTTGCTGAATGCGGTATAGCTCTATACCGATGCATTCTGGGGTGAGGCTGGAAGACCCTGAAGTGGGTCTTTAGGCCATTTTTAGCCCTGGGAGGCTTGAGGATGGTGCAGCGATGTGGTTTTGTTGCACAAACCTGATCTGCACACATGTTTTTGTATTTAAAGGACATTTAAACTGGGACCCCAGTATCTGCATGTTTGGAGATCCCGGAACAGAACCCCCACAGATACTGGGGTATGATTGTATGTCCATAATGCTGGTGAGCAGTGTGACAAAAACCTATATACTCATCAGAGCTTTTGAAGTTGCTTTTTTCCCCAAAAAAGCAGGCTCTTGCACTTTGTGAGAAGAAATTTTTTGAAAGGAGAAACCTGAGAGTACACAAATTCCAGCCCATTGCTTGCCCAGCACACTGCTTGTCTTGACTGTCAATGGAAGGACATCTGATCTCCTTTTATAGAGACAAGACAATTAAAAGTAGAAGGCCTTGAATACATGTTCCCTCATTAAGAGGTACTTAGGTTTTATCTTGAAACCAGATTTCTATACTTCTGTCTAACTAGCATTGAAGCAAAAGTGTGAGAAGCTGTGACAGGAAAAAAAAAGAAGTTGCACGGGTTGAGTGGAACTATCCCAGAGCAAGTCTTCTTTTAAACTGGCCCAGCTAACCATGCAGTCTGACATCTGGATGAGCAGTATCCAACCAGAGATTGGCATAGAATGGGTTCAGATGAACATCTTTACCATAGTGAATAAGGCTTTTTTGGGCTCACATGTTTCTCCTCCAGTGTCTTTCTCCTTCATGCACAAAACAAGGAGATGAAACACACCATAGTTCTGTATTACATCTGAGTTCAAAGAACCATGGTTTATTTTAAACAAATCAGGATATTATTTTAATTTGCGGTTTAGATGATCACCTGAATCCACCCATAGCTTACCAGAATGTGCTCAATCAGCATGTCTGACTTAAAAAAAATATCTTCCATCTGAAGGCCACATAAATGTGGCAATATTAATACAAACACCAATTCAGCTCAGGAGCAACTGGCCATAATGGTCGGGCAGTCTAATCCTATGGTTCCTGGCACCCAGAGGAACTGGGGCGTCAAAATGATGACTGCTGTATCCCACAGGTGCTGGGAAGCAGCTGGAGGCCTCCTTGAGGGAAGAGAACTTTCCCCCAAGGCAAGCCCCAAGATATGCAATGGCGCTTCTCACATCTGTGCCAGCTATTTTGCCAGCACAGATGAAAGAACTTCCATGTTGGGCTTTTCAGCCTGAGACAGAGGAAAGGATTTGGTGGAGGAGGCCTCTGCCAGTCCCATCCCTCTCCAGGGCCGGTTCCTCTCCCTGCCCCACTCTCCCCCCACCCCCACCTGGAAGTGGGACCTATCTTCTGGTGTTTCTGTGGCATCTTCCACCCGGCACTGCACCCAGCACCAACTTGCATTGGCCCAGTGCCAGCACTCCCTGCTGTGACGGTGCTGTTAACATTTTTTGTGGCATGTTTATGACACCCATTCCTGATTTTAGCATCAGCGCTAGGGCCAAATAGTATTGGGCCCTTAATCTCCACTGCTATTAAGAATCCAGCCTTAGCAATTGTTGCTTTATATGAGGTACAGTGGGTGATCTGCTTAATTTTGTATAGAAAAACTAACATAGGTGGAATTTCATGCTTCCACTGTAGACTGAGGAAGATACTTTTAGAAATGGATATCTATATATCCAGGAAAATTAATTAGGTAGCTTAAATGTAAACATCAGAGGAAATACAATAATGATGCTCTGGAAAAATTATAATTTGAAACATCACTTTTCAAAAGTTCATGCTAGCTCATGCTAGGAGGGTTAAGAATTTTAAATTTATCAATTAAAAAACATATAGCTATTGTCACTTTCCACTGAACAAGATAAATAAGGATATTTAGCAGACTATTTTAAATTATGTGACTCATTAGGTTTTCAGATTACACAATACATTCCCTATATTAGAATACATGAAAATGAATCCTTACCTCTTGAGTTCTCATATTAATGTATCCATAATGTGTCTTTAAAGGTTTCCTTAGTGCAAAGGAAAATGGCATCCATTTGACACTAGTTTGTCCAAAGCAGTTGAATAGCAGAGGAAAGTCACTTGTAAGACGGAAATTGATCAGGAACAGAAATGCTGCCACAACGCCTACCACAATAATAGCCTTGCGCTGAAACTGAAAGGGGAAAAAAGAATTTTTTTAGACATAACGGCTTTGCAATCTAAGAGTACCTAAACCTCATCCCAGTGTTTTGTACTTGCTCTGTTGTCCCCAGAGAAGTCCTGCACATGAAGGATATCTGATCATTTCAGTGGAAGAAGTCAGTTTATACAAAAGATTGTATGCAGAGCTCTGTTCCTCCATTGAATCGTATAGGAAAATCATTCTAGTAGTGGAGACTTCATGTGTACCTTAGAGTCAGTCACTAGACCAGGGCATTAATCAGAAAACACTTTTCACATTTCCAGGACTTTATAGCTTAAGAAATTGACAGTGGTTTCTGACACCAGTTGTTGCATAGATGGTTACCTAAACAAATTCCCATTTGGAAATTTATTCTACAAGTGTTTGTAGAGAAAGGTTTTGTGAATGCTGTTTGCCTTGTCCATTTTGTTGATTAAAAAAAAATCTGAAAAAATAAGGTATCTCCATTATGCCAGTTTTATTACACAGATGGAAAGAATGATTTCTTTCAGGGGGTTCAAATCCCCTCTATTTGTGCAACAGCAAGAGTGCACTGTGTAATGGGACCTTTGGCTGATCGTGGCTTAGATTTGAAGCCTAAGGGCGCAATCCAAACCCACTTTCCAGCACTGACATAAGGGCAGTGCTCCGAGGGTAGTTCTCCAAGGTTCGAAGTAAGCGAACAAACATTCCCTTACTTTGAGGAGGCCTCCGTGACTGCCACCCAACTGCAGAATGCAGCACACGACCCATTGGCACAGCTATGCCAATGCTGGAAAGTGGGTTAGGATTTGGGTTTAAATTGATGATGTCACTTCCAGGTTAATGACATCACTTCTGATGTGTTCCAACTGTTCGTTTTAAAAAGTGGGTCCCAATGCTGAAATGTTTGCGAACCACTGCTCTAAAGGGTCTTCTAATGGGGAGCTATCCATTCTCCTATGTATGGCAAAAAAAAAAAGTTGAAGGCTATAGATCATTGGTTTCCAACCTTTAGGAGCCCAAGGACCACTGAGGCAAAAATTGGAATCATTGTGGACCACATATAAATCCTCCCTCCTCCCTCACACAAAACATACAATTAAATCTGGTGGAGCTGAGCTCTGCTGGTCCTTCCCCCCCCTCACACCCCACTCCCTTCTCCCACCATGCCTTCCTCCTGCTCTCCACCTGCCCTAGAACAACTCTTCCCCACTCCCCCCCCCCCCGTCCTGTCTTATCTCTGCAACATGTTACTTCACAAGGAGTGCTGGGCAGCAGACCGTGGGCCCAGTGCTGGAACTGGTCTAGCGCAGGTTTGCACTGGGCTAGCTCCGGCTCTGGGCCCACAAAAAGGCTCAAAAATGTGCCTTATGACACTTTTGCAACAGTGTGCACTGGAAGTGAGCCAGCACACAAAGATCTGGATTGGGCCCTAAGTGCATAATCAACCAACACCCATTGCCCAAACAATATATATAATTGAAGCTGTGTATGCTAATGGGAGAGTAACCTTGATCCAGTTTAGAACAGGGATAACCATGCATAGACCACAAGGGGCAGCTTCTGCATATGCCCTATAAAATTAATGGAAACTGTGCAAGAGCGCAGCTTGGACAAGATGAGGTCAGACATTGAGCATGATAAGCATAATGCATTTACCACTCATTTCAATGGAGATTATGCAGGCCACACATCCAGTGAATTGTGCCTATGGTTTGTAAGAACTGCTGCTGCCAAGAGGTACAGTAAAATATCTCAAATAATTTCTGTTAGCAGATTTATACCTTTAAGACATGCAAGTTAAAATAATAATTTTCATATGCTTTGATTCTAACATATATCACCATTCAACCTGTTAAAAGAAAATGATTGTATTTTTAGGCTAGCCATTTTTTTTTGCTTAACTTTACTGAATAACTGAAGTAGACATTCATTTGGAAACTGTATTTCTAATTTGTTCCATAGAGGAAAATTGGATGAACATAATGTTATTTAATATACACAATGCAATAATCTGCAGGCACATCTAGTATGTCTCAGCAAACCATGTGGGATTCACTATTTTTCTAGCAATTTTAAAAATTCAATCTCAATAATAAAATAACCCTGATTCTTGTCTTGTGTAGTTCTAGGCAATCAGAATCCTTCTGCCTGGTGCGTATATAAAAATCAATAAGCCTAAGACATGATGAATCACTCTTTTTAGGATTAAATTTATGTGTGGTGAAGACAAAGAATAAGGTAGTCTAAAATCTGCCCTACCATTCTTCTCTTAGTATTTCCAAGGAAAACTTGAGTAAAAAATACTCAACCCATTGCATCAAGGGAGCAAGGTTCCATGCACACATAAGGACATAAGAAGAACCTTGCTAGATCAGGCCAAGAGCCCAACTAGTCCTGCTTCCTGTATCTGACACTGGCCCATTACTTGTTGCCACACCTTTGCATCTGGCAACCAGAGAGAGGCTACCTCTCATGTCTGAGGACCAAAGGTGGACCTCCCATTCATTCTATGGGGCAAATGCCCAGGTACAAAGCATTGCACACCTCTAGGACTCCACGGAAGCTTCTCTGAGGCTCCTAACAGGGTCGGAAACTGTGCTTCCGGTTTTCCAGAAGCACGGTTTAAAGCATTGGGGAGCCTCAGAGAGGCTTCCCTGATGCGTCCTGGAGTCACATGAGGCTCCATAAGTACCAGGTAAGTGGGGGCAGGGTGGATTTGCACGGGGGGGGTGGCAACATCACGGTCCTTTGCCCTGGGGCACAGAGCTGAGGAGATCCACCACTGGTAAGGACCCACACATTGTAGCCATTTGTGTATGCCTAGCCTACTTGAGCTAGTGTGTATCATCCCCTGATCCCAGTTGCCAAACTGTACATCCATAGCACCAATCAGAAAACCTGAGATTTGAGCTGATCACTTATTAGTGGGGAGATGGGACTAACAGCACTATCCCATACAGAAGGAAGGCTATGCTCAGTGGGACTTACTCCAAGGTATTTGGAATTAAAATTGCAGCCTAAATCTCTCCCTAACAGTGGATCAACAAAACTACTATGAATTTTGTGATGAGTTCCCTTCCCCCATCCTTAAGTTCCCTTCTTCTCATCCTTAAGTGGAACAAGTGATACAATTGCCAATTTTCTGATAGAGCTAGACGGGGCACAGTCTGACTGGAGTCATATATTAGTGATCACAGTGTGTGATTTTCCTTTCAACAGCCTTTTTCTGATTTTTAAAAAATGTAAAACCAAACAGCTGAATTCTTTTTTTCCACTAATTAGTAATGTATTTATTATCAGTCATTCATTAGTTCCATTTCTGGAAAGGAAACTATCGTAATTTGAACTAATGATTGAATTATCAGTGTTTCAAGACATGATACAAGCTGTAAATGACAATTATATTTCTTCAATCCTCTAATTCCTGGCAGTTTTCACTGACCCTGTGGACCACAGGTGGACCCTTTCAAGTGGACCCTTGCTTTACAATGGTAATCAGTTCCAGAGACACCATTGTATTGTGAATGCAGGCGTGCCTCCATATCCACAGGGGTTCTGTTCAGAAACCACCCCAACCCACCCCCCGGTTACATGAAACCACAGATACAGGTGAATGCCTCCCCCACCCTCTGGAAGTGAGGGGAGTTCCACATGACTTCTGGTTTCCCCATGAAACCAGAAGTGACATTTTAAAAGGCTTATAAGAAACTGGAGAAACCAGAAGTCACTTTTTTTTTTTTTTGCTTAGGCTGAGTCTGAGCCTAGCAGAGGCCATGGACATCTGTCCGTGGCCTCTGCTGGGCTCAGAGGATCCTCCAGAAGCAAGGGGAGCATAGCTCCCCTTACCGCCAGGAGGGGTACATGCGGGAAGGGCCTTGCAGACCTGATCTGTGGATAAGTGAACCCACGAATCTGGGAGCCCCCCTATATATTGAACCTTGGAAGTTTAAGTTTCTGCTACAGAACTAAGCTATATTCCTCTCTAAAAGGTTGTTCTAAAAATGCCTCCTGATTTCTTTAGAAGCCATGGTTATCAGTTAGACAATGTTATAATTATAAAACACAAATTACAAGGCTGTATCCTTCCCTCAATTCATATAGCCATGATGTTAAAAATGCTGCTATTGGCTGAGTTGCTATCCAGAAGATAAAAGTAAATTTTACAAAGCCAGCCGAATTTTGCAGCTGGATGATATCAGTAAAAGAGAATATCAGTTCAGATGTAGAACTACACGTGAAGTTTAAGAGCCCAATCCTGCAGGGGAAAGTTTCTGAGGTCTCCTTTGGGTAAAGGGAACACCTGTTCCCTTACCTGGGGGTAAGCCTCCAAAGTGCAGAGGGGCCTACTTGGACCTATGCTAGCTAAATAGCTCACACAGGTCTGTGTGGACCCATGCCATGGAATCAGGTCTGGCAGGGGGTTAGGATTTGGCAGTCACTTCCTGCCAAAGAGAACCCGCCCTCTTCCTTTATGGCAATCAGTGTCAGCGGAAGAGGTGCTAGAACAGGGGTGTCAAACATAAGGCCCGGAGGCCGGATGCGGCCCCTGGAAGCTTTTTATCAGGCCCTCAGGCTCTTAGCTGCTGAGGTGTTACAGCTGAAATGGCAGCCCACATGAAAATTGGGCTTTCCCAAATCTTGAAATATGATCAAGATTTGCATACTTTCTCTTCTGTCATTTGCAGTTAATCAGTTTCTATATGAGAACAGGGTCTGATTTCTGGCCATTAGCTGCTTAATGATGTCACTTTCTGCTTAATGACATCACTTCTGGCGCTCAGCTGGAGCCCTGAATGCTAACCTTGGCCCTCTGTATGAAACGAGTTTGACACCCCTGTGCTAGAACATAGGACAGCTACTATAGGATTGGGCTGTTAACTTCCTCCACTTCTAAAGGAAAATAACAAATAAAGGTTTCTTACGAATCAGTTTTGTTAAGGGACAACCATGAACTGGATAAAATGAGAGCAGTCCAAAGGTTTTAACCTTAACAAGCCTTAACAAACCTTAACAAGCAGTGCAGGTTTTCTTACACACAAACACACACACACACTGAGAGAGGGGGGGGAGAGAAGAAGGGAGAGAGAAATAGTTTTATAGGCCTTATTTTAGCTGCTATTTTCCTGAATATATGATAACAGCAAACCTGGAAGGACAATTCAAAGGTAAAGATTAATGCAGAAGGCTTGAGTTTCTTAGATGACATGATATGGTGTAATATTGTACTCGTTTCGCAATATCTACTTTTATGACTGTAATGAAGAACTCAATCACTTTTTAATACTCCAGCACATTACAGTACTTTTATTATCGAAGTGTTGCAGGTTTTCAGGCTTCATTTGATTTTTACTCATGTGTAATATCCATTGAAAACAATAATGGCTGCGCTTAGTAAATTTGTTTCATTTCAAGAACTACTGTATGTAAAACCTGTTTTATTTAATTTTGTCCTTTACAGTCATCTCACCCAGGTTCTACCATTTGTCACACAAGAGTAGGAAATGAAATAAAGATACATTGAAGCACATCCCAACTAATTTTCATTTTTTGATCATCTTTGCTTGCACACACTTCCTACTCTGCATATTTGCTGTGCGCAAAAAAAGAGGGAGAATGAACCCCAACAACAATTAATATAATTTTATCCTATGAAAATACCAGTGGGATCTCCCCACCTTTGCCATCAGAACCTGAGCTCCAAAGCCAGCCAAAACAGATAGGCCTTTCAACACTTCCATAGTTCTTCAGAATTTACAGGTCTTCCATGCGGAGGAGGGTCTGTAATGGGGGGAAAGCACTGAGAACTCCTGTTAGCGCTCTTTCTGCCTGCACATTCTACTTATATATTACCAGAGGCTAGGTATGAGGAGGGATAATGAGATGTAGTGATGCAGATACTAAAGACATAATTTCAATCAACTCCTATGAGAAGAAGTTGGGAGATGTCTAGGAAAACCAGCTGCACAAAGAGCTTTCAGAAAAACTGAGAGTAATAGTCATAGCAGACTCACAAGAAGAGCCACAAAACACTGATGTCACTCCCAGACCTGGAAGTGCCCAAGCAGCATGAAAACAAGGGAAAAGATTATTGGAGCAGGGAGAAGGGAAGCAGCCAGGGGAAAGGGTGGGTGGAGGAGCAAAAGTAAAGAGAAGGAAGATTAGAAGAGTGAGGAGGAGGAAGATTAGGTTGACAGGGAGAACCAGAGGGAGGGGGGAATGGGGGGAGAGAGAGAGACAAGAAAAAAAGGGGAGTAGGAAGAAACTACAGGATGAGAGAGAGTGGAGGAGAGAACAAAGGCAAGCAGACGTACAAAAAATGAGAAGGATGTCATTAAGAGGGCTAAGCCAGGACTAGTCTCTGATAGGCTATCATACTGGAGAATGTTGTGAGGACTTAATTCTCTAGCTTCTGGGGACAGGTCAACTTGCCACATGCAGTGTAAACCACATTAGAGGTTTTCAAACAGGACTAAATGGCCATCTATCAGGGTTACTGTTGTCACCTGCGCTGAACAGGGGGACAGACTTGATGACCTCAAAGATCCCTTCCAACTTAGTATTCTATGATAGCCAAGACCTTCCTTTATCTTATTTTAAACCTTTAAAATACCCTTCCATGAGTTTTAGAAATTATAATGAGATACCTGGGAAAAGAAGGCAGTTCATAAGGTATATATTATATCAAACTATTTGGGCTTTATAGAAAAAATAAAAAGCTTGAATTATGCCTAGAATATTTTTTCTCTTGTATATACTTAAAAGTAATTTTACTTATTTTTTTGCTTCCTTCCATAGGAAACAAAGGATCCCCCAGGACAAGTTTGCGAACTTGGATTTCAGATGACAGATGTCTGCATAACATGCATTTTTTTTCCACTGATTTTAGAAACAATGTAAGAACTTCTTATAATTCTTTTGTAATGAAACTGTAGCATATCAGAAGACACAAGCCTAGTTCATACAAAAAGAAAAACTGTTGTTTATTACGTGCAAAAGCAGCTTCTAGCCTTGGGCTTGAATCCTACCCTCCTCTGCCTGCAGAAGCTTCTTTTTGGGGTTTATAATAAACTGCAGTCTCCAGTTCATGAAAATGTATATTGGAAGGTAGGAAGGTAAGAAAGGGGAGTACATAGCTTGAGGCTTGCATCTGCTCATGTATGTAATACCAAACCACGATTTCTTGCTAAATCTGAATTGGGACACTGTGGGCGCAATCCTAACCTCATATGTCAGTGCTTTCTAGCACTGACATAAGGGCAATGCAGCTCCAAGGTAAGGGAACAAACATTCCCTCACTTTGAGGAGGCCTCCATGAGTGATACCCAACTGCAGGATGCAGCACATGCTCCACTGGCACCGCTATGCCAGTGCTGGAAAGCAGTGACATAAGAGGTTAGGATTACACTCTGTGTCCAATTTTCATGTCCTTTAGCTGAGCCAAGAATAGTGAGAAAATATTTATGGCTGAAGAAGCACCAACATCTACATCTGGTTCGCACTTGCAGGGCAAACTTTATAAGGATAGAAAGAAATGAAGAAAAGTAGAACTCCCGAGCAAGTGGAATTCACTTGCATATTGCCAGCTAGAAAAGATAACTTTTCCTCTAAATATTCTGAATGCACTTACTCGCTGGCACATCTGATTTGCAGCTAACAATAGAAACTGGCTTTCCACTTCATTTTCCTTTTAAAAGCCACTCAAGAACAAGAAGGCTTTTCACAACCTGTTGTTCAGCAAGACACTTGCATATGCTCTCCCCACCCCACCCCTCAAATGAAAAACAAGCAAGGACAAGCAAAACATTCATGCCCATTCTAACTTTAAGGAGCCAGGCACTAAAACCGGAAACTAGAAACGGGTTAACCACATTGTCAGCCAGAAAACTTGTATGTGGGTTTACAACAACGGACCCATGACCCTGACGACGCAGCTGCACTGGTATACACAAATATTCACATATACCAGAGTAACACAAACCTTTCCCTGCAAAGTTGGACAGAAAGTTGGCAAGAACTGAGTTTAACTACTTATCATGCTATACTATACATGTTTATAGTTACACATTGTTTATGTGATGTGGGAACACATAATGTTCTACCACATAACGATTATGTGAAGCAGCCTCCTTAAGAGTTTCCCTTGGCATTCAGAATGAAGCACACCTATCTGGTAACATCGCACACGAGAGAGAGAGAGAGAGGGGGGGGTAGCTTTTTCTTTTTTGTTCTTCAACTCTCCTATCTCTCAATCAACCCTACTTTGCTCAAAAAAGAGTTTCAAATATCCATCAGATTAGCTGCCTGCTCTTGAAGCAGAGGGGGAGTAAGAGGCCATTTTAGCAGCACCCTTGACTTGAAAGAAGAAAGAAAAATAAAAGATTATTATGGCTTTGCAAAGAATTGGCAGAGCTATATTTCTCTGACAGACAACCAGATTTAGTAGACATTTGAGGATAAAAACCTGCCATATTTTGCTTGAAATATAGACAAGGTCTTATATTCTCTTTCTTTTCCAAGCCACAGCTGTCGCTCCTCCACTGCCTACCCCTCCCCCACACGTATACACACATACACAAATCCAAGGACATTTCATCTCTCCTGGTCTGACAGCCTTCCCACTTCTAGTCCAACTTCTAAAGTCATAATTTGCAGCCTGTACAATGTGGCTATTTATAGCAAAACTGCAAGTGATACTGCTGCTCACGTAAGATTTGCGGTTTTCCGCAATGTGTAGCCCCAATGTGCGTAATCTGAGTGAGGAATAAACAAAGGAAGTGATACAACTTTAGGGCTTTGCCTTTTTATCCTGAATGTTCTGGGAACTTTAGAACTCAAAAACTTGAATTGATTTGAAAATATGACCAGCCAACTCCAGAAACCTCTCAATCACTATAAATACTTAAGAACATGATAGCTCTCTAAGTGATTTTCAACCATTTTCATCTCACGGTACCATTTAGCATCTGACGAGATGCTAAAATTGTCAAGGCCTTCCAACAGTTTTTTGACAATTGACAAGGCACAGTATGCTGTTGTTGAGGGGCTCACATTCCCCAATGGCCCTACTAATACACACTGCACACCAGCAAAGAGTTACTCCATTGTTGCTTTCCTTCTAACATCTCATTCAATCCACCAAGGTAAGATTCACCAAGAACATTAGGGGGCATCCAGAAAGTAAAATCGACTACAGAGATCAGTTTACTAAGGACTCCCTAAAAACCAAAGCTACTCCTGAAGGATTGAATAACCAACTAACTAAAATAATCGAATAATCAATAGGATCCCACAATTTAGTAATCGTGTGGAACAGGAAAATTCAGCAAATGCTATATTCCTCATTGAATGACATTTGCAAGATGCATGACAAACTGCATCTTCCAAAATACCCTCTTCTACACCACTACTAAAGGGACAAGATTCCTCTACCTCCTTTCTATTTGGTACCCTACAGAGACTAACAGCCCGATCCTTCACCCAGGCAGCACCACTTGCTCACACGCTGCCTGGCCAATGGCTGTCACAAACATGCCATAAGGCACACTGCGGCAGCCAAGAGGGGGAAGGCACAGGCTGGGAGGCCAGCGCCAGTTGCTGCTGGACTGCATGCCAGCAGGAGAAACAGGAACACTTCCTGGTAAGGTGCCTGCCAAGGGGTGGGAAGGCATTTTGGGGCAGGGGATGGTGGGAAAAGGGTGGGGGAAGGCACGGAGGGGGTGTTTCTGGGTGGGAGAGGATGGCTTGTGGGGTTGTTCAGGCCCAGGAGGAGTGGGGACGGCGACAGAGGTTGCGTCCAGATCCTATCCCTGCCTGCCACACCTGAAAGCCCAACACAGGCACCAGTGATTGAGCTGGTGCAGATCTGACTAGATTCATAGGGGCTGTGGAGGTGCTACATGGGGTAAAGGAGCCGATATTCCCTTACCCCAAGGAGATCTCTGGCTCGTGCCCCGCAGGATACAGCAGCGGCCATTTAGACACCACTGTACCACAGGGCAACATAGGATTGGGCCCTAACTTTGCTCCCAAATAGGTCATGTCAGGTCTAGATGCAGAAATGATTTCTGCCTTATATGGAAAATTTCACTAGACTTAGGGCCCAATCCTATCCAACATTCCAGCAATGGAGCTCCAGAGTAAGGGAGCACATGTTCACGTACCTTGAGGAAGCCTCAGTGACTGCCTCTCCACCATAGGATGCAGTGCACACCCCAGTGGCACAGTGGCACCAGCACTGCAAAACTGGATAGGATTGGTCCCATAGCTACTCCCCTATCAGTGCAGTACTGTCAAGGGGAAAGTTGCAACTTGTACAATTTTGCCTTCAAAGCAACTTCTTTTTTCACAGGTTTTTATTTACCACATTATTTTGCATTTTTACCAAATACAATCATGTAATTACGATGCCCTTAGCATAACAGTTTTGTGAAAGAGTTTAAGACTGGGGTAAGCAGGCAAAATATTACAGGTAAATGGGAAAAGAGAAGGCTAGGGCTGCAATCCTATACACACCTACCTGGAAGTAAGTCCCAGGAACTCACTGGGACTTACATCTGGGTAAACATGCATATGATTGTGCTGTAGGAAGGGTTTGGGTGATTTCCCTGCAATTCTGAATAGAAATCTTTTCAGGGTGAGAATTTGGCAACCTTAGCCCCTGCTAACTGGGTAAGAGGCACTTTTTAAGTAGGTGCTCTTCTTTTATTTAGCAGGGGGAGAATAACTGCCCCTCCTCACCCCAGCACTGTCTTTTATAGTGGCTGTCTGCTGGTGTTCTTTTGCATCTTTTTAGATTGTGAGCCCTTTTGGGACAGGGAGCCATTAGTTATTTGATTTTCTCTGTAAACCGCTATGTGAACTTTTTGTTGAAAAGCAGTATATAAATACTGATGATGATGATGATAATTAGCCCCAAGAACTAATAGCGTGGCCATATTCCATTCAGGAACCTGAAGCAGCCAGAGACACAGCAACATGAATCAATACTTCTGAATATGCTAAATACTGCTGAAATTTTCAAATGCACAGAGAAATTATAGCTACGGAAACAAAAACAGGAAATAGTACTTTACATTCTTAGTACAAAGGCCTAACCCAGATCTCTCTACAGTAAACAGCAAAGTTGTCATGGATTTTGATGGGGCAGATCCTATTCTAAGTGCATCAGATGCCAGTTATCATTGAATTCAGAGGAAACTGTTTATAAAAGTGCATGTTTTTGAACCTTTTGGAACTCTCCTTTCAGTAGAGTGGGAAGGTTAGTTATATAATTAGAGGGCACAAACCTGACTAGTTTTAACGTAATACCTGAAAAAAACAGAGATGTTCTGTTGTGATTACACAGGAAGTTTGCACCTTGATAAACATGGCACTCCAACTCGGGCTGGAAATAGATAACAGGGTTTTTTCGGATTGTTAAAGAAGGGTCACTTCGCATGCTGTGTATGCTCATCTATCTTTCACTTCTAGTGAATCGTTTTTCAGAGTTCTACATTGTTTCAAAAACACGTTCAACCAAAGGTAACAGCTGTACACAAAGTGAATCTATGTACACACAGCGGCAAGCAAAGTCATTTTCAACTCCCTGAAAAGTCCATGTTGGTCTCCATCCTTGACTGATACTACTTAATCGTTTAACATTATTACAGAAGGTTAAAAGTAAGGTCGAAGAAGACTGCTTTACTATCTGTATTTTACAACTGTGGTCAGGGCTGGCCTACTGATGAGTAGGTAAAGCACTGGGCTTGCCGTCTGGCAAGAGACTTGTAACATCCGGACAAGCAAAACCTATAATTTTCTCTTGACAGTGAGGAGCCACTACTGAACTTCTGGAAACTAAGGACTCACGTTTGTCAGCCAGAAATGCCACATATATGGTCACAAGGAGCTATGCCCACACATTCACTTAGGCCCAAATCCTAACCAATTTTCCACCACTGGCATAGCTGTGCCAATGGGACGTGTGGTGCGTCCTGCAGTTGGGTGGCACTCATGGAAGCCTCCTCAAAGTAAGGGAATGTTTTTTCCTTACCTCAGAGCTGCATTGCCTTTATTGTCAATGCATTGCAATGTCGATGCTGGAAAGTGGGTTAGGATTGAGCCCTAAGTGTATAAAGTGATGTGCAATGTGGGTTTAGTTTTTGCTTACATACAACTGCTTTGCATAATAATTTCCCCTCAAAAGAAGGATAGAAGGATCACGAGAACTGAGCATACACACATATCAGCTGCATTATGTTCCTATTATGGATTTCCAATGGGTAATTGTGTGAACTGGCTGTAAATCTGCAGCGAATATTGTCCACTCCACAATGAAAGACACACTCATTCACACTGTCCTCTCCCCTGTGAATGAAGTACTATTGGGATACACAAACACAACCTAAAAGTGGGATAAACGTGCAAATATTGAGGCATACATTCACTGTTTTGAGGCCAGCTGTTTAAATTTCACCTGCACGAAAATACCTCTTGCAATACAGTGCCCACTAACCCAGGACTGACAGAGATGGAAATACCACTTACTGAATCGCCATTTCCTGAGGCTCCCACAAATCCTCCAGAGGTTGGCTGCTGTGTACCGACATGGCCTGACCTCCTCAACTTGTAATTGCTGATATAATCACAACAGTAGGAGGCCATGATGGTAGGAGTGCAGTTCTTTTCCTCTTGTGTGCTACTTCGTTCTTTTTGCATTTAAGAATCTACTCATTATTCATTTTCAGAGGGCTTGAACTAAAGGTTATCACACGTTGCCTCAAGAAAGACTCTTCACAGATAAACTAAAAAAAAAGTGCAGGCCTTGAGGCATGCTATTACATTAGTTAACGCTAGTTATTAGTTAAGCCAAACAGTGCAAAGAAAAACTGCATAAGTGTTCCTATTAATAATAATATTAATAAATTGCTATGGACAACATTTCATCTAAATTCAAGGGCATGGCTGCACCTCAACATGAAAACCCATTTCAGGAAAAATTATTACCTTTATTTATGTTTAAAGATCCCCCAGAAGCATTTTGTTGAAGGTCAACAATGCTTAACACTAATAACATACACTAGATAAATTTGTATACTGAGGTATGAAATGGTTTACGGCTTTCCATATAATATTCAGTATTTATTATTTCCTCAGATATTATAATTCTGTTCTGTACCACTGAATGCTATTCATACTTTATCTTATTTTTACTGTCCCCTTTTGTACACATGCCTATGATGTGTTTTTTTTTCCTGTTTGTGATCATTTTGCTTGATTGTATTCGATAAGTGTAAGAAATGAAGACTAAACATTTAAAAGAATAAGTTTTGTAAAATGATTTCTCCACAAAGTATATTGAAGCAGACTAGACAGAAAGACAAAATTTGGCTCTCCCCTCCAAACAAGTCATACAGCCCAATGTATGGGCTCTCCACCAGTGGAATGTGCGTTCCACAGGCAGAAATGCTGTTGCAGCAGAAAGTGCTGCTCTGCCAGCATGTTTGACAAGGCTGCCAGCGCACATGGCTGAAGGCCACGTGTGCAGGCCAGCAGAGTCACCTCCCCCTGCCAGTGGTGGTAAGTTGACAGAGAAGGCAGGTGGTGAGATGAACAGGGCAGGGAGGGGGAGTAATGAGAAGGGAGCGGAGAGAACAGGAGGTGGAACAGAGGAAGGAGGGGACAGATGCCAATGCACAAACAGCCTAACTCAGGGCTTTTCAAACTGGGCCATCACGATGCCCCAGCCTGAGAGCCCTAGCCTCTGCCCCCTTAAGGGGCAGGAGCAGCTTGGAGGCAGGGAGGAGGCAGCGGCGCGAACCCTAGGATCACACTGCTCAGGGGGCTGCAGGGGCTTGGGTGCACTTACCCAAGCCTCCTGCAGTCTCCCAGGAGTGCTGGGAGCCCAGTGTGAGCTTTGGCAGGGCTCCCCACAGCAGTGAAAGTAAAAGTAGAGCGATTGCGCCCCGCCTCCGCTAAAGCGGAAGTGGAGTGCAATTGCTCCACTTTAACTTTCACAACTGCGGGGAGCCCTGCCAAAGGTCGCACCGGGCTCCTTGCACCCCTGGGAGGCTGCAGGAGGCTTGGGTAAGTGCACCCAAGTCCCTGCAGCTCTCTGAGCGGCACGATCCTGGGGATCGTGCCGCTGCCTCCCCCCGCCCCCGCTGCCTCCCCCACCCCCGCTGCCTCCCCCGCCCCCACAAGCACTTACAGTGGCTCAAACTCTCCACAAGAGTTTGAAAACCACTGGCCTAACCCCATTTCTTCCCCATTCCTTACTCTTCTCTTTTCTGCATGCAAAATACCTGCTACAGAGACCCACTGGTGTAGTGGAGATTTCCCCAAGTTAAGGGAACAAAAGTTCCTTTACCTTAAGGAGACCTCTGGACTGCACCCTCCACCTGCTGTCTCCATAAGCATGGCTGCATCAGTGGGGGTAGAATTTAGTTAAGATTGGACTGTTAGGCTTCAATCCTATGTGCACTGACCTGGGAGTAAGCTTCATTGAACTCAATGGAATGTACTTTCAACTAGCCATGCGTAGGATGTCATTCTAAATTAAACCTTCAACATTGCTCTAGTTATCCTTATAAGGCAGCAGAATACTTAACATTTCTACAGTGATTTTTGGTGTGGAAAGTGCTTCACACTTAGTCAATTAGCTATAATGCTCTTTATATAACACCTTTCTCATGAACCCTTTTTACATAGCAGGCTGAACATAAACCCCATTTTTCAATGAGGTTTTCACAAGTATAGTTCCATGAGAAATCTCATAGAACTCTCCATTTCTCCAGCTGTTTCCTTCATAGTTCTGACATCGTCCTGACTGCTGACTCTTGCACCCTCCAAGCTCTTGCAGGCAGCTGCAAACCAAGCCTCAAACTGGTTCTCAAGACGTTATCTGTTTTCTGCCAGCTTACTCGTTCACACCACCCCGCAGAGATACACCAGTGGCCTCTCACAATTTCTCGGTGTCCCTTCCAAGCAGCCAATCCTGCTTAGCTTTTTCAGCAGGCAACAGTTCAATATCCAGACCACACCGCCTGCCCACCTTATTATCTTGATATTTTTCTCACAAAACCCAGCATGGTGCTATTGTCCTCATATTACAGCTGAGGAGTGGTTTGCCTAATTCATTACCGAATGAATTTATGGCAGAGGTAAAATTTGAAGCTAGGAAATGCCAACAGTTCCATCTCTTGGACCCAAATCCTAACTAACTGTTCAGTACTGACATAGCTGTGCCAGTGGGGCATGTGCTGCATCCTGCAGTTGGGTGGAAGTCACAGAGGCCTCCATAAGGTAAGGGAATGTTTGTGTTCTTACCTCAGAGCTGCATTGTCCTTACCTCGGTACTGGAAAGTTGGTTAGGACTGTGCCTTTAACCTCTACACTACACCAACTTGTATTTTCAGTTATCAGGTTGGCAAGGCTGCACCTGATCTTCATTTGCTTTAATAAGTGATATACAGTGATGCCTCGCAAGACGAATGCCTCGCGCAACAGAAAACTCGCAAGATAAAAGCGTTTTGCTATTTTTTTGGTGACTGCAAGACAAATTTTTCTATGGCCGTGCTTCACAAGACAAATTTTTTTGCATTTTTTTTTTAAATCGCACAACCGTTAATACCCAGGATGCATTGCGCATGTTTTAAAAGTTGAAGTTTTGTGCTTGAAGTTTTTGAAATCCTCTGTACAGTATGTATGCCTTTAAAGAGCACTTAACACTTTGTAAACCAAATTTGACTTTGTTCTGACTTTTTTTGCCCATAGGAACACATTAATTAAATTTCAATGCATTCCTATGGGAAACTGCGCTTCGCAAGACGAAATTTTCGCAATACGAAACGACTTGTGGAACGAATTAATTTCGTCTTGCGAGGCATCACTGTATAAGCATATTTTTTCTCCATTATTATTTATTAGTGCATATGTTTCTGAAATAATGACAACAGCCCAAAGGCCCAAATCAAATTCAAGACGCCAAGAAGAGTACAAGCATGATTTCATTATTCCTTATAATAGAATGTAATAGAACAAGAGAGAACGTTTAATAGAGTTTTCCCAGAGAAACTCCTGCAGGTAGTGAAGGCTAATCCCTCACTGCTCCTGACAGAGTGGTGGAGGGAGAGTACCATATATATCCCACCTGAACACATATTCGATCATCATTTTGCGCCACTATCCTTCTGGGCGAGCTAACTGCATTGAACTCGACCTTCAGAGCCCTTGGAATGCAACAAAATATCTCTGTTTCCTGACATTTATGGGTGGCTTTTCTGCATGGCTGCCTTTATAGCCTTGAAAATAATGGTGAAAGCTGTGTGTACAAACCTGCTATAAACTCTGACAAATCACACGAAGGGAAGACAGATTTATTCAGCGTGGGTTACTGTAGGCTTAATCTAATCAGATACAAGATTTACATTATCTTTTTCCAAAGGAGACCACAGCTTGCTGAGATGTTTCCTTAAGAGCAGACAACAGGCTTGCTCTTGGATTTGGTTTTAATTGAATTTGCAGCCAACAACAGGAAACCGGTGTCACATTCACTGTGTGCATTTTTGTCATGAACCATTGCTTGAGGCACTGAGGCGAGTTAAGTTAAATGCATAGTTTGGTCTTTGGGGGCCAGTTCTTTGTTGCTATTAAAGTAAAATAAAAAATCTGCTGCGGGGCCCAACTCAGACTGACATTTCTGTGGGGTAGAGGAAGACTTAAGATTTTCCCTCTGCTACAGGCTCAATCTAGATCTGAGCCACCCACCGTGGCAAATTTCCCTGTGAGAGAAGCTTCCACTAGCACCAATTAGAGCTCCTTTCTGAGCAGCCACAGGAAGCCTTGGTCATGTGCTGCCATATAACCATTATGACAACAGAACACTGTTCCGCTGTTGTAACTTAGCAGATAGGATTGGGCCATTAGTACTTCTTTTCCTCTTCTTTTATTTTGTAACCAAATGTCTTATGGTTGTCTATTGGGGACAACCGACAGCAGAATGAGCGTTCTTTTGCCAGTGACTGCCTTATGGCAGTCGTAAAAAACACTCCCACCAGGAAGGCCAGAGCCTCCCGACTTGCGTCAACAGAGAACCCACCAAGGGAGGTAGGACATTGACAGAGGTTAGACAGAGTGCGAGGGCACAACAGGGAGGCCACAGGGGTGGGGAGGCTATGGGGCATGGAAATCAGGTTCAGAAAAGTGTGGGTTTGGCAGCAGCTGTGGCTGCCAAATCCTTGTGCCCTTCACAGAGCTAATCCCATAGTATGGGTCCATGGGTACCTCTACCAGATAATTTGCTACTGCAGGTCTGAGGGAACACCTTCACACTGCAAAAGCTTACCTCCAGGTAAGGGAACGAATGTTCCCTTACCTAAAGGAGACCTCAATAACTGCCCTGCTGCACTATGCAGCAGTAGCCATTTTGGCGTTCTGTATTGGCAGGGGGGAAGCATAGCATTGGGCTGTTAGTTATTTGATTGTTATTGTCATATATCTTTTGCTGTCATCTGAATGTTGAAGTGGGAGTTCCAAAGAATAAATCTGAATGGGGCTAAAGGAACATTCAACTCTTGTTGTCAAATTATTCAGATTTCAAATGAGTTTGCACACTCATTATCAGCTACAGGGGTGTTTGATGTCCAGCCTCTATCACCACAAATCTTCAAAAACTATCCTCCAAAGCTCAAAGGATAGTATTGTGAGATTTTCTTGGCGGGTCTGGAAGTCTAAGTCATAAATCTCAACAAATAATGCTGTTTATTTAATTTAAGACTACACCCCTGAGAGAGATTAATGAGACAAGTTGTCTAACAGTCAAGGGGAAGAACACAACATCTATCCTATCTTATTTCATCACCACGTTTAATCATTGTAACTGTTATGTAATGTGACATTCACACATTATTACAGAAGTTAGAGAACAAATTGCATGTCACTCATCAGCTGATCATTTTTCATTTGCTTGCAGACTTCCAAAACTAATGAAGCCCTTCCTTTTTCATTAGATCTATTTTTTACCTTGAAATTAAATATGTTGGCGATCAGGACATTTTCTTTTTTAAATTTTACTTGCTTTTATACATGCAATGAACCCCAACAGAGCTTAACTCTTGCAGCTTCAGGTTTTGAACTTTCAAAAGAAGTGCTTTGGTTTAAATGTGTTAAAGTCTCAAATTTGGTTTTCAGGCATTGCTGTACCATAACGACTAAAAGACTGAGCTTCAAGCCAGGATTTTCCTAGTCAAATCTCACCTTTGCCTTGAATTCATTATTAATAAGAGCAATAAGAATAACATTGATATACTGCTTTTCAACAAACAAGTTCACAAAGCGGTTTGCAGAGAACATCAAATAAATAAATGGCTTAGGCAAGCCACTCCCCCTCAGCTTCAGCTTCCTATCTGTAATAATAGGATAAGAATATTTGTCTTTCGGGGTTGTTTTAAAGATTATAACAAGACACAGGCATGTCTCCCATATCTGTGGGGGTTCAGTTTCAGAACACCCCACAGATATCTGAATCTGAGGATACGGAGGATGCTTCCCTCCCACCTTCCAGAGGCTACGGAAGCTCTGCTCCCATCGCCTTAGGTGGGGATGCAGGGGTGTATGTAGGGGGCCCGCAGATCCCCTACCCATAGATAAATGAAACTGCGAATATGGGATCTGTGGATACTGCCACATCTCCATCCCCCCCCCAATAATTCAAGTGAAGAGCTTGGGCACTCTGTAAATGTTCTTTATCATTACTATTATTAAAAATGGACTTTTCCATGTTTTCAAAGAAGCAGAACATACTACAGTCGTGTGTTGCTTAGTGACAGGGATGCGGACCAACACCCCCATCACCAAGAGAGGTTTGACGTTATGCAAAGCCTCTGAAGGCGAGGGGAGTCATGCTCCCCTTATCTCCTGAGGCTTTTCTGAGCCTTGCAGGGGCAGCACACCTCCCCACGCTGCCTCTATGAGGCTCAGAATGCCTGTTTTGGGCGAAGACATGCAACTTTGAGTTTCCCAGGAAACTGAGAGTCATGTGTTTTTGGTTGAAAAGGCCAGCCTGAGCCTCGCAGAGGCAGTGCACGGATGCACACTGCCTCTGCAAGGCTCAGAAAAGTCTCTAGAGGCAAGGGGAGCGTGGCTCCCCTAGGCTGGTGGGGTGAACACGGACCAGTGGCGGCAACTATGGACATACGGGCTGTCACTGATCAGAACGTTGCTAAGTAACGCTCGCATATATTTGTTCTCAGATATTGTGGCTAATTGTACTTCTTTTCCTATCAAGCTTTACTTTTTTAGTGATAGTAATCAGATGAGATCAAAGTTAAGCACATTGATTTCAATAGGAAATTGTTGAGAGAGTGCTTAATTCTACCGCTGATACCAAAGGGACTTAAAAATGTCAAATATTGTCTGTATTTGGGCAGAGAATTTGCCTTTCAAAAGATTAAAGTAGGAAGTATTTTTAAAAATTGTATCGCAAGAATATTTACACACTAAATCATCAGTTCCAGAAAAAGAAGTAATTGAAAATAAGACAATATAAATAATTGCAAAATGCGAACTATTCAGCAACTGAACAGAAAGATAAATTATGTGCATACATTGGACAATCAGGATGTATTTGATTTCATAAACAAGAAATTCAATCTAGACAACCTGAAAGTTTCCCTTGTCATTTTAAGAGTATGTGAGTTTCTTTTACAGGGCTACATGTAAACGGATGGATTAGGTGGTAGAACTGAAAGTATAGCACCCATTTGTAGTGATGTGTGAACTCTGCTCATCTCAATTTGCAATCAAGGTGTCAGTGATGAGTGCAATCAGACAACCCTTAGAAGAAAGATGGGCTGTATTGTTTCTTTTTTCTTCAAAGTTTTAAATCAACTTTTATGTTTCCTGTGCACATTCCTGTGCTACATGGGAACTGTAGTATGATGCTAGGGCAGGAAGAGTATTGTCTAGGGAGGCAAAGGCCCTGTGCTTTTGTGCTCATTGTGATGCCTTGCATGATAGCAAGCTGCTGACACTTGCTATGTGAAGACAAACATGGAGTCATACATGAAAGAA
The DNA here is from genome assembly GCF_035046505.1 of Tiliqua scincoides. NCBI lineage: Eukaryota > Metazoa > Chordata > Lepidosauria > Squamata > Scincidae > Tiliqua > Tiliqua scincoides. The sequence goes on from NC_089824.1 coordinate 144,634,469, forward strand.
GAGGAAGTAGGAGTCATTCCGTTGGTGTTGCTGGCAGTGTGGCATCAGCAGCACTACTGCTTCTCCCACAGGGGGCAGCTGCTGCCTGGCAAAAGCCTTGGCTCTCTGTCTGCTCTTTGCTCCAGGTCCTTCTCCCCATGCTGAAGAGCTGGATACTGCTAAGTGTCCATGTAGTAACAGCAAAATGTGAAGTTCAGATGCTCAAACTGTAGATTGAAAAATGGCATCTGTATCCAAGTGGTGCGATGGTGAATTGCATTGTAAGGTTCCTGTATCACTCGGGCACCCTCATACTACTAGCAATCTGGAGAAGAAAACACCAAACCATATTGCAGGGTACTGATCACTGGTCCCTTGAATGGCATTCTCCGAAATAACGTACTCCCAAATGAACAAGAAGTGGCAACACTTGGGATTTTTAAATCCAATAGGTTTCCGATAAATTTTCACAGTTCTCCTGGTATAATTGTCATTGTTATTAGTCACCTGTACCAGCTGTGTGACCAAATTCATAACATGAGTGCTTTCTTTGGTGAATGTTTCCATGGGTTGCTTAGTTGCTCACTGTTTTATTTTGTTTTCCAGCCAGACCTGGAGTTTTTTGTTTTCTAAGCAGCTGGACCATGATTCGCTTTTGTAAAGGTCACGTTTACATGACGTATGACCTGCATTAGTTTGTTTTTATATGGCTTGGACAATCCCAGACAAAGTGATTGCTCAAGACAGGGCTTAGGAGTCAGGGTATTGTTTAGTAAATTACATACCTTTTTTAAAAGTTCAAGTCAATTTCAGCAGGCTTGGAACATGCATAAGCCAATTGCAAGCACAGCCCTTATCTTTCTGACTGCCTAGTCTGAGGAAGGCAGAGTGTGCAGCTGCAATAGAAGCAGCACATATATTCTATATCAGTGATTCCCAAATTGAGAGTCAGGACCCATTAGTGGGTCATGACCTGGTTTTTGGTTGGTTGCAAAACTGACAAGCGGATAGCTCAGTGGTTCTCACACATTTAGCACTGGGACCCACTTTTCAGAGTGAGAATTTGTCAGGACCCACCGGAAGTGATGTCATGACCGAAAGTGACATCATCAAGCACAAAAATTTTAAACAATCCTAGGCTGCAATCCTACCCACACGTACCAAGGAGTAAGTCCCACTGACTACCACTGTTAAAAGAATATACATAGAATATACGTATACATTGTTAAAAGTACAGGTCTGTAACATTTCCCCAAATGTTAGACATCAAGTCTAACATATTAAAAATAAAATGTTGAAATGAATGGGGACCCACCTGAAATTGGTTTGCAACCCACCTAGTGGGTCCCGACCCACAGTTTGAGAAACACTGTTCACTCTTGAGAAACACTATTAGGTATCAGATAGCTGATAAGGGGAATGTATGGGGTCCTATGGAAACTGAAACAGAGCAGCACATGCGTGTTTACTTGCAAGTAGGTGAATGTGCCTCAATCTACTTTGAAGGGCAGGCCAAGGGGAACACAACCAGAATGGTTCCAATTCAATGTATGCAGGCCTCAACAAATTCTCAAGAAGAAAGCCCCTCCCTAAGCCGACAAGGAAAATATACTGAGCCCTATGGAAAGCAAAACTGAGTCACAAGTGCACTTTAACATTAGTAGGCAACCATAACTCAGCCCCTATCAAAGGCCAGATTGAAGGGGAATGCAAGGCCCCAGAATGGTCTCAATCTGATGAACACAGAGCTCAACAAACACATCAGAAGGTACCCCCCCCAATAGTTAAAAGGATAAAAACAGAGGCTTGAGCCTCTGCAAAGTGCAACTTTTTGTTTTAGTCTCATAAAGCTAGGTGGGTCCTGATAGAGTATCATTGTAAAAAGTGGGTCCCAATGCTAAAAAGTTTGGGAACCACTGTTCTACGTACAATGGATCAAAATTAAGGCAGATGATCATTTTCACAGACTCACCACAAATATACTGAACGTCCAGCAAGCTGAGTAAATCCACATTGCAAGCCCAAAATATTTGAACTTCAGCAGCAGCACTATCTATCTGCATGCTCTTAGTGGCATTGCTTTTCAAAATGCATGTAACATGGGGGGGAGAAACAATCTCATGCAGGAATCCTGCATAGTGGCCAACGACACCGCTGTATAATTTGGCGGGAAAAATAAAACAGAGATGAGGGTTAAAGGTGCAAAAAGAATTTGTTAGTACTCAAAAATTGAAAAAGCTGGTTCATACTGGGACTAAAACTAACTCACTCATATCTACTCTAGAGAGAGAATTCTAGCTGGCCAAAGGGGCAGCATTCAAAGTGGTGCTCCTTTTATACTTAGCAGGGAAAAGCAATTGGCCCTCTTCACCCCATCATGACTTCTTACCAGTGGCTATTGCTGGTGAAATGTTTCAAGATAGTGAGCCCTTTGGGGACAGGGAGCCATTGATTGGTTTTTTTTTTTACTATGTAGTAGTAGTAGTACTACTAGTAGTAGTAGTAACAACAACAACAACAAGGTTGTCATAAACAAGGGAGCACTGTGAAAACAATTAGAGGAGAGGGGAACTCCTTAGAAGGAGCAAGGCAAAGGAAAGAGAAAATCTGGGAGGCGAAGGGATATAGGAAGATTAGCTAGGCTTCCTAGAGTAATCTGAGGGAAGAAGATGGAAGGTTCGGGGTGTAGCAAGGATGGAGAAAGGCAATAAACTGGGGAGTTTAATGGGGAGTTTAATGGGTTCAAACTGGGACTAAAACTGGGACTAAAATATTCCTAAAGTTCATGCCGCAGCACAAGGTTTTGTCTAAAAGCAGATCTGTAGCCTGAACGGAGGGCTACAGGAAAGGGGTGAGCCTAGAAACCGGCCAAGAATGCATTTCAGCCACTTGCGGTGGAGGAATTGATCCCTTCCACCAAATAAGCACTCTTGGAGCACAGACTCCAAGTTTCCAAGTAGGAGCTTCCCACAGGTGTAGTCCTGTTCAAGGAGTTTATCTGGAAAGCTTGGGGCCCCACCAAAAATGTCACACAAGTCTGCATACCTGCAGCACATTCACAAGTACTGTAGAATTCATTGCCCGCCACAACCTTAAATATGCCATAATTGTGGCAGAAAAATTCCTTGTGCAGTTCTAGCTTTGTGGTGTACACTGGAGCCTCAGCCCCTTTTGCTGCCTCCCCTGGAAATTTTGCAGGAGCAAGCATTTTGTATTCCCCTGATTCAATGCCGGATTGGCCTTTCACTCCTGGATTGGCCTTTTCAGTCGCACTAGACGCTGTGCCAGAACCACCTTTCAGAGCGCGATACCATAGTCTTTCAAGACTGAAGGTTGCCAATACAATACGATTCAATGCCCTTACAGAGATGCCCAGCTCCACGTGCATATCAATGAAATTATCAGTGGATGCCAGCACTTAGAGACATTTGCAAAGGACCAGAACGGGTTCCAGAGGATGAATGTTCCCAATGGTTCTCGTTTCAGCTAAAAATATCTCTCCTAAATTTCAGATGTACATCTGCTTCTTCATGCCCCCTCCCCAACACCTAATTTGGGCAGGTGAGCATATTTTTCTTCAAAAAGTGTAGGCAATGGTTTTGGCCAACAGGCAATTAAATCTGAACAATACTTAGGGCCCAGTCCTATCCCCTACCAGCCCATAGCACGCAGTGCTGTTGATATAGTGCATGCTGTATGCTACGGGGGGGGGGGGGACCAGATGGCCCAGGAAAGATTAGTAAAACTTTAGCACACTTACCTCTCCATAGGCTGCCTGGCTTTCAATGGGTCTCCTTGGACCTATGCTAGCTATTTTGCTGGTGCAGCTCCAAGGAGTCTCAGGGAAGTTCCAGGACAGGGAAAGGGAGATAGGATCTTGGTATGCACTGCTGCCACCAAAATCATTCCCCTCTCACCCTGAACTACCACCTGCCCAGCCTGCTACTTGCTCCAAACTGCCCACAATCCTCCCCCAAGCTACTACCAACACTGATTTACCTGTTCTCGAACAGCATCTTCTGTTGCCAAAGTAACACATCTGGTCATTTGCACCAGGGGCCCTGAAGTGCACAAAGGGGCACAGCTTTCGCACCACTGCTTAGGGGCATATGGTAGCAGATTGTGAGATCCATCACCATAAGCCCTTGATAGGATTGGGCTATTAGACTAGTAGATCAGCACCTAAAAAGCCAACACATACAAGGACTGGGAATAAGAAGTCAGAGGCAGTATATCTTTAAAAAAAAAAAAAGCAAAAAAACAGAAATTGCAAGCATTGCTGAATAAGCAGTATTCCCCAAGGGCTTGGGGATCTCACATACCTGCTTCCCTTAAGATAACTTCAAAATATGCACAATCTGGAAGAACCTTATTCTTTTAACAGTGGAATTCATCCACGTTCACTTTGGTACACACTAAAATCTCAGTCCTGAAATGCTACAGTTTAATAATGTAAAAAAAAAAAAAAAAAAAAGATGCTGTGCTGCATATTTGTCATGAGATTCATTAGCTCCAAACAACAGACATTTGACAGAAAGTCAAGTGCCCCAGGGCTACAACAAGCAACAGAAATTGGTGAGTGGAAGGAAATCAAAGGCACACTTGATAGCCAGCATGAAATAAATTCTGCCTGCCTGGTCAGGGAAAGCAAAGAAGACCAGGCATCTATTATCAAGACTAAAGGGCATATATACAGTCCAAAATCCAAGAAGGAGCCACAGCTTTTTTCTTCACAAAAACAGACAGACCCCAAGGCAGCATGCCTTGGCATACCTTATTCTGCTGTTTATTTTTTTATTTTTAATCTTTGATCCACCAGTTATGAAGAGTGATGAGAAAAACTATGGGATAGAACAGCCCAGCCCTCCACGCTATCTCTTTTATTGATAACAATCATTTCATAAGTTCTATAGTCTTCATGAGTAAAAATGCTTCCTATAACTGAGAGGAAAGAAAAGGTCCAGTGCAAACCACTAACAAATTAGATTCAGTACCCACAAAATAAATTGTATTCTTCCATCAAGGATGGCTAACGTTAGTTGCTACAGAGACTCAGGCCCCTTTTGCCACTCATATATTATCCTTTTTATGTAATTGCTTAGTAGATAACTTCTTGCAATGCACTCAAGCTCTCTGCTTGTGGCACACTTCAGCTTGACTTGCAAAGGTTAATCTGAAGTGGACCAGTCTGTCTTTGGACAAGATGACCTTTCATCTCTCTGATTCTCCAGAGAAAGGAGGCAGCTCAGTAGGCAACTGGCTCCCGACTGAACAAACTTGTTGGGTGGTCCAATCTGATTGAAATTCCCCCATGCTGATGCAGTGGTGCCAGTGTGGCTTACGTTGCATCTGGGGGGAGAATTGAGCAGTCTGGAGGCCTCCATGAGGTAAGGATACATTTGTCCCCCTGCCCCAGGGAACAGAACACCACTGGGCAACAAGTCTACTCAGACCTGCTCCTGCTAATTTGCCAGCATAGGTCTGAGAAGAATCCTGTCACCAGATCTTGCCTTAGAAAGGAGGATAGCATACGGCGCATGCCAGCACCGCTGCCCCCGACCCCTTCGCTGATCCCACCCCCATTGACACCCCAACCTGCCCTGTTACACTCCCTCCCCAACCACCCGCCATTCTTCCACTGCTGATGCAGGCCTTACCTGCTCTGGTGTGGTGTTCCTTACATTGGCAACAGATGGCTGGCATAGGCCTTCCCACCAGTGTTACGAATTGCTACGCTGTCACAAAGTGCTTTACAGTTCTTTCGTGACAGCCTGTGCCAGTGGTGCACAAGCTCTACCAGCTCAGGCTGAGCATTGGATTGTGTCGTTCGACCAGTTGGCATAACTCTGTAAGGTGCCAGACTGTATAGTGACATCGGCAATAATAATAAGAGAGGATGACATTTTAGCTGTTTTCTCATCTATACTGCCTACAATTATTCTGTGCATGGAGGCAAAATGAGATCATATTAGCCTCACAACTTTCACATGTTGATGTGAAGGTTAGAATCAGGTTGCTGCATGTACACAGAACGAGGCTGATGCATATGTACCTCTATATGGTCAGGAATCTTGTTCAAGTGGGACTCTTGATCACGCAGAAAAAAGTTCTGTGTATACTGCAGTGTGGGCATAGAGACCTAATTCTCATTTTGTTGCAATGCAAGGTTTGTGCAGGGTGAACCAGTGCAATCCTGGATTCTTCTGTGCACAGAGTGAACATGTAGAGCATTTGGAAGACGAGGGCTCTAATATCTCCTTTCACATTCTCTTTTCACCACGCGAGTCTGAATTCACACAACAAACACTTAAGGGTTATTCAAGGGAGCAGGGGTCTTTGACAGGATTAGAGGGCTGCCTTCTAAGTAAGGTTGCCACTTTTCTTCTCCTGTGCTTTAACAGCTGCTGAAATCCAGGAGGTAAAGCTTTTCACACCTTGGAGGGTACAGGCCACAAAACACTGCACTTAATGAATTTCTGCCAATCAAGCAGAACACTGCCATGGCAGAAAAGCGTGGCAACCTTACTCTCAACCCTTATTTGCAAGGCTGAATTAGAGTATGAACAATTCTTTAATTATGATATTCCTTGGTAATTAATGGCATGGGAGCCATTCATCTTTAATTTCTCTTCCCTAAATATAAACCTCCCAACTTCACTGGAATGAGATTTTAAGGTAATTACCACTCCATCAAAGTAGTTTTCAATACCCAGCTGAGATTTAATTTGAGCATACTCCTCTAACCAGAATGATATTATATACAGTCATACAATATTATAATGTATTGTCAGTTCCTGTTTGCATTTATGAAGACATAAATAACCTTCGCGCTCATTCAAAACAAGTGGAATCCTCCTTGTTTAGCACTGTCAGGACCTGCTCCAACTCATTTGTGTTCAGAAAATAAGTCTAGGGAAATGGCTAGAAAAGGGTGGTAGATTTCAAGGGGGAAGGTCCCAGGAAATTTATTTATTATGGCAAATATCTGCATCTTCACATATGGTCATATGCTTTTTCATACACCCTTTTCGATTCTTTGCTCTTTCAAGCTGTCCCCACCTAGGACACATAGCTGTATCTTTTGTACTTATTTTTGTGATATTCTAAACATCCAATTCTTGCAGACATTTTAACCATATGTTAGTACAGCCAGATGTCAACAAAGAGCAAGCTCATGGCAAATTGCATGACAGAATGGTTGAGCCCTGACACGAAGAACGCTTTCCAATCAATTTACAAAAAGGTCTTGAGGCTGCTCTACAACTGGAACTGGGAGACAAATTAAATCTTCTCTTCCCCGTCACTGTAATTCCTTGTCTTGGTGCTTGAAATCCACACTTCCCATTTGGGACAACCAAAGCCAAACTTGTCTCATTTGTTTAATTCATTTGTTGAAGTACAGCTAATAAAACTCAGAGCTACAATGCTTTTACGAGGTGTTTGCGGGCATTGCTCAGCAGGACTCATTCCTCTGCCAAGCCACAAAATCTAGGGCACACAAATGACACTCGTAACTTTTAAACTAAATTAATTTCTCTTTTGGCCACTGAGGCCTCCACAACTGCAAGAAGTACATTCAAAAAAGGAAAATTAGTAACATGTGCTGCAGTTCAATAGCAAAATCACTCCATTTGGCTTTCCAGCTCTCCCCCACTTTCCGGTGACCCAATTCTGGGCAGCAGCCTGTGGTCCAAGAATCCTGGCCCAAAGCACAGTTTTAATCCTCTCCTGCAGCGCAGGGGGATGCAAAACAAGCTGTTTCTGCTTTCACTGCCCTTAAAGGGTTGGGAGGGAACTACATATCATTATTTTAAAAATAGAAATCCCAACAAATGTTTAATGTTACAATAAATAAAGTAAACACACAGTTCATTACACTGTCTTTCCCTTAGCAAACATACATATATCAATGGCAGTCTGACAAAGAATGCATGGGGTTTATTTAACAGATATAAAACTGTTGAGATAATATGGTATGGAAAACAGTATAAATATTTGGTCTTCTGTAACCTCAGTAGAATCTCAAAATACAGCTTCATGACATGTGCATGTAACCACTTAACTCAGACAATAACATAATGAATTCACTGAGTATGTGCTGAGTATTGGTAATGTGCTACAATCATGGCCCAATCCTATCCTTTTCTCCCCCCTCCCCTTTGCTGGTATAGCCACGCTGAAAAGGCACACATGTATCAAGCGGAGCAGGAGAACAAAGTCCTGCTTGGCTCTCAAAATGCCACCCAGAAATCAAGATGGAGTTAGGCTAGGCTGAACATGAAAAAGATGGAGTTAGGTTAGGCTAAACATGAAAAAGAGGGTGTTTGTAACACTGTATATAAAATAAAAGGGAGACATGCTAGAAACATGCCTAGTAGCTGATACATGGTAAGTAAAAGTTGTGGGGAGGAGAAATCATTGTGATCCTTCAATGAACACTCTAACTGGTTTCAGTGTCTGATGTAGTCCAAAACAATGGCTTGAACCAGTGGTTTTCAACTGCTGTGCCGTGGGGCCAAGGAGACAGGGAGCAGCTGCGCGCGTGGGAGAAGCGGCCACTTGGAGCCTCACATGGCAGCAGGAGAAAAAGGAGAAGCCCGCAAAGAGGCTTCGAAGCTGTGCTATTGCTGGTGCCTGCCCTGTGCCCTGATTGGGCAGCCAGCCAGCTGGGCAGCCAGCTCCCAGCAGGTGGGCGTGTGAAGGGAATGAGAGCAAGCAGCAAACCAGAAGGTGGAAAGCAGGTATGGAGCCAGCGAAGCAGCTGGCTGAAAAGGATCCTTGAGAGACCCTTTTCCTTACCTGCAATGCCCCAAAGCGGCGTTGCCTCCATTGGCAAGGTTTTGGCTTTTACAGTAAGGGCGTTGGGCCAAAATCCTATTCACACTCACCTAGGAGTAAGCCCCATTGACTATAATGGGGCTTACTTCTGAGTAGACGTACAGAGGCTTGGGCTCTTGGTCGCAGTCTTTCTTGAATACATGAACAGGTAATTGATGCTTTTCTCTTCTCCCCCACCCCACCTCCCCTCCTGCACACACATCCCCCATCATAACTGCAGTTAACCCCTCTCTTATTGCCCCTGCCCTCCCTCTTCTCCACCTTCCAAAGTTCAGAATCAGTTGCCTCGCATTCTCTCTCTCTCTCTTCCCCCCACCCCAGTGAATCCTGCACTTGTTTCAGTCACATCTCCTCACTGCCCCTCTCCCCACATTTCTCCAGTATGTGCTCAGTCTCACCTCTCTTTGCCAACACTTCCTGGCATATCAAAGCATATCAACTGATTACAATTTGATCACCTACTTCAAAACATTGTTCCTCCTTTCCAGAAATAAACATATATTTCCCTCTCCAAGCTTCTTGTGAATTTCTTTTAATTGTCATGTAATGATCTAAATGTATTAGTTATATTAATTAAATTAATTGTAACATAATAATGTAATTAAAAACTAGTAGTGTGCCTTGACAACTTTAGTGCCTTGTCAGTGTGCCATGAGCTGAAAAAGGTTGAAAATGGCTGGCTTGAACTAATTATGAACCCACTTCATGTTTTGAGACTTCAAGCCTGCAAAGGAAAAATATGACTTACTGCTGCTTGGCTGCTTTTGTCTCCATCTTCAGGATTCAGGTGAGTGGCTTCCTGTCTGTCTCCATATTGCCACTTCCTTTTGAGACAGAGGCCAGAGCAAGGTTTGTTTCCATGGTGCAACAGCCTCTTGCGGCAGGATAACGCACCCCAGTGTGGTTTATTAATTATTTGCGAGGTTAGACATCATAGGAACCCACAGTGAGTATAAATTGTGGTTTGCAAGACTGCTTCAAATGGTGTTTTTTGAACCCAGTTGGTTAGCCCCAGATAAACTATCAATTCAAATGTTAAGCAAACCATAATTTAGCTGAACAAACCATGGTTTTGGATTATATCTGAATCCAGCCTCTGTGTGACTGTGAGGAAATAAACAGAAGCAAGACTTCTGTGAGCTGATTCTTTTCTGTGCTTTTGTCAGAAAGCCTAGGCTGTGTTTATATATTTGAAAAACCAAGCAAATTGGACACCTTGCAATTAGATAGGTCTAAGGTGATATATTAAAAATGTGTCTATGTGGATGAATGTGTGAGAAAGAGTTCAGAAATATAGAATTGTAGCTCAAAGCCAGCAATACACATGCACCAGGTAAGTTCTCTGAACTGTTTTTGCAGGTTTGCTTCCAGTTTACAAAATCACCTCTCCCCGTGTGCTCTTCAAAGGAAACATCCCTTAGCACCGCTCCTGAAAAGAAACTCCGTATAAAACTTATTGAAGAATGCAAACTTTGAGGTTCAAGGCAATATATGTCATATTTGGAGATAAACATTAAAAATTTATGTGATTCTATTGGAACTAATCTACCTGGGCTACTACATGCTTTCAAAGAGGACAGGAGGATTGCATGGAGAATGATGCCTTATGGATTAGAACTTTTGATGGCAACAATAAATAATGTACAAATTCAAATGCTGAGTGAAAAAGGTACCTAAGTTGCCTACCTCTTGCTATAACTCCCTTTCCGATGCTGCTCTTCATGTTTTTTCCCCACGGGTATTCTCAGCTCATGAGAATTCTGTTGCAGATTTTGTTGTGTTTCAGCTCATCTTTCGGTTAGAAAGACTTTCACTTATAAAGCAAAACCCTAACTGGTGACAAAAATAGGAAGAAAATAGCAGCTGGCGGGACTAAGCCCAGAGATGTGCTTGATATTCAGAACTGAAACTATCGCATTCATTTTCCCTGTTTACCTGCACCTCTATACCCACCTTGGTTCTCTCTTGGTTTTCATATCTACATTGCAAGCCCCTTGAGGCTGTGACCTGTCCTTTCATTCTGCATAAAACTACATGCTTATTGATGGTGTTTTTATATATAGGCAGGCCTTTTCAAACTAGGGTGTCGCGACGACCCAGCCTGTGAGCCCTGGCCTCTGCCCCCTTAAGGAGCAAGGGCAGCCTGGAGGCAGGGAGGAGGCAGCAGCGCGATCCCCAGGATCGCACCGCCCAGGGGGGCTGCAGGGCTTGGGTTCACTTATCCAAGCCTCCTGCAGCCTCCCAGCTGCAGGGATCCCGGCACGACCTGCAGCAGGGCTCCCCGCAGCAGTGAAAGTAAATGCGGAGCGATCGCGCTCCACTTCCGCTTTAGCATGCAGTATATATGATAACAGTGTTTCATGTATGGTAGTGATATTTCAGTGCAGACACTAGAACAGTTCCTTAATGAAGGCATTCGCTAAGCAGCTGATTGGATGCAGTTACAGCTTATTCTTGTGGACAGAATTTAGCATCAGGGGAAAAAAGGAAAGCATCCAATCCCCTCAAAGCAGAACACATTCCTCTGTGTAACAGAAAAAGATGTTTGTAATCAGAAACTGAAGTACAGCATTCTTTCTGAAGGGGAAAAAATCCTTTTAGTGAACTTTCTTGAAATTATCTTCACCATCTGTGAGCCTTGGTGCTGTGGTCTTCAGGGGGCCAGCACAGCTATCAATCAAGTTCCATTATCAAAACATGCCTTTTGGTTCCTGAACATTTTTTTCCCCATTCAGAGTACAGAAAAGAGTGTTCTTATATACACCAAAACAGGTCTGCTGTTTTCATGCCCGGCAAGTGGAAACACTTGAGATGCACATACTGTACCATATCCTCACAAAATGTATTTTTTTTCCTCGATGCCCTTCAGCAGTTGTACAAATCGGAAATGTACGCCTGCAGGTTGTAATCCTTTAAGACAGCTTTCTCAATCTTCTGGGCAGAGGTATAATCAGCAAGCATTTCGAGAACACACCAGACCCTGTTGAAAGCATGCCTTCTGCAGCATACATTTAAGCCCTGCTATTCCAACAGTTTGCTGTAAAGATCCCACACTCAAATGCTAATTGAAGAACATCAGCATCTCCTGGTCCCATTTCATTCTCTTTAAATTAGTCTTAACAGTGGGAACGTTTAAAGAAGTCTGCTAGTTGAATCTGGGAAACACACAACAGTTGTCCCTGGCGAATTGTCTCTGTTTTTCTTTCATTATTTCAATAGTCAGTCGTGTAGCATTCTCATTTCTCCCTTGTTTGAATTAGATAAGCCTCCATTCTCAATTTTTTTTAAATGCACCGGGTATTTGTAAACACATTACTGTCTTGCAAATGCATTTAGAACATTCATGGGAATATCAACATGTCCGATTCAATGTGTGTTTCCAAGCCCTGTTTTAAGGTTTCAAAACAAAACAGAGCTTTCGTAATAACTTTACAGCTATATTTCTAGCTATACTTACACAGTAGAAAAGTTTCAGGGAAGTCAGTACTGTGTGGTCAGAACAGAGAAGCTAAATCACTTCCAGCTGTATATGCCATAGTAATGATTAATAATATTTAGAATGTGCCTAGCTCTTTCTGGTATGCAGATCACTTCACAGGTATTATCCTGATGTAATCCTAACCATAAACCTGCCAAGTAAGCAAGTATTATTATCTTTCTATTACAACTTGGGTACTGAGGGCAAAAGGGAAGTACTTGCCTAGGCCACATAGGGCCCAATCCAATCCAACTTTCCAGCTCCGGTGTAGCCACAATACAGCCCCATGGTAAGGGAACACATGTTGCCATAACCTTCAGAAGGCCCCAGTGAATGCCCCTCCACCACAGGATGCAGCACACACCCCGCTGGCACAACTGCACCAGCACTGGAAAACTGGATAGGATTGGGTCCATAGTGAGTTCATGGCAGATATAGGATTCAAATTAAACAAGACTTGATTCACAGCTCTGTCTCTTAGCCATTGTGCTATACCAGCTCTCATACTGGACCTCTTCATGAATTACTGAATAATCAGTAATCAACCGATTACTGCAGTTCGCCAGAGTTGGCAGCCTTCTAGGAAAAGCATGGCAACGATTCTAAACCGCAGCTATAGACGTGGCTTCTAGCAACATATGATGCTCAAAAGTTACTAACGGTCCAATCCTATGGGCTCTTAGTGCTGGTGGAACTATTGTTGTACCAGTGCTAACTGCTGTACAGCTGTTGTGAAAACACTTCCAGCACATGTGGACTAATGAGCCTTCCTGCATGTGCTGGATCAGTCAACCAAACCTGCTGACGCTGGTAAGGCATCGGGGAAGGCAGGACGGTGTGGGGAAATAGGAATGAGGTGGGGATGGTGGTAGGGGAGGGTGAAATAGGGTGCAATTGGGTCTACTGAGGGAGCGGATTTGGCAGCCACCTCTTCCCAGACATCATTTCACAGCGCAGGGCCCACATGGTCCTGCACCAGTGAATTTGCTAGCTCAGGTCTGAGTAGACCTCTCCACATGCGAACGCTTACCTGCAAGTAGAGGAGCTATCCAGAGACCTCCTGGACTGTTGCCCCACCTTAATCATCCTAAGCACGAACAGGGATTGTTGCCATCTCTCTACTCATGTGACACCATTTGCCAATCTAAGCCTTCTGCCTAGAGGGCGTAGATAGGAAGAACTACTTGCTATTTTGAACCCAGAATGCTAAAGTAGTACGGAAATTTTCTCAGCGATGGTTCAGTCAGTGCAGATATAACATTTAACCAAGGTTCAAGGATTCACTTCAAGTCATGGTTTTCACATACGGATTTGAGATTTAATCATGGTATGCAGGTATAAAGCTTAAGCATCTCCAAAACACAAGCAAACCACAATGGTTAAGTCATACATCACTGTATATTTTTATGGAAATGTAGTGCATAAGCTCTCTAAACGTATAAATAAAATTAAGCATTATTTCTGAACAGGATCAAAGTAACAAAATCTTAAACTAGTGGCCAAGTTATTATTATCCTTTGGATTGCATTGTTTAGATGGACATTATTAATACCATCATAACCAAGCTCAAGAGTTTCCATGGAAACATTTGCCTCAATTGATCAGACTGTTCTTCTGTTCTGAAAATTGCCAACTTTTTTTCTGATAGTGCTCCTGTGCAGCAAGCCCTTTAGCAGATTACACTTTATGCAGGCTACACACACTGATGAAAAAAGTTTTAGCTACTTAATTTCTGCTTGCCAGTAGTAGAAAAACGGATACTCCTAGTTTCAGTCTGAAGTATCTACCTTGTTTCTGGTTTGTTTTTTAATCTGTAAAATATTTGTCTTGATATTTTATTTTCCTTCTATTACCTCCAATTCATCATTAGAAATCAAGCAGCTCTCTCAAGCTTTTCCTTGGGAAGTGGCATCTGATTATGTACAACCCTTAAAAGAGAACTTCCCTTTGTCTTTTCCTGCTTTTTATTCTCTGTCTAGGTTTGGCTCATTATATGCCTGACAGTTCTTTTTTACAAGATTTCATTTTGAGCCTGGTTTTCTCCCTATCTCATTATGTGTACTCGTGAGCTCCATGTTTCAGGTTTGTTCTCTTTGCCTTCTCTATGACAATTCTCTTATTAGTAGATTTGATTCTGCGTTTGCTATACGTTTCCCAACCTTATTCTCCAGTGCCTCTTTTCTGTCTGTCATTATCTCTCCTATTTTTTTTTTTCCACATCTTGGATTTTCCTTCAAACTACTTGCATTTTGATACAGCATAGCAGCAGCTTGTCATTCCAGAAAAGATTGTGATTGGATTGCCATACCAGGCAAATTCCAAAATTCTTTACTTTCCATTTTTGTATATCATGTGCACTTTGCAAAATGCTTTAAAATTCTTACTACTGAAAGAAAACATTACCAGTTATGTTTTTCTTTCTACATCAGAGGTGCACATACCATTTACACAGATCTTTCTAAGAGATCTGGCCCAGGACTTCTGGAGGGTACAGCCACCATTAAGCCCAAAGTTAACATCTGAAGGTCACCAGTTCAAGATCATTGTGAAGCTTCCATGAGTGGTAAGACCTCAAGAACTGACAAGCTGGGTGACAGACAAGAAAGCTGACGCTGCTGCCTTGTGAGATAAGGAGCTGTCAGAATGGTTATCAGACTGAAAAGATCTATATGGAACTTCCAGAAGTGGATCACAATCATTACTTCCATTTTCTACAAGCCAGGGGGACCCCTGCAGAGAGTTCCATGGGACTCCCTGTACCCCCCAAACCTTGGCAGCAGGTAGGTTTGGTTTAAAGAAAGTCCCTTCTTTCCTGCAATGGCACAATCCTGGGGACTGCGTTGCAGACAATTTCCTGCCCCTGCAAAAATTTATCTTGGGAGTTTTACTCTGAAGAAGCTTGAGTATTACTGCTCTAAGGCTGAGTTCAGATATCACTACCTGATCCAACTAACTGCAATTTGTTGCACTGGGGGTGAACAGACAAACACTCCCTCTGCCATATGAACAGCTTCATATGAGACTTCCTGGCTCATGAAAACACAGTTTTCCATGATAGCTGAACTGGAAAACTGTGATTTAAACAATCCTATAAACAAGAATTGGTAATAAGCAGCAAGTTCTGGTTTGGGGGGGGGGTCAAACTACAGTTTCCCAGTTTAGATGTCACAGCAAACTGTAACTTAACAAACCAGAAAGGCTTCTATGAAAGAGAGGAGAGAAGGGGAGGAAGATGGTGTGCATCATGCATTACCTATTTGTTTGCATGCATTAAAAAGAACAGAGTTACAGAGGTATGTGCTACATCCACTGTGCTACATTTCCACGCACATGAATCATCAGAAAGAGAAATTACAAAGTAGCCTTCAAATTCTTATCAAAGAAACATTGCCATTGAACTAGGCTCGTTTTCCCTAGCTGCCTACACAGGTCCTATACTATAAACTTACTGAAGAGAGCAACTTATTTTTTTCATAATATATCCAAGGATTTTGTATTTCAAAATGTCTTGTGTATTTTAACAGAAAAAAGAATTCTAAGGTTCAGAAACAGTATACACCATCCAAGATGGTGGAGACAAACGGTAGGGGAGAGCAGTTGCCTTACGGGTCTGCTTGTGGTCTGAACACAAAACTAGATGAACTCTTGGTATAATGATCCATCAGGGATCTTCTTATATTCCTGAGTGATCAATAAATTTTAGATAGCAGTAGCAGCAGTGGTAGTTAGCTACACAGCCACTGACCTCAGGCTTTTTAAAAGTTCGCTCTTGATTATTCTAAGACATGAGGCTAGATATTCAGCTGGCTTCAATCTCACCTAACACTCCATTTCCACAAACTTTATTTGTAAAAATTTAGTTTTGCAGAGCCAATGATGAGTTTGCCTCAAGGCTCTCAAATGTTCAGTGAAAATTACTTGTTTAGTTACTTACTGTTTTTTTTCTTGTACAATGGGAATTAAGATAGCACTCAAGAGTAATTCATATCATTTGAAAAAAGGGATCATTCAAAGGATTGAATGGAAGCTTGTATCACAGTTCTGGGCAGCGATGACCTTTTAAAGCGTGCCAAGTCAATATTCTTTAGCTGGACTACAGCATCTGTATTCATGGCAACAACCAGCAGAATTGTCCCATACAAGTTTTCAATGTAATGTGTTCAGATGTGAGGCATATGATACACACATGCTTCATCACAGAGCCATGTGTTAGGATATCTGTAGTAAAACCATATTGTACATAAGCACAGAAAGGTCTATTAAATGCAATTTCATTATTTTGCTTTCGGCATAATCCTAACCAGGTCTACTCAGAAGTAAGTCCTATTTTGTTCAATGGGCTTACTTTCAGGAAAGTGTGGTTAGGACTGCAGCCTTTAGCAAATAGGTCTGCCAATGCTGAGAATTCAGCTTGTTGCACAGAATTCACACAGGGTTTGTTTCAAGCACTATGCTACAAATTTAAGCTTAAACAATTACCCTGGATGGGACTCCAAATCATACTCTACTCTCAATGTGTCTGGTGAGAAAATGCAAGCTCCTACCTCGCCCTTCACCACCAGCTCCTCTCTGCTAGATTAAGCAGCAGCACCTGAGAGAAGGGAAAGCTGCTGCAGACAGTTCCAGAAACTAAATAAAGATGCTTCCTTGCAATGTGGAACACATGTTGCTCTTGCTAGCTGAGCATGTCGCTCAAGACATGATGAGCTAGCATGAGTAATAGCGCCAAGAGTTAGAAGACATAATGGGAACATGAAGCTTCCAAAGGTTCACAGCCACATGATGATGATGATGATGAAAATAATAGCCACTCGAAGCCTCCATGTTCAGAAGAACTATAACTCTGATTGTCAGATGCTATGAGAAAATAACAGGTGAAGACACATCTTCATTCCTTCCTGGTGAGCTAATGGAGCTATCTGGGTGGTTCCTGTTGGAAAGAGAATGCTGGACAAGATGGACCTCAATTTAACTCAAATGAAGCATTCATGGGATCAAACTGCCTCATAAAGAAGCGGATTACAGGTCTGACTGTAGCTCTTTAGGGTTTCAGACAGAAATTTTTATCTATTGTAGCTGGAGATGCCAAGAACTGAACCTGTCAACATATGCACTACCACTGAACCGCAGCCCTTCAGTGTTTCTCAAACTGTGGGTCAGGACTAGGTGGGTCGTGAGCCAATTTCAGGTGGGTCCCCATTCATTTCAATATTTTATTTTTAATCTATTTAAAAATAGATTAAATCAGACTTGATGCTACCATGGCATGTGACTGCATTTGGAGAAATGTCACCCCTGCTAACTGGGTAAGAGGCACTTTTTAAATGGGTGCTCTTTTATTTAGCGGGGGGGACAGTAACTGGCCCTCCTCACCCCAGCACTGTCTTTTCTACTGGCTGGCTGTTGGTGTTCTTTTGCATCCTTTTAAATTGTGAGCCCTTTTGGGACAGGGAGCCATTAGTTGTTTGTTTGATTTTCTCTGTAAACAGCTTTGTGAACTTTCCGTTGAAAAGTGGTATATAAATACTGTTAATATTAATAAATAATTACAGACCTGTACTTTTAACAAGCTACTATGCATATTCTTTTAACCATGATAGTCAATGGCCCAAACCTATCCAGGATTGAGCTGGTGCATGAAAGTGTTTAAGGTAGCAGAACAGAACTCTGCTGTTGTAAAATGGGTTCCAGTTTCACACATGCAATGTCACCAGCAGCCTTGTGTACTGGCACAGCTGGTGGCAGTGCAGGAGGTCTGTCGCGGGATCTGTGAAAGTAGGTGCAATGGCAGCAGGGGCAGAACCAGTGGTGGGCCTGGAGGGGAGCCGGGGGGGGGGGGAATGTCCCTTATGAGGCCTCCAACACAATCTTAAGCAGTACTTCCAGTTTCCTAGAAGTACTGTTTAAGACCACGGAGAAGCCTCAGAATGCTTTCCTATTCAGTCCCAATGTCACATGAGGTTCCATGGCGTTGGGTAAGTAGAGGAGCGGCATGGTGCATCATGGAACTTTGTCTCAGGGAACATAGTGGGGCAGGTCCATTACTGGGCAGAATAGGGCAGGTAGGGGGAGAACGAGAGTAATCTAGGGCAGGGAGAAGGTGGAGAGGGAAACACACCAGGGGGGTTATTGGCGGCACGTGCAGGTATCCTATTCCCATCCATCTCCCTTATCACCACAGTTACGTGCCTTGGACTCACACTGGTTAGACAGCAGGCACAGATCCAAGGAGTCCCAAGGTGGCAGTGGAAGCATGAACAAAAATTCACTTACTCTGAGGCAGTGGCATTGCTAGGGGGTGACACCACTACTTGTCAAATTTTTTAAAAACTTGGTATTTTTGAATAATACCATCATGTTATAGATCAATCGATATGTAATTTCATGCAGATTGCAATGAAACAAATCACACTGAAATATCTCTATTCCTTCAAAAGTTAGAGCCAAAGAACCAGCAGAACCATCCCACAGATGTAGTTCATGTTCCGTTGGCACAGCTGCATTGGTGGTAGGATTTCAGTAGGATTGGGCAGTTCATTTTAAAATCTTAGTTTATTCTTCTTTCAAGAAAATTTGCTGACAATTAAAAGAAAGTACCCAAAAAATGGTGGTGGGGAGAACCCAATGGTGTCATTAAAAAAATTTTTTTAATGCTTTGCATTGCCCAATATCAATCTACGATGAGTTCAAAACCATATCAGGGTAGCAAAGATGTCTCCGGAGACAGTATGAGCGTTTTGCCAAACCCAGTTTGATTTAAAATTCCAACAATGTTTAGCATCAAATAATCCAAGCACAACCAACAGAGGGATATAATTACATTCAGAAAATGTGAAGACCAAAATGTCACAATTAATGCAAAAGGTCAGTGACAGTGAGCTTCTCTTGTGAAAAGATTTGTCTATCCTGTTTTGTATCTGTCCTTAGTTTGCTTGCAAAACTAAAAACCAGAGTCACACTGTCCAACACCCACCTCTCAATGCTCAAAAAAATCACACTGCATTGGGAAAGTGGCATTAAGTACACTTATCAACAGCTTCACATAAAAGCACAACTTCAGATGAGATATGGACGTATGCCTTTCTTTCAAGTACATCAGTGTGCATATTTTATGCTTTTCAGTGCTGAATCTGGCCTCAGCTCTGAAATAACATCCCTTCAAACTACCATCTCTTCCTAGGAACTCTCCCCAGTTGTTCTTCCACAATAAAGGAAACAGATTTATAAGGATTTACGTTTGTCATGGCCAAGAATTGCTCATTTTGTGGCAATGTTAGTGAGCTGTGAATAAACATTTTAAAAAAAGAAGAGGGGAAATCTTTCATGCTCAGAAATTCCTCTCATGAATATGTAAGATGCACTCAACCAGTAAGTGGGAAGCAGCCAGGGGTGCTGGAGGAAGACTTGAAAAGCAACACTGGATAGTCCACCAAGCTAACAAAAAAAAAAAGTCATTTTGAAAGCCACATTCCTTGTGTAAATGTACAGTTGCATACAAGTAGGCTGCCAGCTGATAGGTAGAGATATGATTTTTTTTTTTTTTTTGCAATAATGAAATAAAAACACGTAAGACTTCTTTCTGCACTTCTCATTTTTGTTAAAAAAAAAATCCAACACCTGTTTTCTAAGACCTCTCATGTTGGTCACTGTCATATTGATCAATCTTGCCTCTGCCCTGAACGGACCAGATGGCCTTAGACAAGCCACTTCCTCTTAGGACCCAATCCTAACAGGTCACTGCACTATCAAAACTCGCATTCAGACAGCACAATGGCATTTGGGGGGGGGGTCATAAAACAATGGGTCATCACCAACTGGGTCATCACCAGTAATGGAGAGTGGCAGTGGTCATGCAACAGTAGCCAATGAAGATACCCTGGTGCCAGTAAGTTGATGCTGGAGCAAGCAGTGGGCAGGGAGAGGGTGCACGTGTGCAAGGAGGGAGAGGAATGGAGCAGAGACTGGGGTAGGGATGGGGCTTTGTGGAGGGTTGGAAGGGGACACTTATCGGCAGCAGTGGCTTCACCGATATCCTATACCCCTTCTTGGCCTTAATCCACTTTCCCCAGGCCCACTCAGCGTGGCAATAGCCAAAGAGAGAGAGCAGGTCTGAGCAGACCTCTCAGGGAAGCAGAGGCTTAACCTGAGGTAAGGGAACAAATGTAAGTAAAGGAGCCTTCGGGACGGACCGCCCCACAGGATACAGTGCACACTCAGTGCAGCTGCAACAGTAGGAAATTAGTTTGGATTGGACCTTTAGTCTCAGTTGCAATACTGGGATAATAATTCTTACCTTACAGCAGAGGTTCTCAAACTGGGTGTCGATGCCCCAGCCTGAGTACCTCTGCCTTTGCCCCTTTAAAGGGTGGGGAGGGGGGAATGTAGCGACGCGATCCCCAGGATCGAGCCACTGCCAGGGCCGCGAGGGACTTCCTTGTACTTACTGGAAGGAGCAGCGGCCTCCCAGGGGTCAAAAGCCTCTGCAGGGCTACCCAAGCAGCAGAGAATCCAAAAATAATGATCGCAACCCACTTCCGGTTTGCTATCACAAAACCGGAAGTGGGTCACAATAGTTATTTTTAGATTCTCTGAAGCTTGGGGAGTCCTACGGAGGCTTCCATAGGCTGCTCCTTCAAGAAAGCCCCTTGTGCCGCTGGCAGTGGTGCAATTCTGGGGATCACACTGCTGCTTTACCCCCTCCCCTGCAAAGACTTACTGTGGCTCCTGTTCTAAAAGATCTATATAATTATTGCTTTAAGATCACCATTTGACCTCATTTTTTCTGCATCCTGAAACAGAATACAAACAAAAAAACATAACTATTCCTATCTGTCCTGCATTTGGTTCCTTGTTCAATGTTCTACTAAAAGGTTAAAGCAGTAACTTGCTGAAGTACCAATCAGACTGAGGTACTAGCAGTGGGAAAGCACAAATATCAGCTCCAATTAATTAAAGAATCTTTTTTTCAAAACTGCAATCAAGCTATTGGCTACTTAATCTCACGGATTAATTGATTAAAGGTTTCAGCCCAGATTTCTTAACTATTTGATTCGTTTTATACCTATTATGATATGGTGACCATAAAACAAATGAACACAACAGGAAAAATTGCCTTAGTTAAGAGGCTGAAAAAACATTTTTAGTTTGTTCATTGTAAACAAACTCTACTTTGTTACAACTCATAGTTATAATACGTGAGACTTTCTGCCTACCCAGTTGATCCTCGTCCAGCTGGGCCAGATCTGCCCAGGAATTAGATGGCCAAGTAGATGGGAAAGGTAGTTAATAAATATTTTTAGGAGTGGGAACTGTCAATGGCTTTGAAAATGTCTATAGTGTGTCTTTTTCTGAAGAAGAAGAAGAAAAAAAAATACTTCCTTGGAATTCTCTCTGCTTGATCATTTCCAGTCGGTTTTAAAACCTACTCTTCGGGCAAGTTGATAAACTTGGCGATGGCATCTGAGTTCCAAATGGTAGTGGATTATCTGGATCTCTTTAATCAAGGCTTCAAGTTAGGTTTTGGGATACAGACTGCCTTGATTGCCCTGGTAGGTCAGACCGAACCACAGTGGTCCATGACATCCTGGTTAGATTACTGTAACACACTTTACATGGGTTGCCCTTGAAGACTGTTTGAAAAATACAATTGGTGCAGAATGAAATATTTTATGTGGCTACTGGAGCTGAGTGGTTTGATACTGTTAGAATCTGTTAGCTGGAGTGGCTGCTGGTTGATTTGAGAACCACCTCCTCTCTCTCTATATATATAGGGCACAATCCTAACCAGGTCTACTCAGAAGTAAGTCCTACTTTGTTCAATGGGGCTTACTCTCAGGAAAGTGTGGCTAGGATTGCAGCCACAGATAAATAATTTGGCATAAACTCCAGCAGTGCTTGCCTATCTCACTTTAATTTTCTCTCTGTCTCCTTCTGCAAATCAACTATGAACATATAAACAATTCCACAGAAAACAGAGCAGTGGAATGCTATTCATTACAAATTAAAATGGATATCTGAGAAAAAGGAGAGGGGAGAAAACTATTCTTAGAATTTTACCAAGCAATTACGCTTTTATTCTTAGAAAATAAAAAGCCATCTATTATATACAGTTATTTTGATCATTTTTAAGATAGTGATTGAATTTTGTACAAATGACCCACCTCACACACTGTAGCGGCAATCTTCTTCCATTAGAAGTTGTTAATGTCCCTGGTATTATTCAAAATCTAATTTAAAAGAGACTGCTGCCCGTGGAGCTATTTACAAGTTATATGAAGCCTTCTTACAACACTGTCATTATACTTCAAATGAGAAAGGAGTGAAAGGTAATCTCATACCCATGTCACTTTTACAGTCATGCAGATGACTTTTCATTCAATACGAATGTTATTTTACCTAAAGAAGGCCTCTTGGATTACCGCTTCCTCCTCTTGGGTTGCAGAGTGAGCCATTTTGGCGCACCTGCATTAGCAGAGGGGGAGAATAGGATTTGGCCATTAATTATTTTGTTGTACTATTTTAATTGTTTCAGCAGCAATAGTATATTTTGGTGTACAAATGGTCATTATAACACTCCCCATAGCCACATTTCACTAAGTGATTATGCAATGAGAAGATCATCTTTCATTTTCTTCACCAGCATGTTTTCTTCTGCTAACATTTCTTACTTTGAAACATATCATATTTCATTTAAAGTATAGGTGTGTGTGCCCTGTATCCGTGAATCCTGTATTCATGATTTCACTTATCCATGGATTGGGGATCTGTGGGGCCCACCCCCTCCAGAACCCCACAAAGACTTCCTTCTGACCCCCACAAAGACTTCACACGCCTGCCCATGACCTCAGAATGACTATATCAAGTGGGAAAAAACATCACTTCCAGTTTTTCCAGCAAAATTGGAAATGACGTTTTTATGCTGTTAAGTCCTCATAACGCCCTTTAAAGGTATAAGAAGGCATACTGGTTTTGCTAGGGGAAAAACGGAAGTGACGTTTTCAGTTTTCAGGGGGTTCCAAAATGGAACCCCCTGCAGATATGGGGGCACACCTGTTCTTGCTCATTTCATTCCAGGTTCTTGGAGTGGATTGCAATAACTGAACCCAAATGTATTCCAAATAGAAAAATGTAATTTAAAAAATTTCAGATAAATATAAAAGGTGTGTTATAGTGCTATGTTCTGTATTATCACACAGAGGTAAGTCCCACTGAGTTGACTAGGTCTTACGTCCAAGTGAACTTGAATAGGGTTGGAATCTGACTGTAACAAATGCTACATACAGTCTCTCAGTCAGCCATTGGGAAAGAAGATGGCTAGCCCTAGACATTAACTTGTGCCTCTAGGCAAATTTCTCAACTTGCCTTTTGCCAAGTCTGATCTTTTCAGCCAAGGTCATTTGAAAAAGTGGCACTTGACAGGAATTACAGATGACACCACCACCCCTGGAAGAGAAGTCCCAAAGCTCCACTACAGCCTCTTCCTCAACTATGCCCTGGTTGTTTCCTCTTATATACAAGTTTCATGTCAGTATTTAAAGCCCCCAAATTCCAAGTTATCTTCCTTCTCACCTTTCCCCACAGATGGAGTTAAATAGCAGGGCATTTTTTAAAAATCACATTTTTATATTGAGATTATTTGCCCTGACCGAAGGTTAAAAAATCTAAAGTCATCAACAATTCAGAAATTACCCTCACTATAATTGTGTCTTACTTACGCTGCAATCGTAAACACTTAAGAGGAAGTAAGCCCCATTAACACAGTGGGACTTACTTCCAAGTAAACATGCATAAGATTGCACAGCTATTGGTTTATACAGAAGAAACGACAGTAAAAAAAATAATTTAATATTGTTCTTAAGAAAATTAAAGGCAGGGAAACAATTTAGAATCTTGATGCTCCTTGCCTGCAGAGGAAATCTAACTCAAAAACCTATTTGAAATGGGGAAGATTGCCATTTACCATACAAGTAACAGTCAGCGTACAGTTTTTCGGATGAACTTGGCTGGCAGAATCCAGAACACGCCATTGGTTAGAACAGAAGGCTTCAGCCATTGGCATGAGAACACACAGATATTCCAGGAGAATATCTGAAGAAATGGTTGAAGAAATGGTTCAAACAGACGTTCTCTGCCCTCAAAGCATTCTCTCAGCATGCAGCAAATGTGTGTTGAAAAACGGTTCCACCACATCTGATATGCTGTGTCTGGGAGATAAAGGTTCAGGTGTGCCGCCATCTGGTGCAAAAAAAATAAATCGTATTTGATACAGCTCAATAGCTAAAAAATTGTTGGCACCAGGTTTATGATGCCTATCAGATGCATTTTATATTCAGCTACAAAACTGAGACAAATGATTTTGTACCAAGGATGGGGCATAACAATATTTAAGCTAGCCCAGTAACCTATATCCAACACCAATGTCTTTAATCTCTAATAAGCCTGGCAGTTATGGATTGATTGATGTACGTGGCATGAGTCAACACAGTGAAGTGGACCAAACCACAGGGTGAACTAAAGTAACCAACAGATCGGCTTCTGACTAAAAACTGTCAGAAAATAAAAACATCTGCACCAATAAAATCTACCCGCAACACACACACAAGCTTACCAAGTCTCAGGCTTTATTCCAAAATTTCAAGGTTTTAGCCTCAGTGTCTCCAGGGAGAAGGGCCAAAAAGAAGCTATAGTATTTTCTCCAGGCCAATCCACAGGCATTCCCAAAAACATCTTCTAGATTCAACCATCAAAGTGAACTAACAGTAAATTATAAATTACTCAGTACCTGACAAACTATTCTGCTGTAAGTTTAGCCATCAGATGCTGACAAGGTCAGTCAGGCACTACCAGGCTCTGGCTCCAACCGAACAAACATCACTTTGAACTCCCAGGCTCAGTTCCTTTTCCAATCCAGGAGAACAAGTACGTGGACAGGCAGACCCCATCATTCTGTTGTCTGAGGAGACTGCTTCCGTTGGCTACATGTACAGTCTGGCCCTGCCCATGAGAGAGACTGCAAGCTTGGATATCACCAACGTAAGTTGAAAAAGTTTCATCTGGAAATTAGCTGGCTTCCTAATGATGACAGTCAAGACTAGTCTGTAGGTTCCAGGTCTTTAATTGATCAAAAGTTTCCATGTTGTCTACGGCAAGGTTTCTCAACCACTGGCAGCAAGACCAGGAACGTGATGCAAGAAACAGTACTAGGAGCACTCAGTACTTCTCTCGGCAGGCAGAGCTCCAACGCATGCTTTTCCACACTCGTAAAAGCCCTCCTGTCACTTTGAGCCTCTTACTGGTGTTTGTTGTGTCTCATTCGGCCTGCCAACCCAGATGTAACTGGTGGTGATGTCATTGCCAGTAACTTCCAGAGTTAAGGCAAATGGGTGAACCATCTGAAGTGGTTCGGTGGCGGAAAAACATTGAGAAACACTGGACTACAGACACTGTCATGTCATCCATTGAGAATGAGGCCTTGGCTTGTTTTAAACCTCTCCAATTTGGAGCAGGAATCAGATAGTTTTATTTCCTCCTGGCATTTTAATTTCAAGCTTAGCCTGAGTAGACAATTATAAATGTGCATATATTTAAAATAACGTATGCAAATGAACATCAGGATGGCTCTCTTCATGTGATTATTCTAAATTGGATTACCATGGCTAGAAGAGTTAATGGAAAGTATGAGAACTCTCCATCGCATTCTGCAAAAAAGAGTGGTTAGCAAAAATTTGTGGTATACCGATTATGGTTAAATTGATTGCATATGGATGGGTAATGGACAGAAATTCTTCTGGTGATAACACATGGGCCTCAATGATTTCCTCCATGAAAACAAAGTATGTTGTGATCAACAGTTTGCATTACTGCTGCAAATCCTGTTAATGATTTATGCTTTCTGACAGATGAAGATGATTGCAAGGATGAAAAAATGTCATGAAAAAAGATAGAGAATGTTCTGTGCTTCCTGCCAGAACCTTTTCAGAACAGAATAAAGTCAAACCTATTTTAAAATATATGCTCCTAGGACGGAGGGTTCTAATTTATTTATGTTGGGGGGGGGGATACCCCATGAGATTTTGATTATTGCTTAAACTACAACTATCCACTATGGGCAGTCACTGAGATTTCTACTTCCTTCACTTTGTCATTGCATTTCTGGTGATCAAACAGCTCTCTGAAATGGATATTATATATTCTGAACACCAGTGAACTCCATGATCACAACATCCCTATACTTTGGGTCACAGAATACCGCCATGAGCTAAAGAAATGAATATCCGGTGTCTGAAAAATAAGGCACGATACAACCAGTTCAACTAGAAAATCATAGTTTCTGTGTTTTGTGGCAACCATTTCCCTTTCCTTCTCATTTCGCTTACCCCTAAGGCAAGTCTTTTATTAATGAATGTATGTAGGCATATAACATCCTCTTCAGCCTGCAGCTAGTTTGCTGACATACCTAGGATATTTTGAATGTCTCAGCAGATAACTACAGTGCTTCCACATTAGGCCACTGGGACAGCAAAATAAATGTGACACAATATTATGGCAATACAAATACATAAATATTCCTGGTTCCAATCGACACTGCATACAACTTCAGCTAGGTGAAATATAATCCATCATTATGATTAAATTTCCATGGATTAAGATCTCAGACTTATTTCCATGGATTTCCATGGATTAAGATCTCAAACTTATCAGACAGATCTCAAACACAGTATTGTACATGATGACAGTGACATTAACGGTACCTGGAACACTTAGGGCACAATACTAACCAGGTCTACTCAGAAGTAAGTCTTATTGTGTTCAATGGGTTTTATTCCCAGGAAAGTGAGGTTAGGGTTGCAGCCTTAGTCAACTCAATCAACTTTTAGCTTTTTTCCTGCTATTATAATAACAGTGAGAGAGGGCAGACTCCAAGTCATCAGATAGGTGTTTTACTTTACTGAAAAGCTAATTACTAACTCCACTCTCTTTCTTTGCAAAGACATTTATTAGGCTTTCGGTCTTATGCTTTTAAGAAAAGGTTTATCCCATTGATCTTTGTCTCCCAGCAGATTCATGTGTGATTCTTTCTTTTCCACTCTTATCACAAAAAGAGCACATTTTCTGAATTTTAATTTCTCAATGTATTCACTGACATTTAGCAAAGTGCTTTGCTACCCTGGCCTTTCCTCCCAACCCCCCCCCCCCAACCCTCCTAGTTTCACTACCTGGTCATCCTTCCTCTTTCCCAGAGGTCAGCAGTGTTACAGATGAGAAGATTATCAAATTGTTACTTGATTGAAGGGAGAAGTATTTTTAATTTTCTCAGCATGATGCCTTTGAAACAAGTTTTATGAACCATAATAACTACTATATAAAACATCTCAACATACATCTAGACTTCAGAAATTCATCCCAAGCTAGCTAGACTTTCACTAAATATTGATATGTTCTGTGTTCATTTGATGAGGTCTGGAAAACTCAGCAGAATTTAAAAAGCAAACACACACCAGCACAGGTCCAGCCTCTCCCCCGACCTGTGGCATCATGCCAAATGTTACCCCCCTTACCTGCGTATGCACTAGCCTTTGCTCCTCCCATTCCCTGGATTGTAAATGGAAGAGGAGGAAGAAGCGGAAGAGGAAATGTAGAGGAGAGGAATGTCCTCTTCTTCCACTCCACTCCCCTCTTCCAGCACAAAGTCCCTCTCTTCCATTTACAATGCAGGGAGTGGGGGGGGGGGAAGAATGAGGAATAGTAAAGGTGAGTGGGCAGATAGAGGTGGACACCTCCCAACAAACTGCTCCCTGAGACAACCACTTTAGTTGGCCGGATGGATGGGCCTGCCTTACATACACCTGTTAATGGAGTAAACACAAAGTTGATCTAGTCCCTCATTCCATTCAGATAATGACCATAGAGATGCTTCTAGAACCTTACAAGCATGGCCTGAAGATGATGCCTTCCACTGTCTTCCTCCAACATCTGTAACTCTGAATTACATCACGGAGATCTCTTTTAGGGGAAAAGCTGGCCACAGACCTGAATTTGTCTACTCAATTTAAAATCTAAATCTAAGCTTGTGGCAGTAAATTTCTTAACAGCTGCATGAATAAGTACTTGGTTTTCACTGTCCTGAACTGACCTCAAAATTTCTTGGGTGATCCGAAATTCTATTATTTAAAATTTGAATAAATTTACATAAGTTTACATAAATGAATTTATTAAAGATGAACTTATATGAATGAATGAAGGTCTTGCAATAGCTCAAGGTCTATAAAAGGCCTTGCACAAAGCAAGGCTGGCCTTTCCTTTGCTGCCACTACTGCATCAGAGACATGAAACAGCAAGCAGTGGAGGTAGCCCTCATCCCACAGCTCACGTGAGAGGTCAAACAGTCACCCTCATGCTCAGATCAGTTGCGTCGGGCCAGAGCAGGCTCCAACAAATCTCCAGAGGGCCAGACGCTCACTGGAGACTGGGGGCTCCCTGAGGGCCACATTGAGAGGCCTTGAGGGCCACAAGTGGCCCCAGGGCCGGGGTTTGGGCACCCCTGTGCTAGAGAATGATTCTACAGAGAACAAATTACATTTATTTTAAATCTTGTCATATGTATGCATGTTTAAATACATAGGACTTAGAGATTTTTTGAGTTGTGGAATACTAGATGATGGTGTTAATAATAGCATTTGATATAGTTGCACAGTTGGGAAATATTTAAAAAAATGTCAGGGGCTGGTAAAGCCATTGTTATATATTGCTATTGTGAACAGACATACAGTGTTTCAATATATGTGGCAGAGAACTCCTTTAAATGTTTCTTCTCTGAATGCTGACAAAATGTTCAGTCATGTGGTTTCTCCACTAACCCTAATCACATAAGATACATTTACCTACAGGCTCCATCACAGCAACATGTGAACATGTGTATGCATGCACACACAGGTCTCATCGTGCTTGTTTTATAAACAAGTATCATGAACTAATTATCACTTTTTAAGAAAACGACATTGATATGGATAGATTGGGGTGGCCTGAAAGATTTACAGTAAAGATGAAGGAACTCAAATTAGTCAATTAGCACCTACAAGGAAGCATTCAGTATTATGCCCTAGGCATAGCCATTACTAGTAGGCAATTCTGTTAGCATCAACAGTTCTCCTCTGTGGTGTTTGGCACAAAGACAGCATTAAGAGAGGAAAGTTACACAGTAGATAAGAGTATGATATGATGGCTCTTTCAGATGGACCCAAGAATAGGACTGCCAGATCCACACATGGAAACAATGCATTGACTTCTTAAATCAAAGGATGAAGCCAGGATCTAGTTGTTCTGCCTCTTGTTCTGTTTCTCCTGTCCTGTCCTTCCATTTACCCACTAGAAACAGGTGAAATGAGTGAGAAGACCAGTGGAGTAAAGGTACGGGAGGTATACCAACTTCAGCCTCACTCTGTGCCTTGATGTATTTGAAAATATAGATCCAATCCATCCAAGCTCAGTTGCAAGTTTCTCATGATCGATGAACGGTCCATCAATTTCTTTGAGACTGCAATCAAAGCACACTTGTCTGCGAGCAAGCCCCACTATAGACAATTGTATTTACTTCAGAGTAGACAAGCATCTTGTATATGCTACAATGCAACTAAGACTGCAATCCTAAGGTTGAGCTAGAACAGCGCAGGGGGCCTGCACCAGATCCTGAGTGTCACAAACATGTTGTAAAGCTTGTCTGTAGTGATTTGGGAGCAGGCCGCACTGGTGCAAGGACTTACCAAAGTGGGTAAGTTTGTGCCGGCCCAGGCAAGCAACGTCAGGGGGTTGAAGAGGTTGACAGGATGACCTAACAGAGGCAGGAATGGGGCATATTTGGGCAGAGGGAGGGTGGTCCAAGAGGCAGATCAGGCCGGAATCCTAACCCCCGTCCCTGGTCTGAGCAGCCTTACATGAGCTGCTTAGATTTGCGCTAATGAAATTACACATCCAAGTAGCCCTATAAGGGTCACTGGAGCTCGACATGGGGTAAGGGGAAATATCCCCTTTCCCCAAATTGCCCTGTTTCAGCACAGACTAGGAATGGGTTGTAATTTGGATCGCATCCATCATCTCAGGCTAGGCTCTCTCAGGACTAATATCCCCTTGAGAGATAATCAGTGAGGCATGTTCAGTGTATGGGAATTCATACAGAATTATACGGAAAGAAAAAATCTTGGAAAGTCTACACTGGAGGAAAAATGTTCTTCGGTAGATGAATATTGTAAACCAAGAAGCCCTTAGATATTTGACCTTATTTCTACTAAATATCGAGGCTTCCCATCTTGTACAGACATACGTTCTGTTTGATCCTAAGGTTAATGCTTCTAGGAGAAAAATAATCTTATTAAGTCAAATTTAAAATGATCTTCAACTCTCCATCACTCACTAGAGTGGGAGTAAATACCCTATTGTGGCGATGTACACCATTAGTCTTATGTACATGATTTATTTCCATTGAAATAATTCAACCATCATGGTTGAAAACATAAATGTCAGGGGAGCTGTAATATATTTCCACCAATAAAGTCATCTGTTCTGCTTTTATACCAGCAAATAGAAAAGGAACTTGATTAGCCTTCAGAAGAAATAAATATAGAAGCTTAGAAACATGAGATAATTTGATGCACATTGGATGGCTTCTGTGGAGGAATCCTAGACACCATGTACCCATGCCCAAGACTAAGGTTGTCAATTTGCCCCAAATGACTCTGCTTTGCCAGCCTTTGTCTTTTATTTTTTTTCTTCTGAGAGGGACTGGTACAAAATGAACCTCAGGCTATTTCTGTTACTAAACTCCATCCCTTTACTGTTTTGCAGCTCATGTGCACACAAAGTGTGTCAGTCATATACCCACAGTGTAACTACCCCATGAATCTCCACCTGTGTCCTATGGATAGCTGCATAACCACTATAATTCAAGAAGCAATAGGATATCACTCAAGAAAACTCCAAGGAACTTCAGTTGCCCTTTATCCAAACTGAGAAACTGAGGGTGCGGGTTGCACCGGGTGATACACATGGGGGAGTGACACCACTACTGGCCAAAATTCTTTAAATCTTGGAATTTTTGAATAATTCCATACATATTACATATCAATCGATGTTACATATCAATCAATGCATAATTTCATGCAGAATGCAATGAAACAACCCATGTCAAAATATCTCTGTTCTATCAAAAATTACAGCCAAAAAAACCAGCAGGGGCTGGACAATGGTACATAACTGTGCCCACCGCATGGGAGGAGGTCCATTTTGAGGTGATGTGCTGGCCTGGGTGACGGAAACCCTAGTGATGCCATGGGGTGAAAGCAGCTGGTGAAACAGTTTTGCAAGACACCTCACAACTTCTACCAGACCAATCTTTTTTCTTTTGAAATCAATCAGAATATAGCCATTAATTTTCACTGGAGCAGGTTAAAGACCCACAATTTCTTTTTCTGGAACACTATCCATCATTTCTGACACACAACACCAGGAAGACTTTTCTTTTCGTTTCATGGAAGACCACACAAAAAAGTTTGGTTCATATAAAATGACTGATGTTTGAGGGAGAAGGAAAAAAAAACAGTTGGAGAAGTAGTGTAAAGCATGATGAATAGAGGGCACTTCAAGTAAGGGGGGTGGGGAACTATTCCTGAAAGTATCATCCAGCCAGAAGGAAACTGCAGCACCGATATGAATGTTACCATTTTAATGGGTACAACATGGCACAAGAGCTTCACACTGAATACATGTGACAAGTCTTTTGGAGGACTTGTGGGAACCTATTATTTACCCATGTTGAAGGCATTTTCTCACTGACAGTCACAGAATGCCACATTCATTCCAAATTATGGGTGAGGGTCCATAACTACCACAGAGACCATCCACTTAGGCTAAGCCTTAAACTCTCAGTAACTAATGTCAGTGGCAGCACCCAAGCACTAACAGAGGGTAACATGGGGGTTGCCCAGGGTCCCCCAAAACCTTCTGCTGGCTCTGCTCGCCTCTTATGCCACATAGCAAACCACAACAGCCCTTAATGTAACATGGTAAATCACTTTTGAAGGTTTTCGAAAGCGGTTTGTGCAACAATACGGAAGGGAAACTACAGTCAGTTTGCCTAGAAGGAATCCACTGATCGGTTAAGTCAATAGGGTCTATGATGGCCCTATATATGAATTGCCGTGGACTTAAGTCTTGGTCTGAGTTTCTCCATCTAATCAAGAAGATGCTAAACAGACCCTGTCCTGTTCTCTCGTCTGACTACTCCAGAGCCTGACCCTCAGCAAATCTTGGACCATGTCATCTACCTCTGGTCCCTCAGAACACCATTTACTAGTTCTGGCTGGAATGTGACCACTGGCCTGCTTTCTCAAACTAATTTCCTTGACCAGCTGAATCCTGACATTACAGGATGAGTCACTTATTCACTGGCAAAAATCGCATTAAAGCAAATCCATTTTAAAAACAATGTCCCTTTGCAAGGTGATTTAAAAACAGCCTTGTTTACCTTTGTGATGTAAGACAGAGCCATTAGACAGCGAATCCATCAAACAGTCTCTCTCCAGGCACTTAGTTTCACTCCAAGCCAGCGACCCCTCCATTCACCCACAATGAAATGATCATCTTTCTTTCACATGCTCAGGGGGAAGGGAGGGGTCGCTTGCCTTGGAGTAAAGCTGTTCCAAGTGCCTGGAGAGGGAATGATTGATGGATTGTCAGCTGACTGCCCTCTCTTGCATTAACTAGGCTATTGCTAAATGACTTTTTTCTTTTAATTTAAAGGGCCCTTCTCATCATGTTGTGATAAAACTGCAGGTGAAAAATCAGTGGATAATTAGGTTATACCTGTATGCATAAAGTAGCTTTTTGGATTGTAGCTTTTTGGATTGTAGCCCAGGATTTTAACATTTAGGACATGGGCACACACTTAAAATATAATATGCAGAGTGTCATATATATTATTGAAGAAGTTTTGTCAGCTGTTTATGGAGAATATATTATATTACTTTTATCACTTGGAACAACCTAAATGTTAACAGAATGGATTTCCTTTATACAACATTTCTTCTTCTCCAGAAACAGTGCTGATTCAGAATTGGAAATATACCATAAATGATTGCTTTTGGTTTTGTTTTATGGAAGGATGAAAGATATTGTTCCCCTTTCAGACATAAATAATTGTAAATCTTAAAAATATTCGTACTTTGGAAGGCATGGCATTAAAAATGTATGGGCAGATTTTTACATGGTGTTAAGAAAGCCAGAGAAACATCTGTTACCAAATGGAGAATAATGAAAAGGCTGCTGAAAATTCTGTTTTAGTCTCATGCACTGAAGTCATATCTTCTTTTGTTTTTTAATTCTATCCCTTACGCAACAAGGCTTTAAACAAACATTAGTGTCCAGTCGTAATGCTCCTTTGTAATAGTCTCTGATCAAGCTTGATGCAGCACTTTATGAGTCTTCTGTTAGTAATTAGCTGCATTATTACAGAACAACAAAATATTTGCATAGCCTATATCATTATCGCAGAAGCCAAACCTGCCAGAGGCATGAGGTAAGCTATTATAAAATCATAAACCTAAAGAAAATGTCATTAAATCAGAGACGAGAAATGAATAATTGGACATGAGCTACCCATGAGAAGTCATTGCCAAGCATAGTACAGACTATTATAAAATAGATTAATTTTTAAAATAATGATAGAGTGGAGACATTTTAAGCATCTTCTTATGCTGCTGAATTTACACCTATAGCTACTATCAACACTGCCTACACCTAATTACTTCTCACATGTCAGTGCTCACACTGCAGTTTGGACATTAAAATTTGCAAAAACTATTGTTCAGTTCATTGCAGGATCATAAGAAGAAAGAAGAGGAGTTTGGGGATTAGTTCATAATATAAACATATATATCAACTCACATATGGAAGTGAACTTTATTTTCATGCAAGGCTTGATAAAGAATTCTATTTCCACATCAAAGTCAAATATTTCCTAAATATACTTTCCTTTTAATTTCATGTGCCTTATTAAAAAAAACTATGGCCTGACCCTCCAATAAGCATAACAAGGATATCTATATTAACACTAATTAATCAGCTGCACCTGCCACAATCTCAGAAAAAATTCAAACCGAAATCTGCTCCTTGATTATTGTCCTAGTATCTTGTGATGTTGTAAAAGCTGTATTTTAAGGAACCTCAGAATTTGTACACAAAAAGATTGAGCAAAATCACATTCATTCGGTATGTGCACACACCCAATGGAACCTTTTGCTATTCACTTTTCCACTACCAGTGTTTCTCAAACATTGGGGCCTACTAGGTGGGTCGTGAGCCAATTTCAGTTGGGTCCCCATTCACTTCAATATTTTATTTTTAATATCTTGATGCTATCATGTGATGTGACTGTATTTGGGGAAATGTTACAGATCTGTACTTTTAACAAGCTACTATGTATATATATATTTTTAACAATGTTAGTAAATGGAACTTACTCCTGGGTAAGTGTGGGTAGGATTGCAGCCTAGGATTGTTAAAAATTTTCTTGCTTGATGATGTCACTTCCTGTCACAACACCACTTCCGGTGGGTCCTGACAGATTCTCATTCTAAAAAGTAGGTCCCAGTGCTAAATGCGTGAGAACTACTGCATTATGCACCTGGTGGAGGGGGCAGGCAATTCAGTTCTCATCATCTTGCAGGTAAAGGTTGATGAACTTACTGACTAGGGTTGCAAAATGGCAGCAAACAGGTGCAGCTGGAATCAACACTGTGCCTATGATGGGAAAATGATACTAAATGCGATATAGAACTCTATTTCCAATTGAGTTCAGCACCCACATATATTCAGTCAAATCACTTTCCCCTTATCTTGGGTCTTTCCCTCAGCAAGGAAACTTTATGCTTTAAATGCTCTGATTCCAAGCATATTTGGCTTCTGTTTTATTATAATATTTTAAATCAAATGTTATGGAAAACTGTCAAATGCTAATGATTCTGGGCTATAAATTCCAAGTGCAGCCAAGGGGTAATTCAAAACATGGCCAGGACGAGGCACTGGTTTAAGTTTAATGAAAATAAACTCCCAAAGCCCCTTTCCTCTCCCAGATATGCATAAAATGCACAAAAGGCCAACTGTTTCTTCTTTTAGTTCCAAGGGCTGAGCGTAAGAGAGGAGGACTGGCTACAAGTGTCACACATTTAGAGCTAATTTGAAGGGCTTGGTCCCTCAGAGTGTCATTTGGCTCCTTGCCCAACAGAGTTCCTTTCAGACAGTCCAGAAAGGGGAAAGAATCTGTCTTTTCAAGCAAAGATGAAAGCTCCATTATGACAGGTACACGGTCCCTTACTCCCCAAGAGTTAATAAGCTCCTCTTTCTGCTTATCTGTTCAGGCTTGTTAGAGGGAGAAAAGAACTTTGACATTTTTTCATCATGGCCATTGAAAGTTTAGGCAATATCACGACCTCCTATGACAAGGAGTCAAAACGCATATCTGTCCTGCCATTGATAGAGGTGGGAAAACGGTTTTATGTTTTTCCAATTTCAGTGTTTTTCAAGAGTTAGAAGTGCAGGAAGCAGTCATGTGTTTTTTATTCAAAGTATACATTATAATTATTAATTATAATTGCTTTAAAAGTGTACTAGGGAGGTGATATAGGTGGTATAGTGTCAGCAGACGCAGCCACAGTCATGACCCAGACATCCTCCTCCCATTAAATAATAAATAAAATCCAAATAGAACGGTTTTGTTTTTTCATAGATTGTTTTTTTTTTAACAAAATTCAGAAGAGCAGAAAGTAGTGCTATGTATTTTTATTTCGTCATCACTGTTTTCTCCCTCCTCTAGCCATTGGTAATTAATCTACAGTGACATGTGCCTCTCCTGTGTCAGCCACTCTTGCCCAGCCCTCTCCTTCCTGCTGAGCAGAGGTAGGAAAATCCCAGCACCTTACTGGTGCCTGGATCAGGGGGCAGAGTGAGCTTCACATTGTTTGCAGCATTATTTTATTCTTACATCAGTCCTGCTCTGTTTGGCAAAGTGGCCCAGTTTAACCCAAGCTGCTGTCCCACATGTTTAGTGAGAGGGGTGGGTGAATAGGGAATAAGGGTCTCACACAGGTATCTGATCTGCCCTTATCAAGGTTGAAATTATCAAGGTTGAATTGGCCCTTATCAAGGTTGAATTGGTGTGACAGAAGGGAAAGGTTGTGAGCAAATAAAGGGATATTTCCTGCACTTCCTCAAGAAGATCAGGTCTCGTTTCCCAAGCTCTGATTGGGAAGAATTTCCTCTGACAGCTTTTCCTCTTTATCCTAATTACAACTAGCCCTTTTTGGAACAAAAAAGTAGATATGTTCTTTTTTGGGGGGTGTTCTTATATCAGACAATTGTAAAGGTCAGAATTTGGTTAGCAAACATAAAACATTTGTCCTAAAAGTCACAATTTGAAGTATCTACAAGTCACAGCCTGTTTTTGCCTCTTTAAGGAGCTTTAAAACATTGGAACGCATAAGTCACAATAAAATATATCTTTGTATATCAGCACTAGCCTAAGTGGGTTTTTGTTTACAGATATACTGGCTCCAATACAGAGATTCTCAAATACAGCAACAAGCTGCACACATGCTGATAAGTGCAAGGATGTCTCATACTAAAGAAATTATTGATGTTGCCTGCTTTGACACTGCCAATCCCTGTTAAAAAGGAAGGTCTAGCTGCTATTTTCATTACTGTGTCTGTGTGTCTATGTAATTTATTGCTGATCTTTCTTTCAAGATGGAGCAAGCAGCATCCATTGGACTCCCAGGCAATCTCCCGTGGCCAAACCCAGACCTGTTTAGACCCGACCCAGGAAGGTGGTTGTATCATATGTCTCTGGACCATCCCCAAATGGCAAGCCCTCTTCAGATACTGAGAACTTCTGTATGGATACCGCTGAATCCTACCTAACTCCCCACACAGCAATGCAGCAGCACCAGCATGGTTACACCTGTATTCCACAGGGGTGTTTTGGCCACTGGAGTTCGCACGGCTACATCTGTATCTCACTGTGGTATTTTTGGGCACTGGAGATCTCCTCAGAGTAAGGGAACTGCCCCAGGGTAAGCCCAGCAGCCACTGTGGGTCAACTCAGACCTGCGCCAGCTCAATCTCTGGCGAAAGTCCATGTTGATATGTGCAGGCAGATCAGGCCTGGGAAGGAGATCAGGATTCAGTGTGCAATGCAACCACTGAACCCGCTCTCCTCCCAAACGTGATCCACCCTCCTCCATGCCACGGCCCCATTCTGCCCAACTCCCACCCATTCAACCCCCTTCCTGCCTTCCTCCAACCTCCACCCAAGGCAAGCACAGGCTTACCTGTCCCAGCAGGGGACCAGTGCTCCTTCCTCCTGGCTCTCTGGCAGCCCAAACTCCTAGACTGCGCTTTTCGGCTGCTTTTCAGCTGCCAGCACTGGCAGAATGCCCATTCCACCAGCACAAAGAACCCTTAGAATTGGGCTGACAGTCAAGTACCAAACAGTTATAGCCTAACAAAGTCCACATTAGACCACCTGTTTAAAACAAGTCCACAGACTCTACTAGCCCATACCCGCACCCACATAAAATACAAGCACACTTAACCTCACATATCTAGAGTAATCGTAAACCACACACTGACAGCCAGAAAAAAAGAGGATCAAGTTTCTTCTGATTTAAATAACTTCCTTATTGCTTAAAAGTGACTCTTGCACATCCTGTTCACAAATCACTTGCTATTTAACAGCCTGCATTTGCACCATGTTATCATTAAAAACCTGAATCCCAATACAGCAAGGAACCTCAGGATCAACATGTAACAATGAGAGATTGTGCGCAGACCAGGGCTGAGGGGTGCATAGTAATAATTAACATCTGCACCTATTGCACATAGTTAATAAGGCCTATTAACTCACAGCCTTAAGACTACCCCTGCCTTTGTATGTGTAGAACACTACAGTAGGTAGATATCAGTTGTCACAGTGAATTACCAAAAAATGGACAGGTGTCTAAGCAGCAGAGAATAAACTATATAATAGTCTCTGCTTTTATGAGACATAAGGCAACTTCATTCAGAACTTTGATGTAGAATAATACAGACATCTGCAGTTCTAATCTACTTTAGAATCCCTTGTGCTTAATCTGTCACTCACCCCACATAGATTTAGGTCTTACTGCCAGTACTAATTCTCAGCTCTTTCAAGCATAAAATACATCATGATTGGACATGTTAACTAGAGAAATGTTCTCTTTATAAGCTTTCACCCCTCCACAGGGATTTAAGTTTAAATTTATACTAATAACCTTGCTTCTCTCCATTGGAGAAAAGTGTTTTTCTTTTATCATAATTTTTGTGAAGAAAGTATTCCTGTTTTTGGGAAAATCCCAAATCACCGTGCACAGTCCTGCTCAGTGATACTGAGCAATTCTCCCTCTGGATGGTGTTTTTATTTTTAACTCAAAATATGACGGCCAGTCTGCCTATCAGAAAGAAAAAAAAAATCCCAAAACAGTCTCAGATTCATTTTCATTGAAGATTATTTGTTTACAACATTTAGACAAGCCTTGCCTGTCTATGAGGCTTACTGAGATGGCTGCTTCAGGTAGTGGATTGGTGTGGGATGCCTGCATGCTTTTCCTGGCCCACCTTCCTTTCCTCTTCCAGCAACCTAGATTAGAAAATGAAGAGGATGCTCCAGTCCACCACTTTCCTCTCCTCCACTCTTCCTCTTCCATTCTCTTTTCTTCCTTTTCTAAACTGGTGAGTGGGAGTGGAGGAGTAGTTAAGACAAGCCTTGGCTGGGGGGCGGACCCACGGACACACATGTGTGCTTTGCCTTGGGAGCATGGAGGTCTTGGATCAGCCCTGTCTTTAGATTTCCTGAGAGCAAATCCCTAAGGCTGATGGAGTGATTGATCTCAATCACCCAGTTTACTTCAGCAGCAGACAATTCAGCAGCATTTCTTCCAATAGAGGGCACCATCATATATAGCTACATCCAGCACTTAATAGCACGTTACAATGTTCAAA
Organism: Tiliqua scincoides; assembly: GCF_035046505.1. Lineage (NCBI taxonomy): Eukaryota > Metazoa > Chordata > Lepidosauria > Squamata > Scincidae > Tiliqua > Tiliqua scincoides. The sequence goes on from NC_089824.1 coordinate 144,673,827, forward strand.
GTAATTCACCTACAATATCTCAGTAACATGTACAATAGGTAGATCAGATTCTAATTCTTATATTAGTTGGGTATTGACAGCAGCTTGTCTAAGATCACCATCCTAGACAGTTCTCTCTGCAGAGGGATTCTAATCAGGGTCTATCCAATTCACTGGCCTAGTGAACATACAATCAGTCCAGCTCAGCCCTATGCAAGGCTCCCTGAAGCTTAGAAAGTAAAAAAAAAAAAAGGGGGGGAAGCAGGTGCAAAGCACTTCCTGCAACATCCTGCATCCACCTGTAAGTGTAAGCACCCCCCTTCCACCCCATTAGCAACGCGCTCCTGGAGGTCAAGTTGCTGCCTTCACTCCCTCCTCTGCAACGACTTACCCAAGGAGTAAAACTCCTGGGAAGTTTGAGAATCACTGCTATACACACTTGTCTGAGAGTAAGTCCCATTGAACTCAATAGGCATTCTGAGTATAATTGCATAGAATTGCACAGTTACTCCAATGTACACATGTTCAGGATTGCAGCATGCACTACATTAGCAATACAATACGATTACAGTATTACTTTAATCTGCAAAGCAACCACCAAAACGCACTGAACAAAACAAATCCATTCAGCCTATGGTATATTTATTGTGTAGCAAAGAATAGAAGACCTAACAACCATGGAAACAGATTTGATCCAGAGCCAAGTGTCTTGTGTTGCGAGATCTCAGATTTTTGCTTCAGAGCATCAAGCCAAGAGCAGTGTTGTTGATAACCAGCTGGAGTTCCTGTCTGACAATGAGGAAATAGGCTATGGGCAAGGTGTTCTCTGACAAGCCCTCCTGATTCTGCCATAATTTTCTTCTGTCAGGCTTTCAGGAAAGTGGCTATTTCGTAGGCGAGAAGTAGGAGAACACCCTGACTCCTTTTGCTAGGTTGGACAGTATAATTTCTTTTGGCAGCAACTGCTGGAGGCAGTTTTAATTACTACCACAGCTTTCTCAGCACAGTATGGGCACCTATAAATTGGAATGGCAGCTCTTTTATTTAAAGAATGTGTGTGTGTGCGCATAAAAAGTATTCCCTTATGTCTCCCTACCTATTATTCTGTCCAGAAAGTTTGTCAAACAGCTGCTCTTACAAATGGCAGTCAATAATTGCCTCAGATTCCAGCAAATGATAAGCAAACCATGATTGGATTGTAACTGTGATTGTTATGTCTCCGTAAGTTTTTGTAAGGGCTAATACTCAGTTTAGGACAATCACACTGGGAGGTTCAGTCTCTGAGAACTGGCAATCCTGGGATAAATGTTCCTAGCCCATTTCATCTGGTTGGGAATGAACCAGAATCAGTGTTTCTCAAACTGTGGGTCGGGACCCACTAGGTGGGTTGCGAGTCAATTTCATGTGGATCCCCATTCATTTCAATATTTCATTTTTAATATATTAGACTTGATGCTATCATGGTATGTGACTGCATTCGGGGAAATGTTACAGATCTGTACTTTTAACAAGCTACTATGTATATTTTTTTAACAATGACAGTAAGTGGAACTTATCCTGAGCTGATCAGGAGAGAGATCTTGGGGTGGTGGTAGACAGGTCGATGAAAGTGTCAACCCAATGTGCGGCGGCAGTAAAGAAGGCCAATTCTATGCTTGGGATAATTAGAAAAGGTATTAAGAAAAAAATGGCTAATATTATAATGCTGTTGTACAAATCTATGGTAAGGCCACACCTGGAGTATTGTGTCCAGTTCTGGTCGCCGCATCTCAAAAAGGATATAGTGGAAATGGAAAAGGTGCAAAAGAGGGCAACTAAGATGATTGCTGGGCTAGGCGACCTTCCTTAAGAGGAAAGGCTACGGCATTTGGGCCTCTTCAGCCTAGAAAAGAGATGCCTGAGGGGGGACATGATTGAGACATACAAAATTATGCATGGGAAGGATAAAGTGGATAGAGAGATGCTCTTTACACTCTCACAAAACACCAGAACCAAGGGACATCCACTAAAATTGAGTGTTGGGAGGGTTAGGACAGGCAAAAGAAAATATTTCTTTACTCAGCGTGTGGTTGGTCTGTGGAATCCTTGCCACAGGATGTGGTGACGGCATCTGGCCTGGACGCCTTTAAAAGGGGATTGGACAAGTTTCTGGAGGAAAAATCCATTACGGGTTACAAGCCATGATGTGTATGTGCAACCTCCTGATTTTAGAAATGGGCTACGTCAGATGCAAGGGAGGACACCAGGATGCAGGTCTCTTGTTATCAGGTGTGCTCCCTGGGGCATTTGGTGGGGCTGCTGTGAGATACAGGAAGCTGGACTAGATGGGCCTATGGCCTGATCCAGTGGGGCTGTTCTTATGTTCTTATTCCTGTGTAAGTGTGGGTAGGATTGCAGCCCAGGATTGTTAAAAATGGTCCTGCTTGATGATGTCACTTCTGGTCATGACACCACTTCCGGTGGGTCCTGACAGATTCTCATGCTAAAAAGTGGATCCCAGTGCTGAATGTGTGAGAACCATTAAACCAGATGAACACACAGAGGGGGAGAGAGAGCGAGAGATGTAGCATATTTCTGGCACTGGGGGTGTGTCCATTTTCTGAAGGAGGTTAGGATATGATGCATGTCCTCGCCATCCCTCCCACAGCACACCCCAACTTCCTGTTTTGGCCATTCCACTAGCAAAGTTGTGCTGACATCCAAGTGACATTAGGGCTTCATTGAGGTTGCCCTAATCTATGGACTGTTCAGCAGTGGGTTGACTTCATTGTCGGGGCTTTTGTGACCTTCAATCTTGGATTCAAATTTCCATTTGGCCACAAGCTTACTGAGTAATCTTGGATCTGGGACTGTCTCTCAGTCTAACTTGCTTCACAGAATTGTTGTGAAAATAAAAATGAGACAATGCTCAGGTTGTGACTATCCTAGGAGGGAGGATCAAATACTAACATGATAAACCACTACACTGCACTACTGAAAACCAAAGCTATTCCATAAATGTTTTCAAAACAGCACGGAAAGGAAGTAAGTTATTTCAGATCATCACATTCCCCTATCAAACGATACCCAGATTATAGCAGATACAGATACATTTCAAAAATGAAAGCTCAACTGAATGTGCTAAGCAGAAACACATGCTGCAAACAACATGAACCCACTTGCTCTATGATACAGCATTTTGTTTGAATGGGACAGGTGGAGGCTGAGTCAATTCTCACTCACTTCATCAGGCTCCCTTCTTTTATTAAACAACAGCAACTGGGAGTTTAAATCACAGGAAAAGAACATTTTTGTAAGAGCCTCCTCTTAAAATACTGGCAACATGTCATTGACCATATGGCAATTCTAATACTAGAGAAATTGTTAAAAACCAATCCTGTTATCTGGTGTTTCATTTTATAGTACAATTTGCCTCTGACGTTTAACTGAGCTACTTATTTTTTTCCCCTCCGAGTCGTTCAAAATAAGGATTGCAAATTCTAGTGTGTGTAGCTATAACATTTCCTCTGACATAAAGGTTTGATAGTCCATTTTGAATGTCATGACCTAAAAAAGTGAGGTTTACATAATAGTGGCCTGTCCAATTGACCTTAAAAGAGAAATTTGAAGGGCATGATCAATAGCTGCAAATACTGTATGCTTCAGCTCTCTGTATCAACTGACCAATGCGTATTTATTAGTCATTTCTGATCCACTTTCTCTCCATGACTAAACTGTTAGATTTGTATCACTTGTACCATCAAATGTACTTGTGGGTTCCTGCACTCAAATGAGAGCCTCTAATGGGCCAGTCAGAAACGGAGTGCCACTGAAGGATAGTTTTGATTTGTCTATTCAAATCCTGACCCTGCATCCCTGCAGGGCTGTGTAAATATCAAATTCATGATACTTCAAGGCAGTGCTTTTTTTGTAAAAGAAAAGGTGTAGGAACTCACAACTTGTTAATCTTTTATTTATTTATTTATAAACCATTTTTTGTTGGAGAAATAAAATATTTTTTTATGTGCTTCCCCCCTAAAGATGAACTTACTTCTGAGTAGACATGCATAGGATTGGGCTGTCAATCTCCACATACCCTTCCCCCTAGCTACTTTTTCTACACATGGGGAAAAATACTGTACAGATGCACTTGTAGCATGTAGTATGTAGTGTGGCACTACTTCGAGGAGAGGAAGCAGTCAATGGATTCCAAAAAATGGCTTACATGAGTTCCATGTAGTAAAATTACTCTAAGCAACTGTGGGAATAAGAACAAAAAAGGAATTCTTACACGAGAGGGGTCCTTAGGTGCACATAGAAACAGCTACGTTTGCAAACAAGCGATTAAATATGGTTTAATTCAGGTATCAGAATACTCTGTGTCTTTGGGAAGTCGCTTGGCATGCAATTGTATGTTCTTTGCTGCCCTGAGCAGCTGCTGTGCATTGCTGGAGTGCAGCTGCAAACACTGGCTGGCAGAGGGCATGCTTGTGGGGGAAGGATGAGGAGGATCTCTGGCAAGGCTGGACAGCACATTGTACACACATAGAATCCCTTTTCACCTGCCCTTAGCATGTAAAAACAGGTGAAGATATATATCTCTGCCAGGATTAAGAGCCCAATCCTAGGTATGTCTACTCTGAAGTAAGTCTCGTTCTAGTCAATGGAGCTTACTCCCAGGAAAGTGCCTAGGATTGCAGCCTAAGAGCCCAATCCTATGCATGTCTACTCAGAAGTCCACTTTAGTGAATGGGGCTTACTGTGGATAGGATGGCAGCCTCAGGGCCCAATCCTGTGCCTGTCTCCTCAGAAGTCAGTCCCATTAGAGTCAATGGGGCTTCCTCCCAGGAAAGTGTGGAGAGGACTGCAGCCTCAGAGCCAAAGCCTATGGCTGTCTCCTCAGAAGTCAGTCGCACTAGAGGCAGTGGGGCTTCCTCCCAGGAAGGTGTGGAGAGGACTGCAGCCTCAGAGCTCTTCCTCTGCCTGTCTATTCAGGCTGCAAGGCTATGACACTTTCCTGGGAGTAAGCCCCATTGAACACAATGGAACTTACTTCTGAGTAGACATGCATAGGCTTGTGCTCTCAGGCTGCAAGGCTATGCACCCTTTCCCAGGAGCAAGCCCCATTGAGCACAATGAGACTTACTTCTGAATAGACACACCTAGGCTCCTGCTGCAGATTGACACGGGGGCTGTACCAGCCAGCTTCCTTCCCCTCCTCCTCCGCCAAGCCAGTACCTGGGCGTTCCATGGGTGCCGCAGCCCGTCTCCCTGGCTGGCTGGCTGTCCATCCTCCTCCTCGGCGTCGGCATGTGTCCCCCGCGCCCTCCACCAGCTTGGAAGCTGCGCAGGGAAGCGGAGCGCGGGGGGAGGGGAGGCGGGCTGGGCTCAGACGAGAGCTTGGGGATGGGGCAGGAGGGGGTCGTTGTGCGGTCAGGCAGGGGCCAGGCGCCCGCCCGCCCTGCACCCCCCAGCACCTACCCAGCAAATGCCTCTGTTTTGCTCCCCCCCGAATGCCTCTGAAGGGGAGGGGCCCCTGCAAAAAGGTGCCGGAACTCCGTCCCCCCCGCGTTCCATTAGAAAAAAAGCCCGGACACAAACTTTAGTAGGCAGTTCTCCCTTTTGTGAGTAAAAGTGTCTCAGCCTTTTTTTAATCTGACACTGTGAGCCAATCACTAAACCGAGTTGCTCAACTGAAATTACATAAGATGAAGGCAGATTTTGTGTATATTGCTTGTAAATCTTGTTCTGGTGGAAAAGCTGCATCATCTCACTTAATGCTCCCGCTTTTTGTTCTGACATGATTTCAGGATCAAGCTACTGAAATGCCAGCATCAGCTTTGAGTTCAAGAAACAGAGAGGGAAGAATCCCTGCTCCTTCAAAGCCCTACGAAGGGCAAACTCTGGCAAGCTAGGGAATGGAAAAGTGCCCAGGTAAACCAACAACAGGTATCCTGGGGATTCGGGACAGGAATCTCAAGAGCACCACACCCAAATTACAATCCTGTGGCAAGCAGAGCAATGGCGCAATCCTAATAAGTGCTTATACCTGTACACAGCGTAGGGTGTTGTCCTAGGGTGTTGTAGAAGTGCCATAAAATGCTTTGTGTCACCCTAAGAGCAAGAAGCACTGGTGAAAAGACCTGCTCCACCCAGCAACGTTGGATCAAGATGGTGCATAACGGTTTAGGTAAGCACCTACCAGGCAGCACAGGGGCAGGAGGAAGGCAGAAAGGGGAGCGGATCAGGTCCTGGAGGGGGTGGAATCAGCAATGGCAGCACATGCCATAATCTGTTCCCCCTCTTGGACTTGACATGAAGCTTGAACTTGACACAAAGCCTGACACGAAGTTTCTTGGCCTTGCACCAGTGATTTCGCTGGCACGGATCCAAGTTGCCCCATATATGCAGGCTGTGGCTCTATTTAGTGTAAGGGGGTGAGTGTCCCCTTACCTCAAGAAGACCTGCAGCCTGTCCTTCACAGCACTGAATACAGTGTGGGCTGAGCAGCCCGGCTGCTCCAACAGTGGTTAGGATTGGGTTGCCCGTTACATACTCAGTCCAGTTTTCAATATGTTTCTAGGGCTACTTGTGGCTACGTTCCTGAACTAACTTTATTTTTTATTTATTTACTAACTACCATATTTTTCGCTCCATAAGACGCACCTGACCATAAAACGCACCTAGTTTTTAGAGGAGGAAAACAGGAAAAAAAATTCTGAACCAAATAGTGTAATAAAATATTTAATAAACTATAACAGAACAACATTTGAACCATGTAAAGTGAACAGCAGTAAACAGTGGCATTAAGAACCATTATCACTGTCATTAACAAATGGAGAGACTTAAAGGTTTGAGTACTCTAGTTTTCTGGAAACCCCAAGAACTCATCATCGCTAGAGTCAGGATTTAAGAAGCTCACAAAAGCAGGTGCACACAAATAGGGGATCACATTAACTTTCTGCTACAATGATGTTCTGCCAAATTCCAATCCACTGGGCCTCGTGCCCGCTTAAGGCTGATCAGTCCCCCTTGTGCAACTCACCAGTGCAGCAAGCAAAAGTGAGTCCAGTTCCAATCCACAGATGCCAAGTAAATCAGTCCCATCAATCAGAGTTGCCAAATCAGAGTCCAGAGCCAATAAGCCAAATTACAGTCCAAGGTCAGATTCCAGGTAGGTCAGTCAAATCTGTCAGGGTATCCAAGTCTAGTCACAATCCAGTCAGATTCCAAATTCAATAAACCCAGTCAGTCAGTCAGTCTCCTCTCCTACCTCCAACCTGCACTCCTTCAAGACCCACAAACCCTTTCTGCCTCAGGTACTCCTTATATCCCTGAGGGCCCTATTGCCTTCCAGTGGCTGCAACTGTGCAGCACACTCTGCTGGATGCCCAGGCCTTACCCTTAAAGGGGCCACTGCTGACACCACATCTACCTCCTCACCAGTTTTTCCGTGATTCCAATACAAATGAACAAGTGGAAAGTCCAACCACAACTTGAATTCTCAAGACACAACAAACCTCTGGATTTATGGTGAGAACCGAGCCTTACCTGGGGCTTGTGCAATAAGCAAACACTGGCATTCTGACCAAGGAGACAATTTTTTCTTTGTGATGGGGGGGGGGGAGCTTACATTCAGATGCTGGATAAGGTGAGTGAAAGCGCCCCTCCCCTGCTGTGTGAGTGGGGGGGGCAGAGCATCTGTGTGTGTAAGAGAAGGGGGCAGCCTGTGTGTGAGAGAGAGGGGGGGAAGTGTTTGTGTTGCAGAGAAGTTGTGATGCTCCAGGCTTGGGGGGGGGAGAGAAAGAGGCTGTGATGCTCCAGGCTTTGGGGGGGGGGAGAGATAGGCTGTGATGCTCCAGGCTTGGGGGGGGGAGAGAAGCTGTGATGCTCCAGGCTTGGGGGGGAGAGAGAGGCTTTCCTGGGAGTAAGCCCCCCTGACTCTAATGGGACTTACTTCAGAGTAGGCATGCACAGGATTGGGCAGTGAGACTGCAACCCAACCCATGCTTTCCTGGGAGTGAGCCCCAGTGACTCTGAGACTTACTTCTGAGTAGACACCCGGGCTTGCGCAGCGAGACTGCAACCCAACCCACGCTTTCCTGGGAGTGAGCCCCAGTGACTCTGAGACTTACTTCTGAGTAGACACATGGGCTTGCGCAGCAAGACTGCCACCCCACCCACGCAGAGCAGAGCGAGCGGGCAGGGGGCGGGGCTGGGGCGGAGAACTTATTTATTTATTTATTTATTTGCAGTATTCGCTCCATAAGACGCACACACTTTTCTCCCCACTTTTTTGGGGGGAAGTGTGTCTTATGGAGCGAAAAATACGGTATATTTCTATCCCGCATTTCTTCCTGAAGGGACCTAAGGCGGCTTACAACATAACTCGAAGTACAAAAATATAAATCACAATTAAAACAAATTAAAACACTAAAACCATCACAATTAAAACTTTGTTATTTAAGCTCACCTTTGGCATTCACTGCTGACTAGTTAATGAAACTAAAAACTAATGTACTTAAGTAGGCGTTCCTGACTGGCTTTGCGCAATGAGGTTGTGCTGTACAGAGTCACACAACATAACTTTGGCAAAACCCTTCCTTGCGTTTACAAAGTGGCAGCTGTTTGTGAAACATCTGTAGATCCCACCCATCCCCCATGTTCCTTCTACTTGCTTTGCTACTGTGTAGGTACAGATCTCTCTGTGTATCATGCAACAGCTTCATGTTAATCAAATTTAAGGATGATATACATTCACAGTATTTCTGCCAGACACAAGGGTGACTGATAGAAACCAAATTAAAAAACCTCCTTGGTCTGAAGGTCACCACTTCAGAGATTTGACTTAGGGTTCAAATTTAACACACTATATGATCAAGAGTTACTGGTTGTAATTACTGATACTAAATGCACATATGTCAAAGACAGAAAGACTCATATCATGACACTCCATCTTACACCAGATTTGCATGTAGAGTACAGCTATTTTCACTTAGAAGAGTTAGTTCGACTTACCCTACTGTGGCTCTGTGTTTGTTTTGAGAAGAAAATCCACATTAGAAAATTGTGCGTACTTGAATTACTAAGATTCAAGTTCAGCTGTCTCCTCAGCCATAAAAGACTGAGGTAGTGGGCCAGTCACCATCTTTCAAATTAGTCAACCTTGCAGAAATGGTTCCCAAACTTTCAGAGAGAGTTTGGGCCACTGTAAGTGCTTGCAAGGGAGGTGGCAATGGCAGCGATGCGATCCCCACGTCACTGCTGGGGACAAAAGTTAACAGTTTGTTTAGCGTTAGAGCTAGTTTAATCAAGCATACAAGCTGCAGGGAGCCTGAGTTCATCACACTGTAAGCTGAACTGCTTCCTGTTAAAGGAAGATGCACACATTTCCCCATGGTAAGTTTTAAACACTGTTAATGCATGGGGGTGACCTCCCTGCATACGTGGATAAATGAAACCGCGGATATGGAAACCGTCGACATGGGGGGGTGTTGTGTTGCATATTGGCAAAATTATATTTTAAAAGTACATAACATGTTAACTTCTATGTTCCCTCAACTTTTCTATGCACTCCCTCAACATTGTACACATGGTTTTGACATGGTGGGAAGAACAATTCACAGAGGAGAATGTGGTCCTTCTCTGTGCTACCCAGGAGATTGCCAAAGGCTCAGAACATGGGGCTGGCTTCCTAGAGGTACACAGAAATGTCCCCAGGTGACTCTACAAACTGCTTCATACATCCTGATTACATCTGGTGTAGCCAATAGGTAGTGTTTTCACAGTTTCCACTAATCAACAATTGCCAGCCCACTCCTATCCTGGGCTGGCCCAGAGTGTGGAGTAGTGCTGGTGCAGTGTTCATTTTATTTACTACATTTATACCCCACCTTTGTCCCTGAAGTGACCCAAGGTGTTCTCTAGATGTTATAGGCTGGCCCAGGACCAGGCTGTGACAGCTCTTTGGATGGCTTAAATCCAAGTGGTTCCAAGGGGATGTCTCAAGCCTGGGCTGGGGGCATAGGATATGAACACCACCTCTGCCACTGATATCCACCCACAGCCCACCCACAACATACCCCAGGCTAGTCCCAATCTTCACCCCAATCCTTCCCTGGAATACCCCAGAATGCCCTTCTGCTGACACACTTGCTTTGGTGGGGGCTCCAGAGGTTGTTGGTTCACACCCATTCATTGGCTGGGTCTGCCAGCCACCCAGGCTGTGCATCATCAACACAAGGCCCAAATAGGATTACACCATAAGGATTAGACCCGTACAGGTCTGAACTACAGTTAATAGCATAGTTTCAAAATTGAATCTGTAGCATGAACTTTCAAAAGCAATTCCTTGCTTCATCAGATGCATGGACTGAGTTGAGAAAAGCAGATGAGACTGCACCCTTTCACCTACACGCACAAAAAATGGCTTTTGAATATACTCATTTTGTCCAGTTTGTGTCCATTCATCCTCTGACTCATTTTGGATGAATAATGTAAAACACTAAAAAAGAGACTGCTCGCATGATAGCATTATATATTATATTACTGAGCTGGAATATATAAAATTGCCCTCAGGTTTCCCCTTTATGGAGCTTGTTTTACAAGAAAAATTAGAAAAATTACCTTTTGGGAAAATTGCAGTGTGACCTTTAGAAGAGAACCTGGAGAAAGGATCAATACACAGAAGATTTAAGTTTCTTGTGCATCTGGTTAAAGTTTAAATAGCAATTTAAGTGCCATGTTTGAAAAGCAGCGACTGTGGTGTCATTGTTTATTCCAAGTTAGATAAATTAAACATAGTGTCATTATTAGCCTTTAAAAAAAACCAATACAGAGCACACATGTTTAAAAAGGGGACAAACCATCAAAGGCATGTCTCACACAAATCTAGTTCAGAGTGGGTTCCGTTCAGACCTGTATACAGAAAAATTAGTGAAACAATTGATCACCTTCCTGAAGGGTACTCCAAACATTATTAATTACACTGCTTTAAAACTAAAAAGGCAGCCTGACGGTTTTTGTTTTTCTCTTCCCCAGAAGACACACAGATGGATTTTAAAGGAACAATTACTGAACAAGTGCCTGAAACACAATCACAGTATTTTTACTTAAAGAAGCTGAGACATCAGTAGTATTTAAAAACATGCTCATCTGCCATTAGTCATTATGAAAGCAGTAATTAAATCCAATACTATTTAATCTCAAGCCATTTTCATTTTCAGTGCACAGGGATGGCCAAATCGTCCTCAGAAGACTGTAATTTGTTGGAAATGGCCGCTAGAAGAACAAGTGCAAGGGGTTAGAAGAATGATATATTTATCTTTACCTCTGAATTTTCCGTGCATAAATCCTGTCTTCTTTTAAATTAATCAAGCTGGATTGCTGACATCTTTAAACTACATTTTTAAAGTTTTATTTTCAACAAGTGCAGCTTCTCTAGGATGGAACTCAAAGAAAGATGAGAGATGTTTTCGTATGGCTTTGAGCAATATTTCTTATGTTCTGTGGCTAAATGTAAATGCCAAGTACACATCCATTGTAGAACTGGGACACTGTTTTCCATTGTAGTGCGCTGCCAGGATGCACCTTCCCATTCACTTTGTTAGCCCTCCCACTGCCTGCTAGAGCAGGTAAGTCAATGGAAGAGGAGGGAGAGATAGGGACACAGAGGCGGGAAAGGGACATAATGGGGGCAGGGAGATGGTCTGGCAGCAGTGGCATGCACCAGATCTTATTAACTATCCTGCAGCCTCACTGCCCCCTCTCTCATCTCAGCTATGCTCCCGCTCCCACTGGATACAGTGCACCTGGTTTTGGCACAGCTGTACCAGTAGGGAGGGGGAAAGGGTCAGGTTAGGCTCTCAGTCTGTAATCCAATCTGGTGGTGAACTCCCTTCTTTACTTGGCTCCACATGCAGCAATTATCTTTCCACATGCAGCAATTATCTTTTCTCTCACACACCCCACATCCTCTCCAGCACACAAAGTACCAAAGATGCGGAGAGATTTTCCTTGTCCACCTGGGAAAAGTACATTTCCCAGCATCTCTGACACCTGGACTGCTGCAGTTGGAATTAAAACGTCCATGCAGTATGAAAAGAGTGAGATGGGGACAAAATGAAAGGGAGAACAGGAACTTTTCTCCCTCTCTGCTGCCTTTACCGTGGCGCTCAAAGCAGGAGTAGCTCCCAATGTTATCTACCTCAGCAATGTATGCAAGCTTGTGGGGTAATTAAAGCCATTTCTGCCCAATGTTGCATATACGCAACAGGGATCAAATGTGCACACCTGTGGGCTGGGCAGAAATGGGTTAGTGGAGAGATTCACACCTCATTGTGTTCCCTGTGCATGACAGCATTTGAACTGGGCACAGAATCAGATTCTGAATTAACTAAACACTTTTTTCCAATTTGGGTTACCATTGTTCTATTTGCTGTTTAGCTGGTTTATGCTGCCTCAGTGCTCCATTGCTACTTGGCACTGTTGCAGCTCTTTTTATTGTTGATGTTTTATAATCATCTCTTTGATTCTTTATGTGTACCACTCTGAGTATATTTTATTCAAAAGCAAAATAAATGAGACAGAGTTGAATGTTAAAAGCATACATGCCTGATAATGTGGAGCATGCTGACGGAGCATGTCTGTGTGTGCATTTTCTATCATGAGTCTGACAGCAATAGGAGGAGGCTTGGAGTGATCTGTTCCACACTCCCACGTGCCTGATGCTCTCCCTTCCCACTGCCAATGCAGCCTGTGAATATACACAGTATGCCTTGGCTCCTAGTTCAGTATTTTAAAAGCAGCTCTAGAATTTACCAAATGAGAAGGCACCATGTTGCATGCAGTTCTGCACATCTTTTAGATGTGGCATGCTAACCATTCCATTCCTCTGTGCAAACTACCAGGGATCAGCACAAGCTACAAGTGGATGCCAGTTGGGTTACAAGGATCAAGTATGCCGAGACAGGAAGGCTCTGGGCATTATAAGTATGTACCAGCAGAGAAATATGGGTGACACCTGCATCTTCTTGTGCACTTACTACGTGATAAGCAGAGCAGCAACTTGTGCACTTGTACTGCAATGAGATGTAGGTATAGCATATGAACCTCATTCGTGAAGATGTGAGATGATCAGACACACATCCTTTCTCTGCTTCTACGAAACAAACAGCTGAAGCCAGTGCATCAAATTCCATCCTACAACCTCTCATAGTTTTGGGACATCCTCAGATATTGCAATACCAATGAGCATTTTTGATGAACAGGGACCAATGATCTGACGTCGGCATCTGTGGAACCAAAAGATTCAGTTCAAGGGACCTTGGTGGAGGCAGAAGTGAATTAAATTCTCAGCCTTTCACCTGGGGGATAACTTGAAACAAAGAGCAGCAAGATGGTGTTCCATTTTGTTGCTGTTGTTCTCACATATTGAAGATCTAGTGAAATACCCTCTGAGGAAGTCTGGTAGATCAGACCAACAACTATATTTCACCAGAGCATTTTAAGGGAGACATGAGTTATCATCCAGAGTATTTATTTCATGATATATGGTGGCAGAGTAATCACACTAAGTACAGCTAGAGTGGTTGTCACTCCCATAAAACATGCCCAACCTAGAATGCTTTGGATTTTTCGCAATGCACCAGGTCCAAGGATTTAGCTGGGTCTACAACCTCGTAACAAAGGCAGGTCTTTATGTGCCAAAACAAGGGCTGCAAACTTTAATCCATTAATTGGTAGATAAGGTAACCAAATCTTTAGTTGATTAATCCATGAGGGCCAATTTAAATGGATGGTTTGACAGTTAAAGGCATGCTTACTTATTTTTGCTGTTCTAATCTGGTTTAGGTCTGTCACTAGAAGATTTTTTTACTTACCTCCTGGTAGGCTGGCCAGTTGTCTATGGGTCTCCTCAGACCTCCCTAGACATTTTGCTGGCACAAGTCCAAGGGCAGCCAGGCAGCATGCTGGGTTGCAAAATGGAAGATAGGATCTGGCAAAAGTCACTGCCATTGGATCCACCCCCAACTGCCCTTGACATACACCCCAGTTCCTCCCCCCCCAGTTCCTCCCCCTGCACTCCCCATCCCCACCTACAAACTGCACCCCGTGCCAGCCTACCCGCCCTGCTGTCCAGGGTCCACAATCGAAGGTATCTTCTGCTGCTGCTGCTGCTGCTGCCGCCACCACCACAGCCTTGAATGGCCGAGCTGCTGCATAATCTTCACCCTATTGCAGGACACTTTACACCAGTGGGATGCTAGTCCCACTGTTGTAAAAGGTCCATAGGACTGAGCCATTGACATCATTTCTTGATAAGGCATCTAAGTAGTAATCACAGATTTCATTATTTCCAGTTGCCTCTAATATCAAGTGCCTGTTTCCATATATTTGACCCTTGGTCATTTCCCTTCTTGTTTTTGCCCTTCTCAATAAATTGTTATTTTTACAAGTCACATGCCTGTTTCTTTCTGACCAGAGCAAAGAGCTACTGTCTCTTTCTCTCTGAAAGGTCATGCAAAGCTAATGCTACAAAGGGCAGGCGCAAGTACAAAGAAACAGAGTCAGCTAGGTTAGTTGGCTTCCTAGATTACCCTCCTAGCAGCCAGCTTCTGTGCTGAGATCACTCCAGTAATGGAGCTCCCCCTAGACAGGAGGTTAGCTGAGGAAGAGAACCCCCTTTTTGGTTTTCCCTTCCTGATAGCAGCATCTACCCCTTTTTTAGATGTCCTCTGGGCACCAGAGAGTTATCAAAGTCAGTGTGCTATATGAGTGTCTTACATTCCTTCCCCCCCCTCCTCCCCACCACCACACAGTGGACCCTGGTGGGCTCACCAGATCACTGGAAACTCAAAAAGATACCCATACCAATAGAAGGAAATCCATTGGGAGCTTGCCCCAGGATAAGGGAAAGAAAGTTCCCTTAACTTGTAGAGTCCTCTGGGACTCCCCCGCCATGTGCTGGATACAGCACATGCTCCATTGACGTGGCTGGATCAGTGAAAGGGTTCAGTTAGGATTGGGCTGCAACCAATATATGCTAAACTATCATTGAACTGTCAGAGAAGAACACTGCCTTCATGTACATAATTATTATTATTACCCTGTATTTCTCTCATTTCTGCCAAGGTTAAATAACATTTTTATCCCTGCTGAGCCAACTGTAGGTAGAACAGAGCTTTTAATGCTAAAAATTCTACTCACTAACCAAGGTGGTTTTCAGATTTCAAAGGTTAATTTTGACCTCCTCTCTCGGTTAAAAAAAAAAAAGTGACTGACATTTCAGCTTCCAGAATAATAGCACTTTATCCATTCAAAGTGCTGTTCAAAATTTAACTAATCAGCCCACACAATGCCAGTGTAATGCTACAGTGAGTCTCCTTTTAAAAACACACACAGTTGGGCAAATTAGGAAGAAATGAGCTGTTCAAGGTCATACTGCAAATAAGTGGAAGAGTCAGCATTACTATTCAGTCGCAGAAAGGGCAACCCTCCTACCACAGCTTGCAGTACAATGGGGGGGCCACCTGTTTGAAGCGCTTTTCAAGAGTGATACATAGATGGGTGATGAATTTTGGCATGAGATTTACATTTTGCACGAGCATGAGTGCATTTGGTTTCCCTTGTTGATCAATGGCCAACATCCAGCAGCAGAAGCCTCCAATTCTCCACCTTTTTCCATCCTCCTAGTAATGGTAATTCAGTTAAAAACCCTGCATGTTCTTTCAGAGGAACTTCCTGAATTAATGCACAATTACGCTCTCATTCATTCACTCTGTATGTGTGTGTGTGCGCAAATGAAAAATATTCCATGCAAAATTTCAGGATTAGAGCCCAATCCTATGCATGTCTACTCAGAAGTAAGTCCTATTAAAGTCAATGGGGCTTATACTTCAGTAAATGTGGATAGGACTTCAGCCTCAGACAGTACTTTAAAGTTCTTCAAAAAAAACTTTCTGCTTGTTTAGCAGGCAACATGAAAACTTAGAATAGAGTAATCTTCGATTGGCTGGTACAAACTTAGACATGGACTTACATAGGCCAGTCTATGTCTAAAACTTTAGTCCCCATATGGCTTTTTGGTCTCAGGCAGACCTGAGACATTCAAAAGACACTACTCAATTCAGGCAATTTGCTGTCCACAGAAACTCAATGCATGAGGAGGAAAAACATTAGTGTGACCAGCAAGCATATCACCACTCAAAAAGATTGCTTGAACAGTGCCACTCCAGTGATTCAGCAGATGTGCAGCTTCTTCCCTAGATGAAAGAAGAACTGCCACTGTATCCTGTTCCCATTGGCCAATGAAAAGAAGAGGATCTATTGTCACTGCCAAATTTGTCAGCAGTGTGATGATGATGACGGTGTGATGATGATTTGTCAGCACCTGTGATGATGTAGGGATGCTCCCTTTTGTTGGTGGCACAGTTCCTGTGGCCAACTGACTCCACCACTCTCATGAATACTGAGGAATTCAGGAGTGGGTCCTCTGGTGGTGCAGCCCGTCAGCAGTATCTAACCTGGCACGACCCCTGTGTAGGTCCTAACCATGGTGTAGAATTATATAAGAACATAAGAACAGCCCCACTGGATCAGGCCATAGGCCCATCTAGTCCAGCTTCCTGTATCTCAAATTGGCCCACCAAATGCCCCAGGGAGCACACCAGATAACAAGAGACCTGCACCCTGGTGGCCTCCCTTGCACTGGCATTCTGACATGGCCCATTTCTAAAATCAGGAGGTTGCACATACACATCATGGCTTGTAACCCATAATGGATTGGCATTGATAATGACACATATAAAATGACTATTAGAAATCTAACGCATCCCAGTGCAATTAGATAACATTTATTATCATTTGGGATTACCTGTGCTGACTGATCAATCATAATCCATATGCTTTGTGTGTTAATGTGTGTTGAAAAGGTTAAAGTTTATTAAAACATATTCCATAGTATACAACAGTGTTTCTCAAACTGTGGGTCAGGACCCACTAAGTGGGTCCCCATTCATTTCAATATTTTATTTTTAATATATTAGATTTGATGCTACCATGGTATGTGATTGCATTTGGGGGAACGTTACAGACCTTTAACAAGCTACTATATGTATATTCTTTTAACAATGATAGTAAATGGGACTTACTCCTGGGTAAGTGTGGGTAGGATTGAGGCCTAGGATTATTAAATATTCTCCTGCTTGATGATGTCACTTCTGGCCATGACATCACTTCCGGTGGGTCCTGACAGATTCTCATTCTAAAAAGTGAGTCCCAGTGCTAAATGTGTGAGAACCACTGGTATAGAATGTAAATTTTAAAGGTAAGTTTCTAAGGCACTGTTTCTCAAACCCACTAGGTAGGTCGCAAGCCAATTTCAAGTGGGTTCCCATTCATTTCAATCTGCAATTGGGGAGATATGTACTTTTAACAAAGTTAATGGGCTTACTCCTGGGTAAGTGTGGATAGGATTGCAGCCTTGGATTGTTGAAAATTTTTCCTGCTTGTTGATGTCACTTCCGGCCATGACATCACTTCCAGGTTAATGACATCACTTCCGGTGGTTCCGACAGATTATCATTCTAAAAAGTCGATCCTGGGCTGAAAAGTTTGAGAACCACTGTTCTAGGGAAATTGACCAGCTAAGCAACAGTTGGCATAACTCTGATCAAGACGGGAAACTAATGGCCTCAAGGAGGCTACACAGAAATAGTTACAACTTCTGAAAACTAACTATAAGATATGAAATCCAGGTGTGCCCCGGTATCTGTCCTGGAACCCACCACAATTAAGACAAACTGCGGATACCAGGGAATGCCACCCAACTTCTGGAGGGCTCCCCCGGGCCTCCTAATGACTTTGGGGCATCACAGGCATGAAACAGCAAGCAATGGAGGGAGCCCTTGTCCCACAGCTCACACAAGCGGTCAAACAGTTGGCCGTCACGATGAGAACAATTGCGTCGGGCCAGCGCAGGCTCCAGCAACTCTCCAGAGGCCCAGAGCTCATTAGAGACTGGGGGCTCCCAGTGGGCTGGATTAAAGTCCTTGAGGGCCACAAGTGGCCCCAGGGCCAGGGTTTGGGCACCCCTGCCCTAGAATGAGTCAATGAGTGCTGTAACTGTTAATGTGCTTGTTATGCTTAAAAAAATAAACTGTATTTGGACTGAACTTGTGGCTCAGTTCGATACAGCATGAACACCCTAATGCAGAGTCATATGTTCCAACTTCACCCATGGAACTCATATATGCTAGGAATTCCCCATTCTTTTCAACAGAAACCTCATACAGAGGTATGGGCTAGTCCTAGAAATCACAAGAGAAACCTCCAAGCCTTATGCCTCTGAAACCGCTGGATCAGGGTGCAAAAATCAAAAGCGATTTTTCTAGAGCGGATCATAATTCCCACCATAATACCACTGAATTGTTGTCTGTCATTATGTCCACATCATGAACTTGTGGGTGTTATCACAGTACAAGCGCATATGAAGTGACAACATAACCTCACATTTAGAAGGAAAAGAGCTGCTGATTGAAAGTATAAGAAGCCCTCTAATACAGAGCACTGGAAATACTTGCGGGCAAATCAAGCCATTTTCCTCCTTCTGTGGGCTTCTGGAGTTAAAAGGCAAATTGTGATCAGTCCCTTAGTGAAATTGCATTTGACACTTCTTTTCTACTGAGATTAGGAATTATCTTGCAGACCTGTACTTTAGGGCATCAGTGTCAACCTGTCTGGAATATAATTTAGATTTTTTTTCCAGTAAGAAAATGCCGCCTCTTCTCCAGTCATTAGCGGCTGGCATAAATAGCTGACAGAATTATAAACGAAGGTGCCGACAGTTTGCAAGACACATCCAATATTTCACCATTAGCTCTGAACCACCCTGTCAAAGCAAATAGAAAAAAAAAACTTAACCAATGTCTATACATTTTTATAACCACATTTATGCCCATTATTAAAAAGCAGCCTAATTATTTCAGCAGAACAGCACTAAATTTAAAAAAAAAATACTATGGAAATGTAATATGTTCAACTAGATTATCAGCTACTCCTTGGAGATGAGCCCCAAATGGATGGAATGATGCAGTGACTTTAGAAAGAAAATGGACCAAAGAGTGTCACTGAAATAGAGCATTAAGGTCAGGACTTCTGTTGCTCCCAATTTAATCTGTGCATTCATTCAAGTTTTCCTCCTGAGAATGCAACACACAAACCTTTAAAACTAATTCCAAACATATTGCCACAGGGATAGAATAACATCTAATAGTAAAAGCAGATATAAAAATCAACCTCTAGGAGGTAGGATAAAACATGAAATAATTTATAGCCTCTAATCATTCTGAATACCGTATTTTTCGCTCTATAAGACGCACTTTTTCCCCCCCAAAAAGTGGGGGAAAAAGTGTGTGCGTCTTATGGAGCGAATACTGAAAAAAAACTCCGCCCCTGGCCCCGCCCCCTGCCCGCTCTGCTCGGCTCCGCTTCCCAGGAAAGCGTGGGTGGGGTGGCAGTCTTGCTGAGCAAGCCCGCGTGTCTACTCAGAAGTCAGTCTTAGAGTCACTGGGGCTCACTCCCAGGAAAGCGTGGGTGGGATGGCAGGCAGGGGTGCTCATTATGTCGATCCTCGAGCTACCAGTCCATCTCCAGGCAAAATGAGTCAATCGCCGGCTTCTCTCCTGTCCACGCATCCCTAGGAGTGAGCCCCTGGCAGGCTTGTGAGCCCAGGGAGCGAGCCTAGGGAGTGAGTCCAGGGAGCCCAGGGATTGAGACAGGCTCCTCCCTGGGAGAGGAGGCGCTGGCAGGCTTTTCTCCCGTCCACTCATCCCTGGGAGTGAGCCCCATTGGCTCTACTGGGGCTGACTTACCTTTCCCCTGCTTTTGCACTGTTATGTATGGAGATCTGCACCCCCCCCCCCACTTCCATCTGTTGGTTCTGTGTGCAAAGGGTTTTGCAATGGTCTTGCTGTGATGCCTATACAGAGATCTTACCTGCCCCACACTTTTCCCCTGCTTTTGCACTGCTATGTATGGAGATCTGCACCCCCCCCCCACTTCCATCTGTTGGTTCTGTGTGCAAGGGGTTCTGCACTGGTCTTGCTGTGATGCCTATACAGAGATCTTACCTGCCCCACACTTTTCCCCTGCTTTTGCACTGCTATGTATGGAGATCTGCACCCCCCCCCCACTTCCATCTGTTGGTTCTGTGTGCAAGGGGTTCTGCACTGGTCTTGCTGTGATGCCTATACAGAGATCTTACCTGCCCCACACTTTTCCCCTGCTTTTGCACTGCTATGTATGGAGATCTGCGCCTCCCCCACTTCCATCTGTTGGTTCTGTGTGCAAAGGGTTTTGCAATGGTCTTGCTGTGATGCCTATTCAGAGATCTTACCTGCCCCACGCTTTTCCCCTGCTTTTGCACTGGTATGTATGGAGATCTGTGCCCCCCCCCACTTCCATGTGTTGGTTCTGTGTGCAAAGGGTTTTGCAATGGTCTTGCTGTGATGCCTATACAGAGATCTTCCCTCCCCCACACCTTTCCCCTGCTTTTGCACTGGTATGTATGGAGATCTGCACCCCCCCAACTTCCATCTGTTGGTTCTGTGTGCAAGGGGTTTTGCAATGGTCTTGCTGTGATGCCTATACAGAGATCTTACCTGCCCCACGCTTTTCCCCTGCTTTTGCACTGCTGTGTATGGAGATCTGCACACACACCCCCACTTCCATCTGTTGGTTCTGTGTGCAAGGGGTTCTGCACTGGTCTTGCTGTGATGCCTATACAGAGATCTTACCTCCCCCACGCTTTTCCCCTGCTTTTGCACTGGCATGTATGGAGATCTGCACCCCCCCTTCCATCTGTTGGTTCTGTGTGCAAGGGGTTTTGCACTGGTCTTGCTGTGATGCCTATACAAAGATCTTACCTCCCCCACACCTTTCCCCTGTTTTTGCACTGGTCTGTATAGAGATCTGCTCCCCCCCCCTTATATTGGAATCCAGGAAGATCTGGTGAGGAGGTAGATGTGGTGTCAGCAGTGGCCCCTTTAAGGGTAAGGCCTGGGCATCCAGCAGAGAGTGCTGCACAGCTGCAGCCACTGGAAGGCAATAGGGCCCTCAGGGATATAAGGAGTACCAGAGGCAGAAAGGGTTTGTGGGTTTTGAAGAAGTGCAGGTTGGAGGTAGGGGAGGAGACTGACTGGGTTTATTGAATTTGGAATCTGACTGTGGATTGTGACTGGACTTGGATACCCTGATGGATTTAACTGACCTACCTGGAACCTGACCTTGGACTGTAATTTGGCTTATTGGCTCTGGACTCTGATTTGGTAACTCTGAATGATGGGACTGATTTACTTGGCATCTGTGGACTGGAACTGGACTCATTTTTGCTTGCTGCACTGGTGAATTGCACAAGGGGGACTGATCAGCCTTAAGCGGGCACGAGGCCCAGTGGATTGGAATTTGGCAGAACATCATTGTAGCAGAAAGATAATGTGATCCCCTATTTGTGTGCACCTACTTTTGTGAGCTTCATAAATTCTGACTCTGACTCTAGCGATGATGAGTTCTTGGTGTTTCCAGAAAACTAGAGTGCTCAAACCTTTAAGTCTCTCCATTTGTTAATGACAGTGATAATGGTTCTTAATGCCACTGTTGACTGCTGTTCACTTTACATGGTTCAAATGTTATTCTGTTATAGTTTATTAAATATTTTATTACACTATTTGGTTCAGAATATTTTTTTCCTTGTTTTTCTCCTCTAAAAACTAGGTGCGTCTTATGGTCAGGTGCGTCTTATGGAGCGAAAAATACGGTAGTTCCTGTATTGTGGTAGCATGAGCCACAAATCAGGGTGTTTTTTTTAAATGTTAGAATTTTAGAGGTTTTCTAGATTCGCAGCACAATTTGTAATAAATAGGTACTTGTATGTCTATATATTAATAGATATAATTTCTCTTTAAGATCAGAACAAAAGCCTAAGGATGTGGAATGCCCCCTTCTGCTAGTATAAGAACACTGGTTCAATTCAATTGTCAACATCTGTGCATCTTGATTTCTCCCAAGTCTGTCACCTGGTGGCCCAAGCTCCAAGAAGTCCTGATCTTAATACTCGGACAGCACAATCCTGCACAGAAGTTCCATTGTGCACAATGAGACTTCCAGAAAAGTGTGTACAGGACTGCAGCCTCAGCTCCTCTCAGCCATTCTTAAGATCAACATATCCAGTGGTGGCTGTCTCCTTACCAGCTGTAGTTCAGACAGACTGCCACAAGCTTCCAAGGATACCAATGAGTAATGGAGGACTCAGCATTATAAGTTTATAGAACAAGGTATGAGGCAAAGGAAAAGAGGCTCTTGAGAGCCTTCAGTATGCTATTCTCACCAATATTGTGCTGCCACAGAAGGGTACTATTACTTCTGTGTACAGTGACCCCTCCTCATCAGCGGATTTGAACATCCACAGATGCAGAGCCCCAGCTCAGAGGGCCTCAGAGGGCCTCCTGGACACAACAAGAAGTGGTTTGTGGTCACATCAGGGAGGTGTTCTGGATGGGATGTGACTTCTGATTGGGAGGTAATTTCTGGTTGTGTCTGGGAGGTGTTCTGAAGCTGGAGAAGACCTGTGGAATGGGCCATGATCCTTTCCTGGCCTCAGAAGACCTCCCTGATGCAACAGGAAATCACTTCTGATTTGCACCTGTGACTTCCGGTCATGTCTAGGTGGTGTTCTGAGGTTGGGGAAGACCTACAGCCTCTGACCTCAGAACACCTCCCACCATCCCACAAGTTGTGGATGTAAACCAGAAGTGACTTCCAATTGCATCCAAGAGGCCTTCTGAAGATGTTGGGAGGCCAGCACAGCTTCTGGAGAGCCCAGAGCAGCCCCCAGGTGAGTCCCTGCAGAACACGACCCTGCCCCCTGCGGATTTCATTATTCATGGATTTCTGTATCTGTGGGGGGTGGGGTCACAGAAGACCCACTGTACTATTCTTTGGCAGCTCTCTGCAAAAGCCTCAAGAACTCTAACTTGCAATGATTGCTGTATATTGTGTGGTGAAGTAATCAAGCCGGATATGGTTGTGGGCACTGTAATAAATGCTGAATAAATGCTGGGGTGGGTGTGAGTTGCACTTCTTGTTTTAACACTTCCAGAATTCTGTGATTCATCTTGAGTGACAGTCAGATAACGGATCTTGTGCAAACCCCATATGGAAAGATGTGATTCACACACGTCCCCGCAGCTCAGCAATGCCTAGACTTCAACTTGGTAATTTGCCTCTCATGCCAAGTGGCAGTTAGTGATCCAGGAATTCTTTGCAATCAAAAGAATAGTTTTGCCCACCATTCTAGCTCACATCTGCTACCATGCGAAGGCAAGGAATGGAAAACATCAAATCAATACTTCTTTTGAAGCATTCAGTAGTGTCCTAAATTCATAGGGGGTACATGTGCTCACATGTTCTTCATTCATGAACAAAGCTCTAACAAACAGGATCCACCTGCTATAGCGCAACAAAGGGGAACATTTTTTTTTCAGAGAAGTGGTGGAAAGTTTCCATTTATATTTACCAGCAAGAAACAAAAGAACACCAATAAAATATTTGCAGCTTGCCACCACCGCATTAAGCAACACTCAGTACAGTAAGACCCTGTGAACGGTTTCTTCTTATTTCTTTCAAAGTTGCAAGAGCGCCCTCTGGTGTGAGCAAATGCCACCTCATCTCACTTACTAGGGTGTCTTTCTGTACATCTGCCGTAAAGATAGTTGCATTGTTTTCATTGCATGTCACTTCTGATGACACATCTCCTCCTGTTTCTGACATGCTATTCTAGCTGATTTCCTGGGTTTGTTCCAGTGTATTTTCATCCTCACCAATGTGAATGGATTACAGAGAAAAGTCAGAGTTATACGATGGTGGGAGCATTTATTTGATATTGTGTCTCTTCCATGACAGTGGAAAACTTCATCAAGGTTCTCCACTTCAATACAGTGCTGTGGGAGGCATCTTTCCTACAGACCAAAACAATGAGCTCAATAAAAAGCAGAGCAAATCTCCTCTGCAAATAGGAAATATCTTAGACAATAGAAATAAACTGAAAAGCTGCCCTGGTCTTTGCTGCCCATCTTCAGCTCAGACAGGTTTCAGTGGGTGATTTCCAGAGGATAATGGCCTATTTACTCAGGGATGTCTGAGGAGAGCATCATTTGGCACAAAAGAAAATGAAAACTGAAAGACTCTGCAGCACTAGCCCCGAGGTAACATATGGACTTACGCCATGGATTTTGAAACTGCAGGTGCTCATTAGGCATCACAACTGTTACCAGCAAAAGCAAAGCCAGATTCATGAGGCAGGTGCACATATTTCAGTGGAAGCTACCATAATTACTAGTATATGTACACACAGGCAGAAAGACTGGTGGGAATGATATATCAGAGAAGCCATGCTACTTAAAACATTTGATAAAATACATGGACCAACATTATCAAGTGATATACAGGGAGCATCTGAGTAGACAAGGCAACCAGTAGCCAAAAATTATCAGCTATGTAATCCACTTCATAGAAACTGAGCATTAACTAAACTTTACAGTCCTATTTATTTGCTATAAATATTTGCTTTGATACAACTATCTAAAATTCTGGCAGGGAATGCAAAACACTTAACATCTTGATGCAATTATGACAAACATGATGTAATGTAAGGACCGATGACTGTTATCTCCATATTACCACTGGAGCTGAGAGGGAGTAGATTGCCTAGGGCTGGGGTCGGCAACCCGCGGCTCTGGAGCCGCCTGCTGTGGCTCCAGAGTCCGGGTGAAAGTGGCGGCACTCGCTGTTCCCGGAGTGCGGCCATTTCGTGGAGGTGGAGAGCCCGGAAGAGGCGAGGCTGGTCGGAGACGCGCGGGGGAGGCAGAGCTGCTGAGGCGATGGGCAGGAAGGAGCGAGGTGAGTGGCTGTGGCCTCTGCGCAGCCCTCCCCCGGGGGCGCCTTGTTAGAGCCAGAGCCGCAGCCCCTGCGTCGGGAGCCACTCTTGTGGTGGCCGGGGGGGGCGCTCTGCGGCAGGGCTGCCCTCTGCCTGGCCCCCTGGAGGGAGGGCAGGGGTGCGGCATGTGAGTGGTGACGTAGCCATTCCAGGAGGGGGGGAAACGGAGCCGTGGGGGGAGGGAGAAAGCCCCTTTCCGTTTTGCCCCCCCTGCCAGGAATGGCTCCGAAGGGAGGGGCCGCTCACCCACCTCCCCTCCAGGCTGAGTGCTGCGCCCCCCTCCAGCTGCCTCTACTGGGACTGACTTCTGAGGAGACAGGCAGAGGAGACTGGGAGTAAGCTCCATTGACTAGAACGAGACTTACTTCAGAGTAGACATACCTAGGATTGGGCTCTTAATCCTGGCAGAGAGATATATCTGCACCTGTTTTCACATGCTAAGGGCAGGTGAAAAGGGATTCTACGTGTGTACAACAAGCTGTCCAGCCTTGCCAGAGATCCTCCTCATCCTTCCCCCACAAGCATGCCCTCTGCCAGCCAGCGTTTGCAGCTCCTCTCCAGCAATGCACAGCGGCTGCTCAGGGCAGCAGAGAACATACAATTGCATGCCAAGCACCTTCCCAAAGGCACAGAGTATTCTGATACCTGAATTAAACCATATTTAATCGCTTGTTTGCAAACGTAGCTGTTTCTATGTGCACCTAAGGACCCCTCTCGTGTAAGAATTCCTTTTTTGTTCTTATTCCCACAGTTGCTTAGAGTAATTTTACTACATGGAACTCATGTAAGCCATTTTCCGGAATCCATTCACTGCTTCCTCTCCTCGAAGTAGTGCCACACTACATACTACACGCTACAAGTGCACCTGTACAGTATTTTTCCCCATGTGTAGAAAAAGTAGCTAGGGGGAAGGGGATGTGGAGATTGACAGCCCAATCCTATGCATGTCTACTCAGAAGTAAGTTCATCTTTATGGGGGAAGCACATAAAAAATATTTTATTTCTCCAATAAAAAATGGTTTAAAAATAAATAAATAAATAAATAAAAGATTAACAAGTTGTGAGTTCCTGCACCTTTTTTTTTTTTTACAAAAAAGCACTGATTATTAGTATTATTATTAGTAGTAGTATTACTAATACTAAGTATTAGTATTTATACACATGATTTATAGAGCTTTTCGACCTTCTGTAGGCCAACTATGGATAAATCCAAGAAAAGAAAAGTTTCTGAAGAAAACAGAACGTTTAATGCTGTGTGGGCAGATTCATTTGGTTTCACCGCTGACCAGACTGGTTTACCAGTATGTTTAATATGTGGTGAGAAATTGGCAAACAACAAAAAGTCAAATGTTGAAAGACATTTCCAGAATAAACACATAGACTTTGCTGAAAAATATCCGGATGGAGAGAAAAAAAGCCATTGCGGAACTGATGCGGAAGGCTGATCAGAGCAAAAAACATTTTAAGAAGTGGATTAAGTCTGCAAATTCAACTACATATGCTAGTTTTGTGGCTGCTCAGGAAATAGTCAGGCACGGGAAGCCATTCACAGATGGAGAATATATAAAAGAATCATTCATAAAGATTTCAGAACATCTATTCACAGACTTCAAAAATAAGAGTGAAATTGTGAAAAAAAAAATCAGAGATATGCCTCTCTCTGCAAAGACTGTCAAAGACAGAACCCTAAAAATGGCAGAAAACATCACCAGACAGCAAATTAAAGACATAAATTCAGCTGTGGCGTACTCAATCGCCTGTGATGAGTCCAAAGACAAAGGTGATATTGAACAAATAGCGCTGTTCTGCTGATATGTGAACTCTGCAGGGCCACAGGAAGAAATGATTGAGTAGATACCACTAAAAGGCCAAACACAGGGGAAGGACATCTGTGAGGCTGTATTGGATTATTTAAGAGCCAAAGAAATAAACACCACCCACCTGGTGTCAGTGGCTACTGATGGGGCCCCGAGTATGAGAGGAGCGCAAAAGGGCTTTGTGGCTTTATTGCAGAAGTCGCTGGGTAGAAAGCTGCTGACATTTCATTGCATCCTGCACCAAGAGGCATAGTGCACTCAAACATTTCCTCTGGAATGCACAGAAGTAATGAATGTTGTCATTCAAATTGTCAATAAAATAATGGCAAAAGCTTTAAATCACCGTCAGTTCCGTTTATTACTTGACGAAGTGGAAAGCACATATTCTGATCTCCTGCTGCACAACAAAGTCCAGTGGCTGTCCAGAGGGGAGGTGCTGAAACGCTTTGCCGCATGTCTGGAAGAGATGAAAACTTTCCTGGGCAACAAAGGGTTCACCTTTGCTGAGCTGGAACAGCCAGATTGGCTGGAAAAGCTGCACTTCATGGTAGATATGACAGCGCACCTGAACAGGCTGAACACAACACTTCAGGGGAAAGGAAGCACATCCCTGCACATGCTGGAGGAGGTTTTAGCATTTGAGCGCAAGTTGACTGTGTTTGCCAGAGATTTACAGAGAGGTACACTGTCTCACTTCCCCTGTTTGAGATATTTCAAACAAGCTAACAATGAGATAAATTTGGAGTATTTGCAGTGTGCTTTCATTGCAATGCAAACACCATTTGGGAAACGATTCTGTGAGTTCAGAGAGGAAAAAAACACATTATCCTTCCCTGTCACTCCCCTGACAATCGATCCGTCCCTATTGAATACGACTGCATCTGCAGGTGTAAGTCAACCCGATCTTGAGATGGAACTGGCATAGCTGACAAAGATATATGGGTGTCCAAGTTCAAACACTTGACAGCTGATCTTGAAGATGTTGCCCGTCAGAAGGCCATTCTTGCTCAGAATCACAAATGGAGTGATATTGGGAAACTTCCCAAACTGGACTAACTTGTGTTTGAAACATGGAATGCCATCCCCGACACTTATATGAAAAAGTATGCATTTGGAGTCCTATCGATCTTCGGATCCACATACGTATGTGAGCAAGTCTTCTCCAACATGAACTTTGTTAAAAACAAACATCGCTCACGCCTCACAGACGTCTGCTTACAATCCTGTGTGAAGATGAAGGTGACACCTTACAGCCCTGATGTGCAAACGCTGTGCATTGAGGTTCAGGAGCAAAAATCACATTAACCAGGTAAAATAAATTATTATTAATTAACAGTATTTATATACCGCTTTTCAACTAAAAGTTCACAAAGCGGTTTACAGAGAAAAATCAAACAACTAGTGGCTCCCTGTCCCAAAAGGGCTCACAATCTAAAAAGATGCAAAAGAACACCAGCAGACAGTCACTAGAAAAGACGCTGCTGGGGTGAGGTGGGCTAGTTACTCTCCCCTTGCTAAAAAAAGAGGAGCACCCACTTGAAAAAGTGCCTCTTACCCAGTTAGCAGGGGTAAAGCATAAATATTTTAATTGGCTATTAATTAGCAAATATATATTTTACATTGTTCAGTGAAATATTCCTTTTTTTTATTCAGGTTGACTGCACGCTCCAGTACATGACAGCATTTTGGTTTGCTGCAGGGTGATAATTAAAGTTCTACTTTGAATTTTGTTATTGAATTCTGCTATTTGAAAGTTATCTTCAACCCGGCGTCTTTTTTTTCAACATTCAAAATGTTTTTGTTGCATGCTGAAATAAAATCTTGTTTTCTCTGTAGCAGTTCATTCATTTCAAAAATGCAACACACTATAGTTTTTTTTATACATAGCATAAAGGTAAAAAAAAACTATATATCCAGTGTTATCTTCATTTTAGATGTCAAAAGGGTTTTGTGGCTCCCGAAGTTTTCTTTTCTCAGGAAAACGGGTCCAAATGGCTCTTTGAGTGTTTAAGGTTGCCTACCCCTGGCCTAGGGCTACCTAGTGAGAGGTGAGATTCAAACCAGGGAAGTCTTCATTCGCTCAGTCACTTTGCCATTGCAGTCAGATGGCATGATATGGAAAAGGGGAAGTCCCAGAAGTCTCCTCCAGGTAAAAGAATATTTATTCCCTTACTGGGGTAAGCCTCCAGCACCAGAATGGTCTACAAGGACCTTGCAGAATAAGTCTACAAGGACCTGTGCCAGAAATCCAAGTGAACCTGGGGAGGAGGATCAAGGCCTGGAAAGAGGGGGATAGGATATCAGCAGCACTACTGACACCCTTTCAGACCTTTTTCCACCCATCTCCTCCCCATCCTTCCCCTTCTGGCCACGAGAATAGTAATTAGCTATCACGGAGGCCAAAATATCAATAAAAATGCTTTGTGTTGAACACAACAGAATTACAATCCTAAGCCATCCTTAAAGATAACTGCAAGGATAATAGAAAATGTCCCTTTCAGGACCAATTCTACAGTAGTCTGTAGATTTAAAAAAAATTGGAAATCATTTTAATTCTTGTTGATTCCTTTATGATGGATTATTTTGCTTCTCAATAAAACGAGACAAGAGAAGAACCAATAGAAGCTCAAAGAAATAAATATTGTGTGTCATAATACTGCAAGTGTTTTATTTCTTGAAAGGTTACCACCATCTGCAATATTAATCCAAGCTAAACTCCTGTCACAAAAGACCAGAAAGAACCAGTCTTTGTTGCAAGCTAGTGCTTATGGACCAGCTTAGGAACCGCATGGCTTCTTTTGTGCCCAAGGCAAGTTTGAGGCAAGGAAGTTCTTTGCATTTGACAGGCATGAACCTAAAAAAGTAAGTCATTTGGGGCTTTGGGTATCGCTGCCGGTGAGAAGCAGTACATGATCAAGACTTGGATAGAAGTAGTAGCCTCAAAAATCTCTCCATTAAAAATTGATTTTCAGCAGCATCTGGCTGCCATTCACTTCTACCAGAGCAAGAAAAGGAGCACTGGGGTAAGAGAGCAACAGTCAAAACTCCAAGCTCAGATCCAGGATACAAAAACTGCACAACTATTTTGTCTCAAAGAATTGTACAATGGAATAGGCATGACATGGCCACTGCAAAAATCTTGTCATGCAGGGCTTTTTACATGGTTAGGAACCGTGTTTATCCCATGGAGACAGCTGCCAAAGTGGCATATTTAAACTTGCTTGCCAATCACTGGATATGCACCATCTTTGAGATTGCAGTTCAACACACCTTTTCTCATGTTTCTCCAAACATCCTGGGTTACAGCTGATATGATTAAAGAGTGCTTTGAAATAGGTCCTGGTCTTCTGCACTAGCCAAGTACCATCTAATCACCTCATTCCTCAAGACTGGGCTGACCACTACAACACCTTATTTGGAAGAGGTTTTGCCTCTGTTGCTATTGCATACCCATATACTGACAAGGAAGGTTTAGCAAGGCTGTAGAAGTCAATGAAATAAAAAATTTAAAAGCATTAACTGACAACTGGAAACATTTTTCTTTGAGTAAAATAGCATATCATATTTCCTGAATTTTAAGATTTATATACTGCTTGTCAGCATGCACACACACTTGTTCTCAGACATGTTTCTAGATTATTTCTAGTGCTCTGGGAATATATCTTCTGGAATATTTTTCAGCCCAGACCTAAATACATACTTAGAAAGTCTATTGCTGTCAATAGGAGGGGCAGCCCATTCCAATATAACTTCCCTGGCGCCAATGCTGAGGCCTCCTTGAGGTAAGGGAACATTTGTTTCCTTCCCCCAGGGCAAGGAATCACTGTGTCTGTTTGGACCTGCAAAGGTGGATTGAAGCCAGGAAGGGAGATAGGATATTGGCGATATCACCTGCTTCCAGCCTTAGTTCCATCCTGTCTCTTTCCTTTTTTCTCCCCCACCCTGTTCTGCCCCTCTCCTTGACTCCCGCCCACCCCCACACTCACCAGCACCAGGGGATGGGGAGAATCCACTGGCACAGAGCTCCAGCCACTTGCTGCAGTGGCCTGGATCTGCAGTACGACATACTGCCTTTTGCAAGAGCCAAAAACTTTCCCTCCCCGGCTGCAGCACAATTGTCCCGATCATGTTGCTGCCTCCTCCCCCTTCCCTCCCCTGCAAATACTTACCAGTTCCCAAACTCCCTGAGAGTTTGGGAACTGCTGGTCTATACTAATGCCCCAATACCAATGTGCCTAGCAATGTATCCATGGAATTCAGCCTCTCAGCAATCTTTTGGGCTGCAAAAATAGTGACTTCCTCAAGTCTATCCACTGACTTTCAATGCTGGGATGGGATTTGAATCCAAGTTTCCGGCATTAGTATCAAACACTGTTGTCCCTACAACACATAGGCTCTGGTGGGATAAACTTTAGTCAAAACTAGAATGATAGGACCCACATACATTTCCCTATCATTGACAAAATCCAGCTGTCACTTAGGTTTTACTTAATTTGGCACTTAATTGCAAAAGAGATGCGAGTAGGCCATAATACTGGTCATTTTAGTCTTAAAGCTAAGTCTATGCTAGCTCAAGGTCTCAAGACAGTTGCAATGAGAGGAATTGTGCTATTTTAGTAGTCTCCACTTTCAAGAAAAGACCTCATGCCTGAATAGTTGGTGGTAATAGTAGTGGCAGCCAGATAGCAAACAAGCCCAATGTGTACTTGAGTATGTGGAAGAAGGAAGGTATCTTATCTATTCTGTGGATATCTGGTGCCCTTTCTCAGGTCATATTTGGCCTAGAGAAACCAGTTACTAATCACTGCAGAGTACTTTTTTCCCACTCTTCCATCTCACTTCATGCCAAATACCAGTACTAGCAAATGCCAAAAGCCATATAGTATTATTCCAGGAATCTTAGGTTTTACAAGGCACAAATCACAGAGCTCTCAGTTGTCATGAAGGTTATTTTTTCTGACTCTTCAAGTCTCAAACCACTACCAACAAAAGCCCTATAGCAGCCCTTGAATCAGAAGTCTAAGGACAGAGGTCTCTTCAGCTTAAAAAAAAAAAAAAAAAAAGGAAGTGTTAATTGGATTTAGTAACAGTCAGCCATCTCTGATGGAAGAAAAACAAAGCTTGTTAAGTTACGTGATTCTCATTCCTCTGACAATCATGCCAACAGGGAAATAAAAAAAAATCTTTCCACCATAAAGGAGAAAACTTGAGGGGTTAATTGAGAGCAGCTTAGCTTACCCCAGCTAGCACTCCTTGGCGGAAAAATCTAGGTCAATGGAAGCATATGGAATTTTGAGGATTCAGAAATATAAGGCATTTGGTTGTTAAGAATTAAAGAAGAGCTTAAGATAAGGTCAGAAGTAGAGGGCATATTAAAGCCACCAAGCATAATCGCATTGTAGTCATAAAAGGAATACCCAGAGCATCATGGTTACAGTTTCTCGTAAAGCAGTGCTATTCAAACCTGCCCCCTTAAGGGGTGGGGGCAGCCTAGAGGTGGGGGGAAGGCAGCGTCGCGATCCAGGGGGCTGCGAGGGCTTGGGTGCACTTACCCAAGCCTCCTGCAGCCTCCCCGGGGTGCAGGGAGCCCAGTGCAACTCCTGGCAGGGCTCCCCGCGGCAGGGAAAGTGGATGCAGAGTGATCGCGCAGCATATGTTGCATATGCCAGTACATCCAATTCTGATATGTCACAAATATCTTCCCATATATACACTCCAATCTGTATTTTCCCAATGCATTTCAATAGGTTTTGACTAGTGACAACATATTCATAAAAATACCTTTTAAATTTCTCAAGGGTGAGGAAAAGAACACAAATCACCCTGCTATTTACACTTGAATTAGGACCTCCATCCTATTTTAGAGTAGATAAATTAAATATGACCCTTCCCTGCAAAATAAAGCTAGGTTAGGTCCTCTGAATCTAGTGTTGTTCTTTCTAAATACAATTCCATGCTCCTGTTCCTCAAAATCTGGAAACTCACTGGAATCTAGAGGCCAAATTACACACTATGTTAAATGTGCAGTTTGCCATTCATCTTTTATTTTCCAATGGACCTCATCTTTTATTTTTCAATCTGTGATGGACCTCAATCAAGATCAGGACCATAATAGATGAAAAGGGGGCATTTAACCCTTTTTTCATGCACTGTGGTGTAACTTGATTATGTTCACAGATTTCAAACATTAAGGTCTCAGCAGCTGAATTGGAAAACGTTTTAGAGGAGGACAGCATATGGAATAAGGGTGTCACACTCAGTTGTGTGTGTGTGTGTGTGTGTGTGTGTGTGTGAGAGAGAGAGAGAGAGAGATTCAATCACATGTCAGTACTGTCAAGCAACATGGCAAATGTGTGTTGTAATTTGACAAGTGTTTTAACATAATGTCTACAAAAGAGCAAGAAGAGTTTTATTTGTACAAAGGTCATATGTGGATAGACAAGGAGCAGTCATACCTTTTTAGGAAAAAGGTTTACTTTTTTTTTTTTCCTGAAAACAGCCTCCACACACATTTGAATACAATTTCCTATTTGGTTATCTGCAGAAAGCCCTTTATTTCCAAATACTTGTAGTCCTACAAATTCTGCTACAAACGTGACTTGCAGCCAGTGAAAAAATTATGGCAAGATGACCTGAAGACTGGCCACATCAGACTGACTGACTACCTTCAGCCTAACACCCTGGAAGGATAATAGCAGGACAGAACACATTCCCATCCAGCAGTTTTCAGAATCAATTAGAAGTCAATATTCCTAGTTAAGCGATAGCAGCAGTAGCCTGATTCTTGCTGCTCAGGAGCTCTTGCATAGGGGAACAAATCTGGATGCTATGCAGAAGTCCCAAGACCATTAAGGCACACACCAGGAGTTGGCTGAGTGCTTTTCTTTCAGGTTGCTCACTTCCAAATAGGTCAGTCCCGACAGTGACACACTGCAACATAATGTAACATAGGCCACAATGTAGGCCATAGGTTGCCCAACCCAGAGACAGCAGCAAAGGGTAATGGATAATTGGGAGTCACATATACAGTAATACCTTCTCAAAGGTCTAAACAGAATTGTAGCCCTCGTCTTGATTCTCTCCACCTGCCTCCATTTTTCTCTTAACAAAAAGAAGCATCACTGTATTTATAAGCCTGAATGGAGAAGGCTATGAGTGAAGACTGGAAGCATAACATGAAAGGAAGATATCCAAATCACAAAGAACAACAACTGACTATTTATTACACTCCAGGTATTTAATGCACTCCTCAATTTAATGGACTATTGGAAGGATAAGAGTGTTCATTAATACCAAAAGTCTGTTAAATCAGTGTATTTAGGTCAACTGAGATGTGCATACACAAAACATATCAACTTACTCAATACCTGGATTCTTATACTACTCTTCCAATCACAACATTATGTTTTAATGAAGCATTATGAATACAAATGTCTAGACCAGGGGTGTTAAAAACAAGCCCATGGGCCAAATGTGGCCCCTGGAAGCAATTTATCAGGCCCCCATTATAACTGGGCTCTCTCATATCTTGAAAATATGCACAAGATTTGCACATTTTCTCTTCTGTCATTTGCAGCTAATGAGTTTCTATGTGAGGACAAAGTGCTGATTTCTGGCCATCATTTGCTTAATGATGTCACTTTCTGCTTAATGATGTCACTTCTGAATCTCAGTAGGCACCATGAATGCTAACGTCAGCCTTCTGTATGAAACAGGTTTGACACCCCTGATATTAATACACAGTAGCAGCCTGATCACCTTGCAGGTGGCCAAACCATGGCTCTCCTAACACAACTGCTGGAAACCCAACCCACCTTTGGCCACAAAGTTGCTTTGTTCTTGGATATTAGTGCACACAGTACTGAAGTATTGAGAGGCTCCTGTTCGTGCCCATTTGTCCCAAAACATACAAGACATAGTTTCAATGACAGCTTTATTTCAAAAATAAACAGCAAGATAAATACCATGGAATGAGCAAAGGATTAAAGCCCACATCCCCTAAGTCATGTCCAAATCCAGATTGAGCCCCCGCCAGCTTCTGCTGAGAAACAGAACAAGCATATCAGCTTGCCTCTTGCCCATGGGTGTAATACCCAAACATAACTTCTTTCAAGCATAATTAATAACCTACATTTACCTGATATGGTTACTACAGTCTGTCTCACCTCCTCAGATGCCTTCCCTCTAATAA
Organism: Tiliqua scincoides; assembly: GCF_035046505.1. Lineage (NCBI taxonomy): Eukaryota > Metazoa > Chordata > Lepidosauria > Squamata > Scincidae > Tiliqua > Tiliqua scincoides. The sequence goes on from NC_089824.1 coordinate 144,708,784, forward strand.
TTACTCATTCTCATGTCATTTTCAGAGCGCTTTTCTAAACTGTTAAAATGTCACTGATAAATATTTTCAGTGTAAAAAACCCACAGCCTTTAATACGCCATTTGACAAAGACTGACTTATGGTCAGTGGTGCCACCTGGGTTTGCATCACCTGGTGCAGGCCAACGCGTCACCCCCATGATGAACCCCCTCACATGCAGTAAGTGGGACAATGCCACAGTGTGCGTGTGGTGATGCATCATTGCCCTGCCCCACTGGTTTTTGGCTATAATTTTTGGAAGAATAGACATATTTCAATGTGATTTGTTTCACTGCATTCTGCATAAAATTATGCATCAAATGATATATAACATTTTGGCATTATTTGAAAGTACCAAAATTTTAAAAATTTTGACCAGTAGTGGTGTCACACACACCCCACTCCCATGCGCATTATCCGGTGAGGCCTGCACCCTGCCCAGCAATGTCACTGGTTATGGTAACCCCAATCTTCCAGTTCCTCACTGCACACTTGTAGAGCACATGCTTTGCATGCAGAAGGCCCCAGCTTCTATCCATAGTGACTCCAAGCTGACCTGGGAAAGCATACCTTCCTAAAAACCTGGAAAGCTTTTTCCAGTTCATGTGGACAATACTGAGCTAGATGAACAGCTCAGCTAGATACTGAGCTAGATGAGCTAGATGAACAGCTAGATGAACAGAATACTGAGCTAGATGAACAGCATAAGGCAGCTTCTGGTATAAGTTATGTGACTCTGGCACGAGTGCTTTGAGGATCGCAATCGTTGAGTATTTTAAGGGTCACCAAATAGCAAGCGCCAAAGAGCTGCTCATAAACAAGCAGTTTTTAAGATGATAAATAGCAAATTGCCAAGCATTATGCTAGTAATTTCCAAAGTATTTAGTATATCAATCATTGCTAGAAACACATTATTTTAAAGGCAGCACACCTCTCTAAAAGGGCTTTATAGATGTTCAATAAGTCACTCATAATGAAGCAGTCTTTAGATTTTAGCAAATGCCGTAAATTCATTTGTAAAGTAGTTATTGATCAACTGCTTAATGAACAATTCATATACATACAGTTCCCATTCTTAGAAAATTGTTGACCATGGGAATAGGTAGCTTTTAATATAAAATGTTGCACAAGCAACTACAAGCACATTACTAACCTACTCAAGAAGTTAAACCCAGTATATGATTAAACATTTATTCCAAAGTACACATTAACAGATGCAATGTTAAGGTTACGACAATAACAAATATGTTCATGCTGTGAAAACAGTGTACCTAAGTATTCAGTCTAGGAATGAGGTGTTCTAAATCTTCACTGCCTTACACTTGCATCCATAGAGATTAAGGGCGCAATCCTAACCCCTTATGTCAGTGCTTTCCAGCGGTGGCACAGCGGTCCCAATGGGACATGTGCTGCATCCTGCAGTTGGGTGTCACTCACGGAGGCCTCCTGAAAGTAAGGGAATGTTTGTTCCCTTACCTCGGAGCTGCATTGCCCTTATGTCAGTGCTGGAAAGCACTAACATAAGGGCTTAGGATTGCGTCCTAAGGGTCCAATTCTTTCCAACTTTCTAGTACTGAAGCAACTGTGCCATCAGGGTGTGTACTGCATTCAGTAATGGGAGGGGAGCCATGGAGGCCTCCTGAAGGTTACCACTGTAGTTCTTGACCTATCTATTTTTTGTCTTCCCCTTCTCGGACATGACCTTTAGCCTTGGTCTTCTCTATTACTGGGAATCCTCCTCTCCAAATGCCCCGTTTCCTTCCTCAGTCTACTGCCTCCTCATTTCTTAGTCCAATGCTTCTTCTACCCCTCTTGTCAGCCCTTCTGCTTGCCCTGATGCTCTGTCACATTGGGGAATCCCAGTCAACTATTGCCACAAAATCCTTCAAAATATTACAATATTTACTGAAGGGATGTTGTGGCAGTAACTGACTGAGGGCCCGATGCTGATCTCGGTGTGCCGGCTCACTGCGGTGCACGCTGTTACAGCATGTTTGCAAGCCGTACTATGGGCCTGGCGCTAGAGCTAGCCCAGCGCAAGCCCATGCTTGGCCAGCTCTGGCACTAGGCCCGTGGTCCACCGCCTAATGCTCCATGAGAAGCAGCTGCCTAGCACACTCAGGATCCCGCAGTAACCATTTTGGCACCGTGGCACCCTGCATGCCAGGCAGCTCAGGATTGGAATGCCCATTGCCCCAGTGTGACAGAGGGCCGGGGCAAGTCAAGTCAAGTCATTATAATTCTGATTTTTACCTCACCCCTCGAATACAAAGAATTTAAAGCCCAGTCTTCTTGTTAAAGGCTCTATTTGTTTTACCTATTTTGTAGTGTTGAAATGTGTTCCAGTTTGTATAAATCTCCCAGCCTGTTTGCAAAAGCCTCCACACAGAGTATTCATTTGTTCTGAATACCAAAACACTCTGCTATAGTTTGTGCTTAAGACCTGAACCATCTTCTTTCTGTTTCCATTTAAATTGGATTTTGTTCCTCCTGAGAGCAAGTTGTATTTTAAAAAGAAACATCGGGACATGAACCACCTCCTAACTCTTTCATGGCTGGTACAATGCATAAAAAGCAAAATGGTGTCTTATATACATATATTTTTACATCCCTATTCTGGAAAGCAACTGCTGAGCTCTTCCTGAAGTATAACAATCCCTATCCATGAATAATTTTGCATAGCAATTTCCAGTTAGTGTGACATTCTTCCTCTTTCCTACAAAGACAAATATTTTAAAGAGAGGAAAAAATCTTCTGCATTTCAGCAATACTGTGAAAGGAACATTTATTTTACAAGAAATAAGAGGCTCTCTTACATGCAGGAAACTGAGTTGACTCCATGCAAACAAAACTAAAGCTAACCTTGACAATAGGAACCTGAGTATACAAACACACACACAGATGCCTCAAGGAATAAAAAAATATTTCAAACTGTGGAGAATTTGCAATACAATTCTACTGATGTTTACATCAACTTGAGTATTTTCAATAAAAAACTGCAGGTTGGGGAATAAAAAAAAACATAAAGCCAGGAGACCTGGACAAGATCTACAGCTCCATGGAAGAGTGTATGACTTGTCCTTGGTTCAATCTCTGATGTCAAGGACTGCTTGAAGAGCCACTTCCAAACAGATCAGACTCAACTACAGTAGTCCCCAAACTGTGCACCATAGCTCTTTGGGGATCTGCGGAATCCTTGTGAAAAACCTGCCACCCTATACAATCCTCCCTATAAGGACTGTAGCCCTTATGGGGAGCTACAACCAATGGCCCAGTAGGTCAAGGGAGCCATCAGTCAAAAAAGTTTGGGAACTACTGCTCTATTGGGTTAGATGGCCCAATGGTCTAACTCAAGACAAGATAGCTTAAGTATTCAAACAGGTTCAGAAGTCAGGTAGACGGGAGGGAGATTGCAGTTACTAGATGGAGATTTTTTTAAGGGCAATCTCCAAGTCTATGTATATACGTGGACCAAAGACAAATAAATATCAATTTATACATGTTGGCTCTGTTTCTTACTTGCTCTAAAAGGAAGAGAAAAATCACCAAAGGATACACCCTTTACAATAACCACTAAAAGGGAACAGGTGCAATATCACTGCAGAGGATTAGATGCTGTCCTCTTCTGGTAAATGCAACTCAGTGTTGCTATTCCCCAGCACACACCTGTGTTGACCTACCTATATAGAAATAAGTCTTGCAAGTCAATGCATTCTCCCCATCTTTCCTTTCCATGCCATGTAAAGCAACCAGAAGGCAGAACTGCTGAATGTGAACAGCCTTTCATTAAAGGCCCAATCCTATACTTTCTCCCACCATAGCATGCAGCCAAGCCAAAACAGGGTGCACTGCTTGTTATGGTAGGGGGCCAAATAGGAGGCTTGGGGGTAAGGGAAATATTTTCCCCTAACCCCCCCCCCCAAGTCCCTTGACTGCCAATGGGTTTACCTGGTGCAAGTCTGGGGCAGGGGCATGTCTGCTTGCTCAGGAGGGGTAACATCCAACACAAGTTGTCCATATGGCACCTCCTCCTGCTTCTGACATGCCCTTGGTCCTCCTTCCCCTCTTATTTAACTTGGACGTATCAGTAACTACATTTGCTTTTTGGCCTCATTTATCATGTAATGGAACAGCACTTGCATTCACACCTTTAAATGCCAGAAGATTTATGAGCATTTATCTAAAGTTATTTATTACTTCTGTGACTACGCTTGCTGTTTATTCTGTGACTACTGTATTTTTATTTTCCCTTCCACCCACTATCTCTTCCTGGAGCCTGCTGGCGAAGACTTTGGAGATGAAAGGGAGTTAACTAGGCCATCAAACAAATGCAAAGTTCTACCCTGAGTCCTTTAAGGAATGGAATTCTGCAAGAGTGGGGAGAAGAGAGATTCAGACAAATGTCTGCAGTGGACTACAAGTGGATGAAGCCTGACATACAGCCCAATCCCATTGATGGGCTCCACTCCTGGAAATAGTGTTTGTTTCAGCGAGGACTGCACATCACAAGATACACAGTTCTCCCACACATCTTCTCAAGTGCCGCCTGAACTAGCCTTGCTGCTGTCAGAAAAGGCCTGTTTGCTTATCCATAAATGACAGCTATAAGACAAGGAACTCGCAGGTAGGAAGTAAGCCAGAAAATACCTGAAGTTGCCTGTCAAGGGTGCAGTTTGTCTCCCGTTTAACACAGATTACCAACTGCAAACAGTGCTCTGGTGTGACCCAAACTCAAAGGGCTTAAGCACGTACTGCAAAAGCGGAACTCGATTTACTTAAGGAGGAAAAACATTGTCTGAGATGTTGCAAGATCAGAGGCCTGGCTTCCAGTAGGGAGAGACAGCTGGATCCAATCACGGATTCATCATCCTCAGTTCTAACAAAGGTCTTATGCATGAGGCATCCCCTTATTCATTGCATTATATTTAAGAAGCATCACGGAAATGGTCTACTGGTAATGAGGTACACACCTCCCTCATGCAAAGTCCCTGTTGTGTAATTACAGTAAGCCATATTCTCTCTATGAGAAAGTTAATCAACCTGAATATGGACTTTAAATGCGGCCCCAGGGAAAATCAAAGCAGCTCAGGCTATGAATCAGTAAGCTGATTCCAGAAGGGGGAAAAAAGAAGGTATTCTCTACACTCACAAGGTTCCACCATCTGATTTCAGAAAGCAAAACAGCGGAGAGAGAAAGAGGGCTTCACACCCAGCGAATGGAACAGCATGTTAATTCAGATGTTTGAATTGATAAACTGTAACAGATTTTCCTAGCTCTGTAGCATCACATATACTTGGAATTGTATATGGGCAGCAGTTTGCTGGGGAAGAAAGCACTTGGTTATGCTTACAATGAATGAAGCTGTTAGGAATAGAGTCAGGATAAAGCTCTACCTGCCTGCTAAAAGTTTTGTTGTTTTAACTGAACATGCATGTTTAGGCAATGGGGTCATGCGTGGTAGTTCTTTTCAGTAAAGCCTTTTTCAGATTCCTTCCCTGCTCTTTCCCAAAGATTAAAGGGAGATTACAGCACATCCCTCTTACTCTATCCTCATGGCCACCTTACAAGGTGTAACAAGACAAGAAAGAGAATTGCAAGGCCAAAGACCTTTGTGGGTGAGTTGGAATTTGAAACTGCTTGGATCCAAACTCAGCCCTATCAACTGCATAACACTAGCTCCCCACATGCTTTTTATCACAATCTTATTAAGCTCGACAGAGGCACTTTGTTCAGGAATAGGGCAGCCATCTGTAGATTCCAGAATGCTACTGCCTTTCCCCAGGAGCTGGTGTAGCCAGGCCTTGCCCAAGGTGATCCAAATCCAATTTCACAGCTCAACATCACTGCCAGGGTTTGTACACAACTGTCTCAATTCCAACTGCATTGCTGTCACTACTACCTTACTTCATCTTCTCTGCTGCTGCTGCAGAGACAAAGGAGTGAAGGAAGGATGGATCAGGTCCAGGAAGGGGGTTCAGTGGCGGCAGCAGCCACCGAATACTAGCCCCCGTTCCAGACCTGATCCTGTGTCATGGGTCCATGTGGACCCTCCACATCATGAAGCTTACCCCTGGGTAAGGAAAGTAATGTTCCCTTATAAGAGGAGACATCCACAACTGCCCCTGCAGGAGTGGTGGCCAATTTTATGTCGGTGCATCGGTGGGGGAGGGAAGCATAGGATAGGGTTGCAGTTAGTTTGCATACAGTGAGATTTGAACCAGGAACTTTACACCTCACATGTAGCCACAATGCTACACCACAGATGGCAGCCAGAGAAAGCAATCTATGCGTATGCCCCAGAATCCACTCAAAAATCCGCTTCATCACACAGGGATTTCACAATAGACACGTCAATGTGGAAACGTTCCCTGAAGGGCAGGAAATTGACTCTACCACTCTAAGTAATGACTTTTAACCAGCCATCTTTCAGAATTTGAACAGATTTTTTTTTCAAAAGAAGATTTGAGACTAAACTCATTTTTTGACAGCAGTGTGTCTTAGCTGAGAGCACAAGACAGACAAATGTATCTCAGTTCAGCAGACCCTAGGCTGAATGTTGTAGGGTTACTAATAAAATCCTAATTGGCATTTTGCAGGGCTGGGAACCACTTAATACAGATAACTTGATTTGGGGTTTGTGCTGAAAGTATGCCTACTTGCATTTGTCTGGCAAAGAATTATGGCACAAAAATGCTGTGAACTCCAACAGACAAGATGATGCAAGTGTTAAGTGTGTTTCATATTCCATCTATACAAAAAAGCAAATCCATAAATTATCTTGTTTACTGCAGAATCGGAACTGGCTTAGGCTCTTTATATTCCACCGATTGAAGTTCTGAAGCCTCCAACATTTTTGGTAAACACAAAATCTCTTTACACCTGTCAAGCAGCAGCTTCTAAGTAACAGTAATTGGATTTCCTACTAATTAGCGCAGTTTCTCCAGCCTTTTAAAATGTGAAAACAGATCTACCCCAGATGTTAAAGATGCTTCCATATAATAGGATTCTTTGAGGAGAGCATCTCCAGGAGGACTTTATTCAGACTCCTAATTCTGAAACAGATGACAGGAACAAAGTTAAGAAGTAGATTGCTCATCTGCTTCATCATCTTGGGATAAAAATTTGTCCTACATCAAGAAGCTGAAGTAGCAGGTGAAACCCATTATACATATCCATATAAAGACCCATGGCAGCTGGAGAGGTATTCCAGTAGTTTAAAAAAAATGAATAAATTCCAGCTTTGAACTTCATTATCAGTTATCACAGAGACTCCAGAAGGAAGTCATAGCCACAAACCACTTTTATTAAAAAAAATTGTGATATTAATTATGGATTTTTTGAAGCCAGAGTTTCAAACCATATGTTCCTTTCAACTTCCTAGGCTACAGTGCTTTGAACCTACCATTACACTTCAAAGAAACAACATCAGCTAAATTAAATTATTTCCTCCTGTATTCTCACACAGAGAATGACACCTTTTATATTTCATTACCTTCTTTTGTGGTCTGAAAGGGAAAGGGTATTTTAAAACGAAAACAATTACAGGAGACAGCAACTTACATGTATATTAATGAATGAACCACCATAGTGAGACTTGGGCCTTTAATCAAAAGAAGCCACCAGTTGAAGGATGTGATGCTCTGGGTGGGCATCAGGCTACAGGATTTACTGTATCTTGAATGGCTACAGGTGCGGGCCTCAGTTGCCCCAATGTGGCATCTGGGTCTTAAAACAGGGAAAGGGGATGACTATCCTCTTACCTTGAGGAGCCCACCAGCATTGCAACTTCCCCTATGGGATGTAGCAGAGTCAGTACTAGCACTGCTGCATCAGTGTGGGGAAGGTTGGATAGGATTGGGCTGCTAAGCTGTCTGCTTTCAAATATGCAATCAAAGCTTTGATTTAGTGAGTTTTCTCTTGAGTTACCCTGGGTACCCTCTTTGTTTGATTATTTTATGTTCCTGCTTCTGTTCTGATTGTTTGATTCATTGCTAACTGGTTGTTTTAATCACTGTTGTCAAATAACTTTTAATAACTTTTTTTGTAAGCTGCCTTGGTGGTCCTTTTATTGAGGCCAAAAGGTGGCTTAAAAATATTTTAAAAATAAATAAATTTTTGCATCTGTGCATGTTTCTGTGTTTAGATTTCTGTTTATTCTGAGTAAGTTCCCCTGAATTTAGTGGGGCTCACTCCTGTGTAAACAGGCACAGGACTTCAGCCTTAATCAGGATCTCTCCCTTCTGAAAGACAAGAAAAGTTCTCGCCAATTAAAACAGTAGTCTAGTTATAATGGATGTACAGCCCTTTGATACTAAACACTGAAAGTTTTCTTTGGAGAGAAAGCAAGTGCTCCTATTAGCTCAGAGAGCAGCTCCAGCCATTGAAACTGTTCATGATTAAAGCAAAAGTGTTTGAGAAACTTGTGAGCAGTGCACATACCCCTCCAAGTAGCTGTCACATGTTTAGGAAGAACATAAATGATGGTCCTGTTCACAAGCTGCCAAACAAACTTTCTTTTTGGCATTAGAAAACATTTGTTTTCTTTTGACAAATGATTTGTGTAGCAATTGGTATAATGACACACAGTGAACTTAAGTTTGGGCGGTGTGTGTTTCCTGTGCAAGATATTTCTTGGGCTCTGTCTAAACTACTGATGTGCTTTCCACTTGGGAGATATATTTTCATAAATGGATTATGCTTGCCCATGACTGCTCTCTGGCGCCATTCAAGCAATGCTCCACAAGACACTTTTCAGATAAAGCTGGAGTGATATGTGTTAACACAGCCATTAGGAGGGCATGGCCAGTTACAATTCCTTGCACTGGGATGCATCACTGGCATGCCCCAGGCCTTGTTGACAACAGGGGGAAAAAGACGCATTGCCAGGCTTTGGAAACAGAGTCAAAGACACAGTCAAAGACAAACCATTTCATTTTCTCTTTTGGTTTTTACTGTCAACACTTTCAGGCTTTTCTTGAAAGGAGCCATGCTCCCTTTCCTCAGATCCATGACCTGCTGGGCATATAGGGTGACCCACAAAGCAGAGTTTGATCTTCACTGCAGGGCTATTCCCAATGCTGTTGTGAGACATCAACGAAGTTTTCAAAATTGAAGATGAGGGGTGGAATAAGCGAAATAGCAAGAGGACTGGCAGGTAAGACAGCTCTGAACATTAGTATTAAAAATGGAATCACTGCTGCTCATTGCTCAAAGTGCAAAAAAAGTGACTCTGGGAAATATGCTTGTTGCTGACAGAAGAAAAATGCAATGAATTTTCTGGATTATCTACAAGTTTATTTGCACAAGCAATTGTTTGTCACCATCAGTGCAAAGTGCACCAGCAAAGTAAATTGGATTCAGCTAGGATTCAAATAACTGACTTATTGAATGCTATGAAGAAAAAAAAATCAGACCTTGATGTACCATATAAACTGTCCTGCACAGTGACCCAATTATTCTGAAACTATTAACACCAACATTTAGAGATTATCACTTTAGTTTCAACCAGTTCCTCTGACTTGTTTCTAAGTACTTGAGCAAAGAATGTGTCACCACAGCTCTACTAAAAGGAACCAGTTCGAAAGTGGGTCATGGGGTTGAAAATTAGAAGGTTTGATATAAGTTATAGGCTCATACTGTATTTAAGTTTGAACACGGTAAAGTCATAAGATGATTATCATCAAAGTACTGATTGATTTTGATATATAAGAATAAGATGGAAACACACAAAAGAACCCTGGGCACTCTCAACACTTACACAGATTCATTAATCCACAGATCACTTACCATTCTATGAACTTACCATTCTATGAACTTACCATTCTATGAACTATGGCCACATCACTCCCACAACAATATGCAACACCTCTTCTACTTATTTTGCCACCACTTGAAGTCATTCCTGTTTCCATCAGGTTTTTGACCTGTTCTCAGGTTGATTTTTTTGCTCCTCTCTGAAATGTATTTTCTTAGTGGTCTGCTAGCTTTACTGTCCTGATAGTTATCTGATCTGTGTTGTTTCTGTTTTTTGTTTTAATCTATTTGCATATGCTGCCTTGAACATTTTGTCTGAAGTGCAAAGGAAGAGTACAGACTTCCAGATGGGGTAGGATGGTTACACTTTGTTCCCTCACTATTGGGGTGTGTGTGTGTGTGGCAATTTCACACAGCATTGTCATCCATCCATTGTCCACCCACATATTCTTTTTTTCAGGAAAGGTACAGAAAGAAGCCTGACTGACTGAGGGGAGTAGTGTCTAGTGGTTAATACACATGGACCCCTTTCTGCTCTCTGTCTTCTCTTTTTAGGGGCAAGCAGCTGGATGGGGAAGGAACTGGTAGTTTTGTCCACTGCCACTATCCCACACTAAGGAGGCCAGGCAGAAGAGAGGCCATCTAGGAAAAAAAAAACCCTTCCCAGCAGAACACAGAAACCCAGGTGTTCCTTTTTAAAGAACACAGTAGCATCTGAGAGAGAACAAACATGACAACCCAATGGACTGCATGTGAACATGGACAAGACAGGCAAAGAGTCAAAATGTAATCAGTTTGTTAAAAATCCAGAAGAAAAAGAATTAAACCAATTCTTTGGGGGAGGGGATAGGAAAAATAGAGAGAGGGACTGATGAAAAATCCCTTAACTTGGCTAGATGCACACAGAGAATAAGCTTGTCCAAATTAGATATAGTAACTAGGGTGCTACCCAGCAGACGGAGCTAGGGTGCTACTCAAGAGCAGAACATACAAAAACTCACTGTCAACACATAGCAAAACCGGTGAAGTTTGCAGGCTAATTTGTTGCAAAAAGAGCAAAGAAAACAAAAATTAGTTCCCTAAATGCATCTGACCATCGACAATGCTAGAAATATAATCACAAATAACCAACAGAGAAAGTGTGTCAGGAACAACAATCTCAGCAGTACCTACAGCATCATATTGGTTGAGAGGTCAACCTGCTCCCCAAACACCAGTTAAGGACTAAAGAAAAAGAAATGCATCTAGCTAGAAATATAATCTCTATTGCTAGCTTCTTACATTGTCCCAGGAGCCCTGGTCCCTTACCTTACTGGAGAGTGAATGAGTGGGTGGGCCTTACAGGGATCAACAATAGATATCACAGCAAACCAGGCAGAAAAACACCTGAGAATCCTTGTACTTGAACTTAAGTAACCTAGGTGTGATGATGACATACAGTTACCTGATTGGAAGAATGGAGTCCAACTGGCCTCTCCATCCCATCCTTTTACCTAGATCAGTGTTTCTCAATGTTTGTCCCCTGCCGTACCACTTTGCATGGTCCACATATTGGAAGTGCCACTGGAAGTAACATCTGACATCGTTGCTAGTTACTTCAGGGTTGGGTAGATGTGACACAAGTAAGAGGCTCAGAGTGGACAGGAGAGCTTTACTGAGCACGCAAAAAGCATGCTTTGGAGTTCTGCCCACCAGGCCAAGCCTCCTATTGTCATTTATCACATCACGATGCTTGTCTCACTGGTGTCTGGAGGTCTCACAAATACCACCAGACATCACCTCAAGTACTACTGGTGGTACCTGTACTACTGGTTAAGAAACACCAACCTAGATAGGCAAGTTTGGCTGCCCAATTTGTAGGCTCATGCCAATCTCAGGAATAGAGAATAGGCCAAAAAAAAAGGCATTCTTTGTACTTGTTGATTACTATCACTATCATTAACAGGCACAGGGAACAATCCTAACCCCTTATGTTAGTGCTTTCCATCACTGACATAAGGGCAATGCAACTCTGAGGTAAGGCAACAAGTATTTCTTTACTTTGAAGAGGCCTCCGTGCAACTGCAGGATGCAGCACACATCCCATTGGCACCGCCATGCCAGTGCTGGAAAGTACTGCAATAAGGGGTTAGGAATGTGCCCATAATCTGTTAATAATGACAACAGTGATAAAGCAGGGCAGAGACCACATGTGCAGACTGTTCTAGTTTTCCTTTTCCACTTTTCTTTGAAAGAAGCATGCCTAGATACACCAGACCACAAGAAAACCAGAAAAAGTAATGGTTCATCTGTATGGTTCAAAAGTAATGGTCCAACCCTTCAAAAGAAGGGTTCATCTGTAATCTGAAAGTATGTTTTGTCTACAACAGTGTGGAAGGAACATTGTAATTCTGCATGTAATCGCAAACCGAACAGCAGTGACAGCTGGTGCTATCAGTGCCCATCTGCAAGTACCCACAGTTTTGAAACAAATCAATAAAAATATTAGCAGAGTTCAAGAAATATGAACAGTCCATAAAAGTTTAGGTCAATGACACTGGCTTAAGACAGCCAATTGCTTAATAGTAATATTGGGTTCTTTGCCTTCTTAATTCTTTATGGCATTCTTGGGGCCTATGCAAAAGCTGAAGGTTCCATATTCATTAGCTTAAAACTATAATATGGAAGTGAGTGGGGAATGACAGAAATTCAAGTTTCTTATATTAAGCACCTAGCTTCAGGATTCTTGCTGAAGTACCTCTAGACAGGAGCCACTTTTTTCCGGCAGTTGAAGATGGACCAGCCCTCTGATAATTTTGGTTCTCCCCTGTTTAGTTTTTCCAGCCTTATAATGTCATGCTTGAAGTTTGGCAACCAGAGCTATACATGGCATTCCAGATCTGACTGGACCATAGATTTACATGGGGCAATATAGTAGCACTCTTACAGCACAATCCTATGTAAGGAGTACGTTCCATTATGTTCAGCGGATGTAGGACTGCAGCCTGATTCTCACCCCTTTCTCAATGACTCTAGCATAGAATCTGCCTTCTTTGCCACTGCCACACACTGCTTGGTGGTGTTTATGCTAATTGGGCCTCTGTTATCTCCAATATACAGGCTTTTGTGGGGTTTCACTGCAAAACAATAGTGACAGTAGGACAAAGCTGAGCATATGCATCATGGGAAACAATGCTTCTGCCATACCACCTTCAAAACTATTTTCTGTGTATTTTCAAGGACATAAAATGGTAACTTCCCATTAGCAAAGAAACACAAGGTGGTGATTCCAGTATCAAAGGTCACACACAACACAATGTTCAGTAGCTTTCAGAAGAAAAGGCAGGAATCATGAGGGGAATCATGAGACCCACTTTCTCATAATTTCCACCTCTTCAGTCTGTCTTCTGACAAAAGCATGTTCTGCAGAAGAGCCAATTCCCCAGAGCCTGCAAACTGCCTTTCTCCTTCATAAATACTATGATAGCATGAGGTAATAAAAGGGCCTTTTTTCCTTTGCAAAAGGGAATGATGAAGGAGTTTCAAGGCAAGGAATGCACAGGAAGAAAAATACATTCTCATAGTTTCACACTTCACAAAAATATAACTGTCATTATTATTATTAAAAATACTCAGGAGTCGTTTTATGGGCCTATTAATACAAGCCTGGGGAGGCTTCACAACCCTATTAGAATGTACAATAACGAGCTCATAAAATGTTCCCTGTCACTCCTTGATACTGGATTAGCCCATCATTCCAGTAATGAAATGCATTTAAATTTAAATACACTCTACAGATAGGAACAGGTACAAAAAGAGTTTTTAATTGATTGGGAGGTGGCAAAAAGCAAGTCAAAGTCTAGTTAGATCTTCTTTTTTCCTATTAGATCATGCAAGAATCATCCACAAGGAAACAAGCTTGAGCTGGCACAGTTGAGTGGCTGGGACTAGGAAACTACAGATTAGAACATCACCAAGGGCATCCCCACCTCCACAAATTCACTAGGTAGTCTTAGGCAAGCCAGCAGGGTGACCAGATACAATGGAGGACACAATGGAAGGCTCAACATTGGAAGGGTTTTAAAAGCTGCACCTGCCAAAATTTCTTCTTCTATACAATGGTTAAAGGTATAGGCATTGTGTCCTCCATTGTATCTGGTTACCCAACAAGCCAGTCCCTCTCAGCCGCACTGCTCCAGCTACAATATGGGTATAGTAATACTGAGGGACCAATCCTATCCAACTTTCTAGCACCAATACAACCCTGAGGAAAGGGATCAAACATTACCTTAAGGAGGCCTCTGTGACTGCCCCCCTCCACCATAGGATACAGTGTATGCCCTTATGGCATGGCTGCATCCGTGCTGGAAAGTTGGTCAGGATTGGGCCCTCAGTTACCTTGCAGGGTTGTTAGGATTACATCAAGATATTACACACGAAGTATTCTACATCCTCAAAAAGCACCTCAGAAATGCTCATTAGAGTTCAAATTAGGACTACATGATACTGACATGTTCAGTCCTGATTTCCTCAGCTCCTACAAACCTAGGAGACTTCCTGGTGTTATTGTACCAGAAAACAGGCCTCCAAAGTCAGTGGGCAGCAAATACTTTTATCAAAGAGCAACTTTGAGAAAAGCATGAAGAATTGTTGCCTACCTGCTGACCTCTCTTTCTCCCAGCTACAGTAAAGCGTTGTCTTATGAGATACGAAATCTAACCTGCACTGTGTTTCCAAGGGTGACCCACCAGATGGCCCTGGGAACTCATAAACTTGATGTCACTAGTGAGGGCCTTCTCCTGTTGCTTATGCCCAATACACAGCATTATAATACTTAACCTTTGCATAGTACTATCTTAGTGTATAAAGTAAGGATTATTATCCCCATGCTGGAGAAAAGTGGCTTGCTTAAGAAAGCAAGTGGTTTGCTTGAGGCTAACTGAGTTTGTGGAAGAGGTGAAACTCAAACCAATGAGTCCTGATTCCCAGTTTACTTGGGCTGCTATCCTATATATACTTCTGTGGGAGTAATGCCCAGACCCTATCCCTCACCATTGGCACCAATGCAGCTGCACAATGGAGGCACACTCTGCTTCCAGTGGTGGGGAGGGTCAATCAGGAGGCTTCTCCAGGTATGCCCCTGGAGTCCAATGGTCTCCTCAGACCTACACCAGTTTGATAGATGACATCACCCCCCCCCCCATAGTGTCTTTTCTAGTGACTTTCACTGGTGTTTTTCTGCATTTTTTTAAAGACTGTGAGCCCTTTAGGGACAGGGAGCCATTTAGTTATTTAATTTTCTCTGTAAACTGCTTTCTGAACTTTTTTGCTGAAAAGCAATATATAAATATTCTTGATTATTATGATGCCCAAGGAGAAAAAAAAAGGGGAGGGACCAGCTGAACACACAGGGATAGGATCCTGATGCATGTCAGTGCCACCAGGATCCATCCCCTCCATCTCCTGGTCTGCTCCCTGCCCACTCCTGATCCACCCTGAAACTCCCCCTGCCCTCCCCCTCCCTGCCCATGGCACACCTCCCCCAGCTCCTTACCATGGCTCAGGGAGCTCCAGCAGCCTGTACTGTGTGCATCTCAGAGCTGGCTGTTTGCAACAATAATCTGGGAATGTGTAATAGTGGGTCTCATTTTGAGACACTGTAAATCATGTAAATCATGCCAGGACATGAATTCCAGTAGTGCACTGCCCATAGGATTGGGCTGTAAGCCTCACTGTCTTGCTTCTGAGTAGTCATGTATAGGATTGCACTGTTAGCTGCTATACTATGCCAGTTCTCATATCTACTAATATATGATCAGTAATCAAATATAATATGTGGTATATGGATTCTGTACACTGAGATTGTATTTAGAGCCAATCATTAACCATGATGAGACCCATCATTCCCTACATTTTTCTAATCACTGAGGGCTGAAAAGTATCAGGATCTGCAACATTAGAGAGGATCTCTAACTATTTTTAAGAGCATCTAGACCTACAGAAAAAAAATCTGGGCATCAAAATAGTCCCCATGTCTCCACAGCAAGAACTATGTATGCTTCCATTGGATACTTAAAACAGAAAACAGGCAGGATCTCTATGGGGTGGTTTCCTTCATGTCCTGAAAGCTCTTTGGACAAGGCATTTGTCTCCCCAGGGTCCAACTGAGAAACTTTGTTTTGAGAATGCCTACATGTTCTTAGAGCAAGTTCTCTAAGTGCACTGGCCCACGTTTGCGCCTCCTTGTGAGTCAGGGAGGTTGGTGCAAGGGCACGCGCTAGTCTCCCTGTGCCAGATCCCCGCCAGCGATGGGTGAGTGCGCACTGGCCTAGGGAGGCTGGTTCAGGGGTTTGGAGAGAACGGGGAGGGGGGGAGACCAGAGCATTCTAGAGCGGTGGAAGGCGAGCAGTAGGCAGGCCCATGCGCAGCCTAGGGTCATAAGAACATAAGAACAGCCCCACTGGATCAGGCCATAGGCCCATCTAGTCCAGCTTCCTGTATCTCACAGCAGCCCACCAAATGCCCCAGGGAGCACACCAGATAACAAGAGACCTCATCCTGGTGTCCTCCCTTGCATCTGGCATTCTGACATAGCCCATTTCTAAAATCAAGAGGTTGCACATACACATCATGGCTTGTAACCCATAATGGATTTTTCCTCCAGAAACTTGTCCAATCCCCTTTTAAAGGCATCCAGGCCAGATGCCATCACCACATCCTGTGGCAAGGAGTTCCACAGACCAACCAAACGCTGAGTAAAGAAATATTTTCTTTTGTCTGTTCTAACTCTCCCAACACTCAATTTTAGTGGATGCCCCCTGGTTCTGGTGTTATGTGAGAGTGTAAAGAGCATCTCTCTATCCACTCTGTCCATCCCCTGCATAATTTTGTATGTCTCAATCATGTCCCCCCTCAGGCGCCCCTTTTCTAGGCTGAAGAGGCCCAAACGCCATAGCCTTTCCTCATAAGGAAGGTGCCCCAGCCCAGTAATCATCTTAGTTGCTCTCTTTTGCACCTTTTCCATTTCCAGTATGCCTTTTTTGAGATGCAGCAACCAGAACTGGACACAATACTCCAGGTGTAGCCTTACCATCGATTTGTACAATGGCATTATATTAGCCATTTTGTTTTCAACACCTTTTCTAATGATCCCAAGCATAGAATTGGTCTTCTTCACTGCCGCCGCACATTGGGTCGACACTTTCACTGAGCTGTCCACCACCACCCCAAGATCTCTCTCCTGATCTGTCACAGACAGCTCAGAACCCATCAGTCTATATGTGAAATTGTGATTTTTTGCCCCAATGTGTATGACCTTACACTTACTGACATTGAAGCACATCTGCCATTTTGCTGCCCATTCTGCCAGTCTGGAGTTATGTTCTTATGTTCCAGGGCCGATGTAGTGGTGCCAATGGGGCATGTGCTACATCCTTTGGTGGGGAGGCAGTCACTGAGGTCTCCTCAAGGTATGGGAACATTTGGACCCTGACCTCAGGGCTGCATTGCAGCTGCACCTGTGCTAGAAATTTGGATAGGATTGGGCCTTCAGTTATGAAGGGATTGCAAAGGGTGAGGGGAATTTTGGTTCTGAGAACACACTTTTTCTTTTCCCTGTGAATGTTCACAAGCACTACCTGTCCTCTTGCTAGAGCCATCTAGGCGCTATGGCTGAGGTATTCAATCTGTGCGCCCTGTCTCCCTAGTGAGGCGTGGCTAGCCTCCAGGGGCGTTGCCAGGCATCTTGGGGAGAGAGGCTGGGCTGGGCTGCTCTGCTGCACGTGCTGCCTGCTGACTTGCTGCTTTTCTGCAGCTGTAAACAAGGTGGGTGGGGCAGTGTGAGACTGGGAGGGGTGTGAAACATGGTGGGGGGAGGCGGAACAGAAAGCTGGCTGGGCAGGCAGAGGTGCCGCATCTCATCATGGAGCTCTCTCCATGTGCAACCTCGCCCCAAGGACTACGTTACCCAGTGTGCCCCTTGCCCTGAGCATTCTGGGAATGGTCAAGGCTGGAGGAGAGAAGAGTGCGGAGGTGCTGCATCTCATCAGCACAGGGGTGCTCCTGGCAGGCTTCAAACTGGGAGGGAAACGTACAGGCAGTGCAGTGCTTTCCTCTGCCCCGGGGGGGGGGGCAAATGCCCCAGCCTGCATCCCTCCGTCTTGCCTGGGGGAACAGGGGTGGCATCTGCATGCTGGGTATATGTGTGTGAGCAGCCCCCATCTACTTTGGGGTGAGTTGTAATCTTGCTGTATGTGGCAGCAATCCTTTCCACACTTTCCTGGGAGTAAGCCCCATTGACTCAAATGGGGCTTACTTCTGAGTAGACCTACATAGGCTTGGGGTCTGTGCCAGCTTAACCCAGGATCTTTACCTTCCCCCCCTTTCAAAAAAGAAAAAAAGCCACTCTTGATGGCTTTGTCTCCAAAAATTGATTAAAAATAAAAATTCCCATTCCTTTTTAGCCATTCCCCTTTTTCCTCCTGCCTCCTTGGGGCTGCTGTGTTGGATGCTATTGTAAGACAAAAGGCACAATCCTAGCTAGGTCTAATCAGAAGTAAGTCCTATTGTGTTCAATGGGACTTACTCCCAGGAAAGTGGGGTTAGGATTCCAGCCAAACAATCTCTGGGTCTCAGAGTTTGCATCAGTTTGCAATTAGCAGATACACACAAAACAAAGTCTTCCTCTCCCCCAGCAGATTCATCACTTCTCCCTCCCTTTCCAAAACCCTCCAGGTGTGCTGCTAACAAACTCAGGGCACAAGCCTAACCAGGTCTACTCAGAAGTAAGTCCTATTTTGTTCAATGGGGCTTACTCTCAGGTAAGTGTGGTTAGGATTTCAGCCTCAGAGTGCTGGCAGCCTTGTTTCTAGTGTATAATTATAACACCTTCATTCCCATTTTGGGGGTGACTGAGGTGAGGTGTTGTAATGGGGAGCCATGGCCAAAGGCTACAAGGATCAGGGGAGGTGTGAGCCGTAAAAGTTCAAGAACCACTGCTCTATGGTAATGAATTATATGGTAATGATTTGCACTAGCTGTGCATTGTGAGATCAACCAAGCAATTTTGTAGCTGTACCTAATCCCAAGAATGACACAGATCTTCCTGCTGCCAAATACAAGGATTACATTGGGCTGCATCTTGCATGGAACTTCCATAAAGAAAATCAAAGTTGACAAAGAATGACTTACTCAAAATTAAATCTGGATAACCATCTCAAGTGCCAGTTTGAAAACCAATAATTAGGGACCACCGAATGCTGTACCAACTCCTTAATGCCAGCTTCTTTCTTGGCATCAGGTACATGGATCAACTGGCAAATGTGACAGAAAGACATTCTGGATTCCAGGTTTAGCTCCTACCAACACAGTTGTCCAGGATCAGAATTCTCACACAATAATCTTAAACTGCACTTATATATTTAAAAAAAAATGCACCAAGCATTAACAGAACAGGAAGTGCCCTGATTTGCAAAAGGAAATGCCAATCTTAGAAAAAAAAAATTCATGAAAAATGTCTTCATTATGTCTAGACCACTGGTTCTCACCCTTTTCAGTCTGGGACCCACTTCCGAGAATCACAGCCTGTCTGGGACCCACTGGAAGTGATGTCATCAACCTGGAAGTGATGTCATGGCAGAAGTGACATCATCAAGCAGGAAGTGACATCACTGTGATGTCAGAGCCGGAAGTTATTTCATCAAACAGGAAGTGACATCACTGTTCTTACCTAGGAATTCAAACTGTAAATGACAAGAGAAAATATTCCAGCTCAGATGCTTTTTCCCTTTCTCCCCCCCCCCACTACTATAGTACCATACAAGAAGTAAGCCCTTCTTACTGCCCATTGTGTTAAGTTGGGAACATCATTTAATCTAGCTTTGTGATATTCTCCAAAAGGAAGGTCCTTAAATCTTATTACTCACTCCCTGGATCTAACCTAGGTCATGGTGCTTTGGAGACAAGGATGCCAGCAGGTGAAACAGTGTTTGGGTAGGCATAGGGCAATGTGGGAGTCAGGGCTCCTGAGTTCACAAAATTAATGACAGGATTCTGAGCTCTGAAAAGGTCTGGTGTTTATATTTAAAAAGCAGTTCTCCATTTCTACTGAATATCTTAATGCTTCCAGGAATAAATATAAAAGTTTAACTACCTGCATCTGTAAAACCACCACCAAGAAGTAGGAAGTTTTAAACATATGCCAGAACTGTCAGCTGGCAACAATAATTGGTGAAAGACCATGGCAGAGCTGTAATTCTCTGAAGATTGAACCAGAGATACAAGCAAGGAGTGAGCCTTGTAAGTGTTGAAATCACTCAGCCGCCAGGACAGCCACCACCATTCCCATCATCAGTAATGCACCCCATTTCACAAGTTACCCTGAAGATTCCAAATGCTTCTCTGCCACACACTCTGACTTTACTTTCAGTCAATTTCACATACAACCCCAAAGATCACCAAAATCATGGAACTGGAAGGTACATAAAAGGTCATCTAGTCCACCCCCTGTCTGTAGCTTCTCAGACATATGCTCAGTGCTTACTTTCAGCCCATTTCACACACAACCCTGAAGATCACCAAAATCATGGAATGACCTACAAGGTCATCTAGTCCAACCCCCTGCTTGCTTCTAGTTTTTTTTAAATGGCACTGCCTGGGTCTATTTGCCCTGTCTCAAAATGGCTCTGCCTGGGTCTACTTGCCCTATCTCAAAATGGCACTGCCTGGGTCTATTTGCCCTGTCTCAAAATGGCTCTGCCTGGGTCTACTTGCCCTATCTCAAAATGGCTCTGCCTGAGTCTACTTGCCCTTTCTCAAAATGGCGCCGCCTGGGTCACTTTGCCCTTTCTCAAAATGGTGCCTTCCAGGTCTACCCTTTTTCAAAATGGCCAAACAGTGGGGTAGTTATATTGGGAGCGCTCGCTTGTCCTGGCCTCTCCACACTCCCTCAGTTTGAGAACCTCTGCTCTAGACAATAGCACGCCAGCTGGGTCTCATCACATAAATAGTGTCAGTTTCTGTAGCAAAATCCATATTTAGCAGCCAACAACATGAAAAAGTTTTTTATAAAAATTTCCTGCTTTTCTTGAAGTATTTGACAATGGATAAGAACATAAGAAAAGTCTTCTGAAACAGGCCAGAGGTCCATATAGTCCAGTATTCTAAATACCTGTATATATTCTGATCCCCACAGTGGCCCACTAGCAGCCTCTGGAAGCTCTCAAGCAGAAAAGAAGGAATACTTTTCTCCTGCCATTGCTCCCCCTGAAACTGGTATACAGAGGCATACCATTGCTGGGCCCAGGCACAGGGCCATCACAACTAGTAACCACTGATAGGCTTATCCTCCATGAATATGTACAATCCCCTTTTAAAGCCATCCAACTGAGTGGTCATCATTATGTTTAGAGGCAATGGATTATGCATCATCCAGCTACTGTGATTGGACAAAGAGGAAAAACAACTTGTTCTACCAGAGAAGACAGTCAGATAAAAGAAATAGTATAGGTATATATACAATGACAATATCATACAACATTCAACTTTCTAAAACACATTTGTCTATCTCTTGCCACAGGTATGCACAGGAATTAAAATGGTGTGGATCTGAGGGGGAAGTTGCCAGCTGCCTACATTTGACCTTTCTAAATCGACAGGTATTTACCTACCTAAATGGAAGTAGAGAAACGTAACACTGGATGTGGCCCATGAATTGGCTGAAGCCTTTCCAGAACCCAGGAGATCACGTAGAACTCCCTTGATATAGGCAAAGAAGTAAGCAGTACACCCTATTCTTGATTATGTATACATGAAGATCCTAAAACTACTGCAAACCTATTAAATTCATATTTAATTATGGATTAGATTTAATTGGCCATTTGCAAGACCAAGGTTGAGAGTGAAACATTTTTCAGTGGAGGAGCAGCTGGACAAAAGAAACCAAAATATTGCCTTCCCAGGTTAACTTATTGGGAAAGGTGAGTACGTATTTATACAATTGGAATGCTAGCATGTACAGCATGCCTGGATCTCACTAAATCCCATTAAAGTAAATGAGACGTAGGTCGCCCAACTTTCTCCGGACAGAGAAATAATCTACAGCTTGAACATGTACAGGCCAAGTTGCTGACCAGAGACGTAATGGGGCAGAAGCAAAGTTCTGGAGCTTCTTGAAATATTTTACCAGAGCCTCTTAGAAGGTTATAGAGACCTTCTTAGATTCCACTCTATATCACTCTCCTAAAATATCCAGGAGGAAGATAAGAGCCACCACTATACCCATACGTTGTTCCTCTTCCCCCCTCCATGATTAGGGACTGCTTCTACAGTTTCCTTTTTCATGTCAACTGGCTTGTCATAAAATTCTGAAAGTTTCATGAAAACTAGTGACAAAGACATCTGTGTCGCACTGCTGGAGAAATTGTGAATTATTTCACTAACAAAATCTCAGATGAGAATCAGCTTAGACAGGAGTCCCTCTTAGAGAGAGAAGCCTAATAACATGTATTCTGTCTATAACAAATGTTTTGTGGCACAAAGCCACCCAGTAAAACACACACTTTCAAACATAATAATTATGATTTTGAAGCAGGCTTTCATTACATTCTTGCAAATATTTGAGGTTGTCAGAACATCTTGAAACAAACAAGAGCCATCCCGATATGCAGGTCCTGAAAATTGCTTTCCCAGTGAGATCGTTTAGCTGGAGAATGCTGGTGCAGCTAATCTCCCTGTATCTCTTCCTCTTTATCTTCACACCTTCTTGTATTAACAAGATTAAACATTAGCCTGGTCAATGCTGTTTGAGTTATACAGTCCCCAACTGTTTGTCATTTTTTTTTCCTCAGTAAAATGGAGTAAAAACACTTGAAAAAGGGTACTATTTTGTATATTTTAAAGGGAATCTTTGTAATTTAGGAGATTTATAGACAGGTTTCTGTGTCCAAAAATGGCATATGAAAAATTAGGAAAGATTAGATCACATAATTTATTCCTGCTAAGAGTCCTTTCCATGAGCTGAGAAGTGAGTAAGGCGTACTTGTGCCTAGTTTATCCTATTTCCATAACATCTGAAAACTTCTTATAACAGTTCAGAAGTAGCTCTGGTGACTCTCTCCACATCTTTCCAATAGCCAGACATCCCTGATTCACCCCAGAGAGGGGTGCATTAAACAGAGGATTAGCTAACATGAGTTTTGCCTGTGAGTTACAGGCAAGGAGAGGGTGTGGGAACAAGGGAGGAGTTTTACCATGATCTCCCCAAATTGTGAAAAAAGGTCTCCTAAACTAGTTGCCCCCTACCCCACTTGGCCGAGGGGAAGAAGAGAGTGGCTCGGGGAAGGTTCCACTGCCAGTGTTGGGTCTTGCATCTGTATAGGGCCGTCTCCAGTGAATCAAAGCAAGTGGGCTTGGCTGCAAACTGAGGAAAGGGGGAGCTGAGCATGTGCTTGGGGAGCAACTTGGGCGCCTCGTGCGGAGATCCAAGCTCTCCAGGAGCAGGACCACAAGTTCTGCCCCGGCTGGTCCCAGCAAGAGGAAAGCAAAGGGCTCTGCAGCCGGTGTGCGCCCGGGTGCCAAGGCGCACCCTCCTCTGGGGGATGGAAAGGCATCCTGCCTACACCAGAAGCCCAGGCTGCCCTCTCCCCTTCCTGCCTCGCCTGTACACAGCCCCCCCCCCTTTTCCCTCTCTGGCTCACTAGATCTCCTGCAGTTCTGACAATGCAGGGAAAGAATGGCGGGGAGGGGGAGATGAACCGTGGCCACGTTTCAGAATCTCTAGCCTGGGTCTTCATTGTCTGGGGATGGGTGGTGGTGGGGGGGATCAATGCCCGGAAAGACCTTGATGACGCTTGAGATGCAGTTGGATCACAGTGGCTTTCATGCTTGGGAGCAGCCCTTTTTGGAAACCATCCATTCAAGCAACAGAGAGAGATTTACCTTCAGGACGCAGGCCATGTTCCTTGCTAGCCTTCCTCCCCCCAAAGCAGCGGCAGGAGGGGTCTGCTCAGTGAGTGGCACACGGATCCAGCCTGGGGAGGGAGGCGGGAGGAGGCGCGCGCTGCAGCACTGTGCCTGGTGCCTACATTCCTGCAGATCCAAACCAGGAGCCACGATGCTCCGACCCGTTAGTCATGTTCATGCCCGGTTTGTTCCACCCAGCAGGTTCTGCCACTGGCTGAGCGCCAGCCCCGGACCTCCCCTTCGTCACATGATGCAGGCTCTGCCTGGCCGGGTGGTGCCTTTGCAAGAGACGAGCGGCTGGATGCTTTCCTGCCTGCACGACCCGCCAAGGCAACTCCAAGAGGGGGTTTGCAAAGCAGCAACCTCCCCCCCCCACCACCACCCCAGGCAGCTGCTCAGTAAAATCAGGGTGACCAGATGTCATAACTTCAAAAGTAGGACCCCAAAATGTAGGGCAGCCAAGAAAAATGTAGGGCACAACTAAAGAAAAGCTAAAAACACTCCTATGTTTTTGCACTCCTGTGTTTATTTCAGGTGGTTAATTTAAACTTAAGAATAAGCAATACAGTGTTTGAAACAATATATTACACATGATTACAAGAAGGCTCTGCGCTGCCTGCTCACAGGGAAAAGGAGGACACTGACGTTCTTTTCCAGGAGGACATGTCCTGGAAAAAGAAGACATCTGGTCACCCTGATTAAAGTACAATGTGGGACACAATGGCTGACCTCATCACCCCGCATCCTTGGGTTCATGTTTTATGGCTAATACATTCAAGCTGCTCAAGGCTGGCTGTCACTGGTGTGGTCCTTTATTTGCTCACTTCATGTTCACGTCAACTACATGGTTTTCACTTTCTTAAAGATTTAAGATAATGTTGGGTGGTGGTTGTTTCATGGTTGTGCAAAGCCAATAAGAAACCGGCTTGTGGGCCGTATCCAAGAGCACTCACTCTCTCTCATACACAGCTGAAGGTGGTTCCCATTTCCCAGGGTCTTCTTCAACACAGATCTGCAAGAACAGCCTAAGTGGGGGTGGGGACACTCCCATCCTCCCAGCCACAGTAACAGTAATAGAAAGGAGGTTTCTATCATCACTGTGTCTCTGAAACTGAGATTAGAGTGCCACTTTAGCGGTGGCATCACTAGGGTTGCATCACCCTGAGAGGAAGGCCAGTGTGTCATCCCCATGATGGATTTCCTCCCACGCAGCAGGCGGGCAATGCCCCAGGCAGTGGGCATGGTGGTGTACCATCGTCCCACCCTGCTAGTTTTTTGGCTATAACTTCTGATAAAATCAAGATATTTCAATGCAGTTTGTTTCATGCATTCTGCATGAATTTACACATCAAGTGATATATAACATGGTGGCATTATTTAAAAAATACCAAGATTTAAACATTTTTGACCAGTAGTGGTGTCACCCTCCTGCATGCCTCACCCAGTGCAGTCTGTACCCCCCAGTGATGCCACTACACTTTAGTTCAGTTGTCTCTGACCTCAGGGTTGAGCACTGAAAGAGAAGCCAAGGCCGCCTCTGCTACCAGGGGTCAGGTCAAGGACCTCTCCATTTGGGCTCCAGTAAGAAGAAGGGGGCATGTCTCATCAGACTCACAAATGGAATACTATGGCTGCTACGATGAAACAGTGTGCCAAGCAGAAGGACAATAAGGCTTGCTGGGCCAATTACCAGCAGGATAGTCAGTGGGGGAGGGCATAGAGTTGTCACATGCCTTTTGAACACTTTCACTGGCTCCTGCTGCACATTTTCTAAAATAAGCTGATGTAAGGAAGTCATCTCCACTGCCAATCTTTTCAGGTGGGAGATTGCACCAGGGTTTGAACCTGGGGTCTCCTGGGCATGACATCTGTCTTATTCTACTGTGCTAGGACTTCTCAAGCAACCTGCTTGGCCCTATTGGGTATGGCTGGATCAGTACACTGATACCTGGGTGGGTGGCAAACATTATGTATATTTTTTTTCCTGTCTGCTGCTGTGCAGGCTGGTGGTCAGACCAGTGCTCTGAAAAGTCAGATTTAGTTGCAACTTTTTAGTTGTTCTTCCTCTGACAGACATGTTGTTGTTCAGTCTTGCAAAAAATGAACTTGGCCTTAATCCTACCATTTTATCTGCCTAGGCTCAGATCTGGCTCCCAAAGCTCTGTGCAGGGAGCTAATGGGGATGGCTCCCATCAATGCACAGCTGCGGCTTCCCTTTTTGCTGTTCTAATTCCTGTTCTAATTGGCAAAAGAGTCATTTCCTTCATATGAGGAAACCCTTGCCTTGGAGATATTTGGGTTGCTGTTACACATGCTTCCTTCCCTCCAAGAAGGCTCTTTTTCTCCCTTCCGTTGTATATAATGGTTATTAGCCATGTGTGCAGGTGCACATAGGTGGAATAGCACAGCCCAAACCACAGAGCCTTAGCAACTTTCGGTTTCAGGCCACTTCCTGTCAGTGCCACATGCTGTAGAAGGCACAGTGGCATTTTTTGGTTGAGTGAGTTGTGCGCTGTATATTTATAGGATGTGGTTCTATTATACAAGCATGTCCTCATTGACATGAACAGATAA
This sequence comes from Tiliqua scincoides, assembly GCF_035046505.1. Taxonomy (NCBI): domain Eukaryota; kingdom Metazoa; phylum Chordata; class Lepidosauria; order Squamata; family Scincidae; genus Tiliqua; species Tiliqua scincoides. The sequence continues at coordinate 144,735,068 of NC_089824.1, forward strand.
CCTGCATGCCATGGATTCTGGAGGAGTGACTATGGGTACTTTGGTGCTTCTCTCTGTCTCAGCTGTTGTGCTGAGTGTGCATTGCATAGGATTTCAATCAAATTATATTTTTTCACTTTTTTATACTATTCTACCTCCAAGGAGCTCAAGGTGGTGTACGTAGTTCCTTCTCTTCTTTTATCCTCACAACAACCCTGTGAGGAAGGTTAACAGCCCAATCCTGAGCTGCCCGGGGTGCAGAACTGCAGTGGCTGCTGCCACAACCTGCATACTCCAGGAAGCCGCCGGTGGCTCCTCAGGAGAAGGGGATTTCCGTCCCCTTCCCCCGGATAAAGAGAGTAGCCCCACAATGGGGCTATGATTCACTGCCAACCAAAAGGTCAGCAGTGAATCAAGAACCCCCCTGTCAGGTGGTAAGCCTAACTCCCTCCCTCCCTGCTCCAATTGTTACGCATTAACAATAACAGAGCTGAAATTCAAGAGCTAACATTACAAAATTAAAAATGTAGTTTCTATAAGGTGCTCTGGGAGCTATAGCCTTGTTAACTATTTTGCATGGAGAGTACTGAAACAATATAAAAATAAGGAGCAGTAAAACCTTCATAAACAAGTAAATCACAACAACCCCACCTGAGCCAGAGTAAACACTGGTTTTATTGAGGGGGTTCAGACAGAGCTGTGCTACTCAGACAAAGACACTATTGTCCATTTTCCCTGATAATTTTTCTTTAATTAAAAAACCAGTTTGCAAAGCTCTTCAGGGTGTTGTAGATCCAACAGTTGGGGTTTTGTTTTACTCTCCATAAACACTAATGGAAACTATTTGTAGCTTTATTAGTGTCCTTTTACTGAAATTTAATAAGATCCCTAAAGGCATTTGTAAGCCCAGCTATCTTCCTAGAAACTCATTACAAGTTCTTAAAAAAAAATTAAAAACAAACAAAATCCCTCAAATAAAATAGTTGTAAAATATGGAAAGTAAATCCAGGGATTTTTGTTTTTACTCATTTCCAAAACACATCATGTACTTTGGGGTTTTCATTCAATAATTTTACTATTTTCATTATGCTTTGAATATATATTTGAAAAGACTTATATGTATGTGGGAGAGAGTTGTCCCATATTTGCAGATGATTGTGCCTCAAGGGGACTAAACTCAGAGTCTAACACATTAAAATAGCTATGGTGATTCATAATATGGCAAAATTTAACCTTGGTCTACAATATCCTACATAACAGCCTGTAACAGCTACATTATATTTAGTTTTGTTCAAACAGAAGATTCTGATTTATGGAACACCATCCATTTCTTCCATCTCTCTGCACTTGGAGTCCCTCCCAACATTGTGTTAGCAGAATGGCTTTTTCCTGCATAGCTCTAGTCATGTCTGAAATCCCCTGCCACATTGGTGGAATCTATAGTGTGACTCCTTCCAACACCACCATTTCCCTAACTCACAGAAAAGAAGCACTAGGGATGGCAGCTGCCTTGAGTCCCCTTTGGTGTGAGAGAAAGAGGGGATAAAAATATATTATAAACAAACAAACCAACAAACTTACTCATTCTGATTGCCAAAGTGCACAACAGTGGCATAGCTTTCACACTGCTGGAACAGGGCTTATGCTGACGGATCACAAGAGGCAGGCAAAAAAAATTAACTATTAAAAGTCCAAGAGAAAAGGAATTAAAGTGAGGGGGAAAGTCAGGTAGAACAAATATAAGCAGACTGATGGAAAATGCCTAAACAGCTGGAAAGCCCAAGCCGGATCAGATGGATACAGTGACCAGTAATACCCAGTGGATGGAGCTGTGATGCTACTCGAGAACACAGCCCACAAGGGCCCCACCCCACCCCCGCACAGCCTGTCACTAAGCCAGAAGTTTGCAAGCTGGCTTGGACTGAAAGTAGCAAAATAAAAATTAATTCCTTGGCATTCTAGCTGGCATTACAGTCCCTCTCCTCCTGTCCCAGGATTCCTGGTCCCTGCACATACTGGAGAGAAGATGGGTTTGCCTCCCGCAAATCAGTGTCAGATAACAAAGACAGAACGTTGGTGAACATTAGAGTTTCCTTGAGCTTGTTCACAAGTAAACAAGGTTTGACTATGTCATCAAGTTACCTAATTGGAGGGGTGGAGCCCAACAGGAATCTCCATCCCACCCTTTTACCTAGATAGATAGGGTTGCTGCCCAATTGGCTGGCATGACTATCAATAGGCAGATTAGCTACCTCACACAGCAAAGAATTTATCTGAATCCAAATCTACATGTGGTTGGTGGACAATACAGGTTGAGCCTCATTCCAAGCACTTACATGGATGGCAAAAAATGCATATGATAGCAAATCAATTTAAAAAACAAAGTTTCTTTGCTCCAGTGATTTAAAAACAGCCTTGCTGACCTTTGTGATCTAAGATAAGAGTCATTAAGAAATATTGTATTGGCAACCTTCAGTCTCCAAAGACTATGGTATCGCACTTTGAAAGGTGGTTCTGGAACAGCGTCTAGTGTGGCTGAAAAGGCCAATTCGGGAGTGACAATCCCTTCCACACTGGGAGCAAGTGAAGTCTGTCCCTGATCTGTCTCCTTGGCTATGGGCCTTCCTTCTTTGCCTCTTTGCCTCAGACTGTTGGCCAAGTGTCTCTTCAAACTGGGAAAGGCCATGCTGCACAACCTGCCTCCAAGCGGGCCGCTCAGAGGCCAGGGTTTCCCACTTGTTGAGGTCCATTCCTTAGCCTTCAGATCCCTCTTGCAGATGTCCTTGTATCGCAGCTGTGGTCTACCTGTAGGGCGCTTTCCTTGCACGAGTTCTCCATAGAGGAGATCCTTTGGGATCCGGCCATCATCCATTGTCACGACATGACCGAGCCAACGCAAGCATCTCTGTTTCAGCAGTGCATACATGCTAGGGATTCCAGCACGTTCCAGGACTGTGTTGTTAGGAACTTTGTCCTGCCAGGTGATGCCGAGAATGCGCCGGAGGCAGCGCATGTGGAAAGTGTTCCGTTTCCTGTTGTGAGCGGAGAGTCTATGACTCGCTGCAGTACAGAAGTGTACTCAGGACGCAAGCTCTGTAGACCTGGATCTTGGTATGTTCTGTCAGCTTCTTGTTGGACCAGACTCTCTTTGTGAGTCTGGAAAACATGGTAGCTGCTTTACTGATGCGTTTGTTTAGCTCAGTATCAAGAGAAAGAGTGTTGAAGATCGTTGAGCCAAGGTACACAAAGTCATGGACAAGTAGTAGTTGGCAACCTTCAGTCTCGAAAGACTATGGTATCGTGCTCTGAAAGGTGGTTCTGGAACAGCATCTAGTGTGGCTGAAAAGGCCGATTCGGGAGTGACAATCCCTTCCACACTGGGAGCAAGTGCAGTCTGTCCCTGGTCTGTCTCCCTGGCTATGGGCCTTCCTTCTTTGCCTCTTAGCCTCAGACTGTTGGCAAAGTGTCTCTTCAAACTGGGAAAGGCCATGTTGCACAGCCTGCCTCCAAGCGGGCCGCTCAGAGGCCAGGGTTTCCCACTTGTTGAGGTCCACTCCTAAGGCTTTCAGATCCCTCTTGCAGATGTCCTTGTATCGCAGCTGTGGTCTACCTGTAGGGCGCTTTCCTTGCACGAGTTCTCCATAGAGGAGATCCTTTGGGATCCGGCCATCATCCATTGTCGCGACATGACCGAGCCAACGCAGGCGTCTCTGTTTCAGCAGTGCATACATGCTAGGGATTCCAGCATGTTCCAGGACTGTATTTTTTGGAACTTTGTCCTGCCAGGTGATGCCGAGAATACGTCGGAGGCAGCGCATGTGGAAAGCGTTCAGTTTCCTCTCCTGTTGTGAGCGAAGAGTCCATGACTCGCTGCAGTACAGAAGTGTACTCAGGACACAAGCTCTGTAGACCTGGATCTTGGTATGTTCCGTCAGCTTCTTATTGGACCAGACTCTCTTTGTGAGTCTGGAAAACGTGGTAACTGCTTTACCGATGCGTTTGTTTAGCTCGGTATCGAGAGAAAGAGTGTCGGAGATCGTTGAGCCAAGGTACACAAAGTCATGGACAACCTCCAGTTCATGTGCAGAGATTGTAATGCAGGGAGGTGAGTCCACATCCTGAACCATGACCTGTGTTTTCTTCAGGCTGATCGTCAGTCCAAAATCTTGGCAGGCCTTGCTAAAACGATCCATGAGCTGCTGGAGATCTTTGGCAGAGTGGGTAGTGACAGCTGCATCGTCGGCAAAGAGGAAGTCACGCAGACATTTCAGCTGGACTTTGGACTTTGTTCTCAGTCTGGAGTGGTTGAAGAGCTTTCCATCTGATCTGGTCCGGAGATAGATGCCTTCTGTTGTAGTTCCTAAGGCCTGCTTCAGCAGGACAGCGAAGAAGATCCCAAACAAGGTTGTTGCAAGAACACAGCCCTGCTTCACGCCGCTTCGGATGTCAAAGGGGTCTGATGTGGAGCCACTAAAGACAACAGTGCCCTTCATGTCCTTGTGGAAGGATTGAATGATGCTGAGGAGCCTGGGTGGACATCCAATCTTGGGGAGAATCTTGAAGAGGCCATCCCTGCTGACCAGGTCGAAAACCTTCGTGAGATCTATGAAGGCTATAAAGAGTGGCTGTCATTTCAGCAGACATTTCAGCAGACATTTCAGCTGGACTTTGGACTTTGCTCTCAGTCTGTAGAGGTTGAAGAGCTTTCCATCTGATCCGGTCCGGAGATAGATGCCTTCTGTTGTAGTTCCAAAGGCCTGCTTCAGCAGGACAGCGAAGAAGATCCCAATCAAGGTTGGTGCAAGAACACAGCCCTGCTTCACGCCGCTTCGGATATCAGACCCCTTTGATGTGGAGCCATCAAAGACAACAGTGCCCTTCATGTCCTTGTGGAAGGATTGAATGATGCTGAGGAGCCTGGGTGGACATCCAATCTTGGGGAGAATCTTGAAGAGGCCATCCCTGCTGACCAGGTCGAAAACCTTCGTGAGATCTATGAAGGCTATAAAGAGTGGCTGTCATTTCAGCAGACATTTCAGCAGACATTTCAGCTGGACTTTGGACTTTGCTCTCAGTCTGTAGAGGTTGAAGAGCTTTCCATCTGATCCGGTCCGGAGATAGATGCCTTCTGTTGTAGTTCCAAAGGCCTGCTTCAGCAGGACAGCGAAGAAGATCCCAATCAAGGTTGGTGCAAGAACACAGCCCTGCTTCACGCCGCTTCGGATATCAGACCCCTTTGATGTGGAGCCATCAAAGACAACAGTGCCCTTCATGTCCTTGTGGAAGGATCGGATGATGCTGAGGAGCCTGGGTGGACATCCAATCTTGGGGAGAATCTTGAAGAGGCCATCCCTGCTGACCAGGTCGAAAGCCTTCGTGAGATCTATGAAGGCTATAAAGAGTGGCTGTCGTTGTTCCCTGCATTTCTCCTGCAGTTGTCTAAGGGAGAATACCATATCAGTAGTGGACCTGTTGGCTCGGAATCCGCACTGTGATTCTGGATAAACACTCTCTGCAAGTACCTGGAGCCTCTTTAGTGCAACTCGGGCAAACAACTTTCCTACAACGCTAAGGAGAGAGATGCCACGGTAGTTGTTGCAGTCACCCCTGTCGCCTTTGTTCTTGTACAGCGTGATGATGTTTGCATCCCTCATGTCTTGAGGTACTCCACCTTCTCTCCAGCAGAGACAGAGGATTTCATGCAGCTCAGTGACGATGATCTCTTTGCAGCACTTCAGGACTTCAGCAGGGATGCTGTCTTTTCCAGGTGCCTTGCCAAAGGCAAGGGAGTCCAGGGCCACGTGAAGTTCTTCTAGGGTTGGTTCACTGTCAAGCTCCTCCGGCACAGGCAGGCACTCAATGTTGTTCAGCGCTTCTTCAGTGACTACATTTTCTCTGGAATATAGCTCAGAGTAGTGCTGCACCCAGCATTCCATCTGCTGCGCCCGATCCTGGATGACCTCGCCTGTGGCAGACTTCAGAGGGGCAATTTTCTTCTGTGTTGGACCTAGGGCCTGCTTGATACCATCATCCATCCCCTTGATGTTGCCCGTGTCAGCTGCTATCTGTATCTCGGAACAGAGCTGGAGCCAGTAGTCGTTAGCACATCTCCTGGCAGTCTGCTGGACTTTGCTGCGAGCAGCTCGAAGGACCTGCAGGTTGCGCTCACTGGGACAGGCCTTGTATGCTGCTTGAGCTCTCCTCTTTTCCTCAATGACTGAAGTCAACTCCTCAGAGTGGGCTTCAAACCAGTCTGCCGTCTTGTTGGTCTTCTTGCCAAATATGGACAAGGCGTTGTTGTAAACGGCATTCTTGAAATGTTCCCATCTGTTGGATGCGTTTGCATCGACCGGGCCTGGAAGAGATTCCTCAAGCGCTCGTGCAAATTCCTCCACTTTTCTCTGATCCCGGGTCTTGCTCGTATCAATGCCTTCCTTTTTTGTGTGGTACAGTCGCTTTGTTTGCAGTTTCACTCTGCTGCACACCAGCGAGTGGTCGGTGTCGCAGGCAGCACCCTGATAGCTGTGTGTGATCTTGATGCTGGGAAGGCTGGAGCGTTTTGTGAGAATCAGGTCGAGCTGGTGCCAGTGCTTTGATCTTGGATGTCTCCAGGAGACTCTATGTTTGGGCTTCGTGTTGAAGAACGTGTTGCTGATACAGAGACCGTGATGACAGCAAAACTCTAGCAGGCGTTGGCCATTTTCGTTCATCTTCCCAGTGCCGAACTGACCTAAGCAAGTGGGCCACGAACTGTTATCAGCACCAACTCTAGCATTGAAGTCGCCGAGGATGAACATTGGCTTTTTTACGGGGATTTTCTTGATAGTGGTGGCCAGGTCATCATAAAATTTGTCTTTGGCTTCTGCTGGAGACGACAGAGTCGGTGCATAAGCACTGATGAGAGTGACAGGTCCTGCTGATGACTGGAGCTGCAGGGACAAAATTCTTTCACTTCCCACAGTGGGTGGGATGATGGATTTCAGCAGGGTATTTCTGACCGCAAAGCCAACACCATGTTCCCTGGATTCGTTTGGTGGTTTTCCCTGCCAGAAAAATGAGAAATTTCGCTCCTTGACAGATCCGGAATCTGGCAGCCTAGTCTCTTGAAGGGCGACGATGTCCATCTGCAGTCTGCTCAGCTCCATGTCGATGACAGCTGTTTTGCGTGCATCGTCTATTGCTTGCAGGTTATCAGAGAAGCCAGGTGTCATTGTCCTTACGTTCCAGGTGCCCAGCTTTAGGGCAGGAGTTTTCTGTTTTCTATTGCATGTTGCAGAGTTGTCGATCTGCTTGTCGGTGTTCACCCTAAACCCCACGCACCCTGTGAGGTTAACGGACCGTGGCGAGGCAACACCTTACTGGCTGGGGACTGCCCAGCTTAAGGCGGGCGGTAGCTGCCCAATGAGATGCAATGATCTCTCCCACCGTCGGAAGCAGCCCCTGGCATCATGCCCTACGCCAATCGAGCGAAGACTTATAACCGGTAACTGCTGCTTCCCGTGTTGTGCCGATGCCGTATGGCACATGGACAACCTCCAAAAGTCATGGACAACCTCCAGTTCATGCACAGAGATTGTAATGCAGGGAGGTGAGTCCACATCCTGAACCATGACCTGTGTTTTCTTTAGGCTGATCGTCAGTCCAAAATCTTGGCAGGCCTTTCTAAAACGATCCATGAGCTGCTGGAGATCTTTGGCAGAGTGGGTAGTGACAGCTGCATCGTCAGCAAAGAGGAAGTCACGCAGACATTTCAGCTGGACTTTGGACTTTGCTCTCAGTCTGGAGAGGTTGAAGAGCTTTCCGTCTGATCTGGTCCGGAGATAGATGCCTTCTGTTGCAGTTCCAAAGGCCTGCTTCAGCAGGACAGTGAAGAAAATCCCAAACAAGGTTGGTGCAAGAACACAGCCCTGCTTCACGCCGCTTCAGATGTCAAAGGGGTCTGATGTGGAGCCATCAAAGACAACAGTGCCCTTCATGTCCTTGTGGAAGGATCGGATGATGCTGAGGAGCCTGGGTGGACATCCGATCTTGGGGAGAATCTTGAAGAGGCTTCATGAAGAGTATGAGTAAGAGATGTCTTACTTCTGAGTAGACATCCCTAGGACTGGGCTCTTCAGCTGCAATCCTCTCCACACTTTCCTGGGAGTAAGGCCCACTGACTGTAATGTGACTTGCATTAAGAAGACAATCCATCAATCAGTTGTCTGCTTCACTCAGTCCCTCCCTTCATCAATGCAAAGTGATCACCTTTCTTTCACTTGCTCAGGGGAAAGGGAGGGGTTGCCTGGAGAAAGAAGGATTGATGGATTGTCAGCCAGCTGCCCTCACTCTCTCTCATTAACAAGGCTATTGCTAAAGGACTGTTCAGTTTTTTAAACTGATTTTAAAGGGATGAATTTTTCCCCTTCTCCAAGGATCAGCACATTCCTTCTCATTTGCAGGGGCCATTCGTGTTGAGTCAAATCCGTGTATAAAAAATCAGTGTATAACAAGACTGGACCTGTATTCCCTCTAAGGCAGTGGAATCAGCCCGGGACCCACTTCTGAGAATGACAATCTGTCTGGGACCCACTGGAAGTGATGTCACCAACCTGGAAGTGATGTCATGGCAGGAAGTGATTTCATCAAGCAGGAACTGACATCACTGTTCTTACCTAGGAACTCAAACTGTAAATGACAAGAGAAAATATTCCAACTCAGAAGCTTCTTCCAATTCCCCCCCCCCCCCCGCTACCATTGCTATTAAGCAAAAAGAATAAAAGTAAAACAACATCTGGAACAAAATATTTGTGTATTTATTTACTGTTTTTATTTTCTTCTTTATTTACAAAAACTCAAGCTACTTCTTATATTGAGGTGTGTGACTAGGGTGGGTGCACTTGCACCCTACTCACTTACAAGGAGTGAGCCTTGTGGGCTTTGAAATCACTCAGCTGCCAGGACAGCCACCACCATTCCCATCATCAGTATTGCACCCCATTTCACAAATTACCCTGAAGATTCCAAATGCTTCTCTGCCACATACAGACTTTACTTTCAGCCCATTTCACACACAACCCTGAAGATCACCAAAATCATGGAACGACCTGAAAGGTCATCTAGTCCACCCCCGTCTGTAGCTTCTCAGACATATGTTCAGTGCAGAAGAGATGTATCATATCTGTCTGACTACTTTTAATGGTGTGCATCAGAGAAGTGTGGGGCAGGGCCATGGAGCATCCCCCTCACAGCTGGGAAGATAGGGATGCCCTGCTGTTCTCCTCCCAGCTGCTAAAAGGAGCCAAACAGTGGGGTAGCTATATTGGAAGGGAGCGTTCCCTTGTCCTGGCCTCTCCGCTCCCTCTCTCGCCTGGCTGAGTGTGTGCCAGCAGAGTGCAGGCGCTTGGAGATTTTCAGGTGCGTGCTCCCTCATTCTTGGGAGCGTGCAGGACCCCTCTGTTTGCCTCCCTTTAACCTTAGGCAGGCAAGAGGGAGAGTGGTAAAGTGCCAATGGGTGGCGGCGGAGGAGGCGGCTTCAGCGCCCGCACTCTGCTGGTGCACACTCAGCCAGGTGAGAGGGGGAGTGGGACCTGAAAATCTCCAAGCACGCTCTCCTCCTCTCTCCTCCTTCGAATGGGGCTGGGCAGCAGCACATTCACAGAGAAAAAGTAGCACGCTGCTTGCCCTGCACATGTGCAAGTCGCTCTTTTCTGTTTGTTTACTCTGTGCCTGGAAGCCTAAAATGGCTCCCCAAGGGTCTGTTTGCCCTTTTTCAAAATGGCGCCACCTGGATCTGTTTGCCCTTTTCCAAAATGGCGACATCTGGGTCTATTTGCCCTTTTTCAAAATGGAGCAGCCTAGGTCTCTCTGCCCTTTTTCAAAATGGCGCTACTGACTTCATTTTGCCCTTTTTCAAGATGGCGGCCATCATCTTATTGTGACCCATCAGAAATTCATTTGCGACCCACCAAGTGGGTCACGACCCACAGTTTGAGAACCTCTGCTCTAAGGGGTCTACAAGGCTGTGTGGACCCCTTGGTTTTCTGCACAGTGGAACAGGGCTTCTTCCAACATTAGCAGTGATATCCTACATCATAACTGACTTCCAGTTCAGCCAAGTTCTGAGCTGTGCAGCTGCACAGCTTGTCAGAAACAATCCTGGTGGATAATGGGTTTCAGGTTAAGGACAAAGGTTTAGGCTGATGAAACTGTGTAGCAATTTCTGGAGAGTTAATCCAAAAAATAAGGAAAAATAGTTTGGGGGGGGGGGGAGAGACAGGCATTTCTTACAGCTACATTGTTTGAAATGGTCCTTAACACATTTAAGAACATCTAGGGCAGGGGTCTCCAAACCTTTTGGCCAGAGGGCCACATCAAATGTCTGGCAAGGTTTTGAGGGTCGAAAAAAATTTAAATATAAAATTTATATAAATAAATAAGAGATGGAACTTAAATGTGTGAATAAATGAATGAATGGGCTAATTCATTCAACCTCTCTGGCCCTTAGAACACCCCCCAGATGCAACCAGAGCACAGTTCCAGTCATGTTCAGCAAAGTGGGCCAGGGGCTTTCAGGGGACAAGAGGCTGGCCACGGGCCGGATAAAGGCTTGCCACAGGCTGCATCTGGCCCCTGGGCCAGGGTTTGGAGACCCCTGATCTAGGGGATAGCCTCATTCACCTGTTGCAACAAAATCAACACAGAGTTTTGTAGCATTTTTAATGCTCTTAAAATTAAATACTCTTAAAATTTAGTCAATTGATGTTTATGCTAATGTCAATGTGTTACAGTGCAATACTATGCATGTTTACCTGGAAGTATATTCTAAATATTTATTGAGTAAACTAGAGCATTGGGTAGCTGAGAATTCAATAATTGCAGAAGAACAGGCTGGGTTTCAAAAGGGGAAATTCACTATAGACCAATGCTTTGTACTCATCATTTGATTCAAAAATACTCCCAGTTGGGTAAAAAGAAGATTTATGTCACTTTTGTGGATTTTAGCACGGCCTTTGATCTTATTAATAGAGACCATTTGTGGCAAAAATTGGCTGTGACTAATATTGATAGAAGATTGTTGTTTTTAATCCAGATGCTTCATTCAAACACCAGTTTTAGAGTCAGATTAGGGGCGAATGGGTTGCTTTCTGAGGCAATTCCTGTAGACAGAGGAGTTCCGCACGGATGCCTGTTGGCTCCCTTTCTTTTTAACTTTTATATTAATGATATTGTACAGGAATGATATTGAGTGGCCCAGATTTTTTTCCCACCTTCAGTTTGGGATGTTAAGCTCTCAATTCATTTATATGCTGATGATATTGCAATGATTTCTACCACTCTTGTGGGTATGCAGAGGCTTTTGCTCAAATTGAGTAAGTTTTGCACAAGAGAATATTTGGCTATTAACTATGCCAAAACTAAAGTTGTAGTTTTTGGGAGGAACAGAAAAACTCATAGATGGACCCTTGATGTAAAACCCTTAGAACAGCTTGGTGCTTTTAGTTATCTTGGTCTCCATTTTAGTGCTCAACTCTCATGGAAGTACCATTTTAATGCAGTTAATTTGAAAGCAACTCATTCTACTCAATCTTTACTTCGATTTACTAGAGTTCATGGGGGAAGTTTAGTTGCTCCAGCTGTTGAGGTGTTTGCCAAAAAAAGGTGTTTGCTGGGCACCTGGAACGTTAGGACAATGACACCTGGCTTCTCTGATGACCTGCAAGAAATAGACGACGCACGCAAAACAGCTGTCATCGACATCGAGCTGAGCAGACTGCAGATGGACATCGTCGCCCTTCAAGAGACTAGGCTGCCAGATTCCAGATCTGTCAAGGAGAGAAATTTCTCATTTTTCTGGCAGGGAAAACCACCAAAGGAAACCAGGGAACATGGCGTTGGCTTTGCGGTCAGAAATACCCTGCTGAAATCCATCATCCCACCTACTGTGGGAAGTGAAAGAATTTTGTCCCTGCAGCTCCAGTCATCAGCAGGACCTGTCACTCTCATCAGTGCTTATGCACCGACTCTGTCGTCTCCAGCAGAAGCCAAAGACAAATTCTATGATGACTTGGCCACCACTGTCAAGAAAATCCCTGTAAAAGAGCCATTGTTCATCCTCGGCGATTTCAATGCTAGAGTTGGTGCTGATAACAGTTCATGGCCCACTTGCTTAGGTCAGTTTGGCACTGGGAGGATGAACGAAAATGGCCAACGCCTGCTAGAGTTTTGCTGTCATCACGGTCTCTATGTCAGCAACACGTTCTTCAACACAAAGCCCCAACATAGAGTCTCTTGGAGACATCCAAGATCAAAGCACTGGCACCAGCTCGACCTGATTCTCACAAAACGCTCCAGTCTTCCCAGCATCAAGATCACACACAGTTATCATGGTACTGCCTGCGACACTGACCACTCCCTGGTGTGAAGCAGAGTGAAACTGCGAACAAAGCGACTGTATCACACGAAAAAGGAAGGAAGACCTCGCATTGATACCAGCAAGACCCGGGATCAGAGAAAAGTGGAGGAATTTGCACAAGCGCTTGAGGAATCTCTTCCAGGCCCGGCCGACGCAAACGCATCCAACAGATGGGAACATTTCAAGAATACCGCTTACAACACCGCCTTGTCCATATTCGGCAAGAAGACCAATAAGGCGGCAGACTGGTTTGAAGCCCACTCTGAGGAGTTGACTCCAGTCATTGAGGAAAAGAGGAGAGCTCAAGCAGCATACAAGGCCTGTTCCAGTGAGCGCAACCTGCAGGTCCTCCAAACTGCTTGCAGCAAAGTCCAACAGACTGCCAGGAGATGTGCTAACGACTACTGGCTCCAGCTCTGTTCCGAGATACAGATAGCAGCTGACACGGGCAACATCAAGGGGATGTATGACGGTATCAAGCAGGCCCTAGGTCCAACACAGAGGAAAATTGCCCCTCTGAAGTCTGCCACAGGCGAGGTCATCCAGGATCGGGCGCAGCAGATGGAACGCTGGGTGCAGCACTACTCTGAGCTATATTCCAGAGAAAATGTAGTCACCGAAGAAGCACTGAACAACATTGAGTGCCTGCCTGTGCTGGAAGAGCTTGACAGTGAACCAACCCTAGAAGAACTTCACGTGGCCCTGGACTCCCTTGCCTTTGGCAAGGCACCTGGAAAAGACAGCATCCCTGCTGAAGTCCTAAAATGCTGCAAAGAGATCATCGTCACTGAGCTGCATGAAATCCTCTGTCTCTGCTGGAGAGAAGGTGGAGTACCTCAAGACATGAGGGATGCAAACATCACGCTGTACAAGAACAAAGGTGACAGGGGTGACTGCAACAACTACCGCGGCATCTCTCTCCTTAGCGTTGTAGGAAAGCTGTTTGCCCGAGTTGCACTAAAGAGGCTCCAGGTACTTGCAGAGAGCGTCTATCCAGAATCGCAGTGTGGATTCCGAGCCAACAGGTCCACCACTGATATGGTATTCTCCCTTAGACAACTGCAGGAGAAATGCAGGGAACAATGACAGCCACTCTTTATAGCCATCATAGATCTCACAAAGGCTTGCAACCTGGTCAGCAGAGACGGCCTCTTCAAGATTCTCCCCAAGATCAGATGTCCACCCAGGCTCCTCAGCATCATCAGATCTTTCCACAAGGACATGAAGGGCACTGTTGTCTTTGATGGCTCCACATCAGACCTTTTGACATCCGAAGCGGCGTGAAGCAGGGCTGTGTTCTTGCACCAACCTTGTTTGGAATTTTCTTCGCTGTCCTGCTGAAGCAGGCCTTAGGAACTGCAACAGAAGGCATCTATCTCCGGACCAGATCAGACGGAAAGCTCTTCAACCTCTCCAGACTGAGAGCAAAATCCAATGTCCAGCTGAAATGTCTGCGTGACTTCCTCTTTGCCGACGATGCAGCTGTCACTACCCACTCTGCCAAAGATCTCCAGCAGCTCATGGATCATTTTAGCAAGGCCTGCCAAGATTTTGGACTGACGATCAGCCTGAAGAAAACACAGGTCATGGTTCAGGATGTGGACTCACCTCCCTGCACTACAATCTCTGCGCATGAACTGGAGGTTGTCCATGACTTTGTGTACCTTGGCTCAACGATCTCCGACACTCTTTCTCTCGATACCGAACTAAACAAGCGCATCGGTAAAGCAGCTACCACATTTTCCAGACTCACAAAGAGAGTCTGGTCCAACAAGAAGCTGACAGAACATACCAAGATCCAGGTCTACAAGCTTGCGTCCTGAGTACACTTCTGTACTGCAGCGAGACATGGACTCTTCGCTCACAACAGGAGAGGAAACTGAACGCTTTCCACATGCGCTGCCTCCGACGCATCCTTGGCATCACCTGGCAGGAAAAAGTTCCAAACAATACAGTCCTGGAATGTGCTGGAATCCCTAGCATGTATTCACTGCTGAAACAGAGACGCCTGCGTTGGCTCGGTCATGTCATGAGAATGGATGATGGCCGGATCCCAAAGGATCTTCTCTATGGAGAACTCGTGCAAGGAAAGCGCCCTACAGGTAGACCACAGCTGCGATACAAGGACATCTGCAAGAGGGATCTGAAGGCCTTAGGGATGGACCTCAACAAGTGGGAAACCCTGGCCTCTGAGCATTCTGCTTGGAGGCAGGCTGTGCAGCATTGCCTTTCCCAGTTTGAAGAGACACTTTGCCAACAGTCTGAGGCTAAGAGGCAAAGAAGGAAGGCCCATAGCCAGGGAGACAGACCAGGGACAGACTGCACTTGCTGCCGGTGTGGAAGGGATTGTCACTCCCGGATTGGCCTTTTCAGCCACACTAGACGCTGTGCCAGAACCACCTTTCAGAGCGCGATACCATAGTCTTTCAAGACTGAAGGTTGCCAATACTGAATTTGAAAGCAACTCATTTTACTCAATCTTTACTTCGATTTACTAGAGTTCATGGGGGAAGTTTAGTTGCTCCAGCTGTTGAGGTGTTTGCCAAAAAAATAATTCCTCAAATAACCTATGGGGCTGAGGTCTGGGGATATACAAAGTCCCCTTTTTTGGAATTGGCCCAGAATTCTTTTATACAATCTCTTTTATCTGTTCCCCGTGCAACGCCAATTGTATATTTAAGAGCTGAGGTGGGATTGATTTCAATTGAAGCTAGCTGTCATATTGCACTCATTAGGTACTGGTTAAAATTGAACTCCATGAATGATTCCCGCCTTCCAAAGAAATGTTTTTTAGAACAACTTCAAAATCCTGCACAAGAGTCTTGGGCAAATTTGGTTAGACCTATAATGGATGAATATGGACTCAATGTAGAGTGCCTTCCTACTCTTATTACTAATGAAATCAAGAAGTTGCTCAAAGAAAACATTTGCCTTTATTCTAAGAGGATGGATTTATGTATTATTTCCCAAATGTCATCTGCATTTTGGTTTCATGTTTATAAAACATCTTTTGGTTTGGAAAATTATTTTATAAATTTAACTGCTGCTCCGATACGAAAAGCATTTACGGCCCTTCATTTTCAATGTATGCCATCGGCCTGGTTGGAGGGGAAATATAATAATACCCCCTTTTATCAAAGAGTTTGTCTATGTGGACTAGGGGTTATTGATGATATCTTTCACTATTTATTTAGTTGTCCCTTGTATGAACATCCTAGGAATCAATTTCTTGCTGGTATACAGTGGTGCCTCGCATAACGAAATTAATTCGTCCCGCGAGTCCTTTCGTTATGCGAGTTTTTCGTTTTGCGAAGCGCGTTTTCCCATAGGAATGCATTGAAATTTAATTAATGCGTTCCTATGGGCAAGAAAAGTCAGAACAAAGTCAAATTTGGTTTACAAAGTGTTTATTAAGTGCTCTTTAAAGGCATACATACTGGACTGAGGATTTCAAAAACGGGGGGGATGCTGAGTGGGGAGCTTGAAGGCTGTAATCCTGTGCACACTTTCCTGGGAGCAAGCACAATGGGACTTACTTACATAAACTGACATGAAGATCCTCCCCTTACTAGGATGAACTGGATCATAAACTGACATGAAGATTCTCCCCTTACTAGGGTGGACGGGATCATAAACTGACATGAAGATCTTCCCCTTACAACAAACCAAAGCAAAACAAAAAAAAAATCATCTTGCGAAGCACGGGTCATAAAAATCCGTTGTGCCAAACTTTGCAAAACGCTTTCGTTCTGCGAGTTTTTCGCTGCACGGGGCATTCATTATGCGAGGTACCACTGTACTTAGATTATTGCATGATAGACCCTTGCCTGCTCAGCTATGCAGTTTGCTTGCGGGTACAGATGTTACTATCACCTATCAAGTAGCAAAGTTTTCCAAAGCCGCAAAAAAGATCTGTGCAAAACTCCATAAATCTTAAGGATGAGTGTTTTTATTGGTTATTGTTATATATTTTGTTGTTTTTCTTTTAATGTATTGCTACGACCTATGGTTTTAAGCAAATAAATTGAAACTGGTTTTTTTTTTTTAAACCTGGAAGTAAGTCCCACTGTGTTTAATAGGGCTTACTCCCAGGAAAATGTGCACAGGATGTTAACCTTACAGCCCAATCCTAACCTGCCTTGGCATAGACAGGCCAACTGGCCTGTGCCCTATCCAGTGCAGGTTAGGAGGCAGCTGTGGCGCAACTCAGAGTAAGGAGATTTACGACCCCTTACCTCGAGTAATGCCCCAGACACCTCAATGGGGCTAAATCACTGGTGCAGACCCAAGCAGCCCAATGTAATCCCAGGCTATCAGGAGGGGGGTTAGGATCCAGCCTAAGTGCTAGAGGCCATTCCCACCCCCTTCCAGGCCCAGCCTGCCCACTGGCCCACCCATCACCCACGCTCCCCCCACCCTGAAACGCCCCAGTTCCACACAGCCCCTACCTTCCCCAAATCCCATCCTCCCAGGCCAGTGCGATCTAATCTTCCCTGGATGGTATGGAAGCTGGATTTGGCCTCCATGGGCCAGCACGTGTCCTTGCGCCAGCCCAGAAAACTCCTGAGGAGGTGGAAACATTATGGCACATATGGAACACTCCCAGGCTAGCAGAAAGGACTTGCGCTGGCTGAAGAGCATGTCTGGATTGCACTCTTAGGGCCCAATCCTATGGGCCGTTGAGCTGGTGTTCCACCAGTGTTGACAACCCAGGCTGTCACAAAAGTGCCATAAGGCACTTTTGCACCAGTGCTAACAATGCACCACTGGCACTGAGCCCAGCGCCAAAAGGTGGTGAGAATGGCCATCAGCTGGTAGTAGGGCTTTTGGGAGTGGAGAGGAGGGTGGGAAGAACTGGGTGAGGGGAGGGCAGGGGAAGGGAGGAGTGGGCCCAGGAGGAGGGTGGAGATGATGGCAGGCTCTGCTGCCATATCCTAACCCCCCTTGGGACTGAAACCTGACATGGGTCATCTCAGTTCTGCGCCCACTCAAAAGCGGGTGCAGATCCACGGAGACCCTTGGGGGCCTCCTGGGTGTGACTTGGAGTAAGGGATGTTTGTCTCCTTACCCTGAATAGACTAGGCGCTGCTTCCCTGGCCCCACAGGATACAGCAATCACCATTTTGGCACCACTGTAGCCCTAGGCGCTAGGGAACTTAGGATTGGGTTGTTAGTCTTTCAAGTGCAACAAGACTCTTCGTTCTTTTCTCATGTAAGAAAAGCTTTGAAAGAAATATGCTATAGAAAAATAATCACTTAATCAAAACCTGCAACTGGCAGAGCAGAAGAATCCCTCAGGTTCCTTTCATGCCTCATACTATTCAATAAAAACAAATCTCAGAAGGAATCTCTCAGCTTAAAACCACATTTTATCTTTACAATAACCAGGAACCAAAAAAATAAGGGGGAGGCAGCACCAGAGTTAGAGGGAGGCATTGATGGGTAACTTTCAGGGCCCTCCAAAGAGCCCATGGCTGATCCCTGAGACCACCTCTGCCTCCATAGGCTCTGTGTGGCAGTGGCAAAGTTACTCTCTTGCTCTCTGTAGTTACTTTTACTTGTGGTATTAATGTTTTATTGGTCTATTTAATTTTCGCTGTAGGTCATTATCTGCCCCTAGAGATCTTTTTGAGTGATTGGTGGAAAAAATGAAACTAAATAAGATACAATGTGAAAGCCAGGAAACAGTAATGGACTTGCCTGCTACACACCCCTGGGCAAAGGTCCACAGTACCGCTCCCCTCGCTTACCCAGTGCCACGGAACCTCGCACAACGTTGAGACAAACTGGGAAAGCGTTCTGAGGCTTCCCCGCGTTCTTAAACAGTACTTCCGGGAAACCAGAAGTACTGCTTAAGATCGTGTCGGAAGCCTCAGAAAGCTTCCTCTACAGTCTGGAGTATTTTGTGGACATAGCACTCGGGGCATTTGCCCCCCTGTCCCCCTCCAGGCCCACCACTGCCAGGAAAGGATTTTTATAAGCAGAACATTTATACAGCCAATATACAGGCTGAAACCAGTAATATTATCATTCCCTCCTTAAACAGTAGCTCATGTTTACAGCTTTAGAGGGGTAGTTTTAAGGACATGAGTGTACATGCAAAAACTTAGCCCAAAACTGTTATAGATGGTGCCTTGAACAGAAACTCTTCCCCTCCATGGCAATTCCATCTGCATACACTGCTTGTCATCCCCTGGGGGCTGGGGAATAAGAATAGCCCCTCAGTTTGGCTGTACTTGTCGTAAGAGGCGACTGAACAGCCACTGGGTAGATGGGATTTGTTAACCTGGGAAGGCAGCTCATCTGAAAGAAGGAAAACTCTGATCCCAAACCTCCACTGCCTTGTGGCTATATCCAGCTGCAATAGATTTCTATGCATGTTTATGTCAGAATAGTCCCAGTGAGTGCAACCTGCAGGTCTTCCGAGCTGCTCGAAGCAAAGTCCAGCAGACTGCCAGGAGATGTGCTAACGACTACTGGCTCCAGCTCTGTTCCGAGATACAGATAGCAGCTGACACGGGCAACATCAAAGGGATGTATGATGGTATCAAGCAGGCCCTAGGTCCAACACAGAAGAAAATTGCCCCTCTGAAGTCTGCCATAGGCGAGGTCATCCAGGATCGGACGCAGCAGATGGAATGCTGGGTGCAGCACTACTCTGAGCTATATTCCAGAGAAAATGTAGTCACCGAAGAAGCGCTGAACAACATTGAGTGCCTGCCTGTGCTGGAGGAGCTTGACAGTGAACCAACCCTAGAAGAACTTCACATGGCCCTGGACTCCCTTGCCTTTGGCAAGGCACCTGGAAAAGACAGCATCCCTGCTGAAGTCCTAAAGTGCTGCAAAGAGATCATCGTCACTGAGCTGCATGAAATCCTCTGTCTCTGCTGGAGAGAAGGTGGAGTACCTCAAGACATGAGGGATGCAAACATCATCATGCTGTATAAGAACAAAGGCGACAGGGGTGACTGCAACAACTACCGTGGCATCTCTCTCCTTAGCGTTGTAGGAAAGTTGTTTGCCCAAGTTGCACTAAAGAGGCTCCAGGTACTTGCAGAGAGCGTTTATCCAGAATCACAGTGCGGATTCCGAGCCAACAGGTCCACCACTGATATGGTATTCTCCCTTAGACAACTACAGGAGAAATGCAGGGAACAGCGACAGCCACTCTTTATAGCCTTCATAGATCTCAGGAAGGCCTTCGACCTGGTCAGCAGGGATGGCCTCTTCAAGATTCTCCCCAAGATTGGATGTCCACACAGGCTCCTCAGCATCATCCGATCCTTCCACAAGGACATGGAGGGCACTGTTGTCTTTGATGGCTCCACATCAGACCCCTTTGACATCCGAAGCGGCGTGAAGCAGGGCTGTGTTCTTGCACCAACCTTGTTTGGGATCTTCTTCGCTGTCCTGCTGAAGCAGGCCTTTGGAACCGCAACAGAAGGCATCTATCTCCGGACCAGATCAGACGGAAAGCTCTTCAACCTCTCCAGACTGAGAGCAAAGTCCAAAGTCCAGCTGAAATGTCTGCGTGACTTCCTCTTTGCTGACGATGCAGCTGTCACTACCCACTCTGCCAAAGATCTCCAGCAGCTCATGGATCGTTTTAGCAAGGCCTGCCAAGATTTTGGACTGACGATCAGCCTGAAGAAAACACAGGTCATGGTTCAGGATGTGGACTCACCTCCCTGCATTACAATCTCTGCGCATGAACTGGAGGTTGTCCATGACTTTGTGTACCTTGGCTCAACGATCTCTGACACTCTTTCTCTCGATACCGAACTAATGAAATGCATCGGTAAAGCAGCTACCACGTTTTCCAGACTCACAAAGAGAGACTGGTCCAACAAGAAGCTGACAGAACATACCAAGATCCAGGTCTACAGAGCTTGCGTCCTGCGTACACTTCTGTACTGCAGCGAGTCATGGACTCTCCGCTCACAACAGGAGAGGAAACCGAACGCTTTCCACATGCGCTGCCTCCGACGCATTCTCGGCATCACCTGGCAGGACAAAGTTCCTAACAACACAGTCCTGGAACGTGCTGGAATCCCTAGCATGTATGCACTGCTGAAACAGAGACGCCTGCGTTGGCTCGGTCATGTCATGAGAATGGATGATGGCCGGATCCCAAAGGATCTCCTCTATGGAGAACTCGTGCAAGGAAAGCGCCCTACAGGTAGACCACAGCTGCGATACAAGGACATCTGCAAGAGGGATCTGAAGGCCTTAGGGATGGACCTCAACAAGTGGGAAACCCTGGCCTCTGAGCGGCCCGCTTGGAGGCAGGCTGTGCAGCACGGCCTTTCCCAGTTTGAAGAGACACTTTGCCAACAGTCTGAGGCAAAGAGGCAAAGAAGGAAGGCCCATAGCCAGGGAGACAGACCAGGGACAGACTGCACTTGCTCCTGTTGTGGAAGGGATTGTCACTCCCGAATTGGCCTTTTCAGCCACACTAGACGATATTCCAAAACCACCTTTCAGAGTGCGATACCATAGTCTCTCGAGACTGAAGGTTGCCAACAACAAGGGTGAGTAAAAATATTGCTAATGATTTTGTATCATATAAGGTCCATATGGGTCAGCACTGCTGACTGATAGCAGCTCTCCAGAGTAACAAATGGGGGATCTTTCCCAATTGCACCTGAAGATTCCAGAGAGTAAACCTGGGACCTTTCTGCATGCAAAGTATGTACTCTCTCACTGAGCTACGCCCCTTCCCCAAAAGTGTGCACCTATGATTTTTTTCAAGTGAACATCTAAACATGTAAAGTGTGAATATGGCACACATCTGTCAGCTTCTGTATCATACATGTCAACTCATCAGAAAACCAGGTTCAGCAGCTGTTGAGCATACACTCTATGGGGAATCTAGACTTGTACAATGTATTGTGTGAAATGGCCCTTAGAGCACAGTTAACTGCAATCGCTACGCAAAACACTCTAACAAGCACATTCCACTGAAGTCAATGGAGTCTCATGTTTGAATGTGTTCTGAATGAAAAACTTGGACTATTCTCACATTAAGGTCAGAATCAGTACCAGTTCTGCTGGGGAAATGTACCAATTCTATTCATCACTAGTAGGATTAGGACCTCCATTTAATTCCACAATCCAACCTCAACAAGATTTATTATTAAAAAGAATTAGCAAGTCCAAAGTTGCTTCATAAGCTGGAAACTATCAAATGTAAATTTAAAAATAGCCTGCAATTTTCGGTATGCACTGAAGCACAGCTAAATAAGCTGTTATTATTTTTGAGACTTCCCTGTACTGTATTTCTTTTATCACGATCTGACAGCAGTGTACTTAGCAGTATTTTTATGCTTCTCCACTTCGTGAGAAATAAAATAACACATTTTATGCATCTGAGATTTGTTTCTAGATCATTATAACTGCAACACTGATAAAAACTTTACTGTGATTATTTTTAAATAGCATTTTGAGACATAGAACATCCTCTGAAAATAATGGCAAATACTACTTGCAAGAAACACAGGGAGCAATCTTAGATTCAGATGCAGAGACCTCCCCTGTAGCTTTAAAATCTTTTGGCAGTGAAATCATATACAGAAAAGGTACACCTCACCACACCAGTTCACAAAAAGTTAATTCCTACCTGTCACAGTAGATGGGATCTAAAATGCTGCATATTGTATATTCTGTGTGCACATGGCAATTTTGCAGCTCTTCCTGTCTGTAGCAGGTTTCCTACTTCTGCTGAAAGACCTTCCAATAGTCAAGGAAGTATTGGGGCAGGGAAGGTGGGAGGTGGACTGTGGGTGGAAGGGGGCACTTACAGGCAGCACTCATGTGCACCGGTATCCTCTGCTCCTTCCATCTCCCTTACTCATCTTGGTTCTACATCAGTAAAATGGCTGGTGCAGAATGAAGGAGACCCATTGGAGAAGCAGAGACTTTTTCCAGGGTAAAAGAATGAAAGTTCTTTGTCCTGAGGAGACATCCATGCCTAGTTCCCCACCATAAGATGCACTTTGTGCTTCAGCAGTGGGATGGAAGTTTCAGCCAGTTCCAATGCTAGAATTTACTCATGAGAAAAGGCTTCAGCATTGATAGCAACCAGCATATTATCACTTCTCTTTGTTGCAGCTTATTTTGACAGTCCATTGTAAGTATTAGAAAATTAATAACCTATAAAAGGTACAACATGACCAGGAACCAATTCTCTGAGCCAGTTCAAATGCAGCATGAAATCAAGATGTTTATCAAGTGCCCTGAAGGGAGAGGTCTTGGGATCCTTGCCTGCCACTGGAGTCCCACTGGTATAGGTTTAGCCCACGGGAGAAGGAACAGGGGGCAGCCAGACTGTGAAGCAGCTGCTGCCTGCACCTCCAGACAAACCCAGAAGTGACATAATGACGTTACATGATGATGTGACATTGTGATATCACTGCCCCAGTATCAGGGCCATTAGGTATGCCACTGTCTCTGAGAGAGGTAAATCCAGTCCCAGAAAATGTGTGAATAAACACAAACAAGCCGTATACCACACACTCCTTCTTACTATGCTCCTCTTTCTTCTCCCTACATACATTCATTCCCTTCTTCACTCCTGATTTTGCAACTGTGGTTGCCTATAAAACATGATTGCCTGCAAACCAGGCTGTCCAACCGTGTTTGGATTGTGGTGCAGTCTTGGGCTCATTCACATACATCAAATCATGGTTTGGCATGATAACTGTACAGACGCACTGTTACAATGGAACACATTTGTTCTATAACAAAATAAAAAAATTTTTTAAAGTTGTGGGGGCCCCCAATTCTGATTGGGGACACAGCACAAGAGGAGGAGATTTAACCCTTTGCCCCTGCACTGTTTTCCTGTTGCAAATCACTTCACAGCTCCTTTTTAAACTGGAAGTGGCTACTTCTTTAAAATAGCTGTTTCAGGATCACATAGTTGCAATCTGTCAATTTTCAGTGGGAAAAAAAGATTCAGGGGAAGAGTTAACTCTCCTGCCTGCACACCATAGCCCTGATCTGAACTGGATTACTTGCAGTTACCTGTCATTAAAGAATAAAGGTGCATTTCTGGTCTTAAGCACATCTCTCAACAAAGCAGGGCCAATCCAATGTGTCATTTGGTCCTAAGTCTGCAGCCAGCAAGTTACTGGTTCTTTCTGTTTTGTCAGAAGTTTTTTAACAATATCAGAATGATTAAAAAATATGACGGCAAAATTGCACACTTTTGCACAGAATTTGAAATGCAAGAATTTGATAATGCAAGAGCTCCACTTGACCTCAGCTCATTTTTATTTCTCCTCCTCATTACAAGTCACTATTTTTGACCCCTTCCCTTTAAAAAAAATTAGATATGCCACAAGATATGCATGTCAGTTGCATGAACAATTCTCCAAGGAAAAACTGGCTTTCAGCTGGGAAGGTAAACAGTACAGATTGGCAAAATGACATCTAATTTAACCAAAACAGTATCAGGGTGGAATTGGTAGATGAGAAGCTGACACATTTCTGTCCAATCACATTTGCACAGGAGACAGACATGGCAAGCTTTATCTTTAAGGTGAAATGTTGTTTTAAGGCAGCTGGGAAGCCCCCTAGGAGAAAGTGCCAGAGGAAGATGAAACAAAGACTGAACTTTTAGTGCTGACTCACCAGCCCACCAGTGACTTCAGTGACATTTACATTTCTGTAATATTCCTGCTTTATTTCTGTTTGTTTTCCAGAAGGGGACTTTCATTTGCATTGCTCACAGCTTTTTATCTATGCTGTATAAATACTATTACATGCAGTGAGCTTGCAGCAAAGAGAGAAATTGTCAACTAATTCAGGGTCTCACCCAAACAGTATCTTCGGGCAGCCACAATATTTTTTGGGCTGCCACACAAAATGAGTGTTAAGTCCAAAAGGTGTCTCTTTGGGAGGTCAACAAACTCTTGCAACATTGCATGGGGTCTCAGGTTTCACCTTTCAGCCACACGGTAGTCAAACTGCACAAGACATTAAATGCATCGTTGTAGTTCCTTCTTTTTTTAGAAAACAGCAACCACCATGTGTGCATGTGTTCTAGTTCAGGACTACAGTGTAGGGCAGTGGGAGGTTTCAATTCTTTTCCACATCCCCCTTTCCTCATGAAAAGGCCCCCTCAAGCTGCTTTTGGCACCAACAGCAATGGGGTACATTACAGATTAGTAGAAGGGTGTGATTTTGGTGAGGAAGAAGGCTCTGCTCTGTGGTACTAATTTAGATCTGTCTTCTTGCAGTTGCCATTTTTTTTTTAAAGAAAAGAAAGACAAATGGAAACATAATGAGGTATTTAACATCACAGTGAATTTGACCTTGAGACAAATGTTTAACAGGTTTACCAGTTGCCTCTTGGGGCAAACTCTTGAACAGAGCAATATTTTCTCAAATGTTTCATTGTGCAACATTGCCTTCATTTTATCGGATCATTCTGTAATCACACCACAGTCTTAAACTGGTTTAATAGTCATTACCTCTCCAAAGGGCACTACAGTTCTGTGAGAATTCTCATCAGCACTCTCATCAAACTACCATCCGTAGGATTTGGGAGGTGGGGAATCAACTCTCAAATAAGTATAAAACTGACATAAATTTGTTTTTCAGATATACCCTTCTTGGATTTTTGAGGTAACTTCTGGATAATATAGCAGATTCCTTT
The DNA here is from genome assembly GCF_035046505.1 of Tiliqua scincoides. Classification (NCBI taxonomy): domain Eukaryota; kingdom Metazoa; phylum Chordata; class Lepidosauria; order Squamata; family Scincidae; genus Tiliqua; species Tiliqua scincoides. The sequence goes on from NC_089824.1 coordinate 144,760,102, forward strand.
TTAATTAGGAAGGTATTCAATTAGAACTTTTAGAAAACATACACATCAAGCAGATTTTCTAACCTTTCATTAATTCATTATAAACTACTTAGCACTCAGTCATTATGGTACCAGTCAGAAAAAAAGTTTCTTAATTTGAGGTCTCTCCCAAGTTTGCTACTTGGTTAACTGAGCAAGACTTCACAGGATTCTTCCATTGGAGCCCCAGAGACACAGTAGAAGAGTCTGATTTGAGCTATCAACACCCTCCACCCCCCAAAGTAAGGGTGCTGCTGAAATCTCACTGCTAATTCATTCTGAGTCAGGAGGCAGCTTCATGTGTAGCAGTTCCAAAGTTGAAGGGCATTCTATGGCTGAGACTAAAGGTCTCATAGCAGATGCTGTTTGAAGGTAACATTTGCACATGGAGACAGACAGCTGTTGTTAGTATTATAAAGCACCACAAATTTGTCTGATTTTTGCAATTAAGGTTGTGCATTGGAAGGGTAGAATAAGTATACCTATTTAGATACTGCTGTCACAAACTGAAGCACGATATTATTCTTTTTTTTTCCTGTATAGGGTTAAAGACATTTTGACTTGCATTTTCTTTAAGGTGAATCCTCTGGACAGCCATGAGAGCAACATGGAATTGTTCCAACTATCCTTTGTGGACTTTGTTCTGTCCGTACAATCACATTGCTCAAAAGCTTGGATTGTCTAAGATTGCAGTCCTAAACACACTTTCTTGGGAATAAGCCCCATTGAACACAGTGGGACTGAACTTACAGAGAATTGTGCTGTAAAATCCGTTGCACAAAAAGAACTGTCTTCATGACATTTCCCAGAACCCCTTTTGGGGGGAGTCATTAGGTGGGTATCACAAGGGACAAGAGTTCCCTTTTGGAGCTCTTATTCTTTGCATGTGGGTGAACAGTGATCCCTCGCACTGACAGTGTTCTCAGTGATGCATGGAGACTCTGATGAAGGAAGGGTATATAGCTGCCAAGACCTGGTGAGTGCAAGAAGGAAAGGAGCTAGTTTTGAAGATAAGAGTATTGTGCTCCTCTCTGATGGCAAAATGGTTTCTTCTTACCCTGTTAAGAGCCTCTGAGCAGAAGGAGGGGGGTAAGTTGAACTCTGAGATGAAAATCTTGAATACCTGGAATATCATGAATTCTGATTATTCATGGAGACTATTTCTGTCATTTGAATGCCTTATTGTTGTTTTAATCAACTGCACCGTTCCAGGGGGTCCATCGAACACAGTGGTTCCATTTTTCCAGTTTAAACGTTGTTTTAAAAAGCTCACCTTCCGATCAATATTGCTGATTTTGAACCATCTCTGCAAGGACAAATCATCACCACCATTTCAACAGTACTGAGGCTGAGCTGGAAAGCTGGCAAAGACTCTCACAATCCCAAAGAGGGAAGCTTCACAACCCAGAGAGATTAAAGCTGTGCACAGAGGATCCTTGAGTTTTAGTTTATACTCCAGCAGTGACTTAACAGTATTTTGCAGCCAATATGACTGGGGCAAAATCAAAGTCTGCAGAAGAGCAAAGAGTGGAACCTAAATTGCAGTGCTCTTGCCCACAATTGTAATAAAAAAAACAACCTTCCTTTTCAAAGATTTAAGAGTTGATTCTGTGATTTCACTCCCTGTAGCTATTCAATTTCTGCTTTCCTTTGTATGAAAAGAGCCTGTTAGATGGATTCATGGAACCTGAGTGAAAGGAACAAGACAAGAGAGCATGAAACGCAGGCGCTAGTCAGAACTGTTAACACATTTCCAGAAGGATCTTCACTTGACTCCTAGTGACAGAGGGATAAAGCTGATTGTAGATACTCTTATGACTAAATGAAGGCTGGAGACAGAAGAAGGTTTTCTTTTTCTTTTCCCAGTGAGTTGGAAGCAGCTGGAAAGGGAGATTGGTCCTCATGCTGTGTATGCTCAACCCACTTTGATTTTGTGCCCTTTATGCTACCATTTCTAAAAAATGACATAAATATTCCATTAAAATTTTCTTAGATGTTTATAAATGTGTTTTAAGAAGCAGCAGATCCTGTTTGATCAGAAACACATGTAGTGGGAGGAAGAAAAACGGCAGGTACCCCATATAAAGCAGGACTTCAAACTGCTTTCAGTGTCCTAAAAAATGAACATGTGCACGCAGATGTAGGAAGCTACTTTATACTGAGTCGGACCATTGGTCCATCTAATCCAGTACTGTGAATGCTGGCAAGGGCTCTCTAAGGCTGCAATCCTATACACACTTAACTGGGAGTAAGTTCCATTGAATACAGTGGGACTTCTGACTTAACGGGTTGCACATAACGTTATTCTCATTATTAGGCAGATGATTAGGCTCATAGAGGAAGTCATAGGAAAAGAACTTTATCTCCTTTTCTGCCACTATAGTCCAAATCTTGATCAGAGGACCCTCATGGTGGCTATTTGTCAATGGGAGCTTTCCTTCTGAGGCAAGGAGCAATCCAGATCAGGACCATGGCAGGGGCAAAGAGTTATCCTGCTATGCTGTGGTTCCAGCCTAGACCAGGGGGCCGTATGCTATTTACTGATTAAAAATAAAAAGCCCATCAGTTTGAATAATGGGTTCAAATGTGATATGTAGTTTGGCTCTCCACACAGGCAGAGAAAGGGCATTTCCAGCCCTGCTGGAAATGAGATCCATTTTTAAGGAGACTGGACCTTCTGCATGCAAAGCACACTTACTGCTACACAGCTACAGACCCTTCTACAGAGTCTTACTCCAAACTAAGGCTCAGTTGGTGCACATGTTACATTCACACCCGGAGGCCACTTTTGAACAACATGGTGAGCCATTCACGCACAATGGGCCATACAGCTTAAATCAGTGTTTCTCAAACTGTGGGTTGGGACCCACTAGGTGGGTCACAAGCCAATTTCAGGTGGGTCCCCATTCACTTCAATATTTAATTTTTAGTATATCAAACTTGATAAGTGTGTGTGACTGCATTTGGGGGAAATGTTACAGACCTGTACTTTTAACAAGCCACTATGTATATTTTTTTAAGCAATTATAGTAAGTGGGACTTACTCCTGGGTAAGTGTGGGTAGGATTGCAGCCTAGGATAGTTAAAAAATTTTCCTGCTTGATGATGTCACTTCCAGTCATGACATTACTTCCGGTGGGTCCTGACAGATTCTCATTCTAAAAAGTGGGTCCTGGTCCTAAATGTGTGAGAACCACTGGCTTAAGTGATCACCTATTTCTGCCTTTTCAGACATTGGGGATGGGAAAGCTGGTGGGTGACATGATGGAGAAAATGGCCTCTTTGGAATGGTGATACATTGTTACACACAAATAGCTCATCATGTGAGGATGGAAGTCACGTGGAGCAATTTAAAGTGGCCTCCATGTGGTATACAAACTGGAGGCGTGTATTCTGAAACATTCTTGAATGCTGATTCATTCCTGACCTAACTTACTCAATTGGGTTTCAGCAAATAAGATTTGTAACCATTACGTGAAATTATATATTTTTAATGACTAGCCATAAATTCCAGTACTGATAAATGGAAGAATTTTCAAACCACCATCTAGACTTCAAACTATGCAGGCCTTCCTGGATTGAAAGATGGAGTGCTGGAAGCCAAACTAAATCTGTAGTTTCTACCACAGAGATAGTAGTGAGGCAATGGCACACTGATGACTGCTAGGGTTGTTTTTTGTTTTTTGTTTTAACTCATAAGAGGTAGTGAACAGAAGTTGGACTCAGGCAAAGAAAAATCATTTTCATCTCAACCAGCAAAACAAGTTTGAAGTTCTCCTCTTTGAGCTCTTTGATTTCCCCCTAGGAATTATCCACATAACCTTTCCTTTCTACATGAGGAAGCAGGAATGATGCATTCCTGATCAGATTTATCTTTGACAGAGATTCCCTCTTGGCTTTCAAAGACTCTGAGGAGGTGGCGCCCTATCCTATCATATTCCACAGTGGTAATATGCCCTCCTTTGCCCTTCTCCTCCTCAACATTGCTCTCTGTTCTTTCCATCTCTCTTAACCAGGCTTGCTATTAGTTCTTTTTCTGTGCTTCAGCCTTAGTATCCCTGACTGAGTCCATAAAACTGTTTGGTCTAACATACGTTTTTTAAAAAACTTTAAAATATTAAACTGCACTGTGTACACATACCAGTGGCTTGTTGGCAGTCTTCATTCAGTGCACTAAAGCCTCTTCTTTTCAAAAGCAATCAGGTCAACTTCCCAACTTGCCAGTATTAAGTCATTTTTTTCCCCCAGACAGGAAAAAAGGAGAGTTCTTTGCCTCGGCCACGTGGTTTAACCCATCTTTCTTCATATAACTCAAATTCTCAGAGGTCCCCACAGTAGAAATTTCAAATCATTGCTTTCTGACATCTACCAGAATACAAACATTTGTACGAGGTGATCTAAACATCTTACCTGACTGAAATGTAAGTAGGTTGAGTAATCCAATATTAACAGAATGCTTATTAATGTAAACAGAGATAGTTAAAACTCATGTATAGCAATTTAGTGGTACAATGGTTGTGAATTGGATATCCCCTGGTGCACTGCTGGGAAAGTGGATGTGTACAGGTCTTGCATTCTAATCAGGAAATGAGCAGGCGAGGAAAACATTCAGGTCAGAACAGTTAAGTGTTGAGAGTGGGATGGCAGAATCCCTTGGGTGGATCATTGTACAAGTGAGTCTAGGCTGTTTCCATAAGTACAACCAAGTGCATTTATAAACACCGCTAGAGTGTGACTGCAGCAATATGCACACTTTCCTAGGAGTTAAGCCCATTTGAACTCAGTAGGACTTACTTCTGAGTAGATCTGCATAGGATTCAGATGCCTATTCCCTAAGTAGCCACAGTAGAATCTGTCCTGGTGTTCCTGTCCCTTTTCCTCTACAGCTGCCCCCGTCCTGTACTTTTGCTAGTCTAATTTGATAATATAGTTGGGGCCATTTCATACATGCAGAGGAAAAGTCAGGTTCGCCACTGAGTCTGCACCTAACAGGGAACTGTAATTAATAGGCCAATCCAATGTGGCACTACCACTGCCGGGACTACAGCTCTGGCAGTAATGTGCTTTATGGCATTATAGATGCTGTCTGAAAATGGGGGAACTCCTGAAACATCCTGGCCCTTGGAATGTGGGGTGCCACATGATTCAATTTTGTTCCCCATGTTATTCAATATCTACATTAAAACAAAGGCAGAGGTCAACCAGGGATTTAGAGTGGGGTGCCATCAGTATGCTGATGACACTCTGTTCTCTCTCTCCTTTTCACCAGATCTCAGGTGGCTGTCAGTGTTCTGGAGCGCTACCTGGAGACAGCTGGAATCTGGATGAGGGCTGCCTGATCTGAGATTGAGATTGAATCTGAGGATTGAATCTGAAACTGAAATTGAATCTGAACAAGAGAGAGGTTCTCGTTTAGAAATCCACAATGTGGGTACTGGATTATTGGGTCTCAGTCCATTTGAAAGAGCAGGTCTGTAGCCTGGTAGTTCTCCTGAACTCACAGCTGCTCCTGGAAGCTTAGGTGTCAGCCTTGGCCAGAGTGGGGGTCTTTGCCCAGCTTTGACTGGTGCACCAGCTGCAGCCGTACCTGCAACATTCAATCCATGCCATGGTGACATCAACATCAGGATCAGACTTTTGTAACACACTGTACATGAGGCTGCCCTTGAAGACAGTTCAGAAGTTGCTGTTAGTGCAGAATGTGGCTGCTCAGGTTCTTGCTGGAGATTAGCAGTTTGACTCCGTCAGGCTGCAGCTTCAGTGGCTACTCTGGTTTGCTTCTGGTCCAATTCAAGGTGCTGGTTTTGATCTTCAAAGTCCTATAATGACTTGGAGCCAGCATAATTGGAAGACAGCCTTCTCCTATAAAATCTGGCTCATCCTCTCTGGCAATCAGAGAGGTCTCTTTTAGATACATTGTCACTTACAGAGGTAAGAAGAATGGTGGCTCAAAATACGGCCATCTAGGTAGTGGCACCTATACTACGGAATTCCTTCCCCTCTGACTTAATAACAGTTCCTTCTTTAGAAGCCTTCAGGCAAGGTTCAAAAAACATACCTTTTCCAACAAGCCTTCTGACTGTAGCATTTAATGCCTGGTACCTGCAGGTTTTACTGGTGCTTTTATTTTAATATGTTATGGTATTTCATGTGCTTTGTCTTCTGCTGGCTATTTTAAATGTTTTTAATATACTTTTAGTGTTTATATATTTTAAAATTTATTTGGAATTTTATTGTGTGATCCTGTCTGTATTTTTAATATTATTGTGAGCTGCTTGGATGCCTTTGGGTAAAAAGTAGGATAAAAATCAAACAAATAAAGAATGATTTCTCCATGTTTCCTTTTTTAAGAGCAGCACAATGTTTGTGTGACCTAGTTCTCAAATAGTTAGACTCACTGCCTGAGACTAGCTGCTCTAATTTATTCAATGGCAATTGTCATTCCATCCAGGATCTGCTCCAGGTTTGTAAAGGTATTTAGTGTGATACACTAAATGCACCTATGTATAAATGGCTTGTTACTGAATGATTCACATCTGTCCCCCCTGTCCATCCCCCCCATGTACCTGGGGTGGCTTAGTCCTCTTGGGTGGACTGATTGGCCTTGTTTTAATTCTGCACTAGATGGTAAGTTTATAAAAAGGAAATAGCTAGAGCTCTCCTCACTCACAGCTTTTTGTGTCCTTGTCAGTTGTTCTTAATAAACTGAAGTTGTTTACAAGCCTATCTGCTTCTGATGAATACTGACTTGAACACAGGACCTACTGGGATCTGGGAGCCTGAGTATCCTATTCTTGGAACCTGCAAGGAAAACATTCTCTGCAGGCTGCAGGCCCTCCTACCTGACTAGGTCTCAGCTAACGTTCCTGCTAGGTTTTACCTTGCCTGGTTGGATAGGTGAATAGAAGTCTGGAAACAACAAACATGGATTTTCTTTTCCAATCAATACACCCACCTGGACATCGCATAATGGTCATCCTAACAGGACAATCTCCCAGGAAGCAAATGTTGTCAGCACAAGCAATTTGAAGTTTTCTGTTTATTTCTGTAATGTTATCACATCTTTATTTTTGATAGCTTGTTCTCAAATGAACAAGCATTGTGGTTAAGAAGCTGGCAGTCTAGAGTTCCAAGCTGGTTACAGTGGTTTTTAATGATACTTTTTCACATAAACCCCTTTCTGGGATGGCGGGAGGGGGGGAGAGACAGGGACAGGCTTGAATCAAGTAATCAATGTCTGCATTTTTCATATACTCTCAAAAAAACTATGGCCTCTCTCTCTCTCTCTCTCTCTCTCTCTCTCTTGTCTAACAATCCTCTTATGACATTCCAGTCTCAGAATTTACTGCAAGAATTTCTCAGTCTGCTCAAGTGCAATACAACACCAGCACAGGGCACAACTGAACTTTTGTTCTGACAAAACTAGTAACAGTGTCCTTCAAAAACACTCCTGGCTAAACTAATTCTAGAAGTAACAAATTTCAAGGCACATGTCTGCTACTGAAAATGAATATCAACATCTGCAGTGAACAAGAAGGGAATCTAACTGAACTTATGATTGCAATTAATATTGAAAAGCAGTGTAGTATAGTGGTTACAATGTTGGCCTAGGACTGTGGAGACCCAGGTTCAGTGACTCACCCAAGATGTTTGTTGGACCATAAATGGCTTATTGGTTGGTGATGTTGGGCCAGTCAAAATACCTTATTGTAGCCTTCCTCACAAGGTTACTGAAAGGATAAAAAGTAGATTTAAGTCATATCTTAATTACTAGGAACTGGGTCATCGCTAACATTCTTTGGATATAACCATATACTGTATGTATACTAACTTTTATGTTAACTCACCCAGGCAAATGGTTTCTGATCACCCAGGCAAAGAAACATAGAGACTGAAGGACAAATCTCTCTCTCTCTCTCTCTCTCTCTCTCTCTCTCTCTCTCTCACACACACACACACACACACACACACACACACACACACACACGTTCTCATTCAATTGGTGAGAATGTGACAAGCTAGCTGCACACAAGCTAGAGCTTCTCATTCTCATTATTGTTAAAGGTATCTTTGTTTACATGGCACAGTGAAAGAGAGACATCTTGAAATGGGAGGTGCACAAATCCAAATGAGAGCTTTCTTCCTTTGGCAAATAGTGTGTGGAGGCAAGGAGGCTGTCTACACTGGAACCATGGCAAGGGATTAGGTTAAAATGGCAGAGGGATTGACCTCTGCCATGGCCCCAGTTCATAGTTCTTCAAACTAGTGGCTATTTAATGTTTTTTTTAAATTAAATATGCATATATTTCAAGTGCTGCTCTGTTTGACTCTCATCTAGCCAGAAAATAAGACTAGATAGGACGCTTAGATGGGAATACATCCTCACTGAAGTGCCTCACTGCAGAATTTTAGAGCATGGTTTTTTAGATATGCTGTTTCTCTGGCCTTCTGATTTATTTATTTTTTATCATGAAACCTTTTTTTTATGATGGCTCTGCTTTTGCTTTAGATTTTCATGGAGTCTTGTGCATATTTATCCAGAAGGTTAACTGATTTTATTGGAATTGACTTCCAAGTTAATTGCACACAGTATTGTAGCTTTTGAACTTTGTGCTTGTAAAGCTACCTTCATAGTTATAGTCAGACCAGTGGTTCTCAAACTGGTGGGTCATGACCCACCAGTTTGTGTAAAGGTTCACCATCCCTTTAAGGCAGGGGTGCCCAAACCCTGGTCCTGGGGCCACATGTAGCCCTCGAGGCTGCTCAATGTGGCCCTCAGGGAGCCCCCAGTCTCTAATGAGCCTCTGGCCCTCCGGAGATTTGTTGGAGCCCGCACTGGCCTGACACAGCTGCTCTCAGCATGAGGGCAACTGTTTGACCTCTCACGTGAGCTGTGGGATGAGGGCTCCTTCCATTGCTTGCTGTTTCATGTCTGTGATACAGCAGTGGCAGTGAAGGAAAGGCCGACCTTGCTTTGTGCAAGGCCTTTTATAGACCTTGAGCTATTGCAACACCTTCATTCATTCATGTAAGTTCATCTTTAATATATTCATTTATGTAAATTTACTCAAATTTGAAATGTAAATTAATTTGGCCCCCCGACACGGTGTCAGAGAGATGATGATGACAAATGATGATGATGATGATGATGGTGGTGGCCCTCCTGCCAAAAACTTTGGACAGCCCTGCTTTAAGTGATGGGGGGGGGGAAAGGGCAGTGAGGCGATCCAAAGATCACATCATTAAGGGGGGCGAGGGGGATGCTTTTTACTTACTTTCACTAACATAGGGCTGCTGCAGCCTCCAGGATGCATGGGAAGCCCTGTGCAGCTCTCTGCAAGGCTCCCTAATGCTTGGAATGCTGAGATATATTTGCGTGCAAAGCACTTCCTCATTGCATCACTGGGCATTGGGCAAGAAGCCTGATTGCCCCCCCTTCCTAAATTTTCCTACAAACCAGATGTTACTACAAGTTTTTAAAACAAGTTTTTAATTTAGTTTTAAACTTAGCATGAGCAAGATTGATAATGTCCTTACTTAGATTAGTGCTGCTGCATTTCTTTTCTTTTACCTCAGCAAAGCTCTCCTCATTTGCTTTTTCTACTTCCAGTAATTCTCAGGCATCCAAGGACTGGCTTTCACTATCTCCCTCATTATTATGTGATGACTTTGAAACAAAGTCCAGGTGAAATAAATTTGCTTTTCCCTTTCTCTTTTTCTTTTTCTTTTCTCTTCTCTTCTGTGCTCCAGACATATATCTGTACTCCATACTGTTAATTTCACTGTCAAACAATGCTAAAACACATGTAGACTTGATCCAATGCCACATGTTCTGGACACACACTAAACTAGGAGAAGAGTGGAGCTGACTAGTGATGCCTAAGAATTCTGTGAACTGAACTGGGAGACCTTCAGCTGGGGCTTAGTAGTTCTGGTCTGAAGGTGAAAGTTTCACTTTCCTGTGTTTGAATTTCACTAATACATGTTGGTGCTTATGGAGAAGACCTGGGCTGCATTTCCACTACTGCTTTAATTCATTTTCAATGCACTTCTATTCCCCCAATGCATGGAGACGACAGGCGACTGCAGTTTGTTAAGGAATCTGAGAGCTGTTAGAGCTACCCTTAACAAACTAGTTAGTTGGCAACCTTCAGTCTCGAAAGACTATGGTATCGCGCTCTGAAAGTTGGTTCTGGAACAGCGTCTAGTGTGGCTGAAAAGGCCGATTCGGGAGTGACAATCCCTTCCACACTGGGAGCAAGTGCAGTCTGTACCTGGCCTGTCTCCCTGGCTATGGGCCTTCCTTCTTTGCCTCTTAGCCTCAGACTGTTGGCCAAGTGTCTCTTCAAACTGGGAAAGGCCATGTTGCACAGCCTGCCTCCAAGCGGGCCACTCAGAGGCCAGGGTTTCCCACGTTGAGGTCCACTCCTAAGGCCTTCAGATCCCTCTTGCAGATGTCCTTGTATCGCAGCTGTGGTCTACCTGTAGGGCGCTTTCCTTGCACGAGTTCTCCATAGAGGTGATCCTTTGGGATCCGGCCATCATCCATTCTCACGACATGACCGAGCCAACGCAGGCGTCTTTGTTTCAGTAGTGCATACATGCTAGGGATTCCAGCACGTTCCAGGACTGTGTTGTTTGGAACTTTGTCCTGCCAGGTGATGCCGAGAATACGTCGGAGGCAGCGCATGTGGAAAGCATTCAGTTTCCTCTCCTGTTGTGAGTGAAGAGCACTGTTGTGAGTGAAGAGTGAAGAGGACAAGGCGGTTTACAACACCGCCTTGTCCATATTTGGCAAGAAGACCAACAAGACAGCAGACTGGTTTGAAGCCCACTCTGAGGAGTTGACACCAGTCATTGAGGAAAAGAGGAGAGCTCAAGCAGCATACAAGGCCTGTCCCAGTGAGCGCAACCTGCAGGTCCTCCGAGGTGCTCGCAGCAAAGTCTAGCAGACTGCCAGGAGCTGTGCTAACGACTACTGGCTCCAGCTCTGTTCCGAGATACAGATAGCAGCTGACACGGGCAACATCAAGGGGATGTATGATGGTATCAAGCAGGCCCTAGGTCCAACACAGAAGAAAATTGCCCCTCTGAAGTCTGCAACAGGCGAGGTCATCCAGGATCGGGCGCAGCAGATGGAACGCTGGGTGCAGCACTACTCTGAGCTATATTCCAGAGAAAATGTAGTCACCGAAGAAGCGCTGAACAACATTGAGTGCCTGCCTGTGCTGGAGGAGCTTGACAGTGAACCAACCCTAGAAGAACTTCACGTGGCCCTGGACTCCCTTGCCTTTGGCAAGGCACCTGGAAAAGACAGCATCCCTGCTGAAGTCCTAAAGTGCTGCAAAGAGATCATCATCACTGAGCTGCATGAAATCCTTTGTCTCTGCTGGAGAGAAGGTGGAGTACCTCAAGACATGAGGGATGCAAACATCATCACGCTGTACAAGAACAAAGGCGACAGGGGTGACTGCAACAACTACCGTGGCATCTCTCTCCTTAGCGTTGTAGGAAAGTTGTTTGCCCGAGTTGCACTAAAGAGGCTCCAGGTACTTGCAGAGAGCGTTTATCCAGAATCACAGTGCGGATTCCGAGCCAACAGGTCCACCACTGATATGGTATTCTCCCTTAGACAACTGCAGGAGAAATGCAGGGAACAACGACAGCCACTCTTTATAGCCTTCATAGATCTCATGAAGGCTTTTGACCTGGTTAGCAGGGATGGCCTCTTCAAGAATCTCCCCAAGATTGGATGTCCACCCAGGCTTAACAAACTACAGTCTACAGAATGCATTGGGGAAACACAGCCCTGGATAGGCTAAGATTGAGATACCCAAATTTGTTTTGTAGCACATTTGTTTTGTACTATATATTTTGTCAAGGCCCAGGCCACTTGGAAGCCTCAGCTCAGGAGTTTCTGACCCCCTGCACCCCTCTTCAGACCTGCATTTCAGCAGCACTACTTCTGCCAAGGTGCTAGGAGGGAGAGATGAAAGGAAGCCTCAGAAGGTGAGGAACAGCAGTGTTGGGAAAACCCAGCATGGCTTGACTTGAGTCGAGTTGCTGAGTCACTGCCCCCCATGACTCAGCTCAAAAAAGAGTCCTAATGGGGGGCACTTTCCAAGTCGCCAAGTCATCCTTTAGTGACTCTAATGGACTTGAGTCGCCCCCACCCTTTAAAAAGTCTAAAAAGTCTTTAAAACGAGGCTGCTGCCAGGGAGTGTGTGTGTGTCTCTGAGTTCCCTTTGCTTGCTCCCCTGCTGTCCCCGCCAATCTGCAAAGAGGGCAGGAGGGGAGGGAGGGACAGGAGCGGCTAGAGGGAGGAGGGTCACAAGCAGCAGCTGGGAGGTTTACCAGGACGACACCATGCTTGGCAGCCCTACTCAGAAGTAGTCCCACAGCAGCTGGTCATTCAATGAAGCTCCCTCCCCCAAGTAACAATGGAGTCAAGAAGCTGCCAAGAGGTTGGAAAGTAGAATCAGGCAAAAGAATTTTCTCCCACCTCTCTGGGCTTTTGGCAAGAAACCCCTTGTGCTCCTTCTCCTGCTCTCACTCAGCCAATAAAAATATCCAAATGCCCGTCCTTTGTCCAATGATCATCAGTTCCTTCCATCCTATCAGAGATGAGGAAAAAGAGCTTACTCCCACAACCCCCTTGATTTATTAACCCTTTCCTGCCTCCCAGCTGGAACGCCCTGCTGCTCACCTGTTGGAATGCTTGTCCCACGAGGTTTTTGATGTGGCAGAAACAGTAAGCAGACACCCCCAGACACAGGGAGACTCAAGTCAGCACTTGTGGGGATGTGTGCAGAGTCAGGGGGGCCCTGACTCGAGTCTTTTTCAGAGTCTTCCACGCACACAACTCACGAGTTGCCGAGTCACAGAAAAACACACATTTTCGCAACTCAAGTCCGAATCACCTGACTCAAGTTCCAACACTGAGAAATAGTACAGAAGAAGAGGCAGATCAAGGGGGGCGAACATGAGAGAAGCTGCCAAAGCACTGGGCGAGCCCAATTATCACGTGGTCACTCTTTCAGCAGTGCCGCCCAATACTGCTGAGATATCACTTGCAGATCACCTCTCAGCTGCTGAGCTGCAAAGTGATGCCTTGGCAGAGGCAGTGCTACTGAAGGGGTGGCCCGCACAATAACTGGCATCTCCCATATCTTGAAAATATGATCAAGATTTGCATATTCTCATCCATTGTTTGCAGCTCCTAAGTAAGAAAAAATTGCTTATTTCTGGTCATCACCTGCTTAAAGAAATAACTTCCTGCTTAATGATATCACTTCCAACCCCCCAGCAAGTGCCCTGAATACTGTCTGGCCCTCTGTATGAAACAAATTTGACATCACTGCTCTAGTCTTTGGGTCTCCAAACCCCGGCCCAGGGGCCAGATGCGGCCCGCAGCAAGCCTCTATCCAGCCCATGGCCAGCCTCTTGTCTCTGACCCACTTGGCCAAACATGACTGGAACTATGCTCTGGTTGCATCTGGAGGGTGTTCAAGGGCCAGAGAGGTTGAATGAATGAGCCCATTCATTCATTTATTCACTCATCTAAGTTCCATCTCTAATTTATTTAAATAAATTTTATATTTAAATTTTTTTCCCCGGCCCTCAACACCGTGCCAGATATTTGATGCAGCCCTCTGGTCAAAAAGTTTGGAGACCCCAGCTCTAGTCCAACATTGTCTATTCTGGCACTGGCTCTCCTGCATTTAGACAGAGGTCTTTCTCATCACTTGCTACCAGATCACTTTTGTTGACAATCTCAGGAGTTGAACTGGAATACTCTGCAGGCAAACCATGTGTGCTACCACAGCGCCAAATGCTATTTTAACTATTTCTTCAGCATTTTTTGGTAGATTGCTCAGTAAAAATTGGAGTTTTCCTGTGGAAATGCATCATAGGGCGCAATCCTAACCCCTTATGTCAGTGCTTTCCAGCACTGACATAAGGGCAATGCAGCTCTGAGGTAAAGGAACAAACATTCCCCTACTTTGAGGAGGCCTCCGTGAGTGACACCCAACTGCAGGATGCAGCGCATGTCCCAGTGGCACCGCTCTGCCAGTGCTGAAAAGCACTGCCATAAGGGGTTAGGATTGCACCCTGAGTTATACACACAAACTCTTCTCTATATCTGTTATGCTGACAGTGCACACATCTGTTTCCAGCCTCAAAATTATTGCCCAACCATGCTCCCAAGTGTTTTGCTCTAAGAACGCCATCTTTGTTCTTCCTTTCCATGGAGTTCAAAGAAATTTAAGGTGAGGCTTTTGTTTGTACCAGGGTTGCATGTGACTGATTACTGAGCTTTCCCAAGTAAAACCAAACACATATAAGCCAGTGACTTCAATGGAACCATATAAAGGAGGAACCCAGCTTTAAGAGTGTGCTTGAGCACAGTCATGTCTCAAGAGCTGCCTTGTGGCCACTCATCTCAGCATGAAAAAGCAGAGCCAGAATAAGGCACTTTGGATCTCCTCCACAGAGCAAAAGTGCTCAGCATTTTTTGGAAGGAAGATGCTAAACATCTGGACCATTACTGAGAGTAAGACAAGCTCCAGAGATAAAGTGCCTAATAATAAGAAAGCCACTGAAGTGTTGGGGGGGGGGGGAGAAGCAGCTGTCCTGAAATTTCTGGAAGAAACAAAGTTGTGCATGTTTTACAGTCCTCATCGGAGACTACAAGATCCAGCCGTTTGTGTAAAAACTTAATATTTCTGTCTTGAGAATCCCGTTGCTTGCGAATGCAGCCCACTTGCTGCTTGGGATTTAAGGCAGAGGCTTTGTTTTTGCACTTGGAATCCTCAAATCAAATTCTGTCAGCATAATTCGTCAGTCTCCTACAGTCCTGAAGATTTGTCTGGTACAGAAGTTCATCTTCAGTTCAACACGGTGACCTCAGGGAACATATTCAATATTTCATTGTTAACTTCATTTTACACTGGAAGTGAGAAAACTCAATTCGACAGCAGTGAGGTGAACCAGTTCCATGCAGCACTATATAAAGTAGTCAGACCTTACAGGTAACCTTGAGCTTTCTCTTACTACCTGGGAAAGTGAAGGCCTACAACTTTTTAAAAGTATGGCTTTAAATATTACAGTAGTGAACTCCAAGAGCAGCTTTGGATGCTGCATTGGCTGACAATGTGCAAATGCATGAATTTCCCCATAGGAGCAAAACAAAACTCAAACTAGCTACTTGTCTCTCTCCAGCAGAAATGCCCCCGGGAAACTCACAAGCAAAACAGAGCAAAAATAGTCACCCACAATTGTTTTTTCCAAACATCTGGTAATCAGACATCTGCCTCTGTTCCATGTGTGGCTAACATGTCTAATAGCCACAGACAGTTCTCTCTTCCAGGCATTTGCTTATAAACCCAACCTTTGCATAGATGATTGTACTACCCTCTGTCTAGCATTTGGAAATACCATTCAAACTAAATAATCTAGTAGAATCTTTTCAACAAATAATATTCCATCTACCTTACCAGGTCCAAATACCAAGCTGAGATATTTGTTCCCAAGCACATTGCAGTCAGCAGCATGTGAACAACTCTTAAGTAATGCACTGTCTGCTGAAAGTATAGTATTTGCATGTTAGTTAATTTAACTCTGTTTTCTGTGTATTTAAATGCCA
Organism: Tiliqua scincoides; assembly: GCF_035046505.1. NCBI lineage: Eukaryota > Metazoa > Chordata > Lepidosauria > Squamata > Scincidae > Tiliqua > Tiliqua scincoides. The sequence goes on from NC_089824.1 coordinate 144,775,766, forward strand.
TTCGAGTACAGCCTCAAGATTAGATCAGTGAGGTGATTAAGCTTGCATGTTTTCTCCCAACAAAAGTAAAACCAAAAATAATGCATCTTGTCTTTAAAGTAAACATAAGGAGGGAACCAACTATGTTCCCTCATAGAGCTTCTTGAAGGATTGTTTTTACATAAAGCCACAGAATACCAGGTTCTTTGTTATTACTTTTCCCCTGCAGGACTTCTAACTCTAGTAAGAACCAGTGGCTTCTGATCTCCTCCTTTTATTCATGGGACTGCAAATTCAATAGAAAATCAACCTGCTCTCCATTTGAAGCCACACACCATCAACTGTTTTTGATGGAAATAACAGCCTTCAGAAAAACATTCCAAGGTGGTATCACATTTTCAGTGAAATTGAAATGAGTGGCCCCTTTAATCTGTTCCCAAATTCGTTCCATTAAGACCATTAATATTTCCATTGCACAGAAGGAAATATTTCCTACATGGAATGTGCTTGCTGCAGCAGAATAGGCACATGTTCATTCATTAGATGTGCTCTGCTTATTTATGTCATTTCCTGCACAAGATGCAAGAAACCCCATCTTGTGTGAAGCACAAGATAGAAGCAACTCTGCAGAAAAAAACAAGATCGGAGGTTTTACATATGTTCTCTTGGCTGTTGCAGTACAGCTGGCACAGATGTTAACAGAGGACTCCAGTGCCCTCTTCCTGCTCTGGTGAAACTTGCAGTTGGATGACATAGATTGCATCATAAGGTTTGTAACAAAATGTAGTATCTGTTCGTGTTAGTTAGACATGCACTATCATAGTAGATCTGTTGCTCTTTCTCTGTGCTTGCTCATGTATTATAGAGGTCAGTCATTGCTACAGTTATAAACCTGAGCTAGAGGACACTATAGGATGTAAACAGCCCAGATCAATTTGGATGCCATGTCAAGGTTGCACAGGCACCAGCAAGATGTCCATCATATCCTAAGCCCATCCTGGCAACGTCACATTAACAGCATACCGATGCTGGCACAAGAAGACCAAATGCCAAGCCTATCCTGGCAAAGGAACACTAGTGCAAACCTTCCCAATAACACCCTCAGTGTCCCTGGAAGAATGGTGCCCTGGCAGCAGGATGTCTTCAATATGCCAGTGTTGTCTCTTCTCTTGGCTAGATCCCTGCTTGCGTACTGTTATGAAATTTCAGCATACTGTTTCAGTGACATTGCTAAGCTCGCTGATTCATATGAGCTTATCCATATGATCAGGATGTTCAGAGCATGAATTCAGCACAAGTATACTGATGCCATTACCTGTGGAAAGTCTATGCAATGACATATGCTGCATTTTTCTTCATTGACATTGATGGTCTTCATTGATGTTCTCGCTGATAACTGGACTTGCTAAATGACCAACCTTATTTTTTTTTTGTTTTCCTGCCACTTGGTGATACTTTGTTAACATTCGGTTGACGTGCATTTACTAGAATTGTCATTTGTCATGGTTCAACTTCATCCCCTAGATCAGTGTTTCTCAAACTGTGGGTTGGGACCCACTAGGTGGGTAATGAGCCAATTTCAGGTGGGTCCCCATTTATTTCAATATTTTATTTTTAATATATTAGATTTGATGCTACCATTGTATGTGACTGCATTTGGGAAAATGTTATAGACCTGTACTTTTTAACAAGCTACTATGTATATTCTTGGGGCCCTGGCTGGGGGATAAGAATAGGCCCTCAGTTTGGCTGTACTTGTCGTAAGAGGTGACTAAACAGCCACTGGGTAGATGGGACTCGTTAGCCTGGGAAGGTAGCTCATCTGAAAGAAGGAAAACTCTGATCCCAAACCTCCACTGTCTTGTGGCTACATGCAGTTATGGAAAAGGCTTCAGGAGTCAACCTTGAGGCAAAATCCAGAGCCAGAGTCCTTGAGGCAGTTCATGGCTGAACACAGTCACGTTCTGGCAACTCCTGCGACGCCGCTGGAACCAACCGTATTGGCTTCTGCCTTTCCATTGGACCATTTCAGCGACGTGGAGAGGGGGGATTTGCTGCATGGGTAACAGTCTATCCTCCATATCTACTTTACCCAGGCATCGTGCACTGGAGAGGACACTCTGTTCCAGAACCACCATTCAGAGTGCGATACCATAGTCTTCCGAGACTGAAGGATGCCAACAACAACATGTATATTCTTTTAACAATGATAGTAAATGGGACTTACTCTGGGTAAGTGTGGGTAGGACTGCAGCCTAGGATTGTTAAATATTTTCCTGCTTGCGGATGTCTTTTCCGGTCATGACATCACTTCCGGTGAGTCCTGACAGATTCTCATTCTAAAAAGTGAGTCCTGGTGCTAAATGTGTGAGAACCACCACCCTAGATCTCTGAAGATCCTGGAAGCTAAATCTCTGAAGGACGAAGAGATACATTTGGATTCCAGTGAGCATGGATGTAAATGCATACATATGTACCTGCTACTTCTCACACTGCAACAACAGGAGTATGTATGAAAATTTTGATAGCACACAATAGGACAATTCATTTTTTTCTTTAACCCATAGTATATCATTAACACAATAATGATTTTCAACCCAATCCTAACTAAGGGCCCAATCCTCAAACAGTGCTGGGTGCCATAAATGTGCTGCAAATGTGCTCTAAAGCATGTTTACAGCACCTTCAGAGTAGGGAGCACTGGTGCTGGGCCTGTGCCAGTCAAGCACCAGGCCCAGTACTAGCAAAAGGACACACTGCTGTTGGGGGTAAGTGGGACCACTAAGTGGTGATGCGGCCTCTGGGGGGCAGGGGAGGGCAGAATGAGGGCAGAAAAGGTCAGAGAGGAACCGGAGTGGGTGGGGGTGATATCCTGAACTCTATGTTGGACTGGAAGGTCTCTCAAGTCTGTGCCGGCAAAATAGCTGGCGCAGACATGAGAAGCTCCTTTGCGGGGCTTGGGGCTTTCCCTGGGGGAAGGGGATGAAAGTTCCTTTCCCCTAAGGAGACCTCTGGCTGCTTCTAGGTGCCTGCTGGATAGGTGCTGCTGCTGCTTTGATGCCACTGTTCCAGAAGGTGCTGGGAAGCTCATGATTGGGCTTTGACTTGCCTGTACCAAAGCAGCCATGCTAATGGGATGTACACTGCACCTTGCAGTGGCGGAAACAGTCACAGAGGCCTCCTCAGGGTAAGGGAACATTTGTTCCCTTCCCTCAGGGCTACATTGTGGCTGCCTCAGCACAGGAAAGTTGGTTAGGATTGGGCTGGTAGGCTTTTAAGCTAGTGAACGGCAGGCTATTGAGGAGTAAAGGAACATTGTTAATTGGTGTTGTTAAGCTCCATATATGGCACTTTGCATAGAGTGTAAAATCGGGTCCCTGTCTGAAAGGCTGAAAGAGACACAAGAAAAGGAAGGGGAATTGATTCAGGGAAAGACTGAGGAAGAATATACAATCATTTATCAAATACACTCAGTTATTTCTCATGAACGTTTGTTCTCTTACCTTGGGGCCGTATTGTGACTGCATGGGTGCTAGAAAGTTGGACAAAATTGGGCCCAAAGAGTATTCATCCACTGATGAAATGTTGCTGGGCCTTCTATGAAGTCGTCCATACAGTGAACCTTCAATGTAACACACCAAAGTAAATGAATCCAACCAAAGTAAATGAAATATAAATTCTCTCCTTTCCCTATGTCCACCAACAAAGAGTAAAGCTCAGCAGTTTATAAACACTTATTGAGAGAAGCTCTTCAACCTCTCCAGACTGAAAGCAAAGTCCAAAGTCCAGCTGAAATGTCTGCATGACTTCCTCTTTGCCGATGATGCAGCTGTCACTACCCACTCTGCCAAAGATCTCCAGCAGCTCATGGATCGTTTTAGCAAGGCCTGCCAAGATTTTGGACTAACGATCAGCCTGAAGAGAACACAGGTCATGGTTCAGGATGTGGACTCACCTCCCTGCATTACAATCTCTGCGCATGAACTAGAGGTTGTCCATGACTTTGTGTACCTTGGCTCAACGATCTCTGACACTTTTGCTCTCGACACCGAGCTAAACAAATGCATCGGTAAAGCAGCTACCACGTTTTCCAGACTCCCAAAGAGAGTCTGGTCCAACAAGAAGCTGACGGAACATACCAAGATCCAGGTCTACAGAGCTTGTGTCCTGAGTACACTTCTGTACTGCAGCGAGTCATGGACTCTTCGCTCACAACAGGAGAGGAAACTGAACGCTTTCCACATGCGCTGCCTCCGACGCATTCTCGGCATCACCTGGCAGGACAAAGTTCCTAACAACACAGTCCTGGAATGTGCTGGAATCCCTAGCATGTATGCACTGCTGAAACAGAGACGCCTGCGTTGGCTTGGTCATGTCGTGAGAATGGATGATGGCCGGATCCCAAAGGATCTCCTCTATGGAGAACTCATGCAAGGAAAATGCCCTACAGGTAGACCACAGCTGCAATACATCTGCAAGAGGGATCTGAAGGCCTTAGGAGTGGACCTCAACAAGTGGGAAACCCTGGACTCTGAGCGGCCCGCTTGGAGGCAGGCTGTGCAGCATGGCCTTTCCCAGTTTGAAGAGACACTTGGCCAACAGTCTGAGGCTAAGAGGCTAAGAAGGAAGGCCCATAGCCAGGGAGACAGACCAGGGACAGACTGCACTTGCTCCCGGTGTGGAAGGGATTGTCACTCCCGAATTGGCCTTTTCAGCCACACTAGACGCTGTTCCAGAACCACCTTTCAGAGCGTGATACCATAGTCTCTCGAGACTGAAGGTTGCCAACTTGCTATTGAGAGAAAAAAAGTTGTGAGATTTGTGAAAAAAGTTGTGTGAGAAAAAATGTTGTAAAATGCTTAGGAAACATTTCAATGTGAGGCTAGAAAAATGGGACTTTTCAGTCAGGTCTAAACAAAAATAAGTTAGAAAAAAATTAAGAAGCTTGGTCCAATATACCTAAATGTTTATGAAAATAAAGAGTATGATTGGACATAAACGTTATTTTTCAGAGCCCTATTACTTAGCTCTTTCCATACCTGCCTCAATGTCATAAAGAATTTTACTATGAATGATTTTCTGTTTAATAGCCATTAAAAATGAAAGTATATTGCAGGGTCCTGATTAGATGGGACTCCAAGCGTCAGCATGTGACATGAATTAATAACTTGTGGGCCACTGGTAATTACAGCTCCAATAAAGGAAATGAGGAGCAGCTCAAAGCATTGCTTGAATTCATTAATAAAAGGAAGTCAGCCTTGTTTCTGGCCTCTTCCGCCAAGAAACATAACTGTGCACTAGAAATCACTCCTGTTTACTGTAGGAAAAGTCTTTCAAATAACAAATTATAGATGTGCTAATAATTTAATAAAATTAAATTATTAAATTCATAAATGGTTCCCACTGCAAACGTGTAACTGTGGAAGGAAAAAGGACACTAATTACACTCCCAGCCACCTAGTGGGATGGGTCCTCCTCATCATGTGTTTGGGGGGGGGGGTCTCTCTGAACCTCTCCCTTACAGAAGGTCTAAATACTAGTTTAACACAGTATAACTAGTATTTAGATCACATGGTAGGGAGAGACTTGGAGACCCCCCTCCATACGAACACAATTAGCAAAACTCAGGAAGTACACCAAGGGTGGAACCAGGACATCCATGAGCATTTGGCATGGATTTGGCACATGCCATTTCCATTTGGCATGGATTTGGCATGGATTTGGCATGGTGGCATTTGGCACAGGTGACTTGCCCTGGATACTGACTTGTGCCAGCTAAAGAGCTGGTGCAGGTCCAAGGAGTCCTATTGGCAGTTGGAAGGCTTATGGAAGGGTGAGGAAAAATATTTTCCCTTTCTCCTCCCAAGGCTCTTGATCTGCCCCCCCCCCATAGCATACAGTGCTGCCTATTTTGGTGCAGCTGCATGCTATTGTGGGGAAAAGGATAGGATTGGGCTCAAAGTTTCCTATAATCCATAGGGTGAATTAGATTAGCTGGCTTAATACACAACTTGTGCTCCACCATACTAAATTCATGTATAGTAGACCACCAGGAGCTTAATAAATGTATTGATTTTTGCTGCCTGCCTGAAAAGACAAAAAAAAGGGAGGTGGTCAGGAAATTGATAGGTTACAACTGGTGGGCTACGTTTGACTTGGTGGGTCGCCTGTAATGCAGAACTGGCTTCATAAATTAGTTCATTCATTTAGTATATAAGGTCTAAAAGCCATGAATCCAGCCATTGATAAGTTACAAACATGTCTCCAAGATCCACAAAGGAAGCAGGAAGGACTCTGCTATTCTTTCTTTAAAAGTGTTATCACATAAGTGGCTTGTGAGAACCGGCCAGGGGCGTTAAGAGGGACTGACCTCTCCAACTTTGCAAGTTCAAAGCATTGCCTATTAAAAACCTGATATCAAACCTCCATGCTTTAACACAGCATGGCAGTTCTTTGGCCTTGACTGTTGTTCCTGTCAAAAGGCTTTGGAAAAAACCTCAATAATTCCAAATTCCCTTAAATGTCTCTGTCAAAAAAAGTGTGCATGGCATACAAACACTTCTGTGGCCCTCCCAGCATTTCCCTTTTACTTGTCTTACTCACTCAGCTGTACGGCTCCAGGTGCATGTCACAGTCTCTGGAAGGCCATGAAGGAGCCCAGTGACAGGCAGACAAGCAGCATTCTGCTACAGGAGAGAGCTGTGGGCCTTATTAATGAAAAACATCTGGTGTACAGGGATAGTAGGGAGCAGGTTGCATTTTAAGCATTAGCTTCCTGCAAATTGCCAGCTCATTGCAACAGATACAGAGTCAATCAAATATGTTGTCCCCAGGAATTTCTGGCACATGGCTAGGTAATGGGTATTTAATGTTCAGGAGCTATCGAGCATGAAACTAAATATAATGACTCTATGGAGGCCCCATTTTATGTTGGCTCTTTATCTCTCCCTATTGTGCATGCACACACAGACACCATTACAAAGCGTTAACTTTCACTGAATGTGGGGTCATTCACAAAATGATGGAGAGTAGCATAGCAATTTTTTTTAAAGTTTCTAAATTGTAGTTTTGCAATATGCAAATATAATATATGAATCAATCCATTTAATACCAGACAGTTAATCAAAGGAAACAAACTAAATTGGTTGACAGCCTTAATTTATTGTTTGGAATGGTGCTTCAAATGACCTGCTTGGTACCAAAGATTCAGCTTTGCAAACAGAACACACTTTGGCTTGTGTGGTGGGAGTCGCTGATCTCCCCCCACTGTCCGAACTCGGCAGCCCTCCCCAAAAAACTGTTCTGGAGGATGCCTTGGTCCTCTGCTATGCAAAGTTATAGATGGGAGGGAAAATAAGCAACCTCATCCCACTACATGGAAAGAAGTGTTTTCTACTCCCAGAGCAGGCACTTTGAATGCATACCTGGGCTTCCAGACTTCTCAGAAATTTGTCACAAACTAAATCTGACTAACATATATGTTTGTCCCAGATACATCTTCCACATTAGGGCTGTTATTTCTATGGGGTTTACTTCCAACTAATTGCAATTTGAATTGCTGCCTTATAACACAATCCTATGCCTGTCTATTCAGAAGTAAATTGCATTGTGTTCAATGGAAAGTATACCCAGGAAAATATACATGTCATGGCTCATTATCCACTGGGGTTACATTCTGGAACCCTCAGTGGATTTAAAAAAAAAATCAGTGGATAACAAATCAGTGGAAAAATAGCTTTAAAGACCCACTTCTGGGTTCTTGCTCCTCCATTGTTACCCCAGAATGCATTGGTTTAGGCACCGTACCACATGTAGCCATGGGGTGAATAAGAATCTAGTGGAATGAAATTGTAATATTTAATAGCACAAAGGTGGGAAATTGGATTTTGGTGCTTTTTTCCCTTGTTACAAGGCATTTAAAGATGGTCCTCAGTATCAGTGGAGAGTCATACCAGTGGATACCAAATCAGTGGATAACGAGGCACAAATTCAGATGGTAGACTTAAAAGAAATATGTCTTATGCAGACAATCTCTTAGAACATGAAATTTTGGCATATCTCTGCACCTAATGTACATCTCGACTGTAAGTAGATCACTCAGTAACTCTCCATCCAGGTACAGCATAATTATCTGTCCTGGGGACCAAACAATCTGTGACATTGAACCTGCTGAAGGCTCAGAAGGCTTGTTTAGGCTTGGGCTTAAACAAGTGGATCAGATGTACTCTTTTTATGTCAAAACACAGCTCTGTGAAGTGTCCTGATCTGGCTTAGACCAATGGTATGCAGTAAGGGTGCAACCCCCCAGGCTAATTGCACACTGAAGAACAGCAGATCTACTCCCACAGCAAGGACACAGTCTTCAGGAAAGGCTGATTTGAAGGTGTTTTCTCCAAGTCTCAAATGAGACTATCATTACAGGGCAATCTGCAAGTTTATTCCGAAATAAACCCTGTTGTGTTCAATGCAACTTACTCCCATGAAAGTGCACACAGGATTGCAGTATTAATTTGTGACACACTACTGGTTTTCTCAATTCTAGTGTGCTTCCAGCATACCGACTATGATAATGAATGGTCTAAACTTGGCCATCATAGGTCACTACTTTGGCTAGTTCCCTTCAATAAGTATCTGGAGTGTTTGATGTTTTGTCTTTTCAGACATTACAAAAGTATTAAACCATTGTTGCATCAGTACATTCTTTTCTTTGAAGCTTTTGACTTTCTCTTACATCTCAAAATAGCCCTATAAGGTGGATGAGGGACAAAGACATAAAAACTTGATTATTGTTTCTTCTGACAATACTGTTACTTGAACATATACTTTTAAAAAGGCAACTGGGACAGTCAATTTTTCTTTGTTTGGTGACCTTGCAATTTTTTTAATGACCTCATGGCGCACAAGGTATATTGAACAGATTCTCTGTCAGATGTAATATATTCCTTTTGTAACAGGAGATGGTACTGAAATAGTTTGTCCCTTGGATAATTGTATCCTTGTAATCAAGAAGAGCATGGATAGCATTTGAAAAGCCATTTTCTTCTGAAGAGATAAACACAATTCTAGACAAACAGGAGAAAACTTTATATGCCCTGAAGAGGTCAAAATGTCAGACTTCATAAAGTGTAACTGTTCAGTCTTCTTTATGGGTAATACCTAGATATACCTATGTGTCTCTGTCTGCAATTGGACAAATGATAACAACCCCCCCCCCTTATGACCTCTTAAAACACTCCAAAAGGCACTTCCTTTTTGGCTCAGGGAGCACTAGGTACCTTCTTAGACACTGGGTACCACACCTTGAGGGTCTTAGAGAAAGGCCTCCAAGACACCCCTCAAGGCATAATACCTGGGACAATGTATCCCCCAGCCCCCCCCCCCCTACATAGCTCCTTCAGCATAGAACTTTGGGACTTGTTTATAAAAGCACATACCATGTGTTCTTATGCACACCTGTGCAGGGTCTTGTGCAGGGTCCTGAACATTTCCCCCTCTCTCCCTTGAAGTTTCTTGCTTTCTTCTAACACCTTCTAAATGATGACTTTGCTGAAACCGCATTTTCAAGATCAGAACACCCCTTTAAAGAGCCAGGTGAGAGAAATACATTTGCAAAGACACCCTCAACACTGGTCTGTTTTTGCCTCAATGCTGTTGTTGAGGCAAAAACCCTTGTCCCCAGTGGTGTAGCTAGTGGGGGGCAGGGGCGGTCCACCCCGGGTACCACCCTTGGGGGTGTAACACCACAAATGCCCCAACATCGCAAAGGTTAGGGGTAACCCCCTCATGCTATATACTGTTGGATGCGGAATTTCCAGTGGAATGCAATGCAAAAAACCAAATTGAAATATCTCATTTTCATCAAAAGTTATTGCCAAAAAAACCAGAAACAAAAAATGCGTGGAACCCTATGGAAAATGAAACTGAGCCATATCGCGCGTTTACTCGTGAGTAGGTGAACTTTAGTTCATCAGAAAGGGCAGGCTGAGAGGAATCCAATGACACCAGAATGGTTTCTAACCAATGAAAGCAGCCCCCAAAAAACACCCAAGAAGGAAGTCCTTCCCTCCAAGCAGACGAATGCATTGAGCTCTATGGAAAGAGAAAGTAAGCCACAAAGTTGCATTTACTCACAAGTAAGCAAATGTGCCTTGGCTCCTGGTCAAGTCAGGCAAAGAGGAATGCAAGGCTAGCTGCATGGTCCCCATCTAATGAAAGTGGAGCTAAACAAATGCTCCAGAAGGCAGCCCCCCCCCCCCAAGAATAAACCAGAGGCTTGAGCTTGGAAGGTACTGGGGAGGGCTGAAAATCTCACTGCTTTATCTGTGTGTGGGCGGGTGTTATTACAGGCAGGCTACAAAGAAAACTGACTTGGTAAAACAGGGCTGGCTTCCCCTTATTTATCTGTTTTTCTTTAATTATTTATAATTATTTTATTTTGCTTGATGATGTCACTTCCAGCCATGACATCACTTCTGGTGGGTCCTGGAGAGATTGTCATTCTAGAAAGTGGGTCCCAGTGTGAAAAGTTTGAGAACCACAGCCTTAACTCAAAACAGGGCAATGAGACATGGGGGGGGGTTGACATCCTAGTGACCAAAATTCTGGAAATTGTGGCTTTTAGGAATAATATCATCATGTTATATACCATTTGATGCAGAATTTCATCCACTGCTTATGGGGAAATATTCACTGCATCTATTTTTCTGGCCATTATTATTATTCATTCCATGTCATGACTACCTCACAGGGTTGTTGTGAGGACAAAATAAGGGGAGGAACCATGTACACCACCCTGAGCTGCTTAGAGGAAGGATGGTATAAAAAGTGAATTAATTAATTAAACAATATAATTAATTAATTATCAATAATTAATTAAGTTATATGGGGTGAGAAAAATTTATGGGCCCCGGGTGTCAAATGACCTAGCTATGCCTCTGCCTGTCCCCACCTAGGTAAGCAAACCTATTCCCCCCCCCCCCATAGCTGCAGCCTTCAGCCTTAGTTTGGGGCAGTAATTTGCTTGCCTGACCCTCACAGAGTCCTAGCACCATAGCAGGGTCAAAGGCATCACCTGCTTTCCAGGAAACTATTTCCATGGGAGGAAGGGGGCAATAGTGAGGGCTCATTGAGTAAAATCACAGAGCAGAATCCTTCCTGGATATATGACTCCAAGTTGCAGGTAGGGTTTGCATGTGCGGACCACCCCCTCACCCCAAAAAAGTTATCCATTGAAATGGCAAGCTGGGGAAAAGGTGTGGTGGAACCTGTCTCAATCTTTCTCCATCATGCCCAAAGATTAATTTTTAATCACAGGAGAGCTTCCAAATGTCCAGGCTTTCATTTGAAGCTTGAGATTGTACAGCCCTTGCAGAGTTATACCACTTTCTAGGTACAAGCTCTGAAACCAGCCTCATGTATCCAGGGAAGGAAAAGATTGGCTCACAGAGACCTTGCTTTTCTAGTGCCCTGGATCCCATCTCTCTGCAAATCTGCACTCAGGACCCATCGTTTACGCTCAGCACTGCTCAGCAACAGAGATCAGACAGGATGTTCATTTGCACCCATTTCCAGAAATAAGACACAGGACACCAGAAATAAGAGACAGAACACAGGAAATGGGTTCAAATTCTGGCCATGATTTTATTAATGAGTTCTTGCAGAAACATGCAACTGAATGGCAGGGCAGCTCCCACTCTAATTAGCAGCACCAGCTCTCAACTTGAGCTAAATTAACAAAAAAGTGCCCTCCCAGCGTGACAGTGTGGAGTAGGCAAAAAACCACCCACCTGCAGGCCAAATGAGGTGGGTGGGAAAAATTCCTACTCAGCCCCCAAAGGCAGCCAGTTAATCCCACATTGTCACTGGGACAGACAGGGAGCTGCTGCTGAAGACACAGAAGACAAGGGGAAGTCTTAGCTTTAGTAGCACTCATAAGTTGATTGTTTGTGCTTGAACTGGCTTTAGAACTGGTCAGGCTGTTAGCCTTAGTAGCATTATTTAGCATTAATGGGTTTTAGTGTTGTATTAGTTTGTTAACCTTAATACCACTAGTAATAGTTAATTTTAGTATACGTACTAGCAGGAATTGGTTTTAATGTTGTGTTAGGCTGTTAGCCTTAGTACCACTAGCAAGAGTTAATTTTAGTATACATATTAGCATGAACTGCTATTATCTGTAATATTTATTTCTGTACCACCCTTCTCTGTTTATACTATCTCTGCTTTTACATTCAGGGTGGTTTACACAGGCTGGTTAGTCCTAAACCACCATTTTTTCAATGGAGTTTTTACAGTATTGTTCTGTGGGAGGAACTTACAGAAGCCTCCGTTCACCAGATGTTTTCTGTCCAAGTGCAGCCATCATCCCAGCTGTGCTCTGCATTTTCAAGCTTTCATATAGCCACAGTCAGTGCTCAAGATGTGATCCAACTCTAGCGGACTCCACCACCTTCCACACATTCCACACTCTCTCATAGTATGCCTTCAACAAGGGCTATAAGCAGATTTCTCATCTCCATCCATAGTCAAGATCGCAGCTGAATAAATCAATAAAATTGTTCCCTGTCCCCAAAGTAGTCAAAATATTAGAAAGAAAGAAAGAAAGAAAGAAAGAAAGAAAGAAAGAAAGAAAGAAAGAAAGAAAGACCCCAGCAATAGCCACTGGAAAAGATGCTGTGCTGGGGGTGAAGAGGGAAAAGTGTTCTCCCCCTGCTAAATATAAGAGGACACCACTTGAAAAGGTGCCTCTTTACCTTGTTAGCAGGGGTAATATGTATTTTCATATACATACTATCTGAACTGGTTTTAGTGTTGTGTTAGGATGTTAGCCTTAGTATCACTAGTAAGCACTCAGTATCACTAGTGTCACAACTTTTAATACATGTATGTATTAGCATGAACTGGTTTTAGTGTTGTGTTAGGCTCTTAGTGCCTTTAGTACACTTAAAGCAATAGTGTCCCATACTCACTGGTGGTGCCCAGCTAAGGTAGAGGAATGGACATCTGATTCCCCCACCCACCTGCACTCTAAAAGGCCCAGATGCTCAGGTATTTTCTGGGCCTAATTGCTGCCAGAGGAAACAGAAGTTTAGCCTTCTTTGACTTCTTGATCAGATGTAGCATTCTCTTTCCCAGATGCAGACTGACCCCTGGCTCTCTCTGAGTCATCCAGACTCTCCAGGAAACCAGCCACACCTGGATCTTGTCCCCTGGGAGAGGTTAGCTGCAGAGTCTCTCTGCAGCCCTCCCTTCTCCTCCTCTGTGAGGACAGGCAAATGGATGGTGGGAAACAGAGTGCAAACGGGGCTGGCCCAAGATCACCCAGTGCCTGAGGTAAATGCGAGGCCATTATAATTACAGTCGGTACCAGAAGTTGTGCTTTTTGGCCCTTTGAAGGTCTCAGAAGCGCACCCTCCCTGGCCCTCCCAATAAACTGGGACCCCAGAATCTGCAGTTTTTAGTGTCCATGGATTTCTGTATCCACAGTGGGAGAGGGGTTCCCATGGATATTAAGAACAGCCCACTGGATCAGGCCATAGGACCATCTAGTCCAGCTTCCTGTATCTAACAGTGGCCAAGCAAATGCCCCAGGGAGCACACCAGATAACAAGAGACCTGCATCCTGGTGCCCTCTCTTGCATCTGACATAGCCCATTTCTAAAATCAGGAGGTTGCACATACACATCATGGCTTGTAACTCGTAATGGATTTTTCCTCCAGAAACTTGTCCAATCCCCTTTTAAGGCATCCAGGCCAGATGCCATCACTACATCCTGTAGCAAGGAGTTCCACAGACCACAGGGGATATTGAGATCCCCCACCTGAATTGTTTTTAGTTACTTTAGTTTTAGTATATCTTACTGTATGTGTTTTTTCATACTCTTTTTAGCTATTTTATATTGCCAAGGGAGGTAGCAGATTCTTCCCTATATTCAATCAGAGGTTTGACAGGCACCTGCTGGGGATGCTCTAGGACAGGGGTGTCAAACGTATGGCCCACAGGACAGATGTGGCCAGTGGAAGCTCTTTATCTAGCCCTCGGGCTCTCCCAGCACCAACTGCTTTCTGGTGTGCTGAGTTGTGCTGAGGTGTCACTGCTGATAGGGCGGCCCGCATTAGGCTCTCCCAAATGCAATATGTCCAAGATTTGTGTGTTTTCTGTCATTTGCAGCTAAGGAGTTCCTAAGTGAGAAAAAAGTGCTTATTTTTGGTCATGACCTGATACATGACCTCACTTCCTAACTAATGACATCACTTCCAGCCCTCAGCATGCATCACAAATGCTGTTTGGCCTGCTGAATGAAACAAGTTTGACACTCCTGCTCTAGAAGAATTTCCTGATACAGGCAGAGGTTTGGACAAGATGACCTTGTGGGGTCATTCCAATTCTATGATTCTATATTTTAGTTATATAAAATATATCTTATTTTATATAAGACATGCAGATTTCATTGTATGTATTTTTATATATCACTTTAGTTGTTTTAAATTGTTTTAATATGTCGAACAATCAACTTCACTGACTGAAAATGGTTCTCTGTGGCATTCTGGTGCGATTTCTAAATTATGTTTCTTCCTTTCCTGAAAATTTGCCACAGACCAGCAACTGGTAGCTTGTAGACTGGCCACTGTTCCTGGACCACACTTTGAGTAGCACTGCAGTTGGGGGCAAAGATGGAGATTATCTGGGCTTTATCTTTCATTTTTTTAAAATTATTTTTGCAGGCATTTGCCCAAAAGTTTCAGCACTTGGTTTCCTGGGTCTGTATCTTGTGTAGTGTTCACCACATTTTTTGTTGTTGTAGTCCACAGATGCTTTTTCTTCCTCCTATAGCCCTATCCTATGTGGGATGAGCACTGTCAGAATGCATGTTCCACCAGAGCTGGCTGTTGAAAAAGCATGTAAAACACTTTCCGACAGTGTGCTGAGTAGTGTGCTGCTGAGATGCCAGCAGGAAGGCTGGAGTCTTCCCACACATGTTGTCTGCTCTTCTGCCACCCACTGGAGTAGGTAAGAAAATGTGAGAGATGAGAGGGGTGAGAAGAGAGTGGAACAGGACAGGAAGAGACAAAGCTGGACAGGAAAGTAATGGGGTGGAGAGTCTGTGGAAGAGGGTGGATCTAGCAGTGATCGTGTGCACCAGATCCTATCCTACTTTCCTGCAGCCTCCTCACCCTTTTCTTCCTCAAACTTGCACTAGCGCAGGTCCAAGGAGACCCACTGAGGGGCAGGAGGCTTACAAACATATGAGAAAGCCTTTCCCCTCTGAAACCCCCCTCCCCAATCCAGTCCCTCCCAGTTTTGGTGCAGCTGTACTAGTGGGGGCGGGAGGATAGGTTTAGGGTATAGATTTAAAAAAAATAAATAGCTGGATGCTATTAATGGAGGTCTGCACAATGCAATAAGCCCATATGCCTGAAATGGCTCTCTCTCTCTCTGGGTGCAATCCAGAAGCACCCTTGGGTTGACACAAGTCCCTTGCGCCGGCTCAGAAGGGTCACAAACGTGCCGTAAGGCACATTTGCGCCTCCTTGAGAGGAAGTCAGGCTGGCGCTCTGAGAAGCACCGGCCTGCGGAGGCTGATGCAAGCCTCTGCATGGCTTCCTATCTTGGACTTGCGTCGGCCCAGCTGGGCCAATGCAAGAAGAAAAGGTAGTCGGGGGGGGGGATGCAGGGAGGAGGTAGGAGGGAGGCATTCCTGGGTGGGGGGAGGGTGGACGGCCCCGGGGGTGGGCAGGAAGCAGGAGGCGGGGCTGGGATCCAGCAGTTATGCTGGGAGAACAGAGTAACTTCAAGCCGCTCCACTATTCTCAAGAGGTGGCACAAGTTCGAGGAGACCCATACGGGCCAGCAGCCCTTACCCAGAGCTAAGGGGGAATGTTTCCCCTTGCCTCTGGCTGAGCTGCTTATGGCCACTATCCTACGCTGTATCCCCAGCGCAGGATAGGCTTGTGCACTGTCACACTGTTGCTTTTGTTAACCTCATTTCAGATGTCTGGGGTTCTAGACCTGGGGTCACAACATGCAGTGGAGAAACTGGTGCATCTTGTTGGAGTCTCTATGCCAGCTCTGGCCCTCCCCTCATCACCTCAGAAGCAACTATGATATAACATGTCAAGTACAATCCTCAGGTATCATACTGCAGGGCCTGTTGGAGGCAACCCCTGCATGCATCCAGATCTGGACCCTGGAAGAGGAAGGGCTGTCAGAGCTCCTGAGGGGCGCTCAGATGTCCAGACAGCCTGGCATCAACTCCAATACTTTCACCTCAGAAGGAGACAAAATATTTTGAGGCCCATCACTTAATTTTCACATTTATACCACCCTTCCTTCAAGGATCTCTGGGCGGTGCATACAATTCCTTTCCTCTTCTGGTCCTCACAACAACCCAGCGAGGTAGATTTGGTTAAGAGCCTGTGAACAGCCCAAGGTCACTCAGGAAGCTTCATGGCTTTCTGAGTGACTAGGTGAATAAAGCTGAATAGGGCTTTGAACCAGGATCTGCCAGGTCTAAGTCCAGCATTGGCACAACAACACAGTCCTGGCTCTCGCTCACAGTAACACACAACAACACAGCTTGTTTCAGGGTCTTCAGATGACATAGAGACTAACCCCAAGAGCAGGGCCAGCCCGTCCATGCAGCCACATCTGGCAGATCACAAGGGGACTGAGGGGGCAACAGATTCAGGGTGACTTTCACCATGAGCCTGCAACCACTGCCTCCTTCTCTCAATCAAAGGAGGCTCTACTTTCCACTTACAGTACAGTGGGCCCTCCTTATCCACAGATTTGAGGGCATCCAGACCCTCCAGCCACGGATTTAATTAACCATGGTTTTTGGTATCTGTGGGAGGTCCTGGAATGGATCCCCCATGGATACCAAGGGCCCACTGTATTCTAATGCAAAGCAGATCTTTCCCTACTTTCCGTGCTTCATTAGCTTCCAGGTTTCATACAGTGCACAAGGAGCACAGTAAGGGTTTTGTTTTTTAACAACAGCAATGGTGGACCTGAACCAGCATCAACCAGTGTTCTGCTGGACACTGGGTAGGGGGGTTAGGGGTGGACCACCAGGCAGCAGAGAGGTAGGTAGGCGGGTATGGGGAAGCAGGGAAGAGGTGTTCTGAAGTGGGGGGAGGCAGAGGAAGGGTGGGCAGAGGGCGGGGAGGAGATGTGCTGTGGGAGCGAGTGGGGCAGGGGGAGGGAGCTTTGCTGCACTGCATATTGAGCCTCCATGTCAACAAAGAGGCTGAGTCCACCTGACACAGAGGCTCTAAATTGTACACCGACCCTTAGGTCATCATAGAATCAAGTAGCCCCACTGTGGGGCTACTGGCTTTACCCAGGGGAAGAGAACGAAAGTCCCTGTCTCCTGAGTTGGTGGCGGCAGCTGCCTGGGGTGCGCTGGAGGCAGCAGCAGCCATTTTCAGTGCCACTGCAGCCCCATGAGCTGGGCAGCTCAGGATTGGGCTGCTTGACAGTCATGTTAGGGCAAATACTGGAAAGCGATCCTTGAGGTCTTCCATATGGTTGCTGGCTTAGAGGAGGTCCCCTTGTTGATTTGATGGCATGTTGCAGAATCGCCTCTGTCGTCTAGATGTTTTTTCATTTCACAGAACCAGACTGATGACAGCTGATGATCCAGCAGAACAATGGCTGTCACTGCGCATAAACAGAATACTTGGGAAGACAGAACTTAGAAAGGGGGCTCTGTGACCCCATATGGTGCAAACGCCTATCATGAAGCAGTCCCAGACTCGGGGGACGGGGGACCCTTCAGTGGAATTATTATTAAGAATATTTATAAATCGCTTTTCAACCAAAAGTAGTTTTCCAAACAGTTTACACAGCAAAATAAATCCAGAAATGGTGCTCTGCCCCAAAGGGCTTACAATTAAAAAGGTGCAGAAGGGACATCAGCGGCAGCCACAGGAAAAGACGCCATACTGGGAGTGGAGAACAGTTGCTCTCCCACTGCCAAATAGAAGAGGGCACCACTTTTAAAGGTGCCTCTTTGCCCCATTGGCAGGCACATAACAGTCTCTAGGTGAAGGCTGCAGCAACTTATCTTGTGTGGGTCTGCCTATTCTGGCCGTATATTGGTCATGAAAGGTTGGTGCACAGGGTGGCTGCCAATTGCCCTACCTAAGGGAAGGCTCTGGATGGGGCTGTGGTTCTCCATCAACTCCAACTTCATTGAACTCCACGGTCCTCTGAATCTGTACCTCCCAGCTGCTGGTTGAGTTGGCGGAGAAGAGATCTGTGGATGCAACCCTTCTTTTTCTTTATTTCAGTCGTGCTTCTCTGTTTGGTTCCAAAGTGCTACTTGTTCTTCTCTCACCAGTGTCTCACTCACCATTAAGGCCCCAGCTCTATAGTATGGGCTGCACTCCAGGCTCTAGGTGAAGTCTCTAGGTGAAGGCTGCAGCAACTTATCTTGTGTGGGTCTGCCTATTCTGGCCGTATATTGGTCATGAAAGGTTGGTGCACAGGGTGGCTGCCAATTGCCCTACCTAAGGGAAGGCTCTGGATGGGGCTGTGGTTCTCCATCAACTCCAACTTCATTGAACTCCACGGTCCTCTGAATCTGTACCTCCCAGCTGCTGGTTGAGTTGGCGGAGAAGAGATCTGTGGATGCAACCCTTCTTTTTCTTTATTTCAGTCGTGCTTCTCTGTTTGGTTCCAAAGTGCTACTTGTTCTTCTCTCACCAGTGTCTCACTCACCATTAAGGCCCCAGCTCTATAGTATGGGCTGCACTCCAGGCTCTTCTGTTCTTGCAACCCCCCAAAATGGCATTAAATATCTGCCTCTCCGACATCATGCTTTAAACATGGCAACTACTGCATGGCTGGCAAGGTCAGATTTAGGCTGATTGGGCCCACTTGGGGCCCTGCACTAGGGCCGCAAGTGGATTGCCCACAGCTGCAGCCAGCACTTCGCACTTCAGTGCACCAGGACTGCAGGTAACCCTCCATGCAGAGGTTTCATGAGGCTAGTGTGGTGAACGGAACTTCCCAGTTGGAGGTCCCTCCCACCCATCCCTGCCTTTGATTGGCTTGGAATCAGGGCACTCCAGAAGCAGTGGGCGGTGATGCGACGGCATCATTTTGTTACCGCCAACCTACTTCCAGGTGCCATACTTCATGCCAGGCGCCATCAGCCCCAGACATTGTGATTAGGGGAGCTTGAAAGGGGGTTATGATGCCTGCCCCCCCCCAAGGCCTTGAAAAAATGTTTCACATTGGGCCCTGCTGCTGCGTAGAGAAGGACTTCATACAATTTGTCTAAAAGACCAAGCAGTCTTCCTGGAATGGGTTCTCTCAAGCTCTTCCTCGATTTTCCTCTCCAGAAAGTGCAAAGAATAAAGCAAGGGGACCCATGAACCACGCAGGGTGCTCAGGGATCTTCTAGGAGGCAAATACTCCCCTGGAAACTGTCCCAGGGTCAGTGGGAAACGCTCCTGTGCCATGGGGTTCAGACAGACACTACACTTGGTTTTGCAAAGCAGTACTTGTCTCCAGTAGTGTAGCTGCCTCATCTGTCGCTCAGGGCAGTGAGTCCTGGCATCACCCCACTGCACAGATGCAGAAGTAATTGGTGGTGTTGGGATAATGTCACCATATCACCACCAATTCTCAATCAGCAGCTCAGTGAAGAAGCAGCTGGTTTCTTCCAACACTTTCGGCTATGGCAGTGAGTGCCATCTTGCTGCAGCCACCGTCTTGGATGGCTTCATGGTTGCAACCCCTCATATGGCATTTTGGTGTGGAACCACCCCCCCACCTCCCCTAGTTAGCTACACCACTTCTTTTCTCCCCCACTCCATGATGGGTTCCACAGGTGACTAGAAGGCAGGTCCGAGCAAGACCAAATGTGACCTGTAATGGATCTATCCACCACAGAACACCTTTCCTGTCTGTATCCTGGCATGGGCAGCGGGACCAAAATGGGGGGATGCAGGCATCTCCTCTTCCTTACCCTTCTCATAGGAGGAAAAGAAATGGCCTGTGTCTGAGTGCAATGGGAGAGACTGCGGTGACATGAAGGGGTGGATTGTATATGAGAAGGCAGGACTAGGAGGAATAACCTGGTGCCAAAAGTCCTTGAGATGTCTCACTGCGAGGGGTGATCCTATCAGAAGGACACAGAGGAGCAGCTCCTTCCTTCATCACTGTCACATTTCACCTGGTGGGATCCAGAAGATGCCCAGACAAGGCAAGCCAAGTGGTAGTTAATCTGTGGAACTTACCACAGGATGTGGTGATGGCACTTGAAGGCCTAGATGCCTTTTAATAGAGGATTGGACAGAGGGAGGAAAAGTCCATTCCAGGTGACAAGCCGTGATGGGTGTGTGCAATCTCCTGGTCCTAAGAAGTGGGCTACTTCTGAATGTCAGATACAAGGGAGTGGCAACAGGATGCAGGTACCTTGCGGTCTTGTATGGTCCTGGAAGCATCTGGTGGGCACTGTAAGATGCAGGAATCTGGACTAGATGGGCCTTTGGTCTGGGTCCAGCCCGGCTCTTCTGAGGTTCTGATGTTTTCCTGAAAGACTTATGCTCAGTTCTGAGCTTGGTCTTTCTGACCACCTAGGTAAAGACACATAGAGACTGAAGACAAATCTCTCTCTCTCTCTCTCTCTCTCTCTCTCTCTCTCTCTCTCTCTCTGATAGAAATTGACCCAGGGAAACTTCAGGGATCTTGCACTGATCAGAAACCTCTGGTCAACTGACTGTTCATGAGGTCACACAAAGGAATGTTTGAAGGAGCATCAAAACCTGCATCCTGGCAACGGCCAATCAGAAGCCTCCAGCCAGTTTCTGAGAATGTTCTTGAGTTGAGAGAACTGCCCCGCCAGCAACTGTTATGGGTGGATTTCCCCCCCCCCCACACACACACACACACGCACATTTTCTTTATGTTATATCCTCACAAAAAGGAACATATGAACTCTGGCACCATGAGCTCTAATGGGCCCACATCAATGGATGCCAGTGTGCAAGATGAACTGGTTTTCCCAGAACCTCTCTCTTTACACCAGTAATGCCCAGCAAATGGGAGCTAGGATGCTACTCAAGATCAAAGGACATAACCTCCTTCTCTCAGTGCATTGCTGCATTAAACTGTTGTAGTTTGCAGCTTGGCTTGGAAGGAAAAAAGCAAACAAAACAAAATTAATTCCTGAACATGGCTAGCTACAGTCTCTATTGTTCACTACTTACACTGTCCCAGGAATCCTCAGTCTCTGCCCTCCTGGAGAGTGAGAGAGTAAGTGGGTGTAGCAGCATTAGGTTTCCACAGCAAACCAGGCAAGAAAACACATGGAAACTTCTCTGTGCATTTGAGGATATCACCAAATTATTTGATTGGAGGAGTGGGACTCAACAGGCCACTCCATTCTGCCTTTCTGCCTAAACAGATAGCTTTAACTGCTGATTCAATGGGCACATGCCTGTCCCTTGGAAGGCTAGCTACTTCAGACAGAAAGGATGTTTCAAATCCATAAGCATACATTACTGGTGGATAATCTAGTTTCAAACAAAGGTCAAAAAATGGCTGTAAGAGGATATCCTAGTTGCTTTTAGCTGCTAAATCTGTACAAGAGCTTCTGGGGAGTCACAAGTGTCCACAAAAAGGGAAATAGGCAAAAAGAGAAAAATATGCTGCATTCATCACTTGGAAAATGCAAAAGCAATTGTGGAAGGAAGGCCACATACAGGTATTTAGTGGCTTTTGAAAACAGAATACCAGTTGAAAAATTTTAACTTGTGGATGTGCAAAGGGGAGACATGATGCTAAACTACTGAGCCCAGAAAATCTTTAGAATTTTACAGGGCTTATCTCATATGACACAATAGATGTGCTCTGATTAAACCACAGGTGTTCATCAAGAGCCCAATCTTATCCTTCTTTCCTCCCCACTACTGTAGCCACATTAGTGTGCTGTATACAGCAGGGAGAGGGGTAGATCAAGGGGCTTCAGAGGTGAAAGGGCATTTATCTCTCCCTAAGCCTTCTGCTCTGCAATGGGTCTCCAAAGACCTACGCAGCTCTGTAGCTGGTGCAAGTCCAAGGAGAGAAAGAGGGTGGGGAGACTGTGAAAAAGGATAGGATTCAATGCACACCATCACTGCCAGATCCTTTCCCTCTTGGAAGCTACCTGCCTCCCCTTCTTCCCCCCTCCCCACCCTGTTTTGCTCCTCCCCACCCCCTGCCTTACCCACCACTGCCTTACCTGCTCCAGTGAGTCCAGGATGGTCCAGCTATCAGCAGCCGTTTTACAACATCAGATCTCAGTTCCGCTCTCATTAATGGCTGCACATGACAGCCCAATCCTGGATAGGTGAGACCAGTCTTAGTCTATGCTGAAAACTGAAATGTGCCAGATATGAGTGCCATGGTATTGTAAAACACAATAAATGTCAAGTAAATTTACATCATCACTATATGCAGTAAACAATTTGAAAGCTGGTATAATATATCTATTTAGGATTTTCTAAGCATGCAAATTAATTTATTTAAATTGTATTTTACCAGGGGAAAAATTACTGGCTAATAAGTTTAGCTGGCAGAAAATGCTTGTCCATCATCATGTTTCTTAATCTGTAACAGAAGTAAGCATGAAATAATCAGACTGATAATGAACCAACTGAAATTCTTGACTTTTAAATATAAGCCTAAACAATCTATATGCCTTTGCATGCTAATAACGCAATCATCTATGTTTAGCAGCACAAGACAATTCACTGTCACGAAGCAGTTTAAGACCTAATGAGAACATACCAATGTCAGCTGGAAGGCTGAGATTATTAGATTATTAGACTTTGTGCCTGTAGTACCCATCATATTATCACTTAAGATAGGGATTTGTTTGATCTATTCAGAAGCATCAGATTCACAGTCACAAGCCCATTAAAATGCAAAAACAGCAATGACATTTAGCCCCTTTCCCCTCCACTGTCATAGTACTGTATTGTTTTTTTTAAAAAACTAAAATGATGGTTATTAAAATGTCACCTTGAAATCGAAAAGATTGAAAGTGCAGCATAAAAAGTTATGTTGCAGCCTCTCAAAAACCACATTCATTTTCTTAATGAGAAGCATGTGCTCCATAGAGAGATGTTCAAGCCCATCACCCATCTTTCCTCCACACTTCCTTTTCTGCTCCATTCCCTACTTTCTTTTTGAATCCAGGGAGGAGGAGGAGGAGGAGAAGTGGCAGAGGCAGCATTAGATTCACTGCCTGGTAAGAGAGGAGGCTTATGGCACATCCTCTCAGGTGTCAAAGGTTTTGGGTCAGCTCTGGCTATATTTTTTAAGACCTCTCAAATTACAAAACCATCCTTATCATTAGTCTTGGGAAAAGCAGAATTGTTTAATTTTATGATGGCAGAAATGTCATGAATGAATTGAAACATGTTGGTTTAATTATCACAAATGCAGAGCTAATAGTAAATGTCACATTTAAATATGTTCCTCTTGTCTTTATAGAAATGGCAGAACACCCATCTTGTCCCTGCATGTAAAATACAGTCAACACCATCTGTTACAGTCTCTCTGTCCTCGTGACCAAAAGCAAACTTCCATAATAGGAACAAGAAGCATGACTGTTTAGTTGTTTGAAATCTTAGATACAGACTGTTATGATGCTATGAAATGGTAAATAGATTCTATAACGGTTTGCTTAAGGGTTCTTCATTATCAAGTTTCCAGTACATGATTGGAAAGGCAGTTGTTTCAGCAATGTTGCTGAAACTAAATAGATGCGGATATGGTCACTGCCTAGATAGGGGTCCACTTGGGAACTCTCTGTGTGACTAATTTAGGCTCAACTCAATTCTTTTAATTGTGAATTCACCCATTATTCCCCTGGAATCTTTGGGATAGACATTTTTTACAACATTGCATGTCTTCATCCAACTATTCATAATTATCTTTCGCAACAGTAGTTCCTACTGGAAATGCACACCACCACTGAAAACATACAACGTTCTCAAAGCCTGCAAAACTCTTTATTCTTGCAGCTCATGTTAGAGTTGTGAAGAGTCTTGCAAGTCCCGTAGTGCCATAATGGTCACACAAAGAAGTAGCACCTAATCCCTCAAGGTCTGTGGCAATGAGAAACATTATCATGGTACAAAACAGCCAGAGGTTATCAGACAGTAATGGTTCTAAGTAACATGCTGTTATTGAACATTGCTAAGATATCAGTACCAGGTGCGGCTTTAGGACATGTGTAACATGTGCACATGGGGCAAATCTATTGCACGTCCAAGATCAAGTGCAGTGGGCAATGGCACAACAGTGGAATAGCATGAAATAGCATGAAAGGAGAAGGGATAAAAATGTAAAGATGTAACAACAGATAACTTCTATTATGGAGATAATAATACAATAGATGGGGGAAGAATCAGAAATGCAATACAATGTATTCAACAATTACCGACACAAGCGAAGTCTGAAGCAGCTGTGATGAAACAATTTGTGGTTGTTGTGGGTGATTTTCCCTCCAATTCTGAGGTGCTTCAGGTTCCATGGGGAGCTAACCAATTAGAAAGTTGGGAGGGGGGCCAGAGAAAAGACCACCTGTTTACATTGTTTTTTTCTCACCTGTTAATAAAACTTTTTTGCTTAAAACCTCTGCTGTGTTCTGGAATCAGTGGGTTTGCCAGCCACCCTGCTCTGCAGGTACTACTGTCGGAGTGAGGGCATTTTAACAACTCTAAATAGCATTCTTGAGAAGGGGTTTTGCCCAAGGAACCCCTCTGGGAACCAGATCTCTTGGACTGGTAGCAGCAGACTAGATCTACCAGGTCTTGTCCCACCAAGCTGCATGTCTAAACTGATTGGAAGAGTGAGGGGTGGGGAGGGGGGTGAGCACTTTGCACTAGACATCATTGCCCTGGATCAGCAGGTGGTCACTAGAAGCCCCCCCCCCACTTTCACGACAGCAGTGTTTCTCAACATTTGTTCCTTACTGTATCACTTTGCATGGTCCACCTATTGGAAGTACCACCAGATGTAAATGGAAATGATGTCATCGCCAGTTGTTTCAGGATTGGGAGACCAGAAGCAACACGACCTTTACTGGTAAGAGGCTCAGGGTGGATGAGAAGGCTTTTTCAAGCATGCAAAAACACACACACTGAAGCTCTGTCCGCTGAGTTGTCTCCTACTGTTGCTTGTCATGTTGCATTGCTGGTCTTGCTGCCAGGCGGCAGGGGTCCCATGCATACTACTGGTTGAGAAATGCTAGTCTATATAAGCTTTCCAAAAGAAAGATGTTCTCTTAAGCCAGCCAGCTAGAATGGGGGTGGAGGGGACTGTTCTGAAAAACTAAAGTTTGGCTTCTTCCTTAAGGCCTGTGGGTGGCATACACCCAGTACCACATACATGTGCAAACATAGGAGTTGATTAAAAAAGACATGCCAGGCAACAGAGCAGTCAGAACACCTAACACTGATATGGGAACTGTTGCCACCTTGTAACGTGAAGAGGGACAAGAGTGAAGGACCATTTTTTGATCTATTGCCAGTGGATGAGAAGCCCCACCCTCTTTGTCATCTCATCCATTGTCCACAGGGGGACATGTACATCAGCTGCAAATAAATGTGTCAGTCAACAATATGACCAGAAGTGCTTCATTGTTCACCTCTAAATGCCTGGAAATCTGTTTGGAGTGAAGGTCAACAATATGTGTGCTATTTATTCAGAGAAACTACTGGTTTGGTGCCACTGAAAATGAAAGCATAATCATAATCCCTGCAGAAAAATGTTAGTCTACTCATTGTAGAAAATTAGCTTCTAAATATAGGTGTTATTGTTTGTGGCAATGAAATGTGTATATTTTTTCAGACTATTCATTGTATTGTATTCATTGTCCTTAGGGAATTATAATAAACCAAGTCACTAAATGGTGTAAAGAAAGTCTAGATGGGTTTTTTCCCCATATGAGCACAAACACTAATCTTTTGATAAAGTAAGCCTAAAGCCCCTACATTTATTGTTTCTCTACTTATTAAATTACAATAGGATTATCGCTTTCAGGTATATTTTCCACTCTAAATTATGTTGTTGAGATGTTACAGGTAGTATGATTGGAATTTAGCATACAGAACAGCTGTTGTCTATTTCCTCAGAGAATCAAATGAATTAGTCCCTATGTAAAAAACACCATTGGCTGAAAGCTCCTTGACATCAGGACAATTTTCATGATAAACAGCAGACTTAAAAGCTGACTTGATGGGTACAGAGTGACAGAGATGCCTCTATTATAACAAATAGGTACAACTACTGTATAGGAATTTTGGTCACGGAATCTCTATTGCTTCCTGATGCTGCCTATCAATGCAAGATAAAGTACAATGTTGTAACATTTCATAAAACAGTATCCCTGTCACCCAGAGTGTAAAGCCACCTTTCCCCTTCCTAGATTGACAAAATGTGTGACACTGGGAAAATATATGGTAGGAAAATAGACCACTTGGATATGTGTCTCTCGGCTCTGTATTTGTATAGATTAGCTTTTCCTC
This sequence comes from Tiliqua scincoides, assembly GCF_035046505.1. Taxonomy (NCBI): domain Eukaryota; kingdom Metazoa; phylum Chordata; class Lepidosauria; order Squamata; family Scincidae; genus Tiliqua; species Tiliqua scincoides. The sequence continues at coordinate 144,802,277 of NC_089824.1, forward strand.
TTGTTCAGGTCTCTTTAATAGGACGGGAAGCAAATTTTCATTCAATACAGAATGGAAAAAGAAAGCTCATTTCTGGCAACTATATTTACAGAACTGCACTAACAATATCTCATTTTCCTGTTACTCCAGAACAAAAGCCGTTCTGCAAGTTTAAAGGAAATTTGGATGTATACAACACGGATTGGCTGTCTTCTTTGCTGATGAGAAGCCTCTTCTCTCTTGGTTGATTCCAGTTTTCAGCAGACCCTCAGTAAACAGGCCTCCATGGGCTCCCTCCTACCTGGGTGGGTCCTGAGAATTTACCACCACCATACAAAGGCTAAGGCCACAGAAACGGTCACTAGACTCTTCTGAGGGACTTTGGCCCATGGCAACTGCCCAATAACTGCAACTGCCCGTACGGCCTCCCTTCCCCCACATCCTTGGACTTCTAACATAGTTTTGCAGTTTAATAATGAAGTGTCTAAAAAAAGCAAGGAATGAATGTATAGCTAAATCTTCATGTAGTTTTTTTAAGATGTAGACAGGCCATCTGAAGCATGGAAAAGGGGTTAAAGTGAAGGCTGAGCCAATGTTAATGTATGTATACTCTGTAATTCAGCTACAAATATGGGAGGAAGGTAGACTCACTATGTGGTTCAAGGACCATATAAGCTTTCTCTCTGTATTACTTATGTCTTTGTCCAAGGTAGCTTGGATTGAAAACTTCTTTCTTTTTAAAAACTGACTGCAGTTTCAAACACATATGAACCCAATCAGAGATTAGGGTAGCTGAAGAAATAGCAACAGTGGTAACTGGCATTAGTGAACTAAATTCAGGCATTTAGTAGTCACTTTGGACACACAAAAACAAAAAAAATATGGAAAATGTTATGATTTAGTACAGTATCTATGTTGTGATGAATGTATGTTGAATAGAGTGTGTGCATGAACATAGTGCATGCACATGAAAAGGTGAGGAATGTTCAAAAATGGACAGCATTTGTTTACTGCCTGGTGCTGTGTGCATTTCATGTGTAATGAATTAGAAACTATTCATACTGACTGGTGAGATATAAAATCCCTCAGATGAATCTATGTTCTCCAACATGGCTTGCAGACTATGCAAGTGTATAGTCATGGTACAGAATTCCTAATTTAATTCATTAAATTAAATGCATATTTCTCATTGCTTCTTGTAAATGTAAAAAAAATCACTGCTGTTTATGAACATTCCTCATTCAACACACATCGGCCTCAACATATACCCTCAATAAATGCTTTCCACACTGGCAGTTTTAAAAACTGCTGTCCATGGTGAAACAATATGATTGTACAAAATGGAAAACAAAACAGAATCAATCTTGATTGATTTCAACCTAAATAGCATTAACCATACGGAAGCATTCTTTTATGCAGGATGGTGGATTTCCAAGTTCGAGCTGATGATCGACATGTGACAATTCAACAAATACTTACATAAAAGCTTTTTTTTTTTTTTTACTGCAGAATGTCAGTGCAGGCATTAAGGTTACAAGTAGAAAGTACTATAATAGTTTCATTCCTTAAAGACAAACATTATAAAAATACAGAAAAGAAAAAATAATGGGCAGCAACTTATTATGCCAAAACACTTATATATACAAATAATGAACAGAACTTCTATAAGTCTGAAGAAATTATTTCTACTTACTCTGTTTGTATCCTAATAAGTGGTAGCCTTGCAAGCCCTCTCATCTCCTTCTTTACACACTCTTCTGAAGAAGCATTTTGGGCCTGATTCTATTGCTGGGCAGCACCAGTCTCCTGTGCACTGCCTCAGCAATGGCTATCACAAAAGTGCAATAAGGAGATGGGAACAGGAATGGTGCTGGTGGAGAAGCCAGTGCAAGTCAGCAATGAGCCTCCATGACAGTGGGAGGAGCCAACAGCAGTGAGTATCCTGCTGAGCTGTGGGGAGGCATTCCAGGATGAGGGGAGGGGAAGGTGGGGAAATTGGGCAGGGGAAGGGCAGCTGGGGGCATTTAGGCTCAGGAGACAAGAAGGAACAGCAGCAGAGGCTGCTGCCAAATACTCCCTTCCACTCCTCTGAGACCTACATGGGTCTCCCTAAGTAGCTGGTGCAGATCCAAGTAAACCCCATAGGGAACTGATGTTTCCTTACCCAAGGAGACCTCTGGCTGCCTTGTCAGCCCTGTGGAATACAATGGCAGCTGCTTCAGTGCCACTGCACCGTGGAGCATAGGGTTGGGCTGCATATTTCTTCAGAATATTTCAATTGATTAATTACTATTTTTGTCTCAGTAGAATAGCAGGCACTGTTGGTTTGGCAAATCCAACTGCTTGGAATAATGGATGACTTGAAGAGAAATTTGGTGGGTTGTGTTTGTTTTGTTGGAATAGGTTTTTTTTTTCTTTTTTAGTAAATAAAACCATTGAACTATCATGAAGAATCTTAAAATTTCCTTCTGTGAGAATTAATGGTTTTGTTTAAAGTGAAAAATAATATCGTTATGGTCCTAATATTTTGCTCTTCCTATTAATGCTTCCAATTTAAATAAAAAATGTCCAGTATTTGCTTAAAAATTAACATGTATAAACATTAATACATGAAAACAAGAACACAGAGAAAATAATATCAGGAATTTTTAGAAAGGTTTCTGGTCATGCATATGATCAAAAGATATCACTATTAGTCCATCACTGAGTTGGAAATTACTGCTGGTCTTCAGTAGGCACTTGTTCAGAAGCAAGGCAATCAGCCTCATACTTTTTTTTCAGACCTTTCAGGTACATTCGCAAACTGTCTGGATCCAGCTGAGAATTGCGAGCTGCCTGAACCAACCTATTTGCTAAGTGATATTCAGCCCTTTGCTTTAGTGTTTCAGGAGTACTTCTTTGTTGCTGCTGTGATTATAAAAAAGGACATGAATGTATTAAAATCTGGGTTTCTTTTTTAAGTAGAGATGTATGCTTGCTCAGTTATACTTGCACATCCAATCTTACATTTGCCATGTTCTGTTTTACTACTACGTACCAACATTTGTCTTGTAATAAGAGTTGCGATTTCCTTGCCATCCAATATTATTGATGGTGGAAGGGAGGAAACCTCTGCAGCTTTCAATCCTAAATATAAAGCATATAAAGCAGTTCTTTATTGTCAAAGAACACAATGCTACATTTCATCAAAATTTCTGTTTGGTCCAGTACTGATGCAATACTGCTATCTCTCAATCACTGTTAAAGGATCAGAAGCTGGTCACAAATAAATTTCCTTCCCTTAGTAACATTAAATATAGTTTAGCATTACATCTGCATCCATGCTAATCAGAGTTCCCTTCTTAACCCATTTCTGCCCAGCCCACACGTGTACACCTGTTGCATATATACAACATTGGGCAAATGGCTTAAATAGTATTTGAAAACAAGTATGAAATGAGTCTGCAAACCTTGGTTGAAAGGGATCTTGGTTCGTATATGCTATGTTAAAAATTGTCTGGGATCTGGCCCGGGGCCACACTCACCTGGGCACCTGACATTGTTGAGCTCCCAGCCAGCGGGTTTTCCTACAGTGGCAGTAACAACAATATGGGGCCTCCCCACCTCACCAGCAGGGCTGGTCACAAGGGGGGCATGCTGGGCCCAGTGGCTTGCCCCTCCAGTCCACTTGCTGGAGGAAAGAGAACAGCTGTGGCAAAAGCAAGCCAGGTGGCAGGGCAACCAGCTGTGCTGCAGCTTCTGGCAATAGGCGTGGGCATCCCACCACTCCCTCCTCGAATGTAGGCCAATATAATTAAGTGGGTTTATTAAACAATGTATTTTAATATCACTCATCTGGATTCATCTCTCCCCCACCCTCCAGTCTATATCAAAATATGGCAATTGACCTAGCAGCAATTTTGTTAAGAAGTATATCCAAATAACTGCATATGCTCAAATGAATTAGAGCCCGATCCTGAGGTCTGTGGCATGGCTCCATGCTGTGGACCTCAGTTGCAAACATGCCATAAGGCACGTTTGCAGGGCTTACCACCAGGCTCCCGCCAGAGCTAGCCCAGCTCCCGCCGGCACTGAGTCAGTACGCAGCAGGTGCCCAGGTTCCACAGCTCAACGGTCTGCTGGACTGTGGAATGGGAGATGGGGGCATGGTCAGGGGCATGGGGAAGGCGTTCCAGGGAGGGGAGAGGCATGGATGGGGGCGTGGGGGAGGTGTGTCGGGGGAGAGGCGAGTTCACGGAGCTGAGCTCCGCAGGATCCAAGGCGCTTGGGTAGGGCTGCTCGCCCTACCCAAGCGCCTTTACTTTAGCGGCGACCAGAAGGTTGCCACTAAAGTGAGTAGCCCCATTGCAGGGCTGCTTCCCTTACTCGGGGGAAGGGGACAAACATCCCCTCGTGGGGAGCCTCCTGCGGTAGCGTGGGAGGCGCAGGATCTGGCGGGAGTCCTCCATGGAGCCGCCGGGTCCTGGAGCTCCGGGCAGCTCAGGATTGGGCTGCCTGCTATCACAGTAATTCTCAGATGACTCAGTAGTCCTTTTCCAGTTTAGCAAATTTCCCCTCATTAACAGGCAGGAAAAGTGTCAGGGCAGTGAACACTACATCCTATATTTCTTTCCTCACAGCAATATTTCAAACTTTCCTCAGAAATAAATTGGTAAAATACTACAGATTAAAAAGTGAAACATCTTGCAAAATAGAGAACCTAATGGCAGCAGTTAACAAGCACAGTTAATAGCAGTCCCAAGCACAAAAAAAATCTGCTAAATTCTAATACTACCATAGTTTTTTTCTTCTGTGTGTCCTTTAGAAAGTATATAGGTATAAGCAATTTTTCCCATAATTCCAGAACTGCTTCTCACATGTTGCACTTCAAAGTGGTTGTTTTCCACATTGGGATATAAGACATCAATCTGACATAATTCCAAGAAATGAGTAGCAAAGAGTGTAAATGCCTACATTATGAAACAAGAAATTAAGGAAACTAGAAATTATTGGAACAAAGAGAACTTGTAGCCACTACTACGCTACAGTTACAAGTTACAATATAAGGCACCTACTGATTAAAAAATAATAATACCTTCAAATTCAGAAGATATTCACAGACTGCATAACATATGCCAATGCCTTCTTCAGTACTGGTACCTCTGCCAAGTTCATCAATTATGATAAGTGATCTGTCATTAGCATTTTGTATGATGTATGTTATCTAGAGAAAAAGACATCAGATTTCTTCACCAGCACTAAATCTGAGCATAAAATCTGTTAGTAAGACTTTTCATTTCCTGTCTGCCATGGATGTCAGTAAATTTATTTGGGAAACATTTAACTAGCTGCCTCTTAAAAATAAGACATCCATCCTTTTAAACCAATCCAGTCCAGGGTATCTATGCATGCTTCAATTTGCACCCAGAGTTCTTGAAAGCATCAGGCCACTCATCCCTTTGTGTGTGTCTGCACATATTCACTAAACTGCAGGGCAGAAAAAAACCCAGATAAAACAAGGTTCTTGGATATTTACATGCAAGTGTACAAACCCAAGGATCAATTAAATGTTAATCAAGGCCCGACACTGATAATAGAATCACTAAGCTAAGCTGAATACCTCTTTCATCTCTTTCATGAATGTTGATGAATTTGTTTCTATATCATCATCCATGCCTATTCTTGTAAATATTTGCTCAGCAATCCTAAAAGAAGAATATTCTGCTGGGACGAATGATCCTGTAATTTAAAGAAAAGGGCAATTAATTAATAGCAATGCCACAGTTTAATGTTAGCCTTACCAAGTTTTGAAAATAGTAACATAAAAATCATATCTTATTACATCCACTGTCTCTCTCCTCTTCCCCACTAGAAAACAACAGAACTTCAAATAAGCTATTGCTTACCAATTTGTGCCGTAATCTGAGAAAGTGCTATCTGTTTTAGGTAAGTTGACTTTCCACTCATATTTGGTCCTGTTATTATGATAAAATTACTTCCCTCTGTGATGTAAGTATCATTGGCCACAGGTTTCTCTAAAGATATTTTTTCAAGAACAGGATGCCATCCTTGCTTTATTGCTAATGTGTCAGTAAACTCTGGACGGACTTAAGAAAGGAAGACAGCAGAATAGTTTATATTTAGACATTATTTGCAATGTTATTTTAACCACAATTCAGTCAGGTCTTTTTCTTGTTACATAATTTTATTTATAAGCAGTGCAACAATATGAGCAGCTGTAATACTAAAAGGTATAATTTTGCTAAAGGAAGAAAAGCTGTAACAATTGCCTGTTGACCTCCATAGAAACTAACCTCACAAAAAGTACTGATCTCCTCAGTGTCAAATCCTTAAGGTCTCTGTTTTGTCCTCAGTCTTCTGGTCTCTCAAGCCCATTCAAAGCCACTGTGTGACTCCCTTTATCACTTAAGCTGCCATGGTTCCATCATCAAATAGTTCTCTTTCTACCTATCTACAGCAGTGTTTCTCAAACTGTGGGTCGGGACCCACAAGGTGGATCGTGAGCCAATTTTAGGTGGGCCCCCATTCATTTCAATATTTTATTTTTAATCTATTAGACTTGATGCTACCATGGTATGTAACTGCATTTGGGGAAATGTTACAGACCTGTACTTTTAACAAGCTACTATGTGTATTCTTTTAACAATGATAGTAAATGGGACTTACTCCTGGGTAAGTGTGGGTAGAATTGCAGCCTAGGATTGTTAAATTTTCCTGCTTGATGATGTCACTTCTGGTCATGACATCACTTCTGGTGGGTCCCAACAGATTCTCATTCTAAAAAGTGGGTCCCAGTGCTAAATGTGTGAGAACCACTGATCTACAGTAATTGCCCGTTCAGTATTTCCACAGAGCAATATCCTTCCCACTTTCCTTCTGTCCTGGGGTTGTACTGTTGGTTCCCTGCTGTTAACTTTAGGATACTTCATCATCATCTGGTATGTCCAAGACAAACAGCTCAATCTTAAGCTGCGCTGGTGCAGTGGGGCCACATGGCCTCCACTGCATCAACCCCAGCTTTGGAGCAGGCTGGAGGTCTCCTCAGGATAAGGGAATATTTTCCCCCTTACCCTGAGTAACACCCAGCCTGCCCTATAGGACTACTCAGATCTCTGCCATTTAGCTGCTGTCCAAGCAGCCTGGTGTAACACCGGCTGGTCTGGGAGGGCTTAGGATACAGTGAAGGCCTGCTGTATCCTAACCCTCCTGTTCTATCCCCAATGCTCCCTCCCCAATGCCCCTGCACAACTTTATCTGAGCTGTCCAGTAAGGATGCAGCATCTGTGGGGATGCTGTGTTGGTGGGGTAACACAGGTATCCCTGCCAGTGCTGCTTACTCTCCAGGTGTCATGACATGCCTTACAGCACATTTGCAACCCACTCCACTGGTGCAGGGACAATGAGTACCCTCAGTCTTCTACTAACAATTTCACAAGTGTAGGTCCAAGGATAGAAAAGGAGCTGGAAGGCTGCAGGAAAGGGGGATAGGATCTAGTGCGTACTATTGCCAGAGGATCCATGCCTTCCCTCAGCCTCCTTGCTCAGTTTCATACCCTCTCTGCCCTGATCCACCCTCCCCCACACCTCCTGCCATTACTGTCAGCTTACCAGCGGGTGGTGGTAGAACCAACAACACATGCAGGAGTGCTCTGGCCATCCTACCGGCATCCCAGCAGCACAATACTCAATGCACTGCTGGAAAGAGCTTTATGGCTTTTTCAGCAATCATCGCCAGCAGAATGGTGTTCTGCTAGGCAGCTCCAGCCCATAGGATTGGGCTGTAAGACATGATATGAGGACAGGGGAATTCATTGCATATGTTTTTGCATAATTTGCTCAAAATAACAAGGCTACTTACCATAGTCAGATAGTGTACAAGCATTAGCAAATGACTGCAACATATCTAGCATAGACACAGTATCTGAGAGTTTGTATAAGCAATGAATGTGTTCATAGATTTCACTCAGCAGTTTGCACACTATCCTGCAAAAACACAGCAGCACAATTTATTGTATTTTTCAGTACAACAAAATATTTAACAAACCTTGATTCTTCTCAGGCAGCTATCTGAAATATCAACTGTAAAATGAGTTGATTATATCAGAGCTAGAAAATGTTTTGTGATGTTGAGCACAATAAGGCTGTGTTATTAATCAATACATTTTTAGTTATAATAAGCAATAGGTCAGAATTTGATTATATCAACTACTTTGATCATTTTAGTTGAACAATGCAATATAAATACTGTAAATAAATGTATTAATATAACTATATTATCAAAGAGGTTCTGCTATGCTACAAAAATGTGCTTTATTGCATTACTTGATATTCACATTCACGATGGTCGATATTCCAAGGAACAAAACAACAACAACCAAACCAACTACTTTTAGGATTCCCTCCCTCTTTCTTTTACACTCAAGAGAAACACACTGTTTTGGATTCTTAGGCAAGTGGAACAGAGCTCACAAAATTATCTTTCCTGCCCCCTCCTCCCCATTACAGCTCCTTGGTAGGAGAAACTGGTGACTGGAATTCAATTTCTTCTTCTCCAGTTCACATTTTGAAGGAATCTAAACTAGAAGCAACTGGTGCAGATTGTTAGCAGATCTGGGGGGAAAATAAACTCATTCACAGCAGAGCTGAGTTACACAAAGAGATTTTTTTACTTCAAAGTAAAACAAGAGAAGAAACTGGTCATGGCTGTTTAGGCAGGGAGATATAAGGCAACAGCACAAGAAAAGAAATTAATGAGAATTCCAGTCACAGCAGGAGAGAGTAAACTACAAGGATTTAAAACTAGGAACTGAATAGGTGACTGCTCTCCCTGCTGGTGGGGATAAACACAAATATCCACACCCACCATTATTGTAAAGATCTAGCTTGTGTGTTATTGACCTTCCAACACAGATGAAGCCAGTCTGGTTAAAAGGGCATGTTCCTTCACTAACATCTGATTTCTGTGACTCAGGTGACTCAGATGCTGCTGAACAGCCATAGGTTTTTCTCAGAAGACCTCAGAAAACAAATGACCTTGATCAAGTTAAAGCCTTACATCAAATACTTGGAGTAGCATCTTATGTATGTCTGCTTATTTGCAGGCATTTGAATTACATACACAATAAGTAAAAATTAACAGTGCAACAAACAGAACAGAGAGGCAGCAATGGACCCAAAGCTTATATTGAAAAGGTCAAAAGCTTGGATCTAACACCTGAAGCCAGGTGCAGTTTTAGTTTTAAATGACTACGGTTATCCATGAAAGCAGGTTTCAAATCCTCATAACTAACTTGTTCATTTGGTACACTAACAGCACAATCCTACCCCCCCCCCTCCAGTGCAGCCATACCAAAAACAGGCACACTGTATCCAGTGGAGGCGGGGAGAGATCAGGAGGTTTTGGAGGGCCCCTTTCCTCCCCATATGCCTCCCACCCCACAATGGTTTTCCTTGGACCTGCGCTAGCAATTTCACTATCCCAAGTCCAAGGAAAGGGGGCAGGGAAGCTGCTGCCAGAGGGGATAGCATCAGGCATGTGCAATCACCACTTGGTCCACCTTCTCACACAGTCTTCCCAGTCCCATTCTTCCCCTCTCCCTGCCCAATGTTGCCCCTCCTTTCCCCTTCATGCTTCTCTTGCCATCGTATCTTCCTTGGTAGGTGACTGAAGCTCGTGATGTGCACAGAAAGGCCCTGGCCTTCCCTCCATTACCTCTGCAGTGCGCTACTTATCACACTGCCAGTAGGCGTTTTACAGCTGCTTTTCAGCAGCCAGCACTGGCAGAACACACGTTCCACCAGCTCATAGGGTTGGGCTGTGTTGATGCAATTCTGTGCATGTCTATTCAGAGGTAAGCTCCACTGAGTTCAATGCAACTAATGGCCCAATTCAATCTTGGAGTTACAGTGATGGATCTTATAATCTGTCACTGTATATATGTCCTGGTGTAGCACTGCAAAAAGTATGCCGCTATTGTGCACTTTACAACCACCAGCACAAATGGACAAAGATCCCGCACATGCACCAATGGCTTACCCAAGTCATAAGAACATAAGAACATAAGAACAGCCCCACTGGATCAGGCCATAGGCCCATCTAGTTCAGCTTCCTGTATCTCACAGCGGCCCACCAAATGCCCCAGGGAGCACACCAGATAACAAGAGACCTCATCCTGGTGCCCTCCCCTGCATCTGGCATTCTGACATAACCCATTTCTAAAATCAGGAGGTTGCGCATACACATCATGGCTTGTAACCCGTAATGGATTTTTCCTCCAGAAACTTGTCCAATCCCCTTTTAAAGGCGTCTAGGCTAGACGCCAGCACCACATCCTGTGGCAAGGAGTTCCACAGACCGACCACACGCTGAGTAAAGAAACATTTTCTTTTGTCTGTCCTAACCCGCCCAACACTCAATTTTAGTGGATGTCCCCTGGTTCTGGTATTATGTGAGAGTGTAAAGAGCATCTCCCTATCCACTCTGTCCATTCCCTGCATAATTTTGTATGTCTCAATCATGTCCCCCCTCAAGCGTCTCTTTTCTAGGCTGAAGAGGCCCAAACGCCGTAGCCTTTCCTCATAAGGAAGGTGCCCCAGCCCCTTAATCATCTTAGTCGCTCTCTTTTGCACCTTTTCCATTTCCACTATGTCTTTTTTGAGATGCGGCGACCAGAACTGGACACAATACTCCAGGTGTGGCCTTACCATAGATTTGTACAACGGCATTATAATACTAGCCATTTTGTTCTCAATACCCTTCCTAATGATCCCAAGCATAGAATTGGCCTTCTTCACTGCCACCGCACATTGGGTCGACACTTTCATCGACCTGTCCACCACCACCCCAAGATCTCTCTCCTGATCTGTCACAGACAGCTCAGAACCCATCAGCCTATATCTAAAGTTTTGATTTTTTGCCCCAATGTGCATGACTTTACACTTACTAACATTGAAGTGCATCTGCCATTTTGCTGCCCATTCTGCCAGTCTGGAGAGATCCTTCTGGAGCTCCTCACAATCACTTCTGGTCTTTACCACTCGGAAAAGTTTGGTGTCATCTGCAAACTTAGCCACTTCACTGCTCAACCCTGTCTCCAGGTCATTTATGAAGAGGTTGAAAAGCACCGGTCCCAGGACAGATCCTTGGGGCACACCACTTTTCACCTCTCTCCATTGTGAAAATTGCCCATTGACACCCACTCTCTGCTTCCTGGCCTCCAACCAGTTCTCAATCCACGAGAGGACCTGTCCTCTAATTCCCTGACTGTGGAGTTTTTTCAGTAGCCTTTGGTGAGGGACCGTGTCAAATGCCTTCTGAAAGTCCAGATATATAATGTCCACGGGTTCTCCCGCATCCACATGCCTGTTGACCTTTTCAAAGAATTCTATAAGGTTTGTGAGGCAAGACTTACCCTTACAGAAGCCATGCTGACTCTCCCTCAGCAAGGCCTGTTCGTCTATGTGTTTTGAGATCCTATCTTTGATGAGGCATTCCACCATCTTACCCGGTATGGATGTTAGGCTGACCGGCCTATAGTTTCCCGGGTCCCCCCTCTTTCCCTTTTTAAAAATAGGCATGACATTTGCTATCCTCCAATCTTCTGGCACCATGGCCGTTTTGAGGGACAAGTTGCATACCTTAGTCAAGAGATCTGCAACTTCATTCTTCAATTCCTTAATAACTCTTGGGTGGATGCCATCAGGGCCCGGTGACTTATTGATCTTTAATTTATCAATGAGGTCTGAAACATCTTCTCTTTTAACCTCTATCTGACTTAACTCCTTGGTCAGGAGGGAGCATGTAAGGGGGTGGTAGGGGTGGGTCATGGGCAATTTGACGGAGGATCAGGGTGGGGAGTGAGTAGGCAAGATCCAACATACTTCCTGAATACATACTTCCTAAACATACTTTTTAAATAGCTATCATAGGTCTGAGAAGGCCCTCTGGCAACCAGGCAGTGTATGGGGAAGTAAATACATGTTTTTACTTGCCAGTGACTTGTTGCCCCCATAAGATGCAGTGTGCTCTCTGTTGGTTCCACTGCATCACATAGACTAGTCGAAGATAAGATTGGGCCATTACTTCCATGTAAGTGCATAAAGGATTGCAGATTTATTTAGGATTTTTTAAGAAGTTTGAAGGATCTTACAAGTAAGTCATGTGGTAAATTTCTCTCAAAGACTCCTGGCATCTTTCATTCATTTTCATTAAATCTGGTGAAGTAAAGCTATATACATTTTTCATTTTAGTAATCTGTAGGGAAATTTAAAACCAAACCAAAAGTTAAAACATGCTAGGTAAGCATAAAATCCCAGAAGAAAAAAATGAAAATAATTTACAAAGCATGAGAAAAAACTGCTTTTGTTACAGATAAATATAATACAGTAGTAATAAAGCTAGGACACAAGATGAAATCCAGTGATAATGAATAGGGAGAGACAAAGGGCCCAATCCTATTCAATTTTCCAATGCAGATGCAGCCATAATACAGCCACCAGGTTGTCCAAAATTGTCCAAAGACAGGGTTAGCCGCTTTCTACAGTCCACACAGTTCCACAAACAGTTATCAGGTCTATCTGAAAAAAAAAAGTTGCCTGTAGACTGGAAAGAAAATTTGGCAAATTTGGCAAAAATGTGAAATGCTGTAAAATTGCAGAATTTTGCATCGCTTGATATTTTACTTTTCAAATCTGACTATGAAGGAAATACCTGCATTTATAAAACGTCAAAATAATTAAGGGCACAATCCAAACCTGCGCTGGAGCAGGCAAGCCAGGAGGCTTGCGCTGCATCCAGTGCAGGTTTGTTGGCTGCAGTGGCTCAGCCCGGGCAAGGGAAAGCTCTTCCCCTTACCCCTGGGTAAGGGCTGCTGGCCCCAATGGGTCTCCTCGGACCTGCGCTACCTGTGGAGGTAGCGCTCCAAGGAGAGCGGAGCAGCTTGAAACCACTCCATTCTCCGTGGGGACGAGGGTTGGGATCTGGCATAACTGCCGGGTCCCAGCCCCCCCCCGGCTCCCCGTGTGCGTACCCTCCCGCCCCCAGGCCACCCAGTGCCTGACCCCGCCCACCAATGCCACCTCCTCCCCACGCCTACCGTTGCTGCTTGTGGCAGTGAGGAAGCCGCCGTGGAGGATTCTGCCGGCCAACACGGCTTTCTCCCACAGAGGCACAAACGTGCTTTATGGCACATCTGCGACCCCCCTATGCCGGCCCAAGGGACTTGGGCCAGCATAAGGCGCAGTTAGGATTGCGCCCTAAGTGTTTAATACAATTTTTACTATCCCAAAGGATCTGGCTGTACATATTGCAGAATAGCAATACCATGTAAATACCGTCTCAAATAGTTACTGTTTGGATAATCTGTTTCATTTTGTTTTGTTTTTGTTGGGCATAGAAAAAAAAGCAGCATGTTGATATTTTTGGTTCATGCATGATATACATCTGTCTTTAATGAACTTTGAAATGTGCTACTTTACAGAAATGGTATATCTATCATTGAGCATTTCATTTTAAATAAATAATTCTTATAAAGGCCATGCAACATACAGTCACAGTGTTCTTGAAGACCAGTTGATTGCTGAACTATTTTATGTAACAGTTTGGAATCTGTAGTTATTTACTTGGTTTATTATGTTTGTATCCCATTTTTCAGCCAACACCAGCTTCCAAATCAGTTTATAACAGAGGTACAGTATATAATATTAGGGATACGTGGCTGGATGTATGCCAGTTACTTCTGAGCCTTGGTAACTGGTGATAGTCCAGCTTTCTCCCACCCAGAGGAAAAAGAACAGACAAAACTATAAACTGACTCAGAGAGTAGCTGGTGGTAAAGGTGACATCCCACAGAAGCAACCTTTCTTCTGAAACTATATTCTAATGCAGTGGTTCCCAAAATGTTTAGCTGCTTTTTAAAATGGCACTCTATAGGGAGCCAACTAGCTTTATGAGACAAAAAAAGTTTCATTTTACCAGCTGATCAAGCTTCCATTTTAATCCTTTAAACCAGTCATTCTCAAACTTTGAGGGAGCTTTACTCCCTCAGTGAGTTCTTTTGGGGGAGGGGCTAGGGCAGCGACACGATCCCCAGGATTGCGTCGCTAAGGGGGGGTGAGGGGTGGTGTTTGTGACTTACTTTGTACAATGTAGGGCTGTAGCAGGCTGCAGGTGGTGTGTGGGGCCCTGCGCGGCGCTCCCTGATGCTTGGAACCTGCAATAGAAGCGGGCGCAAAGCACTTCCATTTTGCAGGGAGGAGTCCCAGAATGGGTTGAAAGTTGATAGGAATCACAACTAGAGTCAAATTCACAGCTTCATGAACAAGCGGACCTTTGTGGTTGCAGTCATACATTCCAATAGCTGTATACATTGAATTGGGATAATGCAGAAGTAGTGTACCAAAGAGAGGATGTCTTGTAATCTGTACTCCAAGACAAAGGCCAAGCTCCAGAATGTACCTAGGATGGCCTCAATGAACTGAAGAAGCAAGACATGCCTTTTTCCCAGTTGATACCAAGCCTAAGAGTAAATCAACTGTGGCGCAAATGTGGAGAATGATAACTGGCTGCATAGGCCCACCTATAAACCAGGATGCAGAAAAAAATTGTGATTTCTTGCAAGTGAAGAAAGAATGCTGCTATTATAACCATGCACTTGCTAACCACTCTCAGGGCCATAAAGAGTATGAAGGATGGAAACTGTATTAGTAGCAGTCAACTCCAACAGTGAAGCAGAGAAATTTCTATATAACGGACATGTAGCAATTGGCTGCAAGGATACTTCATGGTTTTCAAGGCTCAGAATACAAAAGAAATTGTAGATCCCAAACAAAATTTCTTTGGGATGCGGGGGACTTCCAGTTGAGTCACGGAGCTCTGAACAAGCCCTGGTGAGAACGGTGAAGGCTTCGCTAAAATCGCAGCAGGAGTTATCTGGGTCAAGAAATTTGGCTTAAGATCCTCGCTGACTCAGCCTCTTGATTTATATGTGAACAAAAAAATTGGCAAAAAAGAAACAGTGTTTGAACCGGAGATTAAACGGTGATAAGGAGGCTTTGGGAAGGAGACGACAAATGCGAGATCTGAGGAGGAGGAGGAACGAAGAAAAGACATCAAGCTGATTGGTCAGTAAGGAGTGAAAATATCGTGAGATTGTAGTCTGGAAGTGAGATTTCGCCATTGAGAGAAGGTCATATAGCAACAGGAAGTGGAGGAGCGGCCATTTTAAGAGGGTCAGAAGATTGGGAGGAACTATTTGAGTGGATATTTTGAAAGAGGCCAAGAGAAGACAGGAAGTGAAGAAGTGGACATTTTGTGAAGAGTACTACAAAGAAGTCGCGTCCGCCATTTTGACTAAGGGAAAACTTAATGTCAATATTAAGTTGACTATACAGCATTATAGAAAGTGGGAAATACTGAGTTTTGATAGGGAAACGCTTGCTACATGTCGTATGACTTTAGAGTGAGACAAAGAGCACTTACCTGGAGCGGTTCGAAAATGGCAAAAAAGGGAGATAAAGATCTGCAAATGGCAATGGAAAGTTTAGAGAAGAAACTTAATGACTCTATGAAAGAAATGTGTACCAAAATAACAGAAAATATGGAGAAAATGATGGACGGAAAGAAAGGATTGATAGGAGACCTCAAAAATGAAGTGATACAAGTTAAAGTTGAGTTGAAGACAGTAAATCAAAAAGTACAAGATATGGAAAAGAAAACACAAGAAGTAGAGAGAAAGATTGACAGAGTGACTACTGATACTAAGATTTGAAGATTATATGCTGAAATTGGAATGTTATGCTATGGAGACCCATCTAAGGCTGAGAGGAGTGCCAGAGAATTTAATGGAAGATACAAAAGAAGATAGAAAAGAAGTGATTAGAAACTTGGCAGAATTTATAGATTTACAACCTGAGGAAATGGAATATCAATGTGACATGGTGTACCGAATAAATTCCCAGTATGCCCGCCAAAAGAACCTGCCTAAGGATATAATAGTGCAATTAATAACAAAGAGAACTATAGAAGAAATATTGAGAAAGCACTATAGGGACCCTTTGAAGGTAAAAGGGGTAGAAATTGGGATCATGAAAGAACTACCAAGGAAAGTGGTGCAAGATAGGAAAAAATACAGAAAATTGACAGATAAGTTGAGAGGTAAAGGCGTAAGATATAGATGGGAAATTCCACAAGGATTAAGTTTTTATTTGAAGGGTGCACGGATTACAATTAAAACAGTTAGGGAGATGGAAGATTTTTTGGTGAATAATAAAGAAGATTTGGACTAAAAAAGAAATAAAGTTTAATTTTATATCAACGATGGAATACAAACTAATTTCTTGGAATGTGAATGGACTAAATTCACCACAGTGACGAAAATTAATTTTTCATTGGATAGAAAAACAAAAGGCAAATATTGTTTGCTTGCAAGAAACACATATTTGTAAAAAGGATTATAAACTTTTGAAAAATAAGAATTTGGGGGAAGAATTTATCTCGGCAACAAATAAAAAAAAAATAGTGATGTATTTAAAGAAAGAGCTAGAACCAAAATTAATTTTTAATGATGCAGAAGGAAGATATTTGTCAATAGAAGTTATGTTGAACTACAAAAAGACATTATTAGTTGGAGTATATGCACCAAATGGAGCTAAGGATGGCTTTTTTGAAGCGTTAAAATTGGATCTGGGTCAGATCTATTATGAACAAACAATATTGATGGGAGATTTAAATGGAGTTGTGGATTTAGAATTAGACAGGAAGACTAAAAGTAAACGAAAGGAAGGCAAACTACCAGTATCTTTTTTTGAATTGATAGAGCAAGAAAACTTGGAAGACATATGGAGGAAATTAAATCAAGGAGTGCTAGATTATACATTTTATTTGGCAAGGCATGAATCTTTTTCGAGAATAGATGTGATCTGGATGTCTAAAGAGTTAACCTTAATAACTAAGAGTGTAGATATACTGCCTAAGCAGAATTCTGATCATAATCCAATGATATGGAAGGCAGCAACGAAGGCTAGAAAGAAGATATGGAGAATTAACGAAGACTTATTAACAAAGCAGAAAAATATTGAATATTTACAGACTGAGACCAAACACTTCATTCAAGCTAATATGGACAATGATGTAGAAATTAGGAAGGTTTGGGATGCATATAAGGCTGTGATAAGAGGAAACCTAATAAGTTTAAATAGTTGGGGGGAAAAAGAAAAAGAATTTAAGTATAAAGACATTCAGGAGAAAATTAAGCAAAAAGAAAATGATTTAAAGAGAAGGCCAGGGAAAAAGTCTATATTAAAGAAATAGATTCTACAAGAACAACTAAATGCATTCACATTAAAAGAAATGGAATGGAATTTGAAAAGACTCCAACAAAAATCTTTTGAAGGAGGAAATAAACCAGGGAAGTATTTGGCATGGCAATTGAAGAAAAGAAAAGAGAAAAAAATTGTTACGAAGATCTGTCAAGTTAGTAAAGATATAGTGGATCATCATGGAATAAAAAGAGAGTTTTATAAATATTATGCCAAATTATATGGAAAGCAAAAAATAGACAAGGTGGCAATTGAGACATATTTGTCAAAGCTAGATGTGCCAAAGATAAAGGAAGAAATGAAAGACAGATTAAACGATAAGATTACACAAATGGAGATATTGAAAGCCATACAAGATACCAAGCTGGGAAAAGCTCCCGGCCCAGATGGCCTAATGACAAAATTCTATAAAGCTTTAAAATTAGACCTGGTGGTCATGTTAGAGAGTCTCCTGAACGAGATTTTAAAAACGGGATCTATTCCAGACACATGGAGAGAAGCAAATATTTCTTTGATACCAAAAGAGGCGCAAGACTTAACAAATGTCAAGAACTATAGACCTATCTCACTTTTAAACAATGATTATAAGCTTTTTGCAAAGATAATGGCGGAAAGGTTGAAGGAAACGTTAAGTGAGCTGATATTGGAAGAACAAGCAGGTTTTTTGCCAAATAGGCAAATAAAAGATAATTTGCGAATGGTGATAGATGCTGTAGAATTTTATGACAAGCACCCAGAGAAAGAAGTTGCCTTTTTTTCTGTTGATGCATTTGACAATCTGAATTGGGACTTCCTGTTGGAATTAATTGACAAGATGGGTTTGGGTGAGAACTTTGCAAAGGCAATTAAGGCAATATATAGTGACCAGAGAGCCTTGTTGACTGTAAACTCTGACAACACAGAAAAATTTAAGGTTGAAAAAGGTACAAGACAAGGGTGCCCTCTGTCTCCATTGCTTTTTATAATGGTGTTAGAAATTTTATTTTTACAGGTCAAAGAGGACTCTGAAATCTCAGGTTTGAAATGTAGAGGTTTTTCATATAAATATAGAGCCTTTGCAGATGATGTGTTATTTATAATAGAGAACCCAATGAAATCACTGTCAAATCTGTTAGTAAAAATAAAGGAATTTGGAGATTTAGCAGGTTTTTATGTAAATAAATCAAAGTCCAAGATTCTATGTAAAAATGTCAGTAAAGATAAACAAAAAGATATAGAAAACCTGATCGAATGTGAAGTAGTGCAAAGAACGAAATATTTAGGGGTGGAGTTAACAATGAAGAATATAGATTTGTATAAAAATAATTATGAAAAACTGTGGAAACAAATCGACAAGGATATGTTAAGATGGAATAAGTTGAATTTATCATTACTAGGTAGAATCTCTGTGATTAAGATGAACGTGCTACCAAGAATCCTGTTCTTTTTACAAACGATACTGATAATTAGAGACTTCAAAATGTTTGAGCATTGGCAGAGGAAGCTTTTGAATTTTGTGTGGGCGGGAAAAAAACCGAGAATTAAGATGAAGGTGCTGTGTGATTCTAAAGATCGAGGAGGATTTCAATTGCCAAATTTGAGGTTGTATTATAAAGCAGTTTGTTTGTCATGGCTTAGTGAATGGTTAAATCTAAAAAACAGAAAACTTTTATCTTTAGAAGGTCATGACAAGATTTTTGGGTGGCATGCATATTTGATGTATGGGAAAAAACAAATGGATGGACACTTCATGCATCATTTCATAAGAAGGAGTATTTACATGGTCTGGGAAAAATATAAAAAATGCCTGGGAGAAAAAAAGCCGCTATGGATTGTTCCAGCGGAAGTTATAAAACCGACATCAACCTCTCAAGGAGAAGATTGGTTACAGTACAAAGATATTTTGGACATGGAGGGAGGGAAGGTGGAATTAAAGAAAAAGGATGATTTAACTTTTAGGTATGACTGGTTTGGGTACAGACAAATTAAAGACCTATTTGATGCAGATAAGAGAACTGTTGGTTTTAGGGGAAAAAATTCTGAACTAGAAGAGATACTGCTGGGAGAAAAGAAAAAGCAAATTTCAAAGATCTACAGACTGATAAATGAATGGTACACTGCAAATGAACCTGTAAAAGTACAAATGGCGAAGTGGGCAGTGAATTTAAATAAAGAAATAATGATGACATCTTGGGAGCATCTCTGGAAGAAATAATTAAAGATCTCGATATGTAATAATATAAATGAAAATTGTTATAAGATGATGTACAGGTGGTATTTAACTCCAAAAAAACTAGCAAATATGAATAATAAGTTATCTAACAAATGTTGGAAATGTCGTGAGTATGAGGGGTCTTTCTACCATATGTGGTGGACTTGTAAAAAAGCAAAGCATTTCTGGTCAGAGATATTTATAGAGGTCACGAAGGTATTAAGATACACAAATTATAAGAGTCCGGAATTGTTCTTGCTAGGTTTAAACTTAGAGGTAATAGCAGTCAATGATAGAACTTTATTATGGTATATGGTGACAGCAGCAAGGATGATATATGCGAAGTATTGGAAGCAAGAAAAAGTGCCTGATATAGACGAATGGCTACAAAAGATGATATATATGATGGAAATGGATAAAATTACGAGAAGTTTGAATGATGAAATGCTAGAGAAATTTCATTTGGAATGGTATAAATTTGAAGCCTACTTGGAGAAAAATTGGAAGGTCAAGGGTTCATTAATGTTATTAGAATGTTAATAAGAACTATACAATGAACAAAAGTTTATCTTGGTAAAAAAATAAAATGATAAATGGTTAAAACGTTGTGGGGAGTCCGGGGTGGGGAGGGAGGGGGGAGTGGAAATGAAATTTATATTGAAGTAAAGAAAAATATGTAGAAATGTAAGGAGTGAATTGAAACTTGATGTTTTGGATTTACTATAGATATAATGTATTGTGAAAATTTCAATAAAATGTATATACAGAAAATTTCTTTGGGATGCTTCACTGACTGCCTCTTAAGAATTAGCTGGATTGACCTATCTGATTTTGGAATGGTGAAACAACAGGAGTAAAAAAAAAACACTGAGATGGAGTTACTCTTTGTACAGCACCATCTCAACCTCCTACTGGCTGAGACCAAATGCACCTGGCTCTTCTCCTCTGAGGGTTTGATCCATCCATAGCTACTTTCTGCGACAGAGAGGACAGGCAGGTCCCCTCCATTAGTCTCGTTAAGACCAATGACCACAACATGGCTTCTTCTCTCTTAGAGCAGCCATTCCATGCAGTAGAGGGAGAAATAAGTTATAAGTGACACCCAGAGAATGAGTCATGGTCTTGATCTTGCAAGGATGTTGCAAGGTACTGTCTGTTAATAGGCTCTCCCATCAAATAGGTGGTCTTCAATACAGATGTGACTGTCAGACAAGAATGCTATGGGCAAGAGCTTAGTGTGATTGCTATGGCTGTGGTCCTAAATCTGCATTCTTCCTTGCCCTGCTGATATCTTGCTTGGTCAGTTTTTTTTATAACTTTTAGGTGGGTAGCTGAGGTATCTGATGATCGGCTCATAGCAGAAACTTTGTTACCAATCTATACATGCCTTGTAATTGCAGGTGCATACAGGAAGGACTGCCAACTAGAATTCAATCTAGGATGGCAATCTTCTGTCCTGTGATGCCAAATTTATTATCCTTTTAATTCATATGTGCCACCTATAGGACTAGCCAGCTGTTCCTCAGGGAAGCATGCCAACACATGGAACTAAGTTGGGGCATGGTTGAAAAGTGTAGAGCAGTCAATTTTTAATTTCTAGAGATTTATATCCCATCTTTCAGGCCCCCCCCCATTCCTCTTTCAATGCCTCAATTGATGATTAGTGTGTCTTTCATGACAGTATGAGGCAGAAACTGTTGATAAGAACTTTTGCCAGTAGTACTTTACAACCTCCAAGAGGACCGAGACCATGGAGTGTCTGGGATGGAAGTCTCATTGGTAAGTTTGAATTATAGACCATGGGTTTTTGTTGTCACATCTCAAAGCCCGCTAACTGTGCCATATTTGGGATTTGGTCATTCGAGAGTCGTAGATCCTCACCAGAACAAGAATGCTGGTCACTGATGCTGAAAGCACTGCATTTTAGTTAATGTTTACCTTTCCAGTTTCAGTTAATCTTTCTTGAACATCGATAATCCAAACTATGGTATCCCAGAAGATGCAGCTTCTCTAATGCCTTGTATAAGAGTACCAATGACACCTTATCTCTACTAGAAATGGGTCCCTAATTATCAAATAATATTTTGTATGGTGTGCCCTCTTTACTTCATCTCAAAGTTATAGCTATCTTGCAGACAAACATCTCTACTAAGCAATGCAATGGAGAAATGCAAATAAAAAAAGATATTCTACACTCAAACTTCTGTGTAAATTCATAAACGATAATATATTTAAGACCAACATCTTCAAAAGTCATACCTTAGTAAATTCTGATGGAAGTTGACCAGTGTGTATTGCTGCACAGTCAGCATTCATCTGAATAAAAAATCCTCGAGCAGAACTAAAACTTGTTTTCAATGGAAGATTGTACTTTTCTGCAAGTTGTGTTATCATTCCTTATGTAATAAGTAAAACAAATATTTTCTAGTATTAACAGAAACTGATTGCATTATATGAGCAGTAAAATTCATAATATTGCACAAATCTTAACCATACATTCTATAAAAGATCAGGCATTTATAAAGTCGGATATAGTAACTTAAATCCAAAGAACTAGGAGTGGAAAGAAGCTTGTGAAAGCAATTTTCCAACTCTATCTTCCCCACACATCTCTTCTGCAACCTGGAAAGCTTCTCTTGAAGGTTAGGGGACTCTAGGTGCATAAAACAGGGAATTTCTGAAGATCTGACACAGGCACATTCTTGAAAGGTTTCACTCTTTCACAGGCCACATTTATACCTTGTCTCCTGCTATTTTCGTTTATTAGCTTTTTAAAATTCTATTAGCCTAGTCAAAAGTAGGTAAAGGAATATTGTCAAAGTTGCAGTATGAATAGGGTATTTTGTGCTTCTGTTTATTTCAAAGAGGCATCTGAAGGAGAATTTCCCAGAACAGTGGGCCATATGTAATCTTTCAGAATCTGAAAATCTTTAATATGTGTAACCAGGACTACATTAAATGTCAATAAATGTTATATAATTTTCTTTTTTTTGTATGCTTTAAAATTATCAAAATACCTGCAATATCATCTACAATCTCAGTGTATGTTCTTCGTGCTATATCAAGAAATTCATTTATATTGGGTTTCACTGCATAGCACTTCTGAGTTCTCATATTCAAGCATCCTTTTGTATATCTTGTATCATCATTAATGACAGTTTTAATCTTTTCAAGTATGATTTCAAACCTAGAAAAATTAAGCAAAAGTGTGGCAATATCTATGTCATATGTTACAAATGTTATCATTGTATAAAATAAAAAACAGAATGTCTGAATGCCCCAATATCTACACTATGAGTTATTTTTTAAAGCCTGCATCATATGATCTAATTTAAAGTCATATTGTCTAATCCTAGGCCTGTATTGCTATAATGCTGAACTCCAGATTTGGTGGCAACAGGTCTGTAACCAAAACAGAACCACCCAACCACAGCAGGAAGGTACCATAATGTAGATAATTTTTTAGGATTACAGTGGGCCCAGAGTATCTGTGGGGAATCAGTTCTCCATGGATCAGTGTCCAAGGAGCTAATAACTGCATCTACCAACACCAGCAGCCAGAGAAGCACTGCCAGGGTGAAATGAGCAGGGGGCAGGGACAAGCACAGGGCCAATGAGCGGCCAACTCTTGGAGGATGTCCCCCTGCAATCAACTAGGAATGAGCAACAGGCCCCCCTGCCAACCACAGAGAGATGCTCCAAGGATATCAAACCCAAACAACATGACACAAGGATACCAAAGCACTCCCACTTCCTACAGGGGCTACAGTGGCATCAGCAGCAAAGGAGCAAGAGCAAGGGACTATCTGGAACTCTTGCAACTAAGGTTCAATTCCCCTAATTCCACCCACACAAACATACACAACCATGGAATAACCTTTTGAGCAGAGTAGAGCAAGGATAGAACAATAACTCTCACAAGGACAGCCATGTGAAACAAACACACAAGCCTCTCCATGCTGAGAATTTGAGTCCTGTGGGGGCATTCACCAACTGGAAGGAACCCTTTTGCTAAGGGAAGGACCAGGAGAGTCACAAGGGGAATGTTCAGGCACAGCAGCTCATAGCTATCTGTACAAAGATTAAGGCTGGGAGACAGGTAAGATGGGTTTGAACCCAGCCAAGAGACTTGCTCAGGCAGGAACAAAAGAAGAAAGGGAAGCAGATCGAGAACCAACACTAATCAAGTATTGAAGCTGCCTGGAGACCAATTTCATCGAGCTGTAAGCTCAACTGCTTACAGCGACATGTTTAAGGAAGATATATGCACAGTTCCCTCAGAAATTTTCTGAATGTTGCTAATCTGCACTGGGGCAGGGGGCATTATTAATATAGGGTTCCCCCATATCCACAGTATCCATTTTCACAGGGGTTCTGTGGGATGGATCTCCTACAGATATGGGGGCACGCGTGTAGTACAAACTGATATGATAATACCTGAAATAAAACAAGCCCTTTGCATAAAAGTTATTCAATTAAAAAACATAAAATGTTAAACGTAAACCATGTTAAATAAGCAAAAACTGAAAACAATAGTTTCAATATGTACAAAATAAAACTATGGTGATAAATACAGTACCTGTTATCTTCCAAAGAACTATAGTAAGCCTTTAACAATGGTGTCTTATAACTTTTTAAGGCATCCTGTTAAAAATCAACATGGAAAATTTTATATATTAAGATGTACAGAAGTGTGAATAGCTTCTATAACCTTTAGTTCGCTCCTGTTGGATTGAAGTTAAAGGTAGATGAATCTGTCAATAATATATTACTCTTTCAATAACCATGTGAAGAACAGAATTCATGTCAAAATCCTGCATACCATCCCATATATCAACCTATTAGCATGTTATTCTATAACTGATTCTTCCCTCTGTATTAACATATATCTTAGGGAAGCAGGGATCATATTAGGCATCCCTAGAAAAGAGACGCCTGAGGGGGGACATGATTGAGACTTACAAAATTATGCATGGGAAGGATAAAGTGGATAGAGAGATGCTCTTTACACTCTCACATAACACCAGAACCAGGGCACATCCACTAAAATTGAGTGTTGGGAGGGTTAGGACAGACAAAAGAAAATATTTCTTTACTCAGCGTGTGGTCGGTCTGTAGAACTCCTTGCCGCAGGATGTGGTGACGGCATCTGGCCTGGATGGGGATTGGACAAGTTTCTGGAGGAAAAATCCATTACGGGTTACAAGCCATGATGTGTATGTGCAACCTCCTGATTTTAGAAATGGGCTATGTCAGAATGCCAATGCAAGGGAGGGCACCAGGATGCAGGTCCCTTGTTATCTGGTGTGCTCCCTGGGGCATTTGGTGGGCCGCTGTGAGATACAGGAAGCTGGACTAGATGGGCCTATGGCCTGATCCAGTGGGGCTGTTCTTAGGATTTGCATATTTATTGCATAATTATTCTAAATTATTAAACATGAACAAGGTATTTAATGTGTGTGTATATGAATATAATTATCAGAAATTTTATTTTAAAAGTAATACAATAGGAAGCATAAGATAAATAATATAATAGGAAGCTAAAAGGCAGCATAAGTTTAAACCTGAATGTCTTGAGCTCGTGGCCTGCTTCAGAATTCATAAAAAACAGCCTTATACAATATAGAGGTGAGTTAGTTTCAAACCAACAGAACATGCTCTAGAGATGAACAAGAAGAGAGCAGGTCAACTGTTAAGCATCTATTGGTAGGCAGTCTGATAGTTCAACTGTGCCTGTGCCACAAGTTGTTCAGACTAAAGAATGAGGCTAGGTATCAGCTTTCAGATGAACCTCTGCATCCTCCGAGGAGTAGATAAGAGCTACAATACCGCCCTCTAGCCTTTTGTGATGATATTGCAAAGAGCTGCAGAAAGCAGGAGAACAGTAACCTTCCTCCAGCAACCTATTGTGGCACACAGAATAAGGAATCTGGCTAACACTACTTGGCTTGTTACCCCAAATCACTTCAAATACCTTAACAATATTGTGTATTTACACCGTTTCAGAATGTGATACCTTCAAAGGCTCTACAAGTTCCAGCGTATGCTTCAAATAGATTAAATTTGTTATCTTTGACTCAGATGCATTGACCTGTAAGAAACCAGAACACATGTTTATCATTTTATTGAATGTTTGGCAAAATGCATCCTGTGCCTACCTAACATTGTGATCTGTGACTCAGTTGTCACCTACGGTATGCAGGGGAACGAAAGATGTTATGTTCGGAATGTTAACTGACCATTTCCTTTTACCATTTTCTCTAGCTTGACACCACTAATACTAGGAAATTTTCTAGAGATGCAGAAATATAATGCCTTATAATTTAAAAGGAAAATTTAAAAGAACTTCAAAACAACCTGAGAAAGATCTGTACTCAGTGCCTTCCAGAATCTATAGAACGTTGAAGGCAGTTGAGCCATAGCACATTGAGGGCATCCATTGCCGATACATAGTGAAAGATTTACGTACTTGAATTCCTAACAGTTTATGGTAATCAGGAGGAAAAATTATTGGGAAAGCATGCTACCCCACACTATACAGGAAGGTTTCAAGAAAGTGGAAATAAAATGCTCTTTATACTTTTCCCTATTTAGAAACCTCTCTCCCTCCACTACATGGCAATAACACACTCTGGTTCAGTGCTGCAAGTGAGCCCAGTGTATGCGAGTACAGGTTGAGTACCCCTTTATCTGGAATTCTGAAATACGGAATATTCCAAAATAAAGAATTTTGAGCACCAACTTGACTTTTTAAAAAACTGTTTTTGCCTAAAGAAATAAAATCACAAACTATGTTTCATTCACAAAATTATTTAAAATGTTTAAAATTACCTTCAGACTATGCATATAAAAGGTATATGAAAAATAAATGAATTTTGTGTTTAGACTTGAACCCCATCCCTAAGTTCTCTCAGTATGTATAAGCAGGTATTCAGAAATATGGAAAAATCCAAAATCCAGAACACTTCTGGTTCCAAGCACTTCAGATAAAGGATGCCCAACCTGTACTTGGTGGTGTATAATAAAGGAGGAGATTTCAGGTGTCCTTCCCACTCCTGGAACATTCCACAACTCCCTCCCTCCCATATATCACTGAGTGGGGCCTTTAACACAAACATTTCTGTTAGAGGTTGAGGATTTTTTTGTTGCAGGTCAGCAATGATGCTCTTCTAATATTGAAACTAGTGGTCTTGCACTTAAAATCTGGACAGCCACCCAGCAGCAAGGGAGGGGCTTCTAACTATTCCAAAGGACTCTGTGCTGAATATTCATTGTGAATTTTTTAAACCCAAACAGGCCAATGAACACTGAACATGTTCACTGCCGTCCAGGAATCATGAAATGCTTGAGTGTCAGCTGCAGAAAAGGGAGAAAAAAGGAAAGAGGGGTGTGGGAATTGGCTGATCAAGCACATAACATTGACCTAACTGAGCAAATAAGGAGGCAATAATAGATAGCTATTCATATTTTACCAGGTAAAAATATGTATGATCATACCGTATTTTGCTTTGGAATTTGAACTAAAACTGAAAGTAGTTGTTCAGTGTCCAGGAATCTTGAAATAACTAAAAAACAAAAGTCTAATAAATCAAACAGCTAGATTTACAACCCTCTTAAAGCAAAGTACTGATATTTAATCCCACTGATAAGAAGAGCCCCGCTGGATCAGACCATAGGCCCATCTAGTCCAGCTTCCTGCATCTCACAGTGATGTCAAGGGGACTAACGGCTCCCTATGCATATCTACTCTGAAGTAAGTCCCACTGAGTTCACTGGGACTTGTACCCAGGTAAGTATACATGGGTCACAAGCCATGATTAAATGGATTACAAGTCAATCACGGGTTACAAGCCATGATGTGTATGTGCAACCTCCTGATTTTAGAAGTGGGCTACGCAGAATGCCAGATGCAAGGATAAGGCATCAGGATGCAAGTCTCTTGTTGTCTTTTGTGCTCCCTGGGGCATTTGCTGGGCCACTGTGAGATACAGGAAGCTGGACTAGATGGGCCAATGGCCTGATCCAGCGGGGCTCTTCTTATGTTCTTATGCACAAAATTGCAGCTCAACAGCCCAAACGTATCCTTCCTTCATCCTACCCACCCAATGTAGTGACATCAAAATGACTTGTACATCCTGCGGGAGGAGGGCAGTCACAGAGGTATCCTCTGAGTAAGGGAACATGTGTTCCCTTACCCAGGAGTAAGCCATCACTGCATGGAGGAGTCTACTCACACCTGCACTAGTGAATCACTGGCACAGGTCTGTGAGGACCAGGGCCACAGGAATGGGTCCAGGAAGGGGGTTAGGGTTTGGAACGAGTGTTCTGCCAGCGTTACAGCCCAATAGGATTGAGCTCTAAGTTAAACAGGGCTTACATTCAAGTAGACCCTAGTGACAGGATTGCATTGTTAAATGCTTTAAACATAAACATTGCATTTCCTCTCAGCCACGAAGCTCACTGATGACTTTGGCCAACCACTCTCTTTCAACCTAACATACATTATGAGGTTGTTGTGAGTATTAAATTGGGGGGGGGGAATAAATGTGTACAGACTTCCCCCAGTATCCGAGGGGGTAGGTTCCAGCTGCCGCCAGGGGTACAGAAAACTGCGGATAGCAGCAAACCCTACAAAAAGGGGTTCAAAAATCCTTCCCATTGCACAAGCGACTTATTTGCCTGTGATTGCAGCCTTCCTGTTGCTGTGTCCTGTGTTTTGCTTACTCTTTGCTGTTGGTAAATGCTAACAGGAAGCATTCAGTTAGCAAGTTCGAAGGTTGAAAATACTGCAATGCTAAGCTCTGTAAACTCTATGACAATTGATACAGGATCCACAGATATGGGGGGATGCCTGTACTTTCTGTGCTCTGTTGCAGATGGAACAGAAAAATGTAACTAATAATATTTGTTGTTGGCATCCTTCAGTCTCGGAAGACTATGGTGTCACGCTCTGAATGGTGGTTCTGGAACAGAGTGTCCTCTCCAGTGCGCAAAGCCTGGGTAAAGTAGGTATGGAGGATAGGCTGTTACCCATGCAGCAAATCCCCCTCTCCACGTTGCTGAAATGGTCCAATGGAAAGGCAGAGGCCAATACAGTTGGTTCCAGCGGCGTCGCAGGAGTTGCCAGAACATGACTGTGTTCAGCCATGAACTGCCTCAGGGACTCCAGCTCTGGATTTTGCCTCGAGGTTGACTCCTGAAGCCTTTTCCATAACTGGATGTAGCCACAAGGCAGTGGAGGTTTGGGATCAGAGTTTTCCTTCTCTCAGATGAGCTGCCTTCCCAGGCTAGCGAGTCCCATCTACCCATTATAGACTAGTTTATAATTGTATTGGCAACCTTCAGTCTCGAAAGACTATGGTATCGCGCTCTGAAAGGTGGTTCTGGCACAGCGTCTAGTGTGGCTGAAAAGGCCAATCCGGGAGTGACAATCCCTTCCACACCGGGAGCAAGTGCAGTCTGTCCCTGGTCTGTCTCCCTGGCTATGGGCCTTCCTTCTTTGCCTCTTAGCCTCAGACTGTTGGCAAAGTGTCTCTTCAAACTGGGAAAGGCCATGCTGCACAGCCTGCCTCCAAGCGGGCCGCTCAGAGGCCAGGGTTTCCCACTTGTTGAGGTCCATCCCTAAGGCCTTCAGATCCCTCTTGCAGATGTCCTTGTATCGCAGCTGTGGTCTACCTGTAGGGCGCTTTCCTTGCATGAGTTCTCCATAGAGGAGATCCTTTGGGATCCGGCCATCATCCATTCTCACGACATGACCAAGCCAACGCAGGCGTCTCTGTTTCAGCAGTGAATACATGCTAGGGATTCCAGCACGTTCCAGGACTGTGTTGTTTGGAACTTTGTCCTGCCAGGTGATGCCGAGGATGCGTCGGAGGCAGCGCATGTGGAAAGCGCTCAGTTTCCTCTCCTGTTGTGGGCGAAGAGTCCATGACTCGCTGCAGTACAGAAGTGTACTCAGGACGCAAGCTCTGTAGACCTGGATCTTGGTATGTTCCGTCAGCTTCTTGTTGGACCAGACTCTCTTTGTGAGTCTGGAAAACGTGGTAGCTGCTTTACCGATGCGCCTGTTTAGCTCGGCATCGAGAGAATGAGTGTCGGAGATCGTTGAGCCAAGGTACACAAAGTCATGGACAACCTCCAGTTCATGCTCAGAGATTGTAATGCAGGGAGGTGAGTCCACATCCTGAACCATGACCTGTGTTTTCTTCAGGCTGATTGTCAGTCCAAAATCTTGGCAGGCCTTGCTAAAACGATCCATGAGCTGCTGGAGATCTTTGGCAGAGTGGGTAGTGACAGCTGCATCGTCGGCAAAGAGGAAGTCACGCAGACATTTCAGCTGGACTTTGGATTTTGCTCTCAGTCTGGAGAGGTTGAAGAGCTTTCCGTCTGATCTGGTCCGGAGATAGATGCCTTCTGTTGCAGTTCCAAAGGCCTGCTTCAGCAGGACAGCGAAGAAAATCCCAAACAAGGTTGGTGCAAGAACACAGCCCTGCTTCACTCCGCTTCGGATGTCAAAAGGGTCTGATGTGGAGCCATCGAAGACAACAGTGCCCTTCATGTCCTTGTGGAAGGATCTGATGATGCTGAGGAGCCTGGGTGGACATCCAATCTTGGGGAGAATCTTGAAGAGGCCGTCTCTGCTGACCAGGTCGAAAGCCTTTGTGAGATCTATGAAGGCTATAAAGAGTGGCTGTCGTTGTTCCCTGCATTTCTCCTGCAGTTGTCTAAGGGAGAATACCATATCAGTGGTGGACCTGTTGGCTCGGAATCCACACTGCGATTCTGGATAGACGCTCTCTGCAAGTACCTGGAGCCTCTTTAGTACAACTCGGGCAAACAGCTTTCCTACAACGCTAAGGAGAGAGATGCCGCGGTAGTTGTTGCAGTCACCCCTGTCACCTTTGTTCTTGTACAGCGTGATGATGTTTGCATCCCTCATGTCTTGAGGTACTCCACCTTCTCTCCAGCAGAGACGGAGGATTTCATGCAGCTCAGTGACGATGATCTCTTTGCAGCATTTT
Organism: Tiliqua scincoides; assembly: GCF_035046505.1. Lineage (NCBI taxonomy): Eukaryota > Metazoa > Chordata > Lepidosauria > Squamata > Scincidae > Tiliqua > Tiliqua scincoides. Next base: position 144,832,784 of record NC_089824.1, read on the forward strand.
AGGACTTCAGCAGGGATGCTGTCTTTTCCAGGTGCCTTGCCAAAGGCAAGGGAGTCCAGGGCCACGTGAAGTTCTTCTAGGGTTGGTTCACTGTCAAGCTCTTCCAGCACAGGCAGGCACTCAATGTTGTTCAGTGCTTCTTCGGTGACTACATTTTCTCTGGAATATAGCTCAGAGTAGTGCTGCACCCAGCGTTCCATCTGCTGCGCCCGATCCTGGATGACCTCGCCTGTGGCAGACTTCAGAGGGGCAATTTTCTTCTGTGTTGGACCTAGGGCCTGCTTGATACCATCATACATCCCCTTGATGTTGCCCGTGTCAGCTGCTATCTGTATCTCGGAACAGAGCTGGAGCCAGTAGTCGTTAGCACATCTCCTGGCAGTCTGTTGGACTTTGCTGCGAGCAGTTCGGAGGACCTGCAGGTTGCGCTCACTGGGACAGACCTTGTATGCTGCTTGAGCTCTCCTCTTTTCCTCAATGACTGGTGTCAACTCCTCAGAGTGGGCTTCAAACCAGTCTGCCGCCTTGTTGGTCTTCTTGCCGAATATGGACAAGGCGGTGTCCTGGGGGCTGGGGGCCAAGAATAGGCCCTCAGTTTGGCTGTACTTGTCGTAAGAGGCGACTAAACAGCCACCGGGTAGATGGGACTCGTCAGCCTAGGAAGGCAGCTCATCTAAGAGAAGGAAACTCTGATCCCAAACCTCCACTGCCTTGTGGCTACATCCAGTTCTGGAAAAGGCTTCAGGAGTCAACCTCGAGGCAAAATCAGGAGCCGGAGTCCCTTAGGCAGTTCATGGCTGAACACAGTCACGTTCTGGCAACTCCTGCGACGCCGCTGGAACCAACCGTATTGGCTTCTGCCTTTCCATTGGACCATTCCAGCGACGTGGAGAGGGGGGATTTGCTGCATGGGTAACAGCCTATCCTCCATACCTTCTTTACCCAGGCTTCGCGCACTGGAGAGGACACTCCAACTTCGCCATACGGCGTCGGCACAACACGGGAAGCAGCAGTTTACCGGTTATAAGTCTTTGCTCGATTGGCGTAGAGCATGACGCCAGGGGCTGCTTCCGACGGTGGGAGAGATCATTGCATCTCATTGGGCAGCTACCGCCCGCCTTAAGCTGGGCAGTCCCCAGCCAGTAAGGTGTTGCCTCGCCACGGTCCGTTAACCTCATGGGGTGCGTGGGGTTTAGGGTGAAAACCGACAAGCGGATCGACAACTCTGCACCATGCAACAGAAAACAGAAAACTACTGCCCTAAAGCTGGGCACCTGGAACGTTAGGACAATGACACCTGGCTTCTCTGATGACCTGCAAGAAATAGACGACGCACGCAAAACAGCTGTCATCGACATGGAGCTGAGCAGACTGCAGATGGACATCGTCGCCCTTCAAGAGACTAGGCTGCCAGATTCCGGATCTGTCAAGGAGAGAAATTTCTCATTTTTCTGGCAGGGAAAACCACCAAACGAAACCAGGGAACATGGCGTTGGCTTTGCGGTCAGAAATACCCTGCTGAAATCCATCATCCCACCTACTGTGGGAAGTGAAAGAATTTTGTCCCTGCAGCTCCAGTCATCAGCAGGACCTATCACTCTCATCAGTGCTTATGCACCGACTCTGTCGTCTCCAGCAGAAGCCAAAGACAAATTCTATGATGACCTGGCCACCACTGTCAAGAAAATCCCTGTAAAAGAGCCATTGTTCATCCTCGGCGATTTCAATGCTAGAGTTGGTGCTGATAACAGTTCATGGCCCACTTGCTTAGGTCAGTTTGGCACTGGGAGGATGAACGAAAATGGCCAACGCCTGCTAGAGTTTTGCTGTCATCACGGTCTCTGTGTCAGCAACACATTCTTCAACACAAAGCCCCAACATAGAGTCTCTTGGAGACATCCAAGATCAAAGCACTGGCACCAGCTCGACCTGATCCTCACCAGACGCTCCAGCCTTCCCAGCATCAAGATCACACGCAGTTATCATGGTGCTGCCTGCGACACTGACCACTCCCTGGTGTGCAGCAGAGTGAAACTGCAAACAAAGCGACTGTATCACACGAAAAAGGAAGGAAGACCTCGCATTGATACCAGCAAGACCCGGGATCAGAGAAAAGTGGAGGAATTTGCACAAGCGCTTGAGGAATCTCTTCCAGGCCCGGCCGACGCAAACGCATCCAGCAGATGGGAACATTTCAAGAATACCGTTTAGTTTATAATATAAACTAATAATATTACTATGTATTATATAAATATGATTACCTGACTGAAGTCCAAAAAACAGTTCTTCATTCTGGAGCAACTCCTGAACAGAATCCAATCTCGTGTTAATGGTAGCAACATCAATCAGAGGCTCTAGAATATTAGACCTAAGTCTTCGGCTTCCCCCTGGTGTTTTAGTATAATTTAGAACTCCAAAAAGCGTGTGGCCATTCCTTTGAAAACAGCAAACACTTTTTTTTAAAAAAAAAACAACCCACACGTAATAAAGTTGATTAAAGCAAATTAAATGTACATATTATATGGCATCCTGACTAGAGCTTCCACTGTTAGGAACTCACTGTGCAAATGGAAGCTTCCTCCAAACAGAGGGAACGTTCTGCTCATTTGTGCTTCCATTTAGGCAATGGCAAAAGCACTCCTGAGCGTAAAAGCAAAAGAATGCCACCCATTAGTTAAAAATCTATTTTGTAACTGCTAACACACATATATACTCGTACACAAATTCCAGCCCAAGGTTACAACCCTGCTCCCTCCACCTGTGGCAAGCAGTTACAACTTCTTCCCCCTGCCATGCTGTATACAATGCCTTTTGCTGCTATACTGGTCATGCTGTAATTCTTGCATGCTTAACTTTGTAATATCTAGCAATATGTGCTTCCCAGTTTTCTGATGTGCTGGCTCTTTTAAGCTGGAGGAAGAGTATCACTACAGGGCCTGGAGAGGATACTACCTGGTTGCATACAAGAAATCCTTAGCTTGAAGTGACCTTTCACATCACAGGATACTGTGCACCCAGCAGATCACAGGCTTAGCAGAAGAAGGGTTATGTATACAAAGCCTAAAAGGAACTGCTCCACACACTGCTTCAAAAGTGCAGAGACTAGGGTCACTGTTCCCTGTACAGCCATGAGGCCACACAGCTCTAAGTAAAATTCCACATAGCGCTGAGTTCAGCGTCCCAGAAGTTCAGCGATGACATGTGACATCATTGCAGTGTGTCTGGAGATGGAATCACAACGCAGTTACATCACTGCACAGCAGAAGAAGGGGTCTGTGCATGGGCACAGAGTCTTTACAGGGAACACTGACTAGGATATCAGCATAAGGGAGAATTCGGGCAATTATTGTGCCCCAAGTATGTAACATTTTAACATTTCTCTAAATACACATACACTTGTGTGTATGATTAATTAAAAATCTGAGTCGTGCATTTTATCTATTAGCATATGACAGTAAATGCATCAAAAGCTTCGTATAGAAGAATAAATTTTGTTTCTCACTGAAAAGGAAATAATTTACTTGGTTTATGCCAAACGGAAGTATTGTGATTAGAACAAATGAACAAGTGAGACAAAGTATTAAATTAATCACTTGTATAGTTAGTATCAAGAATTAAAACTGCATTATAATTAATATACTTCATCAAGCAAAATAAGGATAATCACAAGTATTTGCATCATCAATATAATGAAACGGATACTGCTTTTATTATTTGTGCAAGCAGTGAATGTGAGCAGGAAGAGAGATCAACATATACACACAGCAGAGATGGAAACAGGCTAGAATGTCAATACAAATGGCAAAGTTTGTGACCCTGACCTGGTGTCTGGAGTGGATGAGGGCTAACAAGGCGAAATTAAGTATGGGCAAGACAGAGGTGCTATTCCTGAGATGCGTGACCCAGACATTAGGCTGTCAACTTTTTCTGAAGGGGTAGCACTCCTTTTGAAAGGTCAACTTTACAATTTGAAGGATCAGGTGCTCTTTGAACTTGGCTGCCAGATGACAGTTGTCACCCAAAGCACCCTTAGCCAACTTAGGCCGCCACACCAACTACAGCCTTTCTTAGATCAGTCAGATCTGACAGTGGTTACTTATGCATTGTTGAAACTGAAATTGGATTAAAGTAGTCCATTCTAGGTGGGACTGCCTGTCATGACTACTAAGAAACTGCAACAGAATGCAGCAGATTGAAGCCAGGAGTTGTGACTATGTCCCATCCACATTAGCTCCTTATGCTGGTGAGGGCTATAAAGCCCTTAATGCTTTATAACTTAAATACTTGAAGGATCATCTCTCTCCACATGTATCTGCCCATTCAGCGAGAATGTCTAAGGAGGCTTTGTTGCAGGTTCTGCCTCTGCTAGAAATTCAGTTGGCAGTGACCCATAACAGGGCAATTTCCAATATGGTAGCTAGATTTTGGAATTCCCTTCCACTGAAAGTTAGATCTGCTCCTTCTTTGCTAGTGTTTTTGGGGGCGGCGGCGGGGGGGGTTTAAAGCATTTTTATTTGGCCTAGCCTTTCACTCAGTTGTTTTTGGTATGGCTGTTTTGTCTTGTTCTGCTGCTGTGTTTTCTATTGTTTGGTTTTTTAAAAATTTTATTATTTTTGCTGTATTAGATTCTTGTTTTTCTTGAATGCTTGAATTGTGAGTTGTCTTTGAGCTTTCCTTGCAGAACAGGAAATGGTGGGAGATAAATGTTTAAAAAAAGAATAAAATGGCAATGCAACCCCATGCATGTCTACTCAGAAACTCCACTGAGCTAAATGGGACTTACTCTCAGTTAAGTTGTATATAGGATTACAGTTTAAATATAGAGGGTAGGGACCTCACTACTGAGAGCACAATGGTGCCTGGTAAAGGTAAACAGTGGTCAATAACTTTGCCAATGCTTTTCAAGCACCTCTCACAAATCTCCCAGGTCAACTTAAGATACCCTCCCCCCCCTTATTTATCCCATCTTCACATTACCTGATAGATATAAAAATATCAGCTGCAGTAGCACAAACATACCATAGATTGATAGGATTGCTATGAGCAAGGCAAATAACACAGAACATTGCCAGGACAGGAGCCTTATTAAACCATTTTTCCCTGATCCTATAGCCACAGTCAGTTGTGGCCCAGAGTGAATCCTGTTTAAAATCAACCAAAGAATAATGAAAGTGTGTCATAAGCAGTGCTCCAAATGCAAAATACAAAGGTCTTTCTTTTTATATATTGCAGAAGCAGACCTATGAATGTCAATTCAATCAGTTTTGCCCTCCTATGCTTCTAATCCCCAGGCCAACACTGGTTGAAGGCAGCATGTGCAAGGAAGAAAACCAAACACTATGAAATATACATGCATAGACTGTGCAACCTTCCATTATTCCTTTCCCCTACTATCTTCCACTTTGGGCATAATAAAGCTCCTTACCCAATGGCAGGGGTGGTCATTAAATGGCATTAATCAATTAAACTAATTAATCAATTGCATTAATTCATCTGTGTCATGCTTACCAAGAATGTTCACACTCTATACCTGTGAAAGCGTTGGAGTGGCGAGAAACAGAACATGACTAAAGTTGCAATCCTAAGCGGTAAGCACACTTACCTGGTAGTAAGGCCCACTGAATACAGAGGGACTTTCTTCTTAATAGACATGTATAGGATTAACTGTACAATGTGTGTTTGTCAAGTGGACAATGTCCCTATAATTCTGAATCAATATTTCTATAATTGCTTACATAAACATACATTTGCTTACATATTGATTAATTTTCTTCCTATAACTTACAATGTAACAAGCAGTTTTGTAAGTCCTGCATTTATTGTGGTCTTTTAATAAAAAAGCAGCCACGGGAGGCTGTCCTCCCCCACATTGATCTTCTTCTCCCAATTTCAGCTTTCTATGGCTACTTTTTATTAATAATAATGGTAGCGCAGCAACAGCAACACAAAGTTGGAAGAATCATGAAACTGTCCACCATACATATGTGTGAAATTACTCTTTCCTCCTCTTTCACAATCAACCAATGCCTTACCTAGGGTCTCTGTTGTTAGTTATTAACTCAAGATTTAGGGCTGATGTTGAATCAATCATTGCTGTTTGCTCACTTCCATGGAAACGAATTTTAAGTGACTTAGGAGCATAAACTGAATTTTGAATAAATTCAACATACTTTAGCACTGCTGCAACAGCTGCTAGACAGTAATACCTTCGAAATAAGACAAAAGAAACAAAAATGAATCTTAAATAGCACATTTACCCTGTTGTTTGGGAGGCTTCTATGTCCATCCAGCTGGATGTTGTCCAGCCAGCTATGCAGATAGTAGCATTGAAAAAGTTACTTGGGCTCAGCTGGTAAAGGCCTCCTAAAGTTTCCTAGAACATTGGTTCCCTCACGTTTAGCACCAGGACCCACTTTATAGAATGAGAATCTGTCAGGTTCCACCAGTTATGTCATGATTGGAAGAGACATCATCAAGTACAAAATTTTTTAGCAATCCTACACTGCAATCCTACCCACACTTACCCAGGTGTAAGTCCCATTTACTATCATTGCTAAAAGCATATACATAGTAGCCTGTTAAAAGTACAGATCTGTAACATTTCCCGAAATGCAGTCACATACTATGGTAGCATCAAGTCTAATATATTAAAAATAAAATATTGAAATGAATGGGAATCCATCTGAAATTGGTTCATGACCCATCAAGTGGGTCCAGACCCACAGTCTGAGAAACACTAAACTAGAAGTTAGCATTGATATTTTGAAGGTGAATGCCCTGGGACCCCCTTTGTGCCAGATAGTACGTGAAGAACTGATTGTTCCCAAATGAACATACTGGGCTATTAAGATCTTCAGGGCCCCCATTCTGGATTCCAACACATTCAGGATTAAGACAAGTGAGTACAGGGCTGGGTTCTCTTTGTTATGGTTCCTTGTATTTCATTTTTAGTACAGTACTCCCTTCTCATATCCACTTGACTGGCACCAAGTCTGATAGCCATTAAATGCCATGTTACATTGGTGTTTATCTAAGTTTTTAAATAGTATCTTAAATGATTGTTAAATTTGGGTAGTTTAGTACTCTGGCTCCTGGTAGTGTTTTTGCTTTCCTCTCAGTCTCTCTTCTAGGTTGCAGGCTACTTGCCTGCTCATCTTGCTATAAACATTTTGCTTATGGCGCTTGTTCAAACAAGACACCTTATCACTTCAGAAGGATGTTATCAACATTTAAAAAAGTAATGGGGTGCGAGAAGGGGCGAGGAACTGTGGATAACCAGATCTGTGAAAACCGGATCATCGGATACCTGTACATGAAATTTCAATTGGGAAAATGATTACAGAAACACTTTAGAAACCAATATAAAACAGTTTGAGATGAGTCAAATCAAGTGCTATTATCATCTATGCTTATATACCTTAACAAATCACTGTATATTAATATATACACCATTACATTTTAAAATGCTTAGATCACCAATTTCAGTTGGTAGGCTGAGACACTCTATAGGTAGAATACTGGGTTACTGATTGTTTACTAACAGTGTAGTACACAAAGGTCCATGGGTAACTGATGATTTGTATTACATGCACACACATACTTGGACTGAACTTCCATTAGGATGGTGCTGAATTCAGGTGTACATAACTGTTCAATATATTCCAATCCTTTAGTTTCATTGAAATATTTTCTTTGAACTGTAGTAAAAGTCACACCCTGGAAAACAAACAAAAGTGGCATTATGAAAAACAGTTACAATGTGGTGAATCTTTCCTTCCAGTGTGGTTTTATTTGTTCTAAAGCAGTGATTTTCAACCTTTTTGTCTCACGGTACACTGAAAAGGTGAGGCACACTGTTCAAAAATTGACAATTGACAAGTGACACCACGCTGCCTGTGGGGGGGGGGTCACAACCTCCCAACAGCCTTACTAATTAATGACCCTCCCCCAAACACCCACAGCACACCTGTGGACTATTTGTGGCACACCAGTATGCTGTGGTATAGTGGCTGAAAATAGCTGTTCTAGAGAAATTAACATAGCATTTTTTTTCCACTCACAATAAAGTGTAAAACATATTGGTAAAAGCTCACAATTTTTTTTTATTTCACCATGGATCTGATCCATGCAGTTAATGGACCAAATTTATCTTAAAAGTTTTCCCGGGCCCAATCCCCTTTCCCAATCACTGCTCCACCATTTCCCGCTTCCATTCCACCTCCCCCCACCCCTTCTTGCCTTCCCCATCACCTTATCTCTGCTGGCAGGCCCAAGGTGCTCCTCCAAAGCACGTGGAAAGGCTCTGGCCTTCCTGCAGGCACTCTGGCAGCACACGACTCTGCATGCTGCCAGAACTCGTTTTGCAACTGCTGTAAGGCAGGTGGCGCTGACAGAACACTAGTTCTGCTAGCATGACAACCCCACAGGATTGGGCTACCCAAATCTCTAATTCATCCTTTACTATAAAGTTGCTGTAGTGTCAATTAAACTCTAAAAATAATTTTTCACTGAATTAAAACATGAAATTTGTATTGCTTGTATAGCCAGCATTCTTTATAATACCAACAACCAGTAAGCACTTAGCGGTTCACTTAAATTTGGCCAGCAGTCCACCTTCTCAAAAATAACTTTATTGTAAACGTGGGCTTCTAGATTGCTCCCACTATCCTCGCCTGCTGAACAGTTTGTTGAGAAAACTGAATCTGTTATGTGCCTTGCTGCCAAAGCACATAGCTAAAGCAACAATTCGACTTATGTGGTATTTGTTCCAAATGATATTAACCACCCACTTACAAAGTTATCAGGCTAACAAAAACCTATGATGGTAGAAAAATGCAACCATAATTATGGCAAACTATTTGACCTATCATGGTGTTTCTAGTGCCAGTCATAATCTCGTTTCTATTCAAATGGCAACTGTTTTTTAAAGTATTCAATACTTCTCTTGTGAAGTTCTTCAGAGATTTAGGCCCCAATCCTATACTCCATTAACAGTACTGAAGCAGCTGCACCATAAAAGTCAATGCTTCTTTAAAAATGACTAAGGGCACAATCCTAACAGTGCTTTCCAGCACTGACATAAGGGCAACAAACATTCCCTTACTTTGAGGAGGCCTCCGTGAGTGACACCCAACTGCAGGATGCAACACATGTCCCATTGGCACTGCTATGCCAGTGCTGGAAAAAACTGGCATAAGGGGTTAGGATTGCGCCCTAATATGACTAAATGCAACTGCTTCATGAATTTTATTTGTCAAATTAGTCTTTAAAATCAGTTAAATAAGTGCTCTTGAAGTGTACCTTAAAATGTTCTGTTATCAAGCTGTACAACTTTGTGGCATTTCCTGTATCACAAGCAGTATTTGACATTATGATTTCTAAGGGAGTTAAAATTCTGAGTTTGGTCACAACCTAAAAAATATTAAAACATGATTTTTGTAAAACATATTTATTTGAACATTTCAAGTATCTCTCTCTCTCTCTCTCTGAGTGTTGTCAATGGCCATGTTACAAAACAAGTTCCCACTGAAACAACATTGTGGCATCCTTGATATTAAGCACCCTGTGCGAACTTGACAAAATTGTATGGCTCTTGGTATACCACATTTTGCATATTTTGAATTTCTTAGGATGTTATTAAGCCATCTTTTCTTTGTTCTTCTTGGTCTTTCTCAAGTACTTTTGGTATCACATACTTGCTTGAGTAGATGGAAGCTGTTTATATGCAGTATATGGCCAAACCAGCGCAACATAGATTCTAAAACCTGCACTGAAGGTGATTTCTCAGCTGCTTGAGTCCATATATCTTTAAAAGTAAATCAAATTGAATTTGAAAAAAGGAAATCAAAGTGTTTATTACTACTACTATTATCATCATCAATAACAGGCACAGTATCTGCCCTTAAGAGTTTACAATGTAAAATCTAACACAGAAGAGGCAGCAGGGGGAGGGGAGGAAGGGAGGGGAGGGGAGGCAAGAATAAAAAGGGGGAAATGTGATTTTTTTCAGTTACATGCTATACAACCCAATCCTATCTGGGATTAGGCTGTCGCACACAGCTATTTATGACAGCAGAACAGAATACAGCTGTCATAAAATGGCTTCCAACTGCCTTTTGAGAGCACTGCCTCTTCTTGCAGCAGTGGCCCTCATCCATTGGCAGACCTCCCTGGACCCAATGGAAAAAGTAAGGAAGTGACAGGGGCAGGGTGAAACTGGGCAGGCAGGGAGGAGGTATGGGGCAGGGAGGCTGCAGGAGGCACACGTCGGATCCTATCCCCTCCAGCATCAGCCTCCCCACACCATTTCTCTCCTCAGACTTGGACCAGTTAGAGCAGCAATTTTCAACCTTTTTCATTTCACAGCACACTGACAAGGCACTAAAATTGTCAAGGCACACCATGCTGCCATTGGGGGGCTCACATCCCCCATTGGCCCTACTAATAAAAGATCTTCCCCAAAGTTCCTGTGGTACACCTGTGGACCATTTGCGGCACAGCAGTGTGCCACAGCACAGTGGTTGAAAATGGCTATGCTAGTCAGCCGGTGCAGGTTTGAGGAGACCCATTGTGGAGCAGACTTACAGAGGAGTAAGATGGTTTAAATCCCCTTTCCCTTCTGAAGACTCCTGGTCTGCCTCCTTCCCCACTGGATACAGCATGCAGTGGTGGAAAGGATAGGATTGGGCCATTACTTCCATTAGAGAATGACGTCTAGGGAATTGTGACAAAGGCTTGACAGAAAAAGTGACTCACCAGGAGAGATGATAAGAAAATAGCATCACCAAGAAGCACTACTAGACATAACGATGGCAAGGAAGACAGACAGACAGACAGGCAGACAGGCAGACCTTTATTGGCATAAAACTTGACAGTTGCCAGAGCAACTTACACAAACGGTTGCATTCCAGCAGGTTATCAGAATGGAAATAAATATAGATTCAGATAAAATTTCCCTCCATTTTACATTTAGTTAAAATCTCATATAAAAAGTCCGCTATTGGTTTTACCATTTTCTCATTTGTAAGTAATATCTGTAATTTCAATTCAACATGACAGTCAGAGTGATTGACAAAAATCGAGTACAAATACATAGATCTAGACTCCTTGTAAAGCGGGCAGTGGAGCACTGTGTGGATCAGAGACTCCCTGGATCCCAACTTGCAAGAACATGTCAATCACTGTTGCATAGTTTTATTAAATTTCAGATTCAGTTCCTTGGAAGGGAACACATTGCATCTGGCGAGCATAAAAGCACAACGAGATAAAGGATTATCTAAAATATATAAAAATCTAGAACACTGGCCAGAAGAAGGGAAAATCTGAAAATGCAAAGGTAAGTGGGTTTTATTTGCCTCAGCAAGGAGTCCCTAGTATTCAGTATCTTTCAATCTAAAGATTATGATCTTTCTGGCCCACATCAAAGAGTCATTACCCACCAGATCCTCCGGTACACCAACTGATCGTAGCTTGCTAAAAAGGGAAATATAGCAAGAATCAGAAAGCAAATCCTGAACCAGTGAGTTATTCTACCTACTAAAACAAATACTTAACCAAAAACTAATGAATTTACACCAAGCTGTGCATTCAAGTCTTTGCTGTCCTGCTTCTAAACAAAGTGCGGTGTACGGAACACAATGGGGTAAAACAAAAATCTTATAAATTGAAAGCAATCTTTCCATTTCCTTATTAAAAACAGCAATCCAAATTGGTATCCCATACAATAATTGGGCCATGACTTTGGCTTTAAAGATACACAGGGCTGCAGCAATGTAGGAATTTCCCCTTGCGTAGAAAAAACGTAAAATGCCCTGTAAGGATAATCTAGCAGATTTGAGAGCGGCTCTGCGCTGCGGAACCTAGGACAGACTATGATGAAAGGTCAAACCCAAATATTTAAAGGTTTTGACCTGTTGAATAGCCTTGCCATTAAAGACCCGAGCACTGTTTCTATCGCCTTTCATAGACTAAAATTTTAGATTTCGAGTAATTTAGCTGTAGAGCATTGTCTGAGAAATATTGGATACACCTAGAAATCAAGTGCTTCAGCCCAACTTGTGTTCGCGAGAGTAACGCTATGTCATCAGTGTAAAGAAAAAGGAAAATAGGGCGTTGACTGAGTCTTGGGCAGTGTGAATCAGTCTCTAGCAAAAAAGGGGCAAGGACATTTATGAATAAATTGTGTTCATTTTGATGGCATAAGGCCGGTTTTATCAATCCAATTGAATAGTTTGACTAAATGACAAGCCCACCACTGAGGTGCTGCCTTGATCATATCCGATGGAATATAATCAGGCCCAGCGGCTTTACCTCTCTTTAGTTGGCCAACAAGGGCCAACAATTCCTCTTTAGAAACTGGGAGCCATCGGGGCACGCCACCTAGGATAGTTAAATCAGGTTCAGCTGATCTAGTAGATGGGTCAAAAAAACAGGGTCCTATAGTGTTCCACCCAGATGGGAGCCTCTATTAGGATTCCACATACCCTGGCCGAGAGTGACCTGATCTAATTTCCCAGAATGTTTTTGAGTTATTAGAAAGCACCGCTCTCTGCAGGCGGCGCCAATTGGTTTGCATTACATTGTACGAGCAAGCTTTAATTTCGTTGGCTAATTGTTTAATGGAGAAATAAGCAGGGGGCTGTTTGGTAATACCCTTGCTTCTATGTTCACAATATATTTCCCGGAGTTGCATTTTAAGCTTTCTACACAAGTCACTAAAAGACCGGGAATGTTTATTACCCATAGCTCCTAGAGAGGAGGGGCAATTTTGACCAAAAGCAAGCAACAATGAGTTTACAAAATCCTCAAACTCAACCATGGGCGAGTCAGAAGTGACCAGTTCATGATGATTCGAATTCTCAAGGTATTTACTATTCTCGGCCACCTTGGTTCGAAATAAAGTTTTAGTCTTATCATCCCAAATTATTTTAGTTGAGCTATGTGAGACTTTACGTGAACAAGGGGCAGAATGTAACAGACCTAAGTGGAGATTTAGTTTTAAAGTGCAACTTAGCGGCAAATGGTCACTTAGGAAAGGGGGTCCCATGTTAAATCCCATAACATTGGACAGCAAAGGTAGCAACATGAGGATATAATCAATCACACTGGCCCCCTGTGGAGCAAGGAAAGTAAACTCACCCTCATTATCCAGGTTAGCCAGTCCATTCAACCAAGTCAGGCCATCAGTCGCACAAAAGTTAGCTAAAAGGTGTCCAGAGGAGTTAATAGTCAAATCTTTAGAAACATGTCTAATCAGGCAACTTTCAGGTAGGTTAGTTACATCATCAACCTGCTTAAAAATTTCATTACTACAGCCCACGCAAGCATTCCAGTCACCCGCCAATAGGAGCTGAGCATCAGGATGTTTGGTCTCTGATAATGGTGTTTAAGTAATCCCATTGGCGGGCCCTCAAATCAGCAGAAGGAGAGGGCGGAATATAAATATTAGCTACACATAGATCTCTAGGAGTATTCTTGACTCTTACAATTTGAATCAGACAGAAACTATCATCCATGTAAATAAGGTCAAGACAAATGGCTGGAGTATACAAAATTAAAAGCCCCCCCCCTCCACAGGTCTACCCTTAACCCCAGCCTTGTGAGCAGGAAGTGAGAGAGATTTAAAGCCAGAGTAAGAAATAGGCTTAATGGACCAGGTTTCTTGCAACAAGATTAAATCATATCTCTATTAAAAAAGGGCCAAACTCAGGGTCACTGAGTTTCCTTGTCCAGCCAGCCACATTCCAGGATAAAACACACAGGGGTAAATTCCAGGCGGCCAGATTGGAAATGTCCCTAAAAGTGGGATGGGCAGCTGAGCGAAGCTTTGTCCGTCATACAGGCTCTAAAGTTGTCGTTTTTCCCATATGCCCATTATTAGATGAAGAACCCCTCAAGGAAGACAGCCTAGAAATTGAGGGAGATACATCTTTAGATATATACGATGGCGGGTCAGCAGATGGTAAATTAGTTGGTTCCGAGTTATATCCCTCTGCTTCTACATCCACGTCTAACTTGAGAGCTGAGTGAGAAGCAGAAATCTCCTTCAGGGCCTTACAGAGTGTGGGAGCTAATTCTAGCTCCTCAGTACAAATGGCAGCATGCAGAGAAAGATTTATGCTGGACTGTGGTGGGCTTGAAGGTATAAACAGAGCCTCTACTGAGGCACTATGCAAATGTTGGATAGCTGCGTTAAAATGGCAGTCCTCCTCCCTGTGAGGAGGGAGGCCAGCCCCATTAGGATGGTCCATCTCACTGGTCAGATCGAACCTTTTCTCAAAATTTGTAGTTGACGTGGGTAAGCTGTCCCAAGACTCCGCTACTTCAGCTAAAGGGAGTGCAGGCGCAGACGAAGGCTGGGCTCCTGTCATCTCGGGCAGCAGCAAAGGATGTAAATGCTCCAGTACTTGAAAATTATTGCATAAACTGGAGGGATGTGTGACAATCCATATCAGATACTGCCCTGGTTAAAGAGCCAGGTGCTGAATTAATTGATTGAGGAGAGGCCACTGGCTGCGGCTTGTGCGATGACACTTTCAGCTGAAGCAAAACATTTTCTAGAGTCTGTGGCAGCCTGTCATTCACTGACACAGGAGATCATTGAGGGGCAGGGCTCAGGCGAGGAATCACTAATAACATCCACATTCTGAAAGCAGTTATTTTCCTGTCCGTTGCTGGGTATGGAGCCAGCCTGGGCTGACTTCAAAGTTGTTGATAGAGCAGAAGAGGAAGGTTGCAGCCTTAATCTAGGAAGCAGAGGTTTGGTAATCGTGTCAATAAAAACTCTCCGCAGATAGATACCAAAGGACGCAAAAGCTGAACCTTTCTGTGCAACTGCTTCGGAATTTGAGAGCTGCCAAACTTCAGAAGAAGCCAAAACCGATTTGGAAGCTGGTGAGCCCAAGGAAGATTTATAACTTGCAAGGAAGAAAGAACAGAGTCTACTGAGGGAGCAGGAGATCTTTATGTGGCTAAGTGTGGTGGAATGAAAACTATAAGTAGGGATACAAGGATATATTAGGATATGAGAAGAGAGAAAAGGGAGGGAAGAATAGGGAAAAGGGAGGGGGAAACAAGACCATGGAGATCCTTGAAAACAAAGTAAGAAGTTTATGCTAGGTCTGAGATGGGAAGGGGAGGTCAATCTAGGGATTCATTAGGTCAGTCATTAACCATTTTCCCTCAAACCAATTGCACCCCCCAAAAGGTTTTTTACACTCAGAAAAGATATCTAGTTCAACATAATCAAATACTAACAAAATAAAAGTTGTCTGTCATTTTGGATTACAATATTGCATTTAACATGAACAATGTATGTGGCTAGACCTCTGCTGGTTTAATGCCACATGAAATGTAATGAATCACTTATTCATTGTACTTGTCACTAAAATGTTATCTTGAAGAGTAAAAATTTGTTCACCTTTGATTTAACATATGTTCGTAAGTGAATGTTGAACTTCCAATTGAACACATTTTTCTGTGTTCACATCACCCAAAATAAAACTCAGTTATGGTGTACTCAAGTGGCAGCCTTCCTGTTATTTTCAGCACAATCTTATACACATTTACCTGAAAGTAATAGTCCAATCCAGCACAAATTCCCCCACACTGATGCAGCAGCACTGGCATGGCTTGCACCTGCATCTTTCTGGAGAATTTAGCAGGTGGGAGGTCTCCCCAAGGTAAGGGGACTTTGGTCCCCTTGCCATGGGGTAAGCCCCAGCAGCTGCAATGGGGACACACAGACCTCTGTGAGATTAATCACTGGCACAAATCCACGTTGACCTGGAAAGAGAGATCAGGCTCAGGAAGGGGGTCAGGATTTGGCATGTGTCACCAATACCAATCCCACCCCATTCCCAGGCTTGATCCACGCTCCTCCCTGCCCCAGCACTGCCCCACTCTGCAGTCCTGTTCCGCTATATACATATAGCACAAGATGTATTTCTAACTATATAAAAATCACATTACTCTTTCTGGAAATAGTTTGGAATTTTTGTTTTATAAAATGATTGGCCTTCATACACATTAAAACAATATGAATTGGAGGGATATAACTGACACAAACAGCATGAGTAATGGCTATTTGCCCCTGCTAGATAAGCAAGCACAGGGCTTTTTTTCTAATGGAACGTGGGGGGACGGAGTTCCGGCACCTTTTTGCAGGGGTCCCTCCCCTTTGGAGGCATTCCAGGAGGGGGAGAGCAAAATAGAGGCATTCGCTGGGTGGGTGCTGGGGGGTGCAGGGTGGGCGGGCGCCTAGCCCCTGCCTGACCGCACAATGACCCCCTCCTGCCCCCATCTCCAAGCTCTTGCCTGAGCCCAGCCTGCCTCCCCTCCCCCCGTGCTCTGCTTCCCAGCGCAGCTTCCAAGCCGGTGGAGGGCGCGGGGGACATGCGCCAACACTGAGGAGGAGGACAGCCAGCCAGCCAGCCAGGGAGATGGGCTGCGGCACCCATGGAATGCCCAGGTACTGGCTTGGCGGAGGAGAAGGGGAAGGAAGCTGGCTGGTGCAGCCCCATGCTAATCTGCAGCACGAGCCTAGGCATGTCTACTCAGAAGTATGTCTCATTGTGCTCAATGGGGCTTGCTCCTGGGAAAGGGTGCATAGCCTTGCAGCCTCCCAAGCATGTCTACTCAGAAGTAAGTTCCATTGTGTTCAATGGGGCTTACTCCCAGGAAAGTGTCATAGCCTTGCAGCCTGAGTAGACAGGCAGAGGAAGGGCTCTGTGGCTGCAGTCCTCTCCACACTTTCCTGAGAGGAAGCCCCACTGCCTCTAGCGGGACTGACTTCTGAGTAGACAGGCACAGGATTGGGCCCTGAGGCTGCCATCCTATCTACAGTAAGCCCCATTCACTAAAGTGGACTTCTGAGTAGACATGCATAGGATTGGGCTCTTAGGCTGCAATCCTAGGAACTTTCCTGGGAGTAAGCTCCACTGACTAGAACAAGGCTTACTTCAGAGTAGACATACCTAGGATTGGGCTCTTAATCCTGGCAGATATATATCTGCACCCGTTTTCACATGCTAAGGGCAGGTGAAAAGGGATTCTACGTGTGTACAACGTGCTGTCCAGCCTTGCCAGAGATCCTCCTCATCCTTCCCCCACAAGCATGTCCTCCACCAGCCAGCATTTGCAGCTCCTCTCCAGCAATGCACAGCAGCTGCTCAGGGCAGCAGAGAACATACAATTGCATGCCAAGCACCTTCTCCAAGACACAGATACCTGAATTAAACCATATTTAATTGCTTGTTTGCAAACGTAGCTGTTTCTATGTGCACCTAAGGACCCCTCTCGTGTAAGAATTCATTTTTTGTTCTTACTCCCACAGTTGCTTAGAGTAATTTTACTACATGGAACTCATGTAAGCCATTTTTTGGAATCCATTCACTGCTTCCTCTCCTCGAAGTAGTGCCACACTACATACTACATGCTACAAGTGCATCTGTACAGTATTTTTCCCCATGTGTAGAAAAAATAGCCAGGGGGAAGGGGATGTGGAGATTGACAGCCCAATTCTGTGCATGTCTACTCAGAAGTAAGTTCATCTTTAGGGGGGAAGCACATAAAAAATATTTCATTTCTCCAATAAAAATGGTTTATAAATAAATAAATAAATAAATAAATAAATAAATAAATGATTAACAAGTTGTGAGTTCCTGCACCTTTTTATTTACAAAAAAAGCACTGAGCAAGCATATATTAAAATATTAACTATGGATCAAATCGTAATAGAGATTATAGCTCTTCTACCCCGGCTCATTTTAATTTATTGTTCACTATCAAACGTGATTGCAGAAAATAAGAATTTATTTAATACACTTTTACCCTACTTTTTTGAATCAGGTGTGTCCAGTTACAAAACATGTAAAACAGTCAGATGCATTTAAAATTCTGATTCAATCCATCAAAATTAAAGCAACAATCCTGAGCAAAACATCACAGTTCCTACTAACTTTAAAGCAAATGATGTATATAGGATATATCAGATTTACCTTGGCATATGTTGTATTGTCTGCAAACTGAGACAATATGACTTCTGGATTTTTTAAATCAATGCTTGCCATTCCCACTTCACCTCTTGCAAGACCTCTCCCTTCTATTACAGCCACAATAACAGATGCATCAGTATGAACAGAAACCGCTGAAGATGATGTAACTGTAAAACAAATGCATTTAGAATCCTCACTCAGTTCACCATATTATGATTGAAATCCTTAAAAATTAATGGGATTTGCTTATGAGTATTTGTTTTATTACTATATTTTTAATCCCATCTGTCCCAAGTTTGTGCAACATACATGGTTCTATCCTATACCCCCCCCACTTCATCCTTCAACCCTGTGAAGCACCCACTTCATCACATCAGTCCTGTGAAGCAAATTAGGCTCACATCACCTAGCCCGCTCATCTTCATGAGTGAGCAAGATTTCAATCCAGGTTTCTATGGTCTGACACTGACACTATTTGGACAAATAATAATAATTATTTATACCCCGCCTTTCTCCCCAGAGGGACCCAAGGCGGACACTGGTCACTAGTAGTGTCACCCCTCTTTGCGCATCACCCAGTGCAGCCTGCACCTTCCACAGTCCCCCCACAGCAACGCCACTGACAACAGCATAACTGGAAACAGTCAAAGCTTCTGTGTATTTTTGCTTTAAAAAACATGCTGTCTTAGAGATTATAGTATTAGTGGGCTTAACAGTCTTTTAAATCAGATGTTACACAGAAAGTAACATCTTCATCAATCTTTTTCATTTCTCATAAAGCTCACCATCACAGCAGTCAACACTTTTATCAATGTCAGTTTTCTTTTTATTCATCTTTATATGTCAGAATCATGTACAGTAATACAAATTAAACTTAAACACTGCTACCTATCTAGTGAATTTTATTTTCAAGGATACGAAAGCACATCTGCTTCTATACTACTGCGACGGAGAACACATGGGGGTGAGATGGGAGAGACACCAGAAAGCCTGACTCTGACTTGCCTCCTTTCCAAGTACAATGCCACCCAGTTTGCTGGAGAGGGGAGACAAAGGAGAGGAGATTGAGAATACTTAGTGCTGAGCTGGGAGAGACAGCAGAGAACGTGATTCTGTCCTGCCTCCTTTGTCTCTAACTGGGTCAGGGGAGGGAGCTAAAGGGCAAGAGCCCTAGGCTGTCAGCCTTGAGCATTTACCCAGAGCCCCCCCCCCCCAAATTTGGTCCAGTATAACTGTGCAAATAGTTGATCTTACATTAACAATGGAGATGAAGTCAGGTTCACCTTCATAACAGTGCTGGGGCCCTACTACAAAGAAGTTCATCTGACTGGGCCATAAAACTAGGTACAAGATTTTGCAATAGTTTAGAAGAAGTGTAAGGAACACAGCATCACTTTGAATGTTTAGAAGAATTATTTCTATAATGAATCAATTAAAAAACAAATCATGTGCTTTTAGAGAAAATATTACCAAACTATTTGATACTTCTTGCTTATACAGAACAATCAATGTGAATGGTGCCAGGGGCAGCTGAAGCCCAAGGTCTATTAGAGGAGTGACACAAATGCTGTCCTCTCTGCTGCTGAGCCACCCTGCCTCCATGAACCTTCCTTAGATAAGGGGAAAGGAGAGAAAAGGGAAGCCCCCATCCCTTCTATTCAGAAAAGCAGTGACTCCCTTCTCCTATCAGTGTTGGAGGTTGAGGACATACCACAGTCCTGGATCCCTGACAGATCCTTCACACTCATGGTCTGCTGGCCTAACACTCACAGCGAGTCATAAATGCATGTTCTTTAATTTGTTCTTATGTAGCCTACCATCTCAAAGGTCTTAACATTCCATGAAAAAGCAAGGCACAGTTCCTAGACAACTATATCTTGCAATTACAAGTTCTTGCACACATTCACCTGACTGGCCAAACATCCCAAACAGGTGGGTGTACAAGTCCTCAGGGCAAATAGCTCTGTCAGGTGCCACCACCCCTCCCAATAGCTAGTCCTCCAGCCAAGGGAAAGTTGAAGTCCTACAGGATATCTCACCAGCCCTTGAAAGTTCTGAATTCCCCTAAACTCCAGAGATTCAAGTCACAAGGCTCTGGTTCATTTCATGATAGTTGACTGAGGGTGCAGTCCTAACCCCTTATGTCAGTGTTTTCCAGCACTGACATAAGGGCAATGCAGATCTGAGGTAAGGGAACAAACATTCCCTTACTTTGAGGAGGCCTCCGTGAGTGACACCCAACTGCAGAATGCAGCACATGTCCCATTGGCACCGATATGCCAGTGCTAGAAAGTACTGACATAAGGGGTTAGGATTGCGCCCTCAGTTTCCTAAACTGGACCTAGATGAACAAGGGCCCAATCCAATGCAACTATGTCAACAAGACATACATTGCATCATACAGTGGGGAAGCAGTCACAGAGGTCTCCTCACTATAAGGGAACATTTGTTCCCTTACCTCAGGCTGCATTGGTGCTGAATAGTTGGATAGGATTGGGCCCTCAGTTCCTTTTTCACTCATGCAGACACAAACCTGTAATAATAGAATAGAATGGTTTATGTAAGAAATAGAAAAATGGTTACAAGTCTTGTGAAAAGCATTTAAATACTTGAAAGAATAAACACACACACAATTCTAAAACAATAAAGCTAAGATTACTTGTTCCTTACTTGTTCCAGCTGTCTGTATGATGGAAAAAGTACAATACAGCCCCCTGCCTTAATAACAGGTTTTCAGTCCGGTTTTTGGCATCCCAGGCGTGAGATTGTTATTAGCCAGGATGTGGCAGGAGGTCCTGATATCTGGGCCTGGTGTGACGCAATCAGCAAGGCAGTACTGCTGATGCAATCAGCTGCACCTGTTGCAGGTGGGAGCCACATGACTCTGGGAAGATGTGTGCAGAGTAGGCTATGGTGGAGTGGTGCAATGCACCACTGGACAGCCAATCAGAGTGGGTAAGTTTATAGACGACACCAAAACGAGTGGTGAAGACCAGAAGTTATTGTGAGGAGCTCCAGAAGGATCTCTCCAGACTGGCAGAATGGGCAGCAAAATGGTAGATGTGTTTCAATGTCAGTAAGTGTAAAGTCATGCACACTGGGGCAAAAAATCAAAACTTTACATATAGGCTGATGGGTTCTGAGCTGTCTGTGACAGATCAGGAGAGAGATCTTCGGGTGGTGGCGGACAGGTCAATGAAAGTGTCAACCTAATGTGCGGCAGAAGTGAAGAAGGCCAATTCTATGCTTGGGATCATTAGAAAAGGTATTGAGAACGAAACGGCTAATATTATAATGCCGTTGTACAAATCGGTGGTAAGGCCACACCTGGAGTATTGTGTCCAGTTCTGGTCGTCGCATCTCAAAAAAGACATAGTAGAAATGGAAAAGGTGCAAAAGAGAGCGACTAAGATGATTACTGGGCTGGGGCACCTTCCTTATGAGGAAAGGCTATGGCATTTGGGCCTCTTCAGCCTAGAAGAGACGCTTGAGGGGGGACATGATTGAGACATACAAAATTATGCAGGGAATGGACAGAGTGGATAGGGAGATGCTCTTTACACTCTCACATAACACCAGAAACAGGGGACATCCACTAAAATTGAGTATTCGGAGAATTAGAACAGATAAAAGAAAATATTTCTTTACTCAGCGTGTGGTTGGTCTGTGGAACTCCTTGCCACAGGATGTGGTGACGACATCTGGCTTGGATGCCTTTAAAAGGGGATTGGACATGTTTCTGGAGGAAAAATCCATTACGGGTTACAAGCCATGATGCGTATGTACAATCTCCTGATTTTAGAAATGGGCTATGTCAGAATGCCAGATGCAAGGGAGGGCACCAGGATGAGGTCATTTGTTATCTGGTGTGCTCCCTGGGGCATTTGGTGGGCCGCTGTGAGATACAGGAAGCTGAACTAGATGGGCCTATGGCCTGATCCAGTGGGACTGTTCTTATGTCTTGTGACTATGAGGTCACCCTACTCTGACTGGCTGGCCCCACTATATATGGGGCAAGCACAGACTCCTGGGTGTGGGTTGTTGTGGTGGAGTTTCTGCGTGCTGTGGTTTTGTGTACTGATTTGGACTGCCTTCTCGTGACTGTGACCTGCTGTATCCCTGATTTCTGGACCGTTTGACTGACTACTCTTCTGCTTGCTCCTTTACCAATACATGCTTCTGCAACAAACAAGCCTGTGTCTGCTTCTTTGGCTCTGTTTGGGATTGCCTGCTTCTTTTGCTATCTCCCTACGCTCCGGATCCATTCTGCTATCGGGAAAGCAAGGGCTATCCTCCCCTGCTGACCTGACATTTTCTTATACCTTGAAGGTCTTATCCAATGAAAACCTTGGACCAATGTTTCTATAGAATGACTTCACCAGCTGGTGTTAACATCAGTCGCTCATTCTGACCCTTCTCAACTGGAGAGTCACAGCTGGCTCCCATTTCCAGTTAGAAAGACCTTTAAGCTCCTAGCCTAGCTGAAGTGAGGATCCTGATAAGGAACTTGTTTCACAGCCTGCCAACAAGCTTGGTTCCCACAGCTGCTTTAAAATGGCTACATATCTTCAAGATGGAGTGAGACCTAGGCCACTGATTTTAACTTGTTGGGAGGGGGGTGTTACTGTTGCATTCTACTCATTTTTTCTACTCTCTTGGGTACAGCTGAGTACAGCTGGGCAAGGTGAGCCAAAGAGGGATAACCCCCTCATCAGCCTCTTTGGTGCTGTTTCTTTGTTTATCCTCACATCGGGCTTTTTTGAAAATGAACAGGAAGATCAGAGCATGCTGCACTCTTTGCCATGCTAGGATGCAGCTGAATGGGCAAAGAGAGAAAGAAGAGGAGACAGTAGTACCTGCAACACCTTTTTCTCCTCTCTGCCTCCAGCACCTTTGGATTTGGGTAACACAATCAGTGAGCTGGCTATGCATGGTACTTTGAAGTAATAAAGAAGGTATCACTACATTGTGAAGTTTAAGACAAAAAGGGCAAAGAAAGAGAAAATGATATACATGTCCAGATTGCAAACAATTGCAGTAGCACATTCTCTTGCAGACCAATCCTACTTGTCTACACATGTAATAAGCCTAACATTAATGAATGCCACTTAATACTTCTTGTTTTTTATATTTTCTTTTGAATGTAGTCCTCTAAAACAACACAGTATTCTTTCTGCAGGCAAAATGAATAAAGACTGGAATAAGATATATTCCACTTAAGTTTCAACAGCATACTATGAAGCTATTAAAGATAACAAAACCCTTTTTGGGTAAGTAAATGAAATTTAAGAAATTATTCAACTTATTGTCCACTAATAATTTATTTCAAAACAACAGGGAATTTTGAGATTTGAGTTGCATGTCAAAGGAAAACAAAAATCCAAAAACTAAAATGCTATTACAAATAGACACTTCCTAAAGATGGTGACAAGATGAATAACTACGAGTATGCATGGTTGGCATAAGTACAGGTAACAGATAGAAACAAGAAGCATATCGTTCTCCTACTTCTAATGATTTAATTTATTATTAGCTTTCCTAAGAACGATTTAGCTGGCAAAATATCTTTTACATTGTAATTCTCTGTTGTGATTATTTAAGGCTATAACTAAAGTCTGGTTTGCCAACTGTAAACTTCCAAATTTATCTAATATAATTTTATGCTGCCCTCTACTGTCCATTTGAGCAACTGTCCATTTGAGCAACTTTGAGCAGAAGAAAAAGATTTCAGAATGAAACACTATGTAAACTTAATTCTAAGCTAATACATGTAAGCTTCCTTTGAAATTAACCACTGCCTCAAATTATTTAATACAACTCAAGAAAACTGTAGAAGCAACATAGATACGTATATCACTGTTCTGAAAGGAAAGAAGCTTTCTAATGTAACTGTCTGTACACAGGAAGGCAGTGCATGATACAAAATGTTATTAGAACATAAGAATTTGCTGGTCTATCTAACTGATTATTGAGCAGGATTTCTAAAATATTTCTCTGTTAAACCTGGAGATGCAAGGTATTGAACCTGGAGCCTTCTGTATGCAATCTAATAATAAACTATGGCCCCTCAGCTTCTGGCACTGGTCGTTCTAGCTAGCTTAATTGTTTGATATAGGCTTGATATATATGGAGGATGAGTTTTTCAATAGATTTCAGCCATAATAGCCTCCATGTTTAAAGGGATAATATCTCTGCATAAGATGTTGGGGACATACTACAGCAGAAGACCATCAACATCAAACCCTGTTTGTGAGTTTCAAAAAGGTCTGGCTGGTTACTGACAGAACAAGAATGCTGAACTAGATGGTCTTAAGCTAATCCATCAAGGCATTTCTTATATGCTTATACACATTTTCAGATATATAGGACCCAAATATTTTATTACCGTATATATTTATTTTTTTGAAATACTGCAGCTCAGCTTTACCTGAGTATCCTTTGAAAGGAGTCCAGTTTCTGCATCCTGATCTACTAGAGGACAGAGGTGTTTTTCGTGTCCTAGTGATATTTAGTCCTCTGGTTGAAGGAGTACTAGTCAAATTCACTGTACTAATGTTTCCTGCATAAGAACTTTTGTCTCCAAAATAGGAATCTAATTAATATAAAAATACAATTATTTTTGTATTTATATATACAAATATATATATATATACACATTATATATACAATGTGTATATATATGCAAATAGAGTATATATACACTGATGCACTGATATGTGCAATAGCAATGTTTCATTTCAGTGTAAATACTCTTAAGAACTTTCAGGCATTTTATACTAGCAAATTCACACATCCCCAATATTTTCTTTCTACATTTTAATCCTCTCTTCTTGCTCTTTTCTGTTTTTTTGGAAAAAGTAGTAAATTTCTACAGGCATCCTGCTTTTTTAATATTAGACTATGCTTATCTTATTTTGTCATAATGAAGAAAATAAAGACAAATACTTATTGTCATTTTACTTTACCTCCCTCTTTTGGACTCAACAATATAGAAGCTCCTCTACTTAAGAACACACAGCTTAAGTACTTTCAAGATACAAACATGCCTGGTCATAAGTCTATAGCTCTTTCTCAAGCACTTCTGATCTCATTACAGACAGCTCCAGGAAGCCATTTTAACCTGTATTTCAAGGCAAGGCCACACAATACTATATGTATACTGTAAACACATGTCCATCCCACCTTGGGGACCCTAGTGGGGATGGGATTGCAGGCCTTCCTTGTCTGAGCCTGGCCCAGACAGTGGTCCTTTATTGGTCTACACTTGTCCTGTCTGAGCCCCATCTGAACTCAACAGCTTCGGAGTACCCACAGGAAGGGGTTTTATAGCATCATCCTCCACAGGAAAGGACAGGCTGCACTCCTTGAGCATCAAACAGCTCCCTCACAGGCTGTCCCACCTTTAAACCTCATCTACTCCCTTCAACAACCTCATAGCCTGCTGGGGACTTTTGGAAGCCTACCTCCAGCCTATCCCTCCTCCCTCTTCTGGCTGCACCCCCTCAGCCCGCTCCTCCCTTGTCAAATGCTTGGTCTGCTTTGACATGGCGAAGGCATAGCCTCCCATCATCTGTTGTGCATCTGTTGTCCCAATCAAGATTCCTTTTTTCCTCTTCCTAGCCTATAATGGTGCTGTGCAGGCCCAACAAGGTCATAGCTGTGCTGAAGGCCTGGCAGCTTGCACAGGGCCTGCCCAGGCCAAATGGCCCTGCCCAGGAGTGTGTCTTTCACACCATACAATGATGCTCTGGGCAGCCTGCCACCAGTAAGTGTGCTGGCCTCTGATCACCTCCTGCAGATGGTGGGTCACCCTGCTTGCTCTGTTCTCATCCTCCTGGGCCAAGGGTAATTCTGGGCCCAAACAATATATTTTCTTTTCATATTTCACATGTTCAATACTGGTAATAGTGTTGTTGGGCTTAAGAACAAAACAACTTACAAAGGGACACCTGGAACCTTATCTGTTCTTATATAGGGAAGCTTCTGTGTTGTTATTGGTTTGATCTTCTTGTTTAAAGCCACATTTTCTGTCCAGAACCACCTTTCAAAGATATTACTTTTTCTTTAAGCACCAAATAAGTTATACATGTTAATTGTTAAATTATTCATTGCCTTTACTGTAATACTTCATAAAATTCTGAAGTTTGCACAAGGGTTGTTAGTTCACATTAGTATTGCTTCACATTTACAGAAAATATAAAATATTTTACATGTTGCTTAAACCTGCTAACATCAACGTTTACTGTATAACGTAAATCTAATGTTGAGGGAAGCCATGATAGTATGCGCTTAATACATTTTTAAAACATAAACCATCATACTTTTTGATGAGACATACTGAATGCATTCAGGGGCAGGGTAAAATGATCTGCCCATCATGCGAAAGATAGCAAAACTGGAAGTGTAGAATGGGGGTCTTGCTCTTCCTGTTTAGTATTAAGAGACCACAAAGGGGAAAGGCAAGGGGTAGGAGCAAATCTGATGGGTAGGGCAACTGGGGTGGCTGCCATGGACTTTCATGACTAATATATGCAGGGTGACCAGATGTCCTTTTTCCAGGACATGGCTTTTTTAGCCTTGTATGCTGAAAAAGAACTTAAATGTCCTCTTTTTCCCTGTGAGCAGGCAGTGCATAGCCTTCTTGAAATTAATAAATTATATGTAATAAATTATAAGTAATATAGTTTTAAATTTAATAAGTAATATATTGTTTAACCACATGAAATCAATATATGAGTGTTTTTAGCTTTTATTTTGTCAAGCCTTATACTTTCATTGAACGTCCTATATTTTGGGATGCCTTGTCCTCTTTCGCAGTTATGATATCTGGTCACCCTGAATATACGACCATACTAGGGAGAGGTGTGCACTGGTTGAGTTGCCCCAGGACTCCATCTTGCCCACATGCTTCTTGGGATGGCTGTGGGTTGGAGGCAGGCTCACTGCCTTCCAAGTCACTTACTACTCACTTTTAGTGATCGTGTTAGGGATGAGGGGAGTACTGTAATGATCCATATTCAAATAATGCCAAAAAGCACCCAAAAAGTCAACATGTATGGATTTTATTATAGGAGGGGGCCATGTGCATGAACTGAATTTGAGCATTAGGAAGGTAGAGAGGAGCTAGCAAAACCTTAACAAAGTCAGTAAGATACTGTTGGGGAGGGGCTGTGTTTGATATACTAACCATTTTTGCCAAGCCCACAGGTGAACACATTTGATCCCTGTTGTGTATATACAACCTTGGGCAGAAATGGCTCAAGTACATTCAAGAATTGTACTCAAGAAGGGATGCTCATTCATTCAAGAAGGGATGCTGTGGTAGGACCATGGCTTTGGAGGAGCCATCCCCATCATATACAGTACTATATAATGAAGTGTGCTGGCCCATTGCACCACATTCAGAACCCAAGCCTGTGCATGTCTACTCAGAAGTCCAATTTTAGTCAATGGGGCTTACTCCCAGGTATGTGTGCATAGGCTTGATAGCCCCAGCCTATGCATGTCTACTCAGAAGTAAGTCCCACTTTAGTCAATGGGGCTTACTCCCAGGTAAGTGTGCATAGGCTTGAGAGCCCCAGCCTATGCATGTCTACACAGAAGTAAGTCCCACTTGAGTCAATGGGGCTTACTCCCAGGTAAGTGTGGATAGGGTTGCAGCCTCAGGAGGGCTACGCAGTGCGGAGACGCGAGCTCTCCACGAGGGCGAGGGTCCCTTCAAGGAGCGCCCACCTTCCAGCCCCCTTGGCACCGAGGCCGATGAGAGGCCGTGGCTGTCATCCTCGCCCTTGCGAGGGCAAAGCGGCCCTTCGTCTGAGGAGGACAGAGGGGCGCCGCTCGGGGTCTGCCTCAGCCCAAACTGGTAGCGAGGCCGCCGCTCCGTACAGGACGAAGTCGAGCAGCGCCCCGAACAGGAGGTGGAAGGGCCCGAGGCCGCCTCCCTCGACGGGCTGCCTCCGCTCCCGCTTCCCGCTCGCTTCATCCCGCGCACCAAGCAGGCGACAGGCGCACGAAATGGCGTCGCGGGCAGCCGCAGAGGGCTGGGCATGCGCAGAAGAGGGTCCCGCTCTCTCTGCTGAAGCCTGTGGGAGTCGCTGCTGAGGCAGAGCGTGCGGTGGGTGTGGGGCAGGTGAGGCAGAACCTCCGTACCAGAGTCCTTCGAAAAGCAGCGCCACCACCGTGTGAGGCATGCAAGCACACACGGAGGTGGCGCTGCTTTTCGAAGGACTCTGGTAGGGAGGCCCTGCCTCACCTGCCTCCCCACCCACTGCACAGCCCTGTTCTGAGGGAGTCATAAATGTGCTTACATCTTTTTCGATATCTCTGCAGCCTGGATTTAGCCTGTTACTTCTTTATAGTTACTATAATAAGAATAAAACATAACAGGGCTGTGCTGTGGGTAGGGAGGCAGGTGAGGCAGAGCCTCCCCACCAGTCCGTCAAAAAGCGCCACTGCTGTGGGAGGTTCGCAAGTGGAGCACGTGGGTTGTGTGCACCTGTGCACCTCCCATGGCAGTGGTGCTTTTTGAAGGACTCCAGCAGGGAGGCTCTGCCTCCCCACCCACCCGCAGGGAGGCTCTGTCTCACCTGCCTCCTCACCCACCACACATCCCTGAAACATAAGGAGGGGATCGGCTGTGTAAACTGCCCTGAGCTCTTTGGGGAAAGGGTGGTGTAAAAATATACTCCTAGAAATGCGATAAATTAGAAAAGCTTATTAAAATGTTAAGTATATCTGTACAAACAAACTAACCTTGAGTATTAGATCATACAGATATTTGTACAATCAAGTTCTTATAACGACTCTCTCATTCAGCAACAGCTCTGGATTTCTATCACCCCTAAATGACAGTCTTTTCAATACAAGTAGTGATTTTTCCCATTGTTAATCCCTTCATTTAGTCAGCCTCTGCATTCTCGTTTTCCTCTCACACATGGATAAAAGTTTTAACAGCAGTTAAATTTAGCAGTTAAATTTCCTTTCTGCAATCAGTATCAAACCCTCAAATGCAGAATTAAAATTGGTGTTTTAAAAACTGAAGCTTGTCTTTAAAAAAAAGCCACACCTTTAGATGAATTATACTAAGTAAGGTACTTTGGTTCATGGGTGGGCAACCTGAGAAACCAAACTGGGAAGTTACTGAATCACAATACAGACCTGAGGTTGTGTGTCCTGCAGCCATGCCTTTATGTTTAATAGTACCAAGCTACATTGAAATTCTGCTTCATCTTCTAGTTAGCATACTGTTGCAGTTATATACCACCTTTTTGCCTTTACCAAGGCACCAAAGTGGTTTACAGTATTAAAAGCATTAAAAAATCCCTGCCTCCTTCCTGCCCTCCCTCCACCCAGCTCTGCCACCTCTTCTGCCCCTCAGTAAGGCACTTACTGCCAATAGCTCCTGGTGGTCCTCTGACTAATGCAGAGGCCCAGCGCCTGCCCACATTGGCCTCCTTGCCATCGCCTCCATTGTTACGGCTGCTAGAATGTGCCTCATGGCATGTTTGCAACAGCCATCTTAGAGCACACAGGAAAATGGTGCTGGCCCAGGATAGGATTGGGCTGTAAAACAGGCTGAAGAGACCACTATTGAACCAGTAAATGATGTAAAACTGCTACTACAATCAATTGCATAATTGTGTTAAAAGCAGGTAAAACTCACTCCTAACTCTAGTACTGATTTGCGTATGGAGATGGTCACTGCTTTCTCAGTGTCAGGGACAGGAATAATTCTGTACCTTTTCAAGTGAAACAAAGAACGTGAGGTGTATTGCCATTGACAAATGCAATGCAAGAAGTTGCCACACTTGTCACATAGCCACAGTGTTATTGAGCATTTGTCAACCAGAATGGAAAATAGGTCCCTACTTCAGACCAGCAGAACTACTGGACATATTTTTATTCAAGGATACCTTAAGAAAGAATTGAGCTGCTCAAAATAATGAGTGTAGTTTTAAGTATGGGATAGGTCTATCCATAATTATTGGCCACGAGGGCTATATGGACCGTTGTTTTCAGAACTGAAATGCTACTTGATGTCAATCACTAGAGACCAAGAGTTGGAGTGGGACATTGTCTTTATCACCTGCTTGTGGGCTTCCAGTAAGCATTAGGGTCACCATTCTGAACAGGATGCTGGTCCTTTGGTCTGGAGCAGCAGGGCTCTTCTTGTGTTCATATTACTGTAGGATGGAAACAGGGATGGTGGTGATGCAAGTCCCTATATTGTTACCAGTGGCAATTGCAAGGGGATCATGATAATAATGTAAATTTGGTAGTATTGTGCCACCATGTATACAAAGCTGTGTGTAACTGTATAACCCAAGTATGACACCAGGGCAGAATTCAATAACTAGTATTGAAAAGATGAGAATCTTACCTTTTCAAAGACATTTCTTGCCTTTATAAATGAAGACAGGCTTCAAACAGCATGTGTAATATCTTCTGAAATCTTGCACTTTAGCTAATCTCAATGAAGAATTTAGTACAAACAAATATGTCTGTACAAAATGCAAATGGAACACTGACATGACAGCGGTTATGACGCAAATTCAGTTACGTTTCCAAGTTCAGGAACATACTGTTCAAAAGGATGACATTTCTTATACTACATTAATTTTTGTTAATTTCTAACTATATTAACAACAAGCAACAACAAGTGATGAGGTTATCTCACATTTCCAATAGACCAGAAACTTGTCTTTACATCATAATTATCTTTATTACAAGCAGAATGTAACTTCATACTGAGAAGGTTTCAGCCATGTTACTAAAGTGTGTCAAATGTGAAATGGAGGCACTTCTAGAGTTCCAGTGGAAACAGATATTCCATTCTGCAAAAAATAATATTCTTCTTTAGCTTTATCCTCGACTATATACAACTATCCCAAGTATTACTGGAACTGGGAATCAAACCCACAATTACCATAAATATTTTAGAGCAAATAACATTTCTAAAATTCAGCATGACCATTAAATGTAAATTAACATTTACATTATAACTGCATTATTGGTTTTCATTAGTGACTAATAGAAAGCAATTGTCTGAGTACCATAAAATTTCTACTATTATGTGATACAAGAAAATGTGGATTCAAATTGGATTAAAAAACTATATAACAGATCCTAAATAGAAACTGAAGTGCATAAAGTGTCACTGGCATAAGCAAGTAAATTTCTTTCAAGAGAAACAGTGCTCAGGATAATTCACTGTCCAATGCTGACTGTCATCAAAATGAGTGATTGTGTCATAATATAATGCCACACAATGCAAGTATTCATCCTACTGTGCCTACTACAGTACATTATTTTGAAACAACATGACTGAAACGGAGCCCAGGAGCAAACACATTTAAAGACAATTTAAACATAGCTACATCTGTTACTGAGAATTTCAAGCACATGTAACACTATTTGGATACAATCGACATACAAAATGACAGTGTTTTAAGTGGTAGTTTGTCATGTAAACACATTTAGAAATATCTTTTGACAGAAAAGTTGAAAGCAGCAGGCCATGGCAGTGTTGCACACATTGTGAATCTAGCTCACAAGCTCTGGCTGCACACTTATTCTTTGAAGGATCTCTTCAGGCATACAAAATACAGGATTGACAGGTTTAATTTGTTCTTCTCCCAATAACGATAGTCCAGCAATTGCAAACAATGTATGAAATGGATCCACCTAGAATATACCAGAGTATACATTAAACACATTAGTAGCAGGTACTTATTCATTACATGAAATTCGGACGATCCAGTTTGAGAAAAACACAGATATTTTACAGTGAGCAAACACTCTCCAATTTCGGAAACCACTGAACAGTCAATGAATGAACTGTTTTGTGCAAGGCCTTTCATAGGCCTTGAGCTATTGCAAGACCTTCATTCATTCATTCATTCATATAAGTTCATTTTTAATATATACATTTATGTAAAATATGTAAATTTATTCAAATTTAAAATGTAAATTAATTCTTTTTTTCCCCAGCCACACAAAGCCACACAATCTCTGAAAGAGAGATGATGTGGCCCTCCTGCCAAAAACTTTGGACACCCCTGCTCTAGAGTTTCATAACCTCTAAGATTAGGATCTGACAGTTTCAAGGGGCAAATAGAAAGGAGAGGGGTTCTAAAAAATTGTCAAGTGCACAGGATTTCAGGCTACAGGTTCCACATTTCAAATACACTTTTAACTATATTTCCATACTGAATGATGCCAACAAAGCCTGTTGCCCATTGTATTTACAAATCTTGATTGAAACAGGTCAAATGGCTGTCTTTTTTGCCATCCTTAAAGGACCATAAGGGTGTAGGGCATACTCCTTGGCAAGGTGTAATGCTATGCCATCTGCCCTAATGTCTGGAAGACTTAAGGGGGTACCATACTCTCAAAGGCATTGCAAATGTGGGCAGGGTGGAAACAGTATCACATATGCTTTTAGACTGTTCACTTTATGAGGAGATGTGCACGAAGCTTTTAGGCTCGATCTGGGCCAACACGGGTGGTTGGTCAGATCAGGAAAAGGTCCAATTTGTTCTTTCCAAAGAAGCAGCTGATGCAGTAGAGAGAACAGCGGCCTTCCTAAGGGAGATTGTAAAGAGCTGGGCTAATGAACAACAATGATGCTGTAATTGGGGTACTTGTGGATTATGTGGATTTTATATAGTTTTTTATATCTTTAAACCAATAAAGGCTCCTAATAATAACTATATTTCCATGCTCTCTTAAGAATACATTGCTTTCCAAATAATGAATCATTTAGGTACTAGCCAAGACCATTTCTCCTCAGCTTCAGACAAGCAATTACATCAGGTTCCTTCAGATTTCCTCTTGAATGAAAGCTGTCTGATTGGGGGGAAATAAGACTAAGATCTAGGAGAACTACCACATGTCTATTTCTTATGGACTATGGGTCCTTTCAAAGAATGTCAAATGTATTTAAAGACTTCATACCCTGCCTTTCCCTTACATCAACGCAAGCACCCAAGACAGCTTACAAAATATTCACAAAACTATAAAACCATTAAAACATACAATATATAACAATCAACTAAGCTTGCAAGTCTGTTTAGAAATGCACATGCACAAGACTTAACTGAAGGTAGATAACTTGCCATATCTCCTGGTCTGTCAGCAAATCCTCCAGTTTCCTCATCTTGACAAGCTAAGATAAAGCTACGCAACTTCTCTCTGTCAATCCAATGCAATCTGCCAATTATCTTCAGGGATGCTAACACCCACCATGAGTAGCATACATCCGGTAACTAGTAAACATAATGGAGGAGTAAATTAGAACAAATGGAAGAGCAAAAGAAAAGATGTCTCGTCTAAGTGAGAAACAAACAATCACACTAATAGCCTAATCTTATTTAGGGTTTACAGTTGCAGATGTTGCAATCCACCATCCCAGACCAGCGGACAGAAAGCTGCCCTGATGTTGTGAGCTTCAGAGTTGCTGGTGCAAACGGTCAGAGGTCTCATAAGTGTGACAGCAGCTTCCAGATGCCCTGCTGGAGCACAAAGATCAGCAGTGGGGGCAGTTCAGGGTGAGAAGAAGGCCAGGCAGGGGGGCAGACCTTGGCAGCAATGGTGTATGCAGAGATCTTCTTCCCCTTTCCCCACCCCAAACTGCCACCTCAGACTTATGCCAGCAAAATAGCTGGCATATTTATCCAACCCAGCAGCTTTGACTTTTCTACTGCTTTCAACACATGCATAACTGAACAAAGAAAAAAATGTTGTGCTTTAATTGGATTTGCTGTTTTTCTTATAGTGTATTCTATATCTGAACAAACAAGATTTTGTGAGACATTTGTCATGTAACATATGAAACATCCCAATTTTTTCAGAAAGGGACCTTGTATGTGTTTTGCCATTGACAGAAGTAACACATGAAAGTTCTTTTTCTGTAGTGGCACCCACATTATAGGACTCCATGCTGCAGAAGAAGAAATTGGCACCCAACCAATTCAGCTTTGGAAATAGTTGTAAACAGATTTATTTCAGTGGGACTTCCCCCCTTGATTGTGGTGCTGATTTGATGTTTCTATCTGCTGCTTCTGATCTGCTCTGATATTTGGTTGTATTTCAGGTTATTTTACTGTTTTTAAACTTTGTGCTGTTAGCCACTGAGCACCTCCCTAACAAATAAGAAAACACAGGATATATTTTTAAAAATGCACTATATTTATTATGTCCATAGTTAAACAGATTAAGTATACAAATGAAAACCAAATGTCAAACCTTATCTCATGCTATACCTTTAAAATAAACTGCAAAATACCTAGATTACCATGTGTTTTGAGATATTTGAACTATTTTAAAAAGTTGTTCATGGAGCAATTTCACGAACCAATACATCCCTCTTCCTCAGAAAAAATTTGTGAAACACAGTTCTGAACTTACAGTAATACTAATTTCAAAGACTCTACTATATTTCTAATTAAAAACTGCTGACCTTGCATACTGTGATCACAACCAAATCAAGCTGCCACTCACTTCCATCTCTGTATTGTGATCTCCCAGATGCTCGACAACCTACCAAGAATTTGCAGTCCCGGGCAAAGAACACCAAAAAAAATAAGTTTTATTGAGCATCTGGTGGCTGGTGGGCTGCATTCAATTTGGTGGGTCACAACTTATGCAGGCCTAGTCTGCATAAGCTGGCATCCAAAGGGGAATTTTTATAGATGGCATCCAAAGGGGAATCTTTCTTCAGATGAAGGGGACCTTTAGATGCCACTCTGATGTTTTCAATTGCTTTTGAACAGACAGATGTTTTTAAAATGACTCCTTAAATATAAGGATTAGAAATTGTTTTTACTGTTTTGCCTGTGGTAATGATGTCAACAGAGAAGTTTTATAAACCATAAACTTGCAGTTTACCAATAGTAAAACATATGAAAAAGGTTTTACGACTAACCTAAGTCGTAAACTACCATAATAAATTCAGATCTATAGTTCTGAGAGTTTTTAATTTTAATGTCATCCCAAAATTATTAATGTGCATGAAACTGCTGCTTTCAAAACCAAATTTCTCTCATAATACACATGCAAAATGTTTTTCAGAATGTATTTTCTACAGAGATCTTATATATATTTCTGGACTTCAGTACCCAATTTCATTTTTCAATTGTGCATTTTAAGAATGTTGTGAAATAAAAAGCCTAAATTGGCATTATGAACTACAAATTAAAGCAAAAATATTCTATTTTCTATAATATTTACCAAAATTATTCTTTAGAAAACTGACTTGTGGCAAATGGCAAAAGTACCTACTCAGCACCAACAAAAGAATACTTTTAAAATAAAAAACTTAATACCTTCTCTGGTCTTCCACTCAGGCCACCAGATGGCAACTGACGTTCACAAAGCCACCAGCCTAGCAGATCAGCATTTATTTGATGCAATTGGCCAGTTACAGCCAGAAATCCTGTGCAACAATAGATCTAAAATTACAGATATAAAGTACGTGTCTATTTAAAAATATAGCTACTCAGGTAAAGCAAAGGAAGATACAGTGTAGAATCTCAACCATTCATGCAATAAACATATTTTAACAAAATATGCTGACATGTTTAAACACACTTCTATATATTTTAATCATTATGATTTTAAGCCAAAATAGTTTGGAGCTGATTTAATCTAGTGAAGTTGTCAAGTAAGAAATGATCTAAAAACAAAACATTTAGCAAGGAAGTATTTTATTCACACTGGCACACAGTTAGGCTTATGGGTACAAAATACAGCATGAGGACACCAACTATAATGCAGCTCTTGTGAGCTGCTGTTCTGCCAGCCGTTGTCTTGCTTAGCCCATAATAAGGATGTTTTCCCTTTTTAGACCAAGCTGATGACACCATATGGGCTGCATTTTAGAAATGGATTTTAGTACCTTCAAGACTAAAGCAGGTAAGGTTAAGACTACCTGTTCTTCCTTCAACTTAATCTTATTGTAGTTAACCTACATCTTCATTTGAAAGTGGCTAATTTGTTAAGTGCTGTTATTTTCCCACACATGCCTAGAAAGTAAGGACAGGCAGGCCCCCATATCTGCGGATCCAGTATCAATGGATTCAGTTATCTGCAGATCCCCCATGCACCCGTTACATTAGCTTGTATTTTGTGTAGCCGTGCTGGAAGTTCAGGCATTTCTTGCTGAAGTATTCTTGCTAAATAACTGAATGTGAGACAAGCCTGCATATTAGAGGTCAATTAACAGGAAGCAGGTCAGGTCCTGCTTTCTGTTCATCTCTTTGTAGTGTGCAAGCTTGTTGCCTGCATGTTTAGTTATTCAGCAAGAATGTTTAAACAAAAAACTGTAGTTAATATAGAATGCACAAGCACTAGGTTTTGAGATGCCTTGGCATATGTGGCAACAGCAGAACACATTCTGCGCGGCAAGAGCAAACTCTTGGCCTTGGTGATGACTCTGAACCCAGTGCTGTGAACAACAGAATATCTCAGGAATGTGTATTGTGGTCAAGCTAAACTAGCTAGTAGGCAGCCAGTATAATCTTAGCAACCTTCAGTAATTTTCCCTATTGCATAGCTTTGCAATCATGTGTTTTGAGAATGAATAAAAGTCTGAGGAAGCTAGCCGGGAGGACGGACTTCTTTCTCAATCTCATACCGTCCTACTTCCGGCTCAGCTCTTCCTGCATCAACCCTCTGAATGAATGTCTGCCGTGTCTCATTCATTGTTCTGCTCCTCACTGCCCCTGTTTATAGTCTAAACTTTCTCAGTGCCTCTGCACTCCCACCAAACAACAAAGCCCCAGAAGCCTTGGTTGTTTCCCATAGTAGCATTGCGCTGCTACAAAAAACACATTCGCTTCCAGCATCACTACACAAAAAATAAGGTAATGTAATGGGTGGTGGGGTTGTTATTTTCATAGTGTTCACCTGTATCCACAGTTTTCATATCTAAGGGGGGACGCGGAACAGGTCCCCTGCAGATACAGAGATCCGCCTGCACATGCTTATTATGGGAATCCTAGGATAACTTCTACTGCAATCTCATACACTCTTATGTGGAAATAATAACCACTGCAATTAAAATTAAATTCTGCCTATACATATGAAGGATTGAAAGATTTTAAGACACACCTGACAAATGTGGAAATTAGAAAAATGCAAAGTTCTCTTTTTAAATGTAAGTAGGCTATAATGTTAGTGTTTGTAAAGAATCCCTCACTCAGCTTACCTGTCCTGCATGAGATTCAGATCCTGGTCTACAACCAAAGCCTCCATCAAAGTTCATACAGGACAAAACAAATTCTACTGCTTTGTCCACATCAACTGCATCCAGTTTCCCCTGAAATGCAAAAAATGTTTGCAATGAGTTTGTCCTACTTTATCATAAAAGAAGTTCCATCCAAAAAGTTACTAACAAACATTCAGATCAACCCTGAAAATAGTTTCCTAGTGAGATGAGAGACATCAGTTCACTTTTACAGCGCATATCAGTTTCCAAACTCTTTCCCTTATGCTTCTTTAATATAAACAAAGTTTCCTCCCAACACCACAATGGGACACAGGATCTGAGTGTCCCAAATATCAAACA
Organism: Tiliqua scincoides; assembly: GCF_035046505.1. NCBI lineage: Eukaryota > Metazoa > Chordata > Lepidosauria > Squamata > Scincidae > Tiliqua > Tiliqua scincoides. The sequence goes on from NC_089824.1 coordinate 144,870,344, forward strand.
ATGCACGTTCATTGTTCAATGCTCTCATGATCTACACAACCAAGCTTTCCCATGCCTTGTAAGGACTTCAGATTCCATGAACAAGATTATACTGTAGAGAAGTGGATGAGCGAAAACAGTAAACAAAAACCAGAGGACCTGAATCTATTGCATATCACGGTTTTAGGGCAGGAGAACACAGAACCTGATATACCGTATCTTTCGCTCCATAAGACGCATTTCCCCCAAAAAGTGGGGGAAAAGTGTGTGCGTCTTATGGAGCGAATACTGCAAAAACAAACAAAAAACAAAACAAAACAAAAAAAACTCCGCCCCAGCCCTGGCCCTGCCCACTTGCTCTGCTTTCCAGTCAGAGGCTACTCAGAAGTAAGTCTCAGAGTCAGCGGGGCTCACTCCCAGGAAAGCGTGGGTGGGGTGGCAGTCTCACTGCCCAATCCTGTGCATGCCTACTCTGAAGTAAGTCCCATTAGAGTCAGGGGGGGCTTACTCCCAGGAAAGCCTCTCTCTCCCCCCCCCAAGCCTGGAGCATCACAGCCTCTCTTTCCCCCCCCCCCCACCCCAAGCCTGGAGCATCACAACTTCTCTGCAACACAAACACTTTCCCCCCCCTTCACACACACAGGCTGCCCCCTTCTCTTACACACACAGATGCTCTGCCCCCCCCCCACACACTCACACAGCAGGGGAGGGGCGCTTTCACTCACCTCATCCAGCATCTGAATGTAAGCCCCCCCCCCCCCAATCACAAAGAAAAAACTGTCTCCTTGGTCAGAATGCCAGTGTTTGCTTATTGCACAAGCCCCAGGTAAGGCTAGGTTCTCACCATAAATCCAGAGGTTTGTTGTGTCTTGAGAATTCAAGTTGTGGTTGGACTTTCCACTTGTTCTTTTGTATTGGAATCACGGAAGAACTGGCGAGGAGATGTGGTGTCAGCAGTGGCCCCTTTAAGGGTAAGGCCTGGGCATTCAGCAGAGTGTGCTGCACAGCTGCAGCCACTGGAAGGCAATAGGGCCCTCAGGGATATAAGGAGTACCTGAGGCAGAAAGGGTTTGTGGGTTTTGAAGGAGTGCAGGTTGGAGGTAGGAGAGGAGACTGACTGAGTTTATTGCATTTGGAGTCTGACTGTGGATTGTGACTGGACTTGGATACCCTGATGGTTTTGACTGACCTTGGACTGTAATTTGGCTTATTGGTTCTGGACTCTGATTTGGCAACTCTGATTGATGGGACTGATTTACTTGGCATCTGTGGACTGGAACTGGACTCACTTTTGCTTGCTGCACTGGTGAGTTGCACAAGGGGGACTGATCAGCCTTAAGCGGGCACAAGGCCTAGTGGATTGGGATTTGGCAGAACATCATTGTAGCAGAAAGATAATGTGATCCCCTATTTGTGTGCACCTGCTTTTCTGAGCTTCATAAATTCTGACTCTAGCGATGATGAGTTCTTGGGGTTTCCAGAAAACTAGAGTACTCAAACCTTTAAGTCTCTCCATTTGTTAATGACAGTGATAATGGTTCTTAATGCCACTGTTTACTGCTGTTCACTTTACATGGTTCAAATGTTGTTCTGTTATAGTTTATTAAATATTTTATTGCACTATTTGGTTCAGAATATTTTTTTCCTGTTTTCCTCCTCTAAAAACTAGGTGTGTTTTATGGTCAGGTGCATCTTATGGAGCGAAAAATACGGTAATCTCATTTGTTTTTGTTAACACATTTTAATCCATATAATGCTCAAAGCAGTTAATCTACCTGTTTAACCAGTTTAATACTGAAATTGTAAGTAGTACGAACTATCATGGCTTGAAAACTTCAGCTCCTGTTTGCCACCATGAAAGTATCACTCACAAGTTGTTGAACTGTAAATGATATTCTGGAGAGTTTCTTATCTCCAAATACAGCTGAGTCAAGACCCTACTCCATGTCCACAAATCTCTGCATGTGTTTCAAAACCAAACTGCCACTGACAAAAGGGCTTACCAGAAGGGCTAGTGTTGCTACTGCGCAAAAAGAAAACCTTGTATCTATTTCTCCTGCAGGAAGAAATAAACACAATTGCACATCATGACATGATAATTCAGGGAAAACGTCAATGTAAAAAAATGAGAAATATTAATTTATAAATATAGTCTCATTTCTAGTATTTGTTCATGCATTAAAAAATTCACTTTCTACAAATGCTGCTATGCTGCAGTTACGCCACAGAATTTGGTTTCTGTGGATTAAGTAAGTTACCTCCATGAACAGCTTTAAGGTGCAAATTAAAAGAATCTGCTCTGAATTTCTAGGCACCACTGATATCAATGGATCTTAAGTGAACTTAGCATCATCAACTGCCTTGTGTCTAACCTTTCTATTAAAATATCCAAGATCAGAATACCCAACACACTGTGCCTATGGATAGCACACACATTTCTACAGCAAAATCAGAAGATAGCACTGACAATAAACTTCTAGCTCTTCAAACAATATAGTTCTGTCGTTATTTCAGTATTTATATCGTTATCGATAAACACTGACATCCTATTTACGTAGTTATAACATTAACAATGTACTGTGCCTAACAAGTAGTGAAATTTCTCCTTCCTGAATTGTAAAAAGTACAGCAATACCTTGCACTTTTGTCTAGTTAGGGAGCAGAGCACGGACAAAAGTAAAAAAATGGACAAATGTTGAAGTCCGTGATTAATACAGGAACAAACACAAGAGATTTAATATGGATAATTTAAAAAAATGACACACACCGAATGACTACTATTCAAAGACAGAATGTGTGTGGCATGTACATCAATGAATGTCATGGAAAGGTTAGGTGAAATCAGGTAAAAGAAGAAAGCACGTGGATAAAATTTGAAATGTGGTTATAACTGAAAACAGCCAAAAGTGCAAAGCAAAAAAAGTCAAATGGACGATAGTTAAGTTATTGCTGTACAAAACTTGTACAATTTTAATAAATATAGAAGTATTTTACATAGTAGTATTAAGCAACTGTGCAATCATTCAACAGTAGCCCAACTTCAATTTTAGTTGCAATATTCACATTTCCATACAAGATATGAATATAGAATATTTACATGTTTTCTTGAAATAACCTACTTATTTTGTTTCAAAGTGTAGTGGCTCATTTTATACTTTGTCAAATAGTAAAATAAACAACATCATAGGCTCTCAGTATCTTGATACTGTAGATATAGTATTCTCAGCGCTCAGAGTAATTCTAGAGCTAAAGTGATAGACATCAACTTTAAATGAACACCAAGATGAACACCATCAGCTAAACACCAAGACTCATCATAGAGCTGAGAAGCAACTATTTCAAAACACAAATTTGTATGGTAATACTATCACTGCCCTTTTAAATTTTGAACCTTCCCATATAACATCACTATACATCATACAAAAGGGGAAAAGTGTTGTTTTCTTTCAACAGAAGAATCCAGGAATATATAGTATTTTAAAAAATTGTTACCCCATCTATCTCCAGCAAATGAACCATCTTCTTTCTGTAGACTTTTTACATAACCAACAATCTTATTTACATCAACAACGTGAAGACTTTCATACAAAGTAAGAATCTGCAAAACAAAACCACTCCAATTAAAACATGCAGCACACAAAGCTTTCCTAAAACCTGCCTAAGCAACTCCAAAACAATATCACATTGTTATTAAGTGGCACCTAATTCATTTTCACTATTAAAAAGTTTACTAGAAAAGCCAACACTTCCATAGAAAAACCTTATTTTCATAACATATATAAACATGATATAAACATGTTTGTAGTTTAAGACAAGATTAATATAACTAATGTAGCATATAAGTGTACAGTTATGGTGAGGAAACTCTATGGACTCCTACAAACAGCATCTTGTATACAAACTGCCATATATACAAAAGTGTGAGGAAGTCATTCCCTACCCTCCTTCCCACAACAGTCCCCTGTGGATTCCTAACAGCCATTCTGAAGTTTGGAGAATAGTCCAGAAGGGAATAGGAGAGTGATGACAAACCTTTTAGAGACCGAGTGCCCAAACCGCAACCCAAAACCCACTTTTTTATCGCAAAGTGTCAACACGGCAATTTAACCTGAATACTGAGGTTTTAGTTTAGAAAAAACAACTCATACATTAACATCTTTGACCTACTATTACTTGTAACCCATAATGAACTTTTCCACTAGAAATTAGTCCAATCTCTTCTTAAAGGCATCTAGGCAAGTTGTCATCACTGCTTCCTGTGGCAAAGAGTTCCACAGACTAATTACAGGCTGGGTAAAGAAATATTGGCAGGGAGGAGGTGGCTGCCAGACCTTGCCACTGCTCATTTTCTCAAACAATAAAATATATTTATTTTTAAAACCCCACACACAGAAGGGGGCTCTAAGGCTGCAATCCCAGTCACTCTTTCCTAGGAGTAAGCCTCATTTACTCTAATGAGGCTTACTTCTGAGTAGACACGCACAGGAGCAGGCTCCAAGGCTGCAATCCCAGCCATCCTTTCCTGGGAGTAATCCACTGTAATGGGGCTTACTTCTGAGCAGACATGCACAGGAGCGGGCTGCAAGGCCAGCCACCCTTTCCTGGGAGTAAGCCTCATCCACTGTAATTGGGTTTACTTCTGAGTACACATGCACAGGAGCAGGCTCTAAGGCTCCAATCCCAGTCACTCTTTCATGGGAGTAAGCCTCATCCACTGTAATGGGGCTTACTTCTGAGTAGACATGCACAGGAGCAGGCTCTAAGGCTCCAATCCCAGTCTCTCTTTCCTGGGAGTAAGCCTCATCCACTGTAATGGGGCTTACTTCTGAGTAGACACGCAGGATTTGTCTCTGGCTGCGCTGCTCACCCCTAGCTGCGCCTGTGCTGTGGAGGAAAAGCCTCTCCAGGCACTGAGTGGGGAGCTGCTCACGGAAAGGCAGGCTGCTGGAAAGGCGGGCTGCTCGCTGAGGAGAAGGGCAGCTCAGGATTGGCTGGTGGTCAGCCAGTGCAGGGCCCTGAGCCATTCTAACAGAAAAAGCCAGGAGCCTGTTGGATGCTGATTGGCTGAGCCTGCTGGAGAGTTGGGGAAGGGAAAAACAGGGACCTTAAGCCTGCAGAGCAGGCAAAACTGAAAAGGGAAACAAACTCTGGGCAGGTGGGGGGCAACGGAGTGAAGGGAGAGGAGGGTGAGCTCAGGAGGCAGAGGGAAGCAGCCCACCCTCCCCACACAGGGAGTCTTGGAGAGAGCCTCCATTTTCTTTAGAGTGACAGCAGCTTCAGCGCCCCTCTCCAGGCTGCTTGGCTCAGCGCGCGTGCCCACAGAGATGGCTCGGAGTGCCCTCTCTGGCACGCGTGCCATAGGTTCGCCAACACTGGAATAGAAGGATGTGCAGGGGAAGGGGGGGAAGTCAAGAAACTGGAGGAAAAGCATCTTCTAGGATTAGGCTTTAGATTTAAGCCTATGTGATGCCAGCCCCTCCACCCCATCTGTCACATGCCCCCATCTTTTTATCTAGGTACATATTCCAACATCTTCCCCCATATCTCCCCGACCTTTCTCTGTGCCATTTTCTCACCAGCATGAAGTACTGAGGCCTGCAGATGTAAGAGACTTGAAACACTACCCCTTCCTTTGAACAATCCAAGATAGATCATACTTTAGGAAATTAAGAGCTTGAATATTCAAAATTATTTGCACCTCTCCTACCCCTAGGCAATGCTCCCCACTGCACCCATTGCAAAATAGTTTTCGTGTGCTACACACCATTCCTTAAGTTGTTTCTTATCTTGTTTAAAACACAGTACGCTTTTTTAAAAATAAAAAAACTATTGTCAATACTGTGTTTTGCTTCTATGGTATAGAAGGAAGGGCAAACATCTTCCAACTCTACAACTCAAGACAAAGTTCCGAATCCAGTAGAGTTACAATTAGCAAGTAATAGGTAAGATTTTTCAATCTGTTTTGAGCAGTTCACTGTACTGCATTGACTTTTCTTTTTAGTTAAAGGGTACTGAAAAGGCATTCTGAGATCTTGGTGTGGGGAGGCTTTTAAACATATGGAAAATCCAGGTGCATGCATGCCTGTCAACAACTGCAGGGTTTACATAATTACTCTCAGTTAAGTAATAGCTGTGTGCATAACACAAAGCACAACTCCAAGGTTCTTGGAAATTGTTAGGTGCACAGTAAGAGTCAGTACTAAAATGGAATACAGAACTGGTGTTCTAAGAGTGCTCATAACCAGAGTTGGCAACACTCAGATATCAATTCAGAGCAAAGGAAGACTGTATGAATTCTCTTCTCCCTCCCTCACCATGGTTTGGTGCTTCTTCTCATCCTCAATCTTTTATCAATCCACAAGCCATGGTTAATCAATACATCTAAATTGCTCCTTAGAATAAGCTACAGGAATTTAGGATCGTCTATTTTCTCAGAAGTTACCAAAATATCTAAAAAAGCAAGATACATTCAAACATACTCAGGTCTCAGAGTAATTCTAGAGCTAAGTGTTAAAACCACAGCAGCTTTAGATTCAGATAAAAATAACAAACCTCATCATGGACCTGAGCAGCTACTTATACTGTGTGTCACAACAGAGTTCTTCCTGTCACAACAGAAGAAATGCATGAACTTGTCAAACCTCATACCTTGCCTTTCTTCTTTCAAGCCCTGAATTAGTTGAACAATGGTTTTTAGGATATGGGGGTCAAGTTTGAGATGGCTCTGCTTTCTGGTCAAATGAAAACCACTTTCAATGAAAACTCTGACCAGAAAAAGATATATTTAAGGAACTTAAGAGACCATTTAATTTCTTTAACAAATTATATACGAACTGGAAGAGAGGTATTCATCATTCCTTATTTTAAATCACTAGCAGTTCACTAGTGCAATTGTCAGACTGTAGGATTTTTCTCTTAGCATTTCAGTCTTTCGTGAATAACAAGAGATGAAATAATTTGGGGAAATGCAATAAGTTCAAAGAAAAGCAAATAATAACACCAAAATTTGTTACTTAGCTCTCTTACAATATCATATGACCCATATAGCCTCAAAAAGACCAGCTTAGTAAAACATAAAATTCAATAAGCATATATATTACTGGTCATTTACCTGGACAGCACTAAAAGTGTATAAGAGATGAGGATCGTGACCTATGCTGGCACTTATGCCACCACATTCATGCTGACATGACTTGATAAATGCCAGAATTTCTTCTTTGTTCATCCGATGCAGATGACCCATAAGATCCATTACTGTCAGTCCCCAATAGACACCACTCATTCGTAAATATTCTGACATACAGTATTCCTGGAAAAGAATAATATTTTAGATTCTAAGTCGGGGGTGCCCAAACACCGGCCCTGGGGTCACTTGCGGCCGTCAAGGACTCCCAATCCGGCCCTCAGGGATCCCCCAGTTTCCAATGAGCCTCTGGCCCTCCGGAGACTTGCTGGAGCCCGCACTGACCTGATGCAATTGCTCTCAGCGTGACGGCCAACTACTTGACCTCTTGCTTGAGCTGTGGGACGATGGCTCCCTCCACTGCTTGCTGTTTCACATCTGTGATGCAGCACTGGCAGCAAAGGAAAGGCTGGCCTTGCTTTGTGCAAGGACTTTTATAGACCTTGAGCTATTGCAAGACCTTCATTCATTCATGTAATTTCCATCTCCAATATATTCATTTATGTAAATTTATTCAAATTTGAAATGTAATTTAATTTGTTTTTTTCCTGGCCCCTGACACAGTGTCAGAGAGATGATGTGGTCCTCCTACCAAAACGTTTGGACACCCCTGTTATAAGCTAAGCTCTCAGCCTTTAAAGCAGCCATTTTCAACCACTGTGCCGTGGCACACTGGTGTGCCGTGAATGGTTCCCAGGTATGCTGCAGGAATTTGGGAGAGGGTCATTTATCAATAGGACCATTAGGGGATGTGAGCCCCCACTGACAGCACAGTGTGCCTTGTCAATTGTCAAAAAGCTGATGGTGTGCCTTGACCATTTTAGTGCCTTGCCAGTGTGCCGCAAGATGAAAAAGGTTGAAAATCTCTGCTCTAAAGCAAGGGCTGGCAACATACAGCCCATGGACTGGATTTAGACCACCAGCTAAAGTCATCCGGCTCATGCAAAACTCAGACTGGGAAGCGAAACATGGTATAGGGACTCTGTGAGCCAAGGCAGATTGCTCCACAATTCCTGCCAAAAGTCCAGTCCCTTTAAACAAAAAGATTGCCAGCTCCTGTTCTAAAGTAATAAAACAGTGTCCTAGACCAGTGTTTCTCAAACAGGTGGGTCGCCACCCACCAGAGGAAACGGAAATGGGCCATTCCTCCTTAAGGGTAGTGGCCCAGGAATGGATGCCCTGATGGTGCACAGCAACTGTGGTACTAAGGGGACCCAAGGGCATTTAAATGTACCGGGGGGGGGGGGTCACTTAGGCAAATATACCCTGGGTTAAGCTCCAGTCACCTTATAGCTTCTTGCATCTGTGCAGTTATTTAGCTGTTACAAATCTGGGAAGCTTGTGTAGAGCTGCCCAGGCAGGAAGTGGGGGTTAGGATATAGCAGAGGAGGCCTGTGACAACATCACCTCCTCCTGGACCTGATTCTCCTCCTGCTCCACCCTCCCCCTGCCCAAAAATGCCCCCTCCTCGCCTTCAGCATGCCCTGTCAAAGCCCCTGCGCCAGCCGGTGCAGGATCAGGATCTGGCACTGCCGGTCCAATGCAGACTTTTGTGCCTTATTGCAGGTTTGCAAGACCTTGTTGGCGCAGGGATGGCTGTGCCAGCTCATAGTGGTATTAGGATTGCACTATCAATCAAATAGAGCTATTTTAAGATTGTAGCAAGCTATATCTGGTTTTTCTGAATGTGGAGATTATCTCTGATGATTAAAAGTAACTACAGCTATAGTTATGGAATAACTATACAACTATATGGAATGACACTATTTCAGCAGATAGCACCATTGCAAGTGGCACACACTTTAAAAAGAAAGTTTAACAGATGTTTCTCAGGTCTCAGTGTAATTCTAGAGCTAAAGGGGTAAATCTTCAGCTTTGAAGTCAGATAATACATGCCAGGTTACATCATTGACCTTAAGAAACCATTCTGTAAGATTATACCACCATCAGCTTTCTCCTTTACTCAATATTTTTCACATCACCATAGCAGGATTTTGTTTTAATGTTACTAAGCTTGTATTAAAGTCAAATACTCACATAATCATCTTTCTTTGTTCCATACGCAGCTATGTAATCTGCATGTTTCTCCAACAACAACGAAGTTGGAGTGTCATTTTTTATTATGACATCTTTTTGTGGTGTTCCCTAAAAAAATTAAGATTGGATGAATTAATTTTTAATAATTGTTTCAATCTAAACATCTTACAAGAATAACATAAAGCTAATTTCAAAGGATTAAAATGGTATCTCAAACAATGCTTCTTTGATTTTTCCAACAAGGAAATACAGGTGAGGTTTCGGTATTTACAAGGAATGCATTCTTGAACACACACCCCTCCCCGCAGATATAGAAAACCGCACAGATACAGAAAGCCGCAGATAAGCAAATCCAGTTTTTTGCCCCTTAAACCCTCCAAAGGGGACCAGAGCTCTGCTCAGTAGCCTCCAGAGGGCTTTCTAAACCCTGCAGAGGCTACATACATCTGCTGACAGCCCGTGAAGGCTTCAGAATGGCTGAAAAGGCAAAAAAAGCTACCACCAGTTTCCAGCGAGAAACCAGAAGTGACTTTTTAATGACTTATAAGGCATTGGGAGGTCCACTGAAGCACCGGAGGGGCTTTTTTTTTTTTTTTTGCCTTTTCAATCTCTCTGAAGTCTGTAGATGCCGCAGACAGACGTACACAAACCCTCTGGAGGTGACCAGAGTGGAGCTCTGGTCCCCTTCAGAGGATTCAGGTGGAGCCAAGGTCTGGGAGACCCACATTGAGCCAGATCCACAGATATAAGATCTGCGGATAAATAGGCTCCACCTGTAGTTTAACACAGCATGTTTTTCAACCCTTAGAATAGTTTACTGAAAAAATAGTAACAAACTTTACAGTGCCAGCAATAAAATGATCTAAAAAAATAATCATGAGAAGAACACAAATTTATCAGAATAAATGCTTACTGTGCATACTGGTTAACAAGGGGAAAAAAGGGAAAAAAATTTTTTAAAGAAAAAGATGTCTTGGAGTACATACTTAAAATTTTTTTGCTTATTAATAAACTACGTTTTCCCAGATGTTCAATAAAAAGCTCAAATATTGTAACCTTGTCAAAATGCACTCTGACTGGCAATCAGCATTCACCTTTCCCATGCTCACTGAACTGATTTTACAATCTGAAACATGCAAAGCCAACTCAGTATCATTTCATTAACCAAAGAATCTTTTCTGGAACAAGCCATTTGAAAACCATCAATATATGTTGAACCTGTTAACAGATTCCATTTACTGAAATGTATATCTTCGTTATGGAAAAAAAATTTAATTGGAGGATATTACCTTGGTTGAAAGTCTGACTCTTCCAAAACAAACCCTTTGTGACTTATTTTTATGTGAATCAGAATTTTATGTTCTCCAATGTGTAGGAAAGGGGTTGGACTCCATATATTTTACCAGATAATCATTCTGTTTCATTAAATATTCTCCACAAATACTCAGTTTTTTATTTGTAAGTGCTTAAACACACTAGAAGATGAAAACTGGCAGGTTTTCAGTAAACACAAACTAATTAAAACTGCAATATGTGCAAGAGAAAAGATGATCAGACAGAAGTCAGAGTGATAATCTTCAGAGTTATTTGAATGTTAAAAAAAGAGAAAGCTTTTACAGCTTTCAATACAGTAAACTAGTTTGTCTGGCATGCATGTGGAACTGGTCTTATCACTTACTCAAATGTAGCTTTCAAAATACAACTCAGACACTCCAAGCCTCCTCCTGCACTTCCCTACTTTACACTGCTCACTCTGCACTACCACTTTGCCTTCCATTAGAGCAGCGATTATCAATCACTGTGGTCTGCAGGTGCCCCTTGGGATTTTGGGAAGGGTCATTTATCAGTAGGGCAACTGGGGGATTTGAGTCCCCTACCAGCAGTATGGTCTGCCTTGTCAATGGTCAAAAAACCAATGGTGTACCTTGACAATTTTTGCACTGTCAGTGTACCGTGAGATGAAAAAGGTTGAAAATGGATGCATTAGGGTTTTCTCCATTCCTAGAACACTCTGGGGAAGGCAGGGTGGAGTGGCAGCACTGAAAAAATCTTGTAAGGTAGGAAAGTGCTGGAGTTAAGCAGACAGGTTACTTAACTGAGGCTGCAATCCTAACCACACTTTCCTGAGAATAAACCCCATTGAACAAAATAGGACTTACTTCTGAGTAGACCTGGTTAGGATTGTGCTCTGAGTTTTCTTTAGGCAAATCACTCATTTAACTAGGAAACTGCTATATAGTTTGGATAGAAGAATATAGACTAAGGTAAAGAAAAACAAAATCACAGAAATACCTGAGAGTTATTTACAAAGCGCTTAAAGTGAAAACATTGCGTGAACACCCAGTGTAACCCAAGACTACAAGCAAAAGCTTTTGGATCATCAGACTGCCACCATGCTCCCTGATTTTGCTTTAAAGCAAAACCAAAATCAGTCACACAATATTATCTCCTTCCTGGATTGTATTTAAAGAACAAAGAAAGGAAGAATACACAGCTTTTGGGGAATGTGGATGCATGCAGGCAATGAGGGAGAAGTACACACAACTGGGATATTTGGAGCTAGTGCAAAATAGCATGCAAGAGTAAAGCACCAAGATGAGAAACTATTAGTACTGTAATAAGACAAAAAATGCAGCTTGCAATAGAAACTGCCTGTTAAGTATTTGTTTTTCATTAGGCAATCCTGGAAGGTACCACTGAGCCCAGGACCAGAGACCCAGATGCAAGTCCTACCTTGCTCACACTAACAGAAAAAGCCATTTTCACTGTCAATCTCTATTTTACAAGATTATAGGATGGACTTTAAATTTTACATGCTTTAAATGCTTAAAGTGGCAAAGAAAAGCCCATATTTGGTCTCCATCCACAGGTAGAGCTTCTGCTCTCACAGACAACCAAGTGACCAAAATCACAGATTAAAATGTAAGTTGAATGTTAATATAAGAACAGCCTCGCTGGATCAGGCCATAGGCCCACTAGTCCAGCTTTCTGTATCTCACAGCGGCCCCACCAAATGCCCCAGGGAGCACACCAGATAAGAGACCTGCATCCTGGTGCCCTCCCTTGCATTGGCATTCTGACATAGCCCATTTCTAAAATCAGGAGGTTGCACATACACATCATGGCTTGTAACCGAAACGGATTTTTCCTCCAGAAATTGGTCTAAACCCCTTTTAAAGGCATCCAGGCCAGATGCCGTCACATCCTGTTCATGATAAGCAAATATATTTAAGAACTTAAATGCTTCCGGGATGGGGCACCTCCCTTACAAGGGAAGGCTACAGCTTTTAGATCTCTTCAGTCTAGTAAAAAGGGGGGACACGATTGAGACACACAAAATTATCCGGGGGGGGGGGGTGAACAAAGTGGATAGGGGGATGTTCTTTTCCCTCTCATGCAACACCAGAACCAGGGGACATCCCTAAAATTGAGCGTTGGGAGAGTTAGGACAGACAAAATAGTCCTTGACCAAGCGTATTAGTCAGTGGCACTCCTTGCCACAGGATGTGGTGACCATCCAGCCCAGATGCTTTCAGAAGGGGACTGGGCAGGTTTATGGAGGAAAAGTTCACCTCCTGGTTTTAGGCTACCTCAGAAGGCCAGAGGCAAGGAGGGCACCAGGATGCAGGAATCCTGTTGTCTGGTGTGCCCCCTGAGGCACCTGGTGGGCCACTGGGAGACACAGGAGGCTGGACTAGAGGGGCCTGGTCCAGCAGGGCTCTCCTGATGCTCCACAGGGCTCAATGCACTCCCCATGTCAGCCATCAGCCTGCATCTCGCCACCCACAGGGAGGGGGGCAGGACCGGCCACGTGGCTCCCCCACTCAGGGCTCTGGCGCGCGCTGCCCTCTTCGCGAAGGGACACCCACCTACATGAGTGGCAGCCCGACTGACCAATCACCACGCGGCCAGCCGACGGTCGGCCAGCGCCGAGGCCTCCTGTCCAGCCCTCGGCCCAGAGCGTTCTCAGGCGCCCCGACCAAGCGCGCTGGGAGCGGGCTCGGTCCCCACGCGGCTGAGGAGGCGGGCGGCGCGCGAGAAAAGCCGCCCCAGAGCGCGCGGGAACGCGGGCGCCACTCACCATGTTGCCACAGCCGCCGCAGCTCCTCACTGCGCACGCGGCTCGGCGGAAGTTCCACGAGGCGCTTCCGCCGCCTCCCCTCCCTGCGTCTGAGGACCCCGGAGCTGTGCTCGGCGCGCCTGCGTGGAGGCTGCAACCCAGCCACTTTCCTGGGAGTAAGCCCATTGAACTCAGTGGGGCTTACTTCTGAGTAGGCATGCATAGGGTTGGGCTCTGAGGCTGCAGTTTTCAAACATTGCTCACTTCGGGATATTCAATCATGTCTTGCTTTTTTTTAAAATTCATGTACTGATCTCCACTTGCTCAGCTCTTGGATGTACTTTATCTCCCTCTCTCCCCCTAAACAACCTCAATAAAACTACAGTATTAAAAATTAATGTAGCAGCTAAGAGCCTGAGCTGTGAATCTGGACAATTCCAGTTTAAATCTCACCTCCAGCAGGAACTCAGTAGGTGGCCTTATACATGTGATGTGAATTCAGGGCCCAATTCTATCCAACTTTCCAGCACCAAGTAAGCCCTGAGGTAAGGGATCAAATGTTCCATTACCTCCAGAGGCCTATCATCCCCCCCATGCAAGATGCAGCACATGCCCTGCTGCCACAGCTGCATCTGTGCTGGAAAGTTGGATAGGATTGGGCCCTGGATCCCATTATGTTCACTGGGGTTGCATCGGTGTGGAAAACTGAGTAGGGTTCAGCCATTAAACATTTGCGCAGAACTACCCACTTAGCTTCCTAACAGTGATTTATACTAGCTGCCCCACTAGCATTGCAGCAGTTGAAAATAAAAACTGTATAGTACAACACATTTAGAACAGATTAGTCCTAGTGATGGTCAAACTAGGATGTGAGTGTTATGTATTGGGTTCAAAAATAGCATGTCAAACACCTGTTGCTGAAACGGGACAACTGTATACATTCCAAGCATCCCTCACGACCAAGGCCCATTTTGTTGTCCCTGATAAAGCATTGCCTATGCCTTTTAGAGATGTTTTATTACAAATAGTTGTATCCAAAGTTATGTTCACAATGTGTTCTAGCACCAGGAAGCAGTATAAAACATGGGGTGAGGGGCAGTCGGGTGGTTCCTTTTGTCCCTTCCTCTTATAAGCCTTTTCTCACCACACCTGAGGAAAGCTGCTGAAGCATGAAGGATTGACACCATTTCTAACAGCAGACTCTTAGGCATGGTGAGAAAAAGATTTTTTTTAAAAAGCCATGAACAAGAGTAAACCCCACTCCCAACGTGACAGATTTTAGCAAGTATTGCTTGTGCAAAATTAGTCTGAATTTGCAGCTGTTTCTCATACAAGCCTCTTAAACTTACTCTAAAACGAGCCTTTTGCCAGTGCTCAAGTCTTTCTGGACACTGAAGGGCACATTTGGTTCCAACCCACTGTTCATGAATTACTTGCTAAACTCTAAATCAGCCATTTTCAACCACTGTGCCATGGGACACTGGTGTGCCGCGAGTGGTCCACAGGTGTGCCACAGGAATTTGGGGGAAGGTCATTTATTAATAGGGCCCATGGAAGATGTGAGCCCCCACTGGCAGCATGGTGTGCCTTGTCAATTGTCAAAAACCTGGTGATGTGCCTTGACCATTTTTAGTGCCTTGTCAGTGTGCTGTGAGATGAAAAAGGTTGAAAATCACTGCAATGATGAACACACCCTGTCCCCAGACTCTCTGTAGAGTAAATCTCTGAGCAAGCGGACAGGTGCATCTAACCAAATCACTATGCAGACTTGTCACTTTATACATGTTGTGTTTTGAATGGTTAATAACATTAAATTACAATTAAAAAAATTAAATTAACATTAAATTACTACAACAATGTATGCCTATGAGCAAAGAAACATTTTCTATTGCTTTGAAATGAGCAGAGGACATGGTGTTTCAAAAGAAATCAATACAGGTAGAATAGAGCCTTTAGCAATGAGTAACAGGATGGGTGGGAGGCTTGAGGAGTGATGCTTCATTTGGGTCTGTTAAAAGCATGCTCCTGTTTCCATCTGTGGAACGTTGGAAAACGTGCAATTATTACTTATTGGTCTGAATTGCTGACCACAATGGTTTTTATTTATTTACTGCTTTTAATGTTTTGTTTTTATGAAAAACTTTATAAGCTATCATGGGCATTTGCCTTGGCAAGGGGAAATGCAGGTACACATTTTAAAAAAAATCAAATCAATTAATTATCTCAGAACTAGAAATAGTGGCATTCTATAGAAGCAGGATAGTAAAAAATACTAAGGTTTCTTGTCTTCTGAGGCAAACATTGTCAGAGAATGGCAGCACAAGAATGGCATTCAAGATACTGCCTTAAAGGATAAAGTGAGAGAAAGATGAACTCATCTAAGTAATAAAAACTGAAACGTTTTCACAAAATTCTTATAAAAAAAGAAAAGAATGTATAGGCAACCTAAGAGATGAGACAGCAATTACAGACATGTAAATTCAAGAATGATTGCACCAGTCACTCAAAGTAGGCGTTCTATAGTCATAAAAGTTGTTCTACTACAAACCAGCAATATCAAAATGCATGGGTTCATTGAAAGAGGTTTTTTAAAAATATCTCTACAGCAGTGAATTCCAGTCACATTAAAAAACCACCATTTAAACCTTTTGGGTAGATATTGGCTACAAACCAAAAAGCACTGCTGCTGCACAACCCCCATAAAAGAATTCCAAAATGGAAATCATAGCAAATAGTTTATAGCAGGGCTTAACCTGGGGCTCATGCACCCCTAGAAGGTCCATGAACTGTGTGCAAAAAAAAGTGTGTGCACTTGTGTTTGTATGTGCATTTTTGGAAATGCTTTCAGTAAAGTGGACTATAAATGTTCTGAAGAAGGTGTCCATATTTTCATCAGATTCTCAGAGGGGTTCATGACTCAGAAAAAAGGTTAAGAACCACTGCTCTATGGCATGGCACCTTAAACTGAGAACCTACAAAAGCTATAATTCTTCAGTTTCTGTGGCAAAGTTATACTCCCGCTTTTGTGGCAGTCAAGTGCTTCGTGTGACTACCTGAACCTCAACTGATGCAGAGACAGGGCACCAATATACCCTTTAGACAGATTTAAAAAACGATAGTCCATTTCAATATCACAGGAAATTTACATCCCAGATTATAAAGAATATGCAAGTCTAGAATCCGGCTTCAGAAATGGTTTATTTTAATACTATAGCTAGTCAAAATAATGACATTACTGCAAATATTATTGCATTTTATGGCTATTTCCATCATATCTGAATGTAACGAAACATCCATTTCATAAGTTTGGTATAATCAAAGGCACAGGAACCATCAATTCTGCATCCTCTTCAAGTAAATAAAGTTCAGAACTGGAATCGCTGGCTTTCTTTTACAATTGCAAGCAGACAAAGTTGTTGCAAACAAATAATATTGATAGGACTGGAGTCCATATTATAAAATGGAAATCCTCATTTTTTCAACCCTTAAACTTGGCAATATGTTCACGAGCCACAATCAGCCTTTGAATCTGAGCAGTGCCTTCATATATCTGAAAAGAAAAATAGTATAAGTACAATGTGTATATGACGAAATGTTTTGTACATACCCAGTGGAATTTTTTGTGACCATGAGCAGATTACTAGTTCAGTGCCCACGACACAGAGGTCTAATGGGGGAGAACATAATTCTTGTGGATAACATCATTGTTCTACAATGCTGAACATTAGCTAGAATCTGTTCTAAAGGGATTTTTCAGGGAAGACACATCACAAGCTACTTTATAAGTCTCAGTTTTCAAAGGGAAGGTTCATAATGGGAGTGCAGCTGAAGAAATACAAGTCCAAAGCCCTCCAGGGTGCATGAAATGAGCACTGCAATTATAGAAGGTTCTTATATTGTCCTGCATTTATGTCCTCGAGCTTTTCAAGGAACTACATGTAAAAATTACCCACATGTATGTTCTTTACTGCCCTTGCCCCACCTGCATATCTTTCTTCTCCGCTAAGCATTTAAAAGGACATTCCTGTTATTTAGAAATTTGCTGGGAATGCATGGTCTTCTTTCTCCAAACTACACACTCCAAGATTTTAAAGGGACATAATTATTAATGTCAGTAATGTCAATTTCGGTGCAGCTGTTATTAATTGGAGTGACAGGAAGAGTGACCTCCTCAACCCCACCCACTTCACTCACCTCTCTCTTGGCATCCAGTGTCATCAATGCCACTGCAGTGGAAATGCTAGGAGATCAGCCTTCCCTCTGCAGCCATGCAAGGAATTGGACATGCAACACCAAAGGAAGGAGGGAGAGGTTGGGTGTTTACCTTTCTCCCTCAGTGCAGGGCACTACTGCCTCCGCTTCCTTTAATGGTTTTGGAGGAAATGCTGGGCTCCAGTATTTCTGGTGCCAGAAATGAGGTGGTGGCAGCACTGGATGCTGAGGGAGAGAGGTAAACCCTCCTCATCCTCCTCTTGATATCCAGAACTGCCACTGTTACTGACTCCTCCTCTGATGACTGGAGGAGAGAATGCTGCAAGCACAGCCTTCCCTCTATAGCAGGGCTTCTCAAACTAGGGTGTTGCGACACCCCAGCTTGAGGGCCCTGGCCTCTTCCCCCTTAAGGGGCTCGGGGGAGGCAGCGTCGCGATCCCCAGGATCGCGTCACTAAGGGGGAGCACAGGGACTGGCATTTACTTACCAGACCCTGCTGCAGCCTCCCAGGGTGCAGGGAGCCATGCACGACCCTCTGCAGGGCTCCCAGAAGCTTAAAATTTAAAGCGGAGCAATCGCTCTCCACTTCCAGTTTTGCGGGGGCAGAGCACGATGGCTCTGCTTTCACTTGCTAAGCTTCAGGGAGCCCTGCAGTGGGTCGTGAAGGGCTCCCCACACCCCCGGGAGGCTACAGCAGAGACTGGTAAGTAAATGCCAGTCCCTGTGCTCACCTTAGCGACACAATCCTGGGGATGGCGTTACTGCCTCCCCCCGCCCCACAAGAACTTAGAGTGGCTCAAACTCTCCTAGAGAGTTTGAGAACTGTTGCTCTATAGCCATCACAAGAATAATAGTACTGCTGGATGCCAAGGGAGAGAGGTAAGCACCCCAGCTACCTCTTTCTCTCAGTCAAGAGAGAGAAGTGGTGGGGAGGTCTCAATGGGATTTACTTTTGAAAAAACTTATATAAGATCATACTGCATACCACTTCAGTATATGTATTTAAGCTGCTATTAACAAGTACTATTAACATGTGCAGTTGTTGTATTCATTCCTTCCTATGAGGGAAAAAGGAGGAAACACCCATAAATGAGGGACAACTTTTCCTTTAGAAATATTGTTTTTTCTCATCTATACATTTAGACAGATTTCATCTATTTATAAACTAGGACTAATCATCATAGCAATTCCAAATGCATTACTTACCTGGTATATTTTGGCATCTCTCATGAGCTTTTCTACAGGATATTCAGTATTGAATCCATTTCCTCCAAAAATCTGAACAGCATCAGTGGCTACTTGATTTGCAATGTCTCCAGCATACCCCTTTGCTATAGATGCATAGTAGGTATTTCTACGACCAGCATCTACTTCCCATGCTGCCCTTTGGTAAGCCAGGCGAGCAAGTTCCACTTTCATTGCCATTTCAGCCAACATGAAGGACACGGCCTGGTGCTATATTAAACGTACAGTTACAAATTAACTTTGAGGTATAGTAAAGAAAGAAAGACTAGCACAACCATCGGTCTTTGTATCGAGAGTCACAAAAATTAGGTTAACTGAATGATTACAATATTTATTGATTTTTAAAAAAATTCCTTTTATGAATTCCTTAAGAATACTTGTCATGTTATGTCACTGCTTTCTAATATACCTTCTCGCTAGCCAGGGCTGTGAAACACACAAAACCTCAATTTTTAAATCTCTGATTCCTTCATAAAAGCTCACAAAGTATTAATAATGGTAAACGGTACTATAAGACATTTCATGACCACCACATCAGGCTACTTTTCAGACTTATAACCTATATTTAAGTACGTTTCATTTAAAGAAGCTAACTGCATACTATTACATAGTTCTTTATCGTGCCTGATGAACATGTAAAAATGCCACCTGCTCACCTTAGTTGTGATGCATTAGCAATACCTAACTTACTGCCTAGTGGTCAGACTGGTCATTGCCCATTTTAAGATTATAGTGGTAATAGACCATTAACTGTTCCACATGGTGGGGGGAAAAATTAGAAGGAACACTGCATCACATTATGGCGTCCTTACAGAAATTGATTTTGTTTGTTTTCTTAAGGTACTAGGGCCAAAGTTACAAAGCATTATTCCCACACCATGTGGCTTAACATGTAATTGAATCTTCCTATGAGTGAGGCCACCAGCGGCTCACATGGTAGCAACAGTGTTAATAGTATTTTATTAAGATTTAAAATTGAGATTGGAGTCTGTTGGTACATTTTTACCAACTCCAGTCACCCAAAACTGCTTCAGACTCCACAGACCTGTCCCCAACTGTATTCATTCTGCCACACTAGCATTATCAAATAAATCTTGGTTTTAATCTGAAGTGTAAAGTAAAATATTGTTTGCAGGTTACTAAACACTTGCTCTAGTATGATGGTTTTAGTTCTTATCAGTTATTACAGCAAATTGCTGCACATGTGAGAACCAGCAGTACTTTTGGAGTATGTGCAGAGATTTCAGATCCCATGTGAAGCAGCCCTGAAAGCCCCTGTGCAACAGGAAACTTTTACAAAGGGACACAACCCCGAATTTAAGAGGCTTCAACTCCAGAAACTTCTATTTCATTTTTATCCGCATTTTGACTTCCAATTTGCGGTCACTTTTTTTAAAAGGACGCTATAAGCCTTGTAAAAGAGATCTCTCTCAATATACCATATAAAATGATTTGATTCACATACCTCTGCAATGATCTTCCCAAAGGTTTTTCTCTCCATAGCATATCTTGTAGCTTCATCCAAAGCTCTCTGTGCTAGTCCGACAGCACCAGCTGCTACCTGTGGTTTTAAAGATTGGTATAATAAATCTAGAATTCCGCAATTAAGAGATTTTTTTCTAAAACTTACTGATACTTACTGGTGGTCTTGTTTTGTCAAATGCTCCCATGGCAATTTTAAAACCAGCTCCCTCACCAATCAGTACATTCTCTTTGGGTACTCTCACGTCCTCAAATACAATCCCCCTCGTATCTGAACATCGCTGACCCATATTAAGCTCCTGAAAGCAAAAGTTGATGCAAGATCAAAATTAGCCATAAACACAAGCAATTGCTGAGTTCTTTTGTCTAGTTGAAAACGAATGAAGACTAGTCCTGTTAGTCAGAGATACAAGAATCATTTATTGCAGTGTTCTTCAACCTTTTTATGACCATAGTGGGATTGCATAGCCTCAGATATGGGGTTGCAGCAACTTACAGGAATGAAAAAAAGTTGAAGACGACCAACTTTTCAGTAATGAGAGCACAACTAGATAAAAGGGTGTGCCCCTTCAAGTACCAGGAGATTGTGTCCCTGTCCTGCTCAGGTTCTTAGCAGTTGGGCTAAAATAGCTTTCACTAGTGCCAGACTTCATGGGAACGCTTTCTGCTCTTATTTGGTTACAGTGAAAAATGCTGGAAGGGTGGGTGGGACAGGGATGGGGACAAGTAAAGAGTGGATAGGGTGTTGGAGGACAGCCAAACCAACGGTGGGTCCCCAGTCACATCATGGCATGAAAAGGTTGAAGACCACTGATTTATTACATCAACAGAATGCCAGTTTTTGGGTGCATACATGGACACACAGTATTACAAATAAGAGATGTCATGAAGGCTTTTACAAGCATTGTGACATTTCAAGAAGTCACACATTATCACATCCATTCCACTGAGAACAAGTAAAAATGAGATTTTCCACTGTCAACTGGAAGAGACTGGCAACTGCCCCCGTAATGTCTAATTTGACAGAATATTTTATTTAATAAATAACCTCATTTACATTTATGCATTATGGTGTGCAAGTGTGTGCATGCTTTCAGTCTCTACAGGTAGAAGTGGAAATGTACTGTACTAATGCCTTTTGCTTAAACTAATAATTGCTCAATACAAGCAACCAAATAAGCACCTAATTAGAATGCTACTACAAACATATTCAGGTGAAAAGGCCTCAATTTCAGTTAACTCAGTTCTGTATAAGTGTGCAAAGGACTTATGAGTGCCAGTTCTATAAGGAAACATAAGAAGAGCCCTGCTGGATCAGGCCAAAGGCCCATCTAGTCCAGCTTCCTGTATCTCAGTGGCCCACCAAATGCCCCAGGGAGCACACAAGACAACAGATACAATCTGCGTCCCGGTGCCCTCCCCTGCATCTGGCAATCAGAGGCAGCCAGATTGCAACCAGAACTTGCACATACCTACTATAACTTGTAACCCTTGTAAAGACTTGTATGACTTGTAATGAACTTTTCTTCCAAAAATTTGTCCAATCCCCTCTTAAAGGCATCCAGGCAAGATGCCATCACTACTTCCTGTGGCAAAGAGTTCCACAAACTAATTACACGCTGGGTAAAGAAATATTTTCTTCTGTCTGTCTCAACTTTCCTAACACTCAGCTTTCCTGGATGTCCCCTGGTTCTGGTGTTATGTGAAAGGGAAAAGAGCACCTCTCTATCCACTCTGTTCATCCTTCGCAGGATTTTGTATGTCTCAATCATGTCCCCCCTCAGGCACCTCTTTTCTAGGCTGAAAAGGCCCAAACACTGTAGTCTTTCCTTATAGGGAAGGTGTCCTAGCCCAGTAATCATTTTGGTTGCTCTCTTTTGCACCTTTTCCATCTCCACTATATCCTTTTTGAGATGTGGCGACCAGAACTGGATGCAATACACCAGGTGTGGCCTTACCATTGATTTGTACAATGGCATTACAATATTAGCTGTCTTATTCTCAATGCCTTTCCTAATGATCCCAAGCATAGAATTACAAACAATGCTTGCTTTTTAAAATAGGGGGGGGGGAAGGTATTTGTCTTTATTATTTCCGTTTTTGAAGCTTCATGGATTAACTTCACTAACAAAAAATGGGCATGCTTTCCTTTATCATTTATTGAGAGGAACCAATTGCTGTGATCTGAACGAAGATTCAAATATGTGTCCATCACACTCTACCTTTCTTCCAACTTGTATTCCAGGACTGTCTGCTTCCACAATAAATCCAGTAAAAGCCTTGCTTGTAGGAGCTTTAGGATCAGGATTGGAACGAGCTAATAAAAAATACCTAACATACAAAGAAATAAAAATAACTTTGTTTTTCAGTCTAATAGATGCTTCTAATAAATTGTGTGGCTACAAACTAAATAGTTATCATGCAGTTAAAAGCAGTCTAGGGGGGCAATCCTAACTTGCACTGGAGCAGGCAGGCCAGCATTCCTGCGCAGCATCCACCGCAAGTTTGGGGCCAGAATCAGCACAATCTGAGGCAAGGGGAAAACTCTCCCCTTACCCTATGTTGTGCAGCACTGGCCCCAATGGGTCTACTTGTATCTAAGACACCAGGAGGTGGTGCAAATTTGAGCAGAGTGCAGCAGACAAAGGCCAGAGGCTGCTCCACGCCATTCAGGAATGGGGTCAGGATCCAGCATAAACCGCTGGATCCTGGCCCTGCCTCCCTCTCCTGCTCGCCTCCAGAAACACCTGCTGCCCAACCTCCCCCACCCCAAAACACCTCCTCCCTGCCCTCCCCACGCCCACCCCAGACCCCTGCGCTGGCCAAGCTTGGCAGAAGCAAACTTACCCTGCTGGGTCTGGATCCGGCATAGGGAGGCCAGTGCAGCTCCTTGCACTGCCCTCCCTGACTCTAAAGTCAGTGCAAATGTACCTTACAGCACTTGCAACACTCCCAGGTCAGCACAAGTGACTTGTGCCAGCCTAACCCAGGGGTTAGGATTGCACTGTACCTTTTTAAAAATAATATTTCATTTTTAAAAATCTCCAAATGCATTTTTTAAGTTACACAATCATTTTCTGATTCAAAGTTTTCCAGAAAAATCACATCACTGGCAATCAACTTCAAAATCATTTCTCTTTATTACTTCTCAAGTCAACTCCCAATTGTGGTCAGGAATGTGGAAAATAAATTACCATCTTGCCTCCTACTCAATTTGTGTTGAGCAATACCTAAATCATGTCCCACTCCAAGTTCCAAACATATGGTTTCTCAAATGAATATGAACAAGAAGAAATACAAAATAGGCTATAATAAGTCTAAAATATTATTTTCAGATTCAAGAAAGAAAGCATTAAAATAGAAAATAAAACATATGCAACAATTGCTTTACCAGTTAGCCTTGCCACCATTGGTGATCCACATTTTTTGTCCATTAATTATATATTCATCTCCTTTTTTTTCAGCTCTGGTTTTTAGACCAGCTACATCAGAGCCTGCTCCAGGTTCTGTCACACAGTAGGCCTGAAAAATTTATACATGCTGAAGGCACAAATTAAGTTTTATAAAAGTATTACTGCACAGTTGATTTTATATTTACTTGCAATGGCTTAGACCTGATCACCAGCTTCAGTAGCTCCTTGCAGGAACCATGTAAAAATTGTCACCATTTATCTCAATGAAGTAAACATAATCCTTCGCAGCTCTCTCTACATTAAAACGAACTGTGGCCTATGTGCACAAAGAAGCTACATATACACTTCTGGACCAAAAGCATTATATTAATGAACTCTGAACGGGGGTGTTAACTGAATGTTATTAGGAACTTCCTGTTTGCATTCAGTTTGTCTCCTTCTAGCATTCACGTTAGTTGCCAGCTGTCACGTTCTTCAGTCCAGCAAGGAAATTGCTTGTTAAAGCAAGAATTAGCTAGGCTTCGAGTGCAACTACACAAAAACTAAGTTACTGTAATGGGCGCATGGCGGGAGGGGTTGCCCGGATCCACAGACACCCGGGGGGACGGGACAACATCTGTACTGCTTTGCAACAAAAGTAGTTCACAAAGTGGTTTATGTAGCAAAATATTAATTTTTTTAATGGTTTCCAGTTCCCAAAGGGCTCATCATAACCTAATATCTGCATATATTTTCAGAATACTTTTTTTAAAAGTCCTTTTCACATGTATGAATTATACAGATTGCTCTTTATCTGATCCACTCATTCACACACACCCTCCCACAACTTCAGAACACTGACCCAAGCTGTGACCTGTATTCCCTTTTTTTTTCAAAGAAAGCAAAATAAGTGAAAACACTTACACACATCATGGGTTCCTCAGTCATCCTCCCCAGATATTTCTGCTGCTGCTGCTCATTTCCTGCAATGATTACTGGCATTTGCTAGCAAAAAAAAAAAAAAAAAAAGAGTTTGTTTCAATTTACAGAAACGCATTGTCTAGAGTAGGAACTATACAGAAAAAACACTTACACCCAGGGAATTTGCTTCAATGGCAGTTTGAACTCCTGTACATCCATAAGCTAATTCTTCAGTAATAAGGCAAGCATCAAAACTTCCAAGGCCAAGACCACCTATGATAAAAATATTTAAGTAAAAACATCCCAGTCCATAAAAATCCATAGTAAGGAAAATTACTTTTATATCCTATTACACTAAGGTCCAAATGCACCCTAGTTTAATTCATTATGTATACTGACATACAGGACACACATGTGTGCATACAAGCATGCATATGCTCCTACCCTACCATCCCCACTGTTTTACAGATCTGTTAGGACCTCAGTAGACAAGAGTTTATCCCTCAAACGTGCTATCAATATCCCTCACTTCACATTCAGAACACCTTTATTCTAAAATCTATAGTATCTTTGCACCATGTAAGAGAGTGCTTCAATCCAATCTATTTTATAGCTAAAAAGATTGTTCACTCACCACAGCTCTCTGGTATATGTGAATTTATTAAGCCAAGCTCCCATGCCCTTTTTATGAGAGGAACAGGGTACTAGAAAGAGAAGGTGTAAGAAAACATTTTATGCCTAGCTTCACTAAGTAAACCTCTATAAATACAGAGAAACATTAAGCAAGACATTTCCCCAATATGTAGCAAACCTACCTCCCCAGTTCTGTCATATTCAGCAGCAACAGGCAAAATTTCTTCTCTAGCAAATTTACGAGCTGTAGCTTGAAATTCTTTTTGTTCTTCAGTAAGTTCTTAAAAAAAAAGTGGCAGATTAAGCACAAAGCCTATAATATGTCTGATCTTCAAATATCAGATGCCTGAATTTCTACGCTCCTTAGCAGCAGTAGCTCAGAATATGTTGGTGCTTTAATGTTATCCCCTATTCTTCCACTGGTCAGGATGCAATCAAATATGAAGCAGCACTTCAATATAGGGAAATTTCTGCCTGAATGGGGCAACAACAATTTTTTCCTAAGACTTCTAAGAGAATTAATACCAGCTGCTGAAAGACACTACCAGCTAAGGATGAAACATTGGTATGGAATAGTTTTGGGGGGGAGAATAACGGGAGCGAAGGGGGAAAATAGGAATCTCTGTTAGTAAAGGGAATTGTTACTATGTCTTTGATGGAGCGCTTTGCCTGCTTTATTTCTTACTCTTGATTCAGGGCCCAATCCTATCCAATTTTCCAGTGCCAGTGCAGCCATGACAATGGGGTATGCACTGTATCCTGTGGTGGGGAGGCAGTCACAAAGGCCTGCTCAAGATATGGAAACATTTGTTCCCTTACCTCAGGGCTGCATCGAGGCTACACTGGTAGTGGAAAGTTGGATAAGATTGGGCCCTTAGTCTCTCCACCTAGTTTTACGGCCAGACTTTTCCTTTGCAACTGCCAGAATTTAGGTAAGGATACCTCTGGCAACATAATGTAAACAAAGCGGTTCCTATCACTACACATTTTTATTTATAACATTTTAATAGTATTTTCTCATGGAATTATGGCCAAGACAGTTGAACACAATTACAACAAAAGTTAGATGAAAGCAGGCCAGGAGTTATCCCATTATCCTTTACAATTCTATGTATGTTCAATCTTTAAATTCTCCAGTACAAAACCCCTTTACAGTTTTGCCACTGTGCCATATTTACCCAAGACAAGAATGTACCCTCTTCCTCCCATCCCATCATGACACCACTGCAAAACATATTTTGCAGAAAACAAACAGTACAGAACTGATACAGAACTTAATAACTTCCATATCAAAACCATTATTAATACATTCTGAGATTCTGATTTTAAAAATAACCAATTATTTAAAAACATTACAACTGTGAAATAATTCTTTATGTCACAAGCTAAGACCTTCAGTATCTATACTAAGATCATCTTTCATGACTTCCTAATCTAGGGAGAGCTAATCTATATATTTCACAGGGAAATTTCTGATTAAGCCCCTGAGTTCCTCCCCCCAGCACATACACATAGCTATCATAGGTGCTAATCAGCTATCAGAGAGCTAATTAAGGCACCAGCATGGCCTAAGAACATTTTGAATTTCCTTCCTATGCCATTTCCTGATCTAAATCAGCTTATCAAAATGTTACAGGCACTGCTTAACAACCTTCCGATTAATGATGGACTGCATATAAGATGGTGGGCAAAGTACAATAAAGAGGCTCTTAATTAGGCAGTCAGGGTTTGCATAGCCTGCAGCGGTGTCTGTGTTTAAGCAACAAAGAGGCTCTTAATGCAAAGAAGGGACTATCTTCAGTAACCTGTGCAGCCTGTCTGGCAGGGAGTGTCTGTTTACACAACAAAGGCACTAGATTGGGCTGAATGTTCACTAATCGCATAACAATAGGGATCAGAGAATGTATCCCCATGGTTAAGTGGTGAACACTTGTATTGGTGGAAAAAAAATCTCCTGCACCAAGTAGGTAGTAGGGGGAAGGCTGCAATTTGGAAGAGAAAAAATGCAGTGGGAGGGAAAGTTAAACAATCTTTCATCACTTTCCTGAAAGAAAAATTAGGATCTGCATTTGATAAAAAGGAAGGTGAGGAGCTGTCACTTTTACTTCAATTTGGCTCAAAGACATATCTGTCTTTTGATTTCTAAGAAATTTTAGACAAAGATAAAATTGAAGTAAAATAGTACAGAATATTTTTCCAGTGCTTATCAGTACTTACCAAAGCTGAATCCAGATGCAGCTTTGCTTTTTGGAGATGCTGCAGCAGCTTGATTGGACTGTGCTCTCCATCCACATGCAGCAAAACTTCGCAGCACCTGTAATTTTAAGTTTAAAAAAACTGAATGACTCCAATACAATGTCAGAACTATAAGCACAAGAGAAGGGTTTTGTTTTTAGGAGGACACACAAAAGGTTTAAAGCAGGGTGGCCGGCAAAGTATCTCAGAAGAGAGAGTTCTATGAGTAAGGGCCTATAAGAGAAGGTGAGCAGAATGGAAGCTTGGTAAAACATGTTAATGATTGATGAACAGAGGGACCAATTAAAAGAAAGATTAAGCAACATATATAGATAAGAAAGAGCAGATAGAAGATACTGTTTATAAAAATTAGAATAAGTTTAAACTTCATAGAACACACAAGATAAAGTCTGTAATAAATAAAAGTTAAGCAAGCAGAAGAGAATAGGAGATAATAGATTACCTATTATTGAGAGAGAGGAAGATGTTAAACAAACCTTCAGAATTGTCATTCTACCCCATGTTAACTGTCCAAATAAAGTGCTTAACTTTCAAGTAACCCATCAGGCCGAATGAGATGGGCAGAGTATCTTTAGAAAATGAATCACCCATGGCTCCAAGATAGATAAGTAGAGAAGAATTAAAAAAAAAAGTACACTTCATATAGAAGCAATAGTTTAAAATGGCATAATGGTTAAGAAAAAGCAGCTAACAAAGAAGTACAAAGTCCACTCAATTATGCTCCAGCAAGGATAGGGTTAGTCATTCTCAAAAAATGCTTGGCTGCCTGTATCCAAAAGCAGGGACGGATGTACAGTAAAGCAGATTAAGATAAAGTGTGCTCAAGACATATTTGCAAGGGATTCCCTGGAACATTCTGGGCCTTCCTTTTCAAACGTGCAAATTGAACAATTACCTCTAGTGGTATACTCCGAGTGCAAGGAAACTGCTCACTGCTACCCACGAAATTCCATTACTGTCACAATAGCGAAGTGGTTTTAGGACCCTGACCTTTCTATTATGACTGCTTCCATGTACTTGTTTTCTCTGTGGTAAACACTTCTCTTTTCACGCTCAAAAGTAATTGTTTTGAACTCCCTGCACAAAGAAGTGATATTTGCCCTGTTTCTCAGTTGGTATCTGCTTGATAGAAATATTTCCTTACATGGTATCTTTCTGTATCTGTTTTATACAGAGAATTAAAACATGGTAAAAACAAAACAAAACTCAATAACCTGTATATTCTGGCTTGAAACTGGAGTACTTTTCATGTGCAAGCAGACCCTCTGGAATAATTACTATTTTGTGCACAGGTATTTTTAAGATGAGGATCAAACTTTGCAGCCAAATGAAACAAGTGTTTTTTTAAGCAATCCCAGCCAATTAAAAAGACATAGTACAGCAAGTATTTCTATAATATTTTTCCTAAATGGTTTACATTTGTGATCTCAATAAGTCTTTCAACAATCCATGAAGATAGCTCAGTATTATTGTCTCCATATTACAGATGCAAAACTGGCATGAAAAGCAGTTTGCAGCAGGCCCATGGCTGATCAAAGATTGGAAGCAGAGACCCCAACTCATAGTTTTTACTTCTTAAACACAACATTGCATTACCTCTCTCAGATTAATTTATCTAAAGTACAGCATTTGATATTGCCAAGTAGAATTTACCCTTTTTCAAAAGGTTTCATGTTCCATCAACAGCATAATAGGTAATTACCAACACCGACCTAAGAGTACTTCTCAACATCTTGTATACTTGGACCGCTAAAATAGCTTTTGACAAAATTCCTCACCAATTAGCAGTCTTGGGTTAAGAGAAAAGCTCTTCTAATACATCAATAACTGGTTAAAATGGAAGGCAAAGGTTAGGACATGTGGATAGCTTTCACAATGGAGAGGAGTAAGCAATGGGTCCTCCAATAACATTCAGCCTCCTCTTAAGTTGGAAAATAGCAAGGTACCCAAATTTGAAGATAATGAGGATTGTGAAAGCATTAATGTACAACTCCAAGCAATGTTCACTGGAACAAAAAAACTCAATCCCATGTATATTCTAATGCAGTGGTTCCCAAACTCATACAGGGGAGTTGGGAATCAGGTGCTTGTGTGAGCAGTGAGGGGGACAGGGCAGTGACAGTGCTACAGCGAATGCAGCACTGCTGCTGCCAAGGGGCTCTTTTACTTACCAGGAAGGCAGCGCTGTCCTCCTGTAGTGTCCTGGAGGCTTACAGCCCCCTCTGATCTCCTCCACAGTTTCTATAAAAAGCCCTCATATCCGATCTAAAGCTACTTTCTGTTTTCCCCAAAGAAATAAGGGAGGCCAGGACCCCAAAGGAGCCCAGCACTGCTCTCCAGATAAGTAAAAAAGTCCTTTGGAAGTGGCACCATCGCTGCCATTGGAGAAAGGCCACTCACCTTAAGGGGAAATGCCCTGCTTACAGTTCCCAAGGTGGGTCACAACCTACCAGTCTACAGCAAAAAGCAAACTGCATATTAGGAAAGGGACTGAAATTGAGGCTGCAATCCTATCTACACTGCCCTGGGAGTAGGCCTTATTGACTATGGTATTTACTTTTAAGTAGGCGTGCATAAGATTGGGCTCTAAGTTGGCTGGAATCACAATAGCTACGTACAGTATAGATTTATGTTGCAGCAGAATTTGTGCACAGTTCAGGTTTACCCATCTGAAAAAGAACTTGCATAACTTGAAAAGGTACCAAAAAGGGCAACTAATGTAGTTAAGAGATTGGGTTACCTCCCCTATAAATACAGAACCAGGATATGCATGACTTTGTAGTTCAGAAAAAAAGATAACAAAGCAAGGAACACAATGGTTTACAAAATTCCACATACGGTAGTGTAGAGACAGTTGGAGGAAAAAGTCCTTTCTCCCCCCCCCCCCCCATCTCTCAGTATTACTCCAGATTCTTCAATGAAACCGATTGGCAGTAGAGTCAGTACAGACAAAAGAAACAGTTGTCAACATACAACATATAATTATATTTCCTGCCAAAAAATGTGAAAATTACCACAATCTGAAATGCTTTAAGAGTATATTAAACAAATTCACAGAGGACTGATCTATTAACCACTATTATCAACTAAAGAAACATAAGAAAAGCCGTAATGAACAGGCCAAAAGCTCATTTGTTCCAGCATCCCATTTCCTACAGTGGTCAACCAAATGCCTTTGGGAAGCCCATCAAGCAAGAGGGAGAGGTATACCCCCTTTCCCACACTGCTTCCCTGCAACTGGATTTGGTGAAGAAAGCATAAATCAGTTATGACTAGCAGCAAACAAGAAGACTCGTCCTCCATGAATTTGTCTAACACCCTTTAAAAATAATTCAAACTAGTGGCCATTGTCACATCTTGTGGCAATGAAATCCATAGGTTAAATATGCACCAAAGTACATTCTTTTATACATTCTAGATCTCCTACCAATCTATTTCATTGGACCACTCCTGGTTCTAGTGCAAGGCTCTCCAAATAGTGACCCGCAGGCTGAGTCTGGGCTTTGGAAAAACAGTGCTTACCATTCCGCCATGGTGCTGTTTTCCATGGTGCTCTTTTCCAACTTGATCTGCTGGGCAATCACGTCTGCCCCAATATCCTGGGCATTACATGTGACTGCCCAGAGGGTCCCTGCGTAGCAATCAAGTTGGAAAAGAAGCAGAGCCCTGGCGGAACAGTAAGTGCCGATTGGGGCGGAAAGGGCTTTTCCTGGACACAGTGATCTCCAGTTTGGAGATCTAGTGTCATGAGAGTACAGAAGAATTCTCTATTCATACCCACTCCACACAAGAAGGACAAAAAAGGAAGAGAGATTAAATTTCAACTAATGCTGGTTACTTACCAGAAAATGGCAGGAATGGGGGTGGAGAAGATGATAAAAGATTGTTGCCAGAAATTGTTCTCTACATTTACATTAAGTGACAAGTGCTGGTCTGCCATGTCATGCATAAAAGTATAACATGAATCAAATATACAGCTGTTTCTTCAGATGATATTAGGGGCCAGTAAGCTCTAAAGTCTTTTAGGCTATCCATAAGTGCTGCAAGTAGTTTCCAGAAAAACACAATATTCTTTATCTTCATTTTGATAAAAGATTACAGGCATTCATTTTGGACACTGCTCTTGCAATTTATATCTGTCACCTACAGAGTGGAATACTACCAAGCTCCCAGACCATAAATCAACCAGTCTGAAACTGGTAAAAAAATGCAGCATACTCACTGCACACAGCACAAACACTTCACCACATATAATATTACTACATTGCCAACTAATATATATCTATTATAAGTGGCTGAATTCTACCCAGACTGTTATCAAAAACTTATAAAACCAAAGCTCTCTTTAATTGGGTCTATTTTTGTTACAGAAGAAAACTGTTTCCAGAGAAGGTTGAGTAGCTCCAGAAACAGAGACACTGGACAGCATTCCCTCAGTACATAGCATCAGCCTGAATTTGCCAGTGTTTAGAGTGTTCAGCAAACACATTTATTGCATATGCATTTGAAGAACTGGAACGCAGAGGCTCATATTTGTGATAAGCGTGGGCTATTATCAAGGTTTTTAATAGCTTTGCTTATGTTTTACTTAAATCAAGGGCATGAAGCTATCACATCAGTATTTTGCAATTTGCTTAGATTATTGAGACAAAACTGCAGAGACCAAAATGATTTCCTATGAGCTGTACAAATCAAGGTAACTATACAATAGTCACATAACATTTAACAGGACAACAATGTTCAATAGCACAAGACGTGGCACAGCACAGTGGCTAGATGAAAATGTTTCCAAGTCTTGCCGCTGCCATGTTCTCACAAGGTGACCAAGACAAACCACTGCTTTGTAGCCTCAGCAACTTACAAGCAATTGATCCACCTTAAAAGGTGATGAGAAGAGAGATAATATATTTGAAGCACTTTGAACACTCTGAGGTGCTACACAGATACTAAATATTTTTCTGATTTTTATAAAGAAGTTCTCTTCAAAACATTAACGGTTGGAAGAGAGCAGTACACCGTATCACTTGTAAACTTACAACCCGTTCCTAAGCTTCCTGGCACACGGTGGAAGAGCAGTGCCAAAATGGTGACCGCTGTGTCCTGCAGGCACGAGGAAGCCACCAAAAGTCTCCTCAGGGAAGAGGGACATTTGTCCCCTTCCCGTATAAGGGCACAGGCCCCACAATGGGGCTTCTCAAGATTGCACCAGCACCTGTGATCCTTTCTCCAAGGGTGATGTTAAAGTGCTTTATGGTACGTACAAAACACCTAGCACCAGTGCTGGAGCTCAGCACCAGCACTACAGGCCTTTAGGATTGGGCTCAAAAGACTTTTTGGGGTTTCTATCATATTCAACAGCAGTGGCAAATCTGCAAGTCTGTGCACACGTACCAATGAATAATACAATACAATGATGTATTGTAGTTCCAAAGGCAGACCTAGGCACTCTCAAGCAGGGCTGGCCCAAGTCCTCCTGAAGCACATACCAAATGCTGCCCCCTTACCTGAAGATGTGCCATCCTTTGCTCCTCTTACTCTCTTCACATTTCCTTTTCCTTTCTGTCCCCTCCCTTTTCCAATCTTGGAAATGGTAGTAGTAGTTGTGGTGGAAAAATAGGGGGACAGAGGTGGGCACTCCCCCCAACCTGCTGCCTGAGGTGATCACTACAGCTGACCTCATGGATGTGCCGGTCCTGCTCTCAAGTTATGATTTGCAAAACATTGCCAATTAACTCATGGAACGCACACAAGTAGCTAGAATCATTAACTGTTCTTTCAGTCCTGATCTAAAAAAAGTCAGAGGGGCCATAGTTTAGTGGCTAAACATACCTTGCATACCTTGTATGCAGAAGATCCCAACTTAAATCCTGAACATATCAAGCTACAGTTCTGGGAACAGATCTCTGTCTGACAACTGAGAGAAATGCTGCCCATCACCGATACTACTGGGCCATTGGCCCAATTCAATTCCAAATGCAAAACTTTGAAAAAAAAAAATGCTGGCATCAAAGAACTGGAACTACTTTTCCCACCCTGTTGAAGTGTAACCTAGCTTACCAAATTGAGAGAATAAATTATATTTTGGGCCTGACCCAGAAGATCATGGCCCCAATACAAAAGGTGGGACACATGTTGGTCCTGGTGTTTACAGTTAGGCAGGGGGTTGTGATCTGCATGTGCAGGAGGTTAAAATAACTCTATTGTCATGGACAGATCACTTCCTGATAAGATTTAGGCTTATCATGACTTACTTCTGAAGGTGGGGGGGGCCATATTGTATGGCCAGTCCCCAGAGCCTAATGGATCCTGAGGATTTCTTGAGGACTCTGGGGGATATTCCAGCTGACAAGGTCAGTGACTCATCCAAAGCTCTGGTGGACCTCTGGAATGGCCAGAGGAAGTGGATGAGATTGTTCCTGAGTAATCTCTGCCACATCATAGACTCGGAGCGATTCCTTGGTTTACTGACAAGCTGTAAATGATGAAGCAACAGGGTAGACATCTCGAACCATGGTGGCAGAAAATACACGCTGAATCTGAGTGGACATAGAATAGAGCTCATTATAGAGCCTATTCCATGGTGGTGAGAACAATAAAGAAAACTTTCTTCTCTGCTACTACTGAGTCTGCAGAGAACTGTCCTGGGAAACTGTACCATGTTGTATGAGGCCTATCCCATCAGGCCCTTCCAATAGACTAGAAGGAACACATGGTCACATGCTGTGACATCAAAGAACTTGCAGATAAAATCACTCACATTTGTCACAACTCAGATGCCACAGTGACAATGTCTAATGATGTCCCCTTGGCGTCTGCTTGTCTGGTTTTGTGGGACTCTTTTCAGCCTGAGGATGTGGTCAGGCTCCTCTGGAGTGTGAGGCTGTCTGCTTGACCCTTGCCCAGCTTGGCTAATTAGATCTGCCTGGGAGGGGCCAGCTGAGTAGATTTGGAGGTCCTGCCGAAGGTCCTGAGGTGTGGTAGGTCAAAACCTTCTGAAAAAGCCCTCCCTGGCCTTCACTGTGATACATAACTACCAGCCAATCTATAACCTACTGTTTCTGGGCAGGGTAATTGAGCAGGACGTGGCATCTCAACTCCAGAAGGTCTTGGATGAAGCATATTATCTGGATCCCTTTCAATCAGATTTCAGATTGAGCTTCGGAATGAAAACAGCCTTGGTGGATGACCTACATTAAGGAGTGGACGGGGGAGAGTGTCTCTATTGGATCTCTCAGCAGCTTTGTCCATCATGGTGACCTTCTGGGGCAATTCACCGAACTGGGAGCACCAGCTGGTGGTTCTGTTTCTACTTGGTGAATAGGTTCAAGTTGGTGAATAGGTCCCCCAAATGCTGGGGGATGCCTGTTCAACATCCTGGCTCGTAAAGTGTGGGGCAGCACAGTGTTCAATTCTGTCCCCCATGCTATTTAACATTTACATGAAACCGGTGGGAGAGGTCATCCAGGGATTTGGAGTGGGGTGTCATCAGTATGCTCCAGCCCTCTATCTCTTCTTTCCTCCAGATTCCAGGGAGGCCCTGGAGTACTGCCTGGGGGCAGTTGGTACCTGGATGAGGGCCAACAAACTTCAATCCAGAAAAGGCAGAGATTCTCCTGGTTCGGAAAACTAGAGTGCCAGAGTATTATCCTGCGCTTCAATGGGGTTGTACTTCCCCGAAAGGAGCAGGTCTACAGTTTGAGGGTTCACCTGGATTCACAGCTGCTCCTGGATTTCCAGGTGGTGCCTGGGGCCAGGGGGGCCTTTGCCCAGTTTCAGCTGGTGGGCCAGCTGCAACCGTACTTTGATCATGCAGACCTGGCCATGATGATGCATGCAACAGTTACAAAGTAAGATTATTGTAATGCGCTCTATGTGACGCTGCCCTTCAAGACAGTTCAGAAACTGCAATTAGTGCAGAATGCGGCGGCCTGTCTAGTCACTGGAGGTAGGCAGTTCGACTCTGTCAGGTCGCTCCTCCAACAGATGCACTGGCTGCAACTTTGTTTTGGGGCCCAATTCAAGTGGCTGGTTTTTTTAAAGCTCTGTTCGGTTTGGAGCCAGGGTATTTGACGGACTACCTACTTCCATACAATCCAGCTTGTCTCCTTAGACCATTGAAAAAGACCTTTTTATAAGTGCTGTCGCCTAGGGAGGTGTGGGGGGTGGCGGCAAGAAATAGGGCCTTTTCAGTAGTGGCACCAACCCTATGGAATTCCCTTCCTCTTGATTTAAGAACTGTTCCCTCCTTGGAGGCCTGAAGACATTTTTGTTCAGACAAACCTTCTGAGTTTTTGGTCATTTTAATGATAGCTCACTTTTACAGGCTTAGTCCTTTTTTTATAAGGTAGTGGTTGCTGCTTTTATGTTTTATTGTAAGAGTGTTTTATTGCTTTGAAGATAAAGAAATTGTTTGACAGGTTTAGCTTATTGTGCATTTTCTTTTTTAAGTGTGATTTTATGTCTTCTGCATTTTTATAAGGCACTTTGGGTCTCATCAGGAAGAAAGGTTGGATAAAAATACTGTAAATAAATAAGAACTATTTAACAGTTGATAGATTGAAGAGACATACCAAAAAGTCTGTAACAACCTCAGGCTCATTCCAGGTGACAGATGCTGGTAGAGGGAAGATCCACATTTCACACATACACCTGGGTGAGTGAGGCTGCAATCCTACGTACACTTTCCTGGAAGTAAGCCCCACTGAACACAATGGGACTTCTGAGTAAACATGCATGGGATTGTGCTATGAGTGTTCTAGAGAGGGAAAGAAGAGTTATCACTATGACACTGCATCTTCTATTCGTAAGTCCATAGACAGCAATACGATAATCAAAGAGTAGCAAACAAATTTGTCATTTATGTATTGTATACAGTAAGATGTATTCACTAGTTTACATCTGTAGCTTACAACCAAGGAGTTCAGAGCGGTGATTCTCTTGTCCATCTGACTCACAAAAAGTTAGGCTATAACTAAATTACTTGTCCAAATTAATCCAGCAAACTTCATACCCTAGCAAAGCCTTGAAATGGAATCTTCCATATCCAAGCCCAACACTACCAAAGTATTTTTAAGGAAATGGCAGTTTTCCATTTCACCTGTTAAGGGCCCCTCCATGCCACCAACTTACTATGGAAAAAGTGATTGGAAGAGTAATCTCAAGGATCAGGGTTCATCCACAAATCCCAATTTTAGAGCAATATTGCCAAGTTCCAGCAAACATTTTTTCAGATGCTACTACTCCTGCTATACTTATAGTAGGTCACGTCGGACTCATTTCTGTAAAGTTTTTCCTGCTCCTTTAAGGGGTGGGGAGGAGCGGAAGCAGGGAAGCAATCCCCAGGTTCCAGTCCCTAAGGGTGGGTGCTTGCTTATACTGTATTTATGTAGTTAGAGCAACTGGAGGCTGCAGGAGATGTAGTGAGCCCTGCATAGGGCTTCCTAAGGCTCCAGTTTCCAGGAGGTGCTTTGTGATGCCTCAGTTTGAACGTTCTGGCTTCAGGGAGCCCTGTGGAGGGCTGCACAGGGCTCCCCACAGTTCCTGCAGCCTCCAGCAGGCCTAATTACATAAATGCAAGTGCAAGCACCCCCACCCTTTGCAACATGATCCTGGGGATTGATTCCCTTCCCTTCCCTTGTCCCTCTCCTGCAAAGACTTACTGAGGGAGTAAAGCTCCTTCAAAGTTTGAGAACCACTGTTGTATAGGAATACAACTACAGGAAAGAAAAGTCCATCCTCTAAAAAAATTACTTGGTTTGGTCTTTCTTTGTGGAAGATATAGAGATATGAACCAGCATTCAAAAACAGTGATTTATCAGTCATAGGGCTGGTTAATGCATCGTTTGTAAAACCCATTTGCCCGGCCCACAGGTCCACATTTGGTCCCTGTTGCGTATATGCAACAGTGGGCAGAAATGACTTAATGTGTGCCTACAATAGTAATTCTTTCAATTAATTAAAAGAATTAATTATTAATTAATTAACTAAATGCCTTGATCTCCTAGTCACATTTTTCAGAGACACACTGAGACACCATGAAATGGAAAAGCACTGAAATAAGAGGTTATGATTGCGCCCTTACAGCAATTAATCTGTCAGACTAAGGGCACAAGCCTAACCAGGTCTACTCAGATGTAAGTCCTATTTTGTTCAATGGGGCTTACTCTCAGGAAAGTGTGGTTAGGATTGCAGCCTAATACACAGAAGGAGACCCCATAACACAGGGCCATATTAACCCATAGCCAGCCCCTGGGCTTTCAGGTATTTTGCGCCCCCTCTGGCACTTCAGTCTTTCACCCCATTACAGCTGACAGTCTGACCCTGGTACAGCAGGTACTAGACTGCAATACATAGCCATATAGGTGGAAAAATAGTTGGAAGTGAAAAACATAAACTGAAACAAAGCATCTCCTGCCTTTTATTACTCTCACCTAAATATTGGAATAGGAATATGGACAAAAAAGGAACCGGTAAACAATGACATTAAAGTAATGCTCTTTCTCCACACACACTCTCTCTCTCTCTCTCCAAAAATAATATACTATATTATTAGGCATGAACCTGGCAGGCACTTTATGAATCCCCCGAAACAAAACAACTTCATCATCCTTATGCAACGTAAACAGAATCTAGGTGAACTGCTGCACTGTGGAGGACTTTACACAAACTGGGAGTAAGCGTCGTGAATGTGTAAACCACTAGTACATAAACGTTAGCACTGGCACCCACTTTTTAGAATGAGAATCTGTCAGGGTACACCAGAAGTGATGTCATGACCAGAAGTATCATCATCAAGCAAGAACATTTTTAACAATCCTCAGCTGCAATCCTACGCACAGTTACCCCAGAGTAAGCCCCAGTGACTATCATTGTTAAAAGCATATACATAGTAGCCTGATAAAAATACAGATGTGTCACATTTCTCCAAATGCAGTCACATACCATGGTAGCATCAAGTCTGATATATTCAAATACTGAAATGGATGGGGACCCACCTGAAACTGGCTCACGGCCCACCTAGTGGGCCTGACCCACAGTTTGAGAGACACTGGCCTAAACCTTTCCCCAGAGTTATGAGAGGCGCCTTCCTCCCTGCTGAAGAGCAGAGCCCCTTTCCACCCCCAGTTCAGTGAGGGACTTCCAGCGACCCCTCTCCAGACAGCCCGGCGTTGGGAGCCTGTCCCTTCTCCAGAGGCGGCCGGCCACCGCTACAGTCCAAGCCCCCCTTCACACGCCCTGCAGAACGGGGCGACCCCGGCGCCTCTCAGCCGCACTGAGGCCCCTTCCCAGCCAGCCCCAACTCTTCCCTCCTCACACAAGCCAAGCGAGCAGAGCCTCCTCCTCACCCGAGCGACCCGCAGCGAAGCCATGGCGCTCCTCGCTTCCGCGCCTCACCCCCCACCTACTGGGAACAAGCCCAGCCCTGCCTCCCTCGAGCAGGGATTGGATCGAGCTGGGGCTGGGCTTATTCATTCCATGTTATGGTTCACACAGCGCTTGGGTCTGACCAGTGCCCCGGGCGCCCCTGCCGGCCATCAGCCGCAATGGCAGGGCACATCTTGCCCAGGGTCAGTGTTTCCCGGACACCAGAGGTAAGGGTAGCACCAGTGGTACTGAGGCAGTGTCTGGTGGTAGACCCCTGGACACCTGGCATCATCACCAGTGGCGCTTGACTTGGTGTCTAGTGGTACCCTCAGGACACCTGCCAGCTCAATCCTATCCACACTTTCCTGGGAGTAAGCCCCATAAACTCTAATGGGACTTACTTCTGAGGAGATGTGCATAGGATTGGGTTGTGAGCTGGCGGCAAGACCAGGAATGGCACACAATAAACAGCAGTAGGCAGCTCAGCTCAGCTCGGCGGGCAGAGCTCCAAAGCAGGCTTTTCCACACTTGAAAAGCCCTTCCGTCCACCCTGAGCTTCTTACTGGTGTTTGTCACGTCACATCTGGCCTCCCTGCCCAGAAGGAACTGGCAGTGATATCATCACCAGTTGCTTCCGGTGGTACTTCAAATGGGTGGGCCACGGGAAGTGGTACGGCAGAGGACAAACATTGTGAAACACTACTCTAGGTCGGTTTTTTCTCAACCAGTGGTACAGGTATATAGGTCACTGTTTGACAAGCAGTTGTATAGGTATGTAGGTCAGTGTTTCTCAACCAGTGGTACGCGTACCACTAGTGGTACTTGAGGCAGTGTCTGGTAGTACTCCTAGACCCCTGGACACCTGCCACCTGGCAGTGAGACCAGGAATGTGACACAACAAACAGTGTTAGGAGGCTCCGAAGCATGCTTTTCCACACTCAAAAAAGTCCTCTCGTCCACCCTGAGCCTCTTACTGGTATTTGCCGCATATTTGGTCTCGAAGGCTAGAAGCAACTAGCAATGACATCATCACCAGTAACTTCCTGTGGTACTTCAAATGGGTGGGCCATGTGAAGTGGTATGGCAGAGGACAAACATTGTGAAACACTACTCTAGGTCAGCTTTTCTCAACCAGTGGTACAGGTACATAGGTCAGTGTTTCTCAACCAGTGATATGGATACTACCGGTGGTACTTGAGGCAGTGTCTGATGGTACTCGTTGGACCCCTGGACGTCTGCCACCCTGCAGTGAGATCAGGAACGCAACACAAACAAACAATACTAGGAGGCTCCAAAGCATGCTTTTCCATACTCAAAAAACCCCTTCTGACAGTTTGACCAGATGTCATAACTGCAAAAGAGGACAAGGCACCCCCAAATGTAGGACATCAAAGAAAAATGTAGGACATGACAAAATAAAAGTTAAAAACATGTTGATTTCATGTGGTTAATTCAAACACTAGATTACTTATTATTAAATTTAAAACTATATTACATATAATTTATTAATTACAAGAAGGCTATGTGCTGCCTGCAGGAGCCCGCTCACAGGGAAAAGAAGGACATTTAAGGGCCCAATCCTATCCAACTTTGCAGCACCGGTGCAACTTCAATGCAGCCCCGAGGTAAGAGAGCAAATGTTCCCATACCTTGAGAAGGCCTCTGTGACTGTCCCTCCACCACAGGATGCAGTGCATACCCCACTGGCACGGCTGCGCCAGCACTAGAAAATTGGATAGGATTGGGCCCTAAGCCATTTCTGCCCAATGTTGCATATATGCAACAGGGACCAAATGTGTACACCAAATGTGTACACTTCTGAGCTGGGCAAAAATGTGTTGAGTTCTTTTCCAGGACATGAGGCTAAAAAAAAGGACATGTCCTGGAAAAAGAGGACATCTGATCACCTTGCCGCCTGTCTACCCTAAGCCTCTTACTGTTGTTTGTCACATTCCATCTGGCCTCCCAACCCAGAAGTAACTGGCAATGATGTCATCACCAATTACTTCTGATGGTACTTCAAATAGGTGAACCATGTGAAGTGGTATGACAGAGGACAAACTTTGAGAAAAACTGCTATGGATAAAGTATTCTGGCACTAAGAAATGATAGAGTCCTGAGGCGACAGTGAATGATACAGTCCACACTATACCACTTAAGACTGCAGATGAGGGGATTACAGTTTCGATTGCTCCCATATGTGTATATATGTGTACACATTCACAATTTCCCTGCAAGTAGAAAGCCAGCAGGTAGTGTGTGGGTTGAGCCAGAATTGTTCTCCTGATTCTATTGTGGGGGGGGGGGGTTATTTTTATTTCACTTCGAAAGAATTGTTTGTGTGGGATTGTTCAAAAATGACATCCCCCTCTTGTAGTCTGAAGTGGCACATACTGCAATCCTATCCACACTTACCTGGGAGTAAGTCCCATTGACTATAATGAGATTTAACTCTGAGTAGACATGTATAGGATTGGGCTCACAGTCCATTCATTTTCTGTGTAGGGGGCACTGTAGGCCTAGTCTATAAACCCAGTGCAACAAGATCATAGAGTTGTGAGGAGGTAATGGAGTGTTCCAGTTCAGACTGCTGTGAAAGATCACATTTTTTTAAAGGCTCTCCTGTGTAAACAAAAAACCTCATTGCAAGTAGTAGACAATCAGCACACAAAGAACAAGCTAGAGCCACTCTTCTTGATGTATTATGTGCTGTTGATTTTTTGCTTACTGGAAACCTATTATGTGGGAGGACATTAAAAATTGAATAATTCACCTACACACTGAGCGATACTGTATATTCTCCTGTATATGTACACCAGACCTCAGGCTTGTAGAGTGAGACTAGGACAACAATTGCCTTAGAGACGTGTGGTTGGATGGGAGGATTTTGCTTGAGGATTAGGGATGTCATGATTTGGGTTCAGTTTCAGTTTCCCAATTACAACCAAGCTCCCTAGGTGTGAGGTGTGTTTTAGTTGTAACATTTGATGGAATGAAGGCCTGACATTTGTGGGAGATGGAGAAACCCTAACAGCCCAATCCTAGCCTTTTCCCTGCCATAGCAAGCAGCTACACCAAAACAGTTGGCTGATCAGGAGGCTTGGGAGACTTAATAAAAGTATTTTACCCCTCCCTAACACCGCATTTTCCAATGGGTCTTCTCAAACTTGCGCTAGCTCTTTAGCTGGCACAAGTCCAAGGAAGCAAAGGGGTGTAACTGGGCAAGAGACAGTTTATTAAGTGGTGATCTTATATTTAGCAGGGGGGGAGTAACTGTCCCTCTTTACCCCAGCACAGTGTCCTTTCTAGTGACTGCTAAAATCTTTTTAAATTGTGAGCCCTTTTGGAACAGGGAGCCATTTAATTTGACTTTGTAAACCACTTTGTGAACTTTTTGTTGAAAAGTGATATATAAATACTGATGATGATGATGGAGGGGATAGCATCCAGCTCATGTCACATGTCAGGATATACATCCTCCTGCCTCTGGCACACCCCCATCCCTCACTGTTCCGCCCATCCTCCCAACTTACCCTGGCCATGGTGCCAGCGGATTGGAGGATAGCAAATGTCACACCAATCTTTAAAAAAGGAAGGAGAGAGGACCTGTGAAACTATAGGCTGGTCAGCCTAACATCTGTTCCAGGTAAGATGGTGGAATGTCTTATCAACGATAAAATTTCAAAATACATAGATGCACAAGTCTTGCTGAGGGAGAACCAGCATGGCTTCTGTAAGGGTAAATCGTGGCTCATGAATCTTTTAGAATTCTTTGAAAAGATCAACAGGCATGTGGATACGGAGAAACCTGTGAATATTATATATCTGGATTTTCAGAAGGCATCTGACACGGTTCCTCACCAAAGGCTGCTGAGAAAACTCCACAGTCAGGGAATAAGCGGGTAAGCTGTCTCCTGTATTAGTAACTGGTTGAGGATCAGCAAACAAAGAGTGGGTGTCATTGGGCAGTTTTCACAGTGGAGAGATGTGAAAAGCAGTGTACCTCAAGGATCTGTCCTGGGACCGTTGCTTTTCAACCTGCTCATAAATAAGCTGGAGACAGTGAGAGTTAAGCAGCAAGGTGGCCAAGTTTGTGGATCACACTAAACTTTTCCAAATGGCAAAGACCAGAAGGAATTGTGAAGATTTCCAAAAGCACCTTTCCAAACTGGGAGAATGGGCAGCAAAATAGCAGATGCATTTCAATGAAAGTAATGGACACTGAAGCAAAAAAACAAAACTTCATATATAGGCTAATGGGTTCTGAGTTGACTGTGACAGATTAGGAGAGAGATCTTGGGGTGGTGGTGGTGGACAGCTCGATGAAAGTGTCAACTCAATGTGTGGTGGCAGTGAAGAAGGCCAATTCTATGCTTGGGATCATTAGAAAAGGTATTGAGAACAAAACAGATAATATTATAATGCCATTGTACAAATCAATGGTAAGGCCACACCTGGAGTATTGCGTCCAGTTCTGGCTGCCACATCTCAAAAAGGACATAGTGGAAATGGAAAAGGTGCAAAAGAGAGCAACTAAGGGCACAATCCTAACCCCTTATGTCAGTGCTTTCCAGCACTGGCATAGCGGTGCCAATGGGACATGTGCTGCATTCTGCAGTTGGGTGTCACTCACGGAGGCCTCCTCAAAGTAAGGGAATGTTTGTTCCTTTACCTCGGAGCTGTATTGTCCTTATGTCAGTGCTGGAAAGCACTGACATAAGGGGTTAGGATTGCACCCTAAGATGATTACTGGGCTGGGGCACCTTCCTTAGGAGGGAAGGCTGCAGCATTTGGGCCACTTCAGTCTAGAAAAGAAGCGCCTGAGGGGGGACATGATTGAGACATACAAAATCATGCAGGGGATGTACAGAGTGGATAGAGAGATGCGCTTTACAATCTCACACAACACCAGAACCAGGGGACATCCACTAAAATTGAGTGTTGGGAGAGTTAGGACAGACAGAAGAAAATATTTCT
Source organism: Tiliqua scincoides (assembly GCF_035046505.1). NCBI lineage: Eukaryota > Metazoa > Chordata > Lepidosauria > Squamata > Scincidae > Tiliqua > Tiliqua scincoides. Next base: position 144,914,085 of record NC_089824.1, read on the forward strand.
TTACCCAGCATATAATTTGTCTGTGGAACTCCTTGCCACAGGATGTGGTGATGGCACCTGGCCTGGGTGCCTTTAAGGGGGGATTGGACAAATTTCTGGAGGAAAAGTCCATTACAGTTTACAAGCTGTGATGCATATGTGCAACTTCCTGAATTTAGAAGTGGGCTACCTCAGAATGCCAAATCAAAGGAGGGCACCAGGGTACAGGTCTTTTGTTGTCTTGTTTGCTCCCTGAGGCGTCTGGTGGGCCACTGTGAGATACAGGAAGTTGGACTAGACAGACCTTTGGCCTGATCCAGCAGGGCTCATCTTACATTCTTATGTTCTGATGGTACTGATATCAGTAGGCTTCTCTTTGCTGCCACCGTCCATGGGGTGCTCCTTGACTCCTGCAGCAGTGGTCTGGAAGCATCTGGCCATGCACACTTCCAGACCAGCGTTTGTAATGCCGTAATATGTGCTCTGCTCCAGAATACTAGTTCCAGTGGCAGAGCCCAAGTGTAAGATTGGGCCATAACAAATGTTAGAGAGAAGAGCATTGAAAATCATGACACTTCACAAGGACTTTGAATATTGTTGGAACTTATTCAAGAAACTTTGTGCTTTGTAGCAGTAGCTTGGAAATGGCCGCCATAAAACACTCTGTCCTGCTGGCATTAGATAGCCCATAGGACTGGGCTGTTAGTTTCCAAAAAGTTTCTGCACACTTCCGAAAAGCACTTTACAACAGCGGGAGTCTATCTCACCAGCACTGGGTAGTCCATAGGATTGGGCTGTTAGTAAGTGATTTTTGTGTTGTTTTGTGTTTCTTATGTATAAAGCAAAGTTGGAATTGGAACATATTCTTATTATTCAATTGTACTTCAGATATTTTAACTATATTCATTTCGTTCAGAACTATTTCTCCATTCAGAACTATCAGTTCAGAACTATTGTACTGGCCTCTATTTGAGTAAAATGGGCTTCAATACTTTTATTTTTTTCCATTTTTCTACCAGAGGAACGAGTTTCATTCACACAGCCTAAAGGAAATTATGCTACAGCACTTTTTAACAAGGTTGTATTACATGGGATTAGTCCTTGGTGTAAAATAGAGCAGAATCAAAATAATATTCCCAGACCTTGCTCTGGATTACAAACCCATAGAATTAAGACTCTCTGAGCAAAGACTGCAGTTGAGCAATGTAAGAGCAATAAAATATCCTTTAATAAAATACTGTTGTCTGTATTTTACATTAATATTGAAGAAAAGAAGGAAAAGGGTACTCCTAATTTCAATTATTGCTGGCATCTTGGCAATGGATGCACAGTCATTTCTCCCTGTCTTCTGACTCAGGACTGGCTATTTCACTGGTAAGAATGCAGAACCTTTTCTTTATAATTGGGCTTATGAGGCTTTTTCTTCCTGCAGTGTGGAATATATACTACTTAGATGGTTTCATTAATATAACAGAAACTCCTTTTTCATTCTAATGAATGGTAAAGACTTGTTGGTTATTACTAGCTTTTATAAATTAGCAAGTAAACACTGTAAAATATGGATAATTAAGTACACAAAAACTGTTCTTTATTTATGTGGAAACTTGCAGTAGAGTTTTCATAATTCCTCTTAATATTTTGTGTACTATCTTAGTGCTAAATATTTATTGCACTTAATACTATTACTTTTTTGTATTATAGTTTTAATTAATTAAGGATGCAGTCCCATACACACTTCCCTGGGAGCAAGTTCTGTTGAACTCAATGGGGCTTGATTCTGAATATACATGCATAGGATTATGCTGTAAGTCTTGGGACAATGAAAAGCTACTCAAGTACTTAACTCCCTGCTAACTGGACCAGAAGGAACTTTTTCAAGTGGTATTCCTCTTATATTTAACAGGGGGAAAGTAACTGGTTCTTTCACCCCACATAAGGTCTTTTCTAGTGGCTGTTCATTTGTGTTCTTCGGCATCTTTTTAGATTGTGAGCCCTTTTGGGACAGAGAGCCATTTAGGGCCCAATCCTATTCAACTTTACAGTGCTGGTGCAGCTGTGACAGTGGGGCATGCACTGCATCCTACCCTTGAGGGACAATCATGGAGGCCTCTTCAAGGTAAGGGAACATTAGTTCCCTTACCTCGGGGCTGCGTTATGGCTGCATCAGCACTGGAAAGTTGGATAGGATTGGGCTGTTAGTTATTTGATTTTGCCTGTAAACTGTGTTTGTGAACTTTTGTTGTTGTTGTTGAAAAGCAATATATAAATATGGTTAATACATGCTACAAAACAGTTGCAGTTAGATAGAAATCTGTCAGGTTTTCCCGTTTGGGCTAGAATACTTCTTTTGAAGAATTACAAAAGTTTCTGAAGTTAAAGACTTGTAGTCCAATCCTACTGGGCTTTAATGATGGTGGAACAAGAGTTCTGCCAGTGGCAACTGCTTTATGGCAGTCACAATGAGTCACTCTGACAGCATGTGGAGACACACACTGTTGGAGCACCAGCAGAAAGGCTGCAGCCATACCACATGTAGCAGCAGCTCTGTCTGGACCCACCAAAAACGATAAGTTTGCAAGGGAGGGTGGAATGGGGAGGAGGGAGGGCAGAACAGGGCAGCAATAGAGGTAGGGAAAGGAAGAACGGGATGAAGACGAGGACAGGAGGGAGGATAGGGTTGGCAGCAGTGGTGGCCACCAAATCCTAGCCCCCTTCTTAGGCCTGATCCCATGGCCCAGATCCACATGGACTTGTGCCAGCGATTTTGCTAGTACAGGTCTGAGTAGGCCCTCCTGCACTGTTCAGGTTTAACCCCAGGTAAGAGAACAAATGTCCCCTTACCTCCAGCAACCAAAATTCCCCTGCAGGATGCAGTGGAGCTGATGCCAGTGCTGCTGTAATGCCACACAGGAATTTAGTCAGAATTGAACTTGTCGAAGGCAAATTCTTATGTAATGAAACTGCTTTTTGTCATGCAATAAGGTTCTCCAGGGCAGGGATCCCCAGGGCAGGGATCTGTTGTTTTCACTTAAGTCTGTAAAATACAATTTATATTTACTATGTTATATAAATAATATGTTTTCCTTAATTATTATTTATATAACATAATAAATGAATGATATTGATTTACATGAAAAATGACAGATCCCTGCCCTGGGTAGCTTACAGTGTAAAAATGCTCAAGGGGGAGAAAGGGTAGGGCGAGAGGATGGGAAGGACAAGGATAACAAAAATAGGCGTGAGATAATTATCCCAATCCTCCTGCTCTCAAGAGCCAACCCTCTTTCATATTGCCAGTACACACTGGCACCAGAGCAGTGAAAAACTGAAAAAGCTTTGAAAAACCAATCAGGTTCTAAAATTTGAAATGTTGCAAACTTACATATCTACACTGTGCCATCTTTCTTCTTCCCTGCACCCATCTATTATTCCTTTGCAAAAGGGTATATAATGTATTTCTCTTGCTTATAATCTAGAACTTGTTTAATTTATTGGAAAGATGTTAAAAACACAAACATGCTTGTCATAAGAACATAAGAACATAAGAACAGCCCCACTGGATCAGGCCATAGGCCCATCTAGTCCAGCTTCCTGTATCTCACAGCGGCCCACCAAATGCCCCAGGGAGCACACCAGATAAGGTGTGATTGAAATTTGTCTTTGATTGAAATTTGAAAGTAATTCACTACCTGGCTTAAAACTATTTTTGAGGTTATTCTTTCTTTTGTGCTTAGATGATTCAAACATTGCTGCGTGTTTGTACTCCAGTAAGAAATGGCACATGTATCTGATTTGTTATGATAAAACAACATTTGTTCAAAGCTATTGGCAATGAAAAACAAACAACACTGAGTGCAGAGAATGTTGATCTCCTTATCTTAAAAGAAGAACCAACAAACATGTGTTTGAAGGGGAAACCTTCGCATGCTTTGAAGAACGGGAAGAAAGAGGATGAGAAACAGACCTACTAAGACAATTAGAAAACATTTTTGTAACAACATAGCAATATCACAAAATTTACTAAATTATCGCATACATTCTTAGGAAAGGGTGCACCACGTTTTTACACAGTGGCGTAGCTGAGGCAGGGCTGGGGAGGTAAGGGCCCTGGGTAACACTCCTGAGGGGGTGTGAAGCCCCCCCCTTGCGAGCACTCGGAGCAGTCGCATGCCGCTCTGAGTGGCCAACTACCTTTTCACTTTTTTTTCTCCTTTTCAAGAAAGAAAAAAAGATGAAAATGTGGCTGGCAGCTGAGAGTGACTTGCAATTGCTCCAGGTGTCCACAAATGAGGGGGAGTGCAGGAGAAGGTATTGCAACAGTGAAGGCCTCAAAGTCACTGTTACTTCTGGCACTGTTACTTCTGTTACTTCAAAGCCAGTTACTTCTGGCTCAGGCACTTCAGGGGTGACGTCAGGAGTCACAACCCCCAGGTGCTAGAGGGGCCAGCTACTCCACTGACTATACGTGGCATAAGAAGATACTCTTGTATAAATGTTTTAGGGCAAGAATAAAACAGGTGTTTGTTGTCTCTGTGCAGTAGTGAAGTTCTGAACATGCACAGAGCCAACCTTGGAAGCTTCTACAGCTCTGTAAAGTGTTCTATCCTGCTCTGGGGTAGGGAAACTCCATGTAGAGCTGTGTGTCTCAAGTGCAGGCAGAGCAACCAATCCTTTAGTTCTTTTTTTATTTCTGCTGAAGCAAGATCTTGAGGAATGCATCTATTTCCCCCTTCATCTTTCAGAGAGAATTCAACAGCTTTATCTCAGCTGTCACCATTATTCTATACCTCATTGTTAGTTTATATAAGTGTGTGTGTGTGACAGCTTGTGTGTGTGTATCTGTAAAGTTTTAGTGGTTAGACAATTAGTTAACCCTGCCTTGCCTATGATGAATGGGGTCATATTTAAAAAAAATGTTGCCACTGTGGGGTAAAACCTAACTCCACTGACATGACACTTGTTTCCTTGGCTTGGGAGGAAGTCATATTATGGACATCTGTATCCACTGTAAAAGGTTTTTTAGGCAAACATGGAAGAAAAGGAAGCTTCAACTCAAGTACATGCTCTAGGAGACAGCCCTCACTATCAGTGCCTCTTATGATCGAGTCTCCTTCTCAGCAGTTTCCTCAGAGCAGGTGGTCAGACAGCATGCAGAATGGACTGTAGAAAGCTATGGGACCAAGGTGATACCTGCAAGGGACATGGTAAAGTCCCAATCTGGGCAGGACAGGCAATATTGGGAATCCTCCTAAAAAGAAGGCAAAACAGCAGTAGAAGCCAAGTCTACAAGGAATCCTTCTGGGCCCCTAGCATTGATGTATTCCACTTTGGTGGTTCAGGACACTGATAAAGGCTTCAGCTCAGAGAGCACACATGTCAGAGACCAAGTCATGAAATGATCTCATTCACCACTAAGACCTTCTTTCCCCTAATAGTGCAGTGCAAGACACTCTTGCCTGCCCTATGTGTATGAATACTGTTTCAGTCAGTGGAGTGGTGGGATGATTATTCTGTAAATTGTTTCAGAATATAATCAGACATGCTCATGTGCTTTCTCAGAAAGTTAGGAATACTGTACAACATTTTCAGTTTAAAAAAATACATATCTTTTATCCTGGTCTTCCTCCAAGAAATTCAAAGTGATGAAGACGACTCTTTCCTATTGCTCCTCATTTTGTTCTCACAACAACTCTGTGAGCTAGGTGAGTCTGAGAACAATCAGTTCAAGGTCACCCTGTGAGCTTCATGGCATCTTTAGTCCTAGTCTGATGCCCTAATCACTGCACTGCTCTTTATGTTTCAGACTGGAACAAAATATGCATATAATTAAAGTATTTAGACCTCAGGGCAATCAGAACAGTTTGGAAAAACAAGCTAGTTATTTTCAAAGTCATAAAGGCCAATGTCAGGGTTTCATCACAAGCTGTCACATCTTTTAGAGTGATAAAACACTGGGTTTTATTCTAAGGTTTCCTTTCTCTGGAGAAAAATCTTTGCTCTGGTGGAAGATTCTTCCTCTAGAGCAGTGATTTTCAACCTTTTTCATCTCACTATACACTGACAAGGTACTAAAATTGTCAGGGTGCACCATCCGTTTTTTAACAATTGACAAGGCACACCATGCTGTTGGTGGGAGGCTCACATCCTCCAATGACCCTACTAATAAATGACCTTCCCCCAAACTCCCGCAGCACACCTGCAGACCATTCATGGCACACCAGTGTGCCATGGCACACTGGTTGAAAATGGCTGTTCTAGAGAAAGGATGCCATTAGATAGAGCACTCCACTGTGATCCATGAAGCTTACTCCCTAGTAAGTTTGTTTAGGAATGCAGCCTTAAAAATTGTTCAGCAATACTATACCTTCACTTTTCATCCCACTTGTAAAGTAACAGTAAAGTAACAGTAGAGGGCACTGTGGCAGAAATTTGTTCTCATTTCAAACAAGTATAGTACAGTATTCCTGTAATTTAAAAAATATATCTGAAGACCATGTTCTCATTTGTCATGTGCAAAATCTTAGATTCAAAATATAAAGTATTATTTGAAAATGGAGGAAATATCCATACTGTACCACATCGAAACATGCCACTTATCTCCAAGGTTGTTGTATACAACTGAGCCTTTTCTTTTAACTTGGAAGAAACTGAGCCTTTTCTTCATTTAACTTGGAAGAAATTCAGCTCTTCCATAAGAATAAAGGATATCAGGAAAATAAAGAAAAAGAGCAAGTAGTTAAAGATTTATGTAGTACCTTCAAAATAGTCTTTCCTATAATTGCCCAAATTGCCAGGATGTTTTGAGATTAATGGCCCAGTTCTAATCACCAGTGTAGGGTGTCACAAACATGTCATAAAGCACATTTGTGGCACCCTGCAAGTAAGGAAGGCCTGTACTATCCTGCTAGCATTGAATCCTAGAGCATCCTAAAGAAGGTAAGCTCCTGTTGAGTGGCACAGGGATGGGGAGAGGGTGGAATAGGGACAGGAAGGAGGTGTAATGGGGGAGGGTGCAGAGGGGGTGATTCAGACCCAGGAGGGTGGCAGGATAGGTGGTGCTGGCATACACCTCATCCTAATCCCTTGTGTTATAGTTTTGGATGTCTGGAAACATTCTTTCTCTCTTTCTCTCTCTCTCACATGCGTGTGCACACGTGCATGTTTGTGTGTGTGTGTGTGTGTGTGTGAGAGAGAGAGAGAGAGAGAGAATAATGTACATAAACAAGAGTTCAGAATGTATATTTGTATGCAGGGCCCATGAGATGGGGTTAAAGGGGATAATTTGTACCCAGGTCCTTGGTCAAAAAGGGGTCATAGGAGCCAAAGAAGGGGGCCCAGAAATTCTCTGGGATCCTTTATTTTCCTGTCTCATCGAGACTCACTGTCCATGCAGGATGCTGGAGGTGCTACCATGGGCATGTGGCAGCAGCAGCTGCTGTCATAAGCTATATATGCCCGGCTAAGGAATGCATACATGACACTCCTTCACACAGAGTCAAATCTGGGAGGCAATTGGCCTGCTACAGTAGCTCTTTGACATGAGAATCTGCTTACTGTAAAGGAGCGTATAGGAGCTCAGGGACACAGCTTGGGACGACAGCTGCTGCAGAAGTTTTGGTACACACAGGACTCTTCCCATTCTAGTGTGAGTCTAAATAGGATGATGCAAATTTTCTGCAATGATTTATTTAAGGGGTTTTAGATATTTAGGAGTGCGTTTGGTTTTCCATATTACTGTATATAGTTGCTGATACTGTACCGGGCGGGTAGACCTGGGTTCAATGATAGTCTAGCTGCCACCCCTTCCCTGCCCTATTCAGCCCCATTCTGCCTGCCCCATTGCCACCCCCACTCTGTTTTGCCCCCTCCCCATTTGGGAAGAGGCCCAAAGGAAACTTTGCACCCCCTGATAAAATTTTTTCCCGAGATCCTGTTTTTATGCACCAGCACATTCTTCTATATGAGCGCAGGAGACACAATGCATGGGCTAATTTATTTATTTATACAGTGTGAATGCTTCTTTACAAAAAGTGAGGGGCAAGCGAGGGTCTTAGGGCCCAATCCTATCCAATTTAACAACACTGATGCAGCTTGCCAATGGGGTGTGCACAATGGCAGACCTGCCATTAAACCAAAGGGGCAAATGCCCCAGGCACGGAGCCACGTGTGCCTCTGGGACTGTGCAGAAGCCTCTCCAAAGCTCTCCAGGAGTTTTTCCTCATGTGTTCTGGAGTTGTGTGATCTCTGTGCGCTCCAGGTAAGTGGGGGGAGGGATTTGTGTGCGGGGGGGCAGTGGCATCCCGCAGGGGTGCCATCACGGACCTTTGCCCTGGGGCAGGGGAGGTCCGCCACTGGGTGTGCACAGCATCCTGAGGTGAGGGGGAGTCATGGAGGCCTCCTCAAGGCAAGGGAATGTTTGCTTGCTTACTGCAGGGCTGCCTTGCGGCTGCATCAGCACTGGAAAGTTGGATAGGATTGGGCCCTAAGACAGCAACAAGGGAAATGGGAAGGGAGAAACAGCAGATCGTTTCTGTTGTATGTACTATAGCTTATAGCTTAAGTTACATTAGGGAAAGAGGCTCGACCATGCAACCTGCATGGTTTTCCTTTTGTGATGATGATGCTGATGGCAAATACTATTTTTAAATGTGTCAAATTAATCTTTCAAATCTGGCAGCTGAACCTTCACGAATAAAAACCCACCCAAAGCACTCTGGCTGGGCACCAAGGCGCCAGTCTCACGGAGAGCAGGTAGGCAGGCAGGAGGCCCGTGCGATCCCTTCAGTGGCGCAGGGAGCGCTCATCAGCACGGGAGGAAAGGACAGCTCCAGGATGGGCTCCAGGAAGCCGCACGCAAACTTTCCAAGGGCAACTTTCCTGGCGACGGTGGAGCCTCGATCACCCTTCAGTGGAGACCGAGACTCCCTCGCTCCTTTTCCCAGGAGCCGGTGCACAGAGCTGGGATGGCTGCAGAGCTTCCCCCCCCCCCCTTTCCATCTCCCGCTGCGCCTGGGAAAGTGGAAAGTGCCACGCTCCTCCCCATTCCGGGCAACCGGGGAATCGATGGGATCGGGGGGCGGAGGACGGCCCGGGCAAGCAGCCCGCAGCCACTGCGCGGTGACCCAAGTCGGGTCCCCAGAAGAGCTCGCCTGCCTGAACTTGGCGAGAGTCTCTTGCCGGGGGAGGGAGGAGGAGCTGGCGGCTCCCTCGGGGGCTCGTCGCTGCGCTGTGGCTCGCCGCATATGGATGGAGGGCGGGCTGAGGCGCGCGGGGGGCAGTCCCACGTGCCCCCTCCCTCCCTTGCATGCATGCATGGCAAGGCCGGCTCGGCTTTCAGCAACAGAGCTGCTGCTGTAGCCGCCTCTTGGCTGGCTGGCTTCAGTGTTTACCTGCTGCTGCTGCAGCCGCCTTCGCAGCGCCGCTGGGAGCGCAGGAGGGCCAAGCGGGGGTCACTCCTGGGCGCAGCTGAGGCTGGAGAGAGGAGCGAGGGCGAGAAGAGGGGAGCCGCCAGCCCGCGCTTGGAGGCTGCTCCTGGTGCCGCCGCTGCGGCTTCCTCCCAGCCTGCCTGCCTCACATGCCATCGCAGCAACAAAGAGCACGCTGAGCAGCGGGCGGAGCGTTGCCCGGGCTCCAAGCTCTGCAAGCCCGGGAAGCACCATGGCCAGGAAGGGGGACTTCACCGCCTCTCCTTACGGTAAGCGAGAGTGGGGGGCGAAGGAGCGCCGCGGCTGCAGCCCAGGCACTGCTGCCTCGGAGCACAAGCCTAGGTGCGTCTACTCAGAAGTAAGTCCCATTAGAGCCAACGGGGCTTACTCCCAGCAAAAGTGTGGAGAGGGTGGTCGCCTGAGAGCCCAATCCCAGGCGTGCCCCCTCAGAAGCAAGTCCCTTTCGAGTCCATGGGGCTTCCTCCCAGGAAAGCGTGCAGCCTCCCGGCCCAATCCTCGGCCTGTCTACTCAGAAGTAAGTCCCATTCGCGTCAATGGGGCTTCCTCCGGGGGAAGTGTGCAGCCTCAGTCCCGGGCTTGGCCTGTTGGAGCGCGCGCATCCAGCGGCCGGAGTTTGTTGCCTCTCGGAAGGGAAGGCGAGCGGAGAGGGGACCCTCTCGCTGCTGCCGGGTACGGCTGGCTGGCTGGCTGGCTGCTGCGGAGCGCGATCTCTCCTGCCTCCTGCTCAGCCCAGCGCGGCTTGTTGCTCGCTGCGTCCTTGAGGAGGTCGGAAAGTTGGGGCTGAGGCTCGGGGCGCGGGAGGCAGAGGCGGGAAGAACTCCCGGCGGGAGCCGCAGCCTCCCTTGGCCCCCAGTGGCTCTGCCTGGAGGGAGAGTATCGCCTACGTGCAGGTGCATCGCCGCCGCCGCTTTGTCTGCCTCCCGGGGGAGGGGAGGTCTGGGAATAGTCGCCTCGTTCTGGCCACGAGATGGGGAGAGGCAGGTGCTGCTGGAGGGGATGAGACTGGGGGTTGGGACTTTGGGGTGGAAAGGGGGGGAGGGGGGGAGGGAGGCTGCGAGGGCACATTTTGGGTGGCCATCAGTGGCTGGAAAGGCAGGCAGCCCTCCCCCTCCCGGAGGAATGTTACATGAACGTCTTGGCAACGTTCTAGCATCAGAAGAAAGTAACAAATAGTGCTGGGGATGCATCCTGGATTCTTTGGCTTCCCACTGGAGCGAGGCTGGCCTGGATTGGGCCTCTCCTGTTGAGTCTGGAGTTCAGGACCAGAAGTCTGGCAAACATTGCCTGGGCCTGAGGGTCATGCCAAGGTTTGCCCAGGCAGATGGGATTATTTGGTGGCTTTGGGAGTGGTACAGGCAGAGCAACAGGGTCAGGAATTGAGGGCGGTGGGTCGGGAGGCCAGTATGATTAGGAACACTGTGGATTTGGGTTGCTGTAAAGAGAAGATTGGGGTGAAAAAGATTTGGTGCTGAAGGGGTTCAGGAGTTGATGTGCTGTCTGAAATGTGCTACAAGATTAACCTCAAAGTTCCAATGTGGGGTTTCCTTGGAAAAATCTGATGGTACATAAATGAGGCCCAGTGAATCAGGGATGGATACTTCTTGTTGGGTTGGCGAGTATTTCAGGGATGGTGTGTTTTGTGGACAGAAGATCTAGAACCAGAGAGTATGGGCTAATGTAGAGATGGTAGTCTAACAACCTCTATGGCTTTTGTGGGGGGGGGGGGGAGAGAGCCCGCTGGATGTAGGTGCTGCTAGTTTGGTGTGTGGAGGGCAGCAGGGAAGGTAAAGCTGTGAAGAAATGTAATTTCAATATACTGGTCTGGACTGGAGTACTAGGGTTTGTGTGTGCATCCTTATACAGTTTGGAGCATAGAGCCAAGGTACTGATGAACATCCTGTTGTTTGCGGTGCACCAAGTTGTATGTGTCTTTAATTAGTAGGTGTATATAAAATCCCATTTTAAATTTTAATAGATAGAATGTATTCAAACCTTTTTTCCCTCTACTCTTTTTCTAACCCACCAGCTCTTCCCCAAATATCATTTATTACAATGCTTCTGGAAGGTGATCAACCTTTGGTCTTTGCATATTTCATTTGTTACAAAATCAGAATACATCCTGGTATCTGGCAGTGGGAAATATGTGTGTGTGCTGTACAGTTTATGAAATTATTAAAATATGCTAGGGGACTGCTGATCTCCAAGTTAATAAATGAAATGAAAAATATTGCATGACAAAACAATTTTAGACATGAAAAGTAAGAATTAAGTCACAAGAAAGTTATTTTCTGTAACAAAAAAGAAATAATTATGAATTATAATTTTTATTATTATATTATTGTTCTGTAATAATATTTCCTTATGCAATAGCCACACGGACATATCACATTTTGTCTATCTCTTGACATGGTACAGAACATATATGCTAAACATGTACACTTTGATGTACAGTCTTCTTTTGGGCAGCAGAAGTCTTAGGTTCTTCTCATTATGAACACTAATTTAAATTTTTGCTATTTTAAAAATAGCATATCCATCAGAATTTTTCTTAGGTACTATTTTGCAGACCTGAATTTTTTTTTGAAGTACTGTGGGATGTAGATCATGTTCTATCTATGGTATCTGAAAGTTTGTAATTCAGCTTTTAGTGCAATAGGATTGTTAATATTGAATTGAATTCAAATAAGAACAGTGCCTTCCAAATTCAGGCTCTTCAGTACTACCTGTTATTTGAATGGAAGTTATAGCTAGGCACAGATTTGCTGGATGAAATTTTGTAACAATGAGGGTTGAATCACACATAATGTTTTCTGTATTTGAAATTACACCTGTGAATGATGATTCCTTTGCATGGAAACTGCATTTGCAATTGTGATCTGGGAGCATATTCTTTACTTCTTATTCAACTTTTCAGTTTCCACCCAGCTGCAATTCAGCTCCAAGATAAGGGAACAAACATTCCCATTCCTTCAGGAGGCCTCTGTGACTGCCCCCCACCACTTAAGGATGCAACGCCTGCTCTGTTGGCATGGCTGCATTGGTGCTGGAAAGTTGGATAGGACTAGACCAGGGGTCGGCAACCTTAAACACTCAAAGAGCCATTTGGACCCATTTTCCAGAGGAAAAAAAACCTCGGGAGCCACAAAACCCTTTTGACACCTAAAATGAAGATAACACTGCATATATAGTTTTTTTTTTTACCTTTATGCTCTTATAGGTCCCATTTTTATAATGTAGCCCCCTCTTGTAGCTTTTAGTTAGTTTTGTCATACATTCTTGTCCTGTGTTTTCAGACGCCTGGTCCTCTATGGTGTTTTGCCTGATTCCAAGGCCATTCTCTGCCTGGAGAATTATGCCCCCTTTAAGCAAATTAGCTCCCCTTTCCCCCAACAAATGACCCTGGTTCTGCCCTGCAGTCCTGCTGGACCCTACCTCCAGGGTAGCTCCCCTGTTCAACCTGCAGAGGTCCTCTCTCCTGCCAGCAGCCTCCCACCACTACAGCAGACCCTGGATCATCAGCAGGTCTTGGGCACAGCAGCCGCACTTCAAACTCCAGTGTCTCTAGCAGTCCCTTAGTCACAAAGTCAGAGTATCCAGGGCAGAGTCCAAAGACAATAAGCCAAGTCACAGTCCAAGGTCAGATTCCAAAGTCAGTCAAATCAGTCAGAGTATCCAAGTCAGATTCCAAAGTCAATAAGCCAGGTCAGATTCCAAAGTCAATCTGCACTCCTTCTACAACCCACAAACCCTTCCTGCCTCAGGTGCTCTTATATCCCTGAGGGCCCTATTGCCTTCAAGTGGCTGCAGCTGTGCAGCACACTCTGCTAGATGCCCAGGCCTTACCTTCAAAGGGGCCACTGCTGACACCACATCTACCTACTCACCAGATCTTCCTAGATTCCAATACAAGTGGGGGGGGGAGAGCAGATCTCTATACAGACCAGTGCAAAAACTGGGAGAAGGTGCAGGGGAGGGAAGATCTCTATATAGATATCACAGCAAGACCATTGCAAAACCCCTTGCACACAAACCAACACATGGAAGTTGGGAGGGGGGCAGATCTCCATACATACCAGTGCAAAAACATGGGGAAAGATAAGTCAGCCCCAGTAGAGTCAACGGGGCTTTATCCCAGGGATGCATGGACAGGAGTGCAGCCTGTGAGTGGCTCCTCTCCCTGTCTACTCAGAAGTCAGCCCCAGTAGAGTCAACGGGGCTCACTCCCAGGGGAGTATATATACACTGCATATATAGTTTGCGCTCCCCTCTTGTAGGTCGCAGTTATATAATACACTTCCCTCTTCTAGGTCCCACTAAAAATCAGGTCCAGACCCACAGTTGGAGAACAACTGTTTTAGATTGTGCACAGGTGAACTGCTTGTGAAGGATACTGTCATTCTTTACTGTCATTTACTTCTGTACTTCTGTAAATGCCTTTCCACACAATACTACCTCTGAACAAGACCACTTAGTACTACTTAACACTGTTCACAAAGGTGCTCCTGAACAAACAAGCTAAGAGTTCAAAACTGCATAAAATAAAAGGCATACTAACAGTGATTACTTCCCAACCATGAAATATGCTTTGGTGCTACATATACAGTATGTTACACATACAGTATACAAACATATACAGAATACCATCTGGTGCAGGGGTCTCCAAACCCCCTTCAAATTTCCAAGTGAAGGAAATGGGGCAGTGAGAGTGTGAGTGAGTGACGGGGGGATGCTGAGTGGGGAGCTTGAAGGCTGTAATCCTGTGCACACTTTCCTGGGAGCAAGCACAATGGGACTTACTTCTGAGGAGACGCACAGGATTGTGCCCTGAGCTTGGGAGGAGGACAGAGCAGCTGCACTCAATTGCTTGCTTTTGCCTTGGCTCCGTGGGGTCAGGTTCGTTTACACACCCTCCCCTACACGGGCAGGCGGCTGGGGCTGCGGCTCGGGCGGGAGGGAACGTGTGGTGGCAGTGGCGTTGCGGGCTCTTTGGGCAGGAGCTGCTCCGCCAGCTGTTCACGCCCTCTCCTATGGGGTGCAGCCGCAGGAGGTGAGGGAGCTGCGCCTGTGCGCTCGGGCTGGTGAGCAGTGGCTGCTTCACGGGAGGAACGTGCCCCTCCCCCCACGGCTTGGCCCTGCAGGGAGCCGCAGGAGAAGGCTGAAAGAGCCGCTTGCAGCTCCAGAATGGCAGGTTGCCGACCCCAGGACTAGACCCTAGTTAAGAAAATGGGCAACCCAATCCTGTGGTCTGAGAGTGCCAGTGCTGTGGCTGCCTTGCCAGTGCTGGGTGTCATGAAAGTGCCATAAAGAGCTTTTTGAAACCATGAGTAAGCGGCTCTGGTGGAAAGCTCTGTGCTGTCCTTCGAGCACTGCATCCTACCCAGTGACTGTCAGGGCAGGTAAGTGCTGTGCCAGAAGGTGGGGGGAGGGCAGAATGGAGGTGAGGAGGAGGCGTTTTGGGGTGGGGGAGGATGGGGAGAAGGCAGTTCAGGCTTGGAAGAGGGGGCAGGGTAACAGAGCAGCCTGCCCCCATATTCTAACTGGGCGTGAAAGCTCTACACCAGGAGTGTCCAAAGTTTTTGGCAGGAGGGCCACATCATCTCTCCGACACTGTGTTGGGGGCCATGGAAAAAAAGAATTAATTTACATTTAAAATTTAAATAAATTTACATAAGTTTACATAAATGATTATATTAAAGATGAACTTGTACAAATGAATGAAGGTGTTGCAATAGCTCAAGGCCTATAAAAGGCCTTGCACAAAGTAAGTCTGGCCTTTCCTTTGCTGTGAAACAGCAAGCAGTGGAGGGAGCCCTCAACCCATAGTTCATTTGAGAGGTCAAACAGTTGTCCTCATGCTGAGAGCAGTTGTGTTGGGCCAGTGTGGGCTCCAACAAATCTCTGGAGGGCCAGAGGCTCATTGGAGACTGGGGACTCCCTAAGGGCCACATTGAGAGGCCTCGAGGGCCACAAGTGGTCTCAGGGCCGGGGTTTGGGCACCCCTGCCCTACACAGTACTATTAACTTCTGCAGAAGTGAGTAGCTGTTGCAGATCTGAGTACCCATTGAGCAGGCTGGAGCACTACACAGGACTACTCAGTTCTGCACCAGTGAGTAGCTGACACAGATCCAAGTATGCCATTAAGCAGGCTGGGGCTCTACCTAGGTTAGGGAATAAATGTTCCCTTAACCTGAAGATACCTCCCACATACTCAAACCCAGCACTGGAAACAGTGTGGGTCCTCTGCCAGCATTGGATAGGATTAGGCTGTAAATGTTGAATAACACAGACTGGTTTGAAAGATAGTAAAACTTTCAGATGTTTATTCAGTACCCTTGCATGTATATGTGGCTATGGAAATCATTTGAACGTCTCCTTCACTATAAAAATATAGCATACGAAGCAGCTCAGATCCTCAACATGCTGTACAGTCATTTTTCCTAAAACCTCTAGCACAGATGGAAGTAAAATCTCCTGGAATTACAGAACTGAGAAAGTCAACTTGTTTCCTACTGAATCAGGATGATAAGCATCCTTGTGAAATAGCTAGTGATAGTAACCTCTTGGTTGTCCCAATACTATTCTCCACCATCCTACATGATGCAGCCATATTGCCAGAGTGCATGCTGTGTCCAGTGTTGGAGGGGGGGGGGAGAATGACCAAATGGCCTAAAATATATTTTACTTACTTTCCACTAGACTGCTTGGATGCTAACATGTCTCCTTGGACCTATGCCAGCTGTTTGCTGGTGTATGTATGGGGAAAGTCAGGGAACAGGTCTGTGTTGAGAAGGAGGCATGGAATCTCAGTGTAAGCTGCCATTGCCAAGGTCCTACCTGGTCCAATCCCCCACCCTGATCCTCTCCTGAACTGCTTCAGCCACCACCGTACTTGTTCCAGTGGGTGCCTGGGATATGCTGGCAGGTGCACAGATCCTCAAGCCATTTGCACTAGTGGCCCTGGAGCATATGACAGTATCATTCCTTTTGAGTTGCTGTAACAGGACTTATGACAGCGGATTGCGAGATCTGCTATAAGCTCTGCATAAGATTGGGTTGTTAGGCTGCAATCCTACATGCAGCAATTTGAGAGTTGATCCCACTAAATAAAATGAGACTGACTTCTAAATAAACGGTGATAAAATTGCATTGTAAATGAAACAAACTTTTCAGCAACCATAAAGAACGATATTCACTCTCTTGATTGCACTTCTGTCAGATACAATGTTTATCCTAAGTCAGATCTTCTGAAAAATAGATCATGTCTTGTTTCTCAGATTTTTCAAATAGATTTTGAACGTTAAAGTGGTGATCTGTCAATATTCTTGGTTCTTAGTGTGCTTTTGATGGTTTCCAATACTACAAATTGATATATAGGTAGACAGATGAAAGTACTGAAGACCTTTTCCCAAAGAAACAGTGATTAAAATGTTATGATTGGCAGCCCAATCTTGAGCTTCCTGGGTCCCAGAGGAGCAGCTGTGCCAAAATGGCTGCTACTGCACCCAGTGGCCACTGGGGAGCTGCCAACCAGCTCCTCTGAGGAAGGGAGGATGACCCGCAATGGTGCTACTTGAGTCTGCACTCACTATTTAGCCAGAGCAGAGAAAAGTGGCCATGTGTTGGGCTGGGAGGCCTGAAGCGAGAGTCTGGATTTGCCTTCCCACACCCCAGAATGCCTCCCCTGCCCCTACTCCACTGCCCAGACTAAGGGATGAGCTCTGGGCAGTGAGCGATGGGCCTCCAGCTGGCACTAGCTTAGTGTGGGCTAGTGCTGAGCCAGTGGCGACTCTTGCAGGCGTGCCTCATGGCATGTTTGTGACACTCAGCACCGGTGGTGGGCAGGTGCTGGGCTGATAGGATCAGGCCCTAAAACCTTATTCTTGTTTTGTCCTGTATAGTTTTGTCTTGACTGGTGTTTCTGACTCAGAGCGTTGCAAAGTTGCCTGCCACGTAATATTGTCCACCCTATGTCTTCCCTGTACTTTGAGTAGAATTAGAATTTAGAAGGAGCTATTTTTCAGTGTAGAAAATTTCTAAGAGACTTCCCAGATGGTCTGGAATTTTGCAATGAACAAACAATCCAGAATAGTGACCTGTAGTTTGACACAGTCTAAGAATCAGCATTCTGAACCATTTGGTATCTTTAATCCTCATTCAAGTATTGATTTCTTTCATTTATCAATAACTGCCTAAAGGAACTGTGCTCAAAACTAACCACAATACTTCATACAAATAATTCTAAACTTTAAACATTATGCCAAATCTTCCTTAATTATATCATCTGTCAGTAACTAATTCCTGCCTATCTCACTTTTGAGCTGTAAATAGCAGGTGACTGCAGTCTCTTTGGATAGCTTTCCTCCTCCACCTTGAGAACTGTTTTAATGATTATCTGATTTTCTGGATTGAGACACTGAGTACTGTCAGTTTGAAAGGCTGGATAGAAGGCTATTATAGACTTTAAGATTTTTTTTTAAGTTTCGTTTCTAATATACGTATATCTTCTTTCAGACATATTGCTTCTGTTTTGTAGTGGGATGCACAGATATTCAGTTTTCACTGACGCACTTTTAGTGACATCCCAGTTGCCAACTTTACTATTCTCTGTTCAGTGAAATACCCTTCCATTGATCCCTCTTTCATTGCAAGGGCAATCTGTGTTTAGCACTATTAAAACTGTAAAGTCATGTTTACCCAGGTGTTCTGGGTTGCTGGATTTGGTATTCCTGGAGGTGGGAGAAAATGGTGCTAATGAAATAAAAACACTTAATACTGCTTTCTGCACTTCTCATTTTGTAAAAACAAAACTCACATCTGTGAAAAAAATAAAACCATTTTATTTGGTTTTTATTTATTATTTAATGGGTTTGTGTACATTGGTAATGAATGTGGCTTCATCTGCTGACACTATACCACCTATATCACCTACTTGGTACATTTTAAAGTGATTATAATTTATATGTATAATGTAAATTTTGAATAAAAACACATAGCACTGCTTCCTGCACTTCTAACTTTAGAAAACATTGATATATGCGAAAAATAAAACGGTTTTCTGCCACCTCTAGGTATTCCTATCTCACATGTTAAAGTATAGGGTTCAAATGAAATTTGTTTAAGGAGTATCCTTTATCAGTTACAGGCTGAAATTCTATCCACACATACCTGGGAGTTGGCCCCATTGACTATAATGGGGTGTACTTCTGAGTAGATATACATAGGATTAGGCTTACAGTCCCATAGCATAGAACATAGTAGATGTACCTTATTTCCACATTCCATAGTTTTATAGAAAGTAGCCCATATCCCCTGTTTCATACCTTACAATTTATTTATGTTCCATAGGCCCAAAGCCAAACTAACTTTTGCACTATTAGCATTGTTGTGCCAATGGGACGTATGCTGCATCCTGCAGTTGGGTGGCACTCACAGAGGCCTCCTCAAAGTAAGGGAATGTTTGTTTCTTTAGCCAGGAGCTGCATTACCCTTATGTTGGTGCTGGAAAGTGGGTTAGAATTGCACCCTTAGATGTTATATTATTGTATTGTTGTATTAGAAACACATAACCTTTTCTGTAAAAAAGAAGTATGCCTCTGCCAAAGCAAAGTTTATATAGCTGGCATTCTTCTGCCAGACAAAATCTATCACTGTAATTGAATGCCTTTTTTGGTGCATAATTAAGTGCATGCTCTTTACTCTTTACTTCGATTTCTGAGGGCAGTTCCTTTCCCTTATACCCGTTAGTAATGTATGTATAATTTTGAGAATAGTCAGGTATACTTCTTTAAGCATCTGATCAGCAGATGCTTGATTCTGCAAGTTACGAAGAGCTGCAACTTCCACTAAATTTGGGACACAGGGAAATCATATGAGAAGTGAAAAGCACAAATACAGGTCCAGCCTATTTATACACAGATTTTTTATACACGGATTTGACTCAACACGAATGGCCCCTGCAAATGAGAAGGAATGTGCTGAACCCTGGAGAAGGGGAAAAATGCATCCCTTTAAAATCACAGTTTAAAAAACTGCTTTTTACTGTTGCAAAGCTGATGAGAAGGGCCCTTTAAATTAAAGGAAAACAGTCGTTTAATAATGCCACCAGAGAGGGCAGCCGGCTGACAATCCATCAATCATTCTCTCTGCAGGCTTCACTCCTTCCTTCCCCCTGAGCAGGTGAAAGAAGGCTAAATGGCAGTGATTATCACCTTCTCCATTCTTTCCCCCTTGTTGGGGCTCCTGGTGTAGGGAGGGATTAATGCCTTCTAGTGAAGCCTAAGTGCCTGGAGACAGACTCCCTGGGCACGCCCTGCCTTCTTCTTCCTGTAATGCCTCCTCTGCCCTCTCCCTGTCCTCCGCCCATCTCCCCCTTCCCCGGAATGCCTTCTCTCCCCCCCATGCTCCCGCTTACCTCTCCACTACTTGGCATCCACATGATCAGCAAGTGGTGGAAGTCAGGTGTCTGCCTGGTGGTAGCCAAGCGTTGACCAGTGCTGGGCTATCACTGGTGCTCGCCTGGTGCTTGGGCCCGCAAGCATTCCTTATGGCACATTTGCAACAGTGTGCACCGGTACTGAACCGCCACACTAAGCTCAGGATTGGGCTCTTACTCACTTCTAGATCACCCTAGTTTACAAGCAAAGAAAACTGCAGTCACTGCAGAATACTTGTGTTGTTCTATATTGGCAGTATTACAACAAAATAATGCAGGTCAGTTATAGCCTTTATTTCCTTATGTTGTCCAGTAGTTGTACTGTAGATGTCTAGTAGAATTAACTGGTACAGCCTATGCCATCAGTGTATGGTACAATGCATTTAGTTATGATTTAAAGTGCATCTTTTCACAATGAAATGCATTTGAGCTGGAAGGAGATACGTCAAAGATAACAATTCTTTTTTGTTAAAATTTATCTTGCTGTCTTCTAGAATTTAAAAAAACTAGTGGCTAATTTGTAAATCAACACATGGACTATTGACATTGCAAGTGGAGCTCTGGGGGCAGGTTACAACTGAGGACAGCACTCACTCAGTTCTCTTAGATTCAATTCTCTCTTGTAAAAAGGGAATGAAAACAGCCTACTTCACTTGAGTTTGCAAAAAGGAGTTGATTTAGGAATACAGAATATCTTGATTGTGGGGAAACTCTGTGTAAGCTATTTGTTTTGCTTATCTTTTTCCCCCTTCAATGAATGTACTGTATAAGGCATCAGTCCTATGGAAACTTATTTGGGATTAATCCCCAAATAGACTGTGAATTGAGTAAACTTGCACTACACTGCATTCCCATTGTGCCATTTCCATAGATCTTACTTTACAAATGATTGGTGGGCATTTGAGAATTGTAGTCCCTGCTTCCCTTTGACCGCAGTTTGTTTCTTATCCTTCCAGGGTTTGAGAAACCACTGAGACATCATGTAAATAATAAAAGCTGATGCTATCTAAAGCTAATTTAAATTAAAACATTTTCTGTTATTTAGGTACTTTGTGGCATAGCTTCATGTGACTCTAGTATCGAGCAACAGTGAAATGTTTTAAATTTTGGAAAAAAAAATTACAGCTCAACCCTGTCCCGATGTCGTGCTCGTGACTCAGTGACAGCAGTTCAATGTCAGCTAGACAGCTGCCGTATCCAAAACCTGTCCAGCACAAAGTGGGTGGAAGGATGCCAGAGCCCAGGCAATGCCATGCTTGTGCAGCCTCCCAGTAGTGGCACCAGAATCCATGGAAACTCTGACATAACCTAGCATTCATGTACTAAGCCCTGGTTTTCCAATCTCTGTATTCATTTTTAAGCAACTGTCATCCTGCCTTCCCCCCTGCTAATTGAGACCATCAAGGCAGCATATGCCCACACCCTCATCCACCTCATGCCCTTTGCATCATTATTGGCAGCTGCCAGTGTGGCAGCTTACACTGACCTCCTTGTCATGTGCCTTACAACATGGCAGCCAATAAGATGGGGTTCATGAACACTGAGGAGCATCCTTCCACCATTGCAGCCAAGGAGTCAGAGAGTGAGGATACTGTAGTCCCTGACGGTAGAGATGTCCTTCTGCCTTTCCTGCAGAGTCTGATCCCGAGGCCACCTGAGGTCAAAAACAACTAGGGTGGGATGAAAGAAGTCCTGTTTACTAACAAAACCCCTATAGGTGTAATCAGGTCAAAGTCTGTATTTAGCAGTTTTAAAGATGGAGCAGTAGCACCAGTGGGATTGCCAACCATCTTCTCTCAGCAGTGTTCCAACAGACAAGTAAAGTGACAGGTGTCAGTGAGTTCTGGCTGCACTAGTTATGTCACTGTCTGACATGGAGTCTGCAAAGCCACAAGGGTCTGTCTGGAACAAGTAGGGCAGCAAAATCACTGAGCAGTAGCAGGGCTCACATGGTCACTAGTAACAGGCAGGCTGTAGGCTTCCTTTAGGTCTGCACAGTGTCTTTGCCTGTGGGACAGCTGCCTGTGGGATGCAAGGAGAAACAGAGAGAGAGAGAGAGAGAAGCTTCAGAAACATTTGTTCTTTGTACTGAGATGCATTATGGAAGAGAGTGGTGCCACCAGAGTGTACGTGCAGTGGTGCCCTGTTGGGAGTGAGAGCCCAGTGGCTCAGACCACTACCATTCCCTCTCTGGGGGTGGGGGTTGCAGTGGAATTCTTTGAGAAATGATTGTTCTGCCCAACAGTTCTAAAAAAAACAAAAATGTTCCAGATGTTTGGCCAGCAGCAACAATGATTGGAATACCTAACATGCACCATGGGAGGCCAGACTCACTGCTACTAGCTGTTGCAAAAAGAAGAGATGATTAGGCCAACACAGTTTATAGCAAAGATACATTTGAGATCACTGAAGGGTCACTATTGAGGGTGGGGAGATATGTGAGACAGATATGCAGCATCAGTATATTTCGGCTTGGGATTCCTTCCCTTTCTTTGCTTACCTGTATAGGGTGCATTGTCCTTGCTCCTCCTGTTGGGATGGTGGAATAGAGGTTCGGCTTGGGTGTTTCTGTGTGTGGAGTCTACCTGGGGCAGAGTCCTTGCAACAAGAATTCTGAGTAGACAAATGTTAACCAAGTACCTTTCCATACTCTTCTTGGGGCAGAGAACAGATTGTTTGTGCAAATTGCAGAATGCTCCCTTTGTTTGCCGAGTGACCTTTTTCCTTACCAAAGTTCCTGTGTGCATGCTCTAAAGCTTGCATGACTAGAGGCTAAAAAGGTATATCCCTGTGCTGCATGCCCTATCATCTGAGATGTGGTCTATCATGCAGAAGCTTAAATACTGATTTGGTGTGCTGTGACTGGCTACCACGTGTTGTCGGTATCCTGTGCTCCACTGTCTGGCAGGTTGGAGGGAGTGTTAGGAGGTGAAATTTTCTGTTTTCCCTTCCCTTTTGTTCCCGTGAGTTTTATGCCAGCTCTGTCATTGTCATCTGTCAATAACTGGAGCATCTCTTTCATCTGAAGAGAGTTTAGGATATGTGGTATGTTGAGTCCCCTTGTTTTGCCCATGTCCTGACCTCATGTGTGATCTGTTTTGATGTGCCTGCTAGCAAGAATTGCACCAGTGTCTGAGGTATGCTGACATGTTGTCCTGCTAATGTCCAGGGCTTGTCCATTAGTGGGCCTACTGTGCTGATGGGGCTGTTGTGCTGACATCCAAGAATATACACTGGTGTATACCACTCAGATTGTTGTGGTGTTGGATTGAACTGTTAATTGTGCTTGACATTCTGTGTGTATGTTTCACATGTTTCTAATGGGTTTGCATAGCTCGGAGCATAATATTCATTTTGTAATTCTACATAATTGAGAAACAAAATAAACATGTTAATCATGGTACATAATTCATTTTACTCCTCTTGGCTTACTTTTTGGTTTGTGAGGTCTTTGTATTCATGTTATTAGGGAATTATGCTTCGGACTTCAGCAGGATTTGGCTGCTGGCTCATCCCAACTTATTTTTTTGTCCCTTAATGTTAAGGGTATATTGAAAGGACAAGACACATAAATCTCTCCTAGAAGTGTGAAAGAGGAGGCACAATTAAACACAGTGGCATTTTGGAGATACTGCAGTCTTTTAAAAATAAATAGACTTAAATATTTCTCTATAGAGACTTCAGCAATGCATTGTGCAGTCACTGGCTACCTTACCATAGATCAGTGTTGCTCAGACTGTGAGTTGGGACCCACTAGGTGGGTCGTGAGCCAATTTCTGGTGGGTCCCCACTCGTATTAGACTTGATGCTACCATAGCATGTGACTGCATTTGGGTAAATGTTACAGACCTGTACTTTTAACAGACTACTATGTACATGCTTTTAACAATGGTAATCAATGGGACTTACCCCTGGGTAAGTGGGGGTAGGATTGCAGCCTAGGATTGTTACAAATTTCCCTGCTCAGTGATGTCACTTCTGGTCATGACATCACTTCCGGCGGGTCCCGACAAGATTCTTTTTCTAATAAGTGGGTCCCTATGCTAAATGTGTGAGAACTGCTGCCATAGATTATTCCGTAAATAATATCACTGAACAGTTTGTAGGGAGTTTTGGAAACATCTGGTTTTTTTAAGGATGATCTACCTACCTACTTACTTACCTACCTATCTACTCGATTCCACTTGCCCGCTGCTAACCCAATGCTGGGCTAGCACTGGCAATGCACCGGTGGTGAGCCGGCGCACCGAGCTCAGGATTCAGCTCTTAGACCACTGGTTGATCTAGCTCAGTATTTACACCAGTGTTTCTTAAACTGTGGGTCGGGACCCACTAGGTGGTTTGCGAACCAATTTTAATATTTTATTTTTAAAATATTAGACTTGATGCTACCATGGTATGCGACTGTATTTGGGGAAATGTGACAAATCTGTATTTTTATCAGGCTACTATGTATATGCTTAGGATTGCAGCCTAGGATTGCAAAATTTTTTCCTGCTTGATGATGTCACTTCCGATCATGACATAACTTCCAGTGTGTCCTGACAGATTCTCATTCTAGAAAATTGGGTCCCAGTGCTGAAAGTCTGAGAACCACTGGTCTACACTGAGTGGTTGTGGCCCTCCTCAGAGTTTCAAGGCAGAAGTCTTTCCCAGCCCTGTTTGATCTTGCCAATGGTTTTTAATTTAAGGCCTTCTTAGGCTTGACCCAAGCTGAGCTGGCCCCCAAAGTAGTGTCAAATTCCTCCCTCCCCCCTTTTTTGGATCACACTTGCCATCATATGTGCCCCACCCCATCACTGCCACCACCTTCTCACCTCTGCTTTTTGTTATCCACATTCTGGAAAAGATCTAATAGTTGGGCAGATTCTTGTGGGAGTTAGCAGTTCTTCAGACACTCTATACTCAGAATCATTTAAGGCTTTAAAGGTTGGAACTAGCACTTTGAATTTTTCTTGGAAACCAATTATAGTTTTTAAATAGTGGCAAGATATGTATACTGATGACATTTCACTTCAAATCTCAAGACAATGTCTCCCAGTGTTTCATTTAGATATTACGTAGCATGGAATGTAAGATGGAGCCCTGTAGAAATCTGTAGCATGAGTAAAGCAGCAGTTTCCCAGCAATACCTCCTGCAACTGGCCGTTGAAGTAATTTCAGGCTCTATCTTCTATTTGTAGATAGAAATATGTACATAATGTAAACTCGTGCAAGGAAAGCACCCTACAGGTAGACCACAGCTGCGATACAAGGACATCTGCAAGAGGGATCTGAAGGCCTTAGGAGTGGACCTCAACAAGTGGAAAACCCTGGCCTCTGAGCGGCCCGCTTGGAGGCAGGCTGTGCAGCATGGCCTTTCCCAGTTTGAAGAGACACTTGCCCAACAGTCTGAGGCAAAGAGGCAAAGAAGGAAGGCCCATAGGCAGGGAGACAGACCAGGGACAGACTGCACTTGCTGCCAGTGTGGAAGGGATTGTCACTCCCAAATTGGCCTTTTCAGCCACACTAGACGCTGTTCCAGAACCACCATTCAGAGCACGATACCATAGTCTTTCGAGACTGAAGGTTGCTAACAACAATAATGTAAACATTAAATGTGTATAAAATATAATTAATGATGAAGTTGATCAAAACCCTTCTTTTGTTGTAGATTGGAGGCCTTCGTCCAATCGCAGTTCATGCAAAATGATAACTTGTAAATTTTGAATTTTGGAGTGCTCAGTATGGTCCTAATTGCTCAGATCGTTAGGCACATAAGCAATGTTTGCTGTGACTAGTCATGCAGGCATTAGTGGTGTTGCTGTCCTAAGTAAAGCTGTATTGTTTTTAAAAGGAGAGCTCAAAGGAATGATCAGCACAGCTTTAGTTAGAGTTTAGAAATGCAACTTTTTATTCCTCTGTTAGCACAAAAGGTCATGGTGCCTGCTAAGTCATATTTGAGAAAAATTAAATGCTAAAATCTCAGCAAACATAATTGGTCAAGGTACAAAATACATACATTTGTTCCCATGTAAGTGTGCCAAGTGGAATTTAGCTGATATTGCGGAAATTAAATGAAGCTCTGATATCTATTTCAGCCACTGGGTCTTAGATTGTATTATACAGCATAATTCAAGAGAAAAATAGTTTGTTTTTTTACTTCTGAATGGCTTGCACTAAATTTCATGAGCTTTTTGATTCCCACATTTTTGAAGAGTATTTAAAAACTGAACACAAAATATACTGCCATGGTCCAACTGTCTCCGTTCACCAGGGATTGTCCTGATGGTCTGATATTTACCACTGGTAAATTACAGTACTGTCCCCATTTGGCCTTTCAGGCTTGTTAAGCTTTTTAGTGTGAATTACTAGCATTGTCATTTTTCAAGGGTCACCTCCCAGGGAGTTGAATCTCTTTGTGGGGAATCTGTGTGGGGATCTGTCTTTCATACACATGCCTACGCATGTGTATTAATACTGCAGCTGCAATCCTATACAGGCTTACCTGGGAATAAGTCTGATAGGACTCTGTGAAAGTTATTTCTGAACAAACATGCGTGGAATCAGGCTGAGTGGCAGAGCCTGCCACTTCAAATACACAAATTGTTGAGGTATATTCTGTGACCACATATTGGAATAATTTTGTTTATAAAAATATCTAATTTAAAATATCTTATTTACTCGTATGTTAGTTCAAGATAGCACTATAGCAGCAATGTGTCATAGAAGACAGGCTTATAATGTAAATTCTGTATATACTTATGGTTAAGCCCCATTGCGTTCAATGGAGCTTACTCCCACAATTGCAACCTGAGAACCCAATCCTATTCTTGTCTGCTCAGAAGTAAGTACTATTATAGCTAATGGGGCTTACTCCCAGGTAAGTGTGGATAGAATTGCAGCCCTAAGCAATGATCTTTGCAGCACAATTCTAACTTGCACTGGAACAGACAGGCCAGTGAGCCTGCACTGTATCCAGTGCAAGTTTCCGGCTGGCTGAGTCTTGGCCCGAGGCAAAGGGAGAAAATTCCTCTTTTCCGAGGGAGAGCTGCAGCAGCCCCAAATGGGTCTACTTGAATCTTTGTCACCTGACGAGGTGGTGCAAATCCAAGCAGAACGGAGCCACTCTGCACTGCCCAGAAATGGGGTGAGAACATGGCATAAGTGGTCGACCTTGGTCCTGCCACCCGCTCCCCACCCACAGGACTGCCTGTCGCCCTCCCTCCCCCCACTCTTGAACATCTTCTTCCTTCCTCCTCCCCTCTCCTCCCCGCCCTCTCCACACCTCCACCACGCCTGTGCTGGCCAAGCGCATCCAGCTTGAACTTGTGTGCCCTTTGGGCATAAAGGCAGGATATAAATTAATAAAATAATAAAAATAATAACTTATCGACTTGGTTGGCATGGAGGCGGAATCTGGCCTCTGTGGGCCAGTGCATTTCCTTGTGCTGGCCCAGCCGACTGACACGGAGGTGCCAATGTGCTTTACGGCACATTTGTGACCCGCCCAGGCCAGCACAAGGAACTTGTGCATCCTTAGAATTGTACTCTCAGGGTGCAATCCTAACTAACTTTCCAGCACTGACCTAGCCACAATGCAGCCCCAAGGTAAGGTAACAAACGTGCCCTTACCTTGAGGAGGCCTCCTTGACTGCCTCCCCACTGCAGGATGCAGTGCACGCCATATTGGCACAGCTATGTCAGTACTGGAAAGTTGGTTAGGATTGTGCCCTTAGTGTGAAAATGGGGGCCAAGTCCTATAGGCCTGCTGCACTGCCAGAAATCATTTTCCAATGGCACATGACAGTTTCTCATAGAAAAGGTGGTATATACCCCTGCTAATTGGGTAAGAGGCACTTTTTCAAGTGGGAGCTCCTCTTTATAGCAGGGGGAGAGTAACTGGCCCACCTCACCCCAGCAGTGTCTTTTCTAGTGACTGCCTGCTGGTGTTCTTTTGCACCTTTTTAGATTGTGAGCCCTTTTGGGACAGGGAGCCATTTAGTTATTTAATTTTTCTCTGTAAACCGCTTTGTGAACTTTTAGTTGAAAAGCGGTATATAAATACTGTTAATAATAATAATAATAATAATAATAATAATAATAATAATAATAATAATAATAATAATAATCTTTTAAATAAAGAAAAAACTGCTTAAAAATGCTTTGCTGAAAAGCGGTATATAGATATTCATACTAGCCTTTTTTCTATTTTTCTCCTAAGAACAACATTAATAGTGAATTTCAGTATCAGTCCAGTAACATTTGTTCATAAGAAACATGGTTTAGTGCAGGGGAGAGAGGAAACAGTGACAAAATATTGTAGCTTATGCCTATAGTTATAATACTGTGACTGCAGTCCTATGTTGGAGGGTGATTTACATATAACATAAATGAGTCTGTTTTGGGGATATAATATATACTATTCGCAATTAGTAGTGTTGGCTGGATCAGGAGGATGATCATAAAGAGTTCTTCCTGTAAAACTGGCTTAGCATTAGCTATTTACTTGTTAACATTGAGTTTAAACTAAATTGAGAGCCGGGATGGTACAGTGGTGTACCATCTGGTGTTGGACTTAGACCTGGAAGATCGAGGTTCAAATCCTTGTAGCCATGAAGCTTCCTGAGTGTGCTTGGGCCAGTCACTATCTCTCATCCTTATCTGTCCCACAGGGTTGTTGTGAGGACAAAAGGAGGGGAGGAACCATGTATGCTACCCTAAGGCTGCAATTCTAACCATACTTTCCTGAGAGTAAGCCCCATTGAACAAAATAGGACTTACTTCTGAGTAGACCTGGTTAGGCTTGTGTCCTAAATTCCTTGGAGGGTGGGTGGTATAAAAAAGTTTCAAAAATTTTAAAAATATGTATTTCATATAAAGATTATTGTCTGCATTGCCCAGTGGATTCTTGCTATGGTAAACACCAGATCCTGAGTGCATACAGATTTCAGTGGCACTTGCGTCCACCTACATGGCACACAAGATTTGTGCAATTTAGTGGGGCTTATAAGTATGAACAAGATTGAGCTGCATATGTAGCACTGCCAAAAGATAGTGAAACGGAAATAGGAAAATTAATTATGTTTCTTTAGAACTTGGTGAAATCGTATGTCTAAAGATTTACATATAAATACATCATTATTGATAACACAACATTCTCCCATCTGATAAATTATCGTTGGCACCTAGCACTCATTACAGAATTGCAAGATGTGTTTAATTCTTAATGCTATTGTAGCATTTAATTCATCGAACAGTAATCTGGATTGTGCTTATAGCTACTGGGAACAGAAGTGTTGGAAGGAATAGAAATTATTATCTTTTCATATCTACCAAAGCAGTACTAAACATTGTGAGAGCACGGCGATATCTCCATACTGCTTCAAGACAAACTGGATCTAGTCTGATCTGGTCAAACTGGTCGGGATCTGAATGAAGCTCTCTGAAGGTATGCTATAGTCAATTAGATACACATGAGTCCAGTAAGAAGTGCACAATAAATAATTATTTTGCACTAAAATCTGCAATTATGTGAATCGGTAAACAAAGACATAAGTATGCGTAAGTAGTAATTAATGATACATTAAGAAGTCAATGGATTAATGGTAGCTTTGTTAGACTTACTGAGTCCTCTGTTTCCTATGGGGCTTGATTGTTCTTCCTGCACTGTTTTCTTACAGTCCAGTCTTGAGCTGCCCAGTGTGTGGGGCTGCCATGGCGCCAAAATGTCTGCTGTGGCATCCTGAGTGCGCCGGTCAACCGGTGGCGGCTCCTCAGGAGAAGGGGACATTGTTTCCCTTCACCCAGGTAAGGGAAGTGGCCCCACAGTGAGGCTTCTTGCCTCTGTGTCGGCTATTTAGCTGGCACAGAGGCAAAATGCCTCATAATGGGCAGCGAGGTGCTGAGCTCTGCTGGTCCCACCCCCTCCCTCCCTACTCCCTCCCCCGCCATGCCTTCTCCCTGCCTCCCCCCTCCCTGGAATGCCTCCCTGCACCTCCCCAGTCACCTCACTGCCACCCAGCACTCCGGGGAGTGCCAGGTGATGGACAGTCGCCTCTGACCGGTGCTGGCACAACATGGGCTTGCGCTGGGCCAGCTCCAGTTCTGGGCTAGCGGTAATAGTCGCAGACGTGCTTTATGGCATGTTTGCAACAGTGCATGCCAGTGATGAGCCAGCATGCATTCTTCTGGATTGGGACCTTAATCTCCTTCTAAGGTTTCTGCAGCTTGAGTGTTGAACATTTTAAAGATCAGCTCTGATGGCCAAATTCTGTACTTACCTGTGCACCTTTTCCACTGGTTCTAACTGCCATAAAGCAGTCAATGCCAGTTGAAAAAGGTGCTTTGGCAGCATGCTTAGTAGCAGGCTTCTGGAAATGCCAGTGGGAAGGCTGGAACCTTCCTGCTGGCACCAGTGGATCTGAAGCTTCCTGCTGCTGAAAGTAAGGTGGTGGGGGAGGTGGGAGAGAGTGGGGGTGGGTGAAATAATGTGATGATGAGGGCAAGGAATGGGCAGAGCGGGTCTGGGAAGGGTGGCGGCGGTGGTAGCTGGTCAATCCAAACCCCCTTCCTGGACCCTATCCCACAGTGCAGGTCCACGCCAGCTCTGCCAGCTATTTAGCTAGTGCAGATCTGAGTAGATCCACCTGCACTGCAGATGCTTACCACCAGGTAAGGGAATGATTGTTCCCCCACCCAGAGGAGGCCTCTGCATCCACCCCCTGCAGGATGCAGCAGTATCTTGGGAAAAGCAGCAGCTTGGGAAAGAATAGGTTTGGGCTCTGAATGAACTGTTCAGCATTTCATAAAACGGTAACAGTGATGGCTTTTGCTATTCAAATCAGAACAAGAAAACATGCCAGTGAACAGATAAATGACTGCCTTCTAATGCAGTAAAGATACTGATGAAACAGCATTGTGTCATGGATGGGATATAGTTAGTATGGGTTATGCGGTGGGTGACTCTGGCAGCTGTTTTCCATTTTTATATATTCCATTAGCATCTCTCTACAAGGTTGTGTTTTATTGTAAATCAGGTACACACTTCTCTGATATCCTGCACATAGGTATAGATTAGCCATACTACTCTTTAAGCAAACATGAGCCTCTGCTTGTCATTAGATCTCCTCAGCTGCTCTGAGCTGCCAGCAGACATTTCAAGTCTCTTCCAGCATGGTTTTTACATTTATGTGAACCTCTAGCAGTATCTTCCTTAACTTTATAACTCTTTGAAATATAAACTTGGTTCTTGGATGCGAGACCTCTCAGAGCTCTATGCGAGCAGCTTTGAATTTTGTGAAGAAAGAGTAGGGTGAATGCATAGTAAGACAAATAAAGGGCATGTGGAGCAGTTTGCATCATAGAACAGATAAAATTGGCACCTCTAGTTTGACATGTGTCTGGTAATAGAGATTAGCTTTCCATGAACTTAGCTATGCTTCCTGGCATGCCAGTTCATGGAAAGCTGAGCTTTTAATTTGCTCTGATGAGTGTT
Organism: Tiliqua scincoides; assembly: GCF_035046505.1. Classification (NCBI taxonomy): domain Eukaryota; kingdom Metazoa; phylum Chordata; class Lepidosauria; order Squamata; family Scincidae; genus Tiliqua; species Tiliqua scincoides. The sequence goes on from NC_089824.1 coordinate 144,945,419, forward strand.
TGGTGCCAAAGATAATTTATCAGAAGAGAGCAAGCTTGTTTAAGGTAGCTGCTAGTTAGTTGGAGTCTGGATGCCTGACTCCAGATTAGCTGAACCGGATGCCTGAGCAATTAAAGATTTGGGATGATACGAACATGTGGAGTGTCTGATATGTCTTAAGGGTGTGCCACAACCTGTTGAAACATTCTGCCTCTTGTTTACTTGTGTACATCCACACAAGCAATGTACTTATTTCATGCAAATTTTGAAACAGGTAAGGCAAACTCATTCATTTTCTGTGTGAAATAAAATTGGTAGTAGGGCTTTTGATATTGAAGCAATTTTTTTTTTTTAACAATTCATTTCTTTTGCAAGATGGTAGGATTTACCTAATTGCACTTCTTGGACTGATTGCTTTAGCAGACATGTAACTTATACATGAAACAGGTGGTTTTCAGCCTAAGGAGATTACTGTCATGAGTAAGACCTCACTGTACTACAATCTGTAAAGCATTTTGTTACTCGATAATACAGGATAAATTGGAAGGCTGCAAGGGAGGTTGAAATGCATAATTAACATATATATTAAACTAACATGATTAGATTAAGATGGGTGTGATGGGCACAAGCAGGTATGCTTTTTCAAAACTATTACATAAATTTGCAAATGATTGATGTATACTTGTTGTCTGTCTTAATATCTACAAATGAAATTGGCAAGTTCAGAGGCAATACACTTTGATTGCTAGATTCCGTATACAAAGGCAGGGTAATCTGCATATGCGTTTCGTTGAGTGCATCTGGTTATCACTGTCACAGTCCTGAATAGATGGAGATGAGTAGCCCAATCCTACAAGGAATAGGGGCACTGAAACAGCTGCTGCTGAATCCTGTGGGGCCGGGGCAGCTGCTGGAGCTGCCATGTTGAGGTCTGTGGCCAGCAATGGCTCTCCTTGGAGCTGTGCCTGCCATTTAGCAGGCACAGAACTGAGAAGGCCAGTATCCGGCTTTCTGGTTCAGGAGGGGACACAGAAATTGGTGGCAGACTCTGCCTGCCTCCCAGGCCCGCCCTTCTCCCAGGCCCTCCTCCTAGGCCCAGTCCTCCCTCCAGCTCACCCTCTGCCTGCCCAGTTCCGCCCCCTCCCCATCCTCCCCCTGCCCTGAAAAACCTCTCCACCGGCTAATGGTAGTACTTACTAAATTATGGTTGGACAGGAAAGACATCTAAAAGATAGTGAAGCAGAAGTATCACTTTATAAAGAGATATTATGAATCATCTGAGACTGAGTGAAAGACTGAGGGCACAATCCTAACCAGGTCAACTCAGAAGTAAGTCCTAGTTTGTTCAATGGGGCTTACTCTCAGGAAAGTGTTGTTAGGATTGCAGCCTGAGATCTTCTAGTATATTTAGTATGCTGCGGTAGAAACACAAAATGTATCAAAACTGCTGTAATTTCAACTAGTAAATTGAAGTTCAACTAGTAGAACTGCCTAAACCAGCTGTTCTCAAACTGTGGGACGCACCAGAGTGTCATGACCCGAATTTTTGGTGGTTTGCGAAACTGACGGGGCAGATTAGGCTATGTACATCAAGGGTTAAACAAGCTGCTACTTGTGGGGAGCACTGCTGCCTAATCACCATTATAGCCACACCCCTTGGCATTTATAAATCAGACAGCAGCCTCTAGGGCAGGGGTGTCAAACATAAAGCTCGCTGTGTCCCCCCCCCGAAGCAATTTATCAGTTCCCTGTTATAATTGGGCTCTCATCTTGAAATTATGAACAAAATTTGCACAGTTTCTCTTCTGTCATTTGCAGTTAATGGGCTTGTATATAACAAAATGCTTATTTCTGGTCATTGTCTGTTTAATAATGTCCCTTCCTGCTTCATGATGTCACTTGTGCTGACTCAGGGGTGTTGCAAATGTGCTGCAAGGCGCATTTGCACCGATTTTAGAGTCAGAGAGACCAGCGCAAGGAGATGCGCTGGCCTTCCCGTGCCGGATGCAGGCCTGGTGGGGTAGGTTTGTGTTAGGTGAGCTAGGCTGATGCAGGGATATGGGGGGCATGGGGAGGGCAGGGAGGAGGCGTTTCAGGCAGAGGAGGGTGGATGGTGGATGTTCCTGGGGGCAGGTGGGAGCAAGAGGCAGGGTCAGGATCCAGCAGTTATCCTGATTTCATTCCTGGGTGGTGTGGAGTGGCCTGTGGCTGCCCTGTTCTGCTTGGATTTGCACCACTTCCTGAGGTGGTGCAGATCTGAGTAAATCCACTGGGGCCAGTGCAGCGCGACATGGGGTAAGGGGAAAGTTTTCCCCTTGCCTCGGGTTATGCTGATTCTGGCCCCAAACCTGCGCTGGATACAGCGCAGGCCCGCTGGCCTGTCTGTTCCAGCACAAGTTAAGATTGGCCTGCCCCTCATTGCAATCAGCGGACTTAAAAGTGCCTGACTTTCACTGGATCTGTCCACAATAATGCATCATGTATTTTATTAATTCTGCTTTTCTCTGTACCATTTCATGGCAGAAATGATTATAAATCTAAGTGAGCAAAATTTAAGAGAAATAGACCTGGGCATTAATGTGTTTTAATTACTATTAGCAACATTTTGGGGGAATTGGGGAAATGAAACATATAGATGCAGAAGGTATACAAAAATGATTACATCAAGTGCATCATTGTTAACAATGGTAAGTGTGCCTCATACACTTTTACTGCCATCAGTCTTGAATCAGAATGTCTATAGTAATTGGTTACAATGTCATATGGAGTTGGGACACAAGAAGCTTATCTGGATTTCTGTATAGTGCAAGTTCTGTGGCACAGCTGCGTCTTCTTCCTTGGCAGCAAAATTATCTATTAGTGTCAGAATGTGAAAGTTCATTATTCTGGGCAAGGAAACAGAAGAACACCACATTTTATTCACTGTCAGTTCAGGGCATATTTACTTCTTATCACCATTACTACAGACAGGACATATTGCATTACCACAACAATTTTGCAAAGTTTTGCATTCATCATATTTCTCTGTGAAGACACTCTCCTTGGAAGCAGCTTTTGGCATAATAGATAACCCATTGCACTTGCTCTTTCTCTGTTCTTCATTTGAGATATCTACCAGACATTATCCTGCATTGCTGGGTCTCCTGACTTTTTTAACCAATTATTATTAGTAATGCATGTATGCTGTAGGCCAGTGGTTTTCAAACTCTCTAGGAGAATTTGAGCCACTGTAAGTTCTTTTGGGGGTGGGGGGGAGGCAGCACGGGTGGGTGGAAGGCAGCGGCGCAATCCCCCAGGATCGCGCTGCTCAGGGGGCTGCGGGAGCTTGGGAGCACTTACCCAAGCCTCCTGCAGCCTCCCCAGGGTGCAGGGAGCTCAGTGCAAACCTTTGTTAGAGCTCCCTGCAGCAGTGAATGTAAAAGCGGAGCGATCGCGCCCCGCCTCTGCTAAAGCTGCCTCCTCCCTGCCTCCAGGCTGCCCCCTCCCCTTAAGGGGGCAGAGGCCAGGGCCCACAGGCTGGGGCGTCACGATGCCCCAGTTTGAAAAGCCCTGCTATAGGCCAATGCTTCCCAAACTCCTACAAGGGATTTGGGAGCGCTGTAAGTGTGTGTGTGGAAGGGGCTATGGCAGCCGCACAATCACCAGGATTGCATCGCTGCTGGGGATAGAAGTGGGTTTTCTTACTGGCAGCCAGTGTTGGAGTCCTGGAGGCTTTGGGGGATATGTGGAGCCCTGCAGAGGGTTCCCTGAGCCTCCAAACATGTAAAAAAAGAAAAAAGGGCACTTCCGGTTTTCGTTGTAAATAAGAAAAACCCCTCCCATCCCTGGCAGCAGTGAGATCATGGGGATCGTACTGCTGCCTTCCCCCCCTCCCGGCCCCTTAAAGGGGCAGGGATAAGTGCTTCCCTGGTTGGCGGGTTGCAACCACCAGTTTGGGAACCACTACTGTAGGCACAATCCTATCCAGACACTGTGCTGATGTTGCACATGTGATATCTGTCCTTTACTACATTCAGCCAGCAAAGGTGGGGGACAAGGGGAAGCAGTGGAGCCTGAGCCACATCCTGCTAGAACAACCAACCCAGCCACAATGGATGTCCCTGTACCACGTCCTGGAGGTTGTTTGGCAGGTGAGCAGGGGCTTCACCCATGCCTGAGCCAAGAGGTTCATGGATGTCCATGTAACACTATGTAGCAGTGCAGGCTGCACTGGCAGCCATCCTGGTGTCCCACAGATAGGTGTGTGCCCCACACCTGCTGCCCCAGTTCCTGCTGACCCTAGCCCCTCAACTCCTTGCCCTGTCCACATTCCTCCCATACTGCTTTCCTCCCCATTTTGGCCCCTCTGGCTTCACTGGCAGGGTTGTTCTGACATCTGGGCTGTGTTTATGTTACAGTGGTGCTGTGTGTTTTCTTGCCATTGCACCAGCGTCTGCGGTGTGGCAATTGGTGAAGGGCTTATGCACTTGTGGGCTGCTGTTGTGCTTGCATATGTGATGATACACAGGTGTATCTCATTGATGAAATTGTGCCTTAGTACAGAAATGGAGATAAGTACATTACATAGAACTATGCATACAGATGTTAAGTGTGTGTGTGTGTGTGTGTGTGTGTGTGTGTGTGTGTGTAATACTTCATGCATCTGACAGAGTGCCTTCTGGTCCATGAAAGCTTATGACACAATAAATTTGTTAGCTTTGTTGGGGGAAGGGGTCTTCAGAGTAGGCTTTAGGAAGAGCTCCCAGTTTTAAACTCTTGTAACATTAGAGTGCTGGCTGCAATCTGAAGTATAAAGCCAATCACACCCTGATTCATGGTGCACATCCAATCTTGCTTGCCTCTTCTCTTGAATAGGTCTACTGAGATGGGAAAGTGCTGGGCAGATGCTTAGCTGCTGGTCCTGAACCTGTGCTCAGCATTGCTGCTGCTCCTGGAGTCACTGCAATGATGCAGAAGGCCTCAGGTCTGGAAGAGGGGTCCAGTTGGGAGGCACTAGGTCTCTCGAGTTCTTAGGCTCCTCAGATCCTAAGTGTCTTTAGGAGCCAAAAGGTCTGGCACAAAGTCTCTCAAATCTGCAATGGCAAAATAGCTGGTGTAGACTTGAGAAACCCCATTGCATGGCTTGGAGCTTTCCATGGGGGAAGGGACGAAAGTCCCCTTCCCGCAAGGAGACCTCTGGCAGCTTTGGTGGTGCTGCTGGATGCAGTGGTAGCTGTTTTGGCTACCCAGCTTTAGGACTGTGCTGCCCAGTAACCTTGGTCCTGATTAGATTATTCCCCATCCAGATCAAGCCTCTTGTTCTATGATGCCCCCAAATAAGCATATTTCCACTACAACTAAGCAAAAGCTAACTTCGCTTTTTGATACTGATTCTGAGCAGTTACTCAAGAACAAATGAGAGGATAAATCAGATTCATCACCCAGTGTTAATAACTTACTGGTAGTCTGAGCCTTTATCCCTTTTCTAGAGACAAAGTGTACTCTAAACGCTTTGCTCCTTAAATGCATGCTGAGATTGCTATAATATCAAAGGACTGTTCTGAATCTAAGGATCCTACAAACTGCAAGCTGGCAAAAAAGACGTTTTGAGGTCTTCACCATGTCTCTCAAGACCACTGTAACTGGCTCCTATTTTGCTAGCCCCCTTCTCTATGTTAGAACTCAGGTTCAGGGAGATAAGATTAATGAAATATTTCTCGCTGCTGCTCCAAGATGGATGTTAGCTTAGATTCTAACTGGCTGGCAGCTCATGCCATGTCAGTAGGAGAGATAGCTAGCTGGCTGCTCTGGCTGCAGGCCTTACAACATTGATTCTCTTGTCTAGTGCCTACTTGTTATGATTGCCTTTTTCTGGAAAGGGACTGTTCAGAGAAGCCCTGTACTTCTAGAATGAAAAAGAAAGTTCTCCCTTCAGTTCCCCAAAGCCTTCCTTCTCTAGACTGGCTTTGCAAGTCCATGCATCAGCAGTATAATTAGTCTGGGTTTCAGTCAAGGAGCTAAAGATCATGAGAAACAAAGGAACCTTTTTCTAGCAACTACTCAACCTTCAGTCCTTCAACAGAAAGAGACAGATTAGTTCCCTCCCTTCTTCCACAGTGCCCAGTAAGAGAATTGAAAATTGAATAGTTGCTTAAAAAATAGTTGGGTATGTAGACATCATATCCCAAGGCTACCTCATTAAGTTCAAAACAGGAGTGCTTTATGAACTTTTGCTTCTCAAGGAATTTGGCAAAAAGTCTGCTCACAGAGAGAACAATTCAACATCACTTACAGTGCCAGGCTATAGAGCAGGTTCCAGATACTCAGCAAAATATTGGCATCTATACTATACTTTTCGTTGTTCTCAAGAAAATGTTAGAGAGCAAGTCTCATTTGTAACTTAGATCAACTGAACAAATATGTTAGACTTGGACCCTTTTGTGAGGGCATTCTGTCCTCTAAAGACAGATAATCATCCCAGAAATTATATGGCACCCACAGATCTCAAGCATTGACAAATTAAAAACAAACCAATGAGTCCAGATGCAATCCACCTAAGAATTCTGTAGGAACTCCTGATGATTTTCTAACAAAACCTGTCCTTTAAATCAGCCTCCATGGCTGAAAGTTAGCCAATGTAACACTGGTACTTAAACAGGGATCCAGGAAATTTCAAAGGAATTGGAGGCCAGTCTACTTAACATCTGTTCTGGGTAAACTGTTGGAAACTATAATTAAAGATAAAATTATTGAGTATCTAGAACAGGGGTGTCAAACTCGTTTCATACCAAGGGCCAAACAGCATTCATGGTGCCTAATGAGGACCAGAAGTGATGTCATTAGGCAGGAAATGATGTCATTAAACAGGTCATAACAAAAAATAAGCACTTTTTCTCACTTAGGAACTCATTAGCTGCAAAAGACATAAAACACAAATCTTGATATTATTTCAAGATATGAAAGAGCCCAATTTTCATGTGAGCTGTCCTTATAGCAGTAACACCTCAGCACTGCTCAGCAGCTGAGAGCCAGAGGGCTGAATAAAAAGCTTCCAAGGGCCTCATCTGGCCCCCGGTCCTTATGTTTGACACCCCTGATCTAGAAGAATGAGCCTTATTGAAGGTGAATCAGCGTGGTTTCTGCAAAAGTATGTCCTGCCTTGCTAACTTTTTAGAATTATTTGAGAGTATCAGCAGGCATGTGGATAGAGCTAGTCCAGTTGACATTATATACTTGGACTTACAGAAAGCTTTTGGTAAGGTTGTTCCCCAAAGGCCATTGAGTAGAAGTCATGGAAAAAGAGACCAGATTCTTTTATGAATTGGGAACTGGTTAAGGAACAGGAAACCAAGAGTAGGAATAAATGATTACTTTTCACAGTGGAGGAAAGTAAGAAGTGTCATCCCCCCGTCCCCCGGCTTTTTCTTGGAATCAGTACTTTCTAACTTGTTCATAAATGATCTGGAGTTGGGAGTTAATAGTGAGATAGGCAAATTTGCAGATGACACCAAACTATTAAGGGTGATAAAAACCAAAACAGATGGTAAAGAACTTCAAAAGGGCAGCCAGTCTGGGTGGATGGGGGTAACCATGTGCCAGATGTGATTCACTGTTGGTATGTGTACAAAAAAATTGGACAAAAAAAAAAGATGCACAATAGGGCAAAAAAAAAAAATCCCAACTTTGTATACACACTGTTAGTGTCTGAGCTGTCATTGATGTACCAGGAAAGAATTCTTGGGGAAGTGTTGGATAGCTCAGTGAAAATGTTGCTGAAAATGCCACAATGAAAATGCAACCATTATGAAGAAAGTGAATTCCATGCTAGGAGTCATTAGGAACAGGACTGAGAATAAGGGCTCAATCCTAATTCTGTGGAGGGTTGCAAATATGCCATAAAACATGTTTGTGCCTCCTTGGGAGCAAGCTGTGCTAGTGCACAGAGGTGTGTTGGAGCATGGAGGCTGCATCCAGCTTCTGTGGTGGCTTGCGCCAGGTTGCCTCCGCTGAGCTCAACCAATGCAGAGGTCTGGGAGGGGCGGGGAGAAGGCAGGGAGGAGGTGGGAGGGAGGTGTTCTGGAGCAGCAGAGGGTGGGTGGAAGGCGCTCCATGAGGCGAGCAGGGACGCGGGGCTGGGACCTGGCTGTTATGCTTGTTCCCAACCCGAGCAGTGCAGAGCGGCTTGAAGCCACTCTGTTCTCTGCAGACTTATGCCACCTCCTGAGGCGGTGCAAGTCCGAGGAGACCCATTGGGGCCATGGTGGCTTACCTGGGGCTAAGGAGAAGAATATCTAGAACAGGGGTAAATACTTGCGCTGGGTACAGTGCAGGCTTCTTGGCCTGCCTGTTCCAGCGCATGATAGGATTGCGCTGTAAGGCTGCTAATTAGTCCCCCGCACTAAGCAGCAAGTTGAACAGGGTGATCTCCAAGGTTGCTTCCAACTCTTAACATTATTTGATTCTGTGCTATAATGCACTTATGGAGCACCCAAATTTGAATTACTGTGTATAGTTCTGGTTGCTACACATCAACTAGAATATTGTAGAAGGAAAAAATGCAAAAGAGGACAAAATTTTCAGAGGACGGGAACACTGTCCTTACCAAAAGAAAAAGGCTATTGTGAAGAAAAGAAAAAAAATTACTATATGCTGGTTTCCATCTTGCTAGGTCTGACCCCATGTTATGTGTCTGAGAAGCTGCGTATGTGTGCTGTAGGCACTTATCAGAGGTTTTCAGACTGGCCATTTGAAATACTCCTGATATCATATTTTTAGGGTTAAGAACTGGGATAGCTTAATTAGGTTTGAATGCTTTGATTATACCAAAAACAGTGGTAGTATTCCATTTGCTATTTAAGGATGGCAGCATAGTTTGTATGAAAATATTATTAGATTTCCCCCTTTTTAGTATACCTTCTGGAAAACAGCATATTTTTTAAACAGGTGGGTCCTCGTCATTTGCTGTTTGCGATCTGTGGATTTGACTCAACGCAGATCACAAGCCCACATTGGAGGACCTCAGACATGTGACCTCCGGTTGCATCTAGGACGTATTCTGAGGCAGAGGGAGGGCATGCATGGCCTCCCTGCACCTCAGAAGTGCAGAAGCTAGAAGTGCCTTTCAGAAAGCTGACAGGCATTTCTGGTTTTTGCTAAACTGGAAGTGCCTTTCAGAAGACTCTAGCAGGTCTTCTGAGGCACGGGGAGGTTGTGTGCAGCCTCCCCATGCCTCAGAACATCTCTGGACATGAGCAGAAGGCAACTCCGGTTGCGTCCAGAGGTCCGACTGCGAAGTTCTTTATCCATTGATACTGAGGACATCCTGTACACGTATTGTTATTTGAACTCAGGGAAAGCTAGGAGCACAGTTCACTGTAAAGTCTCGTGTATGAGCTCTATTGAATGGAATATAAGCCGGTATCTTCTAGGTATGGATTCAACACTAAGAGTAGCCCAATCCTATACAGCTGACTGTAGCTCTGTGTGACAGCAGAAGGCACTTCCACTGTTGAAAATAACTACTGACAGTGTGTGCAGCGCTCAGTCAGCAATCATTTTGGGAGTGCTGCTGCAAAAGGCAGTGGTGCTCTTTATCTGTGGCGAGATCTGTCTGTGGCCACTGGAGCAGATAAGGCTGAGGGAGCAGGGAGGGGGAAAATATGGGGGGAGGGGAAAGGAACGGGGAGGGGGAGGCTGTGGGAAAGAGTGGATCCCTTGGTGATAGCCCACACCAGGTCCTATCTTCACTTTTTGCAGCCTCCCTGCCGCTTTCTTCTCCTCAGACTTGTGCCAGCTTCAGAGCTGTTGCAGGTCCAAAGAGACCCATTGCAAAGCAGGAGGCTTCTGGAGAGGTAAGGGGATTTAAATCTTCTTTCCCTTCTGAAGCCTTCAGATCTGTACTCCAAGGTGAACACAGCATGTTCCTTTTCAGTGTGGCTGCAGCAGTGGGGGAGGGGGAGGATAGGATTAGACTAAGTACATCATTCTGAAAAATCAGCTAATAAATACAGAGCCACAGAAGTGTGGGGTAAAATATATTTTCCCAATGAATATAGACAAATTCTAACTTTTGTTCACTAAAGATTTGTTTTAATGGTATTTACTAAACACAGGAGACCATTGATTTCAGTACGTTGTTCATTTGTAAAGTCAATTGTAAGGCCTTTAGGAAAGCATTAACTTGCATTATCATTAATAGAACTGCTACACAGTAACCAATGTTAGCATTGAACTAAGAGCTGTGAGCTCCTTGTTAATTGTGCCACAACTACACCAGATATCTTTGTTCTCTTTGAAAAACTCCATCATTATTTTCCCTTCCAAAGTATTCCCCCCCCCCCATATTTGCTATTTTGAATCATAGTTTTGCATGGCATTTGATATCTGTGGTTAAAAAAATCTATTTGTAGAAAGTATTAATTAATTCCTGTTTCCTAGTTGGAGCCCTGTATATGACAGCTCACTGCGAAACAGTGGTATATAAAGTATTTTTAGAAACTAAATAATATATTTTATCTTTAGCAGTGGGATAATGGTTATAATTTTTTTTAAAGATTATATTCGAATTTGTTGACTGAATATTTTTTTATAATACTGAAATATTGTTCATCATTTTACTTTCATACTTGCACTGAAGGTTGCCTTCATGCTTATTGAGATGTTCACAATTTGTGACCCACTAAAGTGAATGCAGCATACCAACCATGTATGGTAACCTAACTGAAATTCATGTTTTTGTTGCCTGGCTAAGAAGCTGTAAGGGTAGGGTTTTTATATAATTGGTAATTTTGATCTTCTAAAAGTGTGCATCATCCTGTTCTTGGACATTTTCTCTAGGAACACAAGGAGCATTCAACTCACTGAAGGGGTGAGTTCTGTTCACAGAGGGAGCTTCCTGGGAGTGGAAGCACTAGTTTTGATGCTATTCTTTGTAACCAAGTAATTAAAATGCAATTAACATGCAGGGAGGGGGGCAGAATGGTGATGACTCTGTGTGTGTGTGTGTGTGAGAATCAGGCCCAGGAGAGGACAGGATTGGTGGTAGCAGTGCACACTGTATCCTAACCCCTTCCTGGGTCAGATTTGTTGTCATGAGGCAATGTGGAATTATGCTGGCTATTTAGTAGGCATATATCTGAGTTGTCCCATTGCAGCAACTGCGACTTATCCTGGAGCAAGGGAATGAATGTCCCCTTACCTCAAGAAGCCCATCAGCATTGCAGCTTTCCCCATAGGATACATCAGAGCCCTCACTAGTACCAACTGCATCGGTGTGGGGCTGGTTGGATAGGATTGGGCTGCCCATTTCTCTTCCTCCCATCATTCTCTATTTATATCATTCTCCCTCTGAAACTTGTCTCTTTCTCTGCCTCTTGGAAGGCATTTTATAAAGAAGGGGGTAGGTGGGTTCCTAAATTCCCAAGTGTAGGGTTATCAGATTCAAAGGGGGGAACAGAGTGTCTATACCTTTAACTGTTGTATAGAAGAGGGAATTTTGCAGGTGCAGCTCAACACAGAAGGGTTTAAAAAGCTGCATCTGCCAAAATTCCCTTTTACAATTCCCTCTATACAATGGTTAAGGTATAAAGGTTAAAGGCACTCTGTCCCCCTTTGTATCTGGTAACCCTAAGTGTAAACTTAATGGGGGTGAATGATATATATTACATATTCAAAATCATTCACTGTGGTTTTGTTGTCCTGTACTTCTTAATTCACCATTTGGTGCCCAGTTTAAGGTAAACATTGAAAATTATTGTGGATTCATTTCCATATTGTATTATTTAGCACACATATTTCACCTCTGCAATAGTATTCGTATCAAGGTGATTAAAGGACAGGGTGTTTTTTGGTTTTGTGCGTGTGTGTGTCTTTACTCCTTAATTGCATGTATGGGTATAGGGTGGATTTTAATCCTCATTAGTGACTATGAGCCAGAGGCTTACATAAGAACATAAGAACATAAGAACAGCCCCACTGGATCAGGCCATAGGCCCATCTAGTCCAGCTTCCTGTATCTCACAGCGGCCCACCAAATGCCCCAGGGAGCACACCAGATAACAAGAGACCTCATCCTGGTGCTCTCCCCTACATCTGGCATTCTGACTTAACCCATTCCTAAAATCAGGAGGTTGCGCATACACATCATGGCTTGTACCCCATAATGGATTTTTCCTCCAGAAACTCGTCCAATCCCCTTTTAAAGGCGTCTAGGCTAGACGCCAGCACCACATCCTGTGGCAAGGAGTTCCACAGACCGACCACGCGCTGAGTAAAGAAATATTTTCTTTTGTCTGTCCTAACCCGCCCAACACTCAATTTTAGTGGATGTCCCCTGGTTCTGGTATTATGTGAGAGTGTAAAGAGCATCTCCCTATCCACTCTGTCCATCCCCTGCATAATTTTGTATGTCTCAATCATGCCCCCCCTCAAGCGTCTCTTTTCTAGGCTGAAGAGGCCCAAACGCCGTAGCCTTTCCTCATAAGGAAGGTGCCCCAGCCCCGTAATCATCTTAGTTGCTCTCTTTTGCACCTTTTCCATTTCCACTATGTCTTTTTTGAGATGCGGCGACCAGAACTGGACACAATACTCCAGGTGTGGCCTTACCATAGGCTTCTTTCAGACTCACTGATGTCAAGAGCAAGGACATTACCATTTACGTTCCCTCCCTGACGGTTTTTAGGCAAAAACTCCAAATGTAACTTTTTTGCCTTAATTTTTAACAGATTTTGATATACGTCAAAGAAATTGATTTGTGGCTTAATTTTGTACTGATTTTATATAAGAGTTAATGGTCACGAGAATCCTTGTCATAAGGATGAGTGACATATAATTTTTTTTATTTTATTTAAATAAATTAATACATAAGAATGTGATCATGTATATGTGAAATCTGTCTATTACTTAAGTAAATGTTTTTAAAGGGCACTGAGGTGACTTGAGATAAACTAGTCTCATAGGCCAGTGGTTCTCAAACTTTGAGGGAGAACCACTCCTGCAGAATGGAAGTGCTTTGCGCCCACTTTCTCCAAACGTTCCAAACCTCAGGGAGCACTGTGGAGGGCAGCACAGGCCTCCCTGCACCTCCTGCAGCCTGCTGCAGCCCTGTCTTCATAAAGTAAGTCACAAGCACCCCCACTCGCCCCCCCCATATGGGTGCAATCCTGGAGATCACTTCCCTGCCTCTCCCCTTCCCCCCCCTTAAAGGGATGAAGAACCTTTACACAAACTGGTGGGTCACAACCCACCATTTTGAGAACCATTAATAGGCTATTAATTAAGAATTCATAATCATGAATTTTTATCACTTTTTAAAGGTCTGTTTACTTTTCATGAGCATACTGAACTGTCTGAGCCATTAAGAAAGTATCCATAGACCTTAACTTGGGCAAAATATTTTCTAATAAAACCACTGTGAATATAACACAGGCCTACAATATAGAGGGTCAGAAAAGATTTTCCCAAACTTTATGGTAGTTTGATATGAGTTTGGGGTGCCGATTCCAAAAATGGCATCCATTTTGCCCTATCACATCTAGTTTTGGAGATATAGTATAGCCTCATTAGTGAATGGTTCAAGCAGCTTCCTCATGAGGAAGACATGGTGTAGGCTTCCTCATGAGGAAGCCGCTTGAACCATTCACTAAAGAGGCTATGCTGTGTCTCCAAAACTAGATGTGATAGGGCAAAACGGATGCCATTTTTGGAATCAGCACCCCAAATATACCCAAGAATTGATGTAACTTTTTTTGTAGACACTGGCAGAGAAAGATAGGATTGTGCTGTTAGGGCCCAATTCTATCCAACTTTCCACTAAGGGCCCTTAATTCTATCCAACTTTCCCCAAGGGCCCAATTCTATCCAATTTTCCACAATATGGAAATATTTTTGTTCCACAATATTCCACAATATTTTTGTTCCACAGTAATATTCAGTTTCACAATTCTATCCAACTTTCCACAGGGGCCCAATTCTATCCACCACAGGATGGGCCCTAACATGTCCCATCAGCACGGCTGCACCGGCACTGGAAAATTGGATAGAATTGGGCCCTTAAACAGAATAATTAGTTGAAACAGAATTGAAACAGAATAATTAGTTTGTCTGTGATGTTGGCAAGATCTCTTAGAGTAAGCATGATTCATGTTCTATGATTTTAGGGCTAGTTTTTCCATTTTTCACCAATTTAATTTCATGCTTTGCCAAAATTCACAGAAATATAATACAATAGAACAGTGAAATGCACTGGTGATTCTTAGGTATGGCCATATTGTATCTTTGTATCCAGCCATTCTTGAGCAGTAACTCAGAATCCTTGCACAAGTTCTCATCATGTTTCAGAGAAAGTGCTGCAGGATGATGTAGAGTGCTATATCATTTGGGAGAATTAGGGGCAAAGTTGCTGTGAATGTCTTTTTTTGAGAATGAGCAGAAAAAGTAAGAGTAAATAGGCTCCAGTCCAGATCTCTTAGAATAGCCTTCTTGCAGGTTGCTGAACCATGATTACCCTGGGAAAAGAAGTCATTAAATTATTACAGAAGTATTTGTGTTCAGAGGCATTCAACCATGTCCAGGTATTGAGTGCCTCATGAACCCTGTCAATTCAGCATCATATATATTTTCATTTTCCCCCATGAAGAATATTCATGTAGAATAGCTTTCCTTTTTGGCTTTATTCCATTAGAATAAGAATAGTCCTAATTTGACACAAATATGATGTGACGCTCTTTTGTATGTTAAGGAAAAAAGATGGTTTCATTTCATTTGTCAAAGCTTCACTTTGTGTAATTTAATATAATTGAATAATGGCAGGAAAACACTTGATGTATCTGGTTAAAAGTCATGCAGATGGGATAGGGCTGGAGCTCAGGGGTAGAGCTCCTGTTTCGCATGCAAGAAGTTCTATATTCAATCCCTGGCATCTCCAGGTAGGGTTGGGAAAAGCTGCCCTCTGAAACAGTGGAGAGCTTATGGCAGAATGGACCAATGCTGGGACTCAGTTTCAGGCAGCTTCCTGTTCTCAGAATTGTAGTATTTGTAAATAAGATGATGATGATGTTTGCCATAGGGCAAATTCTTTTTAGAGTGCAATCCAAACTTACCAGCAGGCCCCATGCTCCGGCCCAGGACTACTGTGAACATAATAAGTGGCTACTCTAGAGCAAACTAGACTGTTGCAAGGATGTGTGCTGGCCTGCCAGTGTTAGATACTACCCTGGAGGGAATATGTTTGCTCCAGTCCGGGCAGGCTGGTGTAGGGGGTGGGAAAGGGTGGCAAGAAGGCATTCCAGGGGAGAGGAAGGGGCATTTCTGGGCAAGGGGAACAGGCCTTGCTGAGGGAGAATCAGCATGGCTTCTGTAAGGGTAAGTCTTGCCTCACAAACCTTTTAGAATTCTTTGAAAAGGTCAACAGGCATGTGGATGCAGGAGAACCTGTAGACATTATATATTTGGACTTTCAGAAGGTGTTTGACATGGTCCCTCACCAAAGGCTACTGAAAAAACTCCACAGTCAGGGAATTAGAGGACAGGTCCTCTCATGGATTGAGAACTGGTTGAGACCAGGAATCAGAGAGTGGGTGTCAATGGGCAATTTTCACAATGGAGAGAGGTGAAAAGCGGTGTGCCCCAAGGATCTGTCCTGGGACCGGTGCTTTTCAACCTCTTCATAAATGACCTAGAGACAGGGTTGAGCAGTGAAAAGCAGTGAAAAGTTTGCAGACGACACCAAACTTTTCCAAGTGGTGAAGACCAGAAGTGATTGTGAGGAGCTCCAGAAGGATCTCTCCAGACTGGCAGAATGGGCAGCAAAATGGCAGATGCGCTTCAATGTCAGTAAGTGTAAAGTCATGCACATTGGGGCAAAAAATCAAAACTTTACATATAAGCTGATGGGTTCTGAGCTGTCCGTGACAGATCAGGAGAGAGATCTTGGGGTGGTGGTGGACAGGTTGATGAAAGCGTCGACCCAATGTGCGGCGGCAGTGAAGAAGGTCAATTCTATGCTTGGGATCATTAGAAAAGGTATTGAGAACAAAACGGCTTAATATTATAATGTCGTTGTACAAATCGATGGTAAGGCCACATTTGGAGTTTTGTGTCCAGTTCTGGTCGCCACATCTCAAAAAGGACATAGTGGAAATGGAAAAGGTGCAAAAGAGAGCGACGAAGATGATTACGGGGCTGGGGCACCTTCCTTATGAGGAAAGGCTACGGCGTTTGGGCCTCTTCAGCCTAGAAAAGAGGCGCCTGAGGGGGGACATGATTGAGACATACCAAATTATGCAGGGGATGGACAGAGTGGATAGAGAGATGCTCTTTACACTCTCACATAACACCAGAACCAGGGGACATCCACTAAAATTGAGTGTTGGGAGAGTTAGAACAGATAAAAGAAAATATTTCTTTACTCGGCATGTGGTTGGTCTGTGGAACTCCTTGCCACAGGATGTGGCAATGGCGTCTGGCCTGGGCGCCTTTAAAAGGGGATTGGACAAGTTTCTGGAGGAAAAATCCGTTACGGGTTACAAGCCATGATGTGTAAGAAGGGTATTGAGAACAAAATGGCTAATATTATGATTTTAGAAATGGGCTATGTCAGATGCAAGGGAGGGCACCAGGATGATGTCTCTTGTTATCTGATGTGCTCCCTAGGGCATTTGGTGGGCTGCTGTGAGATACAGGAAGCTGGACTAGATGGGCCTATGGCCTGATCCAGTGGGGCTGTTCTTATGTTCTTAGGATGGGAGGCATTTGGGTCCCAGAGGGGGCTGGGACCAAGTTTGGCAGTGCAGGCCAAATTCTCACCCTCACTTGCAGGCCCTGCAAACTTACATGGGTTGCTTGGATTTGCACCAGTGATTTCGCTGGTGCAGATCAGAGTAGCCCCATAGGGTTGACTGGAGTGCTACACAGGGTAAGGGGAAAAATTATTATTATTATTAACAGTATTTATATACCGCTGTTCAACGAAAAGTTCACAAAGCGGTTTACAGAGAAAATGAAATAACTAATGACTCCGCTTACTATGAGTTGCCTTACAGCCATCTCCCATCCTGCACTGAATACACTTGGCCTGCCTATTCCAGCACAGGTTAGGATTCAGCTACCTGTGTAGGTGTGTGAAAACCCAGTATTTTAGCTATTAGACTTCCTTGCATGTATTAGTGGTATAAAATAAAGGAGAGCATAGACTACTGTACCTAGTGACTTATTGAAACATTTAACATTGGGTAGTCCTGGTGCATTGTGCATGCTTTTCAGATAGTTAGTCCAGAAAACAATTTTAGGGGTTTAAAGTCCTTCTTCCACAATTAATGCATTCAGTGATAATTGAATACTTTGAATAATGTAGTTTTTACTATGTAGCATTCTTTGTACTGAATGGTACAGTAAAACGAATTGGTTTTTCATCATTTACAATTCTCCCTGACAGGATTTCTTGGACGTGCTTGGTATGCTAAAAAGCAGCTGACTAACAAATAATGTTGCAATAAAACTGTATTTATTTTGGGGACATTACTGCAGAATGATAAATAGCCTCTGTACTGTGTCTTTGCTGGTAGCTGACAAAGGGCAATGAACTATATCTCTGAATGCCCCCTTCTGTTGGTTTCAATACAATGTGATATCTGTGCTGGTATCTAGACAGCAGCCACAACAAGCAAGCAGATAATAAATGTTTTGTCCCTTTGGCTGGCACACTTGAATTCTTGTAATGTTTATCTTAATAAGTAACTTGAAAGTATAAGATGAGAGCTGAGAAGTACTTATGATTTTCAAATATATGATGATCCCCCCCCCCCATTTCCCTTTAATTTTGGCAGTTGAAAATGACTTCTTGACATGAATGTTTTGGAAACGAATTATAATTCTGGGGAAAAATTTCTCTGAGTGCAAAACAGGATGAATGCATTTTGTTTTTGTACATGCATATATATTCATCCATATATTTGTTCTTTATTTTGATGCATTGCATGACTACTAGATTCTTGATGGTTACAGTATTTGTAACCAGTGCATGGGTTCAAATTACCATGTATATATGCAGATGTGGAGCTGGGGGCGCGGTAAGTATGGCACACTCTGCAAGCACCATGTAATCAGCCCCTTCTCCTCGACGTTGGAGCCATTGGGCAGAGATGGCAGCGTAACATTGCTGCCTGAATGTCCTCTGACTCCAAGGGGCAGGGGCCGCTTACATGATGCTTTGCAGAGTGTGCCGTGCCTTACTTACTTTGTCACCCCCTAACTCTGCTTCTATATACAGTATATGAAACATAGGGCACAATCCTAACCAGGTCTGCTCAGAAGTAAGTCCTATTTTGT
The DNA here is from genome assembly GCF_035046505.1 of Tiliqua scincoides. NCBI lineage: Eukaryota > Metazoa > Chordata > Lepidosauria > Squamata > Scincidae > Tiliqua > Tiliqua scincoides. The sequence continues at coordinate 144,963,701 of NC_089824.1, forward strand.
TCAGTGGGACTTACTCTCAGGAAAGCGTGGTTAGGATTACAGCCATAATCCATGTTGTGCCTGGAACCATATTGTGTAAACACATTCAAGTATGTGATAATAATCAGTGAATAATGCCTTTTCTTGATTATGGGAAGCACAGATATAAAAGCTACATGTATCCCTGGATCACATATCCATGGATTCACTGTGGAATCAGGTCCACAGCCTCCCCCCACAGCACACACCCCATCTGTCTGCAGCCTCTGCCAGGTTCAGACTGAGCCCAACAGTAAAAACAACAACAAAAAACGCAACATCTGGTTTCTCTGTGAAACCAGAAGTGATATTTTTAAATGCCTTAAGGATATTTATAAGACCTTAGGAGACCAGGGAAGTTCCTGAGGGCACCTGCAGCCTCTGCTGGACTCAGGGGACCCTCCAGAGGCCAGGAGAGCAGAGGGTGGAGGGAGGCATTTGCCTGTATCTTAGGTTTCATGTAACCATGGGGGATTCCAGAACAGAACGCTCACAGATACGGGGGCATACCAATGAATTAGATCGTTGGTCCATCTAGTTTAGTATTGTCTGCTCTGACTTAACAGGGTTTCATACAGCAGTCCTCCCCAGTCTAGAGATACCAGGGATTGAACCTGGGACCTTCTGCATGTAAAGCACTTGCTTTTCCATAATGTGATGGGAAACACACTCTTAGACTGTTTTATGGCTTTCCTTGGTAAAGAGGCAGAATAAATGGACAGAATAAAAATGAGGCACCTTTTCCTCCATATGAGACCACAGTTCAGTCTAGCTCTTGCTTTCTCCTCTGGATTAAACCTTAGCTTGAATTGTTGATTTCTTAGCTTCTGAATGTGTGGCTTCCACTGTATCCAGCAGGGGAATTCTGGCATGTTGAGGCCTCCTTGGAGTAAGGGAACATCAATTAGTCCTAGCAGCTGCCATGGGTCAACTTGGACCTGTGTCAGCTCTGCAGCTGGTGCAAGTCTGCGTAGACTTGTAAAGATGAATCAGGCCTGGGAAGGGTTAGAATTTGGCACTGCTGCTGGCATCCGGCATCCATCTTTGCGCAGATCCTTGCCACTTGCACTGGCACTACTGTATTTGCAGCAACCATAAAGCAGTTTACCCTGGTGGAACACACAACAGTGTAAACAGCTAGCAAGATTGAGCTGTTCATTGCTAAAATTATAGGCGACTGCATCCTTGCATGCGTGAAGGTGCTGCAAGGTAATCTTGTAAGCAGCTACCTTACAATTCCCAATTGTGTGGTGTTGACAATGGCCTGGGGTCACAGAGAGAATGAAGAGGATGCCAGGTTAGGCTAGGATTTGGTGAGAAAAAGGGATCTCACATAACATAGTTTGGCTGTGTTACCACTGTATCACAACACAGGGAGTTTGTTAGGATTGGGCTGACAGTTAAACTCAGTGTTGTCACCTCTCTGAATAGAGGAAAAGCTTAGTGAGGTGATAATTCTACCTTAACTAAGTAGTTATGGATGACTGCCATGAACTGCAGTGCAGGTTCTAATGCAGTAAACCTTGTGGTTACCATCTGGGTTCACCCTGGGACTTGCCCAAGGCTCCCCCCCTTTTTGGTAGTACCACCAGGCAGAGTCACCAGCACTAAGCAGTATTGTGGAACTTCCTCTACTATGTTGAGGTTCCCAGCCGTAATCTTGAAATCAGCAGCTGTAGGAACCTGTAGAGGGAAGAGAGTGGGAAGTATGGACTCTTACATTCAAATGGGCCCCTCAGCGACTATCATGACATCAGAGATTTATACATGGTACTCGTATTATAGGGATATGACTTTTGCATTTGTATTCAGATACAGGTATGCATTCGACCCTTGCAGTATGATAGAGATAGCTAATTCGGGAACATAGACTGCCTGTACACAGTAATCACTGGTGTGATGCAGTATTGGGGATTCAAGCAGCTTATGCTACAATAAATGTGTTCACTTCGTGTAACTTATGCTATAATAAATGTGTTCACAAGATTCTTTGTTGTGTTTGCTGACCACTTTACAATGAACTTCTGTACTGGTATTGATGGGCAGAGGGCAGATCAGTTGATCTATGTTGTTGAACAATGTTTTGTCTGTGGAGGAGCCTTGCTAGATTGAGACATATATGCTTTCTTTGTAAAGAAATACAGCTTTTTGCATTGCAGTGGAACATGGTTATCTGGACAGCAAGAGTGCCAGTGGAAATTGTCCCCATATAAGTTGAAATGGGGCATCTGTATATCCATAGAACAGCTTGCCAATGAAAATCTATGGATATGTGCATGGGATCATTAGGACATATTGTGTTCTCAGTGTGTTGCCAGTGTCCTATGGTTTGTAATTTGTGGTTTCATTACCGAATTATCTGGTATTTGCTGTCTGTTATTTTTGGAAATATACAAAGTGCTTTTTAATAAGTAAAAAATTTCTTAGAACAATCCATAAATCCCTATCTTGCTAATACATTTTTTTTTCAAACTGAAAACCTATGTTCCTTACATAAGAACATAGTTTTAGCCTTATACAGACTCATGCACATGTAGAATTTCTTTATAGATGAATTATTAATCAACTCAAAATAATATTAACCAACAGTCCAGTCCTAACTAATCCTCCTGACAGTGCACCTCCACCAGTGATGTACCTGCTGCATCCTGGGGTGGAGCAGTCACAGAGGTGTCCTTGAGGTAAGGGTTAGAGTGTGCTGGCAGCCTTATCACATACATGCACCATCACAATAGCACTTCTGCAGATGTGGCAGCACTTCAACCTGCAGAACACTTAGGATCAGGCCCTAACATTTATTAAATTACTTGGCAGACCTCATTTATAGTTCATCTTGTCCCAAGGTTGGAAAGCAGTCTGCAAACATTTATTTTATCCCCTACCCCTCAGAAAAACAACAGATCTTGAAAAGTTTTGCAGTCTAAGTTAGCATTTGCATGGCAGAACATGTAGAGAGATGGAAATATAAGAAGTCAAGCCAAGGATTGAATTGAGGGCTCCTGAGATACGTGAAACTATTTCAGAATACAGACAAGGGTCAACTTCTCTCTTTATCTAGCTTCAGAAGAATAGGAGATTCATCCTGTTCCAGTCCACCAGATAGCAGTGAGCTAAAACCTGTCAAGAATTTTAAAGGACTGTTTTCAACAACTAAAAAATGTTACTTTAGAAGTATGACCTTCGGTGGCCTACCTCTAGCTTTGCTGTTGAAACCCAAGGCAAGCCATCTGCCTATATTTTAAAGTTCTTAGAGATGAGGCAAAGCATGCTTTGTTCTCTCACAGAGGTACACAGAGAAGTGTTCATAAAGGGCTTGGCTCAGAAGTACCAAGTGTTAGAATTGCTTTATGAGATGCATCATCTATTAACCTGGAGGTGCTGTTGATTGATTCTGCATCATACGAGATGACAGGGCAAATATGGGGATGTAGCTTGTAGGAAAGAAGGTCACTGAAGCCCAAGCAAGGGTATTGCAGTATCTGAAGCTGCTGTTTGTGCTAATGTCCTTATGGATCATTGGTTGACAGAGAGTGGGAGTGAAGATTTCTTGCTTTGGGACTGTGAAAAGGGCATTCCTTCATCCTCCTAATAAATATTTTGAAGCAGAGTATTGATGAGATTCCCACACTGTGAAGGATTCAATAATTACTTTTTTCTCAATTATGAGTTAAACTTGTGTTCCATAGTTTTGCTCTCCGCAGTTGCCATGGCAAGTGGGCTGCTGCTCTCTGGTAGGCATTGTTAGTAAGTCCCAGCCTTCCTCAAAACTTTGAAGCTTAGAAAGAGGAAAGAATTGTGTTGAGCTTGTGCCCTGCCCCTCCACACCCCCGTCACAGTAGGGATGCTGAGGCTGGGCTAGAGGTGATCAGATTTAAGCCCAGCGCAGAATCTTTTTGAAGGGTTTTGGTCACTGTCCCAGAATTGGTCTTGAGACATGAATGCTAGTATTATGGAAGCTTTATTTTGGTTACTGGGTGCATAGAATGAATTCCTTTAGCTTTGCCAACTGGGCCATATATTATTATATTTCATCTATATCCAATCATACTTCTTTAAGCACATACCAGCTCTGGTGTAGCTTAGTGTTTGGGGCTGGAGTTCTGACACACACACATTTCACCTCAATCTTCTGATCATCTATTTCTGATGAACTGCTCTCTTGGGTCCCTTTTTAACCCTTTTTGCTGGGTCTTGTTTTCCTGCTCTTTGCATCACACCCTCTTCCTCTTGGATGTCATGGATCTGTTAGTCCAGTGTTATTTATCTATTCTTCCTTGGATAGTTTGTTGACTCTCCAACTTGACTGGTCATCTCTATTGCCATATCCTTGCTTGTCTCTGGTCAGTCTTGGCACCATGATGCACCATGGTACAGCAGATGGCCAGGGAATGTGTGAAGCTCTCACTTCCAATCAAGACCACTTTGCATTTCTGGAGCCTTCCTCTTTGCTTGAACTTGGATGTTCTCAAATTTGCTTCAAACTTGTCAGAATCTCTCCATCTGTTTCTTTAAGTCCATGCACACACAGGCACATGCGTGGTCACAGGTGCACACGCTACAAGCTTACTCTACTATAGTCATCTAACATCTGTTCAAAATCAAAAACCAAAATGACTTTTGTAACGCTCCCAAGGTTGGCAGGCAGGCTGGCTGAGGTTGAGTTGTATTACTGAGGCACTTAGAGCACCTGGGCAGTACAAGGAAGAACAGTAGACCTCTGCCATCATCACAAGCTTGACAGCTTGGTTTCTTTGGCCACTGCATTTCTGAATTGCTCAAAGCACTTGTGCAGCACCTGTTGCCTTCATTTCTCAGCTGGAGAAACTATTGGTAGCTTTCTGGCCACTGTGTTGCCAAGCATCTGGACAGTGCAAAGTTTGTATCTAACAACTTGCTGCCAGCAACCATTTTCCGTATATTTGAGATATTCTTAGATACTTGCCAAGAGAATATTGTTTTTTGCAAGCTTTGAGCATACTAACTTATAGATATTTTTCTGGACATTTGGAGGCCTTTCTTAGAGATTTATGTATAGATTGCTTAATTCCTATGTGTTCTGCTATATTATGTATTTCACTCTCCCTTTTTTTTTTTGTTCTGGATTTTACGTTTTGGATTTTGTATCTGTGAACTTTATTGTTAATAAAGGAAAAAAAAAGGGGAAAATATAATGTTCTGGGAAGTCAGTATTTTTTAAAAGAATTGGACGTATAGACAAACCTACTGTTAGCTGCCAGCTTACTGGCAATCTTTCTATGCTGCATCTTTGAAACATTATGTCCACAGATAACTAAACTTCATATATGCCACTCCCTCAGAATTTGCTTGAATCAAGTTGACTTTCTCCAAATGTCTTGCTTTTACCATGAAGGTGTATGAAGGTGTATCCAGAAATCCTAACTCTCTTTATTCTTGTTAATCATGCTGCATTAATTGCAGTTAAACAGGGAGGCCTAGTGTTGTGTCTTGACACCCTGAAGATAAATCTACTGCTATTGCAGCAACAGCAGAGAAAAGAGATAGGGGAAAAATACTGAAACATCCCTCCAGTGTGATAAGATACAAGCTGTGAAGGTCTAATGGATAAGAGACACATGTTTTAATTAAACACTTGAAGATTTACTGCCTGTGCTAGCCCAGCACCGGTGCTGGTGCTGGGCTAGTGCCAAGCTAGTGTGGGGCGGGCGCCCAGCCTCCGCTGCTCGGCAGTCTCATGGACCGCCGAGCCATGGCGCAGTAAGCGGGCGCTGGGAGGAGGCATTCTGGGAAGGGGGGAGGCTGGGGGCAGAGAGAGGGCGGAGGAACGTGTGATGGGGAGGCGGGGGGCGGGCAGGAGGCAGGTCCGTGGAGCTCTGCTCCACCGGATTCAAGGCGTTCGTGTGGGGCTTCGCGCCCTACATGAACGCCTTTACTGCTGACCTTTTGTTTGCTGCCTGCGGTAGCCTGAGGCATGCAGGATCTGGTGGCAGCAGTTCCTGGTGCCACTGAGGCTGGGCGTCCCAGTCAGCTCAGGGTTGGGCTGTAAGGCTACAATCTTATCCACACTGTTCTGGGAGTAAGCCCCATTTACCCTATAATGACTTACTTCTGAGTAAACATGCATATGGTTGGGCTCTAAGGCTTCAATCTTGTGCACACTTTTCTAGAAGTCCATTGTACGTAATGAGATTTCTGAGTAAACATGTATAGGATTGTTCTGTTAGGGTACAATCCTAAACACATTTACTTGGGAGTAATTTCCATTGAATACAGAGGAACTTCTGAGTTTGAATGCATAATATTGTACTGTGAAACACATTTAATTAGAGCCCAATCTTAAAGTCACTGGCCTTGATCAGGTCAAAGCTTCTACTGGTGCTGACTGTTGTAAGGCAGTCAGCACCAGTTGCAAAAGGTTTTCCAACAGTGCATGCTGCTGGAAGCGCTGGTGGAAGGCCTGTGCCTTCCTCCCTGTGTTGGAGCTTCTCTCCCTCCCCATGGAGTGGAGGGCAAGGAGAGGCTGGGGTGAGTAGAACGGATTCCGGGAGGCGGACAGGATCAGCAGCATTGGCACCTCCAATATCGTAACCCTCTCACTGGATCAACTGGGGGTGGTGGTGGGGGAAAGGATAAGATTGGGTTGTTAATCAACTAAGCTGCAATCTTCTACACACTTACCTGTGAATAAGTCTTATTGAAGACAGTGGACTTCCAAACAAACGTGCATAGGATTGCACTGGAAGACTTCTTTAGAATAATAGCCCTAGCATATGTACTTCTATGTAGGCTACTCATTACTAACTTTATGTATGCAGTCTATGTATTGGAAGAATACATTTTTTTTGCATTCAGATGATTCTGCTTTCTTCTTTGACTGATTAGTTCCTGTGAATGTTATTCTAAAAGGCCACAGTATGGTATACTTAGATAGGCTTTTATTTAAATAATAAGCCATGCTTCCATTAATTAAGTATAAATGAGGGTTGTGAAGAGTCAGGAAACATAATGAGCAAGTCCTACAGCCCTGCACCTTGATCTTGCATTCTTTGTTATTTTGCACATCTTAATGACTTTCTAAGAACCCTCCTCAAGCACTGTAACCCCTCCAATTTACCATGCTCATCAGTAATCTCTTGTTAAATGAAATTTCTTATCTCCTTGTGGCATTGGAAACTTGATGAGCTCCTTAACTGATAACTACCCATAGGATGACCTCTCATGTTCAAGTTCATTTTCACTGACATTGATCCACAACCCCTTTATCAGATTTTAAAGACAGTTTAATGCCTATGTTGCATATGAATGACTGTCATACCTTTACCCCCTGCATGCAATTAGACTTGTTGGATAAGGGTACCGATCAGCTATGTTGGATTCTGGAACAATTCAGAGTACACTGTGTGTGTGTGTGTGTGTGTGTGTGTGTGTGTGTGTGTGATCTGCTACAGAAAGATTGTAACCTCATCAAAGTGTTGATAAGTAGCTTGCCTGTGATGGCTCTTTCCTGGATTTGTTACTCACTAAACCAGGTGACTAGGAGCCAGTCTAGATATTCTAGCCGGTAAGTTGGCTGCAGAGATGTGTTGTGGGCAGACAAAGGGAGGTCAGGGGAAGTTTTAGAGAGGAACTGGGAGACAGGGAATGGATCTCGGCAGCACTGCATGTGCCTCTGACTTCCTTCATCCCTGGCATGTGTAGAAAATGAGTTTTAGTTCTTCATGTCACTTACTTCAGAAGAGCAAGGACTAAGCAGCACGAAAAGTCACTAATCTTGAAGTTTCTCAAAGCAAAGTGCCTACATTGCTTAAAGATCTGTGAAAACCACAAGTTTCCTCACTCATCTTGAAAGTTGTCTCAAAGGAATTGTAACATTCCTCAGATGTAAATGGAGTTTAAATTGGATATGATTTGACCCCCTCTGTTTCTTCCTCACTTCCTGTTTTGCCAAATTCCGGGTCCAAGTTCACCTAGAGAACCTATGGCCACTTAAAACTAATTAGCTCCCCTTTGTTCCCCCAAAATGACCCTAGTTCTGCACTGGAGCATTGCTGGACCCCACCACCAGGGTAGCTTGCTTATTCAACCTGCAGAGGTCCTCCTTCCTCCAATCTCCTGCCAGCAGCTTCTCCAACCACCACAGCAACAAGGAGTTCTTAGCAGATCTTGGGAGTGGCAGCCACACACCAGTCTCCAGTGTCTCCAGCAGTCTTTGTTCCAGAAATCCTCAGAAGTCCACTTGCCCATCTGTTCATTAGTCAGTCCATTGGTCAGTCTTCAGGTCCAGTGGTCCATTAGTTCCTCCATCCATTAATCCATCAGTTTAGTTTTCTCTCCTTCAAGCTCCTTCCTTTCACACCCTCCAGACTCTCCCTTCTTCAGGTGCTGCTTTTATCCCTTAATGACCTGGTTGCCTCTAGTGGCTGCAGCTGTGCAGCATACCCACTGCTAGTTAGAGCCCTGGGGTTTACCCTCTGCTTGCCTGCCAGAGCAGGGGGCCACTGTTGACACCACACTGTATCTCCATGAGGGATCGTGCACATTTCCATTACACTTCCTCACTGAGTTTTTTTCCTTACTCCTTTGCTTTTGGTATCATAACTGACCACTGAAAATTTTTTTAAAATGTTAGTATTTTATTCATACTTACATGGCTGGCCTAGCCATGAAGTGACCTGATGTGGCTTGCATCAGTGGCAGATGGTGGGGGAAGCAAGGGGGTAGCAGATTCAGAGTGCCTTTCTCCTTGAGTCTACCTCTGACTTCCTTCAGCTTGCTTCCTCTAACTGCATATGCTGCAGGTGCAAATTGCATTGATCTGCTTCCCATTTGCTAAAAGTGAGCAAGAATCACTGCATCCTTCCCTTCGCTCTGCCCTCGCCTCATGTTTAAGGTATAAAGAGAATGTGTCCCTTTAAATTCAACATGAGGAAGGAGCACTTTGCTATCCATCCCCTTGCCCTATACTCGCATGTTCCCTTTAAACTTTAAACCCTGTGCAAGGACATAGTGCTGGGAAGGATTCAGCCCATCCAATTCTTGCTTATTTTTAGAGAATGGGGAGCAGATCAATGCAACTAGCATCTGCAGCAGGCTGGAGGATGGTGGAGGCAGACTTAGGGCAAAAGGCAAAGAGAGAACAGAGTGACAGAATGGGGCAATGAAGTACTTGTTCTGCTGAAGGCTTTGAAAGGAAACATTTTCTTTAAACGCTATTTGAGTATGGAGTGTGCCAAGGACATGTGGAGCTTTAATTGGAGAGGGTGCATGTATGTGTACACCCCCCCCCCCAGTAAAGGTGGCAGTAGCGAGAAAGGGGCTGTGTTGGGCAACAGATCCAACTAAGGACCTAATCTTATCCAATTTTTCAGGGCCGATGTAGCTGTGCCAATGGGGCGTGAACTGCATCCTGTGGTGGGCAGGCAGTCACAGAGTTGTCCTCAAGGTATGGGAACATTTGTTCCCTTACCTTGGGGCTGCATTGTGGCTGCACCAGTGCTGGAAAGTTGGATAGGATTGGGCTCTAAGCTGGCTCTGCATACTTAGTACAAAAATAAAAATCAGTGCCAATATGGTTCCTTATATAATGTTGAAATGGTATTAATCTTCATCTAGTTCTTCTTTGTCCATCATTATGTAGCTGTCATATGTCTGTTTTGTAGTTTATACCTATTTAGTTCTTAACTACTCCTTGTAGATTTTGTTTCATCTTCTAAAGCAGGGGTCTCTAAACTTATCGGCTGAAGGGCTGCATCAAATTTTTGGCACAGTGTCGAGGGCCTTAAAAATAATTAAATATAAAATTTAAATAATTACTTTAGAGATGGAACTTAGATGAATAACTGAAATGAATGAATGAATGGGCTCAAATGTCTAGGATTTCTCCAAGCACCAAAACAGCCCAAGAAATAAAACACACACATTAAAATGGACCCCCATTCTCCCACCTCGCATGCGCAACTCTGGTTGTGTTTGGTCAACTGGGCCAGAGGCTGTCAGGGGATCAGAGGCTGGCTATGGGCCAGATAGAGGGTCTCCGCGGGCCACATCTGGCCCCTGGGCTCGGGTTTGGAGACCCCTTTTCTAAATTGTTGTCAAGGACTAGCAAACTAGGGTTGTAATGTCTACATGGATCAAAGGTGATAAATTTCCCAACATGTTAAAACATTAAATAGGAAAAAGTGAAACTTTGTGGAGAATATGCAGATAAGATTAAGAAAAATGTCTTAATGTTACAAGTACATGAGCCATGAAAGGTCAATGAATGGAGAAGAAGCCCTTAATGAATGATGATAGCAATTTATTGACAGAAGAGCTACTGTAGACATTGATTTGGGGGAAGAAAATATTAAAAGAGCTGTTCGGTATTGTAGTCACAAGAATTCCTGGAATGGATTAAAAAAAAAATCATTTTCCAAAGGAACAAAGCAAAATGCTTGAAGCAAACAAGTTTATAACAGAATAAGTTATTTTGAGATAATGTTTTAAGATAGAAGTTTTCAAATTTGTGGGTCGCAACCCACCAGTCCGAAAGGCCGAGTCTCTAGCCCCGTGTCTCTGGGGGGAGGGATGGAAGGCAGCAACGTGATCCCCAGGATTGTGCTGCTGCCAGGGACAAAGAAGGGATTTTTATGCTTACCTACAGCCAGCTCCAGACTCCTGGGCAGTCTGGGGAGCATGCGGACCCCTTTGCAGGACTCGCCAAACCTCCAAACTTCTGAAAAATATTTTTTTAAAAACCTCACTTTCGGTTTCATGAAGAAAACACACAATATTTAATGAAGACATGTATGATGGAGGCATACAATATTCCAGGGACAGTGAATTCGAGGAAAACGTTCTAAAAACCAAAATACTTATTTCACAGCTATTAGAAATGCTTTGGACAAGCAGAGCAGAGAAGAGTTGGGAAGAAAATAGTGTTTATATTTTAGGTGAATTCTCTGGAACTGATTTGAGTTTTGAATTGTGGTCCAATCCTGTTCTTCAGCTATGTCACCATAGTACACATTCTGGTGGTGTAACATGCTTTCCTGCTGTCAGAAATGTGACACATTGGAGAGCGTGACCTGGCTGCCATTGGAAGTGGTAAGTGACCGGGTCCGTGCGGCAACATATCAGGGACACTCGCAGCTGCAGGTAAGATTGTGTAGGATGGGAGGGTGATGGGGGAATGGAATGGAACAGCGGGTAGGTGGACCTGGGAGGGGATAGGGTGGGGAAGATGGCAGATTGGGCCCAGGAAGGAGGCGGGATCGTCAACAACGACGTCCACCAAATCCTAACCCCCTTTCTGAGCCTGACTTGCCTTCATAGGTCCACTTTGACTTGCACCAGCCATATAGCTGGCCTTCTGAGTTTATGGTTATTTTAATACTGGATGTGCTACAGGTTTTATGGGGATATTATATTGCTGATTGTATTTTACAGGCCTTGTCCTTCTATTCTTTTATTAAGAAGGTGACTGCTGCTGGTTTTTGTTTTATTTGTGATGTTTTAATGATGATTTAAGGGCGTTTTAATATTTAAACTTATGAATTGTAATATTTTTAAGTGTTATAATTTTACGACTATGATTTTGGATGCCTTTTGGGGAGAAAAGTGGGGCACACAATGAGTAAACAATGAATAAATAACCTGGGTCCTTTCGGGGGTAATTGACTAGAAGTGATGCAGTTTAGCGGCCAATAAATGCAACATGGCTCACTGTGGATCCTCTGTCAGGAGGAGGTTAACAGCTTTTACCCACTTTTTTGTTCAGCAGTCTTGCCTGATTTCTTCTTTAAGAATCAAGTTTTCACAGTTCTCTCTCATCTTCTGTTCACTTTCTATGTTTTTCTGGTATTGTACAGCAGTGGAAGTGATTGTCTCCTGTCGTACCCTAAATGCAGTAACTGAACTCTACAAATGTAATGAGAGAGAAGGAGAGGAGAGAGGGTGCTCAGGTGTAGTGTGTGTTTGAGAAAGTTTCTTTACATTGTTTTCCAATTTCCAAATTAAAGACATTTCTTTCTTCATGGTCCATACAAGTCAATGGACTATATCTGATTACTTGCAGTTTCTGGACCAGTCAATTTCATTGCTAAGTGAAACTTAAATAGAAAAGAACCTTAAAATGTTTCTGAACGTGCTATTCAAACAGGACACAGACTTGGACAGGACAAGACACGCTGCACCAGTCCTATCAGTGCTGGTGCAGAAGGGTTGCATGGCCCATGCTGTATCCAATACTGGTTAGGAGCAGGCTGGAGGTTCCCCTTCCTCGTGTTGAGCCTGTCCATTTGTTCTCTTACCCCTGTGTTGAGTCCCAGGCTGCCCAAGAGGGCTACCTGGATCTACACCAGTGAAATTGCTGGCACAAGTTTGAGAAGCCCTTGTTTGGGCAAAAGGCTTGGGAGGGGGAATAGGATATGACAGAGGACTTCTTTGCCAATCCTGTCCCTCATCCTGGGTCTTATCAACCCCTCTCTGCCTTCCCTCTACCCATAAAAATCCCCTTCATGCCCCTGAACTGCATGGAGCAGCTCTTACTTGCTCTATCGTCTGCAGCTCCTTGCCTCCAGTGCAGCCTACTTGCAGGGTGCCATGCGGCATGTTTGCTACACCCTATCCAGCAGTTCTCAAACTCTCAGGGAGTTCTCAAACTCTCAAACTCTCAGGGAGTTTGAGAACTGCAGTAAGTCCTTGCGGGGGAGCGGGGAAGGCAGTGGGAGTTGGGCAAAAGCAGCGACATGATCCCCTGGATCATGTTGCTAATGGGGGCGGAGGGACTGGCATGCACTTACCAGTCCCCACTGCACCTCTCAGGGGTGCGGGGAACCCTGCGTGATCCTCTGCAGGGCTCCCGGAGCTTCAGAAAGTGAAAGTGAAGCGATAGCGCTCTGCCCCTTGCGCAATTGCAAACTGGAAATGGAGCATGGTTGCTCCAATTTCCCCTTTTAAGGCTTGGGGAGCCCTGCGGAAGGTCGCACAGGGCTCCCCACACCTGTGGGAGGCTGAAGCAGGGACTGGTAAGTGCATGCCAGTCTCTCTGCCCCTGTTAGCTCCCGCCCCTTAAGGGGCCAGAGTCCAGGATCCACAGGCTAGAGTGTCACGACGCCCCAGTTTGAGAAGCCCTGCCCTATGCCGGTGAAGCGGCGACTTCCCCAGCACCATGGCTGAATAGGATTGCCCTGTGTGTCACAGTGAACACATAAGGTCTTTATATTGTATAAAGTCAAGAGGTACCTTAATGTATAAATAAAGGGGTATGGATTATGGTTCTAATTTTGTTATTCATCTGCAAGTTATATTCCTAGTTTCTCTCTTTTCTCTGGTCAGCTGGCCACTCTGGTTTCTTTCCACCTGTGTACTAAAGAATATTGTAATTTGTGATTTGTGACATAATCATGTGTCAAAATTGAGTGCCACTCTTTATCTTCTTGTTTCCCCACCCCTCTCTATCATCTGATAGTATCATCACTTTCATTAGCACAGCAGCAGATTATTTAAAATTCAACTTATCAAGACTCAGCAGGGTTGAACTAGAGAGAAAGGAGCTTGGTAGAAGGCAATCAATCTGTTCTAACATATTTAACTTGACTTTATGGATAGTTGAGAAATATTACGACTGTTATTGAGTGACCTGACTTTGTAATTATATTTCTGTAGTGCTGGGGTGCGTCTCTCTCTCTCTCTCTCTCTCTCACTCTCTCTCTCTCTCTCTCTCTCTCTCTCTCTCTCTCTCTCTCTCTCTCTCTCTCTGGTTACAGGCAATAAATGCTCACTCCAAATGTGATACAAGTGCAGGGTGACCAGACACGGTGAAGGACAGAATGCCTATACCTTTAACCATTGTGTAGAAGAGGAAATTTTGGCAGATGCACCTTTTGACCCTCTTCTATAAAGTCTTTATGTGCAAGTGGGATGCAAGAGGGTATTTGGAACAAAAATTGGATATAAAGACAAATTATATCCAATTCTTATGGATATAAATCTTATGCAGTTGCTTACAGTGTGGCAAATACTGTATCCAAATACTTCTTGCTGCTGAAGTCTCATCACTGAGGCATACAGCTCATTGAACAGAGCAGGAGTGAGAGTGATGCCTAGTTTCTGCAAGGCTGTTAGGTTTTAATAACAATAATGCAAAACTGCCTCTTCTCCTAGGCATCGGCTAATACAACCAAGGATAGGGGCTGCACCACACTATTCTACAGCACTATTCTGTAGTGCTATGTGTACCTATTTGGGAATAAGAGCCATTGAACCCACTGGGGCTTACTTCTAAGTAGACAAGCGTAAGATTACACTCTTAGTGGCTGAGTGTTCTTCTTACTTTGAGACAGATCTGTGTTCTTTGTTAAACCACGTGAGTTACTTGGAAGATGATAGAAACTTTTGGTTCTGTCTTCTCCATATTTCAGTTGCTTGGATTTTCATGTTGTTTGTACCACAAACTCTTTTACTACTACGAATGTGGATTTGAATAAAAAATTCAGGTGCATCATCAAATTCATCTATATCGGGGTTCTCAAACTGGTGATTCGTGACCCATGCGTTTGCCATTATCATGCCTCTGTTGTGGACAGAAGGGGGGTTTTGGTACTTAACTCCACCAGTGCCGGTCTTAGGAGGGTGTGGTCTTGTGCCGTTGAAAAGTTAAAAATAGCAATCACAACCCACTTCCAGGTTGTGATTGCAAAACTGGAAGTGGGTCACGTTCACTATTTTTAACTTTTAGGAGGCACAGGTAGCCATGCAGAGGGGTCCGCGGGGCTCTCCGCACTCCCTGGAGGCCGGCGCTTGTGTAGGTAAGTGCCAAAACCCTCCTTTGGACCCCTGGGGGATCATGTGGCCCCCATCCCTCTGCCCTCCACTAAGATTTATTTTTGTTTTGTTCAGTACAATTATATTAGGGCCATATGATCCTTATTTATAATAAGATAATTTAAAAAATGCCATTTCCACTGCACCTGTACTGAAATGAGATACTTAGTTATTACAATCAGTATGTTTTTGCTTCAATATGTAAGCATTTGCAAATATGAATTACCTAATTAGGTGTTATAAAAAACATCCATCTCCAATTCAAACTCAGGTTGGTAAGAGGAAGGGGAGGAAGAAAATTAACATGATTATGTATAGGAAAGCGTAGGAGACCCAAAAAGAATAAACTTTTCTGATTGCCATCTATGTGTCATGAGATCATGGGGCTGAGCAACATGCAAGCTTGGTGTTTTTCATGACAATAGTCACACACACGTTCTGCACAGGAATCCTGCATTTTAGTGATTATGTGAGGACTTGCAAGGTGGGATAAAAATGTTCACCCACTCAAAATGAGGGCAGGAAATATTGCCTTCACTCTGTTTTTATTTTGTGACAATATCAGAAAAGCCAAACTAGGCCACATGACATTATCTGGAAGCCTATTCAGAACAAGGGTAGTGACCAGAGTGATTTGGCCAAATATGAGTGGTGTATGATAAGATGATGTTATGATCCTATATTGGCTAGGATTGCTTTAGGAAGAATACCATCTCTCTCTCTCACCCACAAGGCTCTTCTTATTTCAAAAGGAAAGCATTCCAATGTCCTACCTATGCCAACGTCTTCCACCCCACACACCTTTTTAATGTGCAGCCTGTCACTGTTTCGACAGTTGCTTCCCTGATTGCAGTTTTATCACATCTCTTTTTATTTGTTCAAAAAAGATGTGATAAAACTGTAATCAGGGAAGGAAGCAACTGTTGAAACAGTGGCAGGTTGTGGGGTGGAAGACGTTGGCATAGTTAGGACATTGGAAAGCTTTCCTTTTGAAATAAGAAGAGCCTTGTGGGAGTAGTCCAAGGGCCCATCTATTCCAGCTTCCAGCTTCTCTCAGTGGTCTACCAGGTGCCCCTGGGAGCACACAGACCACAAAATGCCTGTATGCTATTGTCACTCCCCTACACCTCACATTCCAAGCTAGGCTCTAAAACCCAGAGGATAGGCTTCCTAAAACCATGATGCACATAGTCATCATGACTTGCAACCCATGATGGACCTTTCCTCCATAAATCTGTCCAAACCTCTTTTAAAGGCCTTTAGGCCTTTAGACATCCTGTGGCAGGGAGTGTCACTCATTAATTGCACAATGGGTAAAGAAATATTTCCTTTTGTCTGAGATAGTCCACCACTCAATTTTAGTGGATGAGCCCTGGTTCTGATATTGTGTGAGAGGGAAAAGAATATCCCTCTACCTACTCTATCCACTTCGTGCATAATTGTATATGTCTCATGGCCCAATCCTATCCTTTCCTTCCCTGC
Organism: Tiliqua scincoides; assembly: GCF_035046505.1. Classification (NCBI taxonomy): domain Eukaryota; kingdom Metazoa; phylum Chordata; class Lepidosauria; order Squamata; family Scincidae; genus Tiliqua; species Tiliqua scincoides. The sequence goes on from NC_089824.1 coordinate 144,979,985, forward strand.
TGGTGCTGCCGCACTGAAAAAGCACATGCTATATCCGGGTGGGGTGGTGTAGGAGCTACTTCAGAAAGGAAAGGGGATTTAAATCACATTTCCCCTCCATAAATCTCCTGCCCCACAGTGGGTCTCCTTGGTCCTGCACCAGCTCTTTAGCTGGTGCAAGTCCAAGGAGAGAAAGAAGGCAGGACCTAGCTCGCAAGCATGTTCCTAATCGATTAGAGGACTTGGTCTTTTATTCTCTGGTTGTTGAGTTTTCTCTGGAGTCTTTGGTGAGGGAATATGTCTAACACCTTCTGAAAGGACAGACATATAATATCAATAATTTCACCTATACCCACATGCTTGCTGACCTTTTCAAAGAGCTCTAAAGGACTCCTGAGGTAAGACTTATCCTTCCAGGAGCCATGCTGATTCTTCCTCAGCAAAGCTTGTTCTTCTCTATGGTTTCCAAAATTTTTGACTTTGATGAGACTTTCCACCATCATACCTGGAACAGATGTTAGGCTGTCTGGCCAGTAGTTTCAGGGTCCCCCCTTCTCCTTTTCAAAAGATTGGTGTGGCATTAGCTATTCTCCAATCTTCTGGCATATTGGCTGTATCAAGGGACAAGTTGCATATTTTACAACCCAATGCTAACCCAAATTGGGTTAGTACATGGAGAGTTTTACAACAGTGGAACCTCCCAGCCCATCATGGCACTGCTTTACTCTTCACTGGCTAAATAGCAAGTGCAGAGTTGAGTAGGCCCATTGCAGGGGTTCGTATCTTACCCGAGGAAAGGGGACGAATATCCCCTTCTCTGAGGAGATGTCAGGAGATGGCGGCGGCTGCCTGGCATCCATAGGATGCAGTGGCAGCCATTTTGGCACCGTTGCAGTCCTGGGCACTGGGCAGCTCAGGATTGGGCTATTACTCCCTTAATTATGGTTACATTGGTGGGGAAGGGGAAGAAAATTTAGTTAGGATTGGATTGTTAGAAGGTCAGTAGTTTCACACTTGAGTTCCTTAAGAACTTTTGGGCCTGGTGACTTGTTAATCTTAAATTTGTCAACAAGTTCTGAGATGTCCTCTCTTTTAATCACTATTTGACTTAAGATTTTGGTCACTTTTTGGTCACACCAGGTATCTGCCCAAGCTCTTCCGCTGGGAAGACAGATTCACAGGACTCATTTAATCTCCCCTTTCACTTCCAAATTGGTCATGACTGAAAAGTCTGTGAAGCCTTTTATGATACTAGTGATTTTACCTACATGGAAGCCTGCATAATAAGAAACTGATTGATGGTGGCATGATATAACAACATTATAAAACACTACTGCTAATAACAAACAGTGGGATTGTAATTTGCCACACACTGAAAATGTAAAAGGATGATAGACCAAATAAAAAGGACATACGTTGTTACATCCCACCAAATAGTATAAATCTGAAGGGTCATTTGCTGCCAAAGGGAAAAAAGTGACTGCACTTTGCCAATAAATGTAAGTGCAGATAAGTCTTTTGCTGTCTACTAAATGTTGCACATAAAACTAGTCCATAGAAATGTGGGGGGAAACAGGCTTGTGAAGTCAGGTGGTTCGGTTTCTCAAGATGCACTTATTCTGGAGAAGTCACTCAGTTGCTGGAATGAATTCTGAGTGAGGCAGACTGTTCATATAGAGCAGGGGTGCCCAAAACCCAGCCCTGGGGCCACTTACGGCCCTTGAGGCCTCTTAATGCGGCCCTCAGGGAGCCCCCAGTCTCCAATGAGTCTTTGGCCCTCCAGAGATTTGTTGGAGCCCACACTGGCCCAACGCAACTGCTCTCAGCGTGAGAGCGACTGTTTGACCACTCACGCGAGCTGTGGGATGAGGGCTCCCCTCCACTTCTTACTGTTTCACATCTGTGATGCAGTAGTAGCAGCAAAGGAAAGGCCAAACTTGCTTTGTGCAAGGCCTTTTATAGGCCTTGAGCTATTGCAAGACCTTCATTCATTCATATAAGTTCATCTTTAATATATTCATTTATGTAAACATATGCAAATTTATTCAAATTTTAAATGTAAATTAATTCTTTTTTCACCGGCCCCCTGCCAAAAACTTTGGACACCCCTGATATAGAGTGATCAAAACAGGGGTGAGGCGATAGTTCAGAGTACATGCTCTGCATGCAGAAGGTCCCAGGTTCAGTCTCTGCCTTATCCAGGTAGGGTTGAGAAAATTCTTGTAAATCCTGGAGGGATTTTGCCCATCATTATTGATACTACTGAGCTGTTCAAGGGGAAATAAAAATTTGTTATAACATAATAACTGCTTTTGAGAAATGGCAGATACTTGGGATACCTCTGTTACAATGTGTTGGAGCTTTTGGACTGAATCAATAAAGAAACATTTAGAGTGTTAATGGCAGAAGTCAGGAAGTGTTTCCTGATGTGTGAACTAGATGTAGACCCTTAAGACCAGAGAATACATGGCATGCTTGTGGCTATAACTGTTTAGTTTAATGTATTGCACTCTCTGTTTGCTATGATGTTGAAGTGCATTCAGGGCTTCCTATTTTAGATGCACAAATTTTGTAAATTGTCCTTTTCTTGGTCAGATGGTGTTAGGTTTTTGCTACTTCTAACTTTTTTGAACCAGTGAAATTAGGTATAGTTGCAACTTCAGACCTTTATAAGGTTATAACACCAATTTTACGATTTTAATAGCAATGAGCAGCTTTGTTGGGGAACTGTATGGCTCATCCACAGAGGTAGGAAAACCCAGTATGGCTTGACTCAAGTCTAGAGTCACCGCACCTGTGACTTGACTCAAAAATGAGTGATAATGGGGGCACTTTTCGAGTCGCCGAATCACCCTTTCGCAACTCTAAAGGACTTGACTCGCCCCACCCCCTTTTAAAAAGCCAGCTGTGGAAAAACACAGAGCTGCTGTGTATTGGAGTATCTTTAAACACTCCCCTGCTGTCCCGCCCATCTGTAAACAGGGTGGGAGGGACTGTGAGAGAATGGAGACAGATACAGCAAGAGGGAAGAGGGTCACAGTGCAGCAGCTGCAAGGCTTACCAGAATGACCAGATCCTTGGCAGCTCTACTCAGAAATTGTCCCACTACAGCCAGTCATTCGATAAGGGTTCCTCTTCCCCACAAGTCATGAGGTGGAAAGTATGATTGCTATGAATTGCCTCCTCCTTCCTGCCTCCCTTTCCCTTCTGCAGCCAATCGTAAAGCAAGAACCCCCTTAGGCCCCTCCTTCTGCTCCACCTCAGCCAAAGAAAGTATCAGAACACGAATCTTTGGTCAATGATAATTGGTTCCATCCTTCCTATGGGAGATAGGCAAAAGAGCTTTCTCCCACTTTTCCCTTCCTGCTTGGATGCATTATTAACTTTTCCCTGCTGCATGGCTGGAACCTCCCTGCTGCTTGCCTGGTAGGAATGATGGCCCCACACAGTTTCTCATGCCATGAAAACAGTAAGCAAGCATATCCAGACATAGGCAGACTCAAGTCAGCATGTGTGAGAACGAGTGCCGAATTAGGAGGGTCCTGACTTGAGTAGTTTTTCAGAGTTTTCCATGTGTGTGACTCACAGGTCAACAAGTCACTGAAAAATGCATATTTTCAAGACTGAGTCACTGACTCAAGTAATTTCCTATCTGAAAGTGTTTTGAAATGTTTTGGGAAATAACTGATAATGCATACTGGTGGTTTAGTTGTTGGGGAAAGCAATTGTTAGATTATTTCAGAGCGAGTTACAGAGATCTGCAACATAGGCTATGTATGTTACCCTTTAGAAATAATGGCTAGTTTTGTAGCTCACAGATTATGGATAATTGTATGAGCTGGTTTAAGAGTTTTCAATTCTGTAGACATGCTAAAATATGCTGCTCCCTTTCTACTGTTTTAGGGTTTTCAGCCAACTGTATGACCCTTCAGTTTCTCATCATTCCTATGCTAATGTTTCTGTCCAAATTGCGCAGAGCCAGTGATGAGTCAATTGTTTGTACTGAGATTGCATGTGTGCTGGCCAAAGCAATCTGCAGAGTTGGAGGAAAATGCTCCAGTTTCAATTAATTCCCCTTCCACACAGTTTATTGTCAAGAAAAAGCAAGACTCTATTGTACTGGTCCTTATGTTCATGGCTTCATAAGTTTTTATTCTGAGCAGGTAATGAAATAGAATTTTGCCTCTTAATTGTTTGTATCAAATGACTGCTTCCTTGGTGGTATAGGAAATCTTTTAGCTGTGCAGTTACTGTGAACGATCTGTTCATTTATAAAGTTAGGTTTTGGCTAAAGCTGAAGAGTTGGGCCATTGAGTGCTGCTCAGGAGGAAGTGATGAAAAATGACTTCACCTTGATGTGATTTTCTGAAACTGGAGAAACCACCTGCCAGTTTATAAATACATTCAAGTTCATGGTAGTGGCTCATGATGTACAGATTAGGGAAGGACATGATTCTCTTGCACCTTTAATCACTTTGTGGCAGTTAACATGCAAGAAGCTAGCAATTGAAGTACTGCTCCTCTTATTTTTAGGACTCTGACCCTGACATAGATCACCTATATAATGGTGGTGAAGGCATAAGGCAAGTCAGCTGGACCAGACTTCAGCAAAAGGTGTAACATGAGAGTAAGAAGGGGAGTTAGTACTGTTGTGCTGCCTATTCTCTTCCACCCACACAAAATACAAGGGAACATAAGCTATGAATAAGTAGGTTTGGAATCCTCCTATGTTTCCATCTCTGGGAAAGATCCTTTAACCCAGGGGTGCTCACACTTTTTTGGCTCGAGAGCTACTTTGAAACCCAGCAAGGCCCAGAGATCTACCAGAGTTTTTTTTACAATGTTCGCGCCATCATAACATATAACATTTATGTGTACAATGTATGTTGGTGTACCTTGAGCCCCACTGAGTATAACAGGACTTACTCCTGAGTAAACATGCCTAGGATTAGGCTGTGAGGCTGCAATCCTAGCCACACTTACTTGGGAGTAAGCCCCATTGAGTGCAATGGGCCTTACTCCCGGCGTTTCCTCCCAGAGGCACCTGAAGGGGGGGGGTCGGCACTCTGCGATCTACTCATTTTGCCTCGCAATCTACCGGTAAATCGCGATCCACCTATTGAGCACCCCTGCTTTAACCTATGCTGAATAATTATTCATGCCGCACAGATGGAACAGTCAGAATGGTGTCATTCTCCCATTCCTAAAGATAATAGTTATAAATTAAAAAAAAGAAAACCCTGGAAAATAAAAACAAAAGGTAAATAAATAGCAGGGTCTCTGCAGTTGCAGGATAGCCTTTCCTTCCCTCTTCAAGGAGGAAAAAATTATTATGCAGTAGTGTCCCTGCACTGGAATGGTATAGTAGAGAAGGGTTAAGCCCCAATAAAGATTACAAAATGGTATGCTATAGAGCAGTGGTCTTCAACCTTTTTGAACCACAACCCCGATAGATAGATAAAGTGTGAGATTGGGGGTCCACCGTTGATCTTCCCCCTTTTGGGTCCCTGTCTGCCAACACCTTGCCCTGTCACCACGCACTCCCTGCCTCTGTAATGTCCTCCTGGCACTGTTCACTGTAATCAAATATACTTATTAGAGAGAACTGAAAAAGTTATCATGAAGCCTGGCACTTATGAAATCTATTTTAGCACAATTAAAAGAACCTGAGCAGGACTGGGACACAACATCCTGATACCTGAAGGGGCACCTCAGATGCTTCTCCCTTTATCTTTACCTGGCTCTAGTCCAGTGGTCTTCAGCCTATTTCAGTAGTTCCCAAACTGGAGGTTGGGACCCACTGGTGGGTTGTGGCTTGATTTTTGGTAAGTTCCCAGAGGTTGATGGAAAAATCAGATAACTCAGTGGTTTTCACACATTTAGCACCAGGACCCACTTTTTAGAATGAGAAACTGTTGGGACTCACCGGAAGTGATGTCATGACTGGAAGTGACATCATCAAGCAGGAACATTTTTAACAATTCTAGGCTGCAATCCTACCCACACTTACCCAGGAGTAAGTCCCATTGACTATCATTGTTAAAAGAATATACATAGTAGCGTGTTAACAGTACAGGTCTGTAACACTTTCTCAAATGCAGTCACATACCATGGTAGCATCAAGTCTAATAGATTAAAAATAAAATATTGAAATGAATGGGGACCCACCTGAAATTGGCTGGCGATCCACCAAGTGGGTCCTGACCCACAGTTTGAGAAACACTGAGATAACTAATTGCCTCAAACCCTGAGGCTATTCAAAAATCAGATACTGTAGCTGCTAATTACTCTGCAAAGAGCTCAGCTCCTGCAGTTTGTGACCATGTGTAAATATAGGGAGATAAAGGGTCTTTTTCTGGTTATTATTACTTATAAATAAATTTTTTTTCTTTCTCAATATCCTTTTTTTAAACGTCTGGTAAACCTAGGTGGGTCCTGATAGAGTGTCATTTTAAAAAGTGTGTTCTTGTGCTGAAAAGTTGGGGAACCACTGACCTATTTCGTTTTCATAAATTGCCGCAACCCCACAACAGAGCCTTTGCGACCGCATTGGGGTCATGACGCCAAGGTTGAATAACACTGCTATAGAGAGAGTTTTCACCATTATCACAGGCAGTATCAAGTTGCTTAATTTTGTGTTGGATTGTGGTCACAGTAAAAACTGATCCTCTCAAAAGACTCTAAGTTGTGGAAAGGGCCATAAAAGATAAGAATAAGCTCATGTCTAAAGCAAGATTCCTCAGTGAGCAAAATGCACAGTCCACACACTAAGATTTCAATTTGTTGAGGTAGTTAAACACATGATTAACTTTAGAAATGTGCTTTGAGTGCTATTAAGTCCTTGCTTGATGGTGATGAGTACACACTTGAGTACTTTCTTAAATGTACTGAGTGAGGCATTAACTTTGACAGCTGATGAGCATAAAGAGAATGTTTTAACGCATATAGATGTGACTGATGCAAGGTTGTATAATGTGTAGTTTTAGTGCTTGACCTTTAGGCTTCTTATGGATTTACCTAAGGTACTGTGCAATTCTAACTTCCCATTAGGCTGGTGCAAGTTGCTTGTGCCAGCCTAAGAGGGTCGCAAATGTGTTGTAAATCACTTTGCACCTCCTCGGGAGCAAGCTGCACAAGCGCACGGTGGTGCGCTTGCCCACGGAGGTTGCATCCGGCCTCCGTGGACGCTTGCGGATGGAACCTTGCGTTGGCCGAGCTCAGCTGGCACAAGGCTCTGGGGTGGATGGGGAGATAGTGGGAGGGAGGCATTCCAGGGTGGGAGGACGGTCCCTGGGAGCGGGTGGGCGGGGGGCTGGGCTGAGACCCAGCTCTTATGCCGGATCCCAACCCCTGTTCCCAAGCAGCACGGAGTGGCTTCAAGCACCGGACCCACTTTTAAAAATGAGAATCTGTCAGGACCCACTGGAAGTGATGTCATGACCAGAAGTGACATCATCAAGCAGAACAATTTTTAACAATCCTGTAATCCCACACTTAATAACAACAACAACAACAACAACTTTATTTATACCCCGTCCTTCTCCCCAAAGGGACCTTATAGTAGGTTAAAAACAGATTAAAACATAATTTAACAAACAGATAAAAACATATTAACACATTGACGGATATCATAAAAACAGTAGTCAGATAAAAAGTCAGGTAAAAAGAGCGTAGAGCAGCAGATCATAAAGGAATCAGGCCTGTAAAAACATACTAAAAGATGTAGAAAAGATGTTAAAAAGGCCATGAACTCAGAAGGCTTGTTTAAATAGAAGGGTCTTCAGGCCTCGCTGAAAAGTCTCAAGAGGGGGAGCCATTCTCAAGTCAAGGGGAAGGGAATTCCATAACGTTGGTGCCACTACTGAGAAGGCCCTATTTCTTGCCGCCGCCCCACGTACCTCCTTAGGCGGTGGCACTTGTAAAAAGGCCTTCTCTGATGACCTAAGAGGACGGATTGTACGGAAGTAGGTGATCTCTAAGATATCCTGGCCCAGAGCAGTATAGGGCTTACGCAGGATTAAGTCCCATTTAATATCATTGTTAAAAGCATATACATAGTAGCCTGTTAAAAGTACAGATCTGTAACATTTCCCCAAATGCAATCACGTACCATGGTAGCATCAAATCTAATATATTAAAAATAAAATATTGAAATGAATGGGGACCCACCTGAAATTGGTTCATGGCCCACCTAGTGAGCCCCAACCCACAGTTTGAGGAACACTGCTCTAGATGTCTTGTAGAAACATTGGTCTCTAGTTGTATGCATTCATTCAAATCAGTTCATGTCAAATCAGCAGTGGTATACACCTAGGAGATATTGAACACGTAGGTCAGGGCAGTCCAGCTTCTATGGGCTGCACAATCCTGGTGTCATTCTCTGACCATTCTGGGTTTAGTCAGAATGCCAGATGTAGGGGAGGGCACCAGGATGAGGTCTCTTGTTATCTGGTGTGCTCCCTGGGGCATTTGGTGGGCCGCTGTGAGATACAGGAAGCTGGACTAGATGGGCCTATGGCCTGATCCAGTGGGGCTGTTCTTATGTTCTTATGACATAATTGGCAGTGATGTGACAACATCACCACCGATTATTTCCAGGTTCTGAACTGCCAGAGTCATTTGGTAGGCTCAGTCGGCTGGAGGTGGTGGTCGGTGTGGCATCGCTTTTCTATCTCCCTGCCATGTTGTTCTGGTTTCTCTCTCTCTAGATGAGAAGCTAGAAAGGTGCTGCAGCTGCTGAAGCAGGAGGAGGCACTGGGTGGGAGCTGCGATGAGGCTTTTGGAGGTTGCCAGAAAGGTCCTCGCGGGCTTTATGCGGCCCATGGGCCACATGTTGGTCCACCCTGATAGGTAGTTTGTCCACCCTGATAGTTTATAGCAGGGGTGTCCAAAGTTTTTGGCAGGAGGGTCACATCATCTCTCTGACACAGTGTCGGGGGCCGAATTAATTTACATTTCAAATTTGAGTAAATTTACATAAATGAATATATTAAAGATGAACTTGTATGAATGAATGAAGGTCTTGCAGTAGCTCAAGGTCTATAAAAGGCCTTGCACAAAGCAAGGCTGGCCTTTCCTTTGCTGCTGCTACTGCATCACAGACATGAAACAACAAGCAGTGGAGGGAGCCCTCATCCCACAGCTCACTCGAGAGGCCAAACAGTTGGCCTCACGCTGAGAGCAGTTGCGTCGGGCCAGTGTGGACTCCAACAAATCTCTGGAGGTCCAGAGGCTCATTGGAGACTAGGGGCTCTCTGAGGGCCGCATAGAGAGGCGTTGAGGGCCGCAAGTGGCCCCAGGGCCAGGGTTTGGGCACCCCTGGTTTATAGGTATCTAGAAATAGGCATCCTAAAATATTCTAAGCCTTACTTGTGATACAGCAAACCAGGTGTCAAATTATTTTTAAAGTGTCCCAATGACACAGCGAATTATGCTCTTCTGTGCCCAATGTTACAATATTACTAGGTACAGTACTGCCTATTCTTCACTTCTATCATTATCTACAGTAGGGTGTGCTAAAACTAAGCTGAATATTAGAAATGCCAGTACATAAAGTAACCAGATCACAAGTCATAGTTCTTACCTTCACCTTGAAGAGTTCCAAGGCAGTGGGAAAGGATACAGCTGTTAAAAGCAAACCCCACTACCTGTTCTTCCAGTTGTTGCCTTCCCTTCTCTCCCACCGGTTCTAGCAAGGACAGTATTTTATCCCACAACAGGCAAAAGGATTCTGTAGTACAGACATGTCCCTGTATCCGCAGGGATTCTGTTGCGGAACCTCCTGTGGTTAAATAAAACCATGGGTACGGGCAAATGCTCCCCTTCTGGTGGCAAGGGCAGCAGAGGGTCGTCTGAGCCCAGCAGAGTCTACACACATCCATCTACCCCTTCTGCTGGGCTCAAACTGTCTCTGAGAGGGAAAAACTTGTGACTTCTATTTTTTTTTTTTAAACCGGTAGTGATGTTTTTCATACCTTTTAAGGCATTGGGAGGCCCAAGGAAGCCCTCAAATCTGTGGATGCGGGGCTGCCCTGTACTGCATCAAACCCTGAATAGATAACCTTCTTCAGGTGTTAGGGAATGTAGGATCCCAAACAACATTTTGCTTTCATTGTTGCCTAAGAGTATGTTCCAAAGGTAACACATAACTAACAGTTTTCTTGTTGCCTTGTTCATTCAGTGTAGGTGCTCAAAAGTGCTGAATGAGATAACTCTACATTCAGGAATTTTATATAGTACTGAAGATAGCTAAATATTATCAAGCCGAAAGTGTGTTCTATCACACTTGTTCCATTAAAATACGGCAGGCACTGTTATAAAAACAATCTTGCGTATTAAATTGGTTTTATGTAACTATGATACTTTTGTAAAGAAATTAGCACTGGTTGATCTTTTAGTACAGTTTGCAGAAGTTACCCTGCATGCATTTGTTTTTGGATTTTTGCCCATTCCAGGACTTTAAGGGCCCACACATTTTATTTTGCCAGAATTTCTGATGATCACACATTCATTGACTCTCTTAACCCCTCATTTCTTATATAAAATAGAACATCTCACTGACTGTTCTGTCACTTCTTGTTTCCATGGAGACTCTCTTTGAATGCAGTTATAATTAGCATGCTGCAGCCACAGTAGTTTGTCCTCTGAAAAAAATAAGAACATCCTAGGAAAGATGTGTTATACTGTCAATTTCAGCACATTTAAACGGAAGCAATTTCTATGAACTATGAGGTCAAGCTCATAAAATGTGTTCTGAGGCATAGCAGTTTGGTCAAAGTATTAAACCCAGAGGCAGTGAATATTAGCCACACCTGTAAATGTAGTAAAGTTTCATTTGGCTCTGTGGCTGTGTACATATTTTGCACTCTTAGAAAACTTATGGCCCAATCCTTACCCTTACTAGCCTATGGCATATAGTACTCCCAACGGAGTGCGTGCTGCTTGCTATGGGGGGGACGACCAGATGGCCTTGGAGAGGTAAGTAAGCAACTTATTGTACCTACCTCTTCATTGGCCGCCCAGTCTTCAATGGACCCATTGGATCTATACCATCGCTTATGCTAGTGTAGGTCTGAGGAGACTCGTTGGGTTGTGACTGCTTGAGTAAGGGCTGAGAAGGGGGGATAGCATCCTGACATACTCTGCTGCTGCTAATACTCTGTGCACGGAGCCTCCGGCCATTTGCACCAGCAGATCCATAGCACATGATGGTGGAACGGTGTTTGTGGTGCTATATGTCTAAGGACTGAGTTTATGCTCTTACTGTTTGATCTATTCTCTTAAGCTTTTATTGGTTTGCAAGTTGTTCTGAAATTGTGTCTTAATTGTGTTATTATATTACTCTGCATCTTAAATCATTTTGAAAACATTCATTAAAAAGTGGTATATACATTTTATAAATAAGTAAGTACAAGGGAGCTGTTTGGTATGTCTTGCAATTATTTCAGTTTCTCCTGTTTAGCAGTTAGACAGTAAAAGCCCAACCGTGAGGTGAGATGAAGCAGATGGCAACAGCAATGAATTACAAGGGATTTGAGGGGATGGTGGATTTGGGGTGCACTTCCCCTCCCTCCAGCTTACTTCTGACACAGTCCACAATGACCTGCTTTATGCTTACCCATGCAAGAAGCAGATCATCCCTCTCCCCTTTTCTTGCTCCCTCTCCCTATGCAGTTTCCTTAAAGTGGAAGTGTAGGACTTCTGGCCTTATTTACTGGGACAGTATGCTTGGTCCCTTTAAATAAAACTGGAAGTCTCACACTTCCAGGTTGTCAAAACCACATGAGAAGCACAGTAATGAGCTTTTAATTCCCCAAGGAGTTTTTATTTCCCTATAGCGCTGCAGCATAGGCGGTAGCTGTTGTTTCAGTGTGGGGCAGCTGCCCCATCCCTAAATGTCATATATTATCAGAGTTGTGGTGGACTATATATGTAGCACCACATACATTGTAAGAAGTGTGCAGTGGTGAATGTTGTTTCAAAATGCTGCCTGTGAAATGAGTGCAAATGCAGTAGCTGACTTTCAAGGAGATTTAACAAAACTGTAAAAGGCCATTGGGTGAAAAGGAAAAATGTTCACAGAAATTAATTTTTGTTCTACCACTTGGGAACTCCTTTTTCTTGATAGTTTTGGACAGCCAGCAGTCCAAATAACTTCGTGAGAATTCTCCACAATGTTTTTAAAATTAGAACTAATTAAAGGTACAGTCCTCATCCCAATGTTTTCATTCTGCTGGTTAAAAAGTTTAGGTTATGACGTACATAATTCTTACCTCGCTTGGAAGTGAGATGATTCAGGATGGCTGGAGAGGATCCACAACGTGGGAAAATGTTGATGAATAATATACAGCAGATGGGCCGTTACCTCCAACTTCATAAACCATTTTATTTATAAGCAAAATATGATGAGTAAGAATTTGCTACAAGTTGAGAACAATTTGCACCATTGATTCTGCATTTCGTATATGATGCATTGTATTTTAGTAGTTAGTGGTTCTCTTCCAGTCATTTTTGTGCCATTTTGCCCTCAAATTAGTTAAAAGTATGGAACCTCAAACTCCTGTAACCTCAAACTCCTAAAAACTTAACTTTGTAATGTGGGAAAAATTTATTTTGTCTATATTTTTGATTATATCATGACAAAAAAAAAATCTTTGGTAAATTGTGCACTTTTCTCACAAAGCCAGTGGGACTAGTGGCTTCCTAAACTCACTGGGAAAATGAAATGTGCAGGTTGTGGAATAAAACTACGCAGTCTTGTCTAGTGCCCTTGCCACCAGTATTGACATTCAGTCCAATCCTGAGCTGTCTGGGGCATGCAGCTTTGGTGGCACTGAAAACAGCTGCCACCGGATCCTGCGCGCCTGTGGCTACCATGGGCGGCACCTCGGGAGAAGGGGACTTTCACCCCCACCTCCTAGGTAAGGGAAGTAGCCCTGCAATGGTAAAGGTGTTCATTTAGGGTGCCAAGCCCCACACGAACGTGCAGGATCTGGTGGAGCAGAGCTCCATTGGACCCACCTCCTTCCCTCCCCCTGGCATGCCTCTCGCCCGCCTTTACACCTCATCCCCACCCTCTCTCCGCCCTCTGCCCGCCTCCCCCCTCCCCGGAACACCTTTGCTGACTGTGCTGTGGCTCGGTGGTCTGTGCCACCACTGAGCGGCGGAGGATGGGTGCGCGCCTGGCGCTAGCCCAGTGCCAGCCAGCGCTGGGCTAGCATGGGCACTGTCCTGGTGGTAAGCCTTGCAAATGTGCCTTACGGCACATTTGCTACAGTGCACGCTGGCGGGGAGCCGATGTGCCAAGCTCAGGATTGGGCTCCTTGCCACCAGCCTTGCCCAGTGACCAATAAAGAGATCTATTAAAGAAAAAAATGATCTTGGTCTGTATGCATTCATTTCTTAATACTATGTTCAAGATCTTGATAGCAGAAGTCCTTGAATGCAAGTATAACACATGATGATTTCTGATTTACCAAATATGGTAGGGGTCATGGTTTGCAGGATCTTAATTGGTGTTCTTGTTGAAGTTTTTAGATAGTCGGAATGTTTCAATATAGCATCAGTCTTCTTAATGGTTATAAGAAGATCATTACATAATACAAAATAATATTGGGTTATTCCCATATTGCATGCCTCAAGTTTTCTTCCAAAGTAAAGATGGTTTGCATAGCAAAGAGTTCTGCACCTTAGTCTTCAGTGTAGTTCTAGTTACTGTTTAGCTCTGGTATTCAGTTCTGCTTTTTTGCACTTTATTCAGATCCTAATAATTCTTCAGACTCATCTCAATCTGATTTATGGTGGGAACTCTGAAACTGCATTCAGAACTATCCACTGATTTTTATCTTGAACCTTATCAGGTGTTCTGAAACTGAGGAGAGTCTCCATGATTTCAGAATGATCAAGAATACACTGGCAAGCCCCATCCACACTGTCACACTCTGCAGTTCCAACCACCACCACCCCAGTAGACAGTGATTGCCTATAGCAGCAATTTTCAATCTTTTTCATCTTGTGGCACACCGACAAGGCACTAAAATTGTCAAGGCACACCATCAGGTTTTTGACAATTGACAAGGCACACCATGCTGCCAGTGGGGGGCTCACATCCCCATTGGCCCTACTAATAAATGATCTTCCCACAAATTCCTATGGCACACCTGTGGACCACTCATGGCACACTAGTTGAAAATGGCTGGCCTACACAGAACATCCTTGTCCCAGGGGAAAATTCTCCTTTGTGATTGCAAGTGCTGTCAATTGGAAAGCTCCCAGTGACCGAGAGAAACTTTACTAGGGTCAGTCTTTGCTAGTACAGACAAATACTGTCAGTGGAAGCATGGGGAAGGGGCATGGCTATGTAGTATGTTTGTGGTGGTGGAAGGGAAGCTTACCAGTGCTCTTCTCGGCATTTGGAAAATGTGGAAACTCTCCATGGTTTCAGAATGCCTGAATTTAGCTTTGGTGTTGGCCCCCTCTTGGTATTGAGAAATCCCTTTGACCTTGTTGCTTGCCCCCTTCCTTCATGTTCTTGCTTGAGTTTTAGTTATGTCTGTTCTATCCTTTCTCCCTTTTCTGCTTTCCCTAATCAAATCTAGGAGGTTCTTTCACAACTCAGTGCCAAACCTCAAATGGCCCTAAAATGAAGTGAGGGTGGGAAGTAGTAGCCGTAAATACTCGCTTTGTACTAAGAAACTTTTGTAATATCTAACGGGATATAAGTGCTTTGCTCATTGAGTTTGCTAATTTGCAAATTTTGCTCTGAACCCTCTAGTGGGCCAGTAAACAAATATGTAATTTTGGTCTAAATGACATAAAGCTAAGTATTTCTTCATAAGTTTCTACAGAAAAAATGAACAAGCCCCAGTTGTTACTTCCTTAGCAATAACCATTTGCAGTCTTTGTATGTGATATTACAGAAGCCTAATTAAACCAGGGGGACTTGCAGAAAGAAAATTAAGCAAGTTCGAACAGGATTCAGTTCTCAGATAAATAAGTATAAATCCATGGTAAGCTAGTGAAGCTTTTTTGTTTGACTTGTTTATGTTGGACGGGATCCAAAAAACTACTGCTAGTTTTTATGGGGGGGGGCTGGACTTGTGCTGTATGTCTGTTTTTGAAAGTACTGCATCACTTTTGAAGCTGATGAGAGTTTCAGAAGTGGTTTTGTATACTACTCTGGTATGGGGGGATGCTGATCAAAGAAAAACTAATTTAGCAATTTCTCTGCCTATGCATTAGCCCTTGAGCATGCCTAAAGCAGCACACAACAACCCGCTTTGATTATTATCTGGCTTTGTCCTAGATGCCTGTAACTTCTGAGTCATGGAAAGCATCTACCACCAGCAAGGCTGATTCTGTGGAATTCTCTCCCCATAGAATAACTGTTCTCTGGGAGTTTGGGAACTGTTGTAAGTGCTTCAATGGGAGGGGTGAAGGCAACAACCCAATTGCCATGATTGCGCCACTGTCAGGGACAAAACAGGTTGTTGTTTTTTTAACTTACCTCTGGCAGCACTGGCCTTCTGGGGCGTGCAGGGAACCCACAGATCCATCTTCAGGGCTTTCCAAGCCTTGGAACAGCTAAAAATAGTCATTGCGACCCACTTCTGGTTTGCAATTGTGAAACCAGAATTGGGTCGTGATACCTGTTCTTAGTTGTTCTGATGCTTGGGGTTCCCCATGTCCCCTGGAAGGCTGGCACTTCCTGGGGTAAGTAAAAAACTTTTGTCCCTGGCAGTGGCACGATTGTGGAGATTGCACTGCTGCCTTCACCATTGTCCCACCCCTTAAGGGGTTGAGATGGGGCTTTCCTGGCTGGGGCATCACAATGCCTCAGTTTGAGAACCTCTGCCATAGAGCCTTGTTTGGTTCCTACACTACACTTTTAGGTATTGTGTGAAAGCCTGACCTTTTTTCCTTGCTTTTGGGAAAGGTTGATGCCTAGTTGGTAGTTCAGTGACATTGTTGGCGTTTCCAGTTGTGGATTATGGTTTGCTTTTTTGGCTTTTTAATTGTTGTACCATGGTGTGTTTATGATTATTTATTTATTTATATAGCCCCATTGGTGTACTTGGTGCTTTATGCAAAGTGAAAGGACAGTTCATTCCCAACAGGGCATTACATTCTCTAGATGCCTATGCAAGGGAGGCAACAGTGGAAGGGAAGAGAGTGGAATCAGGGCTAAAAGGAAGACATGTATATGACTGTTTCAGTTGCATGTATTAAATCTACTTACAGTGGGGAGAGTACTGTACTGATTTTAACTCAACTGTGGCAAGAAAATCAGGTTATTGTTGTTTTAAAATGGCGTAAATAAACAGAGATTAAATAAATAGTAGAAAGGTGGGTATAAAGCTTTGAAGATAAGATAAAAATGATTTCTTATTTAAAATGGGATTCACTTGTCAGTGGCATAAAGGTAGATCCTAATTATCTGCATTAGTTCCATTCCATGACTCAGCGCGATTAACAAAAAACACGTTCTGCTGAGTCCATAGAGTTAGAGTCCCTAGAGCAAATAGGCTGCAGCCTGACACTTCCGGTTGGAAGGAAACTAAGGCAGCTGTTCTCAATTCCCTCCCCTCTGTACTCAGCCCTCCTGTTGCCAGCTGTCCAGCTTTTTTCACAGCTGGAATGGTGAGCTTGCTTGGGAAGCCTCATCCTCTGTGTCCCAGGCAGCCTCCCAACAGCGCTGCAGGTTCTTCTCCTCCTCCTCTTCGCTGCTGCCGCTCCTGCAACCCTCCCAACCACCATCATGGAAACTCCTCTGCCTCCTCTGGGGGGGAATTCAGCAAACACTCCCTGGGTTTTTTAAAGTAATCCCCTTTCTTCCCCCTGCTGCCTCCCCCTCCCCGTTGCCAGCTGCCTGGCTTCTTTCACAGGTGGGATGCTGATCTTTTAAGAGTCTAGCCGATGCATTTCTGCTCGGAAGTAAGCCCCATCCCAGTCAATGGGGCTTACCCCCAGAAAAGTGTGGAGAGGATTGGGCTGTAAATAGCATGCTTTACGAGAGAGAGAGAGAGAGAGAGAGAGAGAGCGCTCCACCTCCACCTCCACCTCGTGTTCTGGCTACAGAGGTTCTTGCCCCCCCTTCCCCTCTTCAATCTTGGCTGGCTCAGGGGCTCCAGGAATGTTACTGTTCCTTGCAAGGGGAAACTTTTCCAGGGCTCTTTGGCTATTCCCTGCCTGGGCAAGGCGGAGCCTTTTTGCAGTGTTTTGGGCTGCCTGGTAAAGGATGGAGACACCAACACAGGGCAAAGGAGGCAAAGGTGTGTGTGACATTCAGTACCCCAACCCATTCTCATTGAGACAAATCCGCAGATAAAAAAATCCGTGGATAAATAGGCTGCACCTGTATATAGTCATGACTGTATTAACTGCTTGACTGGAACAATCCCAGAACTGAAATGCCTGGCTTCCCATCATTAGCTGCTTTAATGGCAGGAAGTTCTGAGTAATATAACTGTAAGTCAGGTAGATGGCTTACAGACTTAAAAATCTTGGAAATGAACAACATTTCGAGGAAATGCTTGGCTGCAGTGGAGGTTACCTCTGCAGACAAAGCCTGATGTTACATGGGAGCTGGTGTAACAGTTCCATAATTATTTTTTAAGTGAAAAACTGCTGCAGGAAACTACAATCAGGAGTGAAGGAAAGTGGGGGAAAGGACCATTAACCCCTTTCCCATCTGACAATTTTTTTGTTCAGAACAATCACAGCTAATTTTCAAACCACATTGAAAAAAATAGATGGAACTGCCCATGAACCCCCCCTCTACCTGGGCCAGTAGAATGTCCGGATGATACTGGTGCATGCCCAAAGCCACTATTTCCATCAGTGGCTGCATTGCACATATTAGTGACACAATGTTTCTGTTCTCACAGGGCTGCTTATGACAGCAGATCAGTAGATCTGCTGTTGTAAATGTCCCAAAGGATTGGGCTGTGAGTCTTTCCCAGTTCAGTCCTCTACTATTCTCCTCTAAATCCTTAAACAACTTTTATGGTTAGAAAATTGACAGGAGGGGTTAAGCAACACTTAACAACTGCGGTTCATTTAAAAGACGACAACAAGGTGAGTGCTCTTTGTGGGTGCAGTGGAACACCTAGATTTTCCCTGAAGTACCAGTGTTCTTGGTACTTCTGATCAAGGTGGAACATCAAAACAGAATGATCACCTAAAGAGAAAAAGACACACATTTTAGGAGTGATACCTGTGGACATACTGTTTTGTACTAGATTTTTTTCTGCTTTACTTTCCCTAGAGTTGACCTCAACTGTATTGTATTGTAGTGGGCTTTGACAGTGAAACCTCTGGCACTGATTGACTTTGTTGATTGCAAACATTTCAAATGCTCCAGAAACAAAAAATGTAAGAATGTTCATAGTTTGGCTTGAAACTTCATGCAAACAGTGGTCTGTTTCAGTATCAGGCAGCCTCCTGTATTCCTAAGAGACTGCAGAGGCATCTGTAGGACATCTGTAGAAACTGGAATGCAAGGGAAGGGTAGGTGAAGGCTGCCAATGAATTAATTAGTTAATGGATTATTAGACCAAGTGCTCAAATTGTTCCCTATTGGCGTCTATACATTACTGACATCGTTGAAAAAGTGATCTGCAGACATCCATGAGCATGTGTACTGAGATGGTTACACACATCTCTTCAAATGCTTTCCTTAGATATTTGAATGTTGCAGGTTTTCTACAATGAAGTATGTATGAATTGGAGCTGATTAAAATGTGTGTCCATTTTTTGAGACACCTTGTACTATATAGTGTATACACTTCCGTGCTATACATATAGGCTACACATAATAGAAGAATGAATGCAAAATGAAGTGGGAGAATGAAATTGTATTGCAGAGTCTTGAGGTGGTAAAATGGACCATGCTGCTTTTGGATATTTCTGTAAGTTTTACACACACACACACACACACACACAGAGTCCCTACAAGGAGAAGACCAGCAAAGTATTAGAGAACCCTAGTCTAGGGCCCTTATGCACTAAACATCTTCTTACAGACAGTTTTTCATAACTTGGAGGAGCTAAACATTGGTATCTCTGCTTGTAGTCTGAAGTGAAATTGTCCACTTTGCCTATCCTACCATTTCCTTTTGCTGCATTTGTAGGTCCAAATGCTGCCACTTGGCCCTAGTGAAGATTCATTCATCCTTCATGAAGTGAATCTAGATTAGTTGCCCTGCCATAGATTTGTACAAATTGTGAAAACATGCAATAACCATGCATTGTAGCATGCCAGGTGCTTGACAACCACAGTTTTGCAATCCCAGGCAGGTAGCAAAACTAAAGACAAACTGTGTTTTGACTTGGTAGCTCACAAGTTTGTGCAGGCCTGATTGTAAATGAATACTATTTTCATCTGAGTCAATTGTAGATTGTTCTCTTGGAAAGTAATGTTTGTTAGCAACTAGGAGATAATTAACTACTGCTTAGCAATATAGTTTTCACTTTAAATTTAATTTTACATTTTAAGAAGGAAAATCAAATTGGGTGGACTAGTATGAATAATGTTTGATGACTGGAATACATAAAATTTACAAAATGTAATTCACAGGGCAGTACACTCTGGAGGGTCTTTTAGGATCAAGTTAAATACATTGGTGTCATACCTAATAGAACAGTTTGTTGTACAGCCCAGTCCTAAGCTACGCTGGCACAGCCAGACTGCATGGTCTGTGCTGTATCCAGTGATAGGACCAGGCTGGAAGTCACCCCAGGTAAGGGGATATTAGTATTATTAGTATTATTAGTATTATTATTATTAGTATTATTAGTATTATTATTAACAGTATTTATATACTGCTTTTCAACTAAAAGTTCACAAAGCGTTTACAGAGAAAAATCAAATAACTAAATGGTACCCTGTCCCAAAAGGGCTCACAATCTAAAAAGATGCAAAAGAATACCAGCAGACAGCACTAGAACTGCTGGGGTGTGGTGGGCCAGATACTCTCCCCCTGCTAAAAAAAGGAGCACCCACTTGAAAAAGTGCCACTTACCCAATTAGCAGGGGTTATTTTTCCCCATTACCTTGAGTAATGTCCCAACTTGTACCATAGAACTACTTGGATCTGCGCCAGCTCTTTAGCTGGTGCACATCCAAGAAGCCTGTGTAAGGCTTCTTGGCCTCGGAGTGGGGGCTAGGATACAGCGTTCGCTGCTGCGACCAATCCCACCCTCCTCCCAGGCCTGGTCCTCTCCCATTCAAACTTGCCCACTGAGAAACGCCCCCTCCCCACTGCCCTCCCATCACCCTCTTCCATCCTCTTTGTCGCCTGGTGTACACTGACCTGTGCCAGCCGGTTTGGGGACTGGATCTGGCACTGGCAGGCTACTGCGCTTCGTGCCATAACTGCCGGCTTTGGAGTTGGTGCAAACGTACATGTTTGCAACACACAAAGCTGGTACAAGTAGTTTGGATAGAGCTGCCCGTAACATAATCATGCCCAAGGAACAAAGAAACATCAGGAAAAAAGTGGTCAGTTTCAATAATTTCAAAGGCGAAGATTAAATAACCGTAACCATGTTGCAGAGCTTTTGGAAGAGTTTTAAAATTCCATTGTGGCATGGAGCTGTCAGTATCTGCATGTAAAATTGGGCTTCTAAAATTAGCCTGATTCTCTGAAAACAGCTGTGTCATTCCAGCAGGTGGTGATACTAGCTGAATGCACGAGAACTCTGTGTTGTGATATTAAAACCTAGAAACTCCGCATTCTACACAGGAGTTGACTGAGATTGCCCAGTCCTATCTATTCCTCTCCCGCCCCCAGTCAATACAGTGGCACCAAAAATTAAAAAACAAAAACAAAAAAATTAAAAAGCTACAACTGCATCCTGTAGGGATAGGGAGTTGCTGATGTCTCCTCTGGGTAAGCGAGCATTCATTCCCTTACATGGGGGTTAAGTTTCCATGGTACAGGGGTAAGTCTACTCAGACCTGTGCCTGCAAAATTTAATCATCCACTGTCATAAGTGGCTCTGTGACAGCAGGAACTTTGTGCCACTTTGTGGAATGTTGCTGCTAACAGAATGGCCAGTAGCTTCATGCAAGCACCAGAATCATCCACACAGTCCACTAGCCCAGGTAAGATGGTGGAGGGGGAGGTTAGCTGGCAGTTCAGAAGAGGTTCAGGTCAGGGTGGGGGGGGCAGGAGGTAAGGAGTAGGCTGGAAGGGTGTAACTTGGCAGCAAAAGCTCGAGCCAGATCCTATCCCTGATTTTCCAACCTGCCCCACCCCTTCCTCAGATTTACGTCAGCAAAATAGCTGGTGTGTGTCCAAGGAGACCCATTGGAAATCTGGTGGCCTAACAGAAGGTAAGTCAAAAAAGTTTTTAACTTACCCCTTGCTGGCCATCTAATCCCCCTGCACCATAGCATGCTGTGTGGACTCTGTTGTCATTGCTGCATGCTATGGAGTGGTGGGGGTTAGGATTGGGTTGTAAATCCCTGATTGTTCTTTAAAAAAATGAAATACTAACTTCACTGAGTCTGGAAGATCTCAAGACATATGAAGCTGTATATTGAGTTAGAGACTATTGGTTCTGTATAGACACCTAGGTCAGTATTGTCTACATTGATTAACAATGCTCCTCTGGGTTTCAAACAAGGGTCAACCCTACCAAGAGATTGAAGGGTTTGAATCTGTTACCTTCTGCATGAAAATCATGCACTCTACCACAGAGCTATTCTTCCTTTGGTCTGCTGTTTAAAACATTGCTATGGATTTCAGAAGTTCATTTCAGTACTACCTCTTTCTCTGTCTCTAAAGAGACATCACTTCTGAGCACTTTACTCCCAAATACTGCTCTTTTAATGCAGGGTCTATTGGTTTGGGTTCTAAAAACAACAATTCCTGTTGGGATCTCCATGTCATTTTGAATTTGCTAAAATCCTTATGGTTGATTTTCATATAGAATAAAGAAATGCCACACTGTAGGCGAGATTCAGTCAAGTGCTTCTGATGACATTCTAAAGTTGAAAGATACAGTTTGAATGGTTTATGAATAACTCCGCAATGGGGACATTAAATTACAGCCTGTATAACCACATGAGGACGATGAATACTGGATACATAAAACACTTTTATTGCCAGTTACCTTTAAGGTTGAACAGAATGAAAATCCATCATGTGGGAGCAGTCCTGCAGCACATCTTGCACAAGGGGATTACAATAAGTGCAGGAGGAAAGACGAGGCACAATTTAAGATTCAAGGAGGAGGAGGATTTCAGAACCTGTGACCTAGGAAAATGAGGAGGATTATAGGATGCATGATATAGGAGGATTACAGCTCATGTGATGTTGGAAGGCACAGATTACTGCAATACAAATTTGCAAATCCTCACACATTTTCTGTTTATATTTTACTTAGAGGAATCCAGTGGAGATCTGTTGCAACAAGGGACTGCTATCTTAACAGTGCAGTCATTCTGTACATTTTTGCCCTAGCTAATTCCTAGGTAATGTAAGTGTTATCATGCCTCAACACGTGGACATGTGACACCCTGGGGTGTTTATGCGAGCACCGAGGAAATTCTGCTTGTTAAAAAAGGATTAAAAAATAAAGCATATTGCAGAAACCAATTACTGGAGTAGAACACAATCACTGTAAAATTGCTAGTTAATAGTTACTTTCTTTAAATGTTTGCAGAGTTAAATGAGTACGTTGAAATATTTATTGCCTGCTCAGGATGAATTTGAGTGTCATTCATACTCCTTAGATAACATTAGTTGTTTACTTTTCCACTTCTTGAAAAATGTGGGTTAATTTAAAGCTAATCAAGAATGGCTAGCTTAGAGATTGTGTGCTTGTTTTCTGCTTTCCCTTTAGAACCCCACAGTGCTACTGGGATGCTACAAGTCCTTCAGGTATGCTAGTTTTTGTAGGGATGCAAACAGCAGCTTTCAGATGGGATGCAAGGGGGATTTTGTATTCTAGACTGGAAGGACAAGATTGTGGAAGTCTTTGAACTGTGTACACTGACCTCATGATCCCTGCAGTAGTAGCAGTCCTGCAATGACTTGCATGGTTGTGTAGACTCACTAACATATTGATATTTACAGATTTCTACTGATAATGTCTTATCCTAGTGAGCTACTGCATTTGAATCATAGCTCCTAAAACACAATTGGGTGTGGGATTAGAAATTATGCTGGGTTTTCTTTATGTAGTGTGTACACTGGGATTATTTGTTACAATACAGTTTATAAACCTCTTGTGCATTTTTTCTCTCACAAGTGGGAGAAAGCCTCAGTCTTACCTATACAAGGGATTAATAAAGCTTTAGAGAATGGTGGTAAGGATTATTGATTTATGTGAAGCGCATTGAGCAGTTTTTGAAATATTATTATTATTATCCAAATTACATGTAATGCAGTTGTAAAGTGGTGTTGAGCAATTGATACAAGTCTCAGTCTGAGACCTAAGTATCAACTAGGTATTGGCACAGTATGTATGATGTTCCTAAAAGCCCCGTTTTTTGCAGATCTGATGGTGTTATTTCAGTGAGCTGCAGTTGTTTATAGTAATATGCAAAACTTTTTGAGACTGTTCCAAGTGTCCAATGACAATGGGGACCACTTTGGTATGTTTTGTCCACAGTCGCATGATTTCAATGGCCAGGTCTTGGTATTTTGTTATTTTTTCTGGTTCTTTTTCATTGACTCTGGCATCTCCAGGAATTGCAATATCAATTAGCTAGACATTCTGCTTTTCTATTATTGTTATATCCAGTGTAATGTTTGAGGTGTTGATTCGTTTGAATTTTAAAGCCCCACAGGATCTTGACTTGTTCATTCTCCAACACCTTCTCAACCTGATGTTCCCAAACATTTTTTGATGCTGGCAAATTGTACTTTTTACATAATGACCAATGGATTACTTTTGCAACTCTATCGTATTTGTTATTGTTATAACACATGCTACTTCTGTATACACAAACCACATCTTCATTTGGGTTTAGTGTATTGCAGGGGTGCCCAAACCCTGGGGCCACTTGTGGCCTTTGAGGACTCCCAATCTGACCCACTGGAAGCCTCCAGTCTCTAATGAGCTCTGGCTCTCCGGAGACTTGCTGGAGTCCGTGATGGCCTGACGCAACTGCTCTCAGCGTGACAGCCAACTGTTTGGACCTCTCGTGTGAGCGGTGGGAGGACAGCTTCCTCCACTGCTTGCTGTTTCATGTCTGTGATGCAGCAGTGGCAGCAAAGGAAAGACAGGCCTTGCATTGTGCAAGGCCTTTTATAGGTCATGAGCTATTGCAAGACCTTCATTTAGTCATATACGTTCCATCTCTAATGTATTCATTTATATAAATTTATTCAAATTTGAAATGTAAATTAACTCTTTTTTTCCCTGGCCCCCGACACAGTGTCAGAGAGAAGATGCAGCCCTCCTGCCAAAATGTTTGGACACCACTGGTATATTGTAATCAGCACCTGTTTGTTTTGAATTAAACGTTTAGTTGAATTCCTTGCTGCTGCACAGGTGATCTGAGTGCATGACATTGTTGTGAGATGAGAATGCAAGTAAAGGGCAGTTTGTGGACCTAAATGTTGCAGCACATCCTGGATGTGGCATTGTTTTATGGGTATGATGAGACCCATGGAATGCTGCTTTGCTGTTTTGAAAAATGAATATAAAAATCTCTTGGCTTTGACTCTACATAACACTTTAACTTGAAATGCTGGGTCAGTTTAGGGCAAGACAAATGTTTAGCTGGGATGATAACATTGAGTGTGGTTGGTGTGGGTGTCACACTAAATAATGTGCTGGTGCCTGACCTTGCAGAACAGCATATCATAAAATCCTCAGTTCTGTGGCAGCTGAACTGTCCTTTTTTATTTTAGACGCTCATTGCGGACTATAGAAGAGAATGTCTTTTTCTTTAAAATATATGCACCAAGCAGAATGAAACTTCAAGCTGGGGAACCTGTGTGGTGCTTAACTAGTTTTGGGAAAGTTTCTGATTCTGATTTCCATAGAACTGTTCTCTCCCAATTAAGTTTTGTTTTCAATTCTCTATGCTCAGTGGACGAGAAGTGTCAATTTTAATAACAACAACAACAACAACAACAACAACAACAACAACTTTATTTTTATCCCGCCTTTCTCCCCGAAGGGACTCAAGGCGGCTTACAACAGGTTAAAACAGATTAAAAACATAATTTAAAACAAATAAAAACATATTAACACATATCATAAAAACAGCAGTCAGATAAAAAATAGTCCTGTAAAAAGAGCATAGAGCAGCAGCAAATCATAAAAGAATCAGGCCTGTAAAAAATATAAAAGATGTTAAAAAGATGTTAAAAAGGCCGAGAACCCAGAAGGCTTGTTTAAACAGAAGGGTTTTCAGGCCTCGCCAAAAAGTCTCAAGAGAGGGAGTCATTCTTAAGTCAAGGGGAAGGGAGTTCCATAGCGTTGGTGCCACTACTGAGAAGGCCCTATTTCTTGCCGCTGCCCCATGTACCTCCCTAGGCTGTGGCACTTGTAAAAAGGCCTTCTCTGATGACCTAAGAGGACGAGCTGGATTGTACGGGAGTAGGCGATCTCTAAGATACCCTGGCCCAGAGCAGTATAGGGCTTTAAAGGGCAAAACCAGCACCTTGAATTGGGCCTGGAAATTTTAGAGCTATATGCTCCTTTAAGTATTTTTATATGCATCTAAATAATAGTAGTGTATGTACAGTTTAATATATTGATTTATAGAGATAAAGTACAAGTAAAATAGCAGAATGAACTTTGGGTATTTCATTCAAATAATAAATGATTTGAGTTTAGAGTTCAAATTGATGCTAACTGTTCCAGACAGTATAATTTCATATGCTTGATAATTTTATTCTCTTATATTGTTTGCAAGTGTAAAAACATAGCATAGGGCATAAAAAATGGAGAATGAACTATAAAATGTTTACACTCTATGACTATTTATTAGGAGTTTAAGATAATGAAGCATGCCATTAAAATCTAAAATTGTATATTGAAATCATTAAATACGTGTTTGTCAATGAAGGAACCATGCATTTTTCTTTTAGTTATGTTTCCTTTTGTCTTTTAAGAATTTAGAGAGAAAAGTTTAGAGAGAGTTTAAAGAAACTTCTGTTTTAGAGAACAGTGTGTATCCCATTTTTTATTTCATATTTTTTCTTAGTATCGTTACCTAGTGATTTCTTCCAAAAGTAGGTCTTGCTTCTCAGTCCTTTATACACTGTCCATCTCCATTGAACAGTGGAATGTCAGACAGATTTCACAAACTCCTTCAAAAGGGAGAAGTTAGAAGTATCTCTGAGCATGCCCAAGTCTTTGGGTGAGCTTGGTGGATTGAGCAAGCATCCCATCTTCCCACTTATTCAGGGCAAAGCACAATGCCTCTCTTCCACCCGCCCTGCCCAGCAGCTCTGTACCCTATATTTTCACTGGCAGCTGAACTAGGTGCTATGTGACCCATCTGAAATTGGCTCGCAATCCACCTAGTGGGTCCTGACCCACAGTTTGTGAAATGCTGCCTTAAATCATTTGTACTTATGGGCCAGATTGTAGCAACAAATTCTCCTAGATGGATCAGAAACATGAACTCTGATAAAATCAGACATGAACAAGCTCAAAGTCTTCCAAATGCAATGCCTGAGACAGATCCTGGGTGTCACTTTTCATGATTGCCATCGTAACGAGACAATTTGGATGAGGTGCAATCATCGACCATCTGTCAAAGAACAAATCCAGAAACCCAGTCTGCAGTGGTTTGGCCACATCTGCAGAATGAACACCAGTCAGCTGCCACAAGAACGACCTCGCTACTGGAAGGTTCAACGGACAGCTCCAGAGAAAACGTGGTTTAAACCCATTGAGGAAGATCCTAGGAACCAATGATTGACCATCATTGAGGCTAGAAATATCACCAACAATTGCTTCCAACAGAGTGGAAGCACACCAACAAAGAGTGGAAGTGTGTCATGACTGACACACAAATTCCAGTGGCACCTACAGCAGCATATTGGTTGAGAGGACAACCTGCTATCAGGTTGGGTGCTATCAGAAGAAAACAGCAGCTTGGCAAGGCCGAGACAGTAACAAAATGGTGACTTGAGCAATAATTTACATTTTTTTGTTGTTTACATACATGTGTGCATGTACGCGCACACACACAATTCTGTAGTGCATTCTTTATAATATTCCACCCATGCTCCAAACACATCTGGTTTGAACCTTGGATTTGAAACTTGGTTCCTGGGAACCAGGAAAGTCACAAAAAAAATCAAACCATCTGGCCTGTCTGGTGCAGGGCTGTTGTCGTAATGGCCACTGCATCCTGGGGATCAGCTGGGGACCAGACTGACCAGGAGAGGTAAGTAAAGTTTTCCTTACTGCCACTGCCTGGTTCCCTGTGGGACTCCTCAAGTCTGCAACAGTTCTTCTACTGGTGTAACCTTAAAGAGCCTGCTGGGTTGTGTCTGGGCTGGAAAAAGGGCATAGGATCTGGCGGGCACCACTGCCCCCATCCTGCCCTCGATCCACCCCCACCACCAGTGGACACCCTCTGGTGGCTTGTCTGAGGAGCCCAGATCTTATAGCGATGGAAGTATTCTGCAGACTGTTGCGATATTCTGCAGACTGCTGCAGAGAAACTGCTGAGATGACATCCCATGTGATATGCTGGTGGACCATGAGGCCCACCAGAGTATTGTGTAGATAGGATTGGGCCAAAAGCTCTGTAATACTATGTTGTTTAATTTTTATCTGCAGCTCTATAAACATATCCATCATCCAAATATTTTCTCTTGGTAATTTCACAGTGAAGAGTGTTGTTTTAAAATAACATGTAATTAGCATGATAGTTATTCTAACCATGAAACAAATTGTCTGACAAGGTCAAATCTATAAGTGTATTCTCAACACTGGAGGTTAGTAATACTTTTTACATTAAGCTCTGTGATAAAAATACATTTTCTGTTGCAAAGGTGAGAGCCATGTATACTGACAATGTTTTCCAAGTATCAGGATACCAAAAATGCTTTTGTTCTCTTTTGTAATGCTGTTGTTTGCATAAAAAGGCTGGAAGATTTTTGATCAGGCAGCAGAAAGTTAATGCTGTAGAATTATTTAATATTATATTTACAAATGGCACTATAGGAACTTAATGTAATGTATGCACTGCCATGCAAATTCATCTGAAACAGCCTAAGGGTTTAAATGGTTATAAAGGAGTGGTAATACATGGGCAGTATTACTTCTAAAAACACATGACACATACTTACATATTTCTGCTGTTAGAGGTAAATTTACAACTGTATTGTACATAGTTCAGTGGTTCCCAAACTGGTGGGTCGAGACCCACCAGCCAGAGAAGCACTGCTCTCTGGCCACTTAAGGGGCGGGCCTGAGCAATAACAGTGACACGATCCCCAGGATTGTGGCGCTGCCAGGCTCAGAAGGAGATGTTTTTATTCACAAGTGTCTGTGCTGGCCTCCAGGGGCGTGCGGGGAACCCTGCAGATGCCTCCACAGGGCTCCCCAAGCCTCCAATTCAGTTAAAATAATGATCAGAAACTATTTGCAGTTTCAAACTGGAAGTGGTTTTCGATCGTTATACGTATTTATTAATCAGAAGCTAGGGGAACCCTGTGGAGGCACCTGCAGAGTTCCCTGATCTCTGTCCCCGGAGGCCAGCGGAGGCCTTTCTGACCCCGGCAACGGTGCAATCCTGGGATCACATTGCTGCCATTGTCCTACCCCCACAAATACTTAAGTGCTTCCCAACTCCTCCATAGGAGTTTGGAACCCACTGACATAGATTAAGGCTGCAATCCTACCTGCATGGGAATAAGTCCCGTTGGAGTGACCTTGGACCAGTCACTAACTCTCAGTTTCACCTACTACACAGGGTTGTTACAAGAACAAAAAGAATGGAAGAACCTATGTACACCATTCTGACCTCCTTGGAAGGATTAAAAATAAACTATATCTGTAGAAAAAGGGGAGGCGCCGTAAATCTGCTGGTAGAGTATAGACTTTGCATGCAGAAGGTCCTAGTTTCAGTCTCTCTGTGTATGACTGAGGGACACCCTTGTTTGAGCTGCTGAAGGGCCACTGCTGGGTAGTATAGACAAGACTGAGCTAAATGGCGCAATGGTCTGACTCCATGTAAGGCCACTAGCATTTCTGGAGTGGGCAAAATGATAATTTTCAGGTGCAGGGATGCCTGTGTAAAGCACCCCCTCCGCCTTGCTTTCAGAGCCAGTCGAAGCTGCAAACACTTTCACAACCAGGACAGGCACTGAAGGCAAGGGGAGGGGTGCTTTACACAGGTGAAAAAACACAGGTGAAAAAATAAGGCAACCATGTTCTCATATCTTTTATTTTATATTAAATTCTTGGGCTATTAGTTCTGTTTCCTGCATTTACCTTGACCCCCCCCCCCCAAGTTCAAGCTGCTTTTCTCCCATGAGCACAAAGGAAAAAACTAATTAACTAAACTGTGGGCTAATTTGTAAGTTCTAAAGATGGGTATTCCAAATGATGAACGGGGAGGCTATCTTTGCAATCCGAAGTATGTTACTAATTCAGACTGTAACCTTGAGGTAGTTACTCTTAGGAAAGCTAGACTCACAAATTAGTCCCTCCTTGGATTCTTTTATCTACGAACACGTTTCAGAAAAAAAACAAAAAAATCCCTGACCGGATAGTATCAAGGTCTGTCACGTCCAGCATTCTGCTTCCAATAGCAGCTACCAGATGCCATTGGAAGTTCTCAAGCAAGGCTTGAGAGTGAAAGCTGTGACCCTGTGTTTTGTCCCTAGGATCTGATCCTCAAAGCTATCCTGCCTCTTGGCATGGAATTTTGATTTGACTCACATACATTTAACTATCAGGGGAGAGCAAGAGTGCAGTGGCAAGTCTTGTCCCCAGGCTTATTTGCTCCCTAAGCCGTGCCCCCTGCTTTTCTTGTGCAAAGCATTTGCCTTTAGTGACAAATGCTCTCCATGGGAAGGGTTTATCTCCATGTTTAAGACTGCGGGAACCATGGAATGAGTAGGGATGGAGCTTCAGGAGGACACTTGCTGCTTCTTACAGTAGCCATAACAGCGGAATTCAGAATCAATTCCAGAATAGGACTGGGCTATAAGCAAACAGAATTCTGACAAGTATACCCTCATTTATTTAAAATATTTATACAGGTGTCCTCCCATATAGGCAGGGGATCCATTCCAGCTCCCTCTGGATACGGAAACCACGGATATGGGGAACCCTGTCTTCTCGGTGCTCCTCCTCCGTCCATTAACATCATTTAGGTGCTGCAAAAATGTTTCTTCATTTTACAGGGCACTGTAAACTTTCAGGTTTATAGTGCAATGTGCAGTCAGGCAGTCTGAATGCTTGAAATTACTATATTGAATGTTAACAGTAAGCTGTTTGCCTGCGTGTTACATATAAGCTTGCATGTTTATAGCATCCTGTAAAAGGAAGAAAAACATTTTCATTTAGTGCCAGTGGTAAGCACCTACATGAAGTTAATGGGTGCAGAGGGTCACAGAGAACTGAATGAGCAGATACCAGATCAGCAAATACAAGGAGGTGCCTG
Organism: Tiliqua scincoides; assembly: GCF_035046505.1. Taxonomy (NCBI): domain Eukaryota; kingdom Metazoa; phylum Chordata; class Lepidosauria; order Squamata; family Scincidae; genus Tiliqua; species Tiliqua scincoides. The sequence goes on from NC_089824.1 coordinate 145,010,565, forward strand.
CACACTGCTTAGCACCAAAAAAAAATTCAAAAACAGTTTACATTGCAAAAGGAATGAGAAGATGGTTTCCCATCACAGAAAGACTCACAAGCTAAGAAGAAATTTAGAAGGGATGCCAACAACAGCCACTGGATGGGATGCTTATGCTGGGATAAAGAGGGATGGTTATTAGTATAACACCATAAGAGGAGGCAGAGACTGTTTATATTTTTATATAGCTTTAAAAAAGCAGTGAACTAAAATTCCAGTGAAATATATACCAAGTCATTTCAGAAGGCATGATTTGACTCGTGTAACATTGTTGCTCCAAGGGGCCAAGGGCATCCAGGTTCTCCTGGGCAATGGGTACTGCAGTTTACACAGTTCCCAAGCTTATGCACCTGAACCCCACCTCCTTACAACATCATCCGCCTGGCAAAACCACAAAGCATACCCACCTCCCCCTGCCTGCCTGCACCTCTCCACCCCAAGGCTCCAGCTGCACACAGAAGGGGGGAATCACCAGGTTATCAGGTAATTTACCCAAACCCTCAGGGTAGCCCAATTCCCTCTGGTCAACCAATAAGCACAGACTCCAGCAATTTATGTAAAAAAAAATATGTTAACGTGTTCCCATGTTAGTAAGAGGACATCCCTCCACACCACATGCTGGGCTCTAAAGGGAGGGTTCCAAACAGTGAGTGAGATACATATGCAGGTTGAGTCTCATTATTCCAGAGGGTTCCATTCCCAGAACTCACTTGGATGGCAAAAATCTTTGCACTATAGCAAATCTTAAAAAACAAAGTCCCCTTGCTCAGTTGATTTTAAAACAGCCTTGCTGACCTTTGTGATGTTAAGATAGAGGCATTAAGACAACAATCCAACAATCAGTCTCTCTCCAGGCCCTTAGAAAGGATTATCTTTCTTTCATGCGTTCAGGGGGAAGGGAGGGGGTTGCTTGGAGAGAGAATGATTGATGGATTGTCAGCTGGTTGCCCTCTCTCTAACTATTGCAAAGGACTGTTTTCCTTTAATTTAAAGGGCCCTTCTCATCCTGTTGAGATAAAAATCTCTACAACAGTTAAGAAAAGCATTTTAAAGGGGTGCATTTTTCCCCTTCTCCAGGGATCAGCACATTCCTTCTCATTTGCAGTGGCCATTTGTGTTGAGTCAAATCCGTGTATAAAAAATCAGTGTATAACAAGGTTGGACCTATAGTTTAAAGGCAGCAGAAAACAATACACATTACAAGACAAAATTCTCAGAGTCCCACTGTGCAGGGTTGGTGCACAAATGAACCGAGCGTCCTGCTGCATTCCAGCCATGAACCAAACTGCTATAGGCTCACTTCTGCTACATATATAGCTAATGCCCTTTTTGGTCCAATCCAATCAAATAGCCTTAATTCTGTCATGATCTCCCCTCTGTTGCTACCCCATGTGGCTTCTAATTCTCAGATCTTTGGCATAGCTCCAAATTGACTGCACTTGGTCTCTGTCCTTACAGCCCCCCTACTCAGCAGATAACAGGTCACCTCATGGGTTACTTCCCTTTGGTTCCAAGGGCAGTTAACTCTCCACTTTGGCATATAAATTGTCAGCTTTATTCCTCTGGTTGGGCAGCCCTCTGACTTCATCTACTTCAATTTAACAACTTCCCTCCAATCTGGATCTTACAGGAAGGACATTTCCACTTCAATACAATCTGGGTCTTACTGAAAGAACACATCACTTCACATATCAAAGCACAGCATCCCCAGCATTTTTCCTCCCATATTTCCCCACTCGCTCCTCTGAGAGGATATAACCAGGGGTGATATAACCAGGGGTGGGGGAGAAACCCACCTCAGTGACAACTTGCATGTCTGTTTTTTACAATGAGAATTTGCTTTATAGTAATATATCTGAAAATATATCCAGTTCCACTGGGACACTCAAATCTTGTGCTTGGGAATACATTTGTTTTTTGAGTATAGTTAATCTTGAAGAATATTTCAGTACTTTTTGTAAAGACATTTATATATTTTCTTACTACCTTGATCATGAACATCTGGAGACCACAATTTTTGGAAATGTAGACATCTATATTAGTAGCCAAAGAAGTACAATAGCCTATTGAAAGTGAAAGATTACCGAAAGGAATGGACAGAAAACACCTGGCAGAACACATGCATACATTCCAGTGGTGGTATAAATTGCTTAATGAAGCATTGATTTAATTAGATAAAATAGTTTATCTCCAGGATTGAAATCTTTCGATTTGCTACTGCACACTCACACAGATAGTCTTCTGGAGTTTTTCTTTTCTTTTGAAATTTTATTCCCAGATCTGTCAGTGTAATAAAAATAGGTGGACAAAAATGTTAAAACTGTGCAGTTCATTTAGCATTTCTCTCCTTGAACTGGAAATATAATCATTCTGGAAAATTAAACATGACTGACTTGTATTATTGAGTAATAGGGTACAAATGATAATTATAATTCTTCTACATCAGACATTTATATGTCATTTATCTTCTGTCATTTCCAAAGGGTAATTTTGCACATAATCCCTACCATTACAGCTCAGCAAACTGGACAAGGTGAAAAGACAGCCTATCTCGCTTAGTTAAGTTGTCGTTACATGAGTTTGGTGGAATATAGAAGGGACATATCAATCAGGATTGCAAATAATTATTGTGGCTAGTACAATTTATGGTCAGATTTTGATAACTTTCTTAATATTTTTGTTCAACATGTATAAAGTTAATGTGCTTTGGTCACTTCGGTAGCTTGGGTAATACTAAAGTGCAGTTACTGCAGGCTACACTTCTTTATTATAATGCATTGTACAGTCCTGCAAAATCAAAACCTCATTTACAAAACTGGACTTTTTGGTTATTCTTGGTTTCAACCTGTATAAAATATTATATCTCTGTCTTAAAGATGTGAGGTGTGTGCCTGTGACACCCCCAGAAGATGATATTGGTAAAATCAAATCATTGTAGAACCATATGCAGACATAAGTAAGATATTCATAACCATTGGGGTTATCTCTTGGTATCTGCAAGGGATCTGTTCCAGGATCCTCCACAGATAATTAAATCTGTGGGGGCCTGCACGGTGCCACTATTTCTTACCTGGGGACCGTGACTGGTCCTATGGAGGTTGTGTGTGGCCTCCTGGCCTCCTCTGAAGCCTCCCAGATGTGATTGGAACACACTTCCAGTTGTCCCTGTATCCTGGAAGCTTTCTGAGGTGTGAAGAGGCCATGCACAGCCTCCCTGCACCTCAAAACACCTCCCAGACACAACTGGAACCCACCTAGTTGTATCTGGGAGGCCCTCTGAGGTCCTCGAATTGTGGGCTTGGTATCTGCTGATATTCAAATCTGCTGATGCTGAGCCTGCAGAAAAGGGACCCACTGTATATGAGTGTGACCATGAGTTGGCTGGACAATAAAACACATTGGGATAAGAGAAACATTTCTTGGTGGATAGGTCCATGATTCAAAGAGCCACTTTAGGCAGGCCTAAGAGCTTGGACGTGCCTTAGGGTGTCACTGTACATTCACAGGGGCACCCTGGGATGTCCATGGTGGCTCCTCCTTTCTGTTCCACTGGGCACCACCATCTTGGATCTCATGAGATTTTGTGAGATCCAGAATAGCAGAGCCAAATTGCAGAAGATTTGGGCACCAACATCTTGGGGCTCATGAAATTTCACAAGATTTGAGTACCATCTTGGATTTTTGCAAGATTTCATAAGATCCAAGATGTCAGCCTGGAAAGGTTGCACATTTTTTTCCCCTGAGTAACTTACAGCACAATCTATGCATTTCTACTCAGAAGTAATTCCTTTTGAGTTCCTTGTGACTTACTCCTAGGTAAGTGTGTATAGGATTGCAGCCCAAAAGATAAAATGATAAATGATAGTTTAATTATTAGGTGTGATTTCTTCTGATTACTGTTATGCATTGAAGTTGAAATGAAACCTTTGTAGCTGGGGGGAAAAAAAAACATACCAAGTGGGATTTTGGGGAAAAAATTTCCTTTACGATTGTAGGAACTGGAAAGAGCTCAGTGTATATATGAAAACTTAACCATGATATACTACATTATGTAAATTGCCTGCTGCAAAAAATTATAAAAGGAAATGCTTGTTTTCATTGTTAGGGGGAATTAGCTTGACACTGAAACATCTTTACATTTCTCTGTGCCATACCGTTTCCAGAAAAAGAAACAATGAACAGTGCAAAATTGTAGAGCATGTGACAAGTAACATAAAAATCTAATTTATAGGAAAGAATGGTTACACATTGCCAAATAGATCTGCTTTTATTTTATATATGCTCCACTCTGAGAATAAGCAGCTTGTTAGGGCAGCCTGCCTGTTGTTGTACAATCCATCCATGGAAACAATGACATGGTCCTTAATCCATGGAGTGCTTCCTGAGGTCAGTGCATCACTTGTTGGCACATCATTGCTGCAAGTTTGTCATCAGTGTGTCATCTCCACAATGTTGGTGCATTATCCATGTGACGTCCATGTGTCAATAGTGTGATGTCCTAGGAACCAATCACTTCTTCCTCTTAGCTTCAACACTGCCAGCCAGACTTGTTGTGCCATTGAAAGTTAGCCAAAAACAGGTACCAGTGAGTTCTGGTTGCAGCAGTTGATTCGCTGTCTAGAATTTGCAAAGCCATGGGGCAATGCTGAGTAGCACCTGGGCTTACATTACTCACTGCACTCAGGCTATAGGTGTTCTTTGGGATCTGCATGATGTCTTCATTTGGGGGACAGCTTTCTGTGGATGGAGAGCAAGGAGAAATATAGAGTGAGTAACAAGGAACAGATAATAGCATCAGCCACATTTGTTCTCTAGCTTGAGATGCATAGTTGGTGTTTGTGAGGGAGGGTGGAACAGTGTGTACATGCAGTGGGGCCCTGTAAGGCCTTTCTCCTGTGGGAGGGGCTACAGTGGAACTCTGCAGAGGCATAGTGTTCAACCCCTGTGACAGTGGTGCAGTTGTGGAAAATAAGAGGGGTTCTGATGTGTGAGAATGACCACATTCCATGCATTTTCTCATTTGAGCTGAAGTCTCCCTGGCAGGCAATTTGGTAGTGGAGTTGGTATTTGGCTGCAAAATGTATTCTGTATCTTATGCTCCATTGTAGGAACGTGGGCAGGGCAGGGGGTTGGAGGAGGTGCAGTTTTATGCTGTTTATCCCTTCCCCGTTGTTCTTGATGGTGTTACTCCTACCGCTATGCCAGTTGTGTGCTGGTGTAGCATTTTTATGGCATTGGAGGATAATCATTGTCTGAAGGGGGGTTAAGATATGGTATATGTCGATCTCTCCTTGTCCCTCTTACATCTGTCCTGTATCAAACCCCAATCTCCTCCCTGTTTTGGCTTCTCTGCTGGTGGAGTTGTGCTGGCATCTGAGTGATGTCTGAACTATATCAGCATGGCCTCTTCTCAGAGCTGTGCTGGTGTCTGTGGTGCACCTGTCAGAGAGCTGCCTTGTACACTGGTCGGTCTGTCCTTGGGTTAGCATACATGGAGATAATGGGTATATCTCGAGGATGGAATTGTGCTGTTAACTCGCATCTAGAATCAGTCAAAAGTCCTTACGACCAAGTTGATTGTGTGTTGGTCTGCTCCATGACCCAAACATGCTTCTGTTCTGCTTTTTCCATAACCATGATGTTTGCACCTGTGCACCGTTCCAACTCATCAGTTTCTTACTCTCTTGCTAACTTCACCACTGTCCCTAAGCTATATTTCGGATTTGGTTTGTATGTTTGTAAATATATATATATATATATATATATATATATATATATATATATATATATATATATATATATATATATATATTGCCATTAATGTGTACATGTCATGTGTCTAGAAGCACATAGAAACAGATTCCCTGTGTCTATGTGTGTATGTGTGCATGTGTGTGTGTTTATAATGGTTGTAATGTATCTCCCAACAAGCAACACTGTTAATTTTTTTTATATTAGATCTCTGTTTTAAAGGACCTGTTTAAGGATTCAAAATGCAAACCAACCATAGGGGATATGGGACTATAAGGCAAGTACTGAAGTACCTAATTAGGCTCAACACTGTTTTCTTTCTACAACAAATTCACAATTCTTTTTTAATGAACTTTTAAAGGAGTAGTTCGTGTTAAATTCCATAAATATAGAATTCAACTATTTTTATGAGAAAATGGAAACAATGAACGCAGTACTATTTTGAAAGTACTGTATTATAAGGCTGTATAGATGCACGGTGGTGCGCTGAAAGTGCCACCACAATTTGTCCCGTCTCCGCGGCCACGCACAAGGACGGAGGCTTGTGCAGCCAATTTAGGCTGCCTGGGTCTCTTGGGGAGGGCATGACCAGCCATTGGGAGGCGAGCGTACCGAATGTAGGTTAAGTGTTATTGCACAATGGTCACTTTTAGGGCAGGTCGTGCGCAGATGTTGGATTGATAGGCTAATTTTCGGTATACACTTGAGGTTGCAAAATCATGGGGGCAAACTAAGTCTGCTCTAATGATGCCTGACCAGCTCGAGGAGGTGGGCTGTCTAACCCTCAGGCTGGACTGGCCGTGTAAACAGCCAGGTGTGTTAATTCACATTATAGCTGCCTTGACCTTGATGGGTCAGCTACAACAGGGACTCCCTGTTGCAGACTGGGAGCATTCTCAAGCCACGTGGTATGCCTGTCGGTTTACATCATACATTTTGGATGGTAGGTGGCTAGCATTGTTTCTCCACTTTAGCCACCCGCATGCTTTTAAGGTTTTGGGGTTTAATAAGATTGCCCTGCTGTAGATGTTATTAATAAAGTGGCCTGTTATATCCCAAGCCTGTGTGCTTATTTGCCGGTTCGGGGTAAATGGAAATAAAGTTTCTTTGGCTTGTACATATATATCTTAAGCAATATGTATTTCTTAATATGTCCTGTGTTTATGTGCATTTTAAGTAGTATAGTATTTTAAATGTTAGCTAGGAGCTGTAAAAAATATAAATTGGTGTTTTAGAAACTTTTCTTTCTAAAATCAGAAGCACTGTTTTGCCAAGTTGAACCAAAAGTCTGTTAGCCCTCCATTCCTACCGCAAAAGCATGGTAAAAAAAAAAATCCCAAATTGCAGTTGACTAAATATTGAAGGTAGACACTTTCTGGTTCAGCGAGTGTCCTGGCAAGGTAGTTGAAACGACTGGATCCATAGGCTTTCTGCTGAGACTGTGTTTGTTTTTTTACTTCCAGTGCTAGAAGCTGTTCTTTTCTCTCCTTCCAGAAAAAGAAAAAAACATTGGGTCACGTTTTTTTTTCAATTCTAGCATGCTTACCACACTAGCAATCTGAACTGGAAACAAGGAGCTGGAAGAGATGGCTGCCTCCATGTATTTATTTCTACCGTCAGGAACATGGCGACCTCCATACATTATGGTTACAACATGGTGGCTTTCATGTATTTTATTTCATTGACTCCTGTATGACTGAATGCCATTTTGTCATTTTTTAAATGACCTGTGCTAGAAGCATGCTAGAGACATACTAGAAACATCACTTCTTCCTATTTTCTTTTTAAAAATAGAAACACAGTCTGAGCTCTCCAGTGAGCTCTTAAAAGGGGAAATTTAAAAGAGAAAGCTTGGAAAAAATGCACTCCAAGCGTGAGGCCCAGGGTGGCCACCCCACTTGCCTTACCCAAGGGATGGGCCTGCATAGTTATAATTTTCACAGAGTTTATACAAAGCTTTGTCTCTGTTTTCTGGCTGGCTGTTTTGAGGATGGTATAAAATGGACATTTATTCTCTAGTCTCTGTTTGTATCAATGTGTGTGTCTGCAACTTTACTGTAGCATGTTTGCAACTGGGATTTGCCACTGACTTGGGATGGATATACTTAGCCTACTCAGTTAGAGACTCACATAACAGATTCTAGGATTAGGCTGTTACTATAATCAGTTTTATTGTAAAAGGAGATGAAAAAGTATTTTTTCCAACAGAACAACCTTTGTAACCAATGCACTGTGACTTAATGTAGATTATTGTATTCTAAATGAATCCTAAGTATTTAGTATGCAACCACTATGGATACACGTCTGAAGACTTGGAGTATAATTGTATCCTCACACATGGAACCAAGAAGACTGGGAGAAGAAGTTCAGTGTAGGTGTACAAGTACACCAGGACCTAGATAAGAACAGTTTTTGGACATATCCCATATTTGGGAGCAGCATGCAAGTAGAATTTCTTTCTGCTGTGCCTTGGGCATGTGAGGCACTTCTTTGTGTAGCAATCCATGAAAAGACAAGGCCTCCCTGCCAGGCATACATCCCATCATATCTGTACCACCCACTCATGTAGCCTGAAGCATGCGTAGGTTTGCATTAGCTGCAACTGGATTTCTCTACAGCATATTTGCTTTCTGGACAAAAGAAGCCCATGCATTTTGGAGGAATAGTGAGTGTATATGTGCGTAAACATGTGTCATGGACTGATTGCACAGTGGCCTTCTTGTTCTGGCAGTCAGTACTTTGGATGTACTCAATACTAGAAGCAGGAGGTATTATCTAAATTATGGCCTGTATTGGACTTGTAGTATAGGGTAGGTCACTAGATCTCAACTTTCATTTTTCATATGTGCAAAGGCAATTACAATGCCGGCCTTTTCAGCCACACTAGATGCTGTTCCAGAACGACCTTTCAGAGCGTGATACCATAGTCTTTCGAGACTGAAGGTTGCCAACTTACTGTTAGGGCAAACAGAAGAAAAACCAGGGAGGATTCCTCCAGAATTCAGCTGGATGTCTGCAAGTGAACTCCCTCTCCTACCTTGATCACGTTTGCTCCCAACTCCAGATCATTCTGTGCCCCTTCATTGCTCTGCCTCTTCTCACTTAAAGAGGTGGCGCAGATCCAAGCAGCCCAGAGCTGTGGCGTGTTGCCAGGGAGTGAGGTAAGGATCCGACCTAAGTGCAGGATTGTGGCCCCATCCCCCACTCTGCCCCAGTCCACTAATGGGGCCACTTCTCCAACCACCCTTTCCCCACCGTGGAATGTCTTCATTCCACCCTCTCCCTGCCCTCCGCAAGTTCTAGCGCCAGCCTGACTTGGCCAGTGAACTCTTACCTTTGTGTTGGCTCAGCAGGGCCCGGGTTGGTCTCCCTCCTCTCCTATTGGTGCGAAAGTGCCTTTTGGCACTTTTGTGACACCTCCAAGCTGGTGCATGTGACTTGCACCAGCCCAAGGGCTGGTTAGGATTGGGCCCTCAAACATACAACTGTCTACCCATTCTCAAGAAAGTATCCTTCAACCCTTCCATCTCTCCAACTACCACAGAGATTCCCTTTAAACTCCTGGAACATGTTGTGTACTTCTGCTACCTTAACCTTCTGTCCTCCAATTCTGGTCTTCATCTCCTCCAATCTGGTTTCTGCCTCCTGCACTCAAAGGAACTGCTTTTTCAAAAATTACCAGTGATCTTGCCACTAGATCAAAACACATCTGTATTGTCCTCATCCTTCTTGACCTCCCTGCTCTGTTTGATACAGCTGATCCTTCTCTTGTACTTCAATCCCTTTATACCTTACAGTGATTTCCAAACATTTCTGACCCATGTGATTCCCTTGGCCACAGCTCCCCATTATATTTCATTTTGGGTGGGAGGTGGGGTAAGCCCAGCCATTTTTCTCCCTGAAAATAATTGGGATGCAATGTACTTCTTCCAACTCTCTTTGGAGAGGTTTCAGGGGTAGATGTACAGCCTGCTTGGTCCCTTCCTCTCTGCTGGAGCTTTTCCTGCAAAACCAGAGAGGAATTCGTCCCCATATAGTATCTCAGTGGGGCTAGGTGCACCACCAACGCTGCCAACGTCCCCTTCCCTCCAACGCAGTGCTTCTCTCTCCACAGCAGATGGCCTTGCACATACGCACAGGCAGACCCGGGGACTCTCTCCCAACACCTAGGCAAGAGTGAGTGTGCCCCTCAAGGCCACAGGGGCCAGTCAGGTCATGCCTTGTGGGAGTCCCCCTCTTCCTGCTTCCACAGCCACTACCAGCATGCCTCCTCCGTCTGCCTCAGCCTCCATCCTCAGTCTCTTGCTCTGGCCACTCTCAGCTCCCCGTTCCCTCTTCTGCTGTCATAAATGGCCCATAGGGTTGGGCTGTAAGATAACATTATAAATGATAAATTTTAGCTGTAGTTTTGGTTTTCAGTAAGAACTTAATAGAAACATAAGAAAAACAGTGCTGAATCAGACCATCTAGTCCAGAATTCTGTTTCTTACAGTGGCTCACCAGTTGCTTCTGGGAGGCAAGCAGGAAAGAAAGGAATCTGTTCTCCTGCCATTGCTCTTGGGCAACTGGTATTCAGAACCATACTGTTGCTGGAGCAGGGGGTAGCGAATAGCCATCACGACTAGTAGCCATTGGTAGATATGAGTTAGTCTTGTGAGAAGGGGAGAGAACTTTCTCTCCACACCTTGCATAGTTTTATAATTCTTGAACAGAAAGTTTAAGAGTGTAAAACGGGCACCACTTTATAGGGCCTGGATGGCCAGCTTGTTACACTAGTGGTACAGATATTGGATGACTGTGACATTCCTGGACAGAACTACTCACAAGTAAATACCAGGCCTGCACTTTTGCCTGCCTTTCCGCTGCTGTAGTGCCTGCTATCAGTTTCTGGTTTAGTAGAGTAGATGCAAAACCATACCAAGAAGTGAGGAGCTGCCCATGGACTATAGCAGTGTTTCGCAAACTGTGGGTTGGGACCCACTAGGTGGGTCACGAGCCAATTTCAAGTGGGTCCCCATTCATTTCAATATTTTATTTTTAATGTATTAGACTTGATGCTACCATGATATGTGACTGCATTTGGGGAACTGTTACAGACCTGTACTTGGAACAGTCTACTCTGTATATGCTTTTAACAATGATAGTAAAAAGAACTTACTCCTGGGTAAGTGTGGGTAGGATTGCAGCCTAGGATTGCTAAACATTTTTCTGCTTCATGATGTCACTTCCAGTTATGACATCACTTCTGGTAGGTCCTGACAGATTCTCATTCTAAAAAGTGGGTTCCGGTGCTAAAAGTGTGAGAACCACTGGACTATAGTTTGCACACCTGATGGCACTGTTGAACTTGATTTGTAACACAATTTCCAAAAGAGTTGGCCACCATCGATGGAGGGAAACAAAAAATAATACCACAGAGTTTATAGGAAGCATTTTTAAACCATTTCCCAAAGTTTAGTGATTTTTTGGTTACGATCATATCATAAAAATCCTTTGCACCTGCTATGCCATTGATGGACACATTTTTCTTTTCACATAGTGTGAGTTATTCGTAGCAAGATTCTAGTGGCGTGAATTAATCAATGTGAGCAAAACTGCTGCTAAACAGGCCTAAAATTGATGTTTTGCTTAAAGTTCTCAGTCACTGAAAATTGCCATTCTACTCAGAAATCTTGAAGCCAAGTGCTGTGTTTGAGCTTGGCTTCTCTTAAACTTCTATTAAGTTTGAGCTCGGCTTACATCAAAAAACCTCTGAGGAACCTTTTTTTATTAAGGAAAAAGACAAGGCTGGAATACAGCTGTTTCCATAATAAAATAAATAATTGGAGAAGTCACAAAGCACAATATGAATATTATTTATAGATGCACTGCATGAATGCAATCTAGCTTATCCATACATGCAAAAAAAATGGATGTTTAGAATAGTGAGAAGGCATGTACATAAAACTCTGCACACACAAAAATTGCAAGAGAGTTTGGAGCAGCTCAGATCTCCTGGGGCATAATCTGTCAGGCAGTGTCTCTGTCTAAACTGTGGTGATTTCAGTAAAGTTCTGTGTTTGTGGGTGTGTTGCGTTTCTTTTGGAAGACAGATTATTTTTCTGTTTGAGTTTCATTCCAACTTCTGTGACCATTTATAGCACCAGCCATCTCAGGAGCATGTGGCACTGACTGATATCATTTTTCTATTAGCAGAATGTCCCGCCTCCCTTGTGAATTTTATCCTCATTGGATGAACCTTTGCCACTCAATTTAGCTTTATTTTTAAACCTGGTTAAATAGTATTTTGTGGACATAAGTTCTCCGTGCACACTATTCTTCCTGAAAAGGTTCCAGTAGTTGGAAGTCACTCAAGGAACCAGGAAGCAGGAATATGGCTAAGAAAGAAGACATCTACTATGGAAAAAATGGTATTTTTTAAAAACTTTGTTCTAAATAAGTAACTGAGAATGTATTGTGCCAGACACTGAATGAAAGCTCTCTGAAGTTCACTTTGTCTTGATTTACTGCATATTTTGTTCTTGTCAGAAGTGATTGCTGCTATTTGGTACAGTTACCTATAAATCATCTTTTTTGGGGGGGGGGAAACAGCTTTGCAATTATTTTGCAGCTGTATCTATCAATATAGCTAATTTGTTTTTTTAGACAAATGTTTTGACTTTCTACTCGGTTACAGAATGGTCTCTAAACTCTGTTTAGCATTTAGTTTTTGAGACTAAATTTAATCATAACATTTTAAAAATAGTTTAGTATAAGGTGGAACATTTTCTAGCTATGAACAGTTGATTTGGGATTTAAGTCTTGCAGTTTTGCTCAGTTAAACAGGTAAATCACACTGAATGTCATTCTCAGATCCTCTATCTTCAGAACAAGGGTCTGTCCTTTAGAGTAAGGGGCTCTTGCTCCAGAGGAATGAAAACTGAATTCATTGACTTCACGCCCATTAACTTCATAGGGTTCTGTTTACCTATAACTGGAGGCAGGTTAGCAGCCTTAAAGCTAACCATATTTCCTCAGATTTAAGTTGCATTGATTTAAAGGGCATTTAAGTCAAGTAAATCAAACACACTGTTAAATCAAACATACAAGTGTGTGTGTTTGCAAGTTAATGATTAGGCTTGTTCCATTTGCAGATTTTTGTTCAAGATGGTCCCCTACAGAACACTCTCCAGGGACTGTGAGCACAACGTAGTTCAAGTTTTGAAACAATGAAATAGCAAGAATTTGACTGTGAACTTTTGTGCCATAGAGCTGGGGTCTCCAAACTTTTCGGCCAGAGGGCCGCATCAAATATTTGGTGTGGTATGGAGGGCCGGAAAAAAAATTTAAATAAATAAATCAGAGATGGAACTTAGATGAGTGAATAAATTAATGAATGGGCTCATTCATTCAAGCTTTCTGGCCCTCAGAACACCCTTCAGACACAATCAGAGCGCAGCTCTGGTCATGTTCAGTTGAGTGGGCCAGAGGCTTTCAGGGGACAAAAGGTTGGCTGTGGGCCGGGAAGAGGCTTGCTGCAGGCTGCATCTGGCCCCTGGGTCAGGGTTTGGAGACCCCTGCCATAGAGTAAAGAAGACTCTGTTCTGGATTGCATTCTATGTCTTTTACACTTGCATCGAAGCAGAAAAATATTTCATAGGTACGTTTTAGATTAAATAGGAGATCAGTCTCCAAATTAAATGTTTTCCCAAATGAAACTTTATGAAATTACAATATTTTTTCCTTTTCTCAGTAAATTGCTGCTATTAGTGAGGATGCAACATTGTGGCTTATTTTTATGAGAAATTATTGTTAATTTTAATATATTCTTGGCTTTCTGCATGTTACTGTTCATAAAACTTCAGATTCCATCATGGTTTTATTGCAGAATCTTGAAAAACAGAAATAAAATAGCATGAGCAGGGTTGGAACTATCCATGCGGTACTGTAGGCAGAGTTATCTCTAATAGGATAGACATTTCCCTGGAAAGAGTTTGCAATGTGTTTTCCTTTCTTTAGTGAATGCTACTGTTTTCAACTTGCCCAATTTGTTTGCTGGTAAAGAAAACATCTCTATTAACATAAGAGATCAGGATATGGAGTACTTCACCTCATATTTCCATGTCTTGTAGTAAATTAACAATATTGATTTTTTTTTTCCCCCCGGAGTGATATTTTGCAGTCACATCTGATGTAAAAATACATTTTCCATTTTCCCCATAATATGGAACAATAGAGGTGTGCTGTGAATACTAAAGTTGGAGGCAATTACTGTGAAATCTGTATTGCTAATAGGAATGGAGTCTGCACTGTATCTTGGCCCCACTGGCTACATTATCAACCATTCTGTTTTATGTAGCTTCCTTGAACATCCAGGAAATTGCTGCTGTTAATGATGCAACATTATGTAGGGCAAAATAGAAGAAAGTGCTGTAAGGAAGATATTATGTTGGCAATGCAACTTTATGCAACTTTGACTTAGTCCTGTGTTAGAGATGCCAGGAATGTCTGTGTGCTCTGTAAACTATGCATCAAAAATTCCAGGTCTACATGCAAGATAAATCTGGACATACCTGTGGAAATCTAGATACATTTGCTCCTGTTGGCCTTATACTGAAGGACTGATTGATAGTGATGACTTCCTAGGATGTCTGGAGGCAAATTGCAAATTGGATGACTGAGAGGTCTTTTGCCTATTCAGATCATGGGCTCTGCCCTGAACCATTTTTTCTCTTCTGCTTTTCCTTTGATGTTTGGTCATTCCTACATTTTTTCTAAGTGTATCTAGATGAGCACAAGCTCAGGATTTTACCAATATCACATATATTTTCTTATAGCATGTCTTCACTGAATCCTCACACAGTTCATCAGAGCACATGCATCTGTTTTTCGAATATTAACAGGGATTTTATAAGTACTAAATGAGTGCGTTAAAAGCAACTGTACAGCATGTACTGGGTGTCTTTTACATTTACCTTCCAAACCTGGAACTGGTGATTTCTGTGCAACAGTGTAATTTGTGTTCTTTTCCAGCCAGCGGTTTTACCACATACATCTGTTCCAAAGCTGCTCTTAGCTGCCAAAGTTCTTATGTGGCAAAAACATATTTCTGTTGGTTATTGGGGTGGAAGAGAATGTCTCTGGTACAGTGCAAACAGAGACAAGAGAGCTTTCTGAGCTTGCAGAACAAGGCTTGTGTGTACTAGCAAGATTTTCTGATATGAAGCATGAGGACCAGCTGGACTTTGTTTAATTAGTAAAATTCATTTTTCCAATGAAGGTAAAAGCTGAATTCTTTTGACATTCAGAGCTGTCAGATACAAGTATGAATGATGTTTTTGCTGCTGTTGTTTTGCAGGAAAGTCAAATTATATTTTATGAATCTTCTTAACATACTTGGGTTTGCAGTCCTATATACATTTTCTTTGGAATAAGTCCCATTGAATTAAATGAGGTTTACCTCTGAGTAGTTATGCCTAGGCTTGCACTCTTGGGCAGTATATTCTAATCTCCCGACTTGGATGATTTTCAGCCCAGTTCCCCCTGCATCAGTGCAACGGTGCTAATGTGGTGCCCACCATCCCCCACAGGGGAGTTTCATCCTCTAGAGGCTTCATTGGGATAAGGAAACATTTGTTCCCTTGCCCCAGGGCAAGTCCACGCCCGACCACTGGGCCTACCAGAATCTGCACCAGTTATGGCTGTCACATGTCCATGTGAACCTGGATCAGGGAACTGAGGCTAGGAAAGGGGTTAAAATTCAGCAGACAATGCTGCTGTCTTACCTATCCCCTTCCTGGTCCTTATCTGTCATTCTCCCTTGCCCTTGTGGCCACCCTGTTCTGCCCGCCACCACTTTCCTTCCAATTGCTGAGCACACTCATCTGAGCCAGTTGGCATCTGGTGGCTGCAGGCATGCAGAGTCAGACACTTGTGTCAGCAGTGGCCAGGCTGTGCATCCTGATGAGTTTCCTTTTGTGACCTTGCACATGCCTGATCTCATCTGATCTCAGAAGCTAAGCAGGGTCAGGCCTGGTTAGGACTTGGATGGGAGACCGCCTGGGAATACCGGGTGCTGTAGGCTTATACCATAGTCTTTCGAGACTGAAGGTTGCCAACCATTGTGACAGCCAAAAAGTGCCTAATGCAGCCAGAATGAAGTATGATTAGACTGTTTGATTAGACTTACCCCCAGGCAATGGAACAAATGTTCCTTTACCTGGAGGAGATCTTTGGAACTGCCCCCCCCCCCACCCAGGAAGTAGCATATACTCCTGTAGCTCAGCTGCATTGCTGGTGGAAGGGAAGAGGTTTAGATAGGATTAGGCTGTGAATTATTTTGACTCTAAAACCTGCATAGCACCAAATCTTACACCTTCCCTTGTTCCTGCATGTATATGAACCCCTGACCAAAGGGCTCACAGTCTAAAAACAAATGGAGAAGAAACCAGCAATAGCCGCTTGGAACTTCCATCAGTAAAGGTAAAATACGTAGTTATACTTAGAAATAGTTCAAACGCCTCACACCCCTAGGAGGGGAGCTGAGTATCTTTCTGCAAAACAAATGAGGCTAAAAGGAACCAAATGTTTCAGATGCCATTTGATTCATTCGGCCCTCACTGGCATTCTTTTTGCAGTAAATGAAAATGAACCGACTGAGCCCAGTTCAGTTTTTCAGTTGATCCAAAACAAATGGACAGCTCTGTTTTATGCTGTCTTTTTTCACTGTAGCAGCTATTCACTAGCTGTTTCACTCTTTAGGATTCTGTTATTCCCACAATCAACATTAAAACAGGAGATGACCCCCAGCATTGTTGTGTTGCTTCTTTGATAAAGTGTTGACTCTGGCAGCAAATTTATAAGTAGGAATACCTTGGCTAATTAAAAAGTGTGTGTTTTCTGTTAGACTTCAGCACATCTAACAGCATGCTATATTGTGTCCAAAAAAAAAAGGCAACAGCACAACATTTCTCATAAAAAATACTTGAAGAATTATGAGTCAGACAGGTGATATTCTTTGCAGTTTGAACCTAGAACACTTTTGGAATGGTAAATTGGAAACTAAACAGTTTAATTGCTTTTGTGTGTGAAATATTGACTTTTTTTCTGTGGTGCAGAAAAGTGATGGAACCATTTTCCATTTTTAACCCACCTTTCACTAACATTTTCACAACACAGAAGCCACTTTATCTGACTGTTTTCAGTATGATAATATTTTATGGGTACCTTATAAAATTGGACAATGAAAGAGTTACAGTGAAAAGGTTGATGGAATCATAACTATTGTGACATCAGTAAACACCATAAGCTAGTAAACATCTCTGAGAAAGCAGATCGCATTTAAAAGATCTGAGGAAAAGTGTATAATTTAGGGCGCAATCCTAACCCCTTATGTCAGTGCTTTCCAGCACTGGCATAGTGGTGCCAATGGGACATGTGCAGCATCCTGCAGTTGGGTGTCACTCACGGAGGCCTCCTCAAAGTAAGGGAATGTTTGTTCCCTTACCTCAGAGCTGCATTGCCCTTATGTCAGCTGGAAAGCACTGACATAAGCGGTTAGGATTGCGCCCTTAATTACATTTTCCCCCCGTATATTTTTTAAACAATCCAACTGGAAATCTTCCTTCTGATTTCAGACTCTTCGAGCCCAATTCTATCCTCCCCCAATGGTGTAGCCATGCCAAAAAAGGGGGCACTGTATCTAGTGGGAGGGGAATCAGGAGGCTTTAGCAAGGAAAGGGGATTTAAATCCCCTTACCACTGCATGAGCTTCCTAACCTGCAGTGGGTCTTCCCAGATCTAGCTAGTGCAAGGAGAGGAAGGGGTTGGAGAGGCAGCAAAATGGGGATAGGATCCAGCAAGCACCATTGCTGCTGGATTCACCCCTCCCCCGGCCTCCCCCATCATGTCCCCTCCGCACTCAGTTTTGCCCTACTCCTCCCGATCTGCCCTCCCCCACCCTCCCTCCCACCTCTCCCACTGTGTTACCTGCTCCATCAGGCAGCAGGAGAGCCAACAATGCAGGTGGAAAGGAACCAGCCTTCCTGTTGGCATCCTGGCAGCGTGCAACTCAGTGTGTTGCCAGAAGGTGCTTTATGACTGCTTTTCAGCTGTCTCTGGCAGCAAAACACATTCTCCACTGCTGGCCAGAGCCTATAGGACTGGGCTGCTAAAATACAAATGCAGCCAGTTTTTGCTGGCTTTAACTAATTATTTATGAGACATTGTTCAGCAATACTTGTATAAAAAGCGTGTCTTGTAATAATTGCCCAAACAGCCAGAACTGAACACAGATTTTCAAAGAACATTTCAAAAGATGCACATGCGCAGGGAGGTTGTTCTGAGGGTAGTAGGAGTAATGAAATTTTGTATCTTTAGAGCAAAGTTCTTATGTGGCATAAAGTAGCACAGTAATATATAGCCACAAAAATAGATATCCAGTGAATGTGTTAGTCAGAAGGTTACGATCTGACTTGAAATGATGCAACCACTTAGTAGAGTTATTATACTGAAAGACTGAAGTTCACATGCCGTCATTAGGAAATTTGGCTATATTCGTTTCTTGAATTACCTCATCTTGCTACAGAATCCTTCTGACCTAGATGTGCTTTTTTGCAATGCCACCACCAGCAATCATGAACCCTGAATGAATTTTCTAGGGAGAACTATAAATTAATATGGTAAAGCCTGTCAGATGTTGGTGAACCCAGCAAATTGGAAATGTGCACCACCATACTGTAGACCTCCTTGAATTCTTTAGCAGAACCTGTGACATTTTCTGGGGTCTTAAATCTCACATCTTTCTGAATAGGAGAGAGAAGCAGAACTGATAAGCTAGTTTAATTTAGCCGTCATCAATAACCTGTGGAAGATAGGAAGTTGCTGGAAAGATACTATCGCCAGCTGCAGAATGCTTAGTGAATTCCTGATAAATTTACTCATCCTAAATATTTTTCCTCTGTCAATCTTTCATGCATGGGTGGAAGTTCAGAAATTCTTCCATTTAATATTACCGTTCTCAGTGCAATGAAGTAAACAGCCAGTCTGAACAAAGTACTTATTAATCTCTCTCACTTTCCTCCACCACCCTCGCCCTGCAGTTTCCTTTATTACTGCCAACACAGTGCACACTGGTTTACTGTGCCCCAAATTGTTCAGAATAGTTTGTTTATGTACCAGCAAGCAAAAGAAAAAATTGTGCTTACTCTCCGCAAGTAACATGTGGTTAATATGTTGTTCTGTCTCTTCTTAGTTACACTGTTTTGATTTTTTTTTCCCCTCCTGGTGCTGTGAATGGTTTAATGTGCTCTTGTTAATTATTGATTTTATTTTTATTGTATTTTATTGTGTTTTTTAATGTGCCATGAGCCTCCTTCAGTGCTTCCTAGTGGAAGATAAAAGATGAGATAAAATATTTTTAATGAATGAATAAAAGATGGGATAAAATATTTTTAATAAATGAATAAATAAGAACTTTACCAACTACCATCCTTACTTTGTCAGCTGAAAAAAATATCTCTGATTGTAGAAATCATTGCCAGCCATGACCATTCACATGGCCCATTCACAAAATAAGTTTTTAGACCTTCTTTTGTAGTCTGTGCACAGCTTAGGGCAGCTTAGTTTGTTGGTGGGAGAGACTTGTTGGACAAGGATTTGGAAAACCTGTCCTGGTGGTCTGGCCACTGGGCAGTTAGGCTTAATTTATCATATAGGAAGACTTGTTCTTGCAAGTGAGACTATGCCAAGGTGGAGAGCCCAAATTTGCAAGGATGGTGACACAGTACTACAGCTTTCCATTCCTATCAATGACCCTTTATTAGCTTGATCTTGATTAGACGGAGCCTTTCCTTAGCCTCCCTAAGACAAAGTCTTGGCTGACTATTTGGAATGTTACAGCCCAGTCCTACCTAACTCCCTGAGCAGCCATGCACAATGCCAACCTGTTGTCCACTGAATCCTGTGGAAGAGCTTTGGCCTCCAGAAGCCTCCTTGGGAGGGAGTCCCGGTTGGCCTGATTGGTCAACTCTGACCAGAGCCAGTTATGTCACTAGTGCAAGTCGATGTAGATCTATGAAGTGAATTGAGTCCAGGAAGGGGGCTTGGTTTCAGTGGGCACTGCTGCTGCCTAATCTACCCTTTTCCCAGGGCCAATCCATCCTACTCCCTGCCCCATCACTACACTGTTCTGCCCACCCTGCATCTCTCCCATCCCCTGCATTGTCTTACCTTGGGTGTTCAGTGTCTGTCACATGGAGCTGGCCGCTTGCCACTTCTGGCAGTGGTCAGCCCAAACACTTTGGTGTGTTGACTTTTGCAACAACCAGAAAGCACATTATGCCACCAGAATGCTTGTTCTGGAGAGCCAGAATGTTGTAGTGGTTTGGGAGTTAGACCTGGAAGATCCAGGTTCAAATCCCTGCTCACCCATGAAGCTTCCTGGGTGATCTTGGACCAGTCACTATTTCTCAACCTCACCTACCTCACCGGGATGTTGTAAGGACAAAAGAAGGAGAGGAACTATATACACCACCCCAAGTTCCATGGAAGAAGGGCAGTATTAAAATGTGAGAAATAGATATAATAAATAATGCACTTTTGGGATTGGGCTGTCAGTTAAGGAACGAAGATGGAGTTTGGAGAGATGATGCACATTTTGGAAAGTGAGGATAGTGGCAACAATATACGTATATTTATGTTTGTCTGTATATAATGTTGTTTTATAGTTTTGTAATCAACCTTGCAATTGAATGAGGTAGAATGTAGGTAAAATAAAGAAATAAAATCTGGCATTTTGTTGTGATGAAGAAGAGGACAGGATAGATGTGACAAAAAAGTCTGCTGTTCTTCTCCTTGATAGTGTGGAGCTGCTGAAAGGAACCCTCAGGGAATAGCTGTGGTTCAATAATACATATTTTGCATTTGGAGAGTCCCAGGTTCAATTCTTATCATTTCCAGATAGGACTGGTAAAAACTTCTTTCCGAAAAGCCATTGCCAGTCAGGGTAGGCAGTTCTTTAGATGGGTCAGTGGTTTAACTCGGCATTTCCCAAACTGTGAGTTGCAACCCATTGGTGGGTTGTGACACGATGTGTGGTGGGTTGTGACACACAGCTCCATGCTGCCCCCAAAAGCCTTACTTAGAGTCCCCTGGCTGCTTCTGGGTTGCAACCCACTCCACTGGCCTCTATAGGCCTCAGAATGCCTCCCAGATGCAACAAGAAGTTGAGGAAAAGCAAACTGGAAGTCACTTCCAAGAACCAGAAATAACTTCCAGTCATGTCCGTGAGGCATTCTGACGCCCTCAGAAGCCAGTAGAGTGGGTCGCAGGCTGGTGCAACCCAGAAGCAGCCTCCAGGGACTCAAAGGATTTTGGGGACAGCATTGAGCTTTGTGTCACAACCCGCCACACATTGTGTCACAGCAACCCACTGGTGGATTGCAACTCACAGGCCTCTGACCCATTCCACTGGCCTCTGAGGGGCCTCAGAATGCCTCATGGACATGACTGGAAGCTGTTTGTGGTTCCTGGAAGTGACTTCCAGGTTGCGGTACAGAAAATTGCAGATAAGCAAATCCACGATTTTTGGCTCCTTAAGACCTCCAAAGGAGACCAAAGCTGTGCTCTGGTCCCCTCCAGAGGGTTTACGAAAGCCTTTCTGAAGTGGGCGGATGTGCACAGTTGCGTGATGCTTCTGCGGGCTTCAGAAAGCCCTCCAGAAGGGACTGGGGATTCCATTCAGAGGGCTCAGGTGGGTCTGAATCTGGCCCAATGTTGGTCCGAATCTGGCCCAATGTTGGTCCAGGGGACCTGCATTGAGCCAGATCTGCAAAATCTGCTGATAAACAGGTTCCACCTGTAGTTTGTATACCTCCTAGTTCATACTTCTGTGAATTATCAGTGGTTCTGGCTCAGGCAGAGTTTCAAGATCATGGCTTTCCCCTACCTTTCAATATATAGAGCTTTGCACTGTGCTGTATTTCATGTACAATATCAAGGGAATAACAAACCCTAATGGTTTAATATCACTATTGGCCATATGCCACAGCTGAGCAGCAGTAGTTCAAGAAGGCAGCTCACCAACTCTCGAGACTCATATATTGCATTTTATATGGCATCGTTCATCCAGAAGGCTACCAAAGTGCTATGCAAGTGAATGTATATTCATTAGTCTTGGCACTAGCAAATGCTGTAGTTTATATTATACCACAGAGTTCTATTATAAACCTCTTTATTCATTTGTTCATATCTTTATCCTTTGTGGGTGATATCAAACCTTTCTGTGCTTAACTTGTACCCAAAGAGTACTAAGTTTTTTGTTTGTTTGTTAGTTTTTAAGAAAAACTGTTTCTTCTAAGGCTATTCTTACATTAAACTCCTTAAATATTTTGGGAAGAAAATGTATGCATTTCACAGAACCATAGAGTTGGAGAGAGTCTTGTGGGTCATCTAGTTTAACCCCTGCTTATAGCAGAAAATTCAGAGCAAGAGCATTTCCAACAGGTAGCTGTTTGGTGTCTGCTTGAAAACTCCAGTGAGGGTGGCTTCCTTCTCCAGTAATTTGTTTAATTGTTGAACTGTTAATGTATTTCTCCTAAAGTTCAGCTGAAATCCTGTGACTCACAGCACAACCCTAACCCTGTGCTGATACAGCCAGGCCTCATGGTCTTGCACTGTGTCCAGTGCAGGGTTGGAGTGGCCTGGAAGTCACCTTGGGGTAAGGGGATATTTTTCCCCTTACCCCATGTTGAGCCTTAGGGGCTACTTGGATCTGGTGCACATTCGAAAAGCCCCTATAGGGCTGCACAGTTTGAGAGTGGGGGTTAGGACCCAGCACGTGCTGCCACTGCCTGTCCCATCCCCCCTTCCCAGGCCCAATTCACCTGTCCTTCCCCACCCAGAAATGCCCCCTCCCCAGCTCCACACCACTGTCCTGCCATTCCCCCTCACTCCCCCGGCATACACTTACCTGTGCTAGGTGGTGAAGGGGCTGGATCCGGCGTCAGCAGGCTGGCACATGTTCTTGTGCTGGCTCTTCAGTTGGCACGTTTGCGACACTTGGAGTTGGCACATTTGTGGCATTTTCGGGGAGGCCTGTGCCGGCTCAAATTTACCTTTGGATTATGATGCCTAGCACATTAAATCTAGTCCTGTCATCTGGGGCAACAGAGAAAAAGTTTTTGTCGTCTTTGTCATGAATATGTACAGTTTAGGCCTAGTAGCATTGCAAAGCCCGAACCACAGTAACCCAGTAACACAGAAGGGGCTTGCAAGGGGCTTGCAGTCCTAGCTGCTAGGAATTTACAACTCAATGGAAGGTGATAATGTAGCACCTAGGCAGCCAGAAAGATGCACATCAAGGATGGAATTCAGCTGTAGATCTCCAGGAGGGAGGGAAGAGCTGAGAGGGAGAGCTTCCAGCCCACTTCTGGAGGACAGGGTCTCTTTGGTCTTTGTCTCTTGGTGAGAGAGGTGGTGGGTGCACATCCTGCCCCCGCCAGGACCATGTGGCCATAGGTAACTGGCCTGAAGATCTACAAAAGAAGCTGACCCAGGTGAGGGTTAGAGAATAATAGTTAGCCAGTTAGTTTGTTGTTTTATGCTGATATGTTTCCTAGAAGTTTTTATACCTCTAGCATTTGCTGCCTTTTGTAACTTTTTGTAACCTTATGTATTTAATAAAGTAAAAATCCTTTTACCATGTTGGTTCATTGTCTGTTGGGGACAAAGGTTCAGAATCCTGCCTAGCCGTTCAGCAAGCTACCAAAAATCCTCATTGTGGACTAGTAACTTGAGGACTGAGACTTTAAGTAAAGAAAGTGCTCAGTGCCTACAAGGGATATAGTTAAGCCTAGAGGGTCTCAGTTTCCCTGGACTGAGACACTGGCTCTTACAGGTTGGTGGCAGTACTACCAAACAGGGATCTTTGAGGGCTCTAGGGTTCAGAACCAACAACTCTGAGCACCCAAAACCCTGGGAGTGTGAGACGAAGTATACAACAGTCTTCTACGTATAATCCTTCTGGTATTTGAAGAGTGTTATCACTTCTTCTCTTCTTTGGGCTGAGCATACCCAGTTCCGTCAAGTAGATAGTCCTTTGTACCTTAAGGTACAATTTATTTCACCCTTTCTCATGGGACTTGTTTGCTAGACTCCTGACCATCTTTGTTGCCCTCCTCTGAAGCTGTTCCACTTTGTCTACATCCTTCTTTTATGTTTCTTGTGTTTTTCTTTATGCTTCAAAGGTCTGTTAGTTCTGCATTTCAGCCCTTGGTACAATCATCCTTATTGAATCCTAATGTTTCAAACCTAAGTTATCCTATTTACAATTCCTTTCAGACCTAATGAAATAATTCAAGATGAGCTAGAAGGAGACTAGGAGCTCAATCCTTACCTGTAGATGGGCCAGTGCAAATTCCTTGGGTCAGCCCTGAGGTGTCGCGAAAGAGCCATAAGGCACTTTTGCTCCACGTGCGTGGAGGGAAGTCAGTGTGTCGGCCTCTGGAGGTCAATGTGAGCCCCGCAGCTCCAGTAGAATGGTAAGGCTGTGGAATGATAAGGCAGGCCATTGCGGGGACTTGGGGAAGGCAGGAAGGAGGCATTCCTGGGTGGGTGGGCCATGGCCAAGCGGGGTGGGGTGGGGCCAGGATCCAACCTCAGTCCCGGGTGGCATAGATCTGAGTAGTCCTATTGGGGCTGCTGCCGCTTTATCCGGGGTAAGAGGAATGCATTCCCCTTGTCCCAGGCTGAGCCGCAGGCAGCCCCAGCCTCGCTCCGGATATGAGGCAGGCCAGCTGGCCTCCCAGTCCCAGCGTGGGTTAGGATTGGGCTGTAGAACACTTGTCCTGGATTGTGTCATATATATATATGAAAGATATATATCATCTGGTGCTCTAGCAAAGTTACCTTCAGGTGCAAAGGACTATCTGCCTGAGGCATCTCTTGTCTCCTCATCTCCAGCCAAAGGAACTGTATGTCCAGTGTTTCTTACTGTGGTTTTCTTCTAAGGCTTTGTTTCATGTTTGTCTTTGCCTGCTCACTGTCCTTTCGCTGTTGCTTACGTTGAACCTTCTGGGTCTTCCGGCATTCTCAGTGTCTGCCCCTTGGCCCTTTGTCTTTGACCTAGTTTCACCTTCTACTTTCTACTTCTGTCTACAACTCACAATCTTCCCTTGTCTGATCTGGACCAAAAAGCTACTTTGCTGTGAATTTTATTGGAGCTTCCTTTAAGATGCAAGGCCGAAACATAATTGAGATGTACCAGAAGGGTGATTTACTACTTCTTGTGGCTAAAGACAGTTGATTCCCAATTGACTTTGCTCTCTTTATTGCCTTTGATGCAAAATAGTATAATATATAAAAGCAACTGGTTTTATAAGAAAAAGCAGTCCCATGCTTGGCACCCATGTGATCACTCAACATAAATATTCAATTAGTTGTGCAATTAAAATGTGTAGCTGCATAAGCAAGAGCAATGTTCTGCATTGATTTGCAGGGAATCAAAGGAGAAGTTCTGTTTGTGTTATCTGCTGTAATGAGCAAACTTGCCATACAGGAAGAAAGACCTAATTTTCCAGCTGTCATCATTGCCAAGAAAAAAGCGAGATTGTACATTTGCTGAAGGCTAAAGCCCCTTTAAGTGGAGGGAGCTGCATCAGGAATGAACTTGGCTCATCAGCTTTTTACTCAGATTGTACCGTGTCAATTTTTTGAGAATTCAAGTGAAAGTTATCGTCTCACAAACATTTTATATATATATATGTTTAGTTCTAGACAATGAGCTGATCCACTGAACCCAGTTTAGCTATTCACATATATCAAATAATTTTCTTGCATTAGAGTTTGTGGAATGCCATTTGAATACCATATAATTCCTTGGAAGAACCTAGGATAGGAAGAAGGCAACAGGGGTATGGGCAGAGGAAAGTGATCAGAAAAGAGTTTGTCAAGAGGGATCCCACTAGAAAAAATTCTACTTCATTTCAGTTGAAGCTTTCTGTAGAATGATGGGGGCCCAATCCAAAACAGGGCCTTTGGCAGCGGATCTCATGATCCGCTACCTTAAGTCTTGCTATGGCAGTGCAAAAGGCAAGCCGCTGTTGTGTGCTCTGGAGCCACTGGCTCAAATGGTCAGAGGTTCCGCATGCCCACCAGCTGATCCCAGATGCCTACCACAGCAGTTTTAGGGCCCAGTCCCATCCAACTTTCCAGCACCAGTGCAGCCGCAATGCAGCCTCGAGATAAGGGAACAAATGTTCCCATACCATGTGGAAGCCTCTGTGACCCTCTCCCCACCACAGGATTCTGTGCACACCCCATTGGCACAACTGCACCAGCACTGGAAAATTGGATAGGATTGGACCCATAGAGTCTGCGGTGATGGGTGGGGGGACAATTCATTGGAGGAGTGGGATAGGGAATGGGCCACCCAAGGGGTGGGAGGGGTAGGATCTTATTGGATGCTGTTTCTAAGGGTGTCTCACCTCTCAGGAATGGCTTTTGGGGGAGCTGGGGGGACTGCAGCAGAAGGAGAGGGCAGGGAAAAGTCTTGTGTTAGCATCTTGGGCCTGCAGCGATATGGATGCTATCCACTGTTTTTGTCAATTATTTGGGGTATTTTGATTTCTCTGATGTTCCCAGGCTGTGCCTAATTTTGCTCTCAAAAGTAGGTTGATGTGGTAGATCACAGTCATGTATATATAAGGCCGGCAATAAAGTAAACCCATGATGATTTCTGTTCATCAGAAATAAAGGCTGTGAATTGTTGCTAAGGTAGTTATGAAAGTAAGTTCCTAGTTTTGTACAAAAGTATTGTTTTTCAAACCTCCTTTGAGTCGTAGTCATATTGACAATAACAGTTTTTCAGAATAACATTTTTAATCGTCATTGATAAATGGGCAAATGATGTGGTGTGAAATTATTTTTATAGAGCATAATGTAAGGCTGGGAGTAGTGCATCTTATTTCAATTTAACATTTGCAATTAAGACTTTCAGTGGGTAGTTTGAGAGAAGTGTAACTACCAATTCAAGGCAGCAATGGTTGCCTTGGGTTTTTATTTCACTTGTTCGGTCATGTTGAAAAAATACGTTGGAAATGAGTGATAAACTTAAGGCAAATGAAACAACTGTATCAAATGTTTTCTCCAAGTAAAAATGACTATTTTTCTTGATTTCAGAAAGTTGTACTTTAGCAAAATTTAACAAACTAGGTTTAATTCTTTGTTTGGCAAATATCTGGATATTGTACAGACCATCTGCACACTGTGAATGAGAAGAGGAAAATGTTAGGAGACTCATCTATTTGTTGAACTTTCCTTCCTTAAAGTATCTTTAGTCCTTAATGCATATTCAAAACGAAGTGTAAAATTTATAGCTGCCTACACCAGTGTTTCTCAAATTGTGGGTCGGGACCCATTATTTGGGTTATGAACCAATTTCAGGAAGATCCCCATTCATTTCAATATTTTATTTTTAAAATATTAGACTTGATGCGACCATGGTATGTGACTGCATTTGGGGAAATGTTGCAGATCTGTACTTTTAACAGGCTACTACATATATACTATTAACAATAATAGTAAATGGGACTTAATCCTGGGTAAGTGTGAGTAGGACTATAGCCTAGGATTGTTAAAAATCTTCCTGCTTGATGATGTCACTTCTAGTCATGACATCACTTCTGGTGGATCCTGATAGATTCTCATTCCCAGTGGGTCCCAGTGCTAAAAGTAGTCCAAGTAGACCTGGGTCAGAGGATCAAGGCTGGAGTGGGGGGGTAGGATACTTGTGGTACTGCTGCTGCCAGTACCGCCTCCTTTCCAGCCTCAATCTGCCCTTCTCCCCTTCCTGTTCTCCCCACTCTTCCTCTTCCCAATCCCCTTGTGCCCACCTGCCTCTCACCCCCACCACTGCCTTACCAGCTCCGTTGGGATAGTGGTCTCCAGCAGTATGGCTGCAACATCGCTGCCTCTTGCAGTGGCACTCACAAAATGGCAACATGCTGTTTGTAGCATCAGGAGCCATTCTGCAACGCCCCCTTGTAAAACACCCCTTGTACTGGCCCAGACTTAGGAAGGATTGAGCTGCAAGGCTGAAATCCTATGCACAATTTCCTGGAAGTTTACTACACTAAGTACAATGGGGCTTGTTTTTGAATAGACATGCATTTCCATTGTAAGAGTACACATAATTTTACCAGCTGCAGAGATGATACTGGGACAGATTCACATGGTTTCTGTTCTTGAACTGCATGTTCATATGTATGTTCATATGGACATATTGAGTAATAAATACTGGTTAGGCAGCCACTAACCTAGGAGCTTAAACTAAAGAAGCTAATCCTCACCTATCAATCCCCAATTGTTTATTTTATTGTTATTTTATGTTTAAGAAAGTATAAAGTCTTTTATGGGAAAAGGGAAAGAGTACCTATCTCCACTATCCTGGCAATTAAGCACTTCTAAGTCCCGTTTGGTTTCTCTGGTTTGTAGACAGTGAAACTGAGATGATATTGAGATGATGACTCAAGACATTTAAGCTATTCTATGAACCAGATCATACAATGTATCAGTGATGTTTCACATAAGAATTAATTTTAGACAAACTGGTTGCATTCTATTCTTGAAGAACTGTTTTTGATAACACATACAGATGTTTTTTTGTTTTGTTTTCTATGACATATTTTTATACTATTTTATTTTAAATGCAGGTGAACCAAGGAAATTTGACCCAAAGTTCAGAGGACCTATTCACAACAGGTAAATACTATTATTTAGTATATTAAATGCCTGCAGGTTTTTTTTTTGTTTTTTGTTTTTTACTGCACAAAGGAGAAAGGATACTCTTAAGTGTATTTTTATTTGTTCTCATATGTTGTTTTTTTATGATTGCGGGTGAAATGGAACTTTCTCCCTTAATTTAAGCTACAAAATACAAGTAAGGTTAGGAGCCAAGGCATATGTTGCTTTTGCCATAGGGTGTTGCTAAAAGAAAAGACATTCTGGCATCTCCGTGGAGTGCCCAGCGATAGAGCTCTTACTCTGTGGAATTCTGCCATCATGTAGTGATAATCTCTTCCTGTTTCACATTCTGGCAGCTGCCAGCTACAGCTGCAGTACGCACTGCAAGAGTCTCTAAATTCTACAACCAGAGGACAGAGAACTGTGGTAGTAATTTGATTCACACCAGAACTGAGAACAAAGGTTAATTACTAATAGATACTTATTTAGAATGTACAATGGAACATGGATACGAGTCTGAAAAAGAAAATACTGTACCATAGCAGGAAAGGAGCTAATTGCCATTCCAGTGTGAGGCCAAAGCTGTTAGAAAAAGAACTTAAATGAAAGACTATAAATAATTATCATTATCTATTAATCTGTAAATCATTATTACAGTCAGGGCTTTTTATCCATGGGGGAATCTGTCGTCCCCCTCCCCCAACAGATATGGAAACTTTGGGTATTGGGAAGCACTATGAAAACAACAGTCCTTGTCCCCTCGCACACCCATCACTTTACCTTATTTTTTGTGTAGCTGCACTGGAAGCACAGGTGTTTCTTGTTTAAATATTCTTGCTTCGCTGAAGAATTGAACATGCAGACAACAAACCTACACACTAGAGGGCGACTGACAGGAAACAGAAACTGTCCTGTTGCAGTCTAAGAAAGTCAGGATTTCAGTGTCATTGAAGTTAATGGGAATTAACTTAGTCATATCTAACTTGTCTCATTGATTTAAGCTGTACTTAGTCATGACTAACTTTTCTTAGGATGCAACCCAATGTTTTTATACACGGCACTGTATCTTGTAATGTATGGCTCATTTGTAGTTTCAGTTATTACAGTGGTTTTATATCATGATGTACATACTTTGTCTAGTAATAAAATAAATTGGAATGGCTAGTGTTGAGGACGACTCGCAGGGGGGTTGCAGTGACTGCCCTGCAGCCTGCTCGGGTTCCTGGTACCCCACCCAGCCTCATCTAGAGGGAGAGAGACCTTAGCCTGGGGGAGGCGGTTCACAGCACCCGAGTCCTCCTCCCAGGAGGCAGCTTCCCTGGGCTGGTTCACAGGCTCCTGGCTTCTCATTCAGCCAGCAGCTTCACCTCTGCCACCTGCCACCCATCATCATGAGTCTCTGGCCCTATTATTGGGAGACCTCCTTGCCCAGCTTCTTCCCCTTACACTGAAGGCAGTTTCAAAGAGGGCGTCCCACTCGGCTGACCTCTGGCTACCCCAGTGGCTGCCAGCAGTGCCCTCTCACTTGCTGCCAAGTCCTCCAGCTCCTGCCACACATCTGGCCACCCACAGGTTTCCCCTGGCTGGAATGAGTTTGCCCTGCTGTCAGATCCCTATGCTGTGGGCGGTGCAGGTGTTGGGAGGCAGTTGTGCCATTGAGTGAGCTCCTCGATCTGGCACACACAAGCCACATGCGGGCGGACCGCTCTTCCCTTTGCTTAAGGGGGCGCAGCTGGCAGACAACTCTCTGGAGCTGCCCCAGTGCTGGCTGCCCACTCATGGCTGGTGAGGCAGTGGCGGCACCCAGCTCACTTGTTTCCTGTTCCTCCATGCGCGCCAGGGAGGCTACGAGGAGGGCACTCTTGCCAGCACTTGCCCATGCTCCTCCCAGGATCACTGGCCAGAGGGGTAATTCAGGTGACTGACCTGCTCCGGATCCTGACATAAATTACTTTGTATTTTACCGTAACATGTGAATGTTAACATTTCCGTTCACATAACATGTGAATGCAGTAAGATAACCACGTGAGATATTCCATATTCCTTTGTTCAATAATGAATCACCTCCACAAGACGTAAATAATAATAATAATAATAATAATAATAATAATAATAATAATAATAATAATAATGGTATTTATATACCGCCTTTCTTGGTCTTTATTCAAGGCGGTTTACATAGGCAGGCTATTTAAATCCCCATAGGGATTTTTACAATTGAAAGAAGGTTCTATCTTCCAAGAACCACAACATTCAGATGTTTCTTTCTGATCTGGTTTCACATTCTGGCCTCCACCCTCCCACGCTCAGAGCAGATGGAATAACTCGGCTCAGCTTGTCAGCTGCTTCAAGGTCACTTGGTGCCGGTGGCCTCGAACTGGCGACCTTGTGGATGTTATCTTCAGCCAAATGGAGGCTCTACCCTCTAGACCAGACCTCCTGCCCATAATGGATATACCATATTTCTGAGCTTCCATAGCTTTTGAACCACAATTCCTGAATAATTGTGGTTCAAGGACAATGAAAGTTCAGAAATATAGTATGTCCATTATGTCCTGTGGAGGTGTCTCATTATTGAACAAAGGGATATGTAGCATTCTGCATCACTATGGCTGCTTTCAGAAGTGATTTTTGTTTTTTCACAACAGACAGTTTGACTGCATCTGTGTAATGATGTCCCACTAACCCACCTTATGCATATTCAGAAATTGCAGTTTGGCAGTCCAATCCTACCGAAATCCCTGTGCAGCAGTGTAGTGGTGCCGTGCGACTTCCATTGCATTCTGTAGGAAATTTTTATCTGATGGAGATCTCCTTAGGATACTGGGACACTTGTCCCCTAGCCCTGGGGAAAGTAACAATTAGGGGGTGAATTGGACCCACACCAGTTCTATTGCTGGAACAAGTCCATATTACTCCATGCAAGCAAATTAGACCTGGGAAGGGGCTCAGAATTTAGCATGCACTGCTACCGCCAATCCCGCATGACTCCAGGGCCTGATCTGCTCTCTTCCCCACTCCATCACCGCCCCATTCTACCCACCCCACCCTGTGCAGCCCCTTCCCTGCCTCCCTCCAAACCCCTGTACAGGCTTACCTGTTCTGGCTCCCCAAGCCATGGAGAATGAAAAATAATGATCATGACTCACTTCCGGATTGCGATCACAAAACTGAAAGTGGGTCATGCTAGTTATCTTTAATTCTCTGCAGCTTGGGGAGGCCTGCGGAGAGTTCCGCAGGGCTCCTTGCACCCCCAGGAGGCTGCTGCTCCTTCCGGTAAATGATAGAAAACCCCTTGTGCCCCTGGCAGTGGCGCAATCCTGGGGACTGCATCGCTGCATTCCCCAATCCCTGCCCCTTAAAGGGGCAAAGGCAGAGGTCCTCAGGCTGGGGCATCATGACGGCCCAGTTTGAGAACCTCTGGTCTAAAGAAATGGATGTCCATAAGATCACTCCAGTTAAATAACCAAATTTCTAGGGACAATAATTTGAATCTGACCCACTATTTCTTCCTTTTTTTTCTATGTTAGTACTTTTGTTTTAACATATTCATAACTTTTTGTTGTTGTTGTTCTTCATAAGCCAACTTGAATGCCTTCTTCTGGATGGGAAAAGGCGAAGTACAAATATTTTAAATCAATTATATTAATAGACAGCAAATGGCCATTTTTCATGCTACATAGCTCATTAGTCATGCTAACACTTCCTTTAGCATTAAAAAAACTGTGTTCTTAACATTATCTGTAAATGTGTTTAGTGTCTGGTGAGTGTGACTTTGCACCAATAAGAGCAGAAAAATTAGATACTAAACAATCCATCTGACTTTATTTTAGCTATAATGACATGTAATGTGCCTGAGGAGTTGAAAAGCTTTGAAGCTGAGAAGCCAAATAGGCTAGCTCTGCACTTTATCCTGCAGTCTTGACTTGAGGCAGAATCCCTATTAAATTTAATAGGAGTTGAAGATGCTTGGTGTCTTTCGGAGTCTACCTACTTGGGATCAGTTTATAAGCAGCATAACAGTAATCTGATTCTAGCCCTGTGCTTTACACTGTGACATCCTAATACAAAAGTGTAGTTACCATGATAATAACTGCAGATACTGTAGGCATTTATATTGTGCTGCCGGTATGACCACAGCATATTCCTTACAGCAGCGGTTACATAAGTACTATGTCATCTAAGCTCAGTGCTTTTCATAATGCTCTGGGGGGAATGCGTTATGGGGAACTGGCATTTTTTCCTCCTGCATTGGTACACGATTCCCTCTCTCCACTTCTTATGGTATGTACATAATTCAGAGCTTCCTGTTTTCTTGCTGTTCATCTTTGTAAACAAGGTGCAGTGCATAGTTTTGGACCTGATTATGTGTGTGACAGTAGTGCCACATGATGCACATGGTACATCATGAACATTCCAGATATTGGCCCATATTTTTGGGTCTCTAATTGCCAAGGACCATAAGAACCTACCTTATACCACAAGTTGGTTCATTGGACCATTCAGCTCAGTATTTTTGGTGCTTGCTGGCCTTGGCACTCCAGCATTTCAGAGAGGAATTTTCCCCTACTCTATCTAGGGATGGACTCTGGAAACTTCTGCATGCCCACACATGTTCTACCACTTAACTGCAGCCTCTAACTCTATGTGTTCAGTACTAACATTGATAATTTTTTTGCTTCTGTTATATAGTAGAATGAATGAATGAATGAATGAATGAAGGTGACACCAGGAATTACTGCACCAGGTGGCACCAACCCTAATGACATCACTAGTGGGAAGTTTTGGGAGTTGTTGGTCACTGGCTTAAGTATTTTTAAAGTGAACCCCAGAAGCTGGTGCGGGGTGGGATAATGGAGAGGGGAACATGTGGGGGACTAATATTGGGGGTCATGGTAGAATGTTTCTTATGTTGGAAGAAGGGAGATGAGTTGGGGCAATGGGTGGATTACTTTTGGGAGTTTATTAAGTGAATTGTGAATTCTGGTGGGAATGGGGACTGGGAGTAGGAGGAAGAGTCTAGAATAACTCAGTGAAAGTCTTAACTATGTAAAATTTATAATCATAGCAGAAAAAAATGTTCACATGGGTTTTGGTTGTATGCAAAGTCTTTCAGGTTACACAGAGTTCCTGCAGCTCTTGAATAGGAGGAGGGGGGTGGAAATCAATGTGGGAGAGGTTTGGGTGTTGTAGATCAATAGCTTAGATGACTTTAGAAGTGGATTCTAAACTTTCTTTGTGGACTATAGGTCTCTGTGGTTATTAACCATGATGGCTACATTGAACCCCCAGATGCAGGGGCAGTATGTCATTGAGTACTACGTGCATGGGAGCAACAGCAGGGGAGGGTACTGATTTTCATCCCTTGTTAGTGGGGAAATGTTTACTGTGTTTATTTTATGGCCATTATCATTGTTTCATGTCATGACTATTACTGAAAATAATTTTGTTGTATACAGGGGTGTCAAAAATTTATGGGCTCCTGGTGTTGAATGACCTAATTTCGCCTTTGCCTGGGACTTCATGCATTTACAGTGCAATTCTATGCATGCCTACTCAGAAGTAATCTCCATGTAAGTGTGCATAGAATTGTAACCTTAGTCTGACACTCTAACCCAGTGGTTCTCAAACCCACCAGTTCATGTCAAGGTCCCTGTTCCCTTTAAGGGACAGGAGAAAGTGCAAGGGCAGAGAGGCGATCCCCAGGATCACATTGCTGAGTGGGGTGCTTTAACTTACTTTCACACACTTCGGGCTGCTGCAGGCTCTAGAAGGTGTGGGGAGCCTGCACAGCCCTCTGTATGGCTCCCTGAGGCTTAGAATCTCCAAACAAGTCAAGCTCCCTAAAAGTTTGAGAACCACTGCGCCAGCCTCTAAACCACATTTGTTTCCTTAACTGTTTGACTGATTAGTAAGATTGTAATTCTCTTTGTCAAATGTTGAGAGAGGAAAGAAAATATTTTAAATAAATGAGGAAGCAGGAATTATAATGGACATAATTATAAATTTCATTTGGCAAGTTTAAACTGTTATGTGGTCTGCTATGCAAATTTAACATTATTTGTTAACACTTACATTTAGAGGGTTTAGCTTTGCTGTGTTTCAGTGAAGCCCCCAAAACATATTCAGTCTTTAAGGATGATTGTGCAGTTTGGGCTCTAAAAGCCTTGCTGTGCACTTTTTGTAATTCATCCCCAAAAGCACAGCATGCGCTGCTATTTCAGAGAGCCTGCTTTGGGGTAATATGCTTGCCTGTGATATAGGTGGGTGCTATTCAAAAATAGTGATGGGGCTAGCAGTATGTCTCATCCAGTAGTGTTAAGCAACCCTCTCAGAGACAGGTAGGAAGACATCATCCCAGAAATCCTGTTGCAAAGAAACAAGAATAGCCTGGAAAGGAAACAGCGTTTACTTTACTGTAATCATCTTTTTCTGCTGTGTGCTGCAGCCCAGCCTCTTGTTATTGTGGCTCATTGCCTTTGCTCTTCTTTCTTTTTCTTCCTTCTGTACTATAGTAAGGCAGAAACAAATATTGAAGCCAGCACTGGTTAGCAACAGCCAGTATCATGGCAGGCAAGACATGTGTGTGTGTGTGTGTGTGTGTCTTGGGGTGGGGGTGGGGTGGGGTTGCACATTACATGGTTTCATAATATATTGAAGGCCATTTATGTCAGTTTCTCTCTCAGAGGTAATTTCAACACTCCCTTTCCAATAGAATCCCAATCAATGATGGCTAGGTAGCAAACAGAGTCTGTTCTCACTGCAATGGTGTTTACAACTTCAGTGTTTTTCTCCCATAGAAGTAAGTGACAACAATTCATTCAAATGGGAGAAAGTAACTCAGAGATAACACTGAAGCAGGCACTACTTGCAGCAAGTGGGCGATGGTTAACAGTGGACCTCTGCTCAGCATATGGGTTCTTGGTTGATGCCTGACAGTGCCAACACTAGACCTGACCCACAATCTAAGCCTATGCTTTTTTACTTAGAAGTAACTCCCATTGCCTTCAATGGGGCTTAATCCCAGGGAAGTGTGTACAGGATTGCAGCCTCAGTGCATTAAATTATCAAAGGTGTGGAGACATATCTGATACTACCTTCAGTAGGGTTGGCAGGATGCAAGATAACAAAGTTGTGCCAAATAAGGCTTTCAGAATGGCTTGTCTGCTTTTTTTATTGTAAATGTAATTTTGCTGTTTTCCTGGAAAAAAAGAAGGGTTGAGATCCAACATCAATTACTTCAATTTTATTTTTCTTTCTGCATGAAAATAATAATGATAAAAACTGCAGCAGTGTGATGTTCCAACCAGCATCTTAAGCACACAATGTTCTTTTCCACCCACCACTGTACTTAATGGTAGTTCCTTATTATTATACTGTAGTTGACATTTTGGCAACAGATAGAAGAATTTGATTGTGTAAGTTTATTGAGAGATTCAACTTCATAGGGAAAGCTTCATTAATTAGAAGACCTGTATTAAAAAGCTCTTCCTGTTATAATGCCCTTAGCTGCACAGGAAAAAAAATGTACGGTCATCCTCCCCATGTCCTCAGTGATACGTTCCTGCTGCTACCACAGATAGTAGTGAACCAAATGTACTTACTGTGTTGTAGCAAGACATTCTGGGGTGTGATCAGAAGCCATGAGCAAGTTACTTGCTATTTTGGGGTGCTACTTGGCGCAGTCAGAGGGGAGGCTTCAAATTAAGGTTTCAGAGTATTGTAATGCATTCAATAAGCCAACAAAGATACGCCGGTGGAGGGTGTCGCAAATGTGCCGTAAAGCGCATCGTGACACCTGAAGAGTAAGCCACACCAGCGTGGAGGCCTGCACCACTGTGCTGCCCTGCCAATGCTGCATCTAAGCCTTCTACCATACAGCACAGGTAAGGTCACTCCAGGCAGCGGAGGGATGGTGGGAGGTGGTTCAGTGATGAAGAGTGGGCATTTTCGGCAGGGGAGGACAGAATGGAGGCAGATCAGGCCTGGGAGGGGCCAGAATTGACTGAGACCTCCTCCACTGTATCATTGCCTCCTTTCTGGGTCTGGCAGCCTTACACAAGGCTACTCAGGCTTCCACCAGCAAATTAGCTGATAGATATCCAAGTAGCCCCACAGGGCCCACTGGGGCCTTACTTGGAGTAAGGGGAAAGATACACTCTTATCTAGGGAAGACCTCCAACCAGCTCCTGGCAAGTACTGGATATAGTGGAGGCCATCCTGTCCCACTGCACCAGCGCTTGTTAGTATTGGGCTGTCATTTGTAGTGTGACTGTGGACAAGCATTCAAGGAGCTCTTTTGCCAGAGACACACATAAGAATCAGGACTATTTAAAAAAAAAAAAGAAAAAAAGATCAGGTTGAAAATTAGTGCCTGGCCACACATCTTAGGGTTTGTGAATCAACCCTAGGTTTTTGCTGGAGAAGAAAACTTTAACTTTTGTTTTGAATTTTCAAAACACTACTGCGTTGTCTGGTATTTTCAGAGGCTATTATATTTGCTTCTTAATATGGCAATGGTGAGTAAATGCTTAAACGCTTAGATAAATGTTTCTGTAAAGTAAATGTTTGATCTAGATATTTTGTAGTAGCCAGGGAGATGTGGGTTTAGGTATTATCTGGCTCTTATTTCAAATGATGATGCTCCTGAATTTTGGAAAATCAGATGTGTGGTACAGAAACAGACATATGAAATGTGTCATTCCCTAAGCACTCTGAGTATGTGTCAGACTTCAGTCATAGCTAGCTGTCAAAAGGGAATCAGGAGTTGTGACAATGGGTCAGAGCAGAATACACAACAATCAGAAAGACTGTTGTTACCCAGGCTGAGAATCAGAATGTCATTGCTGTAGAAGGCATTCGTTCTTGTTCTAATAGCTCATTGCACGGAGTCACTGCATATTCAGGGTTGTATTAACCCATGGTCGAGCCCCTAGGCTTTCAGGTATTTTGGGCCTCCTGCAGCACTTCAGTCTTTCACCCCACTACAGCTGACAGCCTGACCCTGGGTGCAGGTAACAGTGCCACAGGAAAAAAAAAGGTGAGCCCCTAGTCCCTGCAGGCCCATAGGCTTCAGCCTAATCAGCCCTATGAATGATATGGCCCTGTGCTTATAGAGCTGAAAGTCCCTGGTTCTAGGCGTAGTGGTGCCTGGTAATATGGAACAACCCCCTAATGTTTCATATGTACTTATTGTCAATGGCATTTGCCAAACAAAGAGCAATGACTGTCTTGTAAGGAATATCCCAGCAGCTGAATGACACAGAAGCTGCTGATAAGTTAGAAATTGTGCAAATTACAGAAAAATGAGCAAAAAATAGGAGGAAAGCAGGGGAAAACGCAGGGGATTCATCACAATTTAGCTGACCCTGTATGAAGTATTTAAATTGTATATGTTAACTTCAGTATGTCAGTAGAAACCTATTCTGATTGGAGCTTGGAAAAGGAAAGAAAAGCTATTGTGGTACAATTATTGAGATGCAATTAGAGGTATTTTAGTGTGTTTATGTCCAATATTTGATTGATGGGATGCTGCTCTCTCATTGAGTATGTGGGGTGTTGTGCTACCAATTGATTCACGCATTTAATGTTGATCTGTTTATAAATTCTAGCTTCAGATTACCGTATGTTGCAGAAGATAAAAAATAAGTTATTGCATGTACCCACACAAATATTTATCTATCTGGTTTAAGAATGAAATAACAAAATGCAAATTAACCAAAGAAAAGTAGGTATTTTCCATCCAGATCTGAAATAGTAATTTTGTGTTGATTTTTGCCTTTTAGTGGTTTTTGTTTAATATCGCAATTTCTGGGCATCACTGTGCCAGTGATTCCCCAATCCCAAATTTTTCACTTAGAACATGTTGTGATGTGATACACATGTCTGTGCCTTGAAAGCTGATAAAAGAGCGTGTAAATTTGAGCTATCAAGTAATTAAATGCTGTTAACTGATTAGCTGTCTTGCGTTTAAGCAGTTAACTAGGCAAATTAATACAAGTGTTATGAAAACAACTGTTCTGACTAAATGAAATTGATAAATTACTGGAAGGTCATATTCAATGCATTTCCTAGATCAGGTTTCCTGGATTGCTTTTTAAGAGAGAAATAAACTGCAAGCTTATTATAGTATATAGCAGGGGTGCCCAAACCCCGGCCCTGGGGCCTCTCAATGCAGCCCTCAGGGAGCCCCCCCCCATCTCCAATGAGCCCCTGGCCCTCCAGAGATTTGTTGGAGCCCACACTGGCCCGACGCAATTGCTCTCAGCGTGAGAGTGACTTTTGACCTTTCATGTGAGCTGTGGGATGAGAGCTCCCTCCACTGCTTGTTGTTTCACATCTCTGCTGCAGTAGTGGCAGCAAAGGAAAGGCCACCCTTGCTTTGTTCGAGGCCTTTTATAGGCCTTGAGCTATTGCAAAACCTTCATTCATTCATATAAGTTCATCTTTAATATATTCATTTATGTAAACTTATGTAAATGTATTCAAATTTTAAATGTAAATTAATTCTTTTCCCCCCCGGCCCCCAACACAGTGTCAGAGAGACGATGTGGCCCTCCTGCCAAAAACTTTGGACACCCCTGGTATATAGTATAGTACTATAGTATAGTTTATAGTAATTAGTCTTGTGAATCCTCAGTTGTGAGAGTATTAGACTGCAAAATACAGTGAAATCAATTTTCACACTATGGCTCAAACATTTTTATATCCCATTGATCTCATTGGAAGAATTAAGCGCATTTAGAAATCTCTCATTGAAATAAGAAATCTTATCCAATGATAAGATTAACTTAACTTGACTGGAGCGTGCTGTATATGTTTCTCAGTGCATATGACTTCCAATAATGTATACATAATATCAAATTTTGTAAACTTTTTAAATTTTAGGGCCAGGGAATCCTATGCTTCCACCACACTAGTGTCCTGGTTCGACCTGTGTAACTTAAGCAAACTCCTGTTTTCTCCCAGCATAAAAGGGGGGAATTAAGAAACACAGAAGAGGAAAAATATTTAAAAACCAGAGCCGCCCTGCCAGCTGCTCTTCCATCATACATGGCAACACTGCCAGTATGCACCAGTCATGGGGTATGAGACTCCTGTGTGGGCTATCATGGAAGGAGTTAATCCACACATGGTAATGAGAAGATAGCACTATACCTCACTCATTTTAATGCGACTGTACTTGTTCAAGCAGCAGGAGGTCAGAAACAGTGAGCTATCAAGGACTCCAGCAAACAGTTGTTTGAATTTCCTTATGTCATTCACACGCACACACAGCTAACAGCCATCTTTTTGACTGCCCAACACAGAGGGAAGGAAGATAACTCCCTTAAGAGATGGAGGAATATGTAATAAACTCAGAATCAGAGCAAAGGTTCCATTCTCCCTTGGAAAGCAAAGGGACGCAGCTCAGTGGAAGAGGTCCCAATTTAAATCCCCAGCATCTCCAGGCAAGGTAAACTCCTTTCTGAAACCCTGGAGATGCACACCCAGTGAGTGTTGACATGCAGTGCTGGACTAGATGGACCAATGCTCTGACTTCATATTAGACAGCTTGCTGTGATTAGCATTAGGCAATCTCTTGTGCCAGGAAAGACTAAGCAACAAGAGAAGCCACAGCTGCACTTTTAAAGGCATTCTCTTCATTGGCTCATTGCAAAAGGAGGAAGGGTTACTCATTCTAACTTCTGATAGCAAAGAAGTCCTTGTGCCTCCTTCCATTCAGAGTATCATTGTGAGTTCAGATATGGTGAGATTGAACTGAACAGGAGGCACCCCATCTGCCAGCCTCTAGCAGCCAAGAAACAGCTGAGACAAAGTGGAAGCATTTTGCTGTACAACATAGGAGTTTGAGTGCATTCGGAAAGAAAAACAGATGGTTGGCATTACCATCCTCCTTAATCCAGCAGAACACCTTTGACAGTTGTATGACAAGTAGCGGAGAAGCAGAAGTGGTATTCTCTGTGGACTCCATCTCCATGGTGCTGGGTGTACCTCACCTGTTACATTCGTAATCCCATAGAGCAGCAGCTTGAGGCTCACCGGTATCTAATGCTGGTCAAGCTTGAGGTAGCCTTGTGATTTACCTGGCACTGGGCAAATGGAAGGCCCTGTCCCCTGCACTCATTGGAGTGTTGTGTCACACATTTTGGCCCTTATGTAGGCCGCTTTTGGAAGAATCAAGTTTTTGAAATAAATCTTTTAAATTTACCGTATTTTTCGCTCCATAAGACGCACCTAGTTTTTAGAGGAGGTAAACAGGAGAAAAAATATTCTGAACCAAATAGTGTAATAAAATATTTAATAAACTATAACAGAACAACATTTGAACCATGTAAAGTGAACAGCTGTAAACAGTGGCATTAAGAACCATTATCACTGTCATTAACAAATGGAGAGACTTAAAGGTTTGAGTACTCTAGTTTTCTGGAAACCCCAAGAAAACATCTCTAGAGTCAGAATTTATGAAGCTCAGAAAAGCAGGTGCACACAAATAGGGGATCACATTATCTTTCTGCTACAATTATGTTCTGCCAAATCCCAATCCACTGGGCCTTGTGCCCGCTTAAGGCTGATCAGTCCCCCTTGTGCAACTCACCAGTGCAGCAAGCAAAAGTGAGTCCAGTTCCAGTCCACAGATGCCAAGTAAATCAGTCCCATCAATCAGAGTTGCCAAATCAGAGTCCAGAACCAATAAGCCAAATTACAGTCCAAGGTCAGTCAAAACCATCAGGGTATCCAAGTCCAGTCACAATCCACAGTCAGATTCCAAATTCAATAAACCCAGTCAGTCTCCTCTCCTACCTCCAACCTGCACTCCTTCAAAACCCACAAACCCTTTCTGCCTCAGGTACTCCTTATATCCCTGAGGGCCCTATTGCCTTCCAGTGGCTGCAGCTGTGCAGCACTCTCTGCTGGATGCCCAGGCCTTACCCTTAAAGGGGCCACTGCTGACACCACATCTACCTCCTCGCCAGTTCTTCCGTGATTCCAATACAAATGAACAAGTGGAAAGTCCAACCACAACTTGAATTCTCAAGAC
Organism: Tiliqua scincoides; assembly: GCF_035046505.1. Taxonomy (NCBI): domain Eukaryota; kingdom Metazoa; phylum Chordata; class Lepidosauria; order Squamata; family Scincidae; genus Tiliqua; species Tiliqua scincoides. The sequence continues at coordinate 145,052,107 of NC_089824.1, forward strand.
ACAACAAACCTCTGGATTTATGGTGAGAACTAAGCCTTACCTGGGGCTTGTGCAATAAGCAAACACTGGCATTCTGACCAAGGAGACAGTTTTTTCTTTGTGATGGGGGGGCTTACATTCAGATGCTGGATGAGGTAAGTGAAAGCGCCCCTCCCCTGCTGTGTGAGTGTGTGGGGGGGGCAGAGCATCTGTGTGTGTAAGAGAAGGGGGCAGCCTGTGTGTGTGAGAGAGGGGGAGAAAGTGTTTGTGTTGCAGAGAAGTTGTGATGCTCCAGGATTGTGGGGCAGGAAAGAGTCTGTGATGCTCTAGGCTTGGGGGGGGAGCAAGAGTCCGTGATGCTCCAGGCTTGGGGTGGGGGGGGAAGAGAGGCTGTGATGCTCCAGGCTTGGGGGGGAGAGAGAGGCTTTCCTGGGAGTAAGCCCCCCTGACTCTAATGGGACTTACTTCAGAGTAGGTATGCACAGGATTGGACAGTGAGACTGCCACCCCACCCACGCTTTCCTGGGAGTGAGCCCCACTGACTCTGTGACTTACTTCTGAGTAGACAAGCGGGCTTGGGCAGACTGCCACCCCACCCACACTTTCCTGGGAGTGAGCCCCACTAACTCTGAGACTTACCTCTGAGTAGCCTCTGACTGCCCGGGGAAGCAGAGCAGAGCGAGCGGGCAGGGGGTGGGGCCAGGGCTGAGACGGAGTTTTTATTTATTTATTTATTTATTGCAGCATTTGCTCCATAAGACGCACACACTTCCCCCCCACTTTTTTGGGGGGGAGGGGGAAGTGCGTCTTATGGAGCGAAAAATACGCTAAGTTTATTATGGAGTCCAGATCTTGAAATCCTTGGTGACACTGGCATTCAAAAAGGTAAGGATAGGGATTGGGGAGGAGGAATCCTTAATATAGACATGTTGTAAAGGCAAAGTATATTCAGGTTGTGCCTCATTATCCACTGGGGTTCCATTCTAGAACCTTCAGTGCATAAAAAAATCAGTGGATACCAAATCAATGGAAAAATATCTTTAAAAACCCACTTCCAGGTTTCTTGCCCCTTCACCGTTGACCCAGAATGCATTGACATAGATGCTATATTGCATTCGGCTACTAGATGGGTGAAGAACGGAATCTGATGGAATTAAATTATAATTATTTAACAGCATAAATGTGAGAAATGGGATTTTGGTACTTTTTTCCTTGTTACAAAGCATTTAGAGGTGGACCTTGGTATCAGTGGTGAGTCAAACCAGTAGATACCAAATCAGTGGATACTGAGGTCCCACTGTTGGCATCCTTCAGTCTCAGAAGACTATGGTGTCACGCTCTGAATGGTGGTTCTGGAACAGAGTGTCCTCTCCAGTGCGCGAAGCCTGGGTAAAGTAGGTATGGAGGATAGGCTGTTACCCATGCAGCAAATCCCCCCTCTCCACGTCGCTGAAATGGTCCAATGGAAAGACAGAGGCCAATACGGTTGGTTCCAGCGGTGTCGCAGGAGTTGTCAGAACGTGACTGTGTTCAGCCATGAACTGCCTCAGGGACTCCGGCTCCTGATTTTGCCTCGAGGTTGACTCCTGAAGCCTTTTCCATAACTGGATGTAGCCAGTGGAGTGGAGGTTTGGGATCAGAGTTTTCCTTCTCTCAGATGAGCTGCCTTCCCAGGCTGACGAGTCCCATCTACCCGGTGGCTGTTTAGTCGCCTCTTACGACAAGTACAGCCAAACTGAGGTCCCACCTGTATAGTATTGCAATGCAAGTTTTGTTAAACTCAGGGGTGGCATCAGGGGTTGGCCAGGTGGGCTTGCCAAGGACCCATGCCCATTAAAAGGCCCACCTGGTCAGACAGACCCCTAAATCCTCAGGAGCAATGGCTGAGCTAGCAACAATGTACCATCAGGAGGTGGGCCAAGAGTGCCATGCACTGATTAAACTAACTCTCCAATTTTTGTATTTTAAAGCATGATTAGATTGCTTCTAGTATAGTTATGATTCATACCTCTTTCATGTAATCTTCCCTTGGACTGCTGACATAGTATTCTTCCATTGTACCACCATGAGATAAATAAGACTGGAACTGTTTTTCTCATTTTGAGAGGGCATGTCTTTGAGAAACAGTGTCAAATACCATGGGTTTATTAATGGTGCTCTACTTTTCCCCCATGAAGGCCTAAAGGAATTGCAGAATGGGCAGTCCAATTCAATCCTACCTAACTCCCCCATGCCTATGCAGCCGTGCCAAAGGGGTATGCAGTGCATCCTGTGGAGGGAGTTTGGGATCCTGAAGGCCTCTCAAGTTGAAAGAACATTTATTCCCTTACCTTGATGAAAGCATCCGCTGCCCCAATGGGTCTGCTTGGACCTGCGCCAGCTACATTGCTGGTGCAAGTCCAAGTGGACCCAGGTCAGTGAATCAAGGCCAGAGATAGGATATTGGTGATGCCACAACCACCAATATCATCCCCTCCCTGCCTGCCTCCCCCTTACATTTCTCCCACCCTCACCTGTTGGCCCCCCACCCTGACTTGCTGTAGCTGGGGCTTGTTGGCAGGACAGTGGTGCATGGTCCAGGCCACTGGCTGCTTATGGCAGTGGCCAGGCCACGCTGTATGGCATGTCACGTTTTGTGACAGCCATAATCCATACTGCACCACTGGAATGTAACTTTTGGTAGCACAGTGGGCAGTTAGGATTGCCTCTTGAGAGTATATGAAAACATACTATAATTGGTAACAAGAAGGTTCCGTGACATAAACAATCACAGAAGGAAATATACTGTTTGGGTTGATTGATTTCACTGTATTATATTGCACTAGTAACAAAAATGCCTGTTTTTCATTAACCAGTTTCTGCCAAGCCCACAGATGTATACATTTGATCCCTGTTGCGTATATGCAAATGTTGGGCAGAAATGAGGGTGACCGGATCCAGTGGAGTACAGAGTGCCTGTGCCTTTAACCCCTGTATAGAAGAGGAAATTATGGCAGGTGCAGCTTTTTAAATCCTTTCACTTCCCTCTTCTATTCAATGGGTAAAGACATAGGCACTCTGTCCTCCATTGTATCTAGTCACCCTGGGCAGAAGTGGCTTAACTCATCCCCCCCCCCCAAAAAAAAAAAGTTTTAACTCTTTCAATTGAGAAAGCTGATTTTTACCAGTGGTTGTTGCAAGGCCTCAGCCCTACTTAATTATACCACTTGATGTGTTGGACAATAGGGAGTACTCTACTTAGTTCCAAGGATTGAAGGACAATCGGCTTTCTCCCCACTCTTATATTGAAGCTTTGGGCTGCTTTGTAAAATAAGCTCAGCTTTATTGAATAGTCTTTGTGTTTTCAGCAGATAACAGAAGTGGGAAAGGATGGCACAGGGAAGGCAAATGAAGCTAACTGTTCCTAAGAAGTTCAGATAATCCTTGGTATGCCTGTATACGAATAAGCCATCTTAAAAAAAAATACCATTTTCAGATGTTTTAATAGGTTACTAAGAATAAAATTTGAGAAAGACGAGCTTACAGTATTGTCAAGGTGAAAAAGCAAACCTCTCTCAGTATCCAGTTTTACCTTCATGCCTGTCTCTCTTTGGGTTGCTGATGGTGCTTTTGATTATTGTAATCCCTGGACAAATGCTCCTTTTCATGCTGTTATCCCCATGGTACACAGGACTCCATAAATCCGGTCACCAGCTCTATCCTCCCTTCCTTTCTGAGCGCCTTCATTCTCATGGCCAGCACAAAAATTTCCTACTGTGGACTCAGTTAAGAGTAGAAAGGGGCTTTCTCTCACATGGTTTGGGTCTTTGAGAATGTACAAACTACGTAGTAGGAAGAGTTATAAGAGTCTCTCACTATAATCTTCTCCAAACCAGGAGAAATGATAAGAACCTGCTTTTTGCTAGACTACTCTGTGAAAATTAGAGAATGCAGGGGAAGGGGCTGGTGGTCATTACAAGTAATGGCTACCTAGGATACCAAGCCAATGTGTGGACTGCAGAGAACATAAATGTAATGCTGAAGGACAATATGACTGAAAATCCCTTCCTCACAGACCTTTGTTAGTCCAAGGCCCAGTGATAGTGAAACCTCTGTGGTTTGGAGCATAATGATTCAATCCTATGAGATGTTGAAGTAGTGATCCCTGAATTTTTGACAGTGCGGTCTCAGCTGAACATGACAGCAGTCCCATTCTTCTTGAGCATACCTGTGCCATACAGGAGGATTATGGGGGTTGAGGATGTGAGTGTGAATACCTTTTGAAATGTGTTATAGAACAATGGAGTTGAAAGGGACCAAGCTGTCCAGTTTGAGATTCTGAGCAATCCAGAATCTGGGCAAAACCCATAGATCTGTTTTGTACCTAAGCCTGGAGCATCCACAAATTATTTGTATAGAGGCAGTGCTCAAACCTGGCAGTGTGTATGTGAGAGAGAGAAAGAGAGAAGAGACAGTGTGTGTTCAGGACCTATCCTGGTGGAATGTAATTCAACCAGTGTGGAATGAAGTGCGGTATATCTCCATGGTCTCCCTCAATATACTTTGGGTGCCAATTTGCTGTAGCTATAGTGCTGCTGCAACTGGAGGTAGTAGCAGCACTTACCTTTGGAAGTGTTCTGGAAGTTTGAGGGTGATGTAACGATGTTGCCACCAGTTGTTTCTGGAGTGCCGTGCTTTGGAGCCAACCGGAGTGCAGTGTGGGCAGGAGGGTCCTTCCAGCATGAAACACAGCTCGGCACTCTGCTCGGCTACAGTCCAGTAAGGTTAGGAGACTCGGTGGTAACGCCCCCTTGCAGTGCTGCACCTGGTGGGCCTGCACCAGTCATCCTGCCCTACACTGGCTGCAATTACACCAACTGTCAATCCTGGATAGGATTGGGCTTTGTATCGCTAGCATATTTTTGCCTTTTTCTGACCTATCCCTATTGCTCTTCTGTTTCTTTCATCTACGCAGTATTCATCCATTATCATGGTTACTTCAGAGAAATGTGTGAACAAATGGGAACTCTTATTTCATGAAAGGTGATGTGGTCTTTGCAATTCTAGAAAATGAGGACGAATTGTTATTGAAATGCTGAAAATCTGCAGCAATGCATAGTTCAATCTGAAACCAAAACAAGGCATGTGCTAATTAGTCAGTGTGAAAAAGAGGGCTGTGTTCACTTTGATTACTCTGTTATTGATCATTTGAAGCTAAATGATCTTTGTACATTCAGTAAATAAAGATTTGAAGATAAGTGATTTTACATAAATGATGTAAACTGAGACCAGACTGGCCCTAGGGCGGTTGCACCAATTCATCCAAGCTGGACCCCCGCATATGAAGGGTCCCACTCTGGGATGGCAAGCAGATCACCTGCTGCCACAGCCAGCACTGAGTTCATCAGGAGGCTGGTGTGGCAAGCGGAGCATCTCTGCTTGTTGGCCCTTCCGCCCACTCCTGTGTCTATTTGACCTGAAATGGAAGTAGACCACCACAACCAACTTCCGGGTGGTGCCATGCTTTGTGGCAGACACCTTCAGCCCTGGGAGTGCCTGCTGCTTGTCTGGGTGCATAGAGGGGCCTTGTGGAGTGTGGGGGCCCTGCAACAAATGGTGTCATGTTGGGCCCCGCAGCTTCTAAGGCCAGCTCTGCTGTTGGAAAGTTCTATCTGAGGTATTAGGAATGAGCATCAATATGTAATAGAAAATACTGGGGTTATTCCTTAGGCAGCAAAATGCAATTATTGTTGTAGTAGAAACCATGGGTTTTCCCCCCTAAAATCACATAGAGCACAATTGTCAGAAGCTTCTTCTACACTTGACCATACTTGCACTTGTGCAGGAACCTTGTTCTCTCATGGAAGGACCCCTTAGAAGGGATCAACATTTTGTTTGCTTTCAGAGGAAGCTTTGAGCCATGGAGAGTGTGCTCTCATAAGGACCCCTTTTGCTCAAGGAAGACTTATTTGCACACGTGCTATGCTCCTTCTACTTGCAGAAGAAGCTTCCAACAACAGATTGTACTCTGTGAGCTTAAGACCCACATCTGGAAAGCAGCATTATTACTATAGTCATAGCTTGACCTTTAGAACTGGTTCCTCCAAGTTGACTCAAATGCTTATCTCAAAAGAAAGCATTAAATGGTGTTTAAGAGCCCAGTCGGAACAGGGAGGAGATGGGGCAGGATGATGTGGGTGGATTGGGTCCAGGAGGAGGTGGGTTTGGTGGCAGTAGTGCAGGTGGATCAACTCAGACTTGCTCCAGCGATATAGCTCGCACAGGTCAGAGTTGACTCATAGCAAATGCAGGGAAAACAGGTGAAATGTCCTCTTACTTCAAGATCTCCAGCAGCTGACAATGCCCTGCGGAATGCAGCATAGCCTACATTGCAAGGATTCAGGCTGCAACCCTATAAACTTTTACGTGGAGTAAGTCCCATTGAACATCTTGTGGTTCAGTCATTCCCAATTGTTCGTGACCCCCTGTCTACCACTAACTTCGGGAGTTTGTCCAAATGCATGTTCATTGCCTCTGTGACACTATCTAACCATCTCATCCTCTGCCGTCCCCTTCTCCTTTTACCCACTGAACATAGTGGGGCTTAATTCTGAGTAAACATGTATAAGATTGCACTGTTAGTTAGGTTTTGGCTGCCCATGATATATTCAGAAATAGAGTGTGAATATTATTCTTTTTCTGCTTTGCGGATCCTAAACTCTGCTGTGTCACCAAACAAATGGTTAGGGTTGCAACTGCCTGCAGTTGTGCTAACACAGTACTAGAGAACATGGCATTTCACTGGTGTGCTGACACTGCAAGCATCAATCTTTAACAAGAAGATATCAGTATTTCCCTTCTCTCTCTTTTTACAGTTCTCACTGATCTGTTTCCTTGTTTCACTCACTTCTTTTTGTTTCATATATTTTTAATAGAAGATGAAAATGTATTACCGAAATACCAGACATTATTAATAGTATGCAGATTGTAATTATGTCTGGAATCTGTTCTGTTTTAATAAAGATATGACTCTGATAAAAATCAGTTCTGTCTCCGGGATCTTTATGGCCTTGCTGTACAGTAAAATACATTGGTCTCTGTTTCTTTCCTTTGCAGTGAACTAGAAAATAAGCATAAGCTGTGTGCATTACTTGCATTATAATGCAGTTGCCTGACAAGCTTGTTGATAGATTTATCCTTTAAATCTAGGCAGAAAAGTGTTTTTTTAAGTAACCAAAATGCATTTAACATATGCTATCGTCATAACAACAGCATAGTTATTACAGTAGAGTGCAGCTTAACATACAGACACCTTTCGGCTGAACTAGAATGTCAAAGAATTATTTAACCATCAGAATATGAAATACATAATTACCAGTCTGATAAGATCTAACATCTTCCTGCTTTGTTAGACTTTATAACAACTTGGTACAAGGCTCTGTGGGGAAATGAATCTTCATTTGGTGCACCAGGTTTATATGGTGTTCCACCTTCCTGTGTTAATCTTACTGCATGTGTTTAATATTTAATACCAGTAGTAGCTGAGAACTGAATTATTGTGCATAATCTGTTTCATTCTGCTGATGAGAGTCATGGTACTGAGCAGATACTGAATAGTGGTGTCCTGGGGGTGGGAGGGTGTTGAAATTCGTAATGTATTCTAGGTAATTTCAATGTGTCAAAAAGAATCTCCAATTTGTTTAAGCTGTTCGGGGGAAATATAAAATGGTTGCAACAAAAAAAAGTTACTTAGAGTGTTAATGTGCTAGTCTTTCCCTTGAACAGAACTTGAAAATAGGGTCATGAGTTAAATGGATTCTGTGAACACAACTTATTTTAATTCTTGGAATGCTGTATTCAAATCTTTCTCACACACACACTCATACACACACACACCCCAATTTGGACCCTTCATTCCCATAGGCAGCCTCTATCCTTATTCTGCTTACCTGCACAACAGAGGACAGTACCTATCAGGAGTTCCTTGGGAGAACTTATAGGAAAGAGTTAACAAATGACGCCAAAAATAAGGACGACGACATAGGCCCACTAATGAGGCTGAGTGAAGCAGCTTCTTCAAGTGATGAGTTGGTAGAGGTTGCAGTGGGTGCTCAGGGGCACCGCTGCAAACCCTTATCCTGCATGGCTGCCCATCACACTGGCTTACAGCTTGCCTAACAGCCTAGGTGGCCTGGCACCAGCCTCAATTCCTCTTCTCCATTTGAAAATGAAAGCAGGACAGTAGAGGGATGGCCTAGAGCAGGGGTGTCCAAAGTTTTTGGCAGGAGGGCCACATCATCTCTCTGACACTGTGTCGGGGGCCGGGGAAAAAAAGAATTAATTTGCATTTAAAATTTGAATAAATTTACAAAAGTTTACATAAATGAATATATTAAAGATGAACTTATATGAATGAATGAAGGTCTTGGAATAGCTCAAGGCCTATAAAAGGCCTTGCACAAAGCAAGGCTGGCCTTTCCTTTGCTGCTGCTACTGCATCACAGATGTGAAACAGCAAGCAGTGGAGAGAGCCCTCATCCCATAGCTCATGTGAGAGGTCAAACAGTTGCCCTCATGCTGAAAGCAGTTGCATTGGGCCAGTGAGGGCTCCAGCAAGTCTCTGGAGGGCCAGAGGCTCATTGGAGACTGGGGGCTCCCTGAGGGCCGCTTTGGAAGTCCTCAAGGGCTGCAAGTGGCCCCAGGGCCGGGGTTTGGGCACCCCTGGCTTAGAGCAGTGGTTCTCACACATTTAGCTCCAGGACCCACTTCTTAGAATGAGAATCATATGACAGTTTGGATATTTTATACAAGCTCACCGTACAACAATTTTCATGAGTGCACACATGCAAATGCACACAGTAGTGATTTGGCTGTGTCCTTAGACATAACTCATTATTTGATGTTTCCTTCTTTCAGCATCATTGGGGCTGGGTTCCTCTACTTGAGCAAATCGTAATAAGTATCGCTATGCGAGCTTGATTTTTCATTTTACATCATTAGCCAAAAATTAAGGTAAATCATCTTAAGAACTTACAATGAGAACTGAAAAAGAGAGATTCAGCATTTTATTTAAACAGTAGATGAGGTGACAAGGATGTTAGGAAGACTTTTGCCTCAACGAAAGAAGTGACCTATATTGGAAAAGGCATGTATGAATGCATTAGTATAAAAGCCATGATTAATACAAACTTAAAAGTTCAATGTCAAGAAATTATGTAGTGCTTCCAGGAAGAACAGTATATGCTTGTTGAATCATCACCTTTACGAATAATGTGCTTAAAAAAAATAACCCAACAGGTGAGGAATAAGCGAGTAAAGGTTGAATCAAGCATGCAAGTGGCCTCATAGTTGTAGTGGTTTTATTGTTCATTCCTTTATATTCATATCAAATCCTTTAGGGTGCAATCCTACCCTGATCTGGAACAGGCAAGCCAAGAAGCTTGCACTGTGTCCAGTACAGGATAGGGGCCCAAAGTGGCTCAGCCAGAGGTAAGGGGAAACTTTCCCCTATGGGTCTCCTCAGATTTGCTCCACCTCCTGAGGTGGTGCAAGTCTGAAGAGAGCGGAGAGGCTTAAAGCCGCTCCAAACTTCCTGGGAACGGGGGTTGGGATTCCGCATAACCGCCGTGTCCCAGCCCTGCCTCCCAATCCCCATCCATCCACCCCCAGGGCCACCCACCACCCTCCCTACCCCCGACCCGGAATGCCTCCCTCCCGCCTCCTCCCTGCCCACCCCAGAGCCTTGCGTCGACCCACCACCTGGATTCAGTCTCTGTGTGCCAGCACACCTCCTTGCTCTGGCACGGCTTGCTCGTGAGGAGGCGCAAACGTGCTTAACGACCCAAGTTCTTCTCTGGATTGCGCCCTTATTTGCTTCTCCTCTGTTTTCTCTCAGCACTTCTTGTCGTTTCTTTGCATCCATAGTCAGGACTAAAAAATGCTAGATGCATAGTTCTGCACAAGAACTAAACCACAATACTTCAAATATTCAGTCACAGATTGGGGGCCAACTGCAGATGTCAGTGTTATATAGGACCAGAAGGAAGAACATGGAAGTATTTTGCAAACAATGTAAACAACGAGTGATATATCAAATTTTATATATAAATTGTGTATGTGTGTAATTGTAACCGGTATCTCAAAATGCCAAAAATTATGATCATTAATCCTGTACCTACAGTGAACCATACAGTACTATAATCTCAACCCAATTAGTATAATGAACTTGTTTATCTGCCTATGTATGTATCTTTTCCTTTGAACCATAGCTTATTGTTATGGCATTCTGGAATCCAGCAAGGGGAGTTAAAATATGTAGTCACATCTCCAAATATTTCAAATATTTTTGCTGAAACAGCTGTTACTGCAGCTTTATAGACACAAGCATCCTGTATCTTTCTCTAACAATACAGCCTCTGCTGTGTGCAGTGATCCCACTAGTTTGTGACATACAACATAAAAGTTGTAGTTTGAGTACTCATTGGAAGATAACTGTGCCAATTATTACAACAGAAATAGGTTGAGAATGTCTTGATCATGACTCCATTTTCTCGTTCTGTAAGTTATAGTAACTTGAAAAAAAATAGCACCCTATTGAATAACCGGAGGGGAAAAGGACTCCACTTTGTTAGCAATGACTTTGACTGAAGCCAAATTAAGGGTGCTTTGAGACCAAATGCTTTGTGCTGATCAGTGCTCTGAATCCTCACAATTTACCCTCTTCAGTAGATTACTGCTAGCTCAGATAGACTATCAGAATCAGCATGGGTAGCATAAATGTCATTGTACTGCAACACTCTCCAAATAGGAACAATGGCATAGCTGGGGGGGGCGGCAAAATGGTAAGTACCCCAGGCTCGGCAATGTGCCATGTAAGTGGCTCTCCCCACTTGCCATCAGAGCCATTCTGGGCAGTGATGGCAATGCACAGGCGCTCACAGAACCAAACAGCATCTCCTGCGTGTTGCTGTCACTGCCTGGAATTGCTGTGGCAGTGAGTGGGAGAGCCGTTTACGCGGCGTGTTGCAGTACTTGCAGTTCTAACCATTTCCCCCCTCTCGCTTTGCTATCGAGAAGCCTTCTCTGAAACAACTGCTGCCAAACAGTAGCTTAAAGTGAATAACCCACATTCATAGTTCATCTATTTTCCTTCACCAGTGAATGTGCATTGCCAGTCACACTGAATATTTAAAACCTTGCCCCTTGGGTGTCTACAGTCCTTGGACCCTGGCACCACAGAGATGCATGAGCAGAAGGGCAATAGTTTACTTCCGCAGTGATGCTATGCTATGAATCCCAGAATCCAGCTTCCACCATAGTATGCCTGCTTTCTATCAGAGTCCATGTGAAATCAATGTTCATTTAAAGATGGGAAATTGCTGTGCCTTATGTGTGCATGTGAAGATAAGCTTTAAAAGGTGTAAGCTATCTTTGCTATAGACTTTAAGAATAGGAGAAGTTGGTAGGGCTTACTTTCAGCAGCCAAGATGAAAGATTCTTCACTTCTTTGTCCTTTCCCTTCATCTCATCTTTTTCCACAAGTTGACCTCTCCAGGGCTTTAGGGGTTTAGTCACAATATCTTTTGTGGAGTGTAACTGAAAGCATATTTGGTAACTTCGCAATGCCCATCACTTTCTTGAAGGAAGTACTATGCAATCTAAAGGATTGTTATTATTTTTGATTCTGTATGTTTTCTGTGAGATACTGCAGTTCAGAGCTCTCAGAGGTATCATTGCTTTGTGGAACTGAGCATTCTTTAGAGACCTTTTTAATTTTATGTGTTTTTGGAGGCTTTGACACCTGCATTTCTTCTCAAATAAGTTCTCAAAGTAGAGAACAAAACTACAAGCCAAAATGAAAACAAAACACAAGAGAAAAAAATAGGTCAGAGTGTAAGTCTATAAAATATTTTAGTTGAATGCAATAGCACAGGAATGTATTTCTACATACTTGTTGGCATCCTTCAGTCTCGGAAGACCACAGTGTCACGCTCTGAATGGTGGCTCTGGAACAGAGTGTCCTCTCCAGTGCGCGAAGTCTGGGTAAAGTAGGTATGGAGGATAGGCTGTTACCCATGCAGCAAATCCCCCCTCTCCACGTCGCTGAAATGGTCCTATGGAAAGGCAGAGGCCAATACGGTTGGATCCAGCGGTGTCGCAGGAGTTGCCAGAACGTGACTGTGTTCAGCCATGAACTGCCTCAGGGACTCCGGCTCCGGATTTTGCCTCGAGGTTGACTCCTGAAGCCTTTTCCATAACTGGATGTAGCCACAAGGCAGTGGAGTTGTGATGCTCTAGGCTTGGGGTGGGGGGAAAGAGAAGCTGCGATGCTCCAGGCTTGGGGGGCAGGAAAGAGTCTGTGATGCTCTAGGCTTGGGGGGGGAGCAAGAGTCTGTGATGCTCCAGGCTTGGGGGGAGAGAGGATGTGATGCTCCAGGCTTGGGGGGGAGAGAGAGGCTTTCCTGGGAGTAAGACCCCCTGACTCTAATGGGACTTACTTCAGAGTAGGCATGCACAGGATTGGACAGTGAGACTGCCACCCCACCCACGCTTTCCTGGGAGTGAGCCCCACTGACTCTGTGACTTACTTCTGAGTAGACAAGCGGGCTTGGGCAGACTGCCACCCCACCCACGCTTTCCTGGAAGTGAGCCCCACTAACTATGAGACTTACTTCTGAGTAGCCTCTGACTGCCCGGGGAAGCAGAGCAGAGTGAGCGGGCACGGGGCGGGGCCAGGGCTGAGGCGGAGTTTTTATTTATTTATTTATTTATTTATTTATTGCAGTATTTGCTCCATAAGACGCACACACTTTTCCCCCCACTTTTTTTGGGGGGGGGGGAGTGCGTCTTATGGAGCGAAAAATACGCTAAGTTTATTATGGAGTCCAGATCTTGAAATCCTTGGTGACACTGACATTCAAAAAGGTAAGGATAGGGATTGGGGAGGAGGAATCCTTAATATAGACATGTTGTAAAGGCAAAGTATATTCAGGTTGTGCCTCATTATCCACTGGGGTTCCATTCTAGAACCTTCAGTGCATAAAAAAATCAGTGGATACCAAATCAATGGAAAAATATCTTTAAAGACCCACTTCCAGGTTTCTTGCCCCTTCACCGTTGACCCAGAATGCATTGGCATAGACGCTATATTGCATTCGGCTACTAGATGGGTGAAGAACGGAATCTGATGGAATTAAATTATAATTATTTAACAGCATAAATGTGAGAAATTGGATTTTGGTACTTTTTTCCTTGTTACAAAGCATTTAGAGGTGGACCTTGGTATCAGTGGTGAGTCAAACCAGTAGATACCAAATCAGTGGATACTGAGGTCCCACTGTTGGCATCCTTCAGTCTCAGAAGACTATGGTGTCACGCTCTGAATGGTGGTTCTGGAACAGAGTGTCCTCTCCAGTGCGTGAAGCCTGGGTAAAGTAGGTATGGAGGATAGGCTGTTACCCATGCAGCAAATCCCCCCTCTCCACGTCGCTGAAATGGTCCCATGGAAAGGCAGAGGCCAATACGGTTGGATCCAGCGGTGTCGCAGGAGTTGCCAGAACGTGACTGTGTTCAGCCATGAACTGCCTCAGGGACTCCAGCTCCGGATTTTGCCTCGAGGTTGACTCCTGAAGCCTTTTCCATATCTGGATGTAGCCACAAGGCAGTGGAGGTTTGGGATCAGAGTTTTCCTTCTCTCAGATGAGCTGCCTTCCCAGGCTGACGAGTCCCATCTACCCGGTGGCTGTTTAGTCGCCTCTTACGACAAGTACAGCCAAACTGAGGGCCTATTCTTATCCCCAGCCCCCTATCCTTATTTCTAGAGATAAGGAACTGTATCAGCACGACCCACTTAGCTGAAAGTTAGAGTGCTAAAAAATACTGGTCTTCCTTTGCTGTTTCATGAGCTCTGTCACCTTTTCTGCTTTTACAGTTTCACCAGCTCTCCTACCTCATTTATTTTACCAGTGACTATCTTTATAATATTCCTTTTGTGGATTTACTTTAGTGATGATTTTCAGCTTGGTTGGCAACACTGAGTGATCCTAGGGATGTCCCTGTCAGCGCTGTCTTGATTTTGAAGATATAACTCCCCCCAGACACGAGAGTGTTTGGGGGCTGATTCACCCATGCATTTACCACATGTAGTGTTAAGACTTGTAACACTCAGGCTGCAATCCTAACCACACTTTCTTGAGAGTAAGCCCCATTGAACAAAATTGGACTTACTTCTGAGTAGACATGGTTAGGATTGTGCCCTCAGGTTGCAGTCCTGTCCACACTTACCTGGGAGTAAGCTTCATGGACTATAAAGGGATTTACTTCTGAGTAAACATGGATAGGATTGGGCTCTCAGTGATTGTCAGCTGCATTGGAGAACTGACTTTACTGAATTTCAGCTGAAGCAGTGACAAGTGATGTGAAAGCTCCCTTGTGTCATATGATATCTGATGGCTGTTTCACTCATGCAGTCGCTTATGTTGATGTCGGAGTCTTTTAAGGTGAACATGTGCATGTGAATCCTGCTTACAAACACCTAAAATTCTTGAACCAGAAATATCAAAGTGGATTTGAAGGATGGCTGCTTGGGTGAACATTTCCCCACACCTGCTTTGGGGCAAGATCCCATGCCTGCCATGCATGCTGCCACAGAAAACAACACTTGAATTCTGTCACTGGCAAAAGCAGGACATTTTCTGGCCCCAGAGGGGCAAACCGGGGGGGGAGGGGAGACCACCCCTTTTGGCTTGCAAGTGCTTCAGGGATACATACAGACACAGGAAGTCTGCCAGAGAATGATTGGCAGTGCAGGAGGAGGGACTACCACTGCTCTCGCCACAAAGAAAACCAAAGACTGCAGTGAATGTGTGACTGCAAATTTCACACGTGTGGAATTTTTATATGGAATTGCTGCACTTTTGGTCTGGGTTAGAGTGGAACATGGAAATGACCCACTCCATTCATAATGCTAGAGGAAAATGCTTTGTCTGGCTTGAGCTCACGTGGATCAACAAAACTGGTCCCATCCCTTACCACCCACTACTTGAAAAATTTGACTATTGAAGAGGTGAAGACTCTAAGCACTGTGCAAGGAGTGAGTCCTTAGCAGACCTACTTCTTATCACACCTCCCTGCATCATCTGGCAAATCATTCTCAGAACTTGGGGGAGACCTTCCGAAGCAGTCTTCCACAAGATAGGAGTGGTTGTGATCAAAGCAGGAATCAAGGTAGCAATTTTGCATGCCTTTGGAAACTCTCCGTGTAGATTGAGTAGTGTTGTGTAGAATTTCAGTTTTTGTTCATGGCAAATGATGCAAGACAATTTCCCCACTCACAGAAAGCTTATGTGGGTTGAGATAAAAAGCAGTCAGCATGTGGAGAGCGATCATGCATTAGCCTGAAGTAGTGCCTAAATCCTAAATGGCCCATGGATTCTTGAAACAAATCCTTTGATGCAGTCTACTCCTTTTTTTTTCTGACCACAGATATTGAAGTTTGGCCTTGCGTGTGTTTAATTGGCATTGTGATTGTTTATTTCTTTCAGTGAAACTGTTGGCTCACAACAGGCATATGGCTTTGCAAATGAGATTTTGGGGAAGATTAATGAATTGGTAGCCAATGGATGGGCTGTGAACAGATGCAGTTTGTACCTATAATGTGCCAAGAAGTGGATTTTATTTTGGGTCACAGTTGTTTTGTTGGACACGTTTGTAATTGCTTAATATGTTCTATCTTCAGGCATTGTACAGACGTTCTCTGCTGTGTCATCTTTGTACTGGTCATCCTGGGTTACATTGCTTTAGGAATTGTGGGTAAGTACATACGTGTATAGTCGACCTTAACCTGTTCATCTGAAAGTAACTTTTCCTTTACTGAAGAAGCAAATGTTGCTTTTAGTTAAATGGTCATTCCAATTAAAGATAATTACGCTCATTTAACATCTTTCCTGGAAACAAAGCATGAGCTACCTGCTCACATTAGTTGACTGTTGTAATTATAGGGGGAAATAAAAATGATGGGTATATTGATAGGAAAAAAAACCTCAAGATGAAACAATGCGGAAGAATTACCATGGCTCAGTAATTTTATTCTGTTACAGTAATTGTAAAAGGCTGTAATTGTAGCAAAAAAACACAAAAAAGCAAAAAACAAAAACTAGCAATTATCATTAAGTTTTTAAAAAGTAAGAAAAAGTGTTGTATTTTTAAATACTTCACATTCTTTATAATGCTAGAGAGAACATAAGAACAGCCCCACTGGATCAGGCCATAGGCCTATCTAGTCCAGCTTCCTGTATCTCACAGCGGCCTACCAAATGCCCCAGGGAGCACACCAGATAACAAGAGACCTGCATCCTGATGCCCTCCCTTGCATTGGCATTCTGACATAGTCCATTTCTAAAATCAGGAGGTTGCACATATACATCATGGCTTGTAACCCATAATGGATTTTTCCTCCAGAAACTTGTCCAATCCCCTTTTAAAGGCGTCTAGGGTAGATGCCAGCACCACATCCTGTGGCAAGGAGTTCCACAGACCAATCACATGCTGAGTAAAGAAATATTTTCTTTTGTCTGTTCTAACTCTCCCAACACTCAATTTTAGTGGATGTCCCCAGGTTCTGGTGTTATGTGAGAGTGTAAAGTGCATCTCCCTATCCACTCTGTCCATCCCCTGCATAATTTTGTATGTCTCAATCATGTCCCCCCTCAGGCGTCTCTTTTCTAGGCTGAGGAGGCCCAAACACCGTAGCCTTTCCTCATAAGGAAGGTGCCCCAGCTCAGTAATCATCTTAGTCGCTCTCTTTTGCACCTTTTCCATTTCCACTATGTCCTTTTCGATATGTGGCGACCAGAACTGGACACAATACTCCAGGTGTGGCCTGAGAGTCTCTGCAGATAATGAATATGGAAACACAAGAGGTTGTTTCTTTAACTGTGGAGTGCAGAACTGTTGGCATGTTCCTCAAGAAGCATCTAACGGTCCAATCACGTTCCAGTGCTGTGCCATTGATGCATGGATGCAGGCGCAACATCCGTCATATCCTAAACCTATAATCTAATCCTAACCAAGGAAAGTGCCTGCAGAATTCATGTTTCACCGGCGCTGGGTGTCATAAAAGTGCCATATACTGGTTTGTGGCAGTGCATGGAACTGGCGCAATGGCAGTGAGGCCAGGACCTTCATGTGTGTGCTGGCACTATGATGGAGGCCTGCTAAAGCAGGTTAGTCCTGCACCAGGGATAGAATTGGAGGGGGTTGGATGGGCCGGAAGAGGGAGAAATGGGGAGGAGATGAGGCGGGGGTTGGTGGATTGGCCCTGGGAGGTTACTCCTACTCAATTGCAGACCTGGCCCTGGTGCCACCTGGGGGCACAGGACTGCAAAATGCCACCACCTCCTTCCCTGAAAAACGGCACTTCTGGTTTTTCATGGAAAACCAGAAGTGCAGTTTTCTCGCATTTTGAAGGCCTTAGTAGGCTTTCTGGTGGCCAGGGAGGCAGCAGGCATGCAAAAATTTACTCCTGCTCCATATCTATTTATGTTCTGCTGTAAATTCTAATACAAAGAATACATGTCATGCTATCATCACTTGGCATCATCCCCACTGTCCCATTGTATACGTATAAGAGAGGAACAAAGGCGCAGCCCCTTTAGTCAGGTTTGGCCATAACTGAGGGCAAACAGCAGCTGCTGTGAATGTTCAGCTACCCTGTATGGAGCCAACCCATCCATGAGGCCAGTTGATGTGAGTTACATCAGTGGCAGGTGGTAAGAGGTCTGAGGGGGCAGCAGATTCAGAGTGCCTTTCACCGGGGTCTGCCATCACCTCCTCTTTCCAGCCTGCCACCAGTGGTTTCATTGTGATGCCAGTCACAATGATCTGATTCCTGCTCACTTATGTGAGATCATTCCCCTCCTTATGTGCTCCTTGCATGTCATCAAAGCCAGAAATGCGGGGCTTTTAGTTTTATTTACAGAGACAGCATGAACAAAGGAGTTGCTTCATTTGCACTATCCCTGTAAATAAAACTGGATGTCCAACACTTCCAGGTTTGACAACAGCGTGAGGAGCTCAGTAAGTTTTTGGGAGTTTTTCTTTGTAGCACAGAGGCAGTGGACCAGTGACAGTATCAGGCAGTGTTCTGTGTCATGCCACTCCTGACTGTGTACATTCATTGTGCTTAGCACAGGGTTGTCGAACTCATTTCAACCTGGGGGCCACATTGGATTTATGGCACCTGCTGAGGGCCGAACTCCAAATGTGGCACCCGGAAGTGACCTCAAAAGAGAAAGTGATGTCACTTCTTGTTTTGTTTTTTTTAAATCTGAGGCTTTGCCCTCGTTCTGCTACCTCACCCGACCCCAGACTCTCTCTTGTTCACTCCAGTCAAGAACCCTCTCTCTGCTGACCTCCCCGTTTCTACTGCCTCACCTCACCCCAGATCCCATCCTCTTAACCCCCATCAAACACCCTCTCTCTTCTGCCTCACCTCACCCCAGACCCAATTCTACCCACCAAGCAGCCTCTCTCTTCTGCCTCAGCCCCCCCCAGACCCTCTCCTCTTAACCCACCCCAGGCTCTCCTGCCTCTAACCTGTAACATCCCCCCCTCTTGCCTGCTCAGCCGCCCGCCAGCCAAGCCCCCATGGCACTCCCCCAGCCCACACCTGCCTGCCACTGTAGTCCAGGGTGACCCACCTTCCCTTGCTTCAACTGTAACTGGAAGGAGGTCCGAAGGCTGGGGATGCTGCGTATGGTGTCTCCGGCCGTCAGATGCTCCCTCCGGCTGCGGGCAAGCTCCAGTTGCGCTCGGAGGGAGGTCTGAAGGCTAGGGACGCTGGTTGTGACTTTTCTGGCCCTCAGAATGATGTTCTGAGGCCTCATAAGGCCTTGAAAGATCATTTTTGGGTTTAGAAGTAACTTTTCAAGGCCTTATGGGGCCTCAGAACATCTTTCTGAGGGTTGGGGATGCTGCAGGCTGTGTTCCCAGCCCTCAGAATTTGCTTCCGGTCGCGACTGGAGCAGAGTTCTGGTCACAGTTGGAGCAAGCGAGGAGCAGCCCCAGATCTCAGGCAGCCCCAGATCTCACCCAAAGTCTGGGGGCCACTCGAAATGGCTCTGCGGGCTGTATTTTTGACATCCCTGGTTTAGCAGATGTGTACTGAATCCCCTTCTTCTTTAAATACGATGCTGTACTTTTCTAGCAATCCAGCGCTGGCTTTATTTCAGAGAAAGTGTTCAGCAATCTTTAGTTTATCTTCTTATTACCATTTTTTTGTACCGTACAAGCACAGAGTGATAATATTATGTCAGATAACAAAAAGGAAGACTGATCTTGCATAAGGAATGCAAATAATGGAATGTAATAGAAAGGACTGCACATTCCTTGTCTTACTGTAATATATGATCATTGCATCACACAAGCCACATCACAGTTTTGCTTGGATAATTTCTCAAGGTTTCTCTGTACTGCCCTAGTACCTATTAGCCATTCTTCAACAATCATGCAAATGACGTATGAAAATACAGGCGTGCACCACTTAACAACCATTCACTTAAGGACGGGTCGTATATATGACGATGGTCAAAGCACAATAAAGATGCTCTTAATGAGGCAATCCTGTCTCCCATAGCCTGCAGCAGAGTGTCTGTTTACACAACAGAGAGGTTCTTAATGCAGAGAAGAGGCAATCTATCTCCAGCAGCCTGTGCAACCAGCTAGTGTCTGGCAGGGTGTGTCTGTTTACACAACATTGGCAATAGATTGGACTGAATGTTCAATTAATCACCTAATCACATAACAACCAGGATCAGAGAATGTATCCCTGTCGTTAAGTGGAGCTCACCTGTATCAAGTTTCTGCAACTACAAAAATATCTTGGTATTTCATCTACGTAACTGGGTATTGGTAGTGTTTGCCATTGAAGTGTACTTGAATTGGGCAATGGAACCTTGAAGAAGTTCCAAATGACTAACGTCCACAAACGGATCTAAAATTTTTTGTCAGTAAAGTTATAAGTTTAGTTAGTTGCCACTAAAAACATTTAATTGCCAATTAATGAATGTGGCAGATCTGAAAATACTGAAACAGATGCATTTTATGCTTCCTCATAGGAATAAATATCTACATAACCCCATCGTATCTTATACTATTGTTTTCAATTTCAAAGAGATAATTTTCATTGCAGAATTTCATATATCTCATAAATCTTTATTACTTAGCGTTTTGATTGCTTAGAAAATACAACTTAGAGAATCTAAAAAAGAGCTAAATGGCAAGAAGTATTTTACAAGTGTTTTACTGCAAGTTGAGCCTTCTTATCTGTGGATTTTTTATCCACAGTTTTGGCTCAGAGCGGGAAGCCGGAAGCCTCTGGAGACTGATCTGAGGACCAGGGAGGTCGGGTGCAGCCTCCTTGACCCTCAGAATGACTTCTTAGGCCCCTAGGAGGCCTTAGAACAGTGGTTCTCAAACCGGGGCATCATGACGTCCCTGCATAAGAGCCCTGGCCTCTGCCCCGCTAAGGGGCAGGGGAAGGGAGCCATGCAATTCCCAGGATCGCATTGCTAATGGGAGCGCTTTTACTTACTGAGGGCTGCTGCAAGCTGCAGGAGTTGCAGGGAATCCTGTGCAGCCCTTCGCAGGGCTCCAAGAGTGTTAGAATGTTGAAAAAAGGTGATAGGGAACTTTTTCTGGTTTTGAAATAACAACCAGGAAGTGATTTCCAATCATTTTGTTTGCAACATTCTAACACTCAGGGAGCTCTGTGGATGGCTGCCTGGGGCTTCCCACAACTCCTGCAGCTTGCACCACCCCTCTGTAAGTAAGAACAGACCCCTTCGCCTCCCTTTAGCGATGTGATCCTAGGGATCATGTCTCTTTCTTCACCCCCTGCCCCACAAAGACTTGTCTCAGGAGATTTACTAGAAGTTTGAAAACCTCTACCTTAGAAGGTCACTTCTGGTTTTATGAGAAAACTGGAAGTGATGTTTAAAGGACGTGCGTAACTTTCCTGGCTCCTGGAGGCAACCAGAGTATAGCTCTGATCATCTTCAGAGGGTTAAAAGGTGCCTTGAACTACTGATTTCTTTATCTGCGGTTTTCAGCATTTGCTGGGGTTCTGGGAATGGCACCACCTGTACAAATAAATAAAACAAATGCACCATTGTTATGCCACTCCTCTCAAATAAAATAACATTTTTTTAAAAACCTGAGTAAAGTAGAAGGTTCTGATTTGTCTATCTTTAATTGTGCATTAGAACCGTATTCCTCTTGGATGGTGTACGGTCTCTTAATTTGAAACTTACTGTTAGAAATATATCTGCTTTGGAAATGTAGAACCCTCCTAATGCCACTGTGGGTCAACATTTTTGTGTACCCCTTCAGGAAATTGTCTAGGCTAGTTTCTTAATCCAGAAGAAGCTCTTTACTGCTGGCTTTTAGGAGTGAGTCCTTGCTTCTGCTGCCTTCATTCCATTTCCTTCCTGCCTCTTACCCATGCTATAAGAAACCATTACCATGAGTTTGAACTCTGCTGTCTCTGAATTTTATTTCACTACAGTTGTTTTTTCCCAGATGCACATAGATAACTGATTCGTATATTACTGAAATGGCACTAGCATGAATTCACTTTCCTGTGCTCAAGACCTACTCCTGTCGGTGGGTTACCAACCAAATGATGTGGTTCCTTCTTGTATCCGGGACTGGAGTTTGGTGATTCTCCAGTCTGCATGGTTCTGCTCTACAGTTACTACTGGAGTGGCATAAGATCAGACTGCAGGGAATCAAGTCTCACAAATACATGAATTGGCCCCAGCAACCAATCTCCATTACCAAATGGACAAGTCAAGAACGCAAAATAGCAATACAGAACCATCAGCAAACATTACAACCTACATTTTTATTCTGTAATGACCAGGGTTCCATTCACAGCAGAACTCAAAATGGAGAGACAGCAGCAAACTGGCAGCATAGCCTTTCCAGTTAGTTCAACTCCATTCAGACAAGAAAACAAAATTGAAAGCAGGATGAAATAAATTATCTGTTTGTTTACTGTCTCTGAAATGGAAGAATGTTCAATATTCATAAAACATATAGCTTCATCCCTGGCCCAGCAATTCCTTCGGGCTGGAACTTACTTGTTGCCCATATAAGAAGCACTGCTTGGCTTTGATCGCATTAAACTAGCATCCTTAAGACTACTTTGCCACACACACATCCACTCCTCCTGATTTCTGCAGATTTCCCTGAATTTGCTGGGATTTGGCAACAGGTTCAATGTGACAAAACTATCAGGCCGAATCAAGCCATAAGTGCTGAAGAATTTTTTTCATTCCGTAAGAATATAGATTCATGGTCATAGCAGATGGAAAGAACATCCAGCAGAGACTGAGAGCACAATCCTATTCATGTTTACTTGGAAGAAGTCCCACTGTTTTCAATGAAAATGGTTTTTAATGATGCTTTCTGAGGTAAACATGCATTGGATTGCCAAGGTGCTTTTCCTGAGGCATCCCATGTAGGACAAGATTTTTTGTCTTTTGTCACCCATAAATATCCTACACAACCGATTCTTTGTTGCTCTTCAAACCCTTCATTTATGAAGCAGATTTTTTAACTGTGTTAGCACTTATGTAAGTGGTCTGTAGTTCTCCATTTTGGATGCTGGATTTGTCAGAAAACTGGCAAAATTAGAGTCTGGCAGAAAATTGCAGACATTTGGTAGCTTGCAGTTGTGTATCGTTTCTGGACTGCGAAACCTTCCTGTTGCCCTGTACTTTCTTCCAGCACTACATAAATTCCTCTTAATCCTCTGGCTAGGACTTCACAGCAGTTTAGTAGTATGTGAGATTTCCCAAAAAACATATACTGTGTGAATCTGTCACAAAGTGATGGAGATAATGACGGAATGCTTGGCCAGTTCCATTTTCCCCGGCAGGCACTGGTCACAGACAATAGGGCCAGCTTTACATCTGCTGGGCATCGGTACACATACGCTACAGTACGCATGCTCTAATTGTTAAGAAAGAAGCTCTGTTTAAACCACTCCCTGCAATGCTTAGCAAAACCTATCCAATCCCACATCAGGATCAATTTACTTTTAGGGTGATCATTCCTTCCCTTCCTATGGATGAAATCTTTCCATCTTAAATTGGAAAGATTCTAGGATTTAGATTTTTCCTTCCATACATACAAAAACACCCAGGATATTGTGCAGCATTCACATGCTGGCTATTTTTTTTTTTATTACTATCATCCTCTCTTGTTTCACACTTTTCCTTATCCTTTATTTTAAATGAAAGATGAGATCAGCCTTGGATAGACTCCAGGCACTTGTCCTGTTCAAAATGCATGAGAGTCAGTAAAGTTCATATAAAGGGAAAATAGAGTATAAATCAATTCGCA
The DNA here is from genome assembly GCF_035046505.1 of Tiliqua scincoides. NCBI lineage: Eukaryota > Metazoa > Chordata > Lepidosauria > Squamata > Scincidae > Tiliqua > Tiliqua scincoides. The sequence goes on from NC_089824.1 coordinate 145,075,471, forward strand.
GTCATGAGTTGTGCCTAAAGCATCTCATGACCCAATAGGAACCATATATTTCTGTCCTTTGGCTTCTTGTAGAGGAAAAAGAAAGTCAGTTAGAGAGAGAGAGAGAGAGTTTGTCCTAATCTATGAATATATATGAAGTGTCTCATCATTCCATGTATTGTTTGGCTGGACTGGGGAACTGCATATTCTCTAGAACAGTGGGACTGTCTAATGATTGAAAGATGTTGCTGGTTGAAAACCTACCTTTACCCTGCACATGCCTGATCTTGTCTGATCTTGGAAGCTAAGCAGGTTCAGGCCTGGTTAGTACTTGGATGGGAGACCGCTTGGGAATACCAGGTGCTGTAGGCTTATACCATAGTCTTTCGAGACTGAAGGTTGCCAACCAACCAGTAACTCAGATTGGATTGAGTAGCATTTACACCTGTGCAACTGATGAATTTGGATCTTGCTCATTTTAGAAAGATTTCAAACAACAATGTGTAGATAAAGATAATAAAACTTTCTTGCAAAATCAAAGTTGGTGTTTTATGATAATAGACCATCTCTATCCTACTTCCTTGATGGCTGGGTCTTGAATTATTATAAGCCACAGAAGTATTGATGACAGGAGTTTTTCTTTGCTGTCATTGGGCTACACTGACCCATAGAGCAATGTGGGTGACTTAGCATCTAGTAAAATTATTTTTAGTAGCACTTGGTCTATAACATTTACTTTTTCTGGCTTCTTAAGAAAATATTTTTAATTGCCAGATTCAGAAATCTAATGTATTTTTATTATTATTATTAATTGCATTTATATCCCACCTTTCTTCCATGGTAAAACTCAAGGCAGCGTATCTGGGGTTTCCAGGTATCCTCCCATCCAGGCATGCAATCCCAGATCAGATTAGTTTCAGCACAGTGGCTGTCACATATAAGTTTTCAGACCAAATCCTTCAAAATACAGTACATGCAAGAGGAAATCAGTGAATTTGAATAAGAAGAGCTCAAGATATGAAATAACAGTGTAATTCAAAAGAAGAAGGAAAAAAAAAACATGTTACAATGAGGTTCCTGATAAAAGAATGTGCAGAGCTCATTTCAGAGGCGTTGGGAGTTTTCTATTTTTCAACTCTGAATTTAAAAACTGGTGACTCTAAAATTATGTTTTATTGTATTGTAGTATTGTTTGAAACATATTCTTTTGCTGATTGAATTGGGCCCGGAAACGAATGGGCAGCCAATGTAGCCGCTGGAGAAGCGGATTGACAGAGTCGAACCGCCTACCTCCAGTAACCACACGGGCCGCTGCATTCTGCACTAGTTGCAGTTTCCAAACCGTCTTCAAGGGCAGCCCCACATAGAGCGCGTTACAGTAATCTAATCTCGATGTCACAGAGGCATGGATCACCGTGGCCAGGTCTGCACGATTCAAGTACGGCCGCAGCTGGCGCACCAGCCAAAGCTGAGCGAAGGCCCCCCTAGCCACAGCCGCCACCTGGGAATCCAGGAGCAGCTGCGAGTCCAGGTGGACCTCCAAGCTGCGGACCTGCTCCTTCAGAGGGAGTGCAACCCCATTCAGTGCAAGCCGATAGTCCAGCACCTGCATCGAGGATTTCCGAACCAGGAGAGCCTCTGTCTTATCCGGATTTAATTTCAGCTTGTTAGCCCCCATCCAGATCCTCACTGCCTCCAGACAGCGCTCCAGGTCCTCAACCACCACCCTGGAGTCTGGAGGAAAGGAGAGATAGAGCTGGGTGTCATCGGCATATTGATGGCACCCCACTCCAAACCCCCGGATGACCTCTCCCAGCAGTTTCATGTAGATGTTAAATAGCATGGGGGACAGAATTGAGCCCTGTGGCACCCCGCATCTCAAGGGCCAGGGTGTCGAACAGGCATCCCCCAGCACCACCATCTGGGACCGACCCTCCAAGTAGGAGCGGAACCACCGCAAAACAGTGTCTCCAGCTCCCAACTCGGCCAATCGGCCCAGAAGGATACCATGGTCGATGGTATCGAAAGCCGCTGAGAGGTCCAGCAGGACCAACAGGGACGCACTCCCCCTGTCCAGTCCCCGGCGTAGGTCATCCACCAAGGCGACCAAGGCAGTTTCCGTCCCAAAGCCCGGCCTGAAGCCAGATTGAAAAGGATCCAGATAATCCGCTTCATCCAAGACCCTCTGGAGTTGGGACGCCACCACCCGCTCAATTACCTTGCCCAGAAACGGGATGTTGGAGACTGGCCGGTAGTTATCCAACACAGTGGAATCCAGGGAGGGCTTCTTCAGGAGGGGGCGAACCACTGCCCGTTTCAAAGCGAGTGGTAACGTCCCCTCCATCAAGGAAGAGTTGACCACCCTCCCTGTCCACTCAGCCAGCCCACCCCGGGCAGCTCTTATCAACCAAGCTGGGCAAGGGTCGAGCAGGCAGGCAGATGGCCTCACACTCCAAAGGAGTCTGTCCACATCCTCAGGCTGTACAAGCTGAAAAGAATCCCACAACACAGGACAAGCAGTTGCCAAGGGGACATCGTCAGACACTGTCAATGTGGCATCCAAGTTGTGACGAATACGATAGATTTTATCTGCAAAATGTTGCGCAAACACGTCACAGCGGCTGACCGTGTATTTCTCCTGGTCTACTGGGGGGGCCTGATGGAGGAGGCCCCGCAGCACACGGAACAGCTCTGCCGTACGGTTGTCAGCAGACGCAATGGTAGCAGAGAAGAACGATCTCTTCGCTGCTACCACCGCCACGGAATAGGCTCTGTAATGGGCTATTTAGCTCTTACTAACAGCACATGGCAATCATGACAGCACTGGTTGCTAGGGTCTCTGTGGGCTAATCTCCCAGTAAACAAATGGACATTTCATGGTTCCATTTGCTTCCTGTTGGGTGACGAAGAGGTGGTCATGCTCCTCTCCTACATGGACCACAACTTGTATTCCTGGACTCCTGAGTGCTCTGCTGAGGGAGGGCAATTTTGCCCCGTTGTGCCTTGGTAGGGAGTTCCTTGTATGTCTCTAGACCTGGCAAAAATATATTGTATATAGTTGCTCTGACGTAGCTCTTCTTGCATGGACTCAAACCTTCTCTACACCTTGCACCTCCACATAGACTTATCAAGAAAAATTTCATGCCCTAAATAATTGTGTCTGCTTATCACAAAAACCTTTTTGTTCATATAATTCTGTAAATTTATAAAATTCTATTTATAAGAATTCACATTGTTGATAGTGCTTCATCTGTGCTCCTGTCAGCAGAATTTTTACAATTGTTTAGTATACTCAAGTTATTTGTTCAGTGAGAATTTGGAGATCGCACTTAGTCCTCAGCTCAGACGCTCTCCGGCATGTCCCAAACTCTTTTTGTGGAGTCTTCTGTATCAGTAAATTCTGATCTGCATTCAGATATGTGAAGGGGGATTAACGACTGGGGCAGAAGGCCACACGTGAAATAGTAAACAAAATGTTCCTTACATAGTCAAAGAGTTTCAATGAAACTTCATGACATTACCGCAGTGCTTCCATGAATGTTTATACAACAGCTCCCCATATGTATACATTCAGGATCATGTGTCCATTACCTGCTTCACTGCATTTGTAAATTGCTAGTGTTAAAAAGCCATAAACATAATTTGGCAGATATTTCCACATATTAAAGAATGTACCTCTAAAGGAAAACAAAAATAGCACTAAGCTATCCTTAGCAAGAGTGCTGTTGGCTCTGATAGCCAACTGATTTGCAGTTAACATTTAAGTATTAGAGGAAGTAGTTTTTTCCCTTCATGTTTACTCCTCAATTGGGAGCCTTCCAGCGTAATGCTTCCAGCCACTGTTGTAGAGACACATTTAGATAATCCTGAAGGGTCAGTATTGGGAGTGCGATACACACAGGAGACAGAAATACAGTATCAATATGTGGCGACTTTCCTTCTTTAGCTTACCTATGTATATCATTTTTCCAGTGTTGGGGTCCTGTCCATCATCTTAAAGGAATTACAATATGGCCACGTCAACTCCTCCTCATCCTTCCCTCATTACTCTCTGATGTTCTCCCTATTTTGGCCTCTCTGCTGTCAGGGCTGCACCAGCATCCGGGTTATGTCAGCACAGCTTTTTTCTGATGTTGTGCCGGGGTCTGTGGCATGTCCATTGGCAGGTGGATTTCTGCATCAGCAGGGCCACTGTTGCTCTGGCAGGGCTGTAATTGTGCTGGTGTACATCGAGATACAGTGGCGTAGTTCAAGGATAGGATTGGGCTTTAAGGTTAATGTTGATGATAGTCTCTGCTCTACTTTCAGTGTGGGTTCCTGTTCTTCCCTGGCAATATGTATCATGTGGAGTTTTGTTTTCAAATAAGTTCTCTTTCTCTCTCTCTCTCCTGCCTTATTTTTCTGACATAATATTCATCAGATTCTAACTCCTAAAAAGTACTGTAATTTCTCCTTATGTTCAGTCAAGACGTAACCCCTCTAGCCTCTGCATCAGCACAGCAGATGTGTTTCCCAATTAAAGGAAGCTGATTTTACAGCTTCCTGAAGATGAATGTATTTGCTAAAAAACCCTGCCTTGTAAATGAAGTGTGCTTGTAAATGCAGAATGAAAAGCATTCAACAAAGAAAACTGTGTTCCTTAAATTAGGTCAATCTAACACTTGTTTGTTCCTGTTGAATCCATAGGGCAGAAACAAAATTTCAGAGCTGCAAGGATACTTCTGGGTTTTCTAGAGCCAGGCCGGTGAGCTGTGTGGTCCACCACTGTCATAGGCAAGCATTTTATTCATTTTACCTGATTTCAGCTGCCCAGATCAATTTGGTGGATTGCCAGCTGAACTTCCTTTATTGTAAAATTCCATGAGAAGCTTGAAATGGTACTGTCAGTGCATGAGGATTACTCTGTGTATGTGTTAATAAGACTGGAGGGCGGTTCACACGGTATACATTCAGATGAGCAGCAACAGTGGCATAGCAAATGATCTTGTAGCCCAGTGCCAAGCTCAAAATGATGTCCTGGAAGGGACATCACACCTGGGCTTTTAAAAAAGCAAAAATGGGGGAAAATCCACCCCCCAGCAGCTCTGCTGTCTCCCCCCAGACTCCCCCCATATTAACCCTTTACTTCCCAGCTCACCGGTGTGTACATTTGAATCCTGTTGTGCATACGCAACGTTGGGCAGAAATGGCTTAACACCTTATTGGTTCCCTGTAGTATAATAATAAGACCTAATTGGCTCTCGGAACAATCAGTCTTATTGGTCAGTTTTGAGTTAAGAAAATTTCAGTTTTTGTTACATAATGCAGTTGTGTTTTTATTTTCTGGTTATTTGGCTATAACTTTTGATAGAATAGAGATATTTTGATGCTGTTTGTTTCATTGCATTCTGCATTAAATTATGTATCAAATGGTAAATAACCTGATGGCATTATTCAAAAATGGCAAGGTTTTCACAAATTTGGCCACTAGTGTCAGGTTCAGGTTGTTGCCCCCCTAAAGCTTGTTGCCTGATGCAATTGCTACCTCTGCACCCCCTTAGCAATGCCACTGAACAGAACCTGTAAATCTGGCAGTTACAATGATTGTGGTGATTGGAAGAAGTCAGTGTGAACATTATTTCAGGGTATATCCATACCTGCTGGGCTCACACGTGTTGAGAAGCTGCCTTACACAGAGTCAGATTGTTGGTCCATCCAGTCTGACTGACAAGAGTTCTCCAGGATTTTAGGCAAGGGGTATTTCCCATGCTACCTAGTGATTCCAGAGATTGAGCTGACTATGACTATGCATATCAAAGCACATGTCCTACCACTGAGCTATGGAGTCTCCCCTTTCCTGGATGATGTTTATCCAGACAAATATGTATCTGAGGAAGTTTGGAACTATTTGCAGGGAAGAAAAATGTTTTGTTTGACTAGCAGCCCAATCCTATTCTGTATTGGGCTGTCACGTGACAGTGGAAGAGACTTTTGCTGTTGTAAAATGGCTGCCAACCAAGCGCAGGGTAAAGTGGTGGGAGGGGCGGGGAGGGGGAAGAACAGGAGGCTGCGGGAGAAGATGAATCTGGTGGCAATGGTATGTGCTGAATCTCATTCTCTCTTTTTGCAACCTCCCTCTCCCATTTTTCTCCTTAGACTAAAGAGCTTATGGCAGGTCCGAAGAGACCCACTGAGGATCAGGAGGCTTACAGAGGGGTAAGGGGATTTAAATCTCCTTTCTCCCTCCAGTGCCTCCTGATCTGTCCCCCTCCCAATGGATACAGTGCAGCTTTTCAGTGTGGCTGTACCAGCGGGGGGGGGGGGGAGGAGGAAGATAGGATTGGGCTCTAGATTGTGTGTTGTATTGCCAACAGTACTCTCATACACAATTGAATGCATGCATGCACACACACACAACCTCGGGTCCAGGTCTGCCTGGTTCATAATTAAACTCAGCTGCTGCAATTTATAACAATAGAGGCCAGAGTGCAGTGAATCGCTGTTTTGGGGGGCATGGACTGAACAGTGGTGCAAACAACAACAAAGTGCCTCTAATTAGGCTAACAGTAACCATGAGACAGAGTTTTCCAGAAGAATACAGGTGTGCACGAGTTAAAACGTTCCAACCAGTGACAGACCAAATATGCGATGACCCATCACCAATCCCTGTTCCCCCCCAGCCTCCGAAGCTGAGGGGAGCTATGCTTCTCTCACCTTAGGGGTTTTTCTGAGCCCCACAGAGGCAGTGCGCTTCAGCTTTGAAGACTTTGGGTGCAGTCCTAACCCTTTATGTCAGTGCTTTCCAGCGCTAGCATAAGGGCAATGCAGCTCAGAGGTAAGGGAACAAGCATTCCCTTACTTTGAGGAAGCCTCTGTGAGTGCCACCCAACTGCAGGATGCAGCACACGTCCCATTGGCACCGCTATGCCGGTGCTAGAAAGCACTGACATAAGGGGTTAGGATTGTGCCCTTTGTTTAGTATCCTGTGTCACTTGACAATGGGGGTGCGGGAATGCATCCCCATTGTGAAGTGGCGCACAACTGTATTTATTAAGAGATGGGCAGCCCAATCCTAATTTGCCCTGGAGCAGGTGGGCCTGCCCCGCATCCAGGACAGGTTGGGGCTGAAAGTGGCTCAGCACTGAAAGCGCTGGTGCAGATTCAGGCAGCTTGGAGCTGTCCTGGGCTGCCCATGATCTTGGCCCTCCCCCCACCCTCCCACAAGCCTTTCCACCACCCGCCCTCCCACCACCCCGAAACGCCTCCCTCCTGCCCTCCTCATGCCCCCCTCAACTCCCACACTGACTGAGCTCGGCTGGCACAGGCTTACCTTCTGTGCTTGTCAAGCAGGGCTTGCACTGGCCTCCTTCCTCCAGACTTGGCGCGAAAGTGCTTTACTGCACTTTCACAACTGTCAAGGGCTGGTGCAAGTCCCATCCTCCCCTCTAGATTGAGCCCATAAAAAAATGAGGAAAAGGCAATGTTTGTTTGTAACTTGTATGACCAGTTGCACTGAAGTTTAGGTGGCTGTGGGTGAAAGCATACTTGTAAATACCTCTGTTTGCACAGGCATAGGTTATATGAGAGAGAGAGAGAGAGAGTTGGTCTTCCAGCTGGACTGATTTTACTCCACTGGAGATGACCCAGTGGGAGAGACAGAGAAGATTGCTTATGGTTGGGGTGGGAGGGGGTGGTAAAAAATATCACCTCCTGAAGGCTGTCCAATCACCCCACCACCACAGCACGCAGCACACCTCCATCAGTGTGGCTGCATGCTGTAACGTGGCAGGAGGTAGGATTGGGGCATTAATTACAGATAAAAACTCCCATTTAGCATTAGATCTTATTTGCAGTTGTGGCTAATTTTAAATTATCTGTACAGCAGGTGTTAACAGTTTGCAACTAACATTGCAGGACTGCTTTAGATCTCACATGATGAGCTTTATTCCTGCTGGTCTGTACTAGTAGGAAGTGAATAATGATCATAAGGGAGAGAAAAAAATTGATTCATTCTGTAGTTTTAAAATATTTACAAAAACAAAAAGGAAGACAGAAAGATGCTACAGAAACTGCAGTGTATATACAAGAGATTAAAGGAATATAATGTCAGCTGCCAAAATTGATCTGCTCTTTTTTTCTGTAGTAGATACAGGAAAACATTAAAGGATCATGGAAATGTGTCTTTGCATGGTATTGTGTTAAAGATAAAGTCACTGGAGATGCTCAAGGAAGCATCCTGTTCTGCATTTTGTTCTGCGCTGAAGTGTATACAAATCCATGAATTACAAGATAGGTACCACACATTCTTAAAAAGAAAGATCATACCTAATGTGTTCAGGTCATGTTTCTGATGATAAGCTTTGGCTTTGTGGTATGCTGTGTGACTGCAGGCGTATTGAATCCGTCTAGATCTTGTTTCACTATTGTCACATAGGGCACAATCTTAACCAGCTTTCCAGCACTGACATAGCTGTGTCCGTGTGATGTGCACTGCATCCTGCAGTGGGGAGGCGGTCAAGGGGGCCTCCTCGAGGTAAGGGCATGTTTGTTACCTTACCTTGGGGCCCCACTGTGGCTAGGCCAGTGCTGGAAAGTTGGTTAGGATTGCGCCCATAGCATTCTTCTTTTAGGGTCAGTGTCCTTAGAGTTTACTCTCTTAGGCAGGCAGTAATACATAGAAGTAGCTTGAATACCGAGATGACTTGTAGCACCAGAGAACCCTCCTGAGTGAGAAATATCACAGTATGACATGATACAGCCAACTTCCTTCTACCTGAAGGGATTATTCCTGAACCCATCATCATCATCATCATCATTATCATTATTCTCAGTGGTCATAACCCACCAGATGTTTGGACTGAGATTTTTGGTTACTAGTTTGAATTCTACCCAAGAGTTTAAGAACTGGTGAGATATTGCCATATAATGTTCAATGTTCCTAGAAGTGCAGCTTGTTGTAGTTGTTTAACTGTTATCTTACCTATACCTAGATATTTTATGACCAGATATTTTATTACTGTTGCAGATAAAAATATTACTTTATACCTTTCAGGAAATATGTTCGCAAAGTGGTTTACATAGCCAAATAAAGGAAGGAGCTGCCTCAGAGAGCTCACAATCTAAATCAAAACAAAACACCAGCAAACAGCCACTGGAAGTGATGCTGTGTTATGGGGGAATTGGGATGGTTGCTCTCCCCCCTGCTAAATGTAACAGAATCACCACTTAGCCCCATTAGTGGGGGCAAATAGTCATTATATAGGTAAAAAAATGAGAAAATTACTCCACTCCTGTAAGCACTTTCACATATATACAGTGGAAAATAACTACTGTAGAATTTCTCGTATATATATGAATGTTCTCCAAGAATGGAAGTGCCATGACAGGTTTTCAGAACTTGTCTTCAAATGTTTATTTTGCACAACACTTTGAAAACAAACCTGGAAACTCAAAACTTGATGTTCTCCTGGATATCAATATTAACAGACTACATCAGCCATTTTCAACCACTTTGCCATGGCACATTGGTGTGCCACGATTGGACCAGGTGTGACATGAGAATTTGCGAGATGGTCATTTATTAGTAGGGTCATTGGGGGATGTGAGCCCCCCATTGGCAGCGCAGCATGCCTTGTCAATTGTCAAAAAAACTGATGGTGTGCCTTGACCATATTAGTGGTCAAGTGTGGCCAGTGTACCGTGAGGATGAAGGGATGAAATCACTGGACTAGATGGAGAATTGTTTGCTTACAATAAAGGACAGCAGTATGATGAATGTCCTACTTTTATTGTATTTTCCTTTGTTTTTGAACACTTCTAACTCCCCAGTCTCCTGTGCAAGATCAGCAACCTTTATCAACACTGTTATCACCCCAACCACATCTAGGCTCACCTCTCTGCAGAAGTTATTCTGTCTAGAAATAACCTGCCTCTGCCATTGGACAGCCAAACCAAGGAAAAGGGTCTAGGAAAAGGCGAGGGATGGTGAAACCAGGAAAGTTCCACTCCTCCAGTGAGGTAATTTGATGACATAATCAAACCAAAGCTTTATATGTTTAAGCATTCAGGAAGTGGGTGTATTCTGCCCAGGATATACTGCTTATACATGGGACACAAACCCACTCACTCTCAAGTAAGTTCAGAGGACCCAGGTTCCTTGGACAAATGTAAGTGGCTAGAGCTAGGAACCATTTCTAGCTAGAGACAATCAGAGAATTAATTCATTTTGCGTTATCTACCAACTTTAACCCAAGCCAACCTGCCAACATTCCTGGTCAATGCGTTTGGAGGTGGGGGATGTCTGTGGGCATTGTTCTTGAGCAGCATCTCTGCTTGATCTGCTGGCTGTTAATGGTTACTGCATCCATTTGATCACACCTTTGTGCTCATCAGGCTTTCCCCATCAGCCTGTTTGTACTTTTCTGCTCACCTTTCCCCCTAAATTGTTTAATTCTTTTGCTTCTGAACTTTTAATAAGATAGTTACATTTTGGTTTTTTTGTCTGACTGGTCCATGTTCATGGGCACTTCAGTGTGTTGTCACATCTCTTCATCCTGAGTTTGGGGTTCAGTGTTGTCCTGGGAGGGGTTTTTCTCAGATGGTCCTCCTCTGCCTGGTTTCTGTAGCCTCTGATGGTGGCAGTGGATACAAGCCACTCAGTGTCTTTCCCCATTCAGCTTCTGAGGGAAAGCAGAGAGCAGGAAGGGATGAATGCACGGTAACTACTAGACTCCCCTTCATCAGCGTACCTTCTTTCTTGGTACTCTTCTCTGACAGTCTGTCATACACTGCTGTCTTCTGAATGTCTGTTTTTCAGCTTTAGAGACTCCAGCTGATCAGTTTTTTGCAAAGTGTCCAACCCCTTTATTAAATGTGAAAATGCATGATAGTGACATTTTCTGTTATCCTTTGAATATGTATATTACCAGAATTATTGACGCTTGTCAAATCTATACTCAAAATGGTTTTAATTTTCAAGTGCTGTTAAATTATTGCTACATTTGGAAGCAGAAAATAATTGAGTGAAGTTACATGACCAAAAACCTCCAGTCACAACAAAGGGTAACGCTAATAGCAATTGTGGAATACAGCTGGGAAAATAGCTTGCTTTCTCTGGATCTGTTCTCTCAAGTTCATATGCTTACCTTGATTCTGCCAACTGTATTATATGACCTTCACAAGCATTTCAGAGGTAAGTTTTGATTCCTCCTTGTGAATAACTTTTGAAGTGTGACCTTATTTTACAGGAAGATCCAGAACTGGAACGCACTGTCTGAAAGATCTAATTACATAATGGTTCTGGAAAAATTCAAAGTCATTAATTTTGGATAGAAAAAGTAATAATATTTAGGATTTGTATAGTGCTTTTTGAGTGTGCCAAGTGCTTTACATGTATTACCTGGATATAATCTTGACAAAGGACCCTGTAAGGCTCAGGTATTATTATCACCACATTGTAGCTGGAGACAGTGGCTCACGTAAGGCCGCCTAACAAGCTTATTGCAGCTGTAATATTTGAACCTCAAAGGTCCTGCTTTGGAGCTCATTCTCTGAGCCACTATGCTACCCTCATTCAACAAGATTTTGTAGAAATACGGATGCTATAAAAAGAGTCTGAGATAAGATGAATCAAGGATGCTTTAATATTCTGTTAAATGAATGTGAAAAAATAGCCCTCAGACTTTGCAAAGCAACTATTGGCCATTGAAAGTCAGTGAAGGTGACTGACCCCCCCTTAAGAGCACAAGGGCCAGTGTTTAAGCCATTTCTACCCAGTGTTTCATATACACAATAGGGATCAAATGTGTACACCTGTGCGCTGGGCAGAAATGGGTTAAGCAGCCACTAGCCACTTCCTACTTTGGCTGCAGTCCTAACCACACTTTCCTGAGAGTAAGCCCCATTGAACAAAATAGGACTTACTTCTGAGTAGACCTGGTTAGGATTGTGCCCTTTGTCTCATAGTGCTCTGTCACTCTAATGCTGGAGGGTTGCTGTGCCACTGACCTTGGCGAAAATCTTCTTTTAAGTGTTTCTAAATTTAACACTACAAAACTGAGAGGAATATGAGGGTGTAGCAGTGATATAAGAGCAAGTTCAAACTGATATGCATAAACTGAAGTCTGAAAGTATGCTTTAGTTGGTTCTTATGATCCAGTGTACAGAAGGAAACTCTGAAGCGCGAGAGAAGGCACAGTTTGGTTTTGCTCAGTAATGTTCCATGGCATTGTGCCAACAAAGCTTTTGTAATTCCTCCCAGTCCTCATTTTAATAACTGCTATTCTCTAAGTGCATTACCTCATATTTTGGCTGCAAGCCAGGCATATGCTAATGGAGAAAAAAATAGAAGAGAGAAATTTGTTATGTTCTGTCTATTCATCCATACTTTTTCATTTAAAAAGTCTACTGTTTAAGAAAAATCAATAATCTTCAGTAGCTATTGAGAGAGGTTAAAATGGTACATGACTGGCAGTGCATTTTAATGGCTAGCAAAGTTGAATTCGTAGCAGACCCGCCAGATGGAAAACATGAAATGTGAAATAGCAATGATGCCTTTTTATTTTTTTTAAAGCTTGGGTACATGGTGACCCCAGAAAAGTGGCCTACCCCACTGACAGCTATGGACAGTTCTGCGGTCAAAAGGACACACCTAATGAGTGAGTACTGAGACATTTCTTTGACTTCAGCTTTCACAAAACATACATCAAAAATGAAACATTAGCCTTCTGTCTTCTAAAAGCATTAGCCTTCTGTCTTATAGATGCATTAGTCTTCTGTCTCCCAGAACCTTCATTGGGAGACTGACGGAGGATCCTTCATAGGTTTCTGTATTAAGTTCGAGAAAACGCTGAGGTCATCAGAGCAAAACTATTGTGCGTTCCAAAGGCTGTTCATAATTCAGTGAATTATGTTACCTCATGAATTCAAGTGAATAGAAAGCACAGTTTATAAAATGCATTGTATCTAATTACTAGCATAAGGTGGAATACTTAACTGAGATGTCCTCTGAGAAATCATTATATCCTTCCTAGGAGAACAATAATTCCTAAGTACCAGAGGATGCATTTCATTTGTGTACACTAGCTGCTCCCTTCTCCACAGGTATCATGTCAGCAGCTGAAAATAACAAGGAGATCTCTACCGCTTGTTACTACTGACTTAAAAATTGGAGGAATTTTGCTACTAAAAGTGCCTGTAGACTTTGCTTTGCACTGCAGGTGGGGCCTCTTTATCTGCGGATCCAGCATCCACGGATTTGCCTTACTGTGGATGCTGGGCCCCTTGGATGCCCCCCCCTTGCAGATCTCCCAGATGCAATTGGAACCTTGTTCTGGTCGCGTCCAGGAGATTTTCTGAGCCTCAGAGAGGCTGCACAGCACTGTGCGTGACCTCTCCAAGGCTCAAAATGACTCCTGGAGCCATTTTAACGCAACTTCTGGTTTTTGCTAAAAGCTGAGAAAGGCTCCAGATGTGACTGGAGCAATGCTCCAGTTGCGTTTGGAGCCCAGATGGCAAGAAAATTGTGGCTTTTCAGTATCCACAGGGGGTTTGGGAATGGATACTCCATGGATATGAAGATCCCACCTATAAGAGCCTAGAGCTATTCACAATTCGCAGTATCTCCCTGCAGCTCTTGGACAGATGACAGTATTTCCCCACTATGATAATTTGCCTACACATGGACCAGACAAACCTCCTGGACGAAGGAGTTCTGTACTCTGGCTACTGCAGCCAAGAAGGCCCTATCTTATGTTCCATCATATCTCTAAAGATGAAGGGACATAGAGCAGTGCCACCCTTGATGATCTTAGTGGGTGGGCAGGATAATGTGGGAGCAAGTGGTTCTTTAACGTTGAACATTTCTTTGATCTAGGGCAGGTGTGCCCAAACTCCGGCCCGGGGGCCATTTGCGGCCCTCGGGGACTCCCAATCCAGCCCGCGGGGTGCCCCCAGTCTCCAGTGAGCCTCTGGCCCTCTGGAGACTTGCTGGAGCCCGTGCTGGCCCTACACAACTGCTCTCAGCATGTGGGCAACTGTTCAACCTCTTGCATGAGCTGTGGGATGAGGGCTCCCTCCACTGCTTGTTGTTTCACATTTGTGATGCAGTAGTGGCAGCAAAGGAAAGGCCAGCTTTGCTTTGTGCAAGGCCTTTTATAGGCCTTGAACTATTGCAAGACCTTCATTTATTCATATAAGCTCCATCTCTAATATATTCATTTATGTAAATTTATTCAAATTTATTCAAACTTGAAATGTAAATTAACTCTTTTCGCCCAGCCCCCGACACAGTGTCAGAGAGATGATGTGGCCCTCCTGCCAAAAAGTTTGGAGACTACTTATCTAGGGCCTAGACCACAATTTATGTGAGTACACGTTCTTAAAACTTCACAGTCTCCAGTGGTGTACAACAACCTAGACTCTAGGCTGCTGTACACCCTTGGCGACTGTGACATTTTGAGGATGTGTTCTCTCGTAAATTTATGGATAGCTTCTGTCAACCTTTACAGGGTTGTAGTAAGGATTGCAAGATAATATATGTGAAGTAGTTTGGACACCCTAAAACACTATATCAGTGCTGGGTATGGTTTGATTCTGTGCATTCACTTTTTTATTTTTAAATGGTCAGCTCCAGTCTTCCTTGCTCAATGTGTCCAAGCCATTCTTGTGTCCAGATTGATAGCACCCATCTATAAAGTATTGTTACTGTGCCACTGAGTCAATTTGCAGTGAGTCCAAAGCCTTATTGTCCCATTAGTGTTGTATGCCATATTCAAAATGGTCAAAGAATGTGCTTCTGTCTCATCCTAAGCAATAAAAGGAATCCTGTGAAGATGATAGATATGAGATCTTCAATATAAACAAGTTCCATGTAGAAAGCAATTATCTCTGAAGGGTGTTATTTCCCCCCCCTAACAATGCAATCTTATGCGTGTTAAATCAACAATAAATATTCAGAAGAATGCCTAGAATGGCAGCCTTGTTGCCCAATCCTATTTGCATATTGCGTTGGCAGACCACATGGGCCTTGTGCCAGCAACCTCTCCACTGATATGTGGAATGTTGGCCTTGCCAACTCAGGAGGAGGTGCATGGTGTTTGCGACCCTGTCACTCCAGGACCCACCCCGTGGGAAGAGCAACCCGGGACGACATGGCTGGGGGGGGAGAAGGGACCCTGAGCCCCCACGGGCAGGCTGGAGCCTAGGGCAACTGGCTGGGCAGGGAGGCAGAAGCCCGCAGTACCTGGGAGGCTTGGGGCAGCCAGCTGCGGCGGCAGCGGCGGTAACACCATCGGGCGAGGAGGTGGCCAGGAGAGTAGCCTCCCGGTCGTGCCGCACCTGCACACTGCGGCAGGCGCGGACAGCCGGATATGGGGAAAACTCGAGATCTCATGAGATCTCGGGCCCGGCCACCCAGCGGAAGGGGCGGAGATTGGATGGGCGAGTGCCGGGCTCATAAGGAGCCCAGCAGGCAAGGAGAGAGGAGGCACCTCCCGGAGCTCTAGAGCGAGGGAGAAAGGAAGTAGAGGGCAAGCCAGGCAGCAGCCCAGCCCTCTGCAGACGAACCACTGGGCGGTGGCTGCATCCCTCCAGCCCAGGCACCATTGGACAGAAAGGCAGGAGAACCCAACCCCCTCGCGGTCAGAATGGTGTGGTGAAAGAACCTCCACCTAGCCATCACATTGGGATCCCACAAGGCCATCCAAACTGACCCACCACCACTGGGGGGAACCTAGAGTACCACCAGCAGCCCCAGGAGGAGGGGCTCCTTGGATTGCCTTCAGAGAATTGTGGGCAGCGGGAGATGAACCAGGGGCCAGCAACCCAGCGGGTCCAACCAAGTACCTCCACTCCCTGCACCTAACCACTAGCGAGGCAAGAACCACTCTGCAGCGGCACCAGTTGTGTTGAACCCAGCCTCCAGGGACTTGTGAGGAAACAAGGACTCAGTACGCAAGTGGGTGCATGACTAACTGAACTTTATTCAAACTCACTGACCCAGGGGTCCTGTGTTGTGAACAGGCCCCTAAATGAATGTAAAGGTGCTGACATGATTAAATCGGGCTTGTAGACCACTCTTGGTGTTCCTCGTGTTCCTCACCGCCCAGGCAGGGTGTCCTTCACCGGTGACTTTGCAGCCGAAGTTCCTCCCCCCAGGCCCCACTCCTGGGATGGACATCACAGACCCATTACGCAAGGGACTTGCGCCAGCCCAAGTACAGGTCAGGATTGATCTGTAAATGTGTTAGGCAAATTTACATTATCTTTTCAGCAGCCATGGCGTTGTTATTATGAACACTTGTGATGGTGTTTTAAAATTGGCATGGTGCAAAAATAAAAAGTGTTTGGTAGCGGCTTTAGATGAAACCCATACACTGACCTATAGTTGACATGGATTGCTGACAGATTGCTTAGATAGATTGCATGGATTGCTTGGGGTTTGCCAGGCTCAGAAGCTGGCCTTAATTCATGCTTTGAGAATAATTAAGTTTGGACATGGATGCCAATCTTTATGTTATTGCTCTTTGAAATGCCTTGGCATATAGCAATAAAATGTAAATGAATGTTTCAACGCTTTCAACAAATATTACACCAAGTAAATATTTTAGAAGATTTGGAACTTTAAAAAATTCTCCCATGTTCATAGATCATGAAGGGGGAAAAATTGAACTATAATGAGTTCAATAATGTAAAATTAATTCTGTCTTGTGTAACCCCCAGAACCCTCTGGGGATCTCCATACACCTTAATCCATCTATTAATCTCCACCTAAGCCTTAAATTTGTTTTGCATTCAGAAGACTAAAGTATTATCATGAAATACAGCCTAGTTATAAAGGAGGCAAACCTATTACTGTGTGCCAGGTTTCTACTCTTCTGCATATTTATTCTTGTTTTTTCCTTGCATTTCTGTCAGTGAGTAACAAACACTTCAATTCCATAATAGAACTGTCAGGCAGGTGTATCAGCTGGAGTCAGGAATTTACAAAGATGAATCTCTCCATTGTCTAAACCGCCATTATCCAAAGGTCCTAGTTACTTAAATATCTTATATGTCTTCTATGGCCTCTTGGTGGATGTCGGCACATAGTTCAGAGTCATTGACATAGGCTGAGTAATGCCAACAGATCCTCAGAAAATACATCCATCCAGACACACATGCTATCAGTCTTCTCCATATATTGTTAAATTTTCTGATTAGTGTGAATGAAGATGAATATGGTTTTATATCGTCATTGTTTTAGGAAACTACTGCAAATGGCATCTATTCTCTGTTCTGTTAGTCTCTGGTCAAGATTGTAAGAAAGAAATTTTTTCCCCATCTCACTCCCATTCCTAAAGAATCAGTGTGGTTTTGTCCTGGTATGGATTTCCCTCATATGTATTTTTGTTAGAAGATCCTTGGGACTTTGTCTAAGCCACGGGTTTCTAGGCAAAAAAAGAAATGTGGTTGATTTTTTTGTGCCACAAAGTCCCATACATGAAAAACTACTAACTTCTTTGTACAATGTAGTCTATGGTTAAAGTATTTTCAATTACTGTATGTCCAACAGATTCACTGTAAGCAAGAGTACTGGTGAATGGAGAGATGACATTAAAGATAAAGCTATAACTTGTGAGATCTGGGTTAAGGTTAATTTGACATGCAAGTGGGTTGGTGCCACACAAGATAGTTGTGCAGAGAAATATTGGCCTTCTAGAATTGAGACTTGCTAGTTTGAATTAGCTCAAGAACTCTGAAGTTTTATTGTCTTTACTTTCAATAGACAAGTTCATTTTCATGGAAGACAAGTTTGTCAATGGCCACTAGTCATGATGACTATATGCTGCTTCTAGGTTCAGAGACAGTTGTTGGCAACCTTCAGTCTCGAAAGACTGTGGTATCGCACTCTGAATGGTGAACATAAGAACATCAGAACAGCCCCACTGGATCAGGCCATAGGCCCATCTAGTCTAGCTTCCTGTATCTCACAGTGGCCCACCAAATGCCCCTGGGAGCACACCGGATAACAAGAGACCTCATCCTGGTGCCCTCCCTTGCATCTGGCATTCTGACATAACCCATTTCTAAAATCAGGAGATTGCGCATACGCATCATGGCTTGTACCCCATAATGGATTTTTCCTCCAGAAACTTTTCCAATCCCCTTTTAAAGGCGTCTAGGCTAGACGCCAGCACCACATCCTGCGGCAAGGAGTTCCACAGACCGACCACACGCTGAGTAAAGAAATATTTTCTTTTGTCTGTCCTAACCCGCCCAACACTCAATTTCAGTGGATATCCCCTGGTTCTGGTATTATGTGAGAGTGTAAAGAGCATCTCCCTATCCACTCTATCCATTCCCTGCATAATTTTATATGTCTCAATCATGTCCCCCCTCAAGCGTCTCTTTTCTAGGCTGAAGAGGCCCAAATGCCGTAGCCTTTCCTCATAAGGAAGGTGCCCCAGCCCCGTAATCATCTTAGTCGCTCTCTTTTGCACCTTTTCCATTTCCACTATGTCTTTTTTGAGATGCAGCGACCAGAACTGGACACAATACTCCAGGTGTGGCATTACCATAGATTTGTACAACAGCATTATAATACTAGCCGTTTTGTTCTCAATACACTTCCTAATCATCCCAAGCATAGAATTGGCCTTCTTCACTGCCGCTGCACATTGGGTCGACACTTTCATCGACCTGTCCACCACCACCCCAAGATCTCTCTCCTGATCTGTCACAGACAGCTCAGAACCCATCAGCCTATATCTAAAGTTTTGATTTTTTGCCCCAATGTGCATGACTTTACACTTACTGACATTGAAGCGCATCTGCCATTTTGCTGCCCATTCTGCCAGTCTGGAGAGATCCTTCTGGAGCTCCTCACAATCACTTCTGGTCTTCACCACTCGGAAAAGTTTGGTGTCGTCTGCAAACTTAGCCACTTCACTGCTCAACCCTGTCTCCAGGTCATTTATGAAGAGGTTGAAAAGCACCGGTCCCAGGACAGATCCTTGGGGCACACCGCTTTTCACCTCTCTCCATTGTGAAAATTGCCCATTGACACCCACTCTCTGCTTCCTGGCCTCCAACCAGTTCTCAATCCATGAGAGGACCTGTCCTCTAATTCCCTGACTGTGGAGTTTTTTCAGTAGCCTTTGGTGAGGGACCGTGTCAAACGCCTTCTGAAAGTCCAGATATATAATGTCCACGGGTTCTCCCACATCCACATGCCTGTTGACCTTTTCAAAGTATTCTATAAGGTTCGTGAGGCAAGACTTACCCTTACAGAAGCCATGCTGACTCTCCCTCAGCAAGACCTGTTCATCTATTTGTTGATGGTTCTGGAACAGCATCTAGTGCTTCTGAAAAGGCCAATTCGGGAGTGACAATCCCTTCCACACTGGGAGCAAGTGCAGTCTGTCCCTGGTTTGTCTCCCTGGCTATGGGCCTTCATTTTTTGCCTCTTTGCCTCAGTGTGTTGGCCAAATGTCTCTTCAAACTGGAAGAGGCCATGCTGCACAGCCTGCAGTATTCCTCTGAAAATCAGTTGCAGGGGAGCTCCATAGTAGAGTGGCATTTCTCTTCTGCTTGTGGGTTTCAGAGAGGCATCTGGTTGACCACTGTGAAAAACAGGATTTTGGGCTACCTAGGAATAGGTAGTCCTTTGATCTGAGGCAGCAGGACTCTTTGTTCTTACATCACATTGCATCTTTGGAACTGAATGTAAATGTGTACAGGGCCAGTTCATTCATGAGGCCAAATGAAGTGGTTGCCTCAGGCAGCGGATTACGGGGGGGGGGGGCACCTATCTCTGTCCACCTACTTGCTTCAACTATTCCTCCCCCTCCTTCTGCTCCCTGGATTGAAATAGGAGGACAGGGACAGAGAGGAAGAGGAAATGTGGATGGAAGCAGAGTGATGAGCTAGAGAGAGTGTGGGAGGAGAGGCTGCTGCATTATCAGATACAGCAGTGGTTCCCAAAATTACCAAGGTCATGCTGCCCCCATAGCCTCTTCTTCCCAGCTCAGCCAGGCGCTGCCATCTTCGATCTCATGAGATTTTGCAAGATCCAAGTTGGTGCACCCAGGAGAACAGGTAGGAAGGGCCACACGGGGCATACTTGTGAGTGTGCCATGACATCCTAAGGCATTGCTATGCACACTTTTGGAACCCTTGACATAGGTGCATTTGGCCTACCATTTTAGGTGTCAGGAGGTCTTGGGCCAGCCCTGTTTGTCTGTGTGTTATGGATTCATGCATACTGTGAATTATTGCTGTAAAATCCAAAATAATAATTTTTTACCCATTCCTCTGTAGGAACAAGACAATTTTGTTTTACTTTAACATTCTGAAATGTGCCAGTCCTATAGTGCTAATAAACCTACAGTGCCCTACAACACAGGTAAGTAAAAGGTATTTACAGAATCTGGAGTATCTCTTGTCACTTTTAAAGTGAACATTTTTAGAATTGCCAGTTACTTTTTCTTTTGGGCAAGGAAAAAGGTAAATGCTACTACTGCGTATATGTACTGTATAAATGAAAATTCTCAGATGAATACATACACATTTATACAGTATACTTATATACTATATAACAGTATAGTTATATGATAATTCCAAGGCGATGGAAATGAAAATGATTGTCCATTCAAATGTGACTATAAAAATACTTTGGAAATTAAGATTTTCTGTGACTGTCAGTCATATTGCTGTGTATGTGTCTTACAGTATTATTGGGTTGGTGTTTAAACATCTTGTAGAAAATTAATAACACCTTCTAGAGTGTTTTTTTCCCTTGTCACAAAGCATATTTTAAGAAATGCAAAAGTTCCCTTTTCATAGCCATTGGTTTCTTTAGAAATGAACCGTATTTTGATTGATTGATAATAATCAATGTTGCTGCTTCACCTTAAGTGACCCTTTGCCTTATCTAACCCTGTTTTGCTGGCTAATCAGTATCTGATTTGGGCTGGAGGGAAATAAATAACTTGTCCAGGGCTGCTTGTAGCAAAATTACTGTATTACAGTATTGACACCAGATGTTTTGAATGACTGTTAACTATAGCTCTTGGAAATTTGTTCATAACTAATTAACCAAGCCTGTGTTACAGAATGCTCCTGTGTTCAAATGGCGTGTGTGTGCGCGCAATGTTTTTGTCCAGTAGTAGCTTCTTGTGCCTCAGGGAATACTGCTTGGGGGGGGGGTATCCCCTAACCTAGAAATTGTCTTTTCAGACAATTCAGGGATGTGGGGGTATGCTGCCAAAAAGGGAACTGAAAAGCATCTAAGTGTGAAGGCAAGCAGGGCTGTTCGGTTCCTGTCCTATGAATGTTGCCTTTTGACGGTTTAGAAGAGGGGTGTCAAACTAATTTCATACCGTGGGCTGACTAGCATTGATGGCACCTGCTGAGGGCCAGAAGTGGCATCATTCGGTTGTGACCAGAAATAAGCACTTGGTTCTCACTAGGTTCTCACTCATTAACTGCAAATGACAGAACAGAAAATATGCTTTGTGTGTTTTCCTTTAGTCAGCTAGCAGCCACAAGGCATTCTGGGGCACGAAGTTGTCTGGGCAACGACGAATACGCCTAACAGTGTTTATGGACCCTCTTTGCTATATGAACTTTAGGAACCTGAGTCTTACCTTGAACTCTGTGGGCTGGATGATAGTATTGTCTGCTGTAATCCTGTGGTAATTCTCTCTTTCTTCAAATATGTGGGGTGTGTGTGTACATCACCAGCAAACACACGCAGGAGAGGCAGCTGCACACTCCAACTAGACCCATAGCCAGGGGGAGTATGTAAGAAGCGGCGTGAGCCACTGAGGGAACATGAGCCTACACTTCGCAGCCCATGCTTGGGCTGCTTCTCCTTCAGCTTTGTAGTTGCTGCTTGCTTGGCTTATTGCTGCCCAGACCTAGAGTCAAGAAAGTCCACCAGGGAGATTTTGCTTCTCCCCTGCTTTTCAATATCATTATTGCTGCCATTA
Organism: Tiliqua scincoides; assembly: GCF_035046505.1. Classification (NCBI taxonomy): domain Eukaryota; kingdom Metazoa; phylum Chordata; class Lepidosauria; order Squamata; family Scincidae; genus Tiliqua; species Tiliqua scincoides. Next base: position 145,097,400 of record NC_089824.1, read on the forward strand.
TGAGGAAAGCATTCAAGGACAGGCATGGAATCCAGTATGACATAATCATCTCCCTGACTGACTTGATGTTCTCAGACAATAGTGCCATATTTGCCGACACAGATGCAGAGGCCACCGGCATCATTTACCACGTTGCCCAGTCCTATGGCCTAAGAACCAATGTGGGTAGGACCAAAGTTATGACCACAGATGGATCACAGACTAATGTTCAGCTTGATGGAATCCAAATCGAGCAGGTTCAAAAAGTCTTATACCTGGGATTGCTAGTACAGAAGAACAAAGTGGTGTCCATCACCAAAGTCCACAGCAGAATTGGCCAGGCAACAGTAGCATTCACCTCACTCAAATGGTGCCTCTGAAAGAAGGCCAATATCCCCATCAAGACCAAAATTCACTTCTTCCAAACACTGATCTTGACAGTGTTCTTTTATATGGATCAGAAATGAACTCTGCTCAAATCAGACATGAACAGAGGTCTTCCAAATGAGATGCTTGAGACAGATCCTGGGTGTCTCTCCTTGTGATGGACACTTATCTGAGACAATTATCCGAGACTCTCCTTATCCGAGACAATTCGGATAAGATGCAATCATCAAACATCAGTCAAAGAACAAATCCGAAAACGCAGACTGAAATTGTTTGGCCTTGTCTGCAGAATGAACATCATCCAGCTGCCACACAAGCTGCAATAGTGAGAGTGACCGCTCTACTGGAAGTTTCAATGGACAGCACCAAAGAAAACGTGGCTCAACATGGCTCAAACATGAATGACACACAGATCCCTGTGGCACCTACAGCAGCTTATTGGTTGAGAAAACAATCTGCTCTCCAAGCACCAGCTAATGATTGAAGAAGAGAGTAGTCTAGAGAGCCAGAGCTGCTTGTGAAGGGATATGACCGCAAAGAGACTGCGCATGTAATTATGTAAATTATACTTTTGTTCTCACGAATAAGTGAATCAGCAGGAATGGAGTGCGCAGTTACCAAGGATGTATTTTATTTGGCCATAATTGCCAGCACTTAATGTCCCTGAACTAAGTTTCATAGTACATAAAACTGTAGAGTTTTTCAACACTACGTTGAAAAATATGCATATCAAGTGTAATTATTTTTTCTTTTGATTAATGGTAGTAAAAACATGCATTATAGGCACAGAAAGCACTTGCAATTCCATTAAATGTAACAAATATAATTTTATTTCTTGAAGTAAAAAAATGATTTATTCCCATCTGTGTAACTTTTTAATGAACATTGAGAAGAGACTGATAATCTGTATAACTAAAGATCAGTGTGATAATTTTAAAAGTGGTTTAATTAATTATATTGCATTCTTAATCATACATTTTACTAATGAGTGAATTATTTTTAAAGATTTAGGCAGAAGCCCGCATTTAAACAGCCGAACACAATATAAACACAAAATTAACTTCGCATGCACATTATTTAATATCATAATATATTAAATTATGTTACAAGGGTTGACAACTCAACCTCTTCAGAAGTGTCCATAAGTGCAGTATTAAACTGTGGCATATCTGTTCATTCAGGTACCATTGTTGAATCCTAAGCAATTATCTGCTGGTACAGCAGATCTGGGGATCAGAACATGAAACTGAGCACTCCATTTTATCTAGATTTTATGTATTATGACATTGTTATGGTTTGAATATAGCCTAACCCAGGGGTGTCAGACACAAGGCCCTTCATTATTCTAGTAACTGGCTCATTATCTGGCTCCCATGGTAATTGGGCTCTCCTGGCACTACCGTCAGCTGGTCTCAGCTGCTGAGCTGTGAAGTGATATGTCTGCAGAAGCAGCACTGCTGAAAGGCGGCACTAAAAGAGCCAAATTGTCATGCAGGCCACCCAGCACTGGGAGGAAAGATGGAAGAAGGAAGGTATGGAAGGGTACAGAGGAAAAGGCAGACTGAGAAGAGTGAGAAAAGAAGAAGCTGCCAAGGTGCTGGGAGAGCCCACTCATCAAACAGGTTGTCCTTTCAGCAGTGCCACTTCTGCTGAGGTGTCACTTAGCACAGCAGCTGCTAAGCTGTGAAGTGATGCCTCAGCAGAAGTGGCACTGCTGAAAGGGCAGCCCATGTGATAATTGTTCTTTCCTATATCTTGAAAATATGATCAAGATTTGCATATTTTCTCTTCAGACACTTGCAGCTGAGTTCCTAAGTGAGAACAAAGTACTTTTTTTCTGGTCATAATCTGTTTAATGATGTCACTTCCTGCTTAATGATGCTACTTCTGACCGTCAGTAGAAGCCAAAAATGCTATTTGGCCCACATTATGAAATGAGTTTGGGTCCAATCCTATCCAATATTGCAGTATTGATGCAGCTGTGCCAACGGTATGCGTGCTGCATCCTTCGGGTTTGGACAGTCATGGAAACCTCTTCAAGGTAAGGGAACATTTGTTCCTTTACTTTGGAACTGCACTGTGGCTGCATTGACACTGAAATGTTGGATAGGATTGGGCCCTTTGATTCCCTTGGCCTAGACTAACCTTAATGCATTCACAACCTTCAGGTAATATAAACTTAATTTGCTTTTGACAGAACCATTGAGAGTGGTTTGCGCTCAGATTGCCCTATAAGGGAGCAAAACAAGTTTAACTGTTTCCAAGTTAATTGATTGGTCTTTGAATACTCTGTGTACCTGGTAAACTACACCACATGTATATCCATTTGCTGCATTGCATTCATGGGAAGGTAGAAGTAAGAAGATTGAAAAAAAAATCTGCAAAATAAAAAAGCACTTTCTGAATACTTCATTTAAAAAAACTTTAAAAATAAAATTTGTACATAAAACACTTTTAACAGGCCGTAAGACTTGGAATGATGCTGTGTTTGGAGGAAAAAATCAAAGTACCTCACTTCACTGTGTTTTGAAAGTGTTTATCTTGAGATTGCAAAGGGGAAAAAAATAGGAAAAAAAATGACTGTGTCTGCTTCTAAGTGCTGGGCTAAGCAGGCAATCTGATAAAATGAAGCACTCTTAGAAATGGCAATTTTTTTTGTCTCTGCTTTGATAATATAACTTTCTCATCCTCCAGTGCTGCTACGATCAATGTGTATTTTTCTTCTCTTAAAGCTTTGTGTCTCAAAGTGCCCAGACAGGTTTGCAACCTACATAGACATGCAATCTTCCTACAGATATAACAAAAGTTATTGGGAATACTACAGACAGTTTTGCAAGCCTGGCTTTAACAAACCATGGAAGGTGAGTATGGATAGATATTGCCATCTGAGTGCTACTCTTTTATCTATCCAAGATAAGCTGGTCTAGTGTTTCTCAAATTGTGGGTTGGGACTAACTAGGTGGGTCGCAAGCCAATTTCAGGTGGGTCCCCATTCATTTCAATGTGTATTTTGTTTTTAATATGTTTTAATATATTTAGGGCGCAGTCCTAACCAGCAGTTATGCCAGCATAGGTGGCCCTGGAGGGTCGCAAACATGCCATAAAGCACGTTTGCACCTCTGTGAGCGGGAACCGCGTCAGCGCATCCAGATGCGCCGATGCGTGAAGGGAAGCAGAAGCCTCCGCCGCGGCTCCCACGCCGCCGCTTGTGTCGGCACGAGTGCACCGACACAAGCGGCAAAGGTAGGCGTGGGGGGCGTGGGGAGGGGGCAGGAGGGGAAGTTACTGGGTGGGGGAGGATGGTCCCAGGGGGCGGGTGCACAGGGAGCTGGGTTCGGGGCTGGGACCCAGCGGTTATGCCGGATCCCAACCCCCTTCCCTGGGGCAAACGGAGCGGCTTCAAGCTGCTCCGTTCTCCTCGGACTTCAGCCACCTCCAGAGGTGGCACAGGTCCAAGGAGACCCATAGGGGCACGCAGCCCTTACCCAGGGGTAAGGGGAAGAGCTTTCCCTTGCCCTTGGCTGAGCCGCTACTCGCTGCAATCCCACGTTGGATGCAGCGCAAGTTTTGGATTGCGCCCTTAAAGGGGTTTACTCCCAGGTAAGTGTGGATTGGATTGCAACCTTTGGAATGTTTGGGGAATTTTTTTTAAACAGATGAGCAGCTGCTTGGGAAGGTTAGGAGGTTTCTTCTTTATTTTAAATAATTTTTTAAAAGTTATTCTTATTGTAAACTTTTAATTTACTTAATGGATTTCACTTCTAGCCATTACATCACTTCCAGGTTATTTACATCATGTCTGGTGGATCTTGACTGTCATTCTAAAAAGTGGGTTCCAGTGCTAAAATGCTAAAATGTTCAAGAACCACTGAGCTACTCATTGGCAGGTTAATGTCAGCATAGATGAGCTGATTTTCAGCATAACTGTTTACAACCAAACTATCCCTAGTTCGATGTATTTATTGTTATTAACATAAACATAGTACTACATACATGGCACTTTACAGAGAGCATAAACACAGTTCCCAGCCTTGTGGTGGCCTCATGATCTCTAGAAGATATTGATGCAAGGGAGAGCAACAGAGGAAGGGATAGGGGATGGAGTAAATAGGGGACTTTATTTTTAGTTTTGTTATTAAAGTTCTATTTTAACATAAGTTTAACGTGTTTTAAAAAGCTTTCTTTTATCCTTAACTTGGATGGTGATGGTGAGTAGAATCATAGAATGTTCACATTGGAAAGGACATTAGAAACAATCTAATCCAACCCAGTACTCATTGCAGGCAAAAAGAATATGTAAGTAAATTACCTGGAACCTGCTGCAGTGAACCTGCTGAAGTTTTGAAGCCAACCCAAATGCCTGACCTAGAATGGCAACAGTAGCCTCATGGGGAATTACTGAGCATTTTTACAAAAAAAAAAAAAGAGTGGTACAGTAGAATAAAATACACTGGTGGAGGCTCACTTGCATCTTGAGTTCCTAGACGAGACTGTGCCACTATAGGCTACAGGTGGCAAATGCCATTTTTTAAATGCCAACTCACTCACCTCCTGCAAACTAAAGAATAGCATATAAACCTTATATAGATGTTTATTAGCACTTAGACTTGTTATTCAATAGCCACGTGAGTGGAAATGGAACTCAAGGTAGTATAAGCAAGTTATTTTCAGATTTTAGATATGATTCATTTGGCATATGATTTGACTATGATTCAGTTTAGGAAGACATCTGCAGTTGCTTATTTAAAGGATAGAGCAGAGAATAAGGTGTAAGTCACGAGGATGTATTCTGACTTTCTAATCACATCACAAGATTCAAGCAATTTTTTTAAATTTGTGCTTTTTGGACCCTGTATTAATATTCTTCTCATGCAGAAAACCCCTTACTGAGCCCTGATTGCAGCCTTAAGTTAATTATGCTAATTGTGTTAAAAGGTAATTTTGTTTTATCAAAGATGAAGACAAAGCCACCTGCTGGAACTTGCTCTGTTCAAAAGCATGTCTAATGCTTACTGTTTTGTTTACATTGCTAGTAAATGCCAGAAAGAAACGGGTCCTTATTTTGATGCCCCACTGAGACCTCAATCAAATAATGTTACAGGATTTTTTAATTTAAAAAATGATAGAAAACAGGATATGTTCTCAATTATTTTTTTTGAGAAATATTTAGAAATAGTACATTTGTCAGGTGGACTGTTTTTTACTTTCTTTTTTCCTTTGCTTTCTAGTCTGTGGCCCAGGTAATGCGTGATGAAGATTGTCCTTCCATGATCATTCCAAGCCGACCTTGTGAGTATATGTGTACTTGTGCTGTGTACTCTCAGGGCTGGCCTAAGCCACCCTAGCACACAACAAAATGCTGCCCTCCCTTCTGCAGGCTCTTTGCCCCACACTTGCCAGTACAGCTAAGTATGTGCCATGCTCTTACCCCATGGCATACCCATTCCGATACAGTTGCTTCTCCTCCTGCTTCCTGGATTTTATAAAAGAAGAAGGAAGGGAGAAAAGAAAACAGGGAGCAGAGTGATGAGAGGGGAGGAGAGTGGTGGCCTAGAGCATCTCTGGAAAGACTACGGGCGCAATCCTACCCTGCGCTGGAACAGGCAAGCCAAGAGGCTTGCGCTGTATCCAGAGCAGGATAGGGGCCCCAAGCGGCTCAGCCAGAGGCAAGGGGAAACCTTTCCTCCTCCTGAGGTGGCACAAGTCCAGGGAGAGCGGAGCGGCTTCATACCGCTCCAAACTCCCTGGGAATGAGTGTTTGGATCCAGCATAAGTGCTGGAACCCAGCCCCGCCTCCCGCTCCCTCCCGTCTGCCCCCGGGGTTGCCCACCATCCGCCCTTCCAATTTTTCCCATTGTAAGCTGAACAAAATCAAAAGAGTAGAAAAAGAATGATAATATATTGACACTATGAAATGAAATACTTGAGCCCTAGGTATCCATGGGGGATCTGTTCCAGGACACACACCCCCATGGATACCAAATTCTGCTGATAATTAAATCTACTGGAGGGGGACTAGCGCAGTGCCACAACAACTTACCTGGGGGCTGCACTCAGCTCTCCAGGGGTTGCACATAGCTCCCAAACTTCACAAAGGACACAACTGAAAGGCCCTTCCAGTTAATTGCATCTGGGAGCTTTCTGAGGTGTGGGGAGACTGCCTCAGAACACATCCTGAGTTTAACCAGAAGCCACTTCCATTCACATCCAGGAGGTCCTCTGAGGCTCTTGAGCCAAGGGTTCAACATCTGTGGATATTTACATCTGAGGATGCCAAGCCTGTAGATAAGGAGGGTACATTGTATGTCCAGTTACTAATAACTAATAACACTAACACCCAACACTAGCACGCCTTGGGTGCCCTTCGGGGAGAAAGGAGGAGTATAAATCAAATAAATAAATAACTGTCCACTATCAAATATTTCAAACGTGACTTTGCCTCTAATGTCTCTTTCTACAATCATGTGATAGTAGCACTAATTTCTTATAATTCTTTAGACTCTAAAGAATTCGTCTAAGACAGGGGTGCTCAATAGGTGGATCGCGATCTACCGGTAGATCGCAAGGCAAAATGAGTAGATCGCGGAGCCCTGTCTCTCCAAACTAATATGTCAGTTTCGTCTAGTGACTAGACGAAATTGACATATTTAGCTGACACTAAACTGACACTGAAACTGACACTTTAGCTGCTCTTCAGGCATGCAGCAATGAAACTGACTAGACTCTAGTCAGTTTCATCAGTTTCGTGGCGCTGCATGCCGGGAGAGCAGGAGCTAAAGTGGGTGGTGGCGGGAGGGGGAGCTGGGCTGCACTGGACTGAGGCGTTTCCTGGGGCTCCGCAGCAGAAGGGGGGAGGGGTGGGAGTTTGAGATGGAGTTGCTCTGATGGCGGTTGCCGCGGGAGGCCCCGAGTGACCCTCCCCTTCCCTTCCAGTCAGGTCTGGCCCAAGCCAGCCCAGCCATGCCCGGCCCAGCCACCCCTGTAGGAGCCCAGAGGTAAGTGCTGCAGCCGCTGCCGCTCTCGGTCGGGGCTGACAGGTGAGATGACCCCCCTGGCCTCCCTGCCGCTGCAGGAGGAGGGCCGGTGCGAGCAGTGTCTCCCCCGCCTGCCGCCTGCATGCGCAACCCCTCTCCATGGAAACGGGGAAGCCCCCCGCCCCTTCCAAGGAGGACCTGCGACGCCTCCCTCTCCCTGCTGGTCTCAGGGCGCAGCCACAAAGAGTTTGGGGGGGCGGGGAGTGGGGAGCTCCTCCCCCCCGTAGTGCAGCAAGGCTGGGCATGTGCCTCTTGGGGGGACCTGTGGCTGCCCCCAGTATGTGGGGTGGGGAGAGAGGAGAGGCCTCCCGTGTGCTTCCTGAAGCATCTGGTGGGCCACTGTGGGGCACAGGAAGCTGGACTTGGTGGGCCTCCTCTGACCTGGTCCAGCAGGGGCTCCATACATCAAAGGGGGTGTCTGTCAGACGCTTCCTTCCCTCCTGGTATATCTCCGGGCCTTGCTGGGTTTCAAAGCAGCTCTCGAGCCAAAAAAGTGTGAGCACCCCTGGTCTAAGACATCATCAAGCAGGAAAATTTTTAACAATCCTAGGCTGCAATCCTACCCACACTTACCCAGGAGTAAATCCCATTGACTATCAAAAAGCATATATGTAGAAGCCTGTTAAAAGTGCAGAACTGTCACATTTCTCCAAATGCAGTCACATACCATGGTGACCCACTTAGTAGGTCCTGACCCACCGTTTGAGAAACACTGCTTTAGAGAATGCTGTGCAAACAATTTTGAGCATTTAAATCAATGGAATTGAAAGGCAAATATGACTGGTGGAATGTAACCAAAATTAAAACAAAGCACACTATATATAACTTTTTCTTTTAACAGTTCTTAAGAGGTGTTTTCCTGATTTCTCCACTAAAAATGGCGTTCTGACTGTGGCCAATCAGACTACTTTCAAAGATGGAAGAGGAAAAACAAGGAATGTAACTGATCTCAGGGAAGCTGCAAAGTATGGGCTGTGTGTGTGTGTTTTTGTTTGTTTGTTTGTACTTGTACAACTTTATCTGGCCTGTTCGTCATATGAGAATTTGAATGTTTGAAAACACTGTTGTGGATTTTGAAGAGTACTGGTCATCTGAACACATCTCCCATCTAGATCAGTGCTGTAATTATGAGAGAAAAGGTAGGGGGGACCTTCTTCCATCTCCTGATTCCCCCCAATTCTAGGCAAATTATACTGTTACCTTTTAAAATAGTCATTCAGGGTTAATCACAAATGATATGGGGATGGGCAGCCCATTCCTGAAAGCGCTGCCACCACTGGGTGCAGTGGTACCAAATTGGCCACTGCTGTATCCTGTGGCCCTGTAGCAGCAACCGGAAGTCTCCTCAGTGGGAAGGGGACAAAGGTCCCCTTCCCCTGGAGGAGAAAACCTCAAGTCCTACAATGGGGCTTCTCAAGTCTGTACTGGCTATAGGTGGCTCAGACTTGAGAGACTCCTTGTGGGGCCTTTCCAGCCTGACACAGAGTTCAGGATCCATTGGGGCCCCCATGCCCAGTACACCATCCCCCTGCCTCCAAGGTCCTCACTGCTGCCCAGAGCTCTTTCTTAGCTCCAAGCAGCATCCAACTGATATAGGGCTCAGCACCAACTGGTGCAGAGCTGGGCTGGTGCTGACTCGGTGCAAGATGTTGTGGGCATGCCTTACAGCACGTGTGCAATCCCCAGTGCCGGCGGTACGCTCATACTGCCAGCACTAAAGAGCTTAGGATTTGGTTCTAGGACACTTATTCCCTTTCTATAATTCAACACTACTCTAGGTTAAACAGATCAAAGTAGTTTCAATTATTTCCATGGAATAATATATGTGTCACCCAAATGCATGCAACTTACCCTTGATGGCCCTTTTTTCTTTCTGAACATGCAGCATCAGAAGGGTTATTTGGCACAGGAGAGTGGGGAGGTAAGTGTTTAATCCCCACCTGCCACTGCCCACCTATCCACTGGCCACCTCTGAACCTGTCACCTTTCCACCCCAGTCCCCCACCTAGCTGCTCACACCCCCATTGTAGATTTTTTTTCTGCAGTGACATAACACATTCAGAACTTTTACTTGCATAAGCAAGGTTCCCAAACAATGCACGTGAACACGCTCATCTTCATTTTCTGAAGTATGAACCATACCACAAGGCAGTAGAGAGTGGGGCAAAAGGTCTGCATTAATCTTTTATTCAGCTTCTCACATCCAAACACCTCTGCACGCTAGTCTTTAAAATGCAACCTCTAAGTGACACGTCCACATTTCTTTGTCTTCATCTAGAGCAGCCATTTTCAACCACTGTGCCGTGGCGCACTGGTGTGCTGCGAATGACATGCAGGTGTGCCGCGGGAGTTGGGGAAAGTCATTTGTTGGTAGGGCCATTGGGGAATGTAAGCCCCACACCAACAATATAGTGTCAATGGTCAAAACAAACTGGTGGTGTGCCTTGACAATTTTAGAACCTTGTCAATGTGCCGTGAGACGAAAAAGGTTGAAAATCACTGATCTAGAGCAGGGGTCTCCAAACCCCGGCCCGGGGGCCAGATGCGGCCCACGGCCAGCCTCTTGTCCCCTGAAAGCCTCTGGTGCACTTGGCTGAACATGATTGGAGCTGTGCTCTGGTTGCATCTGGAGGGTGTTCTAAGGACCAGTGAGGTTGAATGAATGAACCCATTCATTCATTTATTCACTCATCTAAGTTCCATCTCTAATTTATTGATATAAATTTTTTATTTAAATTTTTTTTCTGGCCCTCTTCACCACGCAAGATATGTGATGCAGCCTTCTGGCAAAAAAGTTTGGAGACCCCTGATCTAGAGAATCAACTAGTAGTGCTGTTCGTTTTTTCTGTTCAGCTAGTATTGAGACTTGTTTGTTTTACAGCAGATTCATTGGGTGCTAGTTAGCAGTCTCAGCAATGTGACTTGACTGCTAAGCTTTCAATTTATAGTGGTATCATCCTTTAAATATCTTGTTTTGTAAAACTGAGAATGCGCCTTTAATTTGTTCCTTTTTCTTTTCTTATTGCCAAGTGGTAGCTATATAGAAAACACAGTTGTATTACTGTAATCTTGCTTCCATACTGAGTATATTATCATGTATTATACTATACATTATTGTGATACTGCAAGCAATTAGAACTAGTAATAATAATACTGATTAGATATCCTATAGCATTGCTATATTTTATAATAATGTGATTGTAAACATGAGCAGATTTAAGCCCTGAAGTCTCCATGGAGAATAACACTTCCTGTAGCTGATGCTTGTTCTGGGCAGAAACCCAGAGCTGCAGTATAGTAATATAGTGTTATTACTGCCAATGGCGCTTTATGTTCCTTTTGCTAGTAAACCAAATGCTACAAACAGAATCATGATCTGAAGATACTTTACGATATGGTCTGCATTTTGTTATGATAGTAAGCACTTAACTTGCTTGGTTTGAATAAGGAATATATTCTACATAAACAGTCTCTCTCCTTCCCTCCCCCCTTTCTTTTTCAAGTGGCATCAATAATGTGCTGGATGCAAGATCGGTTGGCATTAAAATTTTTGAAGACTATGCCAGTTCTTGGTATTGGATTTTGATGTAAGTTGTTCTTCATGGAAGATCATGCCTCACACTTGCAAAATTGTGATGGTACAAGAGACACACACAAAAAACACCATAGACCTATGCACTCTTTTCGTCATTTTCATGATGTTTCACTATGATTTTTATGCATGACTTTTGCAAGAGTTGGACAGTCCAATCCTATGCAGGAATGGGAGGCTGGCTGGAGCACTTTGCAACAGCAGAATGGAGTTTGCCGTCGCAAAATGGCTGCTGAAAGCGTGTTGGTGGTCATTTAGGAAGCATTGCTGTAAGAGGCAACAGCACTCCTTGTCTTTCTCCAGATTCCATCACAGCCACTGTAGCAAGTAAGGCAGCGGTGGGGAGGGGGCGAAGCTAGGTAAGGGGTGAAACTGGACTGGAAGGGGGAGAAACAGGGGCCAGGGAATCTATGTGAGGGGTGGATCCAGCAGCGATGGCGTATAGTTGATCTTATCCCCTCTTTTCACCGCCTTCCTGACCACTTTCTCTCCTTGTACTTGCACCAGCTAAAGAGCTGGAGCAGGTCCAAGGAGGAGACCCATTGGCAAGCACCTTACAGAGGGGTAAGGAAATTTAAATTCTCTTTCCCCTCCAGAGCCTCCTTATCCACACACACCCACCCACTGGATGCAAGAAGCTCCTTTTTGGAACTGCTGCACTAGTGGCAGGGGGAAGAGTATAGGACCAAGCCCTTCGTTCCTAGTTGCCTTTCCACTGTGGCACCCAACTAATTAAGAGAGTGCATGGAGTTCCATAGTACCAAAACTGCAGAAGAGGAAACACTTGTTGACAAAGTGAATAGAAAAAAAAATGGGGCAAATGAGGGGACAGGTGAATGGCTGCTGATTTACTGGAACTCCTGTCCTTTTTGTTTTCCAGAGGTCTGTTTATTGCCATGATTGTCAGCTTGGTCTTCCTTGTGCTCTTGAGGTTCACAGCAGGAGTTCTTTTCTGGATTTTCATCTTTGGTGTAATTGGGATTATAGGATATGGTAGGTGTCAGATACTTGTTTGATACATACCCTTTGTTTGATAATTATACTTGATACCAGATGAATGTGATATCATACCAATTAGTTGAAAACTGTTAATCAGAAATTTTGTGCCTATACTTCTTACCCTCTCCTATTCCCAGAAAGAGTCTGTATTTATAAAAATTTCTCTTTCTGGAACTTTTTCTCATTTCAGCAAATCAAAAAAAAGTCTTTTCAGGGCAAGTGGATCGGCCTCAATAGTGGAAGGGCAGGTCTGCCAGCAATGGTACGAGGCATGCCTGTATTTTCCTTCCCTCAGCAGGGCAGCAGTGTAATTTCTGCCACTCAGTATGCAAGGAGGAAGAAGAATGGCACAAAAGCTCCCATTCAGTTCCGAGTAGAGTTCTCAGAGGGCTTTGAGATGACTTGCCATCTTATTTTACCTGCTGTGCAGCTGTGTCTCTTTGCTGCCTCTAGAAGAGTAATATCACCATCTGGCTTTTGTTAGGGGTTGTCAGTGATTGCAGGACTAAACAAACGTTTTTCTTTTGTTTGTGTGTTTTTATAAGCTGACAGGTTCATTGCTATTTCTCCACTCTACATTCTACTAAAATCAGATGTTCTGAAATATAAACAAGGTTTATTTATTGTTATGGGCCCTTCAGAGAGATCCAGGCTTCCTTAGGCATGCTGATGTTATTTAGATAGGCTTTTCCAGGTCGCAAGAAGTGTGCAAACTGCATTTCGATCACCACTTGTGACAAACACGTTATCAGCATGGGCTTGGCCTGCTCCCACAGGGTTTGTTCCAAATTATAGGGCCGTATGGCAGTTTTTCATCAGTGTAGCTGTTTGCTGGGTTCAATCCTGGTACAGTCACTCTGGAAAAAGTGTGACAAGCTTGCCCTATCAGTCCTGTCTCCTCTCAGTCCTTTTGTCAATGACTGGCATCCCTCCAGTACTCCAACCCTTCCTGTTCCCCTTTCAGCCTAATTATGGATGCTCGGTATTTATTCATGGCAACCTCATCCTGTCCGGCCCCACATCGCTTACCTGCTTCTTCACTCCAGGTTTTTGGCAGCTCCCAGGCACCTAATGGTGATATCACAGGTGAATGCCTCCACCTACTATTTACCATGGTTTCTGCTCACACTGAAAGCACTTTGATTATTGATTCTGCTCCCTGCAAAGAGAAGGGGAAGAGACCCCCTTTCATTCACAGTTTGTGTGCTACTGCTAAATAAATAAATATATTTCAGTATGAGGTTGATGTAGGCATTCCTGTTCCAGTGCAACTTTTTAATATATTTATTTGATGCTTTTTTTTTTTAACCTTGGCTTTCTTCCAACTTCATGAACTTATGGCTTCTTTTTCAAAAGGTATCTGGCACTGCTTCTGGGAGTTTCGTCGCTTGCATGGCATACCTGGCTCCGATCTTACTATCTATGATATTGGATTTCAGACGGACTTCAGGGTGTATCTGCAACTGAGACAAACATGGTTAGCATTTAGTAAGTGCATCTTGTGAGAAATCTGTGTTTTGACACCTGCTTTTTTATTCATCCAATTCACTCAGTGTAAAAATTCATTGGACGACTACAGTTGGTGACTAGAGTTGAGCAAAAAGTACACAGCATCTGCTGCATCGTGGAGGTCTTACCCTAACAAGCTTTGTAGCACTTATGCTACACTGGAGCCCACTCTGTATGCTTCCTGCTAAGAAAGCTCTTCTGGGTGGGAAAAATCATGACAACTATTTACATATGATGGTCTTGTGCAGAGATCACAGATGCCTTAATTCAGTGTCCTGTGTACTACAACCATTCCTAGTAAGAGCAATCTCAGAGCAAACTAGACTTGGAGGGAATTCCATGTAGGAAATTTGTAGTGTTGATGTGAACTCAAAATTACCAGCTGTCGTGTTCAATGATAATAAGCATCTTGCAGCCCAGTCCTATCCCCAGTGGCTCTGCTGGGTGTAGCGGCGCCAAAATGGCTGCAGTGCATCCAGTGGCACCACTGGGTCTACTGGAGGCCTCCTCAGGGGAACGGGTCTTTTGTCCCCTTCCCCCAAGTAAGAGCACAAGGGCCACAATGGGTCTCTTCCATCCTGCCCTGGCTATTTTGCTGGCGCAGACTAAGAGGAGCGCTATGTCAGACTGGTCAAGCTGACATGGAGCATAGGTTCCACAGTCCCACCCCCCTCACCCCAATTCCATTCACTTGTCCTCGTCCCACTCTGGAACACCTTCCCCCACCCCCAAGGCCTTCACCACTGCCTGGAGCTCCTGCTGTGCTCTGGCCAGCTCTGACTAGCACTGGGCTGGCACCGGTGCCGGCTCCTCCCAGGGTGTCACAGGAATGCCTTATGGCACGTTTGCAACACCCGTCACCAGCACTGGAGGTCAGCACCGGCGCTGAGGTATCTTAAGATTGGGCCCTTAATCTTTTTTTTTTATTTCTGCCTCTTTAAGACATGTCATAATTTTCAGGCTTTCAGCTATGAACACAAATTTAGAAACTTGCTACTGTTGTTCAAAAGAATTAAGAATTTTATGAGCCTCAATTAAAATATGAGCATGCATCCTTGGGGACCGTTTGTTTCTGGAGCAAAATGAGGAAGTTGTTGTGAGGAACCAATTTGCATGAAACATTTTCCATGTGATTATTGGGCCCATCATGCAGTTTTCTGCTTTTGCACTTTCTGCTCTCATAGATCTGTTTTTTGAATGCATCAGACACTGTTCAGAGCTTGATTATCCAACATGAAATATGAATTGCATTGTACATTTAACCACAACCAATTCATTTTTAGGTGAAATTGGTCACTGCAAATTACAGTCTACTTTCTCTAGAGGACTTGTAGGTGATGAACAATTATTCTGCAGGAGAAAAAGGGGATGGGAGTAATTTGAACACAGTCTTGATTATTTAAACTTCCTTACAGGAATTTAAAGATGATAGTTTACTCGGCTAACAGGAAATATTACAATACCAACCATTTTGTATGAAAACACCCTTGAAATTGTCATGTAATTATTTTCCAAATGTCCACTCCCAGTTTCCACTGAAGAGACGTTGAGCTTCAATCTGTTCTCAGACTGATTTTAAGCTCAAATCTTTTGATTACCCTGGAATTATTTTTGAGTGAAACTGGGATAATAGAGGTCAGGGCCAGTCACTTCTTTGAAAACGTCAATTCCATTTTTCTTCTCTAGATGCCATAAACTAAAATTGCAACAAAAGGCAACCACTGAATAATGTCTAATCATAAAGAGACATTTCTTCAAATGGAGCACATTAAGGCTAAATGACATTTAAAGCAAAGCACTGCATTTAATTGCTTTGTTTTAAGACAAATGGTTTTCTTTGTAAACTTTCTTATATGCTGTAATGCTCCTCAATTATCAATCTTACCAATTATACACAGTAATATAATTTTGTTGGGGCGGGGGGCATATCCTGTTTGACAGCCAGCTCTCTCAAAGAGATTGTGAAATACAGTGCTGACACAATAATTGAACTGGGTGAGGTGATGGTTTGATATATGTGTGACCTGTGTGTGACAACTTTAATTTTCTTGATTTCAGTGATCCTACTTTGCATAGTCGAAGTTGTCATTATACTAATGTTAATATTTCTGAGAAATCGAATCCGGATTGCTATTGCACTTTTGAAGGAAGGTAGCAGGTAAACATAATTTAAAAATTAACTTACAGTATATTGGACCTTGCATATTTGCAGCACTATCACTACTCTACATCCTTCCATACATTTTAACTCTGTTTCATATGTTTAGCTATTGAGGTACTAAAACAGAGCATAGAGAGATCAGGAGAAGCTGCTCCTCTCCACTAAGCAAATAGACTGGAGTGCAAACATTGCGTGACTGGTCACCCACCCCCTGAATGAGGGAAAGGTAGCTAGGTCATAAACTAGACCTTTATTGGGGGGTTTTTCCACATTTTTATACCACCCTTCCTCCACGAAACTCAGGTTGGTGTACATAATTGCTTCCCTCATTTTGTCCTCACAACATCCTTGGATCCAAAGTCCAACATCCAAAGTCACCCAGGAAGCTTCATGTCTGAGCAGGGATTTGAACCTGAATATTCCAGGTCTAAGTCCAATTCCAGACCCGCTGCACCCATCCTGACTCCGTACTATCAGGTGTTGATGTGGAAAGTCCAGTCAACATGTGGAAAGTCTAGTTTTCATTTTCCAGTGAAAATTGTGTCTGGGAAGTGATTGGAAATCAAAGCAAGTCAAAGTCAAGAATGTTAAAATGTTTCTTCAGTGCAGCACCCAAACAAAGAATAGTATAGTAACCACATGTTTAATCAGCTGTAATTTATGAATGGTCTCCAAAGCCAGCCCCATATTTTAAAAGACACTCTACAGGTTATCAGGACATGGGAGATGATGGTGAGGAGCATAGTCAGCATATCAACTGTAATTGATGGAAGGCACTCCTGGTCACACTTGTATCTGGAAGTAATGCTAGACCAAGGAAGGCATCCAAAATGTGAATATACTGTACCAAGAGGAGGGTTGACCCCATGTTGAACAAGCAAGCTGACCATCAATCTTCATCACCTCTTGTATGGATTTGTTGCAGATTATTATGCCTTAACCAGTCCATGATCGCACCCTTTGAACTTTGCAGTTTTTTTGTTCTCCTGAAAATGAAAAACAGAATTGGGTGCAATTATCAAACTATTTTGTACAGTTGACCAAACAGATTCCCAACACACCATATAGGATTGTTCCCAAGGGGCGAAACAGATCTGAGTGCCAGGAGTTGTTGTGACATTAGATTTTCTTCCATTTTTAATGCATCCAGTGTCATTTTTGTAGTGATGTTGGTGGATCATTTAGTTATTTGATTTTTAGCCATTTAGTTATTTGATTTTTCTCTGTAAACCACTTTGTGAACTTTTAGTTGAAAAGCGGTATATAAATACTGTTAATAATAATAATTAATAATAATCATTCCACAAAATATTCAGTGCTGCTTGCTATGATCTTGTTCCTGAGAGAAGAGATTTTTATCCTGTGGCAACCTGTGCATGAGTAACCAATCATATAGATTTCTTGAGTCATAAGCGGCATTATTTAGCTAAGGGCGCAATCCTAACCAACTTTCCAGCGCTGGCATAGCTGTGCCAGTGGGGCATGTGCTACGTCCTGCAGTTGGGGGGGGGCAGTCACGGAGGCCTCCTCAAAGTAAGGCAATGTTTGTTTCCTTACCTCGGAATTGCACTGCCCTTATGTCAGTGTTGGAAAGTTGGTTAGGATTGCGCCCTAACAGTTTCACCCTAACAATGCTAGGATGTGAATATAAGCCTGTATTCTTCCCTTCCATTTCCATTTTTTTAACCTGCCTTGGAGTCTGTCTTCCACCCACAAGCCAGTAGTATCAAAATATAGGGACTCTTACACAATAAAGGAGCTCTGCAGTTTAAATATGTAATAGTCCCTTTTCATTAAAGCTATAAACATAAGGATTAGCAGTTATTTGTTACAGCACTGTATAATTTTTTTTTCTTTTTCATTACAATTGAGAGAACCACTTCATAAAATAAGATGTTTTTATTCAAATATGTGCCAAACAGAAACCCTTCTGAAACTTCATAAACTTCTTGGTGGGAGGTAATAATGCCTTATAATTTTGTAGCTACGTTCTAAGGTCACTTGAGGGCAATACTTTCCAGCATTTATGCATAATGCATGGAAAGTAATGCTGTACATAAGTAGTAGAAACTCAACAGACTGTACTCTATAGTCCTGGTCTTGAAAAATAAGTTGCTAATGACTGAGAGCTAAATGATTTTTTCCCAGCTCCATTTAACTATTTTTTCAATAAAATGGCAATTTATATTAGCAATAAAGTATTTGTAATCTATTGCTAGAACAGTTAACAAGCAGTTTGTTAGAGTAAACCATCTGTGACTTCACTGTCAACCAACCAACCTATCATTAACTCCTAAAAACCACTGATTTATGGTGATTATTTTGTAAGTAGCATAATGTGATGCTTTAGTTCAGTAACTCAAGGGGTTTGTAGCACCAGTCTTCATTTGGTCATGCCGAGTGACTTTGACCTGTTCACTGTCCTTAATTTTTGCTCAGCCATGAAGCATGTGAAGTACAATAAAGAAAAGCATGTGCAGAGCACATTTCCCCATCACTGAATGCTACATCAAAATTGTATGCTTTTTTCTGAATAGAAATCACCACCATGTTGGAAAAAGTATCAGCTCTGACCATTGATACTGATACGTGGTGTTTGCACATATGGGCGCATGGGTTTCAGTGAATGCCCAATCAGTGACATAGATGTATGAACTTGCTACCCCTGCAAACTGGGCAACAAGGCACCTTGTAAGTGATGGTTCTCTTCTATTGAGCCAATTTGACTACCTGCCACCACCAGTTTGAGGGGGTGGCTGACATCCCAGTTCCTGTGACTGAAGCCCCTCCCTGGTTATTCAGGCATACCTAATTTACTATTGCCCAAACCAGTGACACTTCAAAAGAGAACACAATACAGGCATTCCCCTATATCTGTAGATTCACTTATCCACAGTTTCCCATGCCAATTACCTATTTTTCTTCCTTTGCTGTGGTGCCAAGCACTCCTGTCTCTTCCTTTGCAGAATGCTAGAAGAGGAACATGATAAGCTGGCAGCCTGAATTCTAGAGGAGGGAAACTAAGAGAATACTTCCTGTTAGCATTCTCTTAGTCTCCCTCCTCTAGTGTTCCAGATGGCTGCTTCTCACGTTCCTCTTCTAGCCTTCTGTAACAGGCTGCAAAGGAAGAGACAAGAGTGCTGGGCACTAATAGTATAAAATGCTAGAAGAGGAATGTGAGAAGCAGTCAGCTGGAACCCTGGAGGAGGGAGACTACCAGAGCATTAACAGGAAGTACCTTTTGATATCCAGGGGGTGGGAACATACCCTTCTCCATTGATATGGGGGAACACCTGTAGTAAAAGGTCACGTGCAAAATGTAATGATGAATTTTCTACAAGGTCCTCCCTGCTGGATGGAGATTTTCATGCTTCTTTGTTCAACAATATTGTCTGCTGAGTTTGAAAAGTATAACTTAAATCACCTCAACCAGATTAACTCATCTGGAGTTAGGGGACAGGACTTTTAGACCAGAAGACTGAATGGATTTCAAGTATGTGTGCGCTCTCCCACCATTCTGTTTGGAAACTGACTACTATAACTATTAGGTCATCTCCCAGAGTCTTCTTATTTTGGAGACCAAAAAAATACTGTTTTACTCCTTTGAACATCTTCAGAAAAGAATGAAGTAGAGTGTTGGCAACCATAGGGAAGTAGGATTCTAGATCAAAATGGTTTCAAAAGATGAATAAGCTTAATACTGGGGTGAGTGGAGAAATCGTGTCTGGAACATTTCACTGTGAATATTATGGACTGGACAATGGTGGCAGCTGATTGGGAAGTGGTGAATAAAGAAGAAGAACAATTAAAGCTGAAGCCAAATGTCATAGTATAGAAATATCAATACCTCAGTGCAAAATGCATGAAAAGTCTAAAAGTGATGACAAAATGTATGAATGGAGAATGAGAATGATGTTATTAATTGACAAATAGGTAGAAGAAACAGAATTGGAAACAGT
This sequence comes from Tiliqua scincoides, assembly GCF_035046505.1. Classification (NCBI taxonomy): domain Eukaryota; kingdom Metazoa; phylum Chordata; class Lepidosauria; order Squamata; family Scincidae; genus Tiliqua; species Tiliqua scincoides. The sequence goes on from NC_089824.1 coordinate 145,117,020, forward strand.
GGAAGCTTAAGGAAGGTCCCATGCTTTTGATAATAAACAAAGAGAAGATAATGTAAACAAGAATAGTATTACAAATATTTTTAGTAAGGGACAGGTCACACAAAGTAAGAGGCACATAAGAGAGAACAGGATTCAGAAATTTATGAATTATAAATTCACAACCTGAACTTCTATATGTGTTGTTGACAAATATTTTATTTCTCTTGTAGGGCCATTGGCTACATCATGTCTACTTTATTCTATCCAATCATCACGTTCATTCTTATTGCAATTTGCATTTCCTACTGGGCAGTGACAGCTGTGTATCCTTCTTTGAGTCAAAAAGTGACTGTGCACAGACCTCATAATTTCAGCTCAGCATTCAACCGGAGCGCAGGAGGAACCTCACCATGCATGGATGCAGGAGTAGGGAGGAGAACCCTATGCCAGTATCACACCTTGGGCGGTGCAGGCTTCAATTCTCATTTTTGTCCAAACTATTCTGCCCACTTAGACAGGAATGTAGACAGGAAACTGGGATGGACACTGCATGGCTATGAGATTTGGATACACTATCAACTCTATTACAGAATGTCAGGCAAGAGCTGGGTTGTTTTTTTAAAAAAAATTTTTTGTCTCCCTGATGAATTCAATATGAAAACCATAGGGAAAGCCTCAGTTATTACTTGCTGAGACCTTTTTGCATTTGTATAGAAGCTCCCTGGAAGATTAAGGCCAGCAGGACGGTTCTTCATGAAAGCAATCACCTGGATATATAATCTTGTGTGCCTGTGTCTGCTCTGGTATCTTTCCCTGTGGCACCCATATATGAGGACATTAAATCATATTCTTTCCTCTTCTATGCTTACCCGAAGGTACCACATGGCTGTAGTTGTTATTAAGCAAAAAAGTAGCAATATTTTGCTCTCCTGGTGAACTGCTTGCAGGCACAACAAGTAGGATTACAGGAAGTGAGCATACAGCTGTTTTATCATCTCATACACTAGGCATAGAAAGGCATAGAAATTAAAAATATTCTCTTGGGCTGCCTCCATCAGTGGCAAGTGTCTGCATTGTGTCTGTCTTTGGAATGAAACATAAGGGGTTGTGACTCTTGTTTCCTACTTAACCCAATTAAATAAAGTTTTTTGGCTACTTCAGGGGAACCTGTCTACAAAGTCATGGCTAATCAAAGCCTGTGCAAATATGCAAATCTGACCTGTTACCCAGAGGTAAGCATGCACAATCTTTTCTTTTAAAAGACTGAATTGTAGCTATTCACAGACGTTAGGAGCATCTGCATTGTGAAAAAAAAAACACACTAAAATTTTAACCTGTATTGGATAGGAGCTGAAACTAAGGGGCAAAGCATGTGCTTTGCCTGCAGAAGGTCTCACGTTCAATCTCTGGCATGCTGATATATGAGCAGGGAAAGACCCTGAATAGCTCCTTCCAGAAGGTGCACACAGTACTGAGCTATATGGACTTGGTAGAAAATAGCTTCATGTTTGCCTAACCTACTTATTCTTTCTAGTAGAATCACACGTGAAGAGTTAAATGTATTCCAGTTATTGACAATTTAATAATTTTATTAGTATCAACTTTTGCTCAAAATCTCAATGCAACTATATGTACCCATTCCCAATAACAGGGTACTGGGTGACATGGTCTATAGGAGACTATTCATATGATATTCTCCACCACACTACCTGTTCAGAGTTTGTATTTAATAGAATCTTTTGAATGTTTTAGGGCGCAATCCTAACTGGCAGTTATGCCAGTATAGGTGGCCCTGGAGGGTCATACGTGCTGTAAAGCACGTTTGCACCTCCTTAGGCGAGAGCTGCGTCGGCACATTCAGATGCGCCGACGCGTGGATGGAGGCAGAAGCTTCCGCCATGGCTCCCACGCCACCACTTGTGTTGGTGTGAGTGCGCCGACGTAAGCTGCAAAGGTAGGTGTGGGGGTGTGGGGAGGGGGTGGGAGGGGGCATTACTGGGCGGGGGGAGGGCAGGCCCAGGAGCGCCCATGCAGGGAGCCGGGGGCGGGGCTGGGACCCAGCGGTTATGCCAGATCCCAACCCCTTCCCCAGAGCAAGCGGAGCGGCTTCAGGCAGCTACGCTCTCCTTGGACTTGCGCCACCTCCGGAGGTGGCGCCGATCCGAGGAGACCCATAGGGGCGTGCAGCTCTTACCCACGGGTAAGGGGATGAGCTTCCCCTTGCCCGTGGCTGAGCTGCTGCTCGCTGCAATCCCGCGTTGGATGCAGCGCAAGCCTCCTGGGTTAGGATTGCGCCCTTAATTAATTTGAATTGTACTAAGGCATTTGATTCCAAATCTTATTTTTGTATTTCATGTTGATGACTTCTTCTCAATAAACAGACTTTCAACACTACCAACGTGACCAAGCTTTGTCCAGGATCCCAGTGTACTTTTGCTTTCTATGGCGGAGAAAGCCTATACCACAGATACATCTTCATCTTTCAAATCAGCAACGTGTTTGTCTTCCTCTGGCTAGTAAACTTTGCAATTGCACTGGGTCAGTGTACCCTTGCAGGCGCCTTTGCTTCTTACTATTGGGCTTTTAGAAAACCTGCTGACATTCCACCATGCCCACTCTTTTCTTCATTTGGACGGGCAATACGGTGAGTCGGAAAATTTAAGTCCACATTTAATTTTGTTTCCATGGTTGGGAGTCTGCTTCAGTGGTTCATATTTTCATGACATACGTTTTCTACTGTTACACTGTGCTTTGAAGGAAAACAAGAACAGTGTGTGACCTTGTACCTAACAGAGAAAATTAGGCTTTGTAGCAAGGATAGTTGTACAGAACGCATGTGTGTTTCTGTGGTTGTGACAGTCTTTATAGACTACCTGTCATTAAACATCTTCCCTTTGGATGTTTTATATGAGATGCACATATGAGAGAGAGAGAAATAAACCAAGTTTTAATGTTGTTGGGGGCGGTCACATAAATTTACAATATGATTACATTTTTAGTAAGTATGAACCTTAGAAGATTCTCTGAGAAGAAAATATCTTAATGAAAATCATTTTCATAAGTATGAAATGTTGGTCTTTGTGTTGCTATTTTATAATTGAAAAATATTCAGTTGTTCAATTATACAAGTAGGAAGAAATCTTTTGTATGCTCATTCAAGATCACTTAGCAGCAGTTAGAGGAGGTAGTATTTTGCAATCCATGTTCACATTCAAACACATTTTTTTCCCCAGAAGTCCCATTCTGATCATAACTGAAGTGTGAGTTCAGCAACAAACCTATTACTAAATAATATCATTTTATTTTCCACTAGATATCACACAGGTTCCCTAGCTTTTGGCTCTTTAATCCTTGCAGTAGTCCAATTGATTAGAGTAATCCTAGAGTACCTGGATCACAAACTCAAAGGTGAGCATCTTGTCATTGTACATCTTCCTTTCCTTTTGATAGAGGATTTTTTTTGTTAGAAAAGGCTAAGACCTGTGTCTTAGAGTCCTATAAACTATATTGGTTCATGTGGAGAGGAAATGTGAGCTAAAAGCATCTGTTGTCTTTTAATGGTGCGAACAGTCATGCATCCCGCACTACCATTGGTTCTGATACTTCAAATAAATTAGCTCTTGCTCAGTAACTCTTATTCTTCATTATTATTGATCATGAGGATTTTTGGGTAGGCGTACTTAATATAATTGCTACTCAGGTCTAGTGAGAAGCTCAACTTTATGTAATTCCCTGTGCAGTGATGTAGCCAGGCCAGTGGGATGCATGCTATATCCCATGGGGAAGTTTCTGGCCCCAAAATTCTCCTCTGGGTAAAGTGAGAGTTGTTTCCTTGCCTGGGGGTAGACCCTTGCTGCTGGGCAGCCCAATCCTGAACTGCCCAGCATGCAAGATTGTTGCTGCGCCAAAATGGCTACTGCGGCATCCAACACATACTGGGAAGCCCATGGCGTCTTCGCCTCCCCATACCCACTCACCGCCTTCTGGCATTCCAGGAGCACGCCAGGTGGTGGAACACGTGCCCAGTGCCAGAGCTGACCAAATGCGGGCTCACACTAGGCTAGCTATAACTAGCTATAGCCCAGCAGTAAGCTAGTGAACTGGGCTCTGGATCAGGCCCTGAATGGGTCTACTTGGACCTGTACCGGCTATACCACCCCCTTCCCTGCCTTGATTCACCCCATTCCTCCCCCACCCTACCCTCCTCCCACCCCCTGTGCTGACTTATCAGCACCAGGGGTATTGATGGCCTGCTGACATGTGGACCCAGCCAATCACAATTTGCAGTGGTGTCCAGGCTATGTGGAATGCTTTGTGACAATCGTGAAGGCCTTATGCTGCTGGGATGCTAGTCTTGACAGTGTAAGGACCTGATAGGATTGGGCCAAAAATGGTCTAGACCAGTGTTTCTCAAACTGTGGGTCGGGACGCACTAGGTGGGTCGTGAGCCAATTTCAGGTGGGTCCCCATTCATTTCAATATTTTATTTTTAATATAATAGAATTGATGCTACTATGGTTTGTGACTGCATTTGGGGAAATGTTACAGACCTGTACTTTTAACAGGCTACTATGTGTATTCTTTTAACAATGACAGTAAATGGGACTTATTCCTGGGTAAGTGTGGGTAGGATTGTTAAAAATTTTCCTGTTTGATGATGTCGCTTCCGGTCATGACATAACTTCTGGTGGGTCCTGACAGATTCTCATTCTAAGAAGTGGGTCCCGATGCTAAATGTGTGAGAACCACTGGTCTAGACTAGAGGTATATTAACATAAGAGGAACATTGGAAAAAAACAAACCAGGAGATTCTGAACTGTGAAATCAACAATAGTCAGAGAGCTTCTGAACAAATGCAGTGGTTTTACTTTTGCACTGGCATGCTCTTCATATACAACACAACAGTGTGACAGATTGCACAAGTTTGTTGCAAATCAACGAAGATGAAATTAGTGAACACAAAAATGCAGGTGCAAACAATGTCTAAGCCTGTGTGAGTGAATTTCTCCATCTTAATCCATCATCTCCATTGTCACTCTTTGGCTATAATCCTAGACACTTGCTAGACACTGAGTCCAAATGGACGAAGTGGGACTTACTTCTGATATGCTTCCTGTTTGTTTCTGCAGGATCACAGAATGCCTTTGCTAAGTTCCTGCTTTGTTGCCTCAAGTGCTGCTTTTGGTGCTTAGAAAAATTCCTCAAATTTATCAACAGAAATGCCTACATCATGGTATGTATTTTTCTCTCCTCAGAATGCTAGTCTCATGACTGAATAACTGTTATTGGTGTGTGTGATGAACATCCTGTTTTTCCCTATTTTATTTGTATATTTTCTCTTATTTTTGGAGAGTTCTAACTCTGCAGAAGCTACTGTGCAGGTTCAGCAGTCTAAGAGCTGCTGGAAAATTCTCCTGCAACTGTCTTGCCTTTTGTTGTAACGCCATAATTAGTCAGCTATGTGCATTTCCAGTTTTGAGGCATTCTTTCTTGTCTGGGGCAGCTAAGCCTCACTAATTGGGCAGCCAAACCTGTCGACCTAGGTAAAGGGGTTGGATGGAGTGGCCAGGTAGGCCCCGCTCCACCAATCAGGTAATGGTATGACATTGTCGAAACTAGCAGTCTACTCCTATCTAAAGGACACTCCAGTGGAACATGTGTTCTGCTGGCACCTGTTGCCGCAAAAGCACAGTAAAGCGCTTTGTGGCAGCACAAGCTGCTGGCGCACTAGCAGGAAGCCTGCAGTCTTCCCATGCTCACCCGTGAATGTCGGGAGGCCCACCAGAGCAGGTATGCCTGTGCAAGGTCTTGGTGGGAGGTGGGGAGAGGGTTGAACAGGGGTGGATTGGGCCCAGAGAGGAAGGTGGTTTTGGCCCAGGATGGGAGCAGGTTCAGTGGTAGCATGCATTGAGTCCCAATCCCTTTTCCAGGCCTGATCCACCTGCATGGGTGGACTTGCACCAACTATAGCACTGGTGCAGATCCAAGTTGACCCATTGTTGCTGCAGGGGGTTAGCTAAGGGTAAAGGAAACAATGTCCCCTTACCCTAAGAAGACCTCCAACTGCCAAAAATCCCCTATGGAATGCAGTGGAAGCTGCACTAACGCCACTGCATCACCATGAGGAGATTTAGATAGGGTTGGGTGGCTAGTTGCTTAAGTTCAAACCGTATGTGTGCTTCTTCATGAAATCTAATGTTGGTTTACAGAAGGCACACCCACTACTCTCCTGTAAGTGAAGGAATCATTATTCCTGGGACAATGTAAATAGTTAGCAAAAGGGACTGTAGTCCTAGCTGGATGTGTTTAGGGAGTTAATTTTTATTTGCTGCTTTTACTCCTAGTTAGTCTGTAAACAATCTTCGATTTAGCAACATACTGCTGGGGTGTGGGGAGAGTTGTAGTCTTTGCTCCTGAGGCTGCAATCCTAACTGGTTTTCTGAGAGTAAGTCCCATTGAACAAAATAGGACTTACTTCTGAGTAGACCTGGCTAGGATTGTGCCCTGGGTTATTCAAATAGGCTTTGGTCTCCAGAGCAAGTTCCTTTCATAACTGGGCTTGCACAGAAACAATGTACAATCTGTTCATATTTTTCAGATTGCGATATATGGTAAAAACTTCTGCACATCAGCAAAAGAAGCCTTCTTTCTGCTCATGAGAAATGTGGTGAGGTAAGTGGCTATATGTTCCACATTTCAAAACTTACTTTATTAGTTTATTAATATAAGACAGGGGTGCCCAAACCCCGGCCCAGGGACGACCTATGGCCCTCAGGGACTACCAATCTGGCCCATGGGGAGTCCCCAGTCTCCAGTGAGCCTCTGGCCCTCTGGAGACTTGCTGGAGCCTGTGCTGGTTCGACGCAACTGTTCTCAGCATGAGGACAACTGTTCGATCTCTCACCTGAGCTGTGGGACAAGGGCTCCCTTCTCTACTTGGTGTTTCACATCTGTGATGCAGCAGTGGCAGCAAAAAAAAGACTGGCCTTGCTTTGTGCAAGGCCTTTTATAGGCCTTGAGCTACTGCAAGACCTTCATTCATTAATATAAGTTCCATCTCTAATAAATTCGTTTATTCAAATTTTAAATGTAAATTAATTCATTTTTTTCCTGGCCCCTGACTCAGTGCCAGAGAGATGGTGTGGCCCTCCTGTCAAAATGTTTGGACACCCCTGATATAAGATCTTATAATGTATTATATGGGATGCATACTGGGGGATGTGAACGGGATCCTTTGGTGCATAAGGTTGTTCACTTGCCTACTTGACCCTTGACCAGATGGTGTTCTTAGATCTGCCTAGAAGAACTGACCAAGAAAACACTCTGCCAAAACACAAGTTGAATCCAAAGATGAGTTATTTTTGATGCAGATGTTCTGTAATGTGCCCCTTCTTAAATAAACCCTCCTGGACTCCACTGTATTGGAGAACAATAAACTAGTTTCTAACCTAATGTTTCTGGGCCAGTTTCCTCAAACTGAAACCAGCAAAACAGCAGGCGTAGGTATGAGGAGAACCACTGGGGACCAGGTGGCCCATGGGAAGGTAATTAAAAAATGTCCTTACTTACCTCTCCTGGATTTTTTTGTCCCTGGCCAGTCCATAGCTTGAAACACAGGCTACAACAGTGGCACTGTACATGCTGGGCCAGCAGGGGACAGAGATTTCCAAAGTCCAAGCTCATACTGGCTCTCCAGCTATAACCACCCATTGTGTTTTGGCAGAGCATGCCAAACCTTTGTGCTCACTATATAGTTGTTCAGATAACTTGGAATGGAACTTCTCACACTAATTTCACATTAAAGCTTTTCAGTGCTTGTAATGATAAGCAGTAGCAGAATTTCTCCACCTTCTGGGGAAAGAGTTTTTTCAATCCTGTTTTTCTTTGTTGCATAGAGTTGCAGTGCTGGATAAAGTGACAGATTTCTTGCTATTCCTGGGAAAAATTCTTGTTGCTGGAGGTGTGGGTAAGTCTGTGGATTTTTTTTTGCAGTGCCACATTTTCAAACCAATAATTTGAAGAAGAGGCTTAACAAAGATATCTCCAATTAGTGATCGTTCTTTTAATAATCACTTTATAACCTGCTCAAGTATAGGTTTGCGCAAGTAAATCATTACTGGACAATGCCCTACTGGTCATTCATTAATCAGGTAAAGCTGTTTAGATAGTGGCAGACTGTCTTGGATCTAACTATTCTTTGGGTAAGAATTAGTCTGGCTAAGTCATTAATCTGAGATGTGGGTGGGACTACACATAACAAAGGTTTCAAACCTGTATTTTCCAGGGATGCAAAAGTTCAGTGCAGCTTGACTTGAGTCTGAGTCACCACCCCCCTACAACTCAACTCGAAAACGAGTTACAATTAGCACTTTCTGAGTCATTGAGTCATCCTTTCATGACTCTAAAGGACTTGATTCGCCCCCTTTAAAACCCAGCCATGGAAAAAGCAGGTCTTCAACCGGGGTATGTGTGCCAGAGTTCTCCTCTAATACTCCCCTGATGTCCCGTCCCATCTGTAAACAAGGCAGGAAGGGGTGGGAGGGACTGCAAGAGAGTGGGGAAGGAAATGGCAAGAAGGAAGAGGGTCATGCGCAGCAGCTGTAAGGCCTATCAGGACATCCCACTCCTTGGAAGCTCTACTCAGACGTAGTCCTGCTTCACCCAGTTATTCAGTGAGGGTTCCTCCCCCCAAGTAACAACCATGCCATGCCATGTGTTGGAAAGCATGATTGCTATGAACTGCCTCCCTGTCTCCCCCCCCCCCCCAGCTTCTCTAGCCAATTGAAGGCAAGAACCCCCTTTGGCTCCTCTTTGTACCCTACCTCAGCCAAAGAAAATATCAAACCTCACATCCATCTTGTATCCAGTGATTGTTGGTTCGTTCCTATCAGAGATGGGGAAAAGAGCTCTCTCCTGCCTCCCCCCTCCACTTCATGCAAACGTTAACCTTCTCTGCCACCTGGCTGGAAACTCCCTGCTGCTTACCAGGTCTACATGGTGGCACCACAAGGTTTTTCATGCCGCGAAAACAATAAGCAAGTACACCCAAACACAGAGTTTTAAGTCTGCATGCGTGGGGACAAGTGCTATGTCAGGCACCCTGACTCAAATGTATTTCCGAGTCATCTACATGCGCAACTCATGAGTCAGCGAAAAACACGCATTTTTGCGACTTGAGTCCGAGTCCCCTGAGTCGAGTTCTGAACCCTGGTATTTCCCTTGTGCCCACAGGCAGGAATAAGAGGAGGTAATTTCCAGTGAAGAATTCTGCATGGGAGAGGTGCTTACCCATGCACTGCCTGGTTTTTCTCACCTACAAATGCACCTTCCAAGCCATTTCTAGTCCATTTTTTACTACAGGTGTGACCTCAGTTGCCATGCTTAAGTTATGCACAAAACAGTCTCTCAAGCCATGTATCCTTTTCACCTCACCTAGTTTAATTCTTGAAGGCCAGTGAGGCTTCATACTGCAGAGCTCTATAACTCTTGTTTAGCCAGATGTTCAGGGCAGTCATTTGATTCATGAAATTAGACATGGTGTTAGTGTTGTCAGTCCCTTGGGTGATGAGAGCCACACAGTATACATTAACCTTTCCAAAATGATGGGTTAAGTGGTTTGGGATAGACTTCAAAATCTCCCTTGTAAAGTTTTTCATTCAAAGTGAACTAGGAGCCAAGCAAGTAAGGAATCAGGCATCTGCATGTGTATGCATGGCAATTGATCAGGGCTATTCATGCTATCAACTAGGGTTGTGATGCACTTTAAGATTTGGATTGGGATCTTTGAAAGCCTCTTTAAAAGATAGGGATCTTTAAAGTTCATTCTATTAAAATACTTCATTTTACAATTATATCCTGTTTCAAAAATTTAATGATAGTTCCTGAAGTGTTTGTGTTTTACTATCTCTGATTTTAATTCATGGGTGCCCAGTCCCCACTATAATGTGTTGTTGGTTGCTATAGCACACACCATGTTTTCCAGCTGGGAAAGCAAATGAAATTTTTCTGAAATACAAACCATGAAGTAGTGAAATTGATGAATGTTTTCGTTGTGCTTAAAGACAAATCCCTTGGGCTAATTAATTTACATGGTTTTCTCCTGCTTAGCACAGATGTTAGTGTGAATTAATATCTCAATTTATCATTAAATGTGTTGAATCAGATATATGGAAATAGTTAAATGGTTCTCCAAGATATAAGCTAGATGAGTTATTTTTTTAATCAAGTTTTTTCTTTTCTTTTTTAGTACACACTTTATTGAACTATCTTTGTTATTTATAAAACTCTGATTCATGGCATAAAATAATTACAATCTTCTACGAGTTCCATGATTATATCACAGACAATTAATCTGAATGTCAGTTTTGTCCTAATACAAATACAGGAAATAATTCATATATGAGTTTGTTGCTCTGAAAATCCTATTTAGATTAAAACTTTTTTTTTCCAACCTCCCTTAGCTTGACTTGCTATTATAAGGGCTAGTTTTCTCAATACAAGAACTGTTGCAGGATGTTTCTGTACCTGAAAATACATATACGTTTTCAGTGAATGATTAATATGTGCACCTTGCTTGGTACTAAATGATTATACTAATCATTGAGCTGGCATGCTTGTATAAATGTTCATACTCTGAAAGAGTCTTGAGTAAGGGCCCAACACTATCCACTTTTCCAGTGCCGGTGCAGCCATGCCAGTGGGGCATGCACTGCATCTTGTGGTGGGGAGGTAGTCACAAAGGCCTCCTCAAGGTGTGGGAACATTGGTTCCCTTACGTTGGGGCTGCATTGTGGCTGCACCAGTGCTGAAAAGTAGGATAGGATTGGGCCCTCAGTCATTCTATGTCTTTAAAATATCATGAGAGATGTAGCTTTGAAGGTTTGATGTCAAGAGCATAAGTCATCTCCTGATAACACAGGCCTACAAAATTGAGAGTCAGAAAAGTTTTTCCCAAACTTTATGGTGGTTTGTTATGAATTTGGGGTGCCAGTTTCAAAAAATGGCATCCATTTTGCCCTATCACGTCTTGTTTTGGAGATATAGTATAGCCTCATTAGTGAATAGATCAAGCAGCTTCCTCATGAGGAAGCCATAGTGTAGGCTTTCTCATGAGGAATCAGCTTGAACCGTTCACTAAAGAGGCTATGCCGGGTCTCCAAAACTAGATGTGATAGGGCAAAACGGATGCCATTTTTGGATTTGGCACCCCAAATATACCCAGGAATTAGTGTAATGTTTAAGGAAGCAAAACGTGTGTTGGCCCTGTGTAATCTGTGCTTTCTCTTCTTGTAGGTGTTCTAGCCTTCTTTTTCTTCACACATAGGATACCAGTATTCACACAAGAAGCACCTTCACTTAATTACTATTGGGTCCCACTCTTGGTAAGGATATTGTCTTAGGCTGCAATTTTATTATTTCAAGATCAGATTCCGTGATAAACACTGACCGAAACAGGAGTGGCCCTCTGATGAGACCAAGTGAAGTCGTTGTCTGAGGTGGTGCATTGGAGTGGGGCAACATGAAGATTCTGCACCTACCTGCTCCTTCACCAATCTTCTGTCCATCCCCTTACTGCTGTCACCCTTTCATCCTGCTACTAAACTCCATTTAAAAGGTTGCAGTCAGAAAGCAGAAGTGCATGGAGAGAAAGAACGGTGACCCTAGAGCATCTTGTGGGACACATTCGAGACCTCTCCAGGCACTTCTGCCTTTCTCTTCCTCCTTTTTGGGTTAACCTAGAAGTGAAAAGAGCAGGCACTCCTTGGAATGACCTACTGGTTTCATTTCCTCTGCAAGTCACTTCCCTGCAAGCTGAATGACTGAACATGTTCTGGAGAAAGCATCATTTGGTTTTTTAAAAAGATAGCAGCATGGCTGTTTCTCTCACTCCCAACAAATCTGCCTTCTTCGGGGTAGCACAGCAAGGTACTTTCCTCCTCTGTGTTAAGGACTGGATACTTTGCTATTAGCTCAGAATCAGGATGTTCAGGATTATCACTTAAAGACTAAGATGAGGTAGGCAACATTTGGTACTGATGGTCTGGATACATAAAAGTGCTGTCCTGGTGATACTTCTGCTTGTATGTCCGATAGTGTAGGTGACAGGGCCATAGCTCAGTGGTGAATTACATACTGTGCATGCAGAAGTTCCCAGGTTCAATCCTTGCATTTCTACGTAGGGCTAGGAAAGACTGCTAGGCAGCCAGTCCCTGTAAACAGTACTGAGCTAAACGGTCCAATGGACTGACTCAGTACAATATAACTTCCTATGTCCCCAGGATCGTGCCACTGCGGGGACAGGGGGGCTTTTTAAAAACTAAATTTACCTGCTGCTGAGGTCCAGGGAGTGTGGGGAGCCCTGTGGAGCTCTCTCCAGGGCTTTCCGCAGCTTCTGGAAAGTGAAAATATCGATTGCAATCCAGGAGTGGGTCGTGATTGCTATTTTCACGTTCTACAAACTGCAGGGAGCCCTGCAGAGCACTCCACAGGGCTCCTTGCACCCCCAGACCCTGGCAGCAGGTAAGTGGTTTCAAAAGTCACCCTACCCCCACAGTGGCATAATGCTGGGGATCGCAGCGCTGCCTTTTCCCCCAACCCTGCACAAACGTATCTCAGGAGTTTTACTCCTGAGAACTTTGAGAACCCCTGGCATAATCCATTTGTTCCTTTGGGTTTCTCTTGGCAGCTCAAAGGCAGCTCAGCCAGAAGGGACTTCCAGCAGATCTAGGAAGTGCTTTGACTTTGTAACACTGCAGAACTGCAGCTAAATCTTTTCAATCTTAAACAGCCCTATCCTATCTCTGCCAGTCTTACATATTTTTTACTTACCTCCGATTAGGCTGCTAGTCACCAATGAGTCTTCTTGAACCCACGCCAGCTATTTTTCTGGCATAAGAGAGACAAAGGGTGTATCAAGCTGGGCAAATGGGGATAGCATTCTGGCATGCATTCACTGCTGCTGCCTGGATCTACCCCTTCCCACACTTGAACTGCCCACCAACACCACCTTACCTGCACTGGCATGGTGTCCAGCAGCCAGTGCCGTGCATGTGGAACCTCCAGCCACTTGCTCTGGTGGCCCCGAATTGCATGATAGCTGCACACCTTTTACAACACAGCAACAGCACTTATGGTAACAGATTGAGAGTTCCGCCACCGTATATAGCCCATAGGATTGAACTGAAAGTAATGTTATTCCTCCTGATAATATATACTTAGCATGTATTGTTTTCTTCTTTCAGACTGTCATTATAGGTTCTTACCTAGTTGCACATGGGTTCTTCAGCGTCTATGCAATGTGTGTCGACACGCTTTTCCTATGCTTTTGTAAGTAATCTGTGCTCTGTGGGTTACCTTCCTCTTTGGATAATGTGCAGATAAAGAGTCACCAGATCAGTACCCTAAGATAATTCCAGGGAACAATTGCTGCTTCTCTTATTGTGCAATTTGCTTAATTGTAATCTTAGCTGCTAGGAAATTCTGAAGTGCATCAACATCAGATGTGGCTTCATTAGTTCAGCTAGTGAAATAGCTGGAACTGCTGGTCTTCAGGGAATAACTGTTCCCTAATAATTACTAACAGGTTTCTTCTGGGAGCTCTGTAGTTTCATCCTGTACAGTGGCACTTCACTTGGATGAATTTTGATGTTATATGTTCCTACTAATAATATCCTTGCACTTTTAGTAGGCTCAACACCATTAAATTAATTTAAAATGCTATGTGTCAACCTCTACAGTTATAATTCTATAGTTTCTCTATATCTCTATATTTATATTTCTTAAGAAGACTGAAAATACAGCATACTTTCAAACGTATTTATTAGTCTTGGCTCAGATGTTAATTTGTGGGTTTAAACTCAGCCAGGATGCCAGAACATATTGTCAGGTTCAATATTCAGCCCTGGATTTTTTGATGCCAATATAAAAATAGAAGTGCCTTTGAGCATATGTAGAATGATTTCACCACTGCTATAACTATAACCACACCACAAATGTCTAGAATTTTTGCTGTATCATTTAAATGAGGATAAATTCTTTATCCATCCAGTTATTTTTTCTTCTCTATTCATCTTTGAGTTTCTCTGCAGTATGTATTTCCAGTAGATATTTGTTCTTCTCTTGCTGACCTGGTATCAAAGCAACCATAATACCGATTGACCAAAAACCCAACCTGTTGATGTCAACACTTAATTAGGAACATTTGTGTGGATCAGACTTTGTTTATGCTCAAAACACAATGATATAATTCTCATTTTAGAAATTGGACCTAGATGCAGGGTCTTTTTTCATTCCGTGTAACTGAGAAGGGGTTTGAGTTATTCTCTTACACATCTACTCCAATAACAGCACAATCTTATGCATCTCGTCAGAATAAGTCCCATTTTGTTCAATGGTGCTTATCTCCAAGATAACACATATAGAATCACAGGGCCCAATCCTATGGGCCCTTTCCCCTGGTGCAGGGGTCGGCAACCTTAAACACTCAAAGAGCCATTTGGACCAGTTTTCCGGAGGGAAAAAAACCTCAGGAGCCACAAAACCCTTTTGACATCTAAAATGAAGATAATACTGCATATATAGTTTTTTTTTACCTTTATGCTCTTATAGGTCCCATTTTTATAATGTAGCCCCCTCTTGTAGCTTTTAGTTAGTTTTGTCATACATTCTTGTCCTGTGTTTTCAGACGCCTGGTCCTCTATGGTATTTTGCCTGATTCCAAGGCCATTCTCTGCCTGGAGAATTATGCCCACTTTAAGCAAATTAGCTCCCCTTCTTTCCCCCAACAAATGACCCTGGTTCTGCCCTGTAGTCCTGCTGGACCCCACCTCCAGGGTAGCTCGCCTGTTCAACCTGCAGAAGTCCTCTCTCCTGCCAGCAGCCTCCCACCACTACAGCAGCCCCTTGGTCCTCAGCAGGTCTTGGGCACAGCAGCCACATTTCAAACGCCAGTGTCTCCAGCAGTTAGTCACAAAGTCAGTCAGAGTATCCAGGGCAGAGTCCAAAGTCAATAAGCCAAGTCACAGTCCAAGATCAGATTCCAAAGTAAATCAGTCAGAGTGTCCAAGTCAATAAGACAAGTCAGTCTCCTCTCCAACCTGCACTCCTTCTCCAACCCACACCCCCTTCCTGCCTCAGGTGCTCCTTATATCCCTGAGGGCCCTATTGCCTTCAAGTGGCTGCAGCTGTGCAGCACACTCTGCTGGATGCCCAGGCCTTACCCTTAAAGGGGCCACTGCTGACACCACATCTACCTCCTCACCAGATCTTCCAGGATTCCAATACATATGGCGGTTATGACATCTGCTTATCTTACATGGATACTAAAGAACTCCCCCCACCTTCCAGAGGCACCCTGCTGGAAGGAAAAAAGGACACAGACTCCAGAGATGGGGAAGAGAAGGGGGGGGGCAGCCACAGGCCAGCTTCTGCCCTGCCTGCCTGCCCTCCCTCACTCAGGCTGCAACCCTCTCCACACTATCCTGGGAGTAAGCACCATTGGCTACAATGGGACTTCTGAGCAGACAAGTTGGTTGGAGCTCTCAGGTTGCAGTCCTCTCCACACTTTCCTGGGAGGAAGCCTCACTGACTACTTGTGAGTAGACCTGCATAGAAGGGGGCTGAGGCTGTAGCCCTCCACACCTTCCTGGGAGGAAGCCTCACTGACTACAGCAGGGCTTACTTGTGAGTAGACCTGCACAGGATGAGGCTGAGGCTACAGCCCTCCACACCTTCCTGGGAGTAGCCCAGGGACTACATCGGGGCTTACTCTTGAACAGACCTGTGCGGGCCCCCTCTCACCCATCCTTGCACTTGGCCTTGAGCAGGCTCCAAGGCTGCCATCCCAGGCACCCTTTCCTGGGAGTAAGCTTCATCTGCTGTAATGGGGCTTACTACTGAGTAGACACACAGGATGTCTCCTCTGCTGTGGAGGAAAAGCCTCTCCTTGCACTGAGTGGGGACCTTCTTAAGGAAAGGCGGGCTGCAAGGGCTTGCAATGGCTGAGGGCAGCTCAGGATTGGCTGGTGGTCAGCCAGTGAAGGGCCCTGAGCCATTCCAACAGAAAAAGCCAGGAGCCTGCTGGATGCTGATTGGCTGAGCCTGCTGGAGAGTTGGGTAAGGGAAAAACAGGGAGCTTAAGCCTGCAGAGCAGGCAAAATTGAAAAGGGAAACCAATGAGGGGCAGGTGGGGGTGAAGGGAGAGGAGGGCAGTGAGCTCAGGGGGCAGAGGGAAGCAGCCTGCCCTCCCAACACAGGTGCCTTCTGTTAACCCCTTTGCCACTTTCACCTGGAGGAGCTGCAGCAGACAGCTGAAAGAGCCACATGCGGCTCTAGAGCAGCTGCCCTGGTGGAACTAGCATTCCACTGTGTAGCATTAGCATTCAAATTTATACCAAGCAGCCTCCTGTAGAGCCTCTGGAGGCTTCAGGTTTATCCACAAAAAATCTGGGGATAAATAGGCTCAACCTGCATTCCTAAACACTTCTCTGACATATTTGTATGATACTCACAATAACGAGCCAATATAGAGCCTTGAAATTTTCAAATCTAAACCAAGTTTTCAGCACATCCCAATTTCAGTTATCTTTCTTCAAAATAAAGCAGGTTCGCTTCTGACATGAACTTACTAATGAGAGCACAATCAGTGCTGAACTGATGATGTCCAAGAGTTTTAATTTTTAAACATTTAAACTTATTTTGGAATATGTTGCAAATCAGGGCTCTCCGTCACCAGCTGGCTGTCTAGAGGCAATTTCTGGGCTAAGCATCTTGTTAATGACAGTGCTATTTTAAAATTTCTATGGGAAGCAAATCTTGTCGATTGCACAGCTTGTATTGTCTCCTGCTGTACATTTCAACAGCACAGTGCTCATTTTATTCATTTTTTTAACATTTATATCCTGTCTTTCTTGCATCACAAATGTGCTGCATGGTATTGGGCAGGAACACTATGAAGGTTTTGTTTCCAGCCTTTTATTTTTACAAGGCAATACAATTTAACAACAATGAATCTCAAAAGTGCATTTCTGAAATTCTGAGATTGCATAATCTAAACTCTTTTATTCTATATGTTCCACCTCTTCCTTCCTCCCCCCCCCCCCCCACAGCAAAGCATAATTCTGGAATAGAGGCTTGAGATCATTGTAATCCTCTTCCCAATGCACTTTCGGTGTATAGTCCATTAGGACTTCTGTGTGAAGTCAATTGACTTGAATGCCAGTGGTACCTTTTGAAAAGTCCCATTCATGCCATATAGTCTGTATAGAAGCATTTCTTAGTGTGTATGTCTTCCATTTCCCTGAGCAATTACAATTTCTAGATATCGGCAGTCTGACCCCTTGTGGCAAGTACAAAAAACAGACTAAGCACCAGCAATTGTGTTACTCCCTTTCATGCACCACGTACCATCCATAGGAACAGAGTATTGTAGTGTGTTTTCATAAAGGCTCATTAGTCTGCTACTATAACATGAATGTCAAGACCCTAAAGGACCAGCTCCATTGAAAAGAGGTCCTCTTGTGTTGGGGGTGTGACTACCAAGCACAGCTTTACTACCAGACTGAAAAGTAATCACTCTGAACATGTTGCACAATGTTCCAATGTGATTGAGCAGTGGCTCTGGCCCACCTCATATTCATATTAACATGGGGACATTAGTGCTGTTGTGGCATCTTGCAATGACACAATCCTAAAGCTCAGTTCTAACGTTGATTCTTCCACTCTCTTTGCATCTCTCTCCTTTGTTTTCATTTGTGTGTGGCTGCATGGCTGCTTGCTGCTTTGATGCCTTTTTGCCTTCTCCATATTCAGGTGAAGACTTGGAAAGGAATGATGGATCTACAGCAAAACCCTACTACATGTCAGCTAGTCTACACCGAATTCTGGGGAAGAAGGAACTGAGTCCTAAGAAGTTAATGGGATAATGCTAAAATAACAATAATTACAAGTGGTGAACATGGCAACAGTGTCAATTAAAGAAAAAATAAGCAGGAAGCATATAATTTAGGCAAACAATTTTCTTAAAAGTATAAATGAAATTTTGGGTTAATGAATGGTTTGCTTTTGCTTTGTACTATCTAAAAAATGAGCAAATGGGCAACATTTAAAATAAGTCATTTAACAGCTGTGAGACAAGGCCACATTATAGTTTTTTAGAGTGCCTATGAAAAAAAAGTGTAAATGTGAAGCTTTTTTTAATCTTTAGCTCTTAGTGTTTTAATAACTTTTCTAACTTGAGATTTTGCTGTTTGAGACAACAGCCATTTTGATAACTTTTTTTATAGGTGTATATTTGTAAAGGATATTCAGGCAATTTTTGAAAGCACTGCAGTGTATCCTAATTAGCCATAAAAAAAATCGAGACTATAGGTAACCAGCAGGTAGTCCTAAATTTCTAATTATGGTGCTATGGCTGTATTTTTACTGTACATGCTGGTTGACAGATATTTAAACTGTGATTAATATGTATTAACGGTTCCCTATGAAGAAGGGTGCATTGCAATGTCATTCATCTCTGCTACAAATTGTATATGTTAAGCAAACAGACACTAATATCATACTGGGTCAATTCAAATAAGATAATGAAAGAGCATGGATAATTGTTGACATTTTTTAGAATAAGAGTCACGCTCTTAATGATAAACCTGTTAAGTGTTGTGCCAGACAATTCCTCTGAACTTGAAAAAAGTCTAGATCAAGCAGATGCCTCCATTTTTCAGCTATCCCATATGACATTGACATCATTTTTATGTAGTAGGACAACCAGATCCAACCAAGTCTCCCTCCAACAATGCAGCCACACTAGTTTCAGGTCCCAGGGGCCTCCTCAAGGAAAGGGAACATTTGTTCCCTTGCCCTGGTGCAAGCCTCCACTGCCCTGATGGGTCTACTTGGGTCTGTGCGAGCTACTCTGCTGGTGCAAGTTCAAGTTGATGAAGAGCCCAATCCTAACAGGAATGTGCACCCGCTTACCTGGTTTCCACCCTATTCCTCCCACCTACCACCCACCCTCTGCGCTTGGCACCAGGCCATCTCTGGAGGCTTCTCTTATTGGCCTCCTTCTCTGGAGGTTGCTGGTTCACGGTAGTCGTCTGTCTGTGCAGAATGGCAGGTCACACTTTGTGATCATGTTCTGTCCGCACAGAGGTCCAATAGGATTGGACCAAAAAGGATGCATTTTGTCATTACTGGTACTGCTTAATGGTGCCATGACTTTTGTCCTGCATTGCATATAATGTTGTCCCTAACTACAGTACTGAAGGAATTAAAAACTTGAGTACTGTTTTTCCCCGCATTTGGAGGAAGTTCTTTAGAACCACCTGTAAGCCCCTAAAAGCCCCAGTTTGGGTCCTTCTACCATGAAGATGTTTCCCCTTGATGCTAGATCCCATTTGGTTTTTAAAAATTTCAACTAATGAGAGAGAGAGAACTAGATATATGTGGCAGAAGTTGACCTTCTCGTGCACTATTTGTGTGATCTTTTTCATCAGACAAGAAAACTACTTTCATTATCATTTGATAAAACACCTGGTGACTAAATCTCACATCTCAATGTACAGCGGAACACTGTCTCAACCTGATCCATAATGACAAAGTTTTCATTATTTAAACACTGGAAATTAGGAATGCAAAACCTGTTTGTAATGACACAGAAACACTGTATTCTGGCTGGAGTCTTAAGCCACTTACATAAGGTAATGTGACAAACACCCCAATCTTATCAACCCCCCCCCCCCATACAACTGCATCAACGAAGCAGGAACTGCATCTTGGGGGAGGAAAATCATGTAGGTCTCCTTGGGATAAGGGTACTTTCATTCCCTTACCCTGCGGAATGCTTTTCCAATGGGTCGCATCAATTCTGTGCCAGCCATTATGATGGCATGGAATTGAAGTGAGTGAGAGAGAGGGAAGGAACACAACATACTGGCAACAACAACAACAACAACAGTATTTATATACCGCTTTTCAACAGAAAGTTCACAAAGCGGTTTACAGAGAAAATCAAATATCTAATGGCTCCCTGTCCCAACAGGGCTCACAATCTAAAAAGATGCAAAGGAATACCAGCAGACAGCCACTAGAACAGACAGTGCTGGGGTGAGGTGGGCCAGTTACTCTCCCCCTGCTAAATAAAAGAGGAGCACCCACTTGAAAAAGTGCCTCTTACCCTTACCTACTGGCACATGCAAGTGCCACTTGTAACATTCCCCTCCCACACTACCCCCCAGTTCCTCCCATGGAATGCACCAGTCCTTCCCCTCCATGCCCACAACCTGTCCCCACGACTGACTTACTAGCATCTGAGGACCCAGAAAGGCCGCTTGCCATTTCCAGCAGTGGTCTGGTAGCATGCTGTACAATATAAGATTTTGTGACGCAATAGGTTAGGCTGCCCTGCTGGAATGGGAGTTTGGGCTGCACAACCTGATCATGGGAATGGGCTGTTCCTTCAGTGGCACAAAAGGATTCTGTCTGTTTTGTAGGCCAGAATCCAAGGATAAAGGAAAAGACTTCCAAGCTCTACTGCTGGGCAGTTTTTAAGAGTGCTAGTTCAGAATCTTGCAAAAATTTTGTATCCTTTTGTTGCAATTTTAAGAACACTTGCTTGGAAGTCAGTTACGTTGAAATAAAATAAAGGAGACATTTCCATGTAAATGTAATTTGAACTGGGAGGTTTAAATCATCACTGTGTCCCAGGAGATTTGACTAAACCACAGGTCTAAAATAAATTAAAACTATTACTATGCAGACAACTAAAACTGCATATTTCAAGGGTGATGTACTTTCTCATCCGATAAATGAGGTGATCACATTTAGTAAGACTAAGAACTATAATAATAGAAATACAACCTTACCATGGAATTAAAATGGATGTGTTTGTGTGCTTATGTGGTACTGAGCAGCTCCCTCTCTTAGCATATTCATAATTTACATGGTCTATGATCCATTACTGTTCCAAGAGAACTGTTCTATGCTGACCTGGCCCACACCTAGCTGTGGTTGCAGACAACTACCATTAGTGGCCCTAGAAGCAGATGCCCATCCCCATCCCCTTTTTTAAATGCATCTATCCAATTCACAAGAGCCCAGTTGAGCATCACTGTGTGAATGTAGAAAAGCACCAAGTACAATGGATGCTCCTTATCCGTGAGCTTGGCATCCATGGATTTGAGCATCTGCAGATGTAGAGCTCCAGTTCAGAGAGCTCCCAGAAGTGGCTTCTGATCATATCCAGGAGGTGTTCTAAAGCCAGGGAAGGCCCACAACCTATTCTGAGTCCTCCTAGTCTCTGAACACCTCTCAGACATGACAAGAAGTGGCTTCTGTTTGTGTCCCGGAGGCCTTTTGATGATGCTGGGAGGGCAGCGCAACCTCCGGAAGGCCTGGCACAGCCCTCAGGTGAGCATGACACCACGACCCCCCTCCCCTCCAGATTTCAGTATCCACAGACGGTATGGAACTGATCCCCGTGGATACTGAGGGCCCACTACAGGCTGAGTCTCGGTATTTGTGTGGGTTCTGTTCCCAGAACTCACCTGGATGGCAAAAATTGCAGTAAAGCAAATCCATTTAAAAAACAATGTCCCTTTGCTAGGCAATTTAAAAACAGCCTTGCTTGCCTTTGTGACGTAAGACAGAGGCATTAGGCAGACAATTTATCAATCATTCTCCAGGGGCTTAGAAAGGCTTCACTCTGAGCCAGTGACCCCTCCCTTCACCCAGAGTGCAGCTCTGGGAAAGAAAGCAAAGTGATAATCTTTCTTTTTTGTGCTCAGGGGGAAGGGAGGGGTCGCTTGCCTTGGAGTGAAGCTGTTCTAAGCACCTGGAGAGAGAATGATTGATGGATTGTCAGCCGAATGCCCTCTCTTGCATCAATGAGGCTATTGTTAAATGACTGTTTTCCTTTAATTAAAGGGTCCTTCTCATCTCGTTGAGATGAAAATCCATAAATAATTAGGTTCTACCTGTATACATATCCACAATGACAGTGAATGCAGAATACTTCTTATGCATGCAGATCTCTCTTGCAGTACAAACAACACATGGTTAGGTGCATTTCTAGGGATACATGCACCTCACTATGTGCTAGACTCGTCTGCAGGTGCAATTCCTATTGATATCAGTTTGATAATTACTACTGATCTTAAGCAAGATAATTACTACTGATCTTACTACTGAGCAAGATTGCAGCCTCATCCTAAAATATGCAAGCACATAAATGTTTAGGATTGAGTGTGCCAACTGTGGTGCCGGAATATATTCTGAAACATGATATGATGCTGCCAACAAAGTAAGTTGTGCCAGCACAAATATTTAAGGTTAGTTTCAATTCAATTCAAAAACCTTTAATTAAGCATTGTCAGTCAGACAAAAAACAACAACAGACATACAGACAAAGCAAAATGTAAGCAGACTCTCTCCCTAAGAAATAGAATTGTTAGGGTGGGTGGGGAATATGGTTCTGTGTCTAGTTAGAATATCATGCAAAAGCTTAGCCAGTTGGTTTATGACCAGCGTGTCGGTAGAAGCTAGAAGCAAGCATAGGGTTTCATCATCCCGTGCCCATAAAGGGCCATCTGAGGAAAAATTTAAGATCAGTGTGATGTGTCATTGACAAATGGTTTTGATGGCAACTATCTAGAACCATTTAATTAATTACGCAACTGATAAAACTATGAAAATGCAAAGCAATAGCACTGAAATTTGGTTTTCATTCTTTCATCTGAAATATATATATATATGTATGTTAAATTATTGCAAAGAAGAAACTTGAGAGACAAAAATCCTGAATATCTTTCTCAGAAATGAATGAGCATTAATGTACAAACTAGGTAATTTATTTTTTGAAAGACAAATATTTTGAACTTTGATTGATGTGTTTCTTAATCCTTGGGCCAAATCCTGCTGTTTTATTATAATGTTGGCTTTATGCAGAACATGCTTTAACATAAAGCTAAAGCTTGATAAAAATGCACTTCCTCGCTTAGAGAAATTGAGTATTAAGTGGATCATTTTATAATGCGATAAATTTTCAATATGCTTTGATTCTGCACTCAGTAAAGTCAGTAACAAGGTAAATGACTTGACTGATTGAACTGGTGCAGTATCTGGGTAATATAATGACAAAGGGCTGATTATATTATTGCATCTGTGTTTACAGTAAAGTAAAATGCCAAAACATCCAGTATTGAAAATATACTGAAGCTTAAGTTGTTGATGTGCAGAAAAGGGCCAGCAGCTGGCAGTATTGCTTTCATCTTGCATTGGGTTGATCTTTTGTTTTCTGCCGTTCTTCCTCCTAGTGGAAGATTTAGAAAGTCATGATGGCTCTGCTGAAAGACCTTATTACATGAGTAAATCTATGCTGAAGATTCTGAACAAGCAGAAAATGTAAACCAAGAGACAGTAGAAAATGCCCACTGTCCTAACCACACAGTCACATTGGGTTCCATACATTGTTGTCTTCAATACAGTGTTGATTGTCTCCTTTATTTGCGAGTGTTTTATACCAAAGCTATTGTACGTGTGAAGCCATCAAAGTTTGTAATAACATTGTTTTTTAAAATTTCAGCAAAAAGAAAATGGGAGCATTTTTATACAGATAGTCTTTATTCCTTTTCTTTTTTTTCTTTCCATTTTGCCTTTAATTCTTGTTGCTTGGATGTTGTCAAAGAGTATTAAAAAGTTTGCTTTTTCCCTTTTTTAAAGAAAAGATGTGAAATACTTTACTGTGGCAATTTTGCTGTAGGACAGTAAAAAGATTTCAGAAACCAGTGTTAGGATTTCTCGATCAAGAAAGTCAGTAAATGTCCTTTTTGATGTAAATGGTCATAGAATACATAAATGTTTCTTGATTGCATTTTTAAACAATTGTCAGTCTCCTAGCTGTGTACAGCTGTGTGCTCTATGACAAAGTGCCTTACTGGCTGCTATTGGCATTAACTAGCTTATGTTGTGAAGTTTACAAGCACCATTTGAACCACAAAACTTATATTTTGCATAACTTAGCAAGACAAACAGAATTCTCTTTCAGTTTACTTGAAACGTATGAGTACAAAATCAGTGATATTCCCCTCTGCAAAATATTTTCAGTAACCCCATTTTCTTGCTATCACATGCTTCACAGAGAAAACAGTCAAGAATGATATCCTTTAGGAAATTGTGTTTATAGGTTTGGGTTTGGGTTTGTATTTTTGGTTAGCTTTGTCTGAGATTAATGTATCGTGCAAGGAATTATTTTTAATCAGGTCCTTGCTTTCACCTCTTTCAGTTTAGAGGGAATAGCTAGTCATAGATTGGGTAGGTGGGGCTCTGTTCAGCTATTCAATGTGTCCACAGTCAGTGCTGACCCTCTAGTTCTACAGGTGAGAAAGATTCTGCAAAGTTCTGAACAATGTGGTACCCTTGGATTTTTTTCAGGTACTTTCCTCCAAATTTTCTCAAATGTAGACCCTGGGAAATAGGGTTGCCAACTTTTCAGCCAACCTTTGTAGCTGTGCTTTTAACTATGGTTTGATGTGCTGCAATTAGAAGGTGATATCTTCATGCAGTGAAAAGTTTCACCTATGAAGTCCAACAGATCAGACTCCTGATACAATCACAGCTATATCACAGTTGAACAATTGGCATTCCTACAGGGAAGCACTCAGATATGGACCAGCTTTAATATTCAAACTGGATCCCACAGAACCAGTGCCAAGGAGAAGGATTATTACCTCTTTTTTGCTTCATAGATTTTTGCAGAGTATTAATTTTCTGCTTCCACTGGTAGCAAAAAATGTTTTATTCTAACAGGAATGAATGTGATGTGGCCAATGGCAATTAAATCCTGATAGTCCAGACTCCCTAAACAGTTATGTCTACCTTCAACTTTTGCACACAACTACAGTTAATGACTATTGTGATGTGTGAATTGGACTCAATAAAGGTAGTAATCTACCAACAGCACTGCTGTATCTACAGTCTCAGACTATTTGTGTAAATTAAGCCAAATGGGTGAATTTGTGCAACCTGCCATGCAAACTTATGAATATTTAACGCAGAAGTAAGACTCCAGTGGTAAGACTCCAGAAGTAAGACTCCAGTGGACTCCAGTGTCCAGTGGTGTTTTCCTCAAAGAAAATCTGTTTAGGATTGCAACCTTAGCCTGCAAACTTTGAAATTCTTTCATATCCAATTAGTTTTCATTGATAGCCATTGAAGTCAATGACAACCTTGAGTGCACCATTTATTTGGAAGTGGGATAGATAGAAATAACTAAATAACTAAAACTGCAGAACTTTTTAAGTGCTGCATCTGTACACCCTGATCTTAAACACATTTACAGGGTAGCAAGTTCTGTTGACTTCAGTGGAGCATATTTTTAAGACAATGTGCATAAGATCTGGGAGTGAAGATGTTGTTTTGGCTGTGTTAAATTCAGTGCAATATTTATCATTACTCAATAGGATCTGGATGTAATTGTTAAAGTTCATCTTATATGGATTTGCATGGTCATGGAATGGACACACTGATTAACTAGATAGAGAGGACATCTCCATTCACCTGTGTTAAGTTTTTACTGGACTAAGGGCCAAATCCTTTCCAACTTTCCAGCCCTGGTATAGCCGTGCCAATGGGGCGTGCTCTGCATCCTGTGTTGGGAGGGTAGTTATGGAGACCTCCACAAAGTAAGGGAACATTTGTTCCCTCCCTCATTGCAGCTGCATCAGTGCTGGAAAGTTGGATAAGATTGGGTCCCAATCTTATTGGATAAGATTGGGTCCCAAGTCTAGAGAAAGGAGAACAAGGCGATGCAGTTTACAGCAGTATCAATATTTATTGCTTTGTTAACCAGTGTAAGGTGGATGCTCCCTTTTAAAGAGTTTTAT
The DNA here is from genome assembly GCF_035046505.1 of Tiliqua scincoides. Taxonomy (NCBI): domain Eukaryota; kingdom Metazoa; phylum Chordata; class Lepidosauria; order Squamata; family Scincidae; genus Tiliqua; species Tiliqua scincoides. Next base: position 145,142,870 of record NC_089824.1, read on the forward strand.
TTGTTTACTATTGGGAAGCAATGTTATTTTGTGAAATGTCTTTTAATTTTTCTAACTTTTGATACAGATGATTGCTTCCCTTGTAAAATGTTGGTAATTTGCACTTCATAGTAATAAAACTAAGAACAAAACAGCTTATGTTTTTGAGATAGCTTACTAATAATACTGATATTGCAGTCTGTTTGTGAAAAGGTTCATCAGCATCCCAAACTGGTACTCATAAATTGCATCGTGGCAAATAAAAGAGTTTCATTTTAGTTTAGGTAAAACTAAACTGTTAGTTTCCCCTTGTGCTCACATTTCTTCTTTAAATGTGAATTTAAAGAGTGTCTTTTCTTTTTCTGTGCCCAAACCAAATTAACATGAGCACACGGCCGTCTGAGCTCTAAAACCTTTGTTGCTTCTGCTGTGCAGAAATGTTAGGAACATATTGTTGAAACTATCTTTTCAGAACTAAAATGTTTAGTATTAAACACAATTTGTTGTTACTTATTGTTTTACAGCTCTTGGGGGATTTGTTCTAATAAAGATTTAGATATAAAAAGATGCATTTCTGTTTTATTCCTCTTAGAGTGGATGTCGAATTCTCTAAAGAGGTGTTATCTTCTTTACTTTCACGATAACTTGTTTTGATAGCTGTGCACTGATGAACACAATGATTGATTGATTATTGATTGATTGATAAGTTATCCTTGCTAAGGTTCCACAAGGGGATGGACAATTTTAAAATAGGCTTATGCAAACATTAAAAATTTTTTAGCCTCCATAACTTTACCAGTTACCAAATCACTAGCAAAGCAGACATCAGCTGTGGTTTACATGCTGAAAGACTGAGCATTTTCTTTACTTGCTTAATGAAATGTTTTAAAGTGCTGGCCAGACATTCCTATTGCTCCTTGAAGTGGCACATGGACCATTCTGTTGCTTACTCTTTGAGATAGTTGGGGCTTCTCGTTAACTCATCCAGAGGTGTTCAACCTTGCTCAGACTGGGGGCTGAATGAGATCTTAGTGTACAAATGCTTAGGGATGGGTGATTTGGAGATATAGCCAGTGTATCATAGTCGCTAAAAGACTGTGGTGCAATTACGGTATTTCTCTGGTTTTACTAGTTGGAGTCCCAGCTACTCCCTTGAAGCCTCAGCTGCAATATGGTAATAGTGATGCTTAACTTTTCTGCATTAAGATAATACACAGGAAGTACTTTGCATACTCAAAAAGCACTGTACAATGTTAAATAATATTGGAGCAGAGAAGTGATGGACTGGGAAAGTTAATAACCACCTTCCTCACCGCTTGTACCCTTCATATTACATATTCCCAAAGCAGCTTTTTGGAAGAAAAAGAAGCCACCAAGCCCTGAAGCAAGGGAAAAGTGAAGGACCCTGGTCTGCAGGCAGTACAGACCTCAGGAGCAGCTCACAGCTTGCAAAAAGGCATGGACTGAAGCTGGAGACACCCTGCTGGCCCCAGCAACTGCCATGCCATGCCATGCCCCAATTGATCCAGCAGCCAATCAGTTGCCTCATTTTTCCCACCTCTGCCCTGAGCCCATCTGGGGAGGCTGGGCAAATGGCACCGGGTCTTTAAGTGCCCCAGTGCAATAACATTTAGTTTATCCCTCACTTGGGTCATGAAGGCTAAAATCCTAAATACACTTACCTGGGAGCGGTGCCATAGCTAGAGTGGGGCAGTGGGGATGGTCTGTGCTGGGTGACAGCCTTGGGGGGGGGGATGACACCACATGTGGCCAAAATTGTGGAAACCTTGGCATTTATGAATGAGACCATTATGTTATATATAATTTGATAGGTAATTTAATGCAGAATGTAATGAAAAAATCCCATGTTGATCTGTATTCTATCAAATATTGTATAGCCAAAGAACCCAAAAAAAGAAAACACAACTGCCTTATTTAACAAAAAGTGGATTTCCTTAATTCAAAACTGACCAGTGAGATGGATTGTTCCAAAACCAGTGAGGTGTTACTATGACATGGAGTGGAACCCATTAGGCAGTGTGGTTCACAAATTGTGAGCCACAACTCCGTGGGGGGGGGTCACTAAAAGCAACCAGGGGAGCTGCAGAATTGTCCCTTGAAGCCCCCCTTCCTCAAAGCCAGCATTCTTGGAGGAAGTGCCAGTGAAAGGTGGAGACCGTGGCATTCTTCTTGGCTCGCTTAGCATTATTTTCAGGGAGAAGAAGGAAAGTACAGGCATTCCTCCATATCCGCGGATCCCGTATCTGCAGTTTCAGTTATCCATGGTTCTCTGCAGCCCCCCTGTGCCCCCTGCACCTTCCATTCATTGATAAGCTAGCATGTTTCTTGCTTTTACTGAGGTTCGAACAGAAACACAACAAATAAGCAGGTAGCCTTATGCTAGGGGGAAATGGTTTTTGTTTATGTGTCGCTTTGTATAGCTGCTGGTATGCTTTATATTTCTGAGCATTGTAATAATCGTTGATATTGTTAATAAATAGTTGAATGTAAGTTATGTGCTTACAATACTATATAATCCATCACCGCTGTATTCTACTGCTGGGGGTAAGAAAAAGTGCTTATCATTCATCATTTCAAAGCAAGGTGAAGAATGCATTTGTAATCAAACTGTTCGGTTATGGGGTTGCTGAGAGTCCAAGACCTTTCACGTTCACCCCAGATGCACAGAGTTGTTTTTAATTAAATCTGGATTTCTTAAACTACTCCAGCATTTACGTATGTGATGTGCAGCTTTTAAAAATGTACTGCAGTTATTGATTATTGTGTCTCTGCTCATTCATGAGACTTATTGCAAACCTGCTTTCTTTCTCCTCTGAAAGGCATGCTCATAAACAGGCTTTCTGTGATTGATGTGTTTTATGTATCACATAGTTTTCTTAACTTTCATATTACATTTAAATCTACTGTTGGCTGCAGGCCATAGAAATCTTAATTCATCTCCAGATGAATTTTAAAACTGGAGTTCATTCGTTCTCTCTCTCTCTCTCTCTCTCTCTCTGCATCAAAGCGGGCCTCATCTTTAGACTTGGTGTCATGTTCCTGAAGCAAACAATTCTCTTGTTTTAGGACAGGTCATGCTAATTATCTAGTTGTATTAAGTCGTGGAAGAATTTATTACAATCTTGTCTGTGATCCTCAAGACAAGGCCAACTACAGTGGTATGGAAGGAGAAGGGAGACAGTAATCTGAGACCATGTATTATGCCTTATGGGTCAGATACCCTTCTATGTGGAAAGGTAGTTTGGTCAATAGCTGAAGGGGACTGATGGAAAGACGAGTAGTGGAATTTTTGTAAGAGCTGTAAGTGCTTTGGAAGACACCAAAGAAAAGGCCAGAAATCAGCCTGTTCAGTTTGGAAAACCACAAAGGTAGACTAAAGAAACTCTTCCACTACAGGGTCTTGAAATAGGCCAGCAGCAGTGAGGACATGAGCAATTTCTCCACTGTACTATATTATACAGCACTGTAATAAGTTTAATGGTACTTTATCAAACTAAAGTTAATTGGACTAGCTCAAACTGAACTAAACCAAGTGATTTCTGGCACCAAATATGTTACAACAAGAGTAGTAAAGCGAGATGCTGGCCAATAGCTCTTCATAATTAGCCCACTCCCCTTACATCCACTGAGATATGCCAATTGCCTCTGACTTTCCCATAGATGTACTAAAGGAAACTATTGACTACTATGGGGAAGCAACGAGAAAGACTGAAGGTAAGGGGAATGTTTGTGCTTTCCCTAACAGTGCAGGTTGGTTTTGCCCCACATGGAAGTATGTCCATGAATGCAACTCCTGTACTTTTTCTTATAGTCTTATGCGGGAACCATTCTTTTGCATGGGAGAAAGTAAATGTCATATATTTTCACTAGGAAATCATCACCATTTATAGTAAGGTTTCATTATTAATCTCATCCATACGGAAAGATGGCAGCAAAGCAGGGAACAGAGAGATGATGCATGATAGGCTGCCTTCACTTCTGCCTTCCATGAACTTTTCCATGTGGCACCTGCACCTGCACTGCTGGTTTACATTAGAAACCACTCTATAAGCACATCTTTTCCCTGGAGCCAGCAGATGGGTTGCTTTCCAGGGACCCGGGAAGGCGAAAGGGAAGGATTGTTTTATACAGTGGGCCACAATGTTGTTTCTGGTTGCCATCATTTGCTACACATCTGACCAAGTCAATTTCCTGTCTCGGATCTATTTTCATGTCGTCGAATCCCACGGTCTCATTTCTGCCTGAGCTAAGCGGGTGATCTATTTTCAGTTTGCTGAAGCTGCTTCTTTTCCTCTCTGCATTTGGAAAGTAGGGCGGGGAGGGGCAGACCTCTGAATGACAATGACAGGAAAAAATTAATGTGTATTTTTTCATCAGATAATGTCATGACCCTTGCAGTTTTACTTTTTTTAAAAAATAATGCACACTATCCCAGTTCCTTAATGCTATCAAGTTAAATGCTAACAAAGCTAAATTCTGCATAGCATGTTCTACCGACCTGTATTGCAAATGCAACTACACCATGGACAAGCTTTGGGGAAGGAGCCTTAAATCTATCAGTTTTACTTGACTAGTATTTGCTTACTCATCATTGGTAAACACAGTTATGACCAGGAAAGACTATAAGGGCTAATGAATGCAGCCTTTCAAATACGTCCACAAAAATTGCTAGCCTACAAACATTTTTACTAGCCTACTTGTGTTAAGCATTTGGTGGTCACAAGCAGCTTCTAAGAAACTGACTGCCCAATCCTAATACCCCATCCAACCACATTTTTGCATGCAGTCACACCAGCGGAGATTGTGCTGCATGTTATGATGGGGTTGATTGGATAACCTGCCGGCGGATCCTCTCCCTCAACACGCTTCCCAGTTCCTCCCACAACACACCCATTACATCCCCTCCCTGCCCTTGGTTTGCCTCCACTGCCACTTTACTGGCGCCTATGGAGACTCCTGGAGCCATTGCCACCTCTTGCCATATACAGTGGTGGCCTGGCAGGTCACAATAGTGGCCCAGCTTTTGTACTGCTGTAATGGGTCTTGCACTGCTGCAGTGCTAGTTCCGGCAATGCAAGGCCCCAGACTAATAGTTCTTTTCTATTCTATAGGTATAATCTAGTCCAGTGAGTTACACTTGGGGACTGTTCCTTGGAGTGAACTCCTGGCTAAGTGGTAGGACAGCTGGTTTGCATGCATAATGTCACTGGAAAAGAACTCTGCCTGGAGAACTTCAAGACCTCCTACTGGTCAGATTACACAATAGTTCACAGTGAGGCTGCATTAGTGCAAGTGGCTGGTGTAGGATTGGGGCACAGATCAGCCACATCTGAACCAAGATTAATGTTACAGCTTGCACTTGGCACATTCACTTAGAGCCGTGGTTCCCAAACTTTTTTAGAGGCCCTAGAAGCTGCTGCCTGATTTATAAATGCCAAGTAGTGTGGCTGTAATGGTGATTGGACAGCAGTGCTCCCCGCCCCAGTAGAGCTTGTTTAACCCTTGATGCACATAGCCTACCCTGCCCTGTCAGTTTCACAAACCACAAAAATTGTGTCACTATTTGTGGGTCCCAGACCCACAAATTGGGAACCTCTGAGAATATTTGGATATAAAAGTTCTGAATGAGCTGATGCCTGAAAGGAAAGTTTCCAGAAATTCATACTAAGGTTTAAAGCAAGTAACAAAATCATCAAAGTACATCATGGGCATAAACTTTGAAATGAGGAATGGGATTTGCACCAGCATACCAATTTAAGGACAAGAGCCAGAGTTTATATGCAAGTGTAATAAAGCACTATTGCTTGTTCTTAGAGATTGCAAAGTTGTATGGACAACATCGTTTAAAATGAAGACATAAAAACACTCTGCTTATTAAGTGACATTGGAACTGGGAATTTATATATCCTTGAAATCATGTCTCAGGCATTTTCAATAACAGATTCAAAGAAGAGAAACACATGTACCAACCAAAAATATTGTCAGTGTCCAGGGGTCATTGATACTGCAGACCTAAAGTTTAAAACTTCAAAAGTATTTTGGAAAGAAAAAAAAATTACACTGGAGCTCTATAAATAATCATAATAAAAAGGGGAATTTACAAACCCCTTTGATATTTTGTTTCTTGTTGGCCTTAATTATATGATATGCTGAGTCCTCTCAGCCTCTGGAGTGCCTAGATATGGTTATCCCCGCCCCCACCTAAATTCTGATGAGCCTGTAATCATGTCCATGGCCAGCATTTCCAAACCCACTTTCCATTGGGAAAGTTCCATATGTGATCGAAGTCTGTGGCTGGAATTGTGAGCTTGCAATTCAGAAGTATCTTTCTGCTTATAGTGTCTTTTTAAAACCACAAATGTAACTCTTGCTATATTTTCTAGTGCAATTTTTAAAAAGGTGGCATATGATATACAGAACAATTCAGTTCTAGATATTGACTATGGGCAATTACTTTTCAGTAGATTCAGTATTTTAAGCATCGCATTGGGTTGCCTTCTGTGCTAAATATGCATATTTGGTTAGTCAGACATTTGGGAGGATCTGTTCTGCCATAATTATTTGGTGCATTTCCTAGCACAAATCTGTACTACTTCATATTATGGACTCCGCTGAAATCTAGTCTCTCTTGCAGGGCCCAATCCTTTCTGACTTTTCAGCACTGAAATAGTCAGTGCTTTTTTTGTAAAAAAAATAGGTGCAGGAACTCACAACTTTTTATTCATTTATTTATTTATTTATTTATAAACCATTTTTTATACACGCGCGCGCACATGCACACAGACACACACAGACAGACACACACACACACACACACACACAAACCTCCATCCCGTGTGAGCTCCCTGATAGCAAAAGCACTCCTGCCACAGTTGGAGTGAAACACCCCATTTTTTTTTAGGTGGGGAGGTGCTCCATTGGGCTATAGGAAACTCTCTCCATTGGGCTATAGGAAAGCCTATACAGTAGTTAAAGTGTTCAGAACAAATATATAAGGTCTTGAGCCCAGCTGGTGGCCATCAGTGCCTCAAGTGTTAGTTCCAAACACTTTGAGCCTAAGAGCTCTCAGACGACACCAAACTTTTCCGAGTGGTGAAGACCAGAAGTGATTGTGAGGAGCTCCAGAAGGATCTCTCCAGACTGGCAGAATGGGCAGCAAAATGGCAGATGCGCTTCAATGTCAGTAAGTGTAAAGTCATGCACATTGGGGCAAAAAATCAAAACTTTAGATATAGGCTGATGGGTTCTGAGCTGTCTGTGACAGATCAGGAGAGAGATCTTGGGGTGGTGGTGGACAGGTCGATGAAAGTGTCGACCCAATGTGCGGCGGCAGTGAAGAAGGCCAATTCTATGCTTGGGATCATTAGGAAGGGTATTGAGAACAAAACGGCTAATATTATAATGCCGTTGTACAAATCGATGGTAAGGCCACACCTGGAGTATTGTGTCCAGTTCTGGTCGCCGCATCTCAAAAAAGACATAGTGGAAATGGAAAAGGTGCAAAAGAGAGCGACTAAGCTGATTACGGGGCTGGGGCACCTTCCTTATGAGGAAAGGCTACGGCGTTTGGGCCTCTTCAGCCTAGAAAAGAGACGCTTGAGGGGGGACATGATTGAGACATACAAAATTATGCAGGGGATGGACAGAGTAGATAGGGAGATGCTCTTTACACTCTCACATAATACCAGAACCAGGGGACATCCACTAAAATTGAGTGTTGGGCGGGTTAGGACAGACAAAAGAAAATATTTCTTTACTCAGCGCGTGGTCGGTCTGTGGAACTCCTTGCCACAGGATGTGGTGCTGGCGTCTAGCCTAGACGCCTTTAAAAGGGGATTGGACGAGTTTCTGGAGGAAAAATCCATTATGGGGTACAAGCCATGATGTGTATGCGCAACCTCCTGATTTTAGGAATGGGTTAAGTCAGAATGCCAGATGTAGGGGAGAGCACCAGGACGAGGTCTCTTGTTATCTGGTGTGCTCCCTGGGGCATTTGGTGGGCCGCTGTGAGATACAGGAAGCTGGACTAGATGGGCCTATGGCCTGATCCAGTGGGGCTGTTCTTATGTTCTTATGGCTCAATGGCTAAACTGCAGGTCTGTGGAGCCAGAGGCTTGGGGTTCAAATCCCTATGAGGAATAATTTTTTTTAGGTGGGAAGGTGCTCCATGGCTGCAAAATATAAAGGTTGGTTGCTAGTTGCCAAAAGGGGGGCTAGTTCAGCCTGCAAAACTCCTCAAAGTTCAGTCCCAGGCAGGCTCTTTTTTGAACTTTTTTTTTTTAAGTCCCAGGTAGGACTTAACCCACAGCCTCCAGCAGGGGGCTCACTCCAGGAGCTTAACTGTGGGTTAAGTCCTAACTGGAACTTTAAAAAAGGTCAAAAAAGAGCCTGCCTGGGACTGAACTTTGAGGAGTTTTGCAGCCTCAACTGGCCCACCTTTTGGCAACTAGCAACCAACCTTTATATTTTGCAGCCATGGAGCATCTTCCCACCTTAAAAAAAAAATTATTCCTCACTGGGATTTGAACCCCTAGCCTCTGGCTCCACAGACCTGCAGTTTAGCCATTGAGCCACCAGAGCTCTTAGGCTCAAAGTGTTTGGAACTAATACTTGAGGCACTGATAGCCACCAGCTGGGCTGAAGACCTTATATAGTTCTGAACACTTTAATAATAGGCTTTCCTATAGCCCAATGGGGAGAGTGCTGGGCTGTGGAGCACAAGGTTGGAGGTTCGAATCCCTCCCTAGCCAGCAGCGCGGAGCGGGGTGGTGCAGGCAGGGGAAAAAAGGTGGGGGCAAGGAGGAGGGGAAAAAAGGGGGTGGGGTGGTGCAGGCAGGGGAAAAAAAGGTGGGGGCAGAGAGGAGGGGGAAAAAAGGTGCCGGAACGCCGTTCCAGTGCGTTTCATTACAAAAAAAGCCCTGGAAATAGTCATCCCAACAGGTTGCATCCTGTGATGGGAAGACAGTGAGAAACCTCCTCAAGATAAGGGAACAAACATTCCCGTACCTCAGGACTGCATGCAGCTGCATGAGTGCTGGAAAATTGGATAGTATTGGGCAGTATAGTCAGCACAGCGTATTGGCCTCTGCCTTTCCATTGGACCATTTCAGTGACGTGGAGAGGGGGGATTTGCTGCATGGGTAACAGCCTATCCTCCATACTTACTTTACCCAGGCTTCACGCACTGGAGAGGATACTCTGTTCTAGAACCACCATTCAGAGCGTGACACCATAGTCTTCCGAGACTGAAGGATGCCAACAAGTCAGCACAGGTGCCCATATCCTTGAACTTAGTTGTAAGTACTTTATTGTTCAGTTAACAAACCAAGGGCCCACTCCTAACCAGCCCTTGGACTGACACAAGTCCCTTGCGCCAGCCCAGGAGTGCTGTAAAGCACTTTTGCACCACTCTGAGGGGAGATAGGCCAGCACACGCATGTGCTCCAGCCTCCTCCCACTGACATGGGCCCAGGGAAAAAGGTGAGTTGCATTGGCCAAGCTTGGCCAGCGCAGAGATCTGGAGGGGTGTGAGGAGGGAGGAGGAGGCAGGAAGGAGGCATTTTAGGGCAGGGGGAGGGTGGGCAGCAGGCGGTGGGCACGATCACGGGCAGGCAGGCAGGGAGCAGGAGGCCAGACCAGGATCCAGCAGTTCTGCCAGATCCTAGCCCCATTCCTGGGTGGCCCAGGGCAGTCCTGGGCTGCTCAGATTTGTGCCACCTTGTCAGGTAGCACAGATCCAAGCATTGCCTCAGGCTGAACCTCAGACAGCCCCAGACTTGCACTGGATGTACCCTAAAGCTACATACTTACAAGTCTGAAGTCATGGGTGAGAGCAATACAATCAATAGGATGATGGTTGATCTGTTTTGTGCTGCTACTACTATATGCTATCCACTTGTTAATTGGGAAACACACATTTGCATATGAATCCAGTGTAAAGGGAGGGGAAAAAGTCTACCTGCTAGTGTAGGAGTCGTTGCATTCTAAATTAGTCAATAGTGAGCTGGGAAATGCATGTAATGACAGCAGAATACTGAATAGGTTGAACTATGTGACAGGAGAAATTCACCCACAGTTGCCTTTTTCAGTGGACAGTCTTGTGTCCTTCATCAATCACCATAGATTATATCACCATTATAAAGACAAATGTAAGTTTTAATTGGATACTTTGCCACTTGGTTTTGTCACCCTGTAGGACAGGAGTGCCAAACTAACTTCATACAGTGGGCCGAATAGCACTCGTGGCACCTGCTGGGGGGCTGCAAGTTACATCATTAAGCAGGAGGTGATATTTTTAAGTAGATGATGGCCAGAAATAACCATTTTGTTCTTATGTAGGAACTCAGTTGCCAATGACAGAAAAGAAAATATGCAAATCTTGATCATATTTTCAAGTCATGGGAGAGCCGCGTTTTCACGCAGGTTGCGTGTTCAGCAGTGCCGCTTTGGAGGCATCACTCAGCAGCGGAGAGGTGCTATGTGAAGGGATGCCTTAGCAGAAGCAGCAGTGCTGAAAGGGCAGCCTGCCTGATAATTGGGTTCTCCCAGCACCTCCGCAGTGTCTCCCTCTCTCAGCCCTCTTGGTCTGCATCTTGCCCCACAGCATTCCTTGCCTTCTGAGACCTCCTTCCAGAGCCTCAGCAGAAGCAGCATTGTCAAAAGGGCGATGCCTGGAGAGTGCAGTTCTCATGTGGCTCAGATAAAGTACTTCCATGTGCCATATCTGTCCCTCAGGCCTCATGCTTGATGCCTCTGCTCTAGGAGGAAATAAAGTGGACATGGCCTGATGGCCCTATGAAAGCTCCTTCAATCTCACCGGCCACCACCCCAACCCCCTGAGTTCACCTCACAAGCATGCAGCCTGTCCATAATCCTACTTCACTACCTGACTCCAGAATGGCATCCTTCAGATATTCAGAAGCAATTTTGCCACGTAGTACCCAGCAAAGTGATGTGACTCACATACTGCACTTTGAAGGGAAATGTTCAAATTCAGAAGTACCACCACTTGAACCTTGATTTGAAGAGGATTTGTTAATAGCTTGCAAATCATTCTTTGTTACACAGGACATTTAATGCTCATGTGTTTGCAGAGTGCAAAAACTGCCTTTGCACAGCTTTCATTTGAGTCTACCAAACAGCAAAGGCTTGCTCGCTTCTCTTGCCTTTGGCAAAATTGGTATCACATCCAGTTTGAAATACGCATCCAACAGTATTTTGTAAATGAATGGCTTTTCTGGCTGACCTGCTGACTTGCATTCGAAGGTTCCAAGTGTCGGCTCTGTGGTTCTGAGCCAAGGACTCGTGCCTTTAAAAAGCTACACTTTAATTTAAACCAGAAAATAGATGTTAACTTTGCTCACATGCACTCCAAAGCAACTTGTTCAAGGCTGATCTGGTAGTTTGTAGGAGGGCTGAAGCATGACGGTTCTCTCTCCCCCGGGAGCCATTGGAGAAGTGATGTGCTGTGCTTTGTGAGAGCAGCTGTTAGGAGAGACCATTGTTGGGGTACAGGGGTGGGGGTAGGACTGTGGTTGTAGGAGGACTTTTTTTTTTTTTAACCCACAGTGTACAGAATAGTTGTAGAGCTGACATATGTTAATATATCCACCAAACAGAAGAAGATTCTGCTCCAAGGAGGTGGAGAAGAAAGGGGAAGCATAAGATTTGCTTTGAGATTGCACCATTTTTATGCAGAGCTTTTGGGGGGCAAAGAGAAAGAATTTAATGCAGCTTTGGTGAGCGCTTTGGAAGAGCAGAGGACAAAGTCAGTTAGCTCTGGATTTTCCTTACCAATTCATGCATCCGTTTTAATGATGATTTGCAAATGGGTCACTTTACCTGTTGCCATATTCTATATGGTCTTTGGTATTTTCCCCACACATGAGATCAAATTCTGGGGATCCTGGACAGACATTCTTAAACTTCCAGTTGTAGCCACAGCAGGGAGCAGATTAGAACAAAAGCTCTCTATCTCTCATAGGGTAGGACTTGACATTCCCTACAGCTACCTGTATGTTTTGCCCCACAGGCCACACAGCAGCTGAGGGGGGAGATTTCAACTGGACCAAAAAGCCCCCCTGGGACCCATACAGCTGCTATTAGCCTTGAAAATATTGTATGATGTCATCTTCAGAGTTGTGTTTCATTTGACCCTTATTAGTGTGTAGGGTTTTCTTGTGCCACCGGGTTTCTGGGTGTGATGTGTGCAGGTTTGCTTACACATGAGGTCAGTGCCCACGTTATCCCTGTAGAGATCTCCTCATGACCTGTGCAAATGACAAAGATTAGCAGAGTCGACGTGAGAAGCCTAACACACAAAAAGGGGAGGGCTGTTGCACAAAATTCAACATTACTTTGTACTTCTGGTTTGGGAGCTGTAAACAGGCTCCCCTTGGGATGCATGCCGTTTTCCCCCTATTATTTGCCTACTTTTCTGTAATGTATGGCCACTTTTAACCCCTCTCTCCAAAGCTTCTGTACTGGTCCACCACTCTGAAAACTTTTAGGATGTTCTGCAGTCTTTGTTTGAAATGCCCTTCCCAGGCAGCTATTGGGTGGACGTGGATTTGGGATTTTCATCATGTCTAGGGCAGGCAAGCCTCCTACTGGAGTTGACCAAGTGGGTTCCACTCCTCCAGTCAGATAACCTGGTGTCATCATCAAACCTAAGTTGCTTAAGTTCTAACACAGGGGTATTTGTGTGTGTTTCTGCCAGGTCTACCATGAAATCTAGTGTTACCAGTGGCATTCCCAGAGAAGAGAGTACAGCACTAAGTTTTGCAGGCCTCAGTGTGCCAAGTAAGCTGCCTCTACCCATTGGAGCCATGGCGGGGGGGGGGGCGGGGGGGTGGGGAAGCCAAGCAGAGGCAATGAGGTGAGAGCGTAAGAAGTTGGATCTCTGCTTTCTAATTCAAAAGCAAGCAGAAAATGGATTGGAGAAGTTCCATCCGTGGGGGGCTGGAGGGAAACAGCAGCAGGCTCAGGTTGAAAGGCACACTGGATCGGTTTGGTGCCACCTGCAGCTTGCCACTCTATGAAAGCTATGGGCCAGCCCTGAGCCACTGCCAGTTAGAGGAGACAATACTGAGCTAAATGACTAATGGACTGACTCAGTTTAACCTACTTTTGCCCAGCCCACACATGTACACATTTGGTCCCTGTTGCATATATGCAATGTTGGGCAGAAATGGCTTAAAGCAGCTGCATGTGTTCATACCCAGTTTGCTTTAAAAAAACAAAGATGGTACATTGTTACATAGAGAGTGCCACAATACAGGCTGGTGTGGTGTGGAAAATGCCTGGTACATAGCAAGTAGAGGCAAGGGAAATTCCTCTCTGCCCCTTTAATGGAACTTTCAAATTTAGCTTGCCTATTATAACTGAGGTCAAGTTTGGATGTTCTCATCTAAGGGCAGCATGCAATTCAGTTATTACATTTGTTTCATTAATATATTTTATTGTACCAAATCTTCCTGTATAACAATATACATGGTGATATAACATTGTAATCACTTGAAAAGCTTTTACTTGAGAACTGATGATAAATATACCCTCCTTCACTAACAAGGATCCCCCATAGACTAAAAGAGAGTCGCTGCCAGGAGTACAGTGAATGTGCTTGCCCTTCCCCACAAAAACAGCAGTATAGGTGAGCACTTGAAACACAACTGCATGGCAAGTCACTTGTGTCTCCCATTAGTATTAGCCATGCAAGCATAGCTCCCCTTTGCACAGTCTGCATAAACAAATGGCTTGCACCACATCTTGCCTCTGTGGGGTTGTGGCAAGTAGGCACTCATGCTGCTGTTGCAGACATAAATTGGGGCTTAGGGCCAACTTTTGGAGAGATAATTTATTTTGGAGAGATATTTATCCCTGGCTGCTTTCATGCATGCATTCTCTTATAACCCACCCTCTGTCCACATGTGGCCAAAACATTTTAAGAATGGCTGAAGCCGTTTGATGGTACCAGAGCTTCACTAAATTCATGTTATCCTGTCCTAGATCAAGCTGGAAACACAAGTTTTGCATGATAGTGCCATGGTTTAGCATCACGGCAGGAAATCAGCCATATAGGATGCTGAGTGACCAGCATTGGGTCAGCCAGACTGTTCCCCAAAGTAGTTCTGCAACTGTTCTTTAAATGCATTCACTGTCTGTAAAAGTAAGGATGAACACACACATAAGTAAATGTACTATATAAGTGTGGCTTTCAAAAACTGAAGGGATCACCTCTCCACATGCACCTGATGCATGTGAGGAGGGCAAGACAAAAGATTGATCAAGATTTCAACTTGCAGTTATGTACATCCATGCTGCAAATTGCTGAGATGGGTTCTCAGCATAAGTGAAGAGTCAACTGCAACAGCTCATAAAATCTTATATCTGTCTTGAATGTATGAGATGTGATGAGACTAGAGACCACCCTCCTTACACGCTCAGGGCTGAACTTTGAGATCTCCTTTACCAGGGAGTTTGGCTCCATTTAGCACATCAACTGCCAAGTTCATGTACACAAGATTCCACTACCAGACTTCCCACGCTCATATTATTGTTTCTTTTTGGCCACTATGCAAACCTGGAGGTGCATGGCGTGAGAGCTTTGCTAATTTACCCTAAGGGAAGGTGGGCTTTTTTCCCCTGATGACTCTATTTTCCTAAATTACGACAAGTTTCTGCTGACTGGCCAGGAACCAGAATACATAACTCTGCATTGAAATATATAATGAAAATAGATCAAATCTGACTTCGGCACATGAAATCTAGAAGACTGTTGGTTACCGATCCACATGCTGCATGACTTCTTTTGAGAAAACAGGGAAAGGAACAGATAAAATAGCAAGCACAAAACATTTGGAAAACATAGAAAAGAATGCGAGAACCCTTGCTTTTAAGACGTCGTTTTATAAAAGACAACAATTGGTTTGCAACATGCAAGGCTACTTACAACCTAAGCACATTAAACCATCTGTAATTATTAAAACCAGACATCTTCAACTAAATCTGCAAATCATTTGGCAGGAATGGGTGGTCCCTGTTACAAACATACACCTCCAGTTTTTCATGCACAGTCATTCAAAACACTGAAACACACCATTTTATCTGTGCCAGACATTTTCAACACGGAACTATTTTAAACAGGGACATAAAAATAAGCTTAGAAATACTGGAAGGAGCCTACCTTCTCCCAATACCATTCTAAACAGAAGCATAATTTAAAATAGCCATAGAGGGCTTACAAGTATTTGGATATCAAAGTGCTTACCTTTATAACATTATCTTCTAATAGTGTAAGGAGGATAGCAGCAATGTGCCTTTAGCACCATCTTCGCAATTACTCAACTTTAAAAAAAAAACACCTACTAGGAAGTATATGCACGCAGAACCAAGAAATCTATGTTAGCATTTCATACAAAGTTATAAGTGCAAACATTACACAGAGAGAGGCTCAAAATAAATACAAGTGTGGGCTAAGACTCTCCAGTCATAACTCTTATTTTGAACATGGTAGATGCTCTTTGGAAGTCATTTGAGTTATTCTCTTCCATTGGACTCCTCCATACAGTGAGTTCACATATGAAAAATCTGATGCACAACTCCAGTTGCTACCAAACTTCTTTGTTTCGTCTGAGGTTGCAGGCACCTCAAGCTAAAACCCAGCCTTCAACATCAGATACCTGCACATGATTCTAAATGTGAAAGTTTACCACAAGTACAGTACCGGTTACTTTAAAAATGCTCCAGGAACTAGTACTCCAGGTATCCATAGACAATTTCTGTGCAGAAGCAGAAATGATTCTCCCTATCCCACAATAATTGTGCAAATATCTGTTGAAATGCTTGCACTGCGGAGGATGAATGAGCAGTTTGGTGTTTTTTTTAACTAACTTCCTAATTCCAGCAGCTTCTTCTAGCCAAGGTCTTAAACATATAAGTGCCCCTTGCCATCCTGTCACACAATTTAAAAACGTAAAACCTTAAATGAATAGTTCCCTAACTTTGACTGGCAGTTCCCTTAACTTACTGGACTACTGACTGTGGCTCCCAGTTGTATAGACTGCAGACTGTGGCTACATTGTATAGGGCAGTGGATTTTTTCATAAAGATTCCATAGCTCCCCAGAGAGCCGTGGTTCACAATTTGGAAACCACTGGCTTAAACCATTTGAAAAGTATTCCTGTTATTTTGTAGGATGGTAAGAAATGCGTTCCTTATTATGGATACCAATAGGCAGCCACAATGGTCATGCCATGCACACATCTGCTGTAGCACCACAGGTCAGGCTACCAGGAGGCTCTTTCCACTTTCTCCAGACAGTGCATGAAGAATTACCAATCACAAGGACAGACTGATAGGATGCCTCATGGCAAGGCTGGCCATAGAACTGTTGCATGGTGCAGCATTTGGGGGGGGGCAACTAGACAAGCCCCCAGCCTGCCTGTTCACTGCCCTCTCCAGCCTACCACTCCACTGGGGGCATCAAACCCCTTCTGACCGAGAGCAAGTTGGAATAGGATTGCAGTGGAAGCAGCCCCTTCACCCACCAACAGTGCTAGAAGAAGGGGGGGCTGCTATGGCTTCAGATCACCTCGCCTTGCCCACCCAGTGCTTACTAAACACCAAGTGGGCAGGGAAAAGAAAATTCACTCCCCTCCCAGAAGTGAAGCCTTAATAATAATAATAATAATAATAATAATAATAAAACTTTATTTTTATCCCGCCCTTCTCCCTAACGGGACCCAGCCTTCCTGCTCCATGCCACTTCTGTTTCCAATGAAAAGATTTCTGCATGCTGGGTTCCCACCATACACCACTTCAGTTCATTGGAAAAAGAACTGGCACAGAGGAGAGGGAATAGTGCAAATGCTGCACTATTGATAAGTGAAGTGTTAGGGTTGCTGTGCTGGAGGGAGAAGGGGAAAAAAGCTGTTGCAGGTTGCAGCTGCCCACCCTCCCCCTCATCCAGGGGGGGGAAGCATGCACATGAGCACACACAGGCATGGCACTCTGTGGAAGGGATTCAGGCAGTGCAGGAGCACAACCCAGGAGCACTGCAGACAGACCAGAGGATACAACAGCAGACAAAAACCAGAGCCAAAGAACATCAGGCCTAGGCACAGGATTGTGGAGGTCACAGGCACAGGAAATGGGTCACAAGAAATGGGGCTGTCACTAACTACATGTAGAACACAGAGGCACAGTATGAACCATACTTAAAAAAACAGTTTGAATACCCTGGTTGTATCAGATAGATTTGCTTGGTCATGCTGGTATAGATTTCAGCTTGTAGTGCTCAAGGTTGTGGACTGATTTCTTGGAACTCCAAAGTACAGCATGTGCCTGATGGATCTCTGACCCTGGCTAGTAAAATCTGCAAATGTTGTACTGGGTGGGTGTTTGAGGTAATGAAACCTTCTCTCAGAAGGTGAGAATGGTGTCAATCCACCTCATTGAAGGAGGTTGTAGGTCATCCCCTCTTGAAAAAAATCCTTACTTGGATTAGAGAGATTTGAATTGCATCCAGTTTTAGTTACCAGACCAAACGGCCCAGAATGCAACTCCAAGATTACTAGTAGGGGCAAATGAATTGAAGCATGATATGTACAAAATGTGTGTGACTTAATAGGGATACATTCTCTGATTCCCTATAGCGTTCCAGCATCTTTTTTTCCCTTTCACTGAGGGAGGGATTCAAACCTCTGACCTTGTGCTCCACCTTTTTTTTTTTTTGCTACCCTGGCTCTGACCTTGTGCTCCACCTTTTTTTTTTAAACTGCAGGCTATGGAGGGATTTGTACCTCTAACCTCATGCTCCACCGCCCAGCACTCTCTCCATTGGGCTATCGGAAAGCCTGTTGTCAAAGTGCTCAGAACTAATATATAAGGTCTTGAGCCCAGCTCAATATATAAGGTCTTGGCCATCAGCGCCTCAAGTATTAGTTCCAAACACTTTGAGTCTAAGAGTTCCTATGGCTCAATTGTTAAAGTGTTGGTCTGTGGAGCCAGAAGCTAGGAGTTCAAATCCCTATGAGGAAGAATTTTTTTTTATTTTTTAAGGAGGGGAGGTGCTCCATGGCTGCAAAATATAAAGGTTGGTTGCCAGTTGCCAAAAGGGGGGCCAGCTGAGGCTGCAAAACTCCTCAAAGTTCAGTTCAAAAATAAATAAATAAATAAATAAATAAATAAATAAATAAATAAATAAATAAAAGATTAACAAATTGTGAGTTCCTGCACCTTTTTTTTTTTTTTTAACAAAAAAAGCACTGGCAGTCCATATATGCAGTTAAGCACATCTGTTTTTTGTACTATCTACTTTAGTTACCAATTCACTTCTGGATCCAATTCAAATGTTGGCCTTGGCCTTTAAAAAGGCACTTAGGAATCTGGAACCAAGTAACCTGAAGGGCCACATTCTTCCATATCAGCCTGCCCAGCCTCTGAGAGCTACATTGGATGTCTGCTGTGTGGTTCTCATTTGCAGAGATACATATAGCAGGCACAAGGACAGGACATTTTCAGTGTTGGGCCATTGCTGTGGAACTTCCATCACCAAGATCTCTATGCAGCTCCCACACTGGGGCTTTGGCAGGATACTTCCAACTCTGTTTTAACGCTGCTGTTTTTGTTCAAAGTTTTAATGTGTTCTGGGTATAGTCCACCTCCTCTGCAGGGCACAAGGTAGAACTGGGAAGGACCCCTCTCTGAAAACCTGAGTAGATACTGCAAGTCAGTATAGAAGACAAAGGGCACAATCCTAACCAACTTTCCAGCACCAAGGTGCTGCAAAGGAGCAAGTATTCTCTTACCTTGAGGAGGCCTCTGTGACTGCCACCCAACTGCAGAATGCAGCACATGCCTCATTGACCCAGCCATGTCAGTGCAGGAAAGTTGGTTAGGATTTGGGCCAATATGGAGCTGGACAGGCCAAAGGTCTGACTCCATACAAGACAGCTTCATGTGGCATTAAATTTTTACAAACTTGAAATATTGATATGTCGAAACAGCATTCTTCAAAGTTCAGTAGCAGTCTGACTAGACAACAGATTGCACTGAATACAGATATTTCTCTCTTATCAGGGCAAGAGGTTTCAAATACAGCACAACAGTCCTTCCTAGGAATATCTGATGGTCCAAGACCAATATGAAATTTCATCTTCCTGTTGCAAGAAGCTACATTTGTGGCTGAAATTAAGTTTTGCCATCTATGCCCTTCCCCAAATGGGTCAATTCTTGAAAGTCAACTTAAAATTCAAAAAAATGGGAAATTTTGCTGTCTACACAATTTTAAAACTAGAGCTTATTAGCATAAGGGACAACTTAAATTTGACCATCTTTTTCTTTTAGGATTATCCTTTGGCTTTAATATAACTAAGTAATGACAAATCAGAATGGAACCATGAAGCTTTAAAAAATGCACAACTCGTAGAACCGTTTGACTTTGGGTGGAAGGAAGTTCTGTTGAAATCAGATCTATTATAGCTGTATTGGAACTACTGTGTTCCAATTAAATACAGTAAACCAGTGTTTTTCAAACTGTGCATTGAGACCCCCTAGGTGGGTCACAAAATATTGAAATGAATGGGGACCCATCTGAAATTGGCTTATTTTTAATATATTACACTTGATGCTACCATAGTATGTGACTGCATTTGGGGATAAGTTACAGACCTGTACTTTTAACAAGCTATTCTTTTAACAATGATAGTCAAAGGGACTTACTCCTGGATAAGTGTGGGTAGGACTGCAGCCTAGGATTGTTAAAAATTTTCCTGCTCGATGATGTCACAGTCATGACATCACTTCCGGTGGGTCATGACAGATTCTCATTCTAAAAAGTGGGTCCCAGTGCTAAATGTGTGAGAACCATTGCAGTAAACAATACATGAGACATGGCCAATCGTTACCGTTTTGGTGGATGCTTCAAATGACAGCCACCCATGCAAATGTGTTCACACTGTGTCACAGTTCTCTAAAGTTAATACCATCTATGGTCACGGAATCCTGTACACAGAACATTCTGTAGAACATTTTTTGGATCTGGTTATTAGACTTGCGTACAGATTTGAAACCTGAAGATTGCTTTTCTCCAACTTACTGTTAGCATTTTGCAAAAATAAAAATAGATCCAATTGAACAGTGCAAGGTAAAAAGACCTGAAGCATCTTCAAGAGGCTGCGGCTGGTTATAAGACAGGGACTCCTATCTGTTTCGCTTTGGGGCCATTTTGGTCAAAATTAATTTTTAAAAATTCCTTAATTATAAAGGCAATCTTTAACAGATCATTTTACATCAAGCATCAGCCAACAGTTTAGAGGAGGCTGGAAGGCAGTTCAATGTTTATGAGTGGGAGAACATCCTAAGCATTTCCTTTCACATTCAACTACAAAAATCACGCTGTGCAAGTATTTGTGATTATATCAACACAATACCGTGTTTTCTTGGCATGCTATAACAAAGTTTTATTTAGATCATTTGAAGATTTACTGGCAATGGAAGTTTGCCAGTTCATGGCCACAAGCTTCCAAATATAACTCAAATACAGGCATGTAACTCAAATACAGGTAATACTTTAATAACAATAACTTACAGATGCAAACTAATGATGAACTACAATTTCACAAAGAATTGTAAACGTTTTGCACAATTGTCAGTCCTGTCTCTTTAGGCAAAGTGCTCTTTGATGATAAATAAATTAATTAACACACAACTAGAATGGACTACTTCCAGACAATACAAAAAAAGTGTTTCTCTTTAATAAATCTTGTAAACATATTTATGGAGAAGCCATAAAAGTGTCTTGCAGGCCAACTATAATTACATACCTGGGCAACAAAACTGTCTTCAAAAATGCTTTGGATGCTATTTAGGATTAAATTGATTTTCAATGACAGAGAACAATAGGCAACTCAAGAGTATCTCCTTAGTGTCATGTCCCTGAAATAAATGAATTAGCTGTGACTTATTGGCAGTTGTGTCATTGAATGGGGTAGCAAAGGCTGAAGTCCAAGAGCAGAAGGTGAATGAGCTACAAAAATAGAAAGATGTGCTGGTCAGTTTGACTAGGAAGTAGAAAAATATTACTTGCGAATAAAAATTCAATGGCACTGATATGGTTGGAATGTCGGAAAAATAGCTTGCGCAAGGTGTTTTTCTATAAGGATTTTGCAGATCTTTACACCCTGACCAATGTATGAACCCTTCTATACAAATGACTCTGCAATTTGTGAGGAAGGCATCTTATTACAGACATGCTCCCTATAATGACAACATACGACATACGAAGCAAGAAAGATAAAATGCCCTTTTAAGCCAATCAAAAGGATGAAGTTAAATGATTCCCATTGACTTCCATGAACAGACTCCTTCCTTTTGATCTAGAATAGGTATCACACATTTGACCTAAGAAAGGTTTCCTAATGTATTTCTATCCCAAACATTCATGTTATTTATCTAGTAAATATGTATACAACTTGACTGGCCAGTTGGCATTCTGCTTCAAGAAACTTGTGTAAATCTTGCTTATTTCCAGCTAGATTAGGCTGCCTGTCAGTGTAGACAGCACTGTCCCAGGTAGATCAATGATCCAATTCAAAACACAGCTCCACATGTCTCAAGGCAACCATAATTAACTTTAACACTCAGTTCATTATATGTAGGAGTTTTTGCTTACTTATTGTATTTACTGGCATGTCTCTGTATCAGTGTGTTATGGACCTTTAAAACCCCCCACAAATCCTGAAAAACTGGGATTTCTGAAGAAATCAGAATAGTGCTGGACACAAAATGTTGGCTGCCCGCAGTTTGCCCAACTCTGAGCCAAGGGATACATTTCACACACTCCCCTTAAGTCTACAAAGTAGTTATAGCAAACTGCTGTACCTACCATCCATATAACTATGCAGAGCAGTTAGCATTGTCCCATCCTGGGGTACATATCCCGAGTATGCCATTTCTTCTAACATGGGTGGAGAAAGCCTAGAAGGTTGGACTGTGGTAACAGGAGTAGTAGATGAATGATTGGGGCTAACATGTTTCTTGTGGCGGGCTCTGCAGTTTTGAAACCAAACCTGCAAGTAATAAAAAATAAATAATTTTATACATCAGACATTACATATTAACCAACAGTATATTTAAAACCAACAGTAGTGTCAGTGTGGGTTTCTTGCATTTCAATGCTGGTATGACTTTGTGCTTTGTATATAGGTAGCCCCAAGTGTATGATACATTAAAGGTGGTACAACCAAAGCATCAAGGGTAGGGGCTAAGCATCTGTGTGGGCTTTCAATGTCAATGTTCACCGCTCATCATTATGACTCATTGTAGCACATGCAAACACACTTGAAGTCCTGTTGCTTACACAACATGAAAGGGTTTAATGGGACACGTTGGTTGTGCATTTTCCTCCAGAAATATCAATGTCTAAGGACTGCTGTTACAAGATCTGTTTCTTGCTAAAGAAAATTGATAAACAGGAAAACTGTTCTTCAGAGATTCATGTAACTGAGGCACTTCGCTCACAGTGCTTGTGAAGTAACTGCAGTACAGTTACCTGTATCACACGTCTGCTCAAGCCTGTTCTTTCTGCCAGTTTTTGGAGTGTTTGTGCATCTGGATTGTTGTCCTGAGCAAACTGTGCTTGCATTACCTGGAAAATGCAAGAAGTAGTTTTTTTATTTTTTTATTATATTCTGATGTACTAGCAAAGAGTGCATAGGCATCAGGATGCAATCATGCTCCAACCTCCAATAGTGGTTTTGAAAACTGCATTCATATAAAAGGCTTTAACCACAGCAAAGCAGGCTAAGCCTACCCAATGACCAGATTAGCCCATGTGCCAGATAAGACATGACAAATAAAACTCAAAGCAAGGCTCGCTCTGCTCATTTGTCATCAAAAGCAGATTTAATGTGGTGAGGTCATCATAAGGCAACTTGACAACATTTATTTTGCATGATGAATTTATTGTGAATGAGCCTTCATGTGGTTAAGAGCTAATCTTTGCCTTGTCAGTGCACTCATGGGACACTACAGAAGACTTGCTTTGCAATATTTGTTTCATGTGCATATTGTTAAATATGAAATAGCATTTGTGTAGTACTTTCTAAGCATTTCACATTTACTATATTTATACTAAAAGAATTCTATAAGTCTTCTTACTCCCCATAGGCAGTTGGAGAGCTGATACTGTGAAGGGAACCTTACTAAGATTACTCCAGTGAAAGTGGACTGGAGTAAAAGTGAACTGGAGTAATCAGAGGCAAGACTCAAACAGGAAGTCAGTTTCTGAGCCACTATACCAGCTCTCTTGATTAATTTAAGAGAGTGCATTCATATCATGTGCTCACTACATGTAGTAACATAGATAGAATTTAATTTCTGGTGACAGTACTGTGCCAAAAAGTGTATTAATCCTTCTCTGAAATAGCTTCCACAAATGTGGAATATTCCCACTCTTTTTTTGAGCATTACCTTGAATTAGCTTCTAACCTACCACATGCTATTGTTTGGTCTTTATTGGCTAACCAATAATTCATACAGGAAGATACAAGTTAAAGTCACATATTGTACACCCTTTCAGGTGAAGCTTATCAAAAATCTGGGACATTATTTCACTTCATGAAGAAAAACCTTTGTGATCATTTAGAGGTAAAACAAATTTTAAATTTCCAATTTTTAGGAATGATTAATGTTTCTAGTTAGTCCTAGATCCAAAAATATCAGATCAGCCAGCTATAAACGGTGGACAGATACCCAAGACTGACAGGTGGGGAAAACAATTCAACACTGTACCAGTAACAAGTCTCCTCTCAGCAAATAAAAAAATGGCCTAGTGTACCTAAGACAATGAACTAGACTGCCCTAAATGACTTTGTCTAAATTAGTAAATATGACTCACAAAACTGGGTATCCTGTATGGAAAAATGAAATAATTTTTATTTCATTTTACATAAAGTACTTTTTCTTCTATAAAATATTGGTAAATTAACTATACAATAAAAGATAGCCTTTGCTAATTTCTCCTTTGTTTTCTTAAAACTATTTTTATCCTTGAATTTAGCATATTTGGAAATAGCATATTTAGAAGGTTGGATGCTATTTCAATGGGGATGTTCCCCTTGTTGTTTGGTTTAAGCTTACAAGCAATAGTCTGTTAATTTCAAACAGTCTAAAAACTTCTTTACATTGAAAAGTGAAGCCTGCTATACCATTACCACATTATTTTTGATTAACTGTTACCGTATCTTTACAGTGAATGTTTCAAAGGCTTACGAGAACCCACAAATGACCTCAGGAATTGGACTGACAGATGAATGCTGTTCTTTAGGTTGATAAAATGGCTGAATGTTAGACATTCAGGCTCAATCAGGACAGCTTGCCTAGAACAGAGTGCAAGGCAGGACTGTATTGCTCTGCAGGTCTCAGTCCTAGTAGTTACCCACACTGTTAGAAGCTTAGGGCCAGTTTAAACATGTACATAATTGCACGGTCTGGCCAGATTCAAAGGGATCAGTTGGAGGGGAAGTTCCTTTTTCTTTTTTACACAAAAAAGTTAGGGGAACTACAAAGCATGGTGAAACCATGCAGGAGTAGGTAGAAGGCTTTACTTTGCACCTGCTATGGTTTCAATTCTGCACACCACACACTATTGTTAGATGAAAACAACTTTCCATTGACTGTTAATGGAATTCTCTCCTACATCTAAACAAGTACGCAGGAGGAACAAGATGTGGATCAAAACCACAATAAAAACCAAAACAGCAGACTCAACAGCAGACTAAAGCCTCCCCACCCCTTGCTGACATGGTTTCACCATGATTCCTGATACCCCTTCTTCTTTGTAAAAAAACAACCAAAAACTAAGAAATACTCACAACCTTACCCTCATCTGAGAATATTGTGCAATTATGTGAGCGTCTAGTGGAGCCTTCAGGAAGTTGATGAGCTTATCTATTGCAGATCTTTTAACAGTTCAGTAAAGTTGGAGCCTATGTTCAAATCCAATGATCTCGCCTTTTAATGCAGAGACCAAATGCAAAACAC
Organism: Tiliqua scincoides; assembly: GCF_035046505.1. Taxonomy (NCBI): domain Eukaryota; kingdom Metazoa; phylum Chordata; class Lepidosauria; order Squamata; family Scincidae; genus Tiliqua; species Tiliqua scincoides. Next base: position 145,167,914 of record NC_089824.1, read on the forward strand.
ATTTTGGAAAAAGTTTCATCTGATAAGAAAGGACTTCAAGTATTAAGAACTTTTTCCATGATTTATTGAATCCTAACAGTAGGAGTTGAAATGATGGAATTCTTTTATTACCTTAAAAATCAGGCATTTGAATTTATACTGAACGTATAAAGACGACGTTAACAGAACAATTAGCTTCACATGAGAATGTCCTAAACTTATAGAAGGGAATTAAAGGTTTAATTTATTATTCAATAATAATTTATTCACTAAAATAATAATTATTGTTAATACTCCATTATTCAATATGAAGGAGAAATGGGATTTACAAGTCAAGAAGCAATACAAGCAAAAACTGAAACAGTGGTTCTCAACCAGTGGTGTACGTGTACCACTGGTGGAACACTAGGTGGCGTTGGGTGGTATGCGCACAATGGAAGCTTCCAACAGCAATAGGAAGCTTGAACCAGTGGGCAGAGCTCTATTGCAAGGTTTTTGAGCTCAAGAAAAAACTCACCCACCTTGAGCCTCTAACTGACCTTGGAAGCTCCCATCACAGTCTCCAAATCCAAAAGTAACTGTCAATGTAATCACCAGTTACTTCTGGTGGTACCTCTGAGGACAGAGCAGTGGCAAGTGGTACATCAGGGGAACAGTGTTGAGAAATGCTGAACTAGAACAAATGTTTGAATACATCAGGTCTTAAATATCTCCTACACCTCCTGGAACTACACATTGGTTTGTGTTTCCCAAATGAAACCCAAGGCTCACTCCAAGTATACTTTCTGTTAATGCTGTGGTAGGGGGAGAAAATTTGGAAGTATGATTTTAGAAGCTTTACTGTGTGTCATAGATCTCCTTAGACAGCATTTTGGATTCCAGGCGGTATTCATCTTTTGAAAATAAAATTCTCTTAGCATACTATTATTCATATTTTATACCCAAGAAATTTTAAAAATATTTATAAATTTAATGATGAAATTCTATAAAAGCAGGTACTTTCCACATATGACTTTGGGTATGAAAAACTGATTTTAATGCAAGTAAAACTATATTAAAGCAAATTTCTATGAGGCCTAATCCTATACAGTTTTATCTGGAAACAAGTCTCATTGACTTGTTCAGTGGTGTTCCACTTTTAAGAAACTGTGGCCAAGATTGCAGCTTTAAACACAATATATTTAAGTCATAATGAAAAGGCACGATATTAAATTCATGTCACGCATTGAAAGCAACAAAACTAACTTTTTTATATATGCAAAAGAACTGAGCAACAAAAAGTTGAAAGATTCAACTAGAATATTAGATATTTGGCTGGCTCATACATTATGCTGCACCAATTGCATGAATCAACACACACACCCACCCCCACCCACCCAGGAAGGCAGTTTCACAAATGTATCAGTAGGCTGAAATTGACTATGAACTATACAACTACGCCCTTTTTTGTAATTCATACAGTTGAGGAAAGCAAAAAAAATTTGGGCCTTTCCTGTTTTTTAAAGAAGGAATTAAGCACATAAGGCTGCAACAGATGACATGTGTGGTGTATAGATAGAGATTTAGGATGCAATCCTAACCAATTTTCCAGCACTAAGGGCAATGCAACTGCAAGGTAAGGGAACAAACATTGCCTTACCTTGAGGAGGCCTCCAACTTCAGGATGTGGCACGTGTCCCACTGGCACAGCTGTGCCATTACTGGAAAGTTGGTTAGGATTGCGCCCTTAATGTCATAACAGTGTCTAAGCCTCTACATTGAATGATAACATGTACAATGTTAACATGTACATTGAATGATAACATGTACAATGTACATGTGCATTGAAACATAACATGCCTCTACATTGAATGATAGGCTGCTTGAAGTATCTCCAAATTTCCTGTCAAAGTGAACTAAGAGGTATCATTAGTTCCCAAGGTTTGAGAGCCCAGTCCTATCCAACTTTCCAGTACCAATGCAGCTGCTATGCAATCCCAAGGTAAAGGAGGAAACATCCCTTTACCTTGAGAAGGCATCCATGACTACCCCATCATGACAGGATGCACAGAGCAACCTGCAATGTGCAACATTGGAATATTGGATAGAATTGGGCCCCGAGTCCGTCAATAGCTTAAGGCCCAGAGAGTACCAAACACAGGTCCAACCTTGTTATACACAGATTTGACTCAACACAAATGGTCACTACAAATGAGAAAGAATGTGCTGATCTCTGAAGGGGAAAAATGCAACCCTTTAATATCAGAGTTTTAAAAATGGCTTTTCTTACTGTTGTAGAGAGAGTCATGCAAGCGATTGCAGGTATAACCTAATTATCCATGGATTTTTCTATCTCAACATGATGAGAAGAGCCCTTTAAATTAAAACAATTGTTTAACAATAGCCTTCTTAATGCAAGAAAGGCAGCTGGTTGACAATTTATCAATCATTCTCTCTCCAGGTACTTAGAACTCTCCCTTCCCCCTGAGCATGTGAAAGAAAGATAATCACTTCATTCTGGGTGAAGGGAGGAATCTGGCTCGGAGTGAAGTTTTTCTAACTGCCTGAAGCGAGACTGATTGATGGATTGTCTACTTAAGGCAGCCATTTTCAACCACTGTGCTATGACACACTGGTGTGCCATGAACTGTCTGCAGGGATTTGGGGGGAGCTTCATTTATTAGGGCAATGGTTCTCAAAATGGAGGGTCACAACCCACCAGTTCCTGTAAAGGTTCCCCTGTCCCTTTAAGGGGCAGGGGAAGGGGAGAGGCAGGGAAGCAATCCCCAGGATCATGCCTGTATTGGGGTGGTGCTTGTGACTTACTTTATGAAATCAGGGCTGCACCAGGCTGCAGGAGGTTCAGGGAGCCCTGCGCAGCCCTCTGCAGTGCTCCCCAAGTCTTGGAAGGTTCAGAGAAAGCAGGCGCAAAGCACCTCCTATGAAATGGAAGTGCTTTGCACCCACTTTCTTTGAATGTTCCAAGCTTCGGGGAGCACTGTAATGGGCTGTGCAGGGCTCCCTACAACTCCTGGAGCCTGCTGCAACCTTGTCTTCATAAAGTCACTAGCACCCATCTCACCCCCCTTAGCAGCGCAATCCTGGGGATCACATTACTGCCCTGCCCCTCCCCCACAGAAACTTACTGAGGGAGTAAAGCTCCCTCAAAGTTTGAGAACCATTGTATTAGGGAGATGGGAGCCCCCTCCCATCAACAGCATGGTGTGCCTTGTCAATTGTCGAAAAACTGAGGGTGTGCCTTGGCAATTTTAGTACCTTGTCAGTGTGCTGTGAGATGAAAAAGATTGCAAATCACTGGCCAATGACTGTCTTACATCACAAAGGTCAGCAAGGCTGTTTTTAAATTGCCCAGCAAAGGGACATTGTTTTTTAAATGGATTTGTTTTAATTTGATTTTTACCATTCACTGAGTTCTGGGAATAGAACCCTTGTGAATACAGAGACTCGGGGTCTATGAGAGGAATTTTAGCAGGGGGTACAAAGCTTCTTCTGGATCCCTTCCCAAAGGGGGGGCAATGGGGGCAGGCAGAATGGGGGGGCAAAATAGGGCAGGGGAGGGTGCTAACAGCCACAATTGGAGCTCAGGTCTACTAGGCTTCTTGATGCAGAGCCCAGGTCTACCCTACCATGCGGCATTGGCAGCTAAAGTAATATGGAAGACCAAATGCACTCCTAAGTCTCTCTAAAATTTTTGAAATATAGAAAATACAGGGTGAACCAAAAGTAGGTGGACAGTAGGTGGAATAGGGTTTGTGTTAGGGTTATACTATAATGATGGTGTTCATTATAACTATGGCATTTGTGTTATATTAAATTTTATAACTAAATTTATTTCAATTTAATATTTTTCTCTTTTCAGATAGTTCAGATAACCCATAATGGCAAATAATTTAAATACTGATGCAAGAAAATGTTATCATTTACTGTCCAATCTACAGGGTGAACCAAAAGTAGGTGGACAGTAGGTGGAATAGGGTTTGTGTTAGGGTTATACTATAATGATGGTGTTCATTATAACTATGGCATTTGTGTTATATTAAATTTTATAACTAAATTTATTTCAATTTAATATTTTTCTCTTTTCAGATAGTTCATATAACCCATAATGGCAAATAATTTAAATACTGATGCAAGAAAATGTTATCATTTACTGTCCAATCTACAGGGTGAACCAAAAGTAGGTGCAGAAAAAAATTGCATCATCATATTTAGGCTCACACTAGAATGAATCAAAATGAACTTCTGCAGCAGCTGTATCCTCACAGCTGGGTCCCTGAGCTTCTATACACTCCTTCATGGTGGTGGGATCCACAAGCCAAAAAGCTACTGTAGCAGGCCAGTTTCCTCCCATTTGACACAATTTGACACTGTGTTAAGGAGAGTCATGGATGCTTTCCTGGGTCTGGTGTGTATGGCTTGCAGCAGCAGTTAACACTGCATGTACATGATTGTGCCCCAACATTATGCGCTGGCAGTGAGTTCAGGTGAGATAGGAAAATGTCAGGTTCCAGGAACTTTCTGCCCCCCCTCCTTTGGCTCCTGGACCCCCTTTCTGACCCTGGGCCTGGGTACAAATTACCCCCTTTACCCCCTTCTCCTAGGCCCTGCAGAGACACAACCTGTAACTGGCTTTACCCAGAAACAAAGCTTGGCTTTTGTGCTGTAAAACATGTGGCTGAGTTCACAGAGAATTTTGACAAGAATTTAACATGTATTCAGTCATTCAAGAAAACCGCAAAGCACACTAAGACTTCCCCCTTCAGGGGTGCCTACTAAGTTTGGACTATAAAATGCAGTAAGCAGAAACTGATGAATGCTAAAATATGGTAATAAACAGCTACCAGTTTGTCTACTGCAGAAAAGAGCAACACAGTTGTAATTGAACCATTATGTAGGGGAATCATGATATAGTAGTGTGCATACATGTACTTTTGTAAATACTCTGGTACAATATAGGAAGTCTTTTCTGGAGCATAAGGACACCAGTACCTTTTGTACTTTCCTAAACAGTGTCTAAGCCAAGGTTATATTAGTCCTATGACCACAGTTCAAGTCTATGCCATGATACTGTGCCAATTCTTAGAAGCCACCAGTCTCACATGCTATGGCAACATTTTAAGATACCAAAACCTTATGTTTCCTGTAATGCTATATCCTACACATTTTTAGTCTCTCTTCATATTACATAGGACTGAAACAATTTAGTCTCCTATTGTAATTATGTGTAGTGATGTAAATGTCTGATTTAATGAATTTCATCAAGCAGTCAAAACAGATCTGCATTTACATTTCCACTTTATAGAATTACCAGCTGCCTTTAGGGAAATAAAAAAAGCTTGAGGAATAACTATTTCATATGAAATGGCTAAAGCTTGCAAAAGTATTCCAGAAACATGCTGTGTCTTGATACCAAGAGAAAGTTTGCAATGCAGAAAATATTCCTTCACATCCAACTCATTTTTAAACAGAATTCTAAGCAATGTACAGCACAAACTCTGAGCTCTCACCCTCCACCATCCCACAGCTGTCTTTGTTCATAGCATTGTACCATGTGGGAGCCTCTACCTGCAGCTGATCTGCTGTGAAACTGGTCCGAGCTCTTTTCGCAGGTTTTGGATGATTAACATCTTGTTCTGTTAATAATGCACCTTCTACACTAATACCATTACCTGAAATTTAAAAGACAACAACTAAACAGGATTGCTAGCACCAGTTAGTACATACATGACTAAAACTAATTTTTACCATTTACAATCATGGTGCGTGTGCACTTCTTTATTTTGAAAGTACAACAGCCCAGTCCTAACCTGTGCTGGAACAGGCAAGCCAACTGGTCTATACTGTATCCAGTTTAGGTTAAGAAGTGGTTGAGTAACTTGGTGTAAGGGGATATTTTACCCCTTACTTCGTGTTGAGCTCTAGCCATCCCTCTGGGGCTACTCAGATCTGTGCCAGCAAATTCACCAGCACAAATCTGAGCAGGGGTTAGGATGTGGCGCAGTCTGCCATGGCCAGTCCCCACCCCTTCCCAGGTCCAATCCAACTCCCTGACCACCCTCTTCCATCCCTTAAGCAGGTTTATGACACTTGGAAGCTGACAAAGAGGGCCAGCGCCTGCACAAAGTATGTTTAGGATTGTGCACTTGGGTTAGCAGCTTTGTACATACTGCAGTCTAATTTATAGAAGCAAGAGTGTTGTCTTTTTGAAAAATCAAATCCATTCAGAAAAACTATTTGCACTATCCTACTAACTCAGTGGGTGACTACTGGCAAGTTACTAAGTTAAAGTACTTTTACAGATACCTGGCCTTCTGAAGTGGTTATCAGTGATAAGGAGAATCTTGTCACACTCCTGTTAAGGCTGAAAATGCAAGGGAGGCGGATAACACCAAGTTGTTCATCTATAGCATCAACCTGAGTGCTAGGACAACTTTCCACAGGATTACATAAGACATTACTACCACTTGCAATTTCTCACCTATATTGGCATATTTACAGAACAAACAAGAAAGTTGGTTGGTTTTGAGATCCAACTCATGATTTACTGAGAAACTATTAGTAAAGGCTAACGAAATTAAAAACTTCAAAACGAGAGTTACCATTTTCGACTTCTCTTTTCAGATTATCCAACATGCAGTCATAATGTACCCTACAAAGAACCTTCTCTTCGACCAAAGCAAACTCTTCCCCTGTGGAAAGCTGTCTTTTGCAGGAGAAGCAAGCAAAGCAAGCCAAATGATACACGTTTCCCTTTGCCCTTCGGACCCAGTCAGTAGAATGGATGTGCCTCCCGCAACGAGAGCAACGCGTTCCATACCGTCTACAAAAAAAGAAAAGGGTGTATTAGTAGAACACATCACAGAACCCACTCGTGGTTTAAAATTGCCACAGACTGAAGCTGAAAGGTCATATTTTTATCCAAAGTTCACAGTAAACGCTAATGATTTTATTCAACTTTTTAAATTGAAAACTGGGGTTTACATTGCTGAACCTGCATTTATTAAGAGAAAAAATTGCTTGCCTTGCAGTAACTTTTGAGCTACTATTTCCTCATGCCTTCCAGAGCTTCTTGCAGGAAACATAAAGGAGATTATATAAGTACTACTAAGGGCAGATGGGTTGCTTTGACGTTAGTTAGCACTAGAGTCTTGTAATGCCTTATACACTGTGTTAAACACTGTGGGCAGGAGGTCTGGTCTAGAGGGTAGAGCCTCTGTCTGCCTGAAGATAACATTCACAAGGTCGCCAGTTCGAGGCCACCGGCACCATGTGACCTTGAAGCAGCTGACAAGCTGAAGCCAAGCTATTCCATCTGCTCTGAGCGTGGGAGGATGGAGGCCAGAATGTGAAGCCAGATCAGAATGAAACACCTGAATGTAGTGGTTCTTGAAAGAAAGAACCTTCTTTCAATTGTAAAAAACCCTATTTAATAAGGGATTTAAATAAAGCCTGCCTATGTAAACCACCTTGAATAAAGTCTTGAATTAAGACCAAGAAAGGCGGTATATAAATACCTGTATTAATTATTATTATTAAACTGGAGAATATTTTGATATAATTAGGATTTCTGAAAAACGTTGGGTTATATTCTGCGCACATGCTATTCAGGCACAGTCTAGTAAGTTTTATATCTTCCCATTCCTTGCCTTTTAAAATAGGCAACTGATTAAAAGCCAAGAGATTCCGTACTCTGCACACACATATGCAAAGCAAAATAACTATTCAGTTACTAATCATTAGATTTTTTCCATTTAAAATACACAAAGCATTGTACAACAGAAAATACAATAGATAAAACCAGTAGTTCAAAAGATGCATGACTCAGCAGCAACAAAAAAACCAGGTGGTAGAAAAAATGCCCTATTTTGCTAGATTTTTTACTAGAAAAAAATCTAGTAAAATGTGTTTATTAGATTTATACCCCCACCTAACAATTCAGAGAACATTTGAATGCTGCAAGGTGGACAGCTTTAAGAACCGGGTCTGCCCCAGCCTTGAATCCCCATCAATCTCACTTCTGAGGGGCATTGTGCAGGGAAGAACCTCCACTCTTGACCTTTGGTCTGATCCAGCAGGATCTCTCTTATGATCCAACACAATGGAAGAAGAGAGACAGGACTCCAAGTGTTCAGGACACTAGAACAGTGGTTCTCAAAACTTTTTGCACCGGTACCCACTTTTTAGAATGAGAATCTGTTGGGACCACTGGAAGTGATGTCATGACCAGAAGTGACATCATCAAACAGGAAAATTTTAACAATCCTACCCACACTTACCCAGGAGTAAGTCCCATTTACTGTCATTGTTAAGCGCATATATAGTACATAGTAACCTGTTAAAAGTACAGATATGTAACATTTCCCCAAAAGCAGTCATACCATGGTAGTATCAAGTCTATTAAAAATATTGAAATGGATGGGGATCCACCTAAAATTGACTTGCGACCCACCTAGTGGGTCCTGACCCACAGTTTGAGAAACATTTGCCCAAGACTACTTTGGGTTTTAAAGGCAATAACTAGCACTTTTACTGGGCCTGCTTTCTGACAGCCAACAGGCAACCAGTAAATATGAACAAGAATACATTTAATATGCTCTCTGCAGCAGAAGAGAGCTAGAGAGGGGCTTAGTAAGTATGGCACTCTCTGCAACTTGTGTAAGTGGCCCCTCCCCCTCAGTGTCAGAACGATTCAGTGCAGCAGTGCCATTGCTACCCTGAATGGGTCTGATGCAGAGGGGAAGGGGCTGCTTACATGGCAAGTTGCAGAGCGTGCTGTACTTACACCACCCCCTCTAGATCGGCTTCTGCTCCACAGCTTGTCCTAGTGAAGAGCAACAGGAGAATTGTGTACCAGCTGCAGCTTCCGACCCTTCTTGAGAGGGATCTTCCTGTATAGTGCATCACAGTAATCCAAACATAAGGTCACTTAAAAGCATGGACAATGGTGGCAAGGTCTGAGTCCAGAGAAAGCAATTTTGGACATGTTGAATATTTTGATGCTAGACTCCTCAAAACAATGGAGACAACTGAGCTGCCGGTAAGATTCTTTGGCATGCTCCCCCCAAAATGCCCCAATGCATGCATGCATATTACAAACTTCTCATGATTTTGTAGCCTCTGACAGAGCTTCACAAGTTACCAAGTGGCTGATAAAAAGAAAATCACTTTTCAAAAAGGATTCTGAGTTTTCAGCAGAAATATAAGATTTTTTTTTTTTTTAGGATAGACCAGATTTGTTTTATAGTCATGAAGCAAAAGCACTTGAGAAAGTAAGTGGGTACATACACTTTCATACAGCAATAATTTACTCCAGTAGTAAAATACTTCTTTCTAGGTGTGGATGCAGTGAAGTAAACATAAACAGTTTACTCTCATTGCATGTTAGCATGAAAGTAAACATTCTTCAGTCACTTACAAATGCTATGAGAGTAAGCTGCTTATGTTCACTTCACTGCATCCACACCGAGAAAAAAGGATTTCATTACTGGAGTAAATTACTGCTATATGAGAGGTTAAGCGGAAACAGTGAAGACTTAAACACACATTTAAGAATTTATGAAATTAAAATAAAACATTCACTAATAAAATCACTCTGTGCGTCTGTCCATGTGTGCCGTGATAAGACACATATATGCAAGGTTAGACTTTTATTTATACGCTACCAAATGAATCTGCAAGATCACTAAAATACTGCCTTTGATCAGAACCATCAGACATTATCTATTTGAAGTTAGACATTTTGTAAAGTTAATTGCAGTGAGAAAGTTAAGAGCATACAACTTCCACTATAATCACTGTAGAAAAAAATATGATTAACAGTAATTCTATGTATGCCTACTCAGAAGTAAGCCCCACTGAGTTCAATGAGACTTACCCACTAGGTAGGACTGCAATCAAATTTTGGCTGGATAGTATCCAATGTTTACATTGCAATACACAGCCTCTGTGTTGTAATATTTTCATTTAGATCAAGGAGAAGAGAAAGTGTGAACAGAAACTGTCCAAGAGCAGCACGCCAATAAGAGAGCCATCAATCTACTAAGAATGTGCTCAGACAATAACCGCCAAATGGCACTGACGTTTTCCATTGACTCATTTACCAGTAAGGCAAGCAACTCTGATATCCCCATTTAATGACAAGGGAGAAATTTCCAATTCTAGAAATGTATAAATCATCATTAATACCACGGAGGTTTAACAATGGAAAACCAGCATTTCTTACTTTAAATGGCGGAAGTTTCAGTAAGCAACTGAAAAGTTTCAATACTTATGCATCATTTATAGAAAAGTTATTGTTTAAAATTTATACCTCACCTTTCTACCCTGCTAAGGGCACTCAAGGTGGTTTGAGTTATTTGGGAATGTACTGTGTACTATGATAAAAAGGCATATATTTGTGCAGATGTGTTAGGACAGGAAAAATGTGGAAAGTCAAGCTAGGAAGTGTTTTGGCATGCTAGGAATGAACTCAGTGTTTCTCAACATTTGTCCTCCACCATACCACTTCACATGGTCTACCTATAGAAGTACAACCAGAAGTAGCTGGCAATGACATTGGTAAGAGGCTCAAGGTTGACAGGAGAGCTTTTTTGAGTGGGGAAAAGCATGCTTTGCCCAATGAGCTGAGCCTCCTACCACTGTTTGTTGTGTTGCATTCCTGGTCTCACTGCTGCGAGGCAGGGGTCCAGCAAGTGCCACAAGACATCACCTTGGGTACCACTCATTGTACCTGTACCATAAACTGAGAAATACTGCTCTAGCATTCATAGCCACTTCTTCTCTGCAACACTGGTGGGAACCAACACCTGCACACATCAGTGAACTCTGGAAACTGAAATCAGCATACAGACAAAAACCCACATTCAGTATGCAAAAACACAATCAACAAGGGCTAAGAGTTAGGTTCAAGAAAAGCGAACAGCCTGACATTGACTTCCCTTCAGGATGGGGCTCAAAGGACAAGGAGGAAACTGGCCATGGAGGGCCATGCATTTTCTCAAGCCATTATTCACCCAATAAGATGGTTTAAGTTGCAAAGGGACTACCCTTTCAACAATTGCTCAGAACACTGGAGAAAGCATTGTGTTGGTTGAGGCAAAACAGGTTGCTGGTTCATAGTGTCAGCCAACATAATCCCCAGAGACTCATTTTTCATACTAGCTCCACAGTAACACAAGACAAGAGGAGCACCTGTCAAGCAACAGACACATCCTATGCTCTGAACCAGTGATTTTCAACCTTTTCTGTCTCACAGCACACTGACAAGGGACTAAAATTGTCAAGGCACACCATCAGTTTTTTGACAATGGACAAGGCACACCATGCTGTTGGTGGGGGGTTCACGTCTCCAATGGCCCTATTAATAAATGACCCTACCCCAAACTCCTGCGGCACACCTGCAGACCATTCGCGGAACACCAGTGTGCCACGACACAGTGGTTGAAAATGGCTGCTCTGAATGAAGTGGGTCCTCTTGTCCACTGACTACATACACCAGGCTGCAACTTAAAGAACCACAGTGAACTGATTTCACAAAATGCATGCCTGAATGCCCGAATCTACTTTTACATCACTTCCAATATAATCCTTTAAACTTCATGGGAAGGTCCACTCACAGTTTAAAAGATCTAGGGTCAATGGACTGCACATACAAACATGTATTCTAATGGAAGCAATTGTATAGACCAACTATCTGCACTGACATCTACATATGTGCACATGCACACTCACATTCTGAAAATTCCATACATCTACACTTGTAACTTTAGAATGCTAATATATATTTGAGATGTACAAAATACCTGAAATAGTCGAGCTTGCAGAAAATGTCTTTGTCTTTGATGTAGCAGCTGGTGTGCCTTCCTAGTGAGGTCCTGCATACACTACAGGAGAGACAACGCACATGCCAGCACAGGTCATTTACCTAGAAAAGGAGAAAGACAATTAGCATTTTGGTCATCTCAATGACAAGCGCCTTTTAAAAGAAAAAAGCAAGCACATTAACACTTGAGTTCTAATCACCAAGTTACACATTTTCAAAGAAACCACAGAATTTACCACAATAGTCTTAAAAAAACGAACATGGAAGACGCAGTACAGGGAAAAGTTTCGCCAGTACAAGCTTTAGTGAAAGGAAAAATGTTTGTGAGTTTTCCAAAACCATTTTCCCAAATAAGTTACCTACAAAAGCATTCTTAAGCATGCTTTTCAAATTTTAAATACTGAAAGACAAGGTGTAGGATGATAACAGTTTGCTGACATTATTAACAGTATTTATATACCACTTTTCAAATTCGCAAAGTGGTTTACAGAGGAAATCAGACTAATGGCTTTCAACAGTTTCAGTCACCATTTAGCTTGCAACAGAGGAATCGGAATTATTGCTAGATAAACATGCATCATTTGAACAAATGAGAAAGCACTAATTTAAGTAGATTATTTCATATGAAGAAAACCACAAGTTCAGCCCCAAACAGGAATGGCTGCAAAATACAAATGATGCACAGCCCAATCCTAATCAACTTTCTAGCACTGGTGCAACTGCAATGCAGCCCTAGGGTAAGGGAACAAATGTCTGGAGGAGGCAGGAGGTCTGGTCTAGAGCAGGGGTGTCCAAAGTTTTTGGCAGGAGGGCCACATCATCTCTCTGACACTGTGTCGGGGGCCAGGGGAAAAAAGAATTAATTTACATTTAAAATTTGAATAAATTTACATACATAAATGAATATATTAAAGATGAACTTGTATGAATAAATGAAGGTCTTTCAATAGCTCAAGGCCTATAAAAGGTCTTGCACAAAGCAAGGCTGGCCTTTCCTTTTCTGCCACTACTGCATCACAGATGTGAAACAAGCAGTGGAGGGAGCCCTCATCCCACAGCTCACAGGAGAGGTTAAACAGTCGCCCTCACGCTGACAGCAGTTGTGTTGGGCCAGTGTGGGCTCCAACAAATCTCCAAAGGGCTAGAGGCTCATTGGAGACTGGAGGCTCCCTGAGGGCCGCATTGAGAGGCCTTGAGGGCTGCAAGCCGGGGTTTGGGCACCCCTGATCTAGAAGGTAGAGCCTCTGCTAGCCCGAAGATAACATCAGAAGGTCGCCAAAGATATCAGAAGGTCACCAGTTCGAGAACACCAGCAGCTCCCTGAACAGTGAGACCTTGAAGCAGCTGACAAGCCGAGAGAGAACTGTTTATGATTGTAAAAATCCCCTTGAGGGATTTAGAAACGCCTGCCTATGCAAACAGCCTTGAATAAAGTCGAGAAATCCGATGACCAGAAAGGCGGTATATAAATACTGAGTTATTATTACCTTAAGGAGGCCTCTGTGACTGCATCCCCAACACAGGAAGCAGTACATAGCCCATAGGCACAGCAGCACCGGCGCTGGAAAATTGGATAGGATTGGGCCCACAGATGGCACAAAGACATGTCATCGCCCTAAGCTATTTTCAGTAAAAGGTTATGTGACTATGAGCTGGTACACATGTGCCCCAAACCTAATACTAGTAAAAATTGGACACAGCTTTATATAGAACCTGATCTAGTCTTTACAATATATTTGTTTGCGTAGACTCTAATGGATAATTACAGGAAGAAGCAACATGAATCTGTGACTATGAATCTATCATGCTTAATCCAGCAAAGTGGTATATGACACCATGTCACCTTGAATACAAGATTGCTTGGAAGAGCTTACAATTCACCGCATGCCAAGAGAAGCAATCACAGCAGATGCATGTTTACATGATGACACTTATTGTAAATCATTCATAGCTACTGTATCACACTAATGCTGTGTTAAGTGATTAGCTGATGAATGAGCCATGCCTTCAAACCAATGAAAGTCTATGCAATAGTTATAAGGTCTTTAAATTTAAAAAATATGGGGGCATTTTAAATTACTGATTGAACACCTTCATTTGTTAGGCATTACCAAGACATACTTGAGCAACACATGGAGGCTAGAATGGATACAATCAACTGAATTAAATCAACTGTGTCATGTTTTAAGAGAAACCAGGGAATGGGATGGCTCCTCTATTCTAGCAGGGAGGATATTTAAACATCCTTACCTAACAGTTTCAGTCACCATTTAACATATAACACAAGAATCAGAGCATCATTGCTAGATAAACATACATCATACATTGTAGTCTCTATTGAAAATGCTGACAATTTTTATGAGTTTTAAAAACAAAACATCTATGAAATAAGAATAAAATATTTTTAAAAAACAAAGCAAGTTTCCTTTCTTTCAACAACTGATAGAGCCAAGTCTGGTGCTCTTTTGAATAATCCATTCAATGTCACTGAAGCCAGTAAAAGCCTTACAGCTTAATTCTTAACTGCTTTTATTCAGAGCTGTTTAAAAACTCTGTTAAATGATATGACAGTGACATAACTGTCTAAGCTAAACATAATACTTTCAAAGACTCAAGCACCGAATGAAACTTCGCATACCATTTCCAGTCTCATTAGTTGTAACCAGATAGACAGGATCTCATACTGCTAGGGTTTACCAATATGCAACATATTACTGAGTTATATTTAATATAGTGCCATCAACGTTTATGGCAATTCATGCAGAGGAAAATAGACATGACTATTATTTCCCAAGAAACTTGCAGTCTAGATATTGATACAAGGGAGAGGTGTGGTCAGGGATACACAAGGGATACACACACAATTGTTTCAGATTCACATACTTAGGACCCAAACCTATTCAATGTTCCAGTGCTGCTGCAGTCACAATGCAGCCCTGAGGTAAGGGAACAAATGTAACTGAATCTTAAGGAGGCCTCTGTGACTGCCCCCCTCCCCCGGGATGCAGCACACATCCCATTAGCATGGCTGCATCAGCACTGGAAAGTTGTATAGGATTGGGCCCCAAGCTTAGATACTGCAGGGAATGGAAACTAAGTCAAGGGGACAAAGGCTTCATGGAAAAGGTGGGTTTAAAGAAGCAATTCAAAGAAGCTAATGAGAAAGCACCTCTATAAAGCTTTCTTAAAGGAAGCCACAAATATTCCACATTGACTGCAATTCAAGACAAAACAACAACAACAAAAAATAACCATTTCACAAACAGTAGAATGAGTGTTTCTTGTGACTGAATTCCACTATCAGCCAGAGGTGCATCAGTACAGACAGCTATGCAAGATACTCAGCACAGATAAAGTCAACAGTATTACTACTGAACTGCAGTATTTTGTTCTAGTTTGTGGAACACAAATAGTTTTGCCTTTTCACCACTTGCTGGACCATGTTTAGTGAAATCCTATCAAATCGTTTATTAAAATGGAAATTACTTGTGAACCACTGTAGTAGAACTTGTCCTTTGGTTAGCTGGCAAGTAGCTTCCACATACTGTAATTCTCAAACTCAGGTACTCCCAAAGCATTTCATTTTGAAGCCATAGAAATCAATGGATATTTGATTACCTAAGAAACTATCAAAACAAATGTGCACCAGTACAGCAGCTTTTTACCACATCCGAATTCCAAATTCAACATATGTTCTCAACTATGAATCATTGCATTCCTGACACAAAATAAGGTGCTTTAGTGGAAGGAGATAGGTAGAACAACAATCCGATCTATATTTCCCTTTTCCATCTCTTCCTAATTTTATGTGCAAATTCAGTGAGGATAGAAAGAGTACCATCACCCTATTTTCTTACTGTATTTCAAAAGACAGTTTACATCTCCAATTTAATTCTTCTTCAAGGCTGGTGGCTACTGATCAACAGAGATTTCACAGATTAGTAACTCATCACTTTTATCCATATAGGCTATCACAAATGAAATATCCTAAAAGTAAAACCCATAGTAAGACTGTTCACATCAATATAGCCAGACACTAGGGGCTCAATCCTATGCATGTCTACTCAAAAGTCCCATTAGTCAAGGGGCAGCTTACTCCCAGGTAAGTGTGAATAGGCTTGCAGCCTAAGAGCCCAATCCTCTACACACTTTCCTGAGAGTGGGCCCTATTGACAATAATGGGACTTACTTCTGAGTAATCATGCATAGAATTAGTTGTAAGTCAATTTCCAAAACTGATTGATTAGAAACAAAATTACTTTGGTGAAATATTAACAGTAAGTGACTTTATACATGGCACTTAATTCTTAATGTGCAATTCATCTGGAATTCACATCCACCTTAGGTCAGGTGGCAGGAGAAGAACAGAAGAGGAAAAATCTATTAAGCCAGAAGAACACTGCTAACAACCACTTAGGGGAGAAAAGCTCAGCTTAATCAAACACACAAAGATTAACACACCATTTCTTCAGCTTTGTTAATTCAATAACTTTCTATTGGATTGCTGCAAAAAGCCTTTTCTAACTGTGGAAAAAGGTATTTCAACTAAGTTCAAAGCAAATTGTTTATCCCTAGTTCTGGCAAGGAATTTGGGGCCTCTTGTAGAAAGCTAGAGCCAAACTTAGCAGTCTGATGACTGTGAAACCCAAGTTGTTGAGCCTTTTACAACTAAACTAAGTTTCAGTTTAGATTAGTAGCTACAAGCCCATGAAATGACACATGACATTCATAAACCACGCAGAGAACTCCAGGACTTGAACACAGCATGCCTTAGAAAGTGGGAAACACGGCAATTTTGAATTACATGATCTGTCAGGACAGGAGTTCTGTTTCATAGCACAACAAATTACATATGTGATGTATACTGATAATCCTCAATGTATAACATTCTTAAATTTAAAGAGAAAAAAGTAGCCAATGACAACTTTAGGCTGATAGACTGTACCATTGCTGCCTTTGCTTTTAAACACATTGCCTTGATTTAATTGTTATTTCCACTGCCTGCCATCTCTTTAGCTAAAATCAGTCAGCAACCTGCAACAGGTTACTTCACTGCTAGAAAACGAAGTCAAGCTATATTTTGCAAAGTGTCCTGGCATTTCCAGTAGTTTTTGGTACTGGTTTAATAGGGTCCTTTTCAAAAGAAGCTCATTTCAGTTTCAGAAAGAAGGGTCCGGCTAAGACAATAAAACTGGACCATTTAAGTTGTGAGATATTCCCCGTTTCTCTTTGATCACAGAAGGCGCAGTGAGGGTTCTGTTGTGCAACAGAAGGACTGATTGGGAAGGGCTGGGGAGGGCTGACTCCAGTGGTGCACTTTCAAGCCAAGAGGGCCCAAGGCTGGCAGGTGCTCAGGTGATGGCCCAGCCCCAAGGTGACTAGATGTCATAACTGCTACAGAGGACAATGGAGGACATCCAAGAAAAATGCAGGGCGTGGCAAAATAAGAGAGAGAAACACTCGTATGTGGATTTCATGTGGTTAATTTAAATACTAGTATTTGTTATTACATATAATTTATGTATAAATAATTTCCATCTAAATTATGACATTTAATTTATCCATTGCAAGAGTGCCTGCAGGTGCCCCACAGGGAAAAGGAGGACATTCCTTTCTTTTGCAGGACTCCTTGCAGGCTAAAGAAGAGGACGCGTCCTGGGACAGGAGGACGCCTGGTCCCCCTGCCCGCCCCTCACCTTGAGCAGGTATTTGTCGACGATCTCCAGGCCGCAGCTGTTGCAGACACACTTGCTGGGCGCGCAGCCTCCCGAGCCCGAGGCCAGCGAGCGGGGCGAAGACGACGGGGACAGCGGGGCGGACGACGAGCACGAGTCCTCGTCGGCGGCGGCCTCCGGGCTCATCTGCGGCGACACGAGGCTGTTAGCGAGCCCTGCAGGGCAGGCGTGCCCCCTCCGCCCTCAGGTGCCACTCAAGCAGACGCCCTCTCCACCCCCACCTGGGAGGAAGCCCCATGGGCGAGCAGGGGACTTGCTTCCGAGTAGACCCAGAGGGGTGGGCTGCGAGTGTGCGTGCGCCCCCCTTCAGCAACTGCTGGGGGGGAGTTCGGGGCCACCCAAGGAGCGCCTCAGCTGGGCGGGAAGGCGCGCCTGGGACCCCCAGGGCCGCCCCTCCCCCCGCCCCAGCCTCATTTCCCGCGCTCAGGGCGCAGTCCGAGCCAAGCCACGGGGCAGTGCTGGGCTCAGGGCTGCAGCGCGGCTGGACAGCGGGGCCCCCCGTTCGCCTCAGCGGGCGCCTTCCCGGCGGGGCGCCCCAGCTCCACTCACTCACTCACTCACTCACCAGCGCCGCTTCTCCCGCGCTCTTGCGCCTCCTGCCCGGCGCCGCCGCCGCCGCTCCAGCTCGCCCGCACTCCTCAGCCATGAGCCCCGGGAACTGCAAGAGAGACCAGACGGGGAGGGACGCGGGCTGGGAGCGCGCCCGGCCCCGGCCCGACCCTGCAGCCGCAGCTGAGCAAGGGCAACGCCGGCCCTGCAGCGCTGGTGCTCGAGGGGAGCGGGAAGGGCCGCCGCTCCTCCCGGGTGGAAATAGCCACTGAGGGGCTGCGAGGCGCCTCCGGGAGGGGAGGGAGGCGAACTAAAGCCCTGGAAGGGGCGGGCGGAGAAGGAGAGGGGCAACCCGCCAGCTGAACTTAATTGGGGGGTCATTAGGAGCGCCTGGGAAGGAGGGAGGGGTGCGCGTTAAGGGTGCTGCTCGCCCTCCGCAGCCGGCGCAACAAAGGCGCCCGGGCAGGGCTCCCCGCTGGAGAGGTCGCCTCGCTTGGCACGCATTCGTAACCCCCCTGTCGGGGAGGCTCCCGAGCATGCCGGCCAAGGCGGGGAGGCGGCAATCCTGTGCACGCTTTCCTGGGAGGAAGCCCTACTGAGTGCCAGGGGGCTCGATCCTGAGTAGGCCCGCCGAGGGTTGTGCCCAGAGACCGGCGACAGCAGACCCTCAAGCGGCCCTTCGAGGTCGCGGGTCCTCCGATGAGTTGACAAGTGGCCAGAGGATTGCGGGAGAGACACGATCCCTTCGTTACTTACGAGCTGGGGGGGGGGGGACTGAAGCCCGTGGACCCGCTCATCGAACCGACCCAGCCCGTGCAAACCGTTTCAGGCCATCCACTTGAATTGCTTTGCAAACACAGCCGGGCTCGCTACCCACTAAAATACTCAAGTTCAAGCCAATTAAACGTAATCGTCGAAGGAGTGAGGTTTTTTTTTGGGGGGGGGGGCACAAGGCTCTTATCACTTACTCCGAAGTAGCCCCATCGAAGCCACCAGGGCTGGTTTGGAGGCTCTGATTCTGATGTCTTCCTCGCCACGAGATGCTTTTTAAGAAAGCCTTCGATGGCTTTCAATAGATGGAAGCCAAATCAGGGGGAAATCATGACCCTCAAGCGGGCGGGCGCTGCCTTCAAGGGACTACTTGGAGTAAGCGCCGTCAGTCTTGCCCAACCCACACAGTGGAGTGTTCTCTTCGACTCAGCTAAAGGTTCTGGTTGTCTGCCAGGCCGATCGTTGACATTTTGGTCTTAAAAAGAGCGGTGCTGTCAAAACGGGGGGTTCTGTTTCGTTTTGGTCCTGGTCGGTCCTTTGCCAAGCGGGATGTTGCGTGTTACAGCCTCAGGCGAACGCGGCCCAATTTTCGCCTCCAGGATCTGGGCTGGGGGGGGGGGAGAGAAATCGCTTCCCCCGCACCCAAAGCGCGTAATCAAGGGGGGCTGGAAGTGTGGGCGTGAGACCCCGTTGGCTCCGAAACTACCATCAACAAGCTGCTGGACCCGAAGGAGTCCCGTGGAAGGCTATGGAACTACTCCAGTGTCAGTAGGATCGCAGGGCCTCCCACCTCACTTAGAGTTCAATCCTATGGCTGTCTACTCAGAAGCCAGACCCATGACGGTCCTTGGGGTTTACTCCCAGGAAAGTGTGGGAGTAAGGCTCCAATCCTAGGCACAATTTCCAGGGAGTAGTCCCATTGACTATCATGGGACTGGCTTCTGAGCAGACATGTATGGGATTGGGCTCTCAGTCGGGACGGCTCCGGGAGGGAGGGAAGGAAGGAAGGAAGGAGCGCGCTCACCTTCTCGGTGGCGATGCGCAGCGCAGGCACGTCCTTGTCGTCCAGCTTGCACACGAACATCTGATTGCTCTTCCAATACATGGCACTGGGCTGCTGCTGCTGCTGCTCACATACCAACTCTCTACGGCGAGGACTGCGCTCCCTCCCGCAAGGAAAAAACCCCTCCGAGGACGAGGCCGGGAGAGGAAGACCAGAGGAGGGAGGAAGAAGAGGGGAAAGCAAGCCACACGCACGCCCCACCAGCCAGCCCTCCCTGCAGGCCTCTCTGCTGCTGCTGCTGCTGCTGCTCTTCACCACCTCTCTCTGCGAGCCTCTTCCCAACTCCCAGCTCCACTGATGTCAGGCCCTGGAGGAGGAAAAAAGTTTTGTTTTGCAAGTGGGTGGAACCTCCCCGTGCCAAGAAAAAAAAAAAGAAGGCTTTTGGCTGGCTGCGAGAGCCTCACCTCCTCCTGCTGGAGAGCCCGCCTTCTGCACATGTTCAGATCAATAGCAGTGCAGGCTGCAAACGCACCTCTGGGACCGGATTCTGTGTGTGTGTGTGTGAGTGTAAGGAAAAACCAGCAGCCTGGATTCTTCGCTCTCCCTGCGCTGCAACCCGAGAGAAGCCGGATGGAAGAGGCTTTGCAAACCACCCTTTCCTCCTCCTCCCCGAGCCTGCACCCAGGACGCCCCAGACGTGCCTTCCTTTCCCTTCCCTGCCCTTCAAGGGCTCTCTCGTTAAGGAAAGAGGGAGAACGTCTGAGCGACCCCCAATTCTCTCTCTTCCCCCCCCAACTGGGGATCCACCCCTGAAAGCAGCAAACGTGGGACTAATGAGCTTCCGGCCCCTTTGGGGGGGCACATGGGGGTCAGTTGCGGAGGGCAGCCCCCCCCCCCCCGCGGGATGCTGGACGGATTCGGAAGTCCCGGGTTTGCTCAATGCGATTTCCCAGCCGCAGCTCGCTTGAAGCGGGCGCCGATGTCTTGGCAGGCCCCACCGATTCGGGGATTGCTGCCCCCTGGAGACGGGGAGGGGGCGAGTTCGAGGGCAGTCCAGCAGTTCCCCTCTGACAGGTGGGCCAAATCCGACGGGTGCGGGTCACGGCGCCCAGGACTGCGTGGAGGGCGATTGGATCCATGTGTCCTTCATCTCGCTTTCTCTCCTCATCACTACCTCTCTTTCCCCCCTTTCTCTTTCCTCCCAAGATGCCGGAGAAACCGGCTGTCGGTGTGGGGATCGCGACCTGCGCGCGCGGGTGTCTCTGCCCCGGGAGTGAGTTCCTTGAACGTAGCGGGGACTGGGAGAGAGACGCGCCTTGGCCGGCTTCGCGTCTCCAAGTCTTCCAATAAGTCTTTGTGGTGAGAGCTGCACCAACCCGGTTGGTGGCGACGCAATAAATACCTCGAATATAGTGTTTGAACCCTGCCTGCTTGTGTGGGAAGCCCCCAGCTCGGTCCTGGGCGCGTTGCATTCGGAGATCGGTCCTACTCAGTTCAGTGGCGCTTACTTACTCCTAGATGGGGTGGACACAGGGCTAGTCGACCCCTGTTCCTATGTGTGCAGAAGGAAATTTAAGGGGGTTCAGTGCGCCGGACTCTAAGAAGCTAATCTCGGATTCTGATCCTTTGAATGTAGTCCCAGCTCACTGAGTCTTATTTCTGCTAAGTAGGTGTTTCTGTAGTACTAAAGTATTTTGTATTCTGATCCAGTGCGTACTTACTCACAAATGAAATCCTATTGAATTCAGAGTGAGTTTACTCTTGAGCAAGTTTTGGTCAGGGTGGCAGGATTTGTCTCGCGTTGCTTAAACCTAAACTAAGAGCCCAAGTCTATGCCTGTCTACTCAGAAGTAAGCCCCATGAGTCAATGGGACTTACTCCCAGGAAAGTGTGTTTAGGATTGCAACCTAAGACCCCATCCTATACCTCAGAAGTCTACTCAGAAGTAAGTCGCATGATAGTCAATGGGGCTTACTCCCAGGTGAGTGTGGAGAGGATTGCAGCCTAAGTATGTCTGGGACTGGGAAGACGTCCGTAAAAAAATTTTTTTCGCCCCTTCCACGTGTAAAAATGTAAACCCTCCCCTGCCAGGCCGGAACCATAAAAGGTTCAAACAAGTTGTTGGTTTGTACAGAGGTTTCCTTCTCGGGCTGTGAGAAGCAAGTTGAGCGGGGCGAAGCCCCTTCGGTTGGGACCATTTTTCTCTGTCCTCCCAACTCAACAGTCGATTGGCTTCCGAGTTTTGCAGGAGGGCCCCGTGTGGGTCCGCATCGCAATGAGAAATGTGGGGTTCAGAGGCAGCCCCTAAAAGGGGGGGGCCGGGACGATCCATCAGAGGGGCGAAGACAGAGCTCTCTGTCTCTTCCTAAGCAGCAGTAGGCTGGCCGGCGGAGAGAGCGAGCGCTGGGCTGGGGTGGCAGCTGAGATCGGGCGCGGGAGCACGAATTTTCCAGCCCAGGCCCGTCACCGAGGGCGGCTGCCGCCTTGCTGTTCCCAGCCTGGCTCAGACCTCCTCCCAGGTTAGCCGATCGGGCGTGAAACGAGAATCTCCTTCCAATGCCTGCTGCGTAAACTGAATCCCAGGAGTTGGCAGCGGCGCCCGGGGCCTGCCGGAAGAAATGGGTCTTCAGAGGGTGGTCTCCAAGTGTGGTCGTCAGAGGGCCTGGACCTCGTTTAAAGAAAGGACAGGGCAGAGCCCTTTCCAGATTCAGGGCTTCATCACCACCATTTGTTAGTTACAAGGACTTCTGACTAATGACTCCACCCAGGGCAGCGCAGGAGGAAACGAATCAACACACAGACGCCTGGACGGAGCTTTATTCTGGAAAGCCTGCACTGTTCCGGGGCTGCAAACTGCTTCCCAGCCTCTCTTCCTCCCGCTGGCCGCCTTCCTCGTGAGGTGACAGTCCTAATTGCTGGGGATACCCCTCTATCACCCCCAGGTTCTGCAAGTTCTCTCCTATTCCACAGCACTGCTCTGGAACACTTCACACAAACGGTTTCTCCTCCACTTCAGGGTCCAGTCTTGCTTCCGATTGCCCTGCCAGCAGCCCCATCTTTCTCCCACGGAACGACCCTTCCGAAGAATGGGCACAAAGGCTGGCAGGACGAGAGGACGTCCGCCCCTACAGACACGTGTGCGGGAGAGTGATGAAGTCTTTACAAAGGTTAACAAGCGTGTCTGAGATCTGCTCCTTTCCCGTTTTCATGACGCCCAGGGATCGGGCTGGATCTTCAAGGCACAAAGTGGCGCAGCCTAGGGATGGAGCCTAGGAAATAGTCTCGTAGCCAAAGCACCATTTCCACCTTGGCTTCTTGAATGCAGGTCGGGGGTTGGACTAGATGATCTTTCAGGTCCCTTCCAACTCTGTTTCTATGATTCTTCCTCTGCAGGGACCGCTTCTTCAGCCCCCTTTTTATAAGGGGTGGAATTAAAACTGGGCTGAAGGGCGGAAACCAGCAAGACCCTCTTGCAAAGCAAATGGCCCGTCACTAAGGCTGCAATCTGATCCACACACTTACCTGGGAGTAAGCCCCACTGAATTCAGCGAGACTAGACTCTCGGTAGCCGTGCCTAGACTTGTGCTGCAACTCTATCACATTCTCGGGTCTTTCCGCCCCACTTGCGCAGAGTCAATGCCCGTCTGGGGCCTTTTCGCCTGAGACGGTGCCAGCCCTTGCCTGCGCCAGGTAAGGGGCCTCCCCTTGGGAGGTCTCCGCCTGGTTGCATCTGCTGCGGGAGGCCCGACCAGATCGGAAATGAGATCGGGTCGAGGCAAAAGAGTTTGGCCAGCGCCGTGAAACCGCTTCAGCTTCCAGAAGAACCGCGCTGTCACTTCAGGGCCCCGCCTCGGGCTGCTTCCACCCCCCTCCCACCCCGGGCATTTCTGTGGGTACATTAACCCTTTAAGTGCCTCCTGGAGCCAGGCTCCTTGTCTTGCGACCGGGACTTGAAACCGATCAGGGCGGTCTGTTGGATTCAAGGACACTCGTCTGCTCCGCGCACTGAGGCTGCAGTCCTATTCACACTTACCTGGAGTAAGACCCATTGACTATAATGGGACTTACTTCTGAGTAGATGGAATAGGCTTGGGCTCTTACACCTGACCAAGTCCAGCTCCACTCGGTGGGGCCGACTTCCAAGGGCACATGCGGAGGAACGAGTCCGAAGCCCCTCCACTTGGAGACGAGTCCTGTATTTTCGAATTTACCTCCCATAGTAAATGCAGTTTGGGGTTGTTGGGATCAACCCCGGAGTAGTTTCCCCCTTCCTCGCCTCCCTGATAATGTTTGTGAAATGCCCAAACCCTGGGCAGCAGCTGCTGAAGTCTGCCCAGATTTGGGGCGCTGGGGAATGTCAAACCCAGGTTTCTCCTCTCTCTGCCCTCGGCTTGCCTTCTCTGATCGCAGCTGCAAGACGGAGGAAGGGGGTTGTCTGAATGCTGCTGGCCAAGTCTGCCTTGAACATAAAAAAGGAAAGGGGAGGAGAGTCAGCACCTCAAAACCATCGCCCACCATTCAAACAGGTGCGATGATATTTTGTCTCCTCCTCCAGAGCCTCGCTGGACCTATTTACTCGGGAGTAAACCCCACTGGGTTGAATAGGGCTTAGCTCCCCAATACGAGGGCAGATGAGAGATCTCGTTTCCGCGCTCTGTCCCACTGCGAGGGGCAGGCAGAACCTCCCTGGGAAGAGAGAACGACCTCCCGAGGTCGAGAAGCAGATTGAGGGACGTGTTGAAAAGCCGATGAGATCAGCCGCGCTGCAAACCATCGCCCCACGATTTCCAAGCAGTTTTCTCCTTGGCTTCCTCGGGCTCCCCTCCTTCGGCTCTCCATCGCAGAAGGGGGGGGAGCACTGCCTGCTCCCAAACGCCTCGGAAAATCCACTGGCAGCCCGCAGAAATGCAATCGGGGTCTGAAAACACACACACACACACGCACCCCTGCCTTGAACGTCTGTCCTTTTGTTACCCGACGAAGAGAGAGCAGCCACCCAGGTTGTGTCATTAGATTCCAGTGACAAGACCAAGGTGCAGCTGAATGGGGTCCCAACGCTGAAAAATAAGATTTAGTGGTTCCTATGGAGCTCCTACAGAGAGACCAGATGTCATAACCGCAAAAGAAGACCAGGCACCCCAAAATGTAGGGCATCCAAGGAAAATGTAGGACGTGGCCAAATAAAAGCTAGAAACACTCATACATTGATTTCATGTGGTTAATTTAAACACTATATTACTGATTATTAAATTTGAAACGATATAATTTAATACAAATAATTTGTTAATAACAAGAAGGCTCTGCGCTGCACAGGAAAAAGGAGGACATCTCAGTTCTTTTCCAGGACAAGAGGCTAAAAAAGAGGACGTGCCCTGGAAAAGAGGGCGTCTGGTCACCCTGAGCTCTTAAAACAGATGAGATCTAGGAGGAGAGAAAACGGCGGCCCAGGCACAGCGCAGAAACATCTCTCCTTCCTGAAGCGACCCAGAAAGGATCGGGAAGGAGCTAATCCGGCGTCGACCCTGAACATCCTGTATTTAGTGGCCAGGGAAGCGTTTCACAGGAACTGACTTCCAAGACAGAGTGCTTGGGAGAATAGCTCGTGGAAGGAATTTTGTCCTGGTTTCCAACTGCACCAGGAGCCATAGTTTCATTCCACAGTTTCAGTAAAACCTGAAATAAGAAAAATCTGATGGAAGTTTATCTATCTATCTATCTATCTATCTATCTATCTATCTATCTATCTATCTATCTATCTATCTATCTATCTATCTATCTATCTATCTGTCTGTCTGTCTGTCTGTCTGTCTGTCTGTCTGTCTGTCTGTCTGTCTGTCTGTCTGTTAAACCTGCCTTTCTGCCTCCTTAAGGACTCCTTAAGTTCTAATTTATTAAGTTGGAAAAATACTATCTACTTTATTTTTAAAGTTCAGGAACAAATCGATAATGATACGAAGAAATTAGGTTGGGGATTTGATATTATCATCTAGGATGTCTTGTTTTGTTTGAGCTGGCTACACTGAGCCACTTTTCTGCCTTAGGTTAGAAAATTCAAATTTAAAACGCTCTCCTCTCACTCTGTTCCTGGATTTTATAGGTGTAAAATCAGACAGGGTAACAAGGGAGTGGGAAGAGCCACAGTTAACTTAAGATTTATTAAATTTTAATTTAAGATTTATTTCTGTAGCCTTCCAAGCACACATCTTGGAAAGGCTGGGGGTAGTAGTTCTGCACAGTTTCGTTTACTCTTTTCCAGGGCATTCAGAGCCCAATCCTATGCATATCTACTCAGAAGTAAGTCAATGGGGCTTACTCCCAGGTGAGTGAGGATAGGATTACAGCCTTAGAGCCCAATCCTATACATGCCTACTCAAAACTAGGTCGCATTATAGTGAATAAGGTTTACTCCCCGGTAAGTGTGGATAGGATTGCACACTTCATCAGCATAGCGCAGAAAGGAGAGGAAATGGGACAGGATTGGTTATATTGATGAAAGTGGTCCTGGGCAGTGTGGGCGCGGAGGGTCATCCTTTCAAGTCTCCCGAAACATCCCATGCATGCTACGACTCGGATCGAAAATACATGCGCGACAAATCTCGCTTTTGTGACTGGCTACACCTCCTCTCGCAAAAAAAAAAAAAAAAGCAGCTCTGCGTTTCTGCTTCCGTGGGAAGGCTTCGTGTGAAAAGTTGCATGCCAAATGCTCAGGGGAGGGGGCACGACCAACACTGGTTTCCTCAATCGAACGCGCTCCAGACCCCTAAACAAGGGTTCGTGGTGCTCCAGTCCAGACTCAGATGCCATTTCTCCCTCCAGCCCCTGCCCACGCCTGACCCTAGGAGCGTTTATTGCTAAGCGACTCCTGAATCACTGTCCTAAGACTTTGGCTGCAGTCCTTACCACACTTTCCTGAGAGTAAGCCCCCATGAACAAACTAGGACTTACTTCTGAGTAGACCTGGTGAGGCTCGCGCCCTTTGTCTCTAGCTGGTGTCTTTAGTGCAGCCTTTCAATGCTATTTCATACACGTTTACTCGCCGGTAAGGCCCACTGGGTTCGGTTAGAGAAATTCTGCTTACAAATCGGAACAGTGCAATTCATGTTTACGCAGAACTAAATCCCACGGGTTCTCCAAGTTCTGTTCTGTAGCCACCTAACAGGATAAGGTCCCCTCATGGGCTGCTTCGCTGATCCTTTCGGGGGGGGGGGTATCTCAGCCCACCATTCCTGCCAGTCTAGATCCATTGCTTTCTCAACCCCTTTGACAGCGCAGTCCTAAAGACCGAGAGGTCCGTCCGCCTGCGTTCCATGGACGGGCTCCCAGGTAAGCGTGTGTAGGATGGCAGCCCAAACGGATACCTTTAATGGATCTTTAATCCCTTTATCTTCTTAAAAACTGGCATCCCAGTAAAAGGGAATTCCTCTAAACGTATAGATACAGAAACCATCCATTATTTTCACACTGTAAAGTGTCTAGCCCTCTAGAGCAGTGTATCTCTCAAACTGTCTGAGTGAGGACCCATTAGTTTGGCATGAGCCAATTTCAGGTGGGTCCCCATTCATTTTAATGCGTATTTTATTTTTTATATATTGGACTTGATGTTACCAAAGTACCTCACTGTATTTGGATCTATACTTTTAACAGGCTACTATGTTAATGCTTTTAACAATGATAGTCAATGGGGCTTAGTCCCAGGGAAGTGTGGATAGGATTTCAGCCTTTGGGATGTTTGGGGAATTTTTTTAAAAACACATATCAGCAACTGCTTGGGAGGGTTAGGAGGTTTCTTTATTTTAAATTTTTTTTTTTAATTTATACTCATTGCAAACCTTTAACTTACTTACTTTTTAAATTGATTTGATTTTGTCATATGGGGGTGTTAAAAATTTTCCTGCTTGAAGATGTCACTTCCAACCATGACATCACTTACAGGTTAATGACATCAATTTCGGTGGGCCCAACAGATTGTCATTCTAAAAAGTGGGTCTTGGTGCTAAAAGGTTTGAGAACCACAGCCCAGGGGCTTTGGAAATATTGGAGGTCTAATGCACATCCTTGAGTTTTTTGACCCAGGAGGAAATCCCATTAAGTTCAACAGGATGGATACCCCATCCAGAAAAGAGCAGTAGGAAGGACTGCAGATTGCCAGGATTGGGCTTTCAGTGATGTGAAACCCACAGAGGAAAATGAGCGACTTTAGGAATAGAATTGCTGAAAAATCATCATGGACAAGCAGAACATTCACAGTATGTCTATACAAGTAACAGGAACGAAGTGATCTTTCTCAGAACACCTATTGTCCAAGCCAGGCATTTCTGAGATTGAGGGGCTTTTCCCTCCTCTTAAAAAAAGGACATATTTTGTGTGGTTGGAGTATTCCTTGGCAATATCCAGCCTTAAGCCCCCATTTGTGTTGGAATGGTAAGAAACGTCCTTGAATCTTCTGCATGGCAGGACACTGGTTCTCCTCCTATAGTTACCTCTGCTCCTTGCTTTGGCTGCTTCATCACATCTGATATGGACATGAATTCCATGTGTCAGCCATGCTCCCTGGTTGCTGGGATGTGCATGGCAGGCTTAGAAACACTGTGACATACACATCACAGGGCAAGTACCTAGCTGGAGGGTGGAGCCTTGTTCCTGGCTTGCCTGAGCTCAGCCAGGGTTAATCTAACAAACCAAGGTTCAGTAGGGGTTGCAAGTATTCTGTTGATGTGGAACCAGGTTGCAAGCCAAGAAAGAATGTACCCTGGAATACATTGACAGTGCTGCCTGGGCTATTGCTCAGGCACAATCAGGTCCTTCCCAGGGTGACAGAATTTTTTGCTTTAATTCTTCATTCTTAATTCTTCTTTTGCTTTAATGTCTTCAACATTAATTGATTACAAGCAATATTCATGAAGATAAGTCACTTGCCCCATCTACCACCTTTAAGACCTTTCTGCCACATTCCTGGTCCCACTTCTTCAAGAAAGTCATACTGAGCCCTGAAATCTGCTACCAGATTGTGAAAACAGAAAAAGCAGAAGAGGAAGTGAAAGGAGGGAGAGACAAAGTGACTTACAAATTTTCATCCATGCATCTCAGTGTGTCTCTGGCCTCCTTTGAGATCTTCCCATGGGATCCCCATTCTCCCTCCCCCCCCAACACAAATAATACCAGTTGTGTGGAGGATATAAAATCTGTATTCCCCCTGCCAGTTTCACTTCTGCAGCCAACCAGGTTGCGTAAGTATGAAAAGACAGGAATGCAGCCATTGTCTAAACTAAACCATATTTGATGGATGGACCAAAATGATACTTCCCTGGCAAAGGTATGTGCATATTGTCAGGGATTGGGGTTGGAAGGAGAGAGATGAGCTTTCAGTGATCTAAGAAAGCAGGCAGTGGAAAAATACCAGACCAGAGAATAACTAGAGACTTTGGAGGAGAGAGTGGTAGTCAAAAGACTAGAGAGCCCTGGGAACCAACAAAGAAGAACTTGACTTCATAGGAGTCTGCCTGCCAGGAAGACTCCCAGGACCTTCAACAGTAGTCTAGATGTGTTTTATTTTCTTACCCTCCAATCAATTACTTTAATTGCAATAAACTGCTTTGATTCCCTGGAAATTGGCTTGAAGTGTTGTGTAGTTAAAGGGTGAAGAAC
Source organism: Tiliqua scincoides (assembly GCF_035046505.1). Classification (NCBI taxonomy): domain Eukaryota; kingdom Metazoa; phylum Chordata; class Lepidosauria; order Squamata; family Scincidae; genus Tiliqua; species Tiliqua scincoides. Next base: position 145,197,417 of record NC_089824.1, read on the forward strand.
AGAGGTGGGCTGGTTAGTTTCAGAGTGTCCCTGACTCTGCAGAAGTGAGGTTGAATTCATTTGTCTCCAGCACTCTGGATTTTTAGCCAGGTTGGTAGAGGCCTATTGATGGAAGAAGACAGCTCCTTGCAGAAGTTGAAATTAGCAATGCTAGACCTCAAGGAAGGACAGCTGGAGATTTGCTTTTGTTGGTGTAGAAATAGCAAGGCTTTTCTGGATAGAGTGAGACCAAAGAAAGAGGGTGGCACTGAGTTGACCATGTTTTATCTCACATGGGAGAGTGTTTCTGTTCTTCCAGGCTCCCGCTTCCTGCTGGACTGGTCTGAAATTACAGAGAGCACTAAAATACCATTGGGACAAGCATTTCTTGACCACCTCTTTTGTTATTCCACTAAAGTTACTGCTTTCTTTCAACAAGACTTCTTGAAGCAGAGTTGAGCAACTTCTAACAAAGAGCAACAATACCACCAAGGTATAGTTTAAGGTCAGGCATGTGGTGAGGAGTAAGATGAGTTTGTCTCTAGAATTATTTTGAAGAGTCAGTACCCCACCAGGGTGGATGAACAATGAAGGTAACTGTAACTGTGAACAGCAGGAATTTTAGACACAAATGGCACTCCAGCATGCTGTATCTCTGTAGGGTTAGTAGCAACCATACCTCTTCTCAAGGAAAGGCAATTGTCTTGGTGGAGATAGCATCCCATCTTCTGCCAATGAAAGGAGGAAGCCAGCTGTTTACTCTTGCCAAAGTTTTCATAATAATAGCCACAGAGAATGTAGACTGCATTGAAAAGGAGGAGGAGATGGATTCCCTCAAGACCACCACAGCCCCCAGGTGTAGGGGGAAGGCCTGCAGCCCAGTTATAAAGCACTGGCTTTGTCTACAAAACATCCCAGGTTCAATCTCTGCTATTTCCAGGTAGGATGCGGAGACCTACCCATCACTAATAAGAGACCTGACTCAAGAATAAGGAACTTCCTCTGTTCCTCAGCATCTTAGATTCCAACTGTGGATCCTGTTTTCATTAAGATTCAGTCTAGCAATAATTCACAAGAAAGCCTGAACAGAGGATTTTTCATGGAGCAATTACAAGGATCGTCTCCCATTTAGATACAAGGGCAACCAGACTAAAGATGTAGCAAGCAATAGACTGGAGCCTGAAAAGTCTCATATTAGAATTTAGCTGATGTTAGAATGTAATTCTGGAATGAAACACACAGCCAAGAGAAGATAAAGCAACATTAATGGTCCAGCCTGGGAGGGGGAAGATGTCCTCAGCAGAAACCAGATATGAAAATGCATGTGGTGCACTTTGGTGCAAATGGACAGACCATGCAATTCAATCAAAGTCAGAACAATTGACTAGAGTGGGACTTACTTCTGAGTAGACATGGCTAGGCTTGGCTCTAAAGCCTTCTCACATGTACTTCTGGAGAATGGGGGCAAGAGAGCAAGCCAGCAGCCAGGAGGTGTTCAAGAAAGGGGAGACAGAGAAGGAAGGGGTGAATTTTTATAGCAAAGCCCTGGAAGGTACCTATAACCAGAAGGAAACAAGGGCCCAGCTGGTGTGAAACTGCAGCCCTGGCCTGGCTGGGACAGGGGCAGAATTCACATCATGCCAGTGACCTCAGTTCGATTCATTACCAATTTATTATTATTATTATTATTATTATTATTATTATTATTATTATTATTATTAACTTTATTTCTACTCCGCGTTTCTCCTTGAGGGACTCAAAGCTATTTATCAGAACAAACCAGCAGTATTTTGCTAATCTGGCCATGGAAATTTGGGGGGGGGGAGAACATAAGAAAAGCCTTGCGGATCAGGCCAAAGGCTCATCTAGTCCAGCTTCCTGGATCTCACAGTGGCCCACCAGATGCCTCAGGAAGCACACAAGGCAACAAGGCACAACCTGTGTCCTAGAGCCCTCTCTTGCACCTGTCGTTCTGAGGTAGTCCACTTCTAAAGCCAGGAGCTTGCACATACCTACCATGACTTGTAACCTATGATGAACTTTTCCTCTAGAAATTTGTCCAATCCCCTTTTAAAGGCATCTAGGCCAGCTACCATCACCATATCCTGTGGTAGGGAGTTCCATAGACTAAAAACACAATGAGTAAAGAAATATTTTCTTTAGTCTGTCCTAATTCAACACTCAATTTTAGGGATGTCCCCTGGTTCTGGTGTTGCGTGAGAGGGAAAAGAACACCCCCCTATCCACTTTATCCACCCCCCCTGCATAATTTTGTATGTCTCAGTCATGTGGCCCCTTTTTTCTAGACTGAAAAGCCCCAAACGCTGTAGCCTTTCCTCATAAGCCCAGTAATCATTTTGGTTGCTCTCTTCTGCACCTTTTCCAGTTCCACTATGACCTTTTTGAGATGTGGCTACCAGAACTGGACGCAATTCTCCAGGAGTGGCCTTACTATCAAGGAAAGCTGCTCCCAAAATGCTTTGGTTCCTTAAACCCAGGGGCATGTGTTTCTGCCGCCTCCCTTTTTGGGGGGCCCTTGCAACCATCCAGCCACCGCTTCCGTTCCTTGTGTCCCACCTAAGTAGTCAGAAGGACCTGCAGGCCACCCCTCCCCCGAATTTATGCGCGTCGAGTAGGAAGTAGAGCCCACTGAGTAAGAGGCACGATGCTGTCAGGTCAGGATGAATAGGGAGTAGATCATGTGAACGTTCAAAACGCGTTTCAGCGCTAACAGGGCCCTTTCTCAAGAGAGGGGTCTCAGCCAACAGGTGGTGTGGAACCACCTCAATCCTTTGCCTTGAAAACAGATCCACTCCCTCTTCTTTTCTTCTCTTTCTGCGTATCTCCCTGCCCCGCCACACATACATTACCCATCCACTCTTTGGGTGGACTTCAGCCTCACTCTACCAGGCATTTGTAACCAGGACTAAACTGGCTGCATACAAGGCAGAGGAAACAGGGTCAGCCCTTCGCTAGATGTCTTCAACTCCCACGCTCGGAGAACTTCCCCGGTCAAATGTGCCTGGCCCGCCTGCGGTCCTGCGCGATCCCAGATGCGTTTACTCGAAAGTAAGTCCCACTGAAAGCCAGTCGGATAGACCAGGAGGAGGTGAGGTTTGGGTGGCTGCATCAGAGAGGGGACCCTTACTCAAAAGGAGATTTCTGAGCCAGAGCTCAAGAGGATCCAGGATCTCAGCCTTAACCCATTTCTGCCCAGCCCATAGGTATACACATTGGATCCATGTTGTGTATATGCAACGTTGGGCAGAAATGGCTTTAAAGAAAAAAAGGAACTGCGCTAAGAAGAGAAGCGAGGAGGAGAAGAGCTTGCTAACCCCTCTTGGCAGTCATAGGGCTGGGGGGCAGACAAGACCCTCCTACCCACGCTTTCTCAGCAGGCAGGGCCACGAGTGATGAAAGGCTGGATTTCCTCCAGACTGCTTTTAGCGGCGCGGATTTGTAAATCTTCTGGGTGTTGTCTGGAAATAATTGGGGGCGGGGGGCGCAGGGGGAAGGACTCAGGGCCCAATCCTATCCAATTTTCCAGTGCTGGTGCAGTTGTGCCAGTGGGGTGTGCACTACATCTTTTGGTGGAGGAGCAGTTACTAGGGCCTCCTCAAGGTATGGGCACACGTGTTCCCTTACCACAGGCTGCATTGTGGCCACACCGGAGCTGGAAAGTTGGATAGGATGGGGTCCCCAAGCCGTGGCAGGTATTCCAGCATAGCCAATCCAGAACAAGAGGAAACAGAAAGACCATCTACACCCATCTACACCAGGCTTTGTCTGGCGATTGGGGCTCTTCAGTCTAGAAAAGAGGCTCCTGAGGGGGGACATAATTGGGACATATAAAATTATGAAGGGGATGGACAGAGTGGATAGAGAGATGCTCGTTTCGCTCGCACGCAACACCGGAACCAGGGGACAGCCACTCAAATTGAGTGCTGGGAGAGTTAGGACAGACAAAGAAAATATTTCTTGACCCAGTGGAACTCCTTGCCACAGGAAGTAGTGATGGCATCTCACCTAGATTCCTTTAACAGGGGATTGGACAAATTTCTGGAGGAAATGGAGGAAAAGTCCATCAGGTGTTACAAGCCATGATGTGTGTGTGCAACTTCCTGATTTTAGAAAGGGGCTGTGTCAGAGCGCCAGATGCAGGGGAGGGCACCAGGACTCAGACTGTGTCTTGCTGTCTTGGGTACTCCTTGAAGTATTTGGTGGGCCCCTATGAGGTACAGGAAGGTGGGCTAGATGGACCTTTGGCCTGACTGAACCAGGCCAGGGGGCTCTTCTTATATTCTCAAAGTTGATCCACCAAGCAGGACCCAAGAAACAAGAACTTTAATCTCCGAAGAGGTAGCTTTGGACGAAATACTGGGGTTCAAACTGGGCAGCCTTGTTGGGTCCAGCCGAACACAGATCCGAGCCAGAGGAGCTCTCAATTTTAAAGGAGAACCACCGCTCTCAGAATGTAGACTATGCAAGCTTTAGAGCTGCACAGAGCTCTTGATTGAGTGCCCAGGAATAGGTGTCGGCGCTATTCTGAGCTAGACCACTGGTCCCATCTAGGTTAATGCACTTACTAGCAGCTCTCAGGGGGTTCCGACAGAAGTAGGTCTCATTGAGGAGTAACCCGGGTCTACTATGAGAGCAATAGATGTTTCTGAGCCCAAGGATGGTGTCTCCCCAAGCATAACCTTCTCTGCCTATGGGAAAAATCCTGACATCTGACCTTGTAGCACAAACCTGGGTCTGTTTACTCAGAAGTCAGTCCCAGTCAGTTCAATGGGATGTACTGCCCGCCGTTTAGAATGTCACAAGCCTAGGCATGTTTACTCAGAAGTAAGTCTCACTGGGTTCATAGGGGCTTACTCTCCGGAAAGTGTGCACAGGATTGCGGCCGCAGTCTCCTTTTCTCCTGCCAAACTCTTTTCACACCATCGCTGAGTGTCTTTAGACCAGCTCCGGGAGGGAGTACCTGGGAGGGGGGGCCTGTGGCATGGTCTCCTGGATACTGTCATCCTCCCACGATGGGGTGGAATTAGGATATATGAAACCCGGAAAGGATCCCCTTTAAAGAGCCGTCGACTCCATCAGCCTCCTTCCATATGGAAGTGTACAGTGAGTAGATGCATGTCTACCCAGAAGTAAGTCCCATTAGAGTCAGTGGGCCTTACTCCCAGGAAAGTGTGGCTAGGATTGGGCTGTGAGTCTCCCTGGCTGGTCCCTTGCCCCCTAGGCATGAACCTTGGCTCCCAGAGACGAAGGCCAGAGGGAGCCCACTCCGGATCAAGCCTTTCGACAGCAACCTGGACCTCCCTGGCGCTGTCCGTCACCCGTCCTTCCTCGTTCCTCCTCGCCTCGCCGGCAGCTCTCGAGAGAAGGTCTGCTTGGCCTGGCTCCATCTCTCCTCCCGGATGAAGGCTGCGAGAGGAACCCTGGATCTTCTCACTCACACCCACAAAAACCTCAATCCTTGCCACAGGGTTCCTCCCGCAGGACCACCATCCCCCCTCTCCGTTGCAGCTGAGGCTGGGAGGCAGCATTCCGAAGTCGTCCCCTCCCCGCGTGTGTGTGTGAAGGAGACAGGATCCAGGATCCCTTGTCCTCGATCAGAAGACGTTCTCTTGCATCTCTTGCTGGCTGTGAGCTGGGAATTCGGATCTCTGGGCGAGGTTGAAGGAAGCGACCTGAATTCGAACGATACACTCATTTGCAAGTCATTTTGCTCGGGGTAGTAAAGTGTGAGTACGCACGTCTAGCACATCCAGAGAGGGCCCGAGTTCGGTTGTTGTTCCAGCATGTGGCAAAAACAAAACACCCCCAAGCCCAGCCCTCCACTTTTGGACAAACGAAGCTTGATTTCAGAACCCCACACAAACAATGGTGATTGTAATTTCAGGGTTTCACTTCCAGTGACTGCATGGAAGGAGGAATGTCTTCCATTGAGCAGGGTCTTGGAAATAATTTATATATAAAATAAAATAAAATACACGCTCCCCGCACACTGTAGCTCTTTTTGGTGGGCTGGTTGAAAGTCAACCCTACAATTTCTCCTATTGATTCTGTGTACTGAATTTAATATAATGACTTTGCTCTGATACCACCAGCAAAGATGGGTGGGCTATTTATCTGAAATGCTTGCCTTAAGTCCCCGAGAAAGAAATTCAGTTCTAGTTACATGTTGTCTGTGTGTGTGTGTACACACCTGCACTTCACCTCAATTGCATAATTCAATACTTTTCAGGTAGCGCCTCCTGTCCAATTGTTTTTAATAACACAAACAGCAGTAGAAATTAAAGGAAGCAGAGACATCCCCCTCCCCATTTGTAACATCACAAAAAGGAAAAGGGGGCTGTTACAACACAAGTCTTTTAGAAAACCAAGATTGTATGTATACACAGACATTTCATTTCTGATGGCAATTTGCAGCATATCCACAAAAGAACAGCAGCAGCAAAAATTAAAATTAAAATTAAAAAAGGTTATGATTATGGAATAATGGGCACTTTTAAAACGACATGAAGTAAAAAAACCACAACTTTTTGGCCATGCTGGGAGAAATGGTTCACCAAGTAGTTCAAGTGGGCAAGCCAATTCATGTTCCTCAGGGGATGGGGTCAAAGGAGGGTTTTCTGGCAATACTGGGCATAAAAATTCCAATTCAGAGGAGACAAGATTCAAATTACAGTAGACATATATCATATGAGAAAGTGCCATGTACATTGATGCTCTATGTCTATATAATAAAACATCTGAATAATGCATCTGAATCCCTAAACAAATGCCCCTATACAATCCCTCAGCCTCAACTGCAATTTTACATTGATACCCTGCTGTGATGCCCTGGACCAGGGCCTCTGAGAGGAATTCTATCAGGGGATACAAAGTTTCTTTTGAGCCCCTTTGCAGAGGGGGAGGGGGTGAAACAGAGTACGGGAGAGTGGTGAAGGGTGAACAGAATGGGGGCAGGGAGGGGCAAAACTGGGAGGGGCCTGGAGACAAATGGAAAAGTCTTCGGAGCCCAGGTCTACCAACCCACGTGGCATTAGCAGCTAGATACAGTAATACAAACACACTCCTAAGTCTCTAAAATCTCCTAAAATCTTTTAAATATGCTCCTAAAATACACCCCTAAATTCTTTTAAATATAGAAAATCATGCAGAAAATTAACATCCTCATATTTGGGCTCACACTAGAATGGAAAGTGTCCTGTGAGGACCAAAACTTGCTTCTGCAGCAGCTGTAGCAGGGCAGCTGTGTCCCTGAGCTCCTACACACTCCTTCATGGAAAGCATATCCACAAGCCAAAGAGCTACTGTAGCAGGCTAGTTTCCTCCAGATTTGACACTGTGTTAAGAAGTGTCATGTATGCATTTCTCAACATAACGTAACATATGCTGCACACTCATGGTAGTGTTCCCAGCATCCTATGTGGGTAACAAGCCTGAGTAGATAGATCCCAGGAAATTTCTGGGCCCCTTCCTTTGACTCCTAGGCCTCCTTTTTGACCCTGGGCCCAGGTACAAATTACCCCCGTTACTTCCCTATCCTAGGCCCTACCCTGGACAAGTACTTACATATTTATGTTTGTAGAAAGTTCAGGGCAAGAGGAGACTATGGGCTCTTGCACAGTGGGACAGTGATCACAGTACTGGATAGAATAACAATACTTTTCCTGATCTTTCCACACAGAATTTATGAAGTGTAGCTTTGCCTTGGTAGAAGACCACTGGTTACTGGACCAAGAACCTAACACATGACAAATTTATGGCAAATCTTGTGTGATTTTTGTACCTTGTGGTAAGATATACATGAAAACTAGAAACTACATCACTCTTCTGTGCTACAACTTGCTTTTTTTTGAACTGAACAAAAACCCTTCCTTCAGAGGATGTTTCTGCCAAGAACTCCAAAGGGAGCTTCTTTCTCTCGAAGTTGGAAATCTTAAGATCCAGCTCAGGGTTTTGAAGGGTAGAAACGACTTGGACTGAGGATTCATCTTTACTATTTATTTTTAAATACTTGCGCTTTCCTTCAGTCCCAGTCAAGGGACTATTTAGGTGGCTCCTAAAATAAAAGGAACAATCTAAAACAATCCAGCAAAATTGGAGATTAATATAACAATTACATGCTTACTAAGAAAAAAAATTGCACCAAAGCAGCCTGTTTTGCTGGTAGAATAAATGGTCAACAGAACACTTAGGAAAGAGCCAAACCAAACATTTTCATGTTTAAAGATGGACGGCGTCAGGGCCAATCGGGCCTCTTGCGGGAATTCCACAGTGGAGAAAACCCCGTCCACATCTCATGTATGTACTATATGTGCCAAGCAAGATGATCCAATGACTGTTTCCTCCAAAGCAAGACTCATTCAGATTGACTCCAAGGTAAGTGTGCTGGGGAGAATGGCAGCCTAACATGGAGTCGGTCCCATTGCTTTCAGAGGGGCTGACTTCTGAGTACATGTTGAGCATCATGTTATATCACCGGAATCCTATTCATACTTAGGGATCTTGTTGACATTCAGTGGGACTTGCAATGTTAAATAAGTTCAAGGAAATAGATGTGCTATTTTAGATATGACAGAGACCAAACACATTTGTTCTTTCAATCATTTATTTTTGTTTGGTTTAAAAAAAAAATCTTGCCTATTTATTCCATTCTTCCTCCCCCACCTTTTGGCAGTGGGAATATTTGCAATGTGCATCCAATGTTTATTACTGTTGTTGGACATTTTTGAAGCACATATGTTTCTGATCTAGATTCTGCTCAGCAGTGCTCTTCTATACTGCTAGGAACAATTTTTACACTCATCCTTTTGTGAAGATTATCTCTTGCCCTGTTGGGCTTTGGCCCACAGTTTTGCACACACACATGCTGACTCCTCCCCTGCTCTAACCTCTATTATAAGCCCTTATCAGTGGCGTCACTAGGGGTTGCATCACCTGGTATGGGAGGCCAGGGTGTCACCCCCCTGATGGAACTCCTTCCATGCAGTGGGTGTGATGATACACCATTGACCCACCCCCACTGATTTTTTTTTTGGGGGGGGGCTATAACTTTTGATAGAGATATTTCAACATGGTTTGTTTCAGTGCATTCTGCATGAAACTACACATCAAATAACATGATGGTATTATTCCAATATACCAAGATTTAAAATTTTTTGGCCAGTAGTGGTGTCACTCTTCCCCCCCCCCCCGTGTACATGACCAGGTGTGGCCTGCACCTCCTGCAACCCCCTAAGCAGTGCCACTGGTCCTAATTGCTCTATCTTTTGTTCTTCATGAAAGCTGTTGGAAGCATCTTGAAATTTCACAGAAAATGTGGGGAGTGCTCCAAATGTGAGGCTGCAATCCTACACTTACCTGTGCACACAGATTGAACTTAGTGGGACAACTTCTAAGTAAACATACATGACCCTGCAAGGTTTCAATATATATCATCAAGTTTCTGAAAGTGAAACGAAATAATTCTGGTGCACTTTTCAAATGATAGCTTTTGAAGTTGAAAGTGGTATGTATGGGAGAAGCACCTCTGCCTTTGGTGCATACACACATCTTTTCTTCCACTGTTGTCTTTGGTCAAACAGGATTTACAGGTTTTTGAAACAATAGCAAAACCTGCCCCAAACTGGTTAGAGTTGATAGTGAGAGGAGTGCACATATGGTGGGTAACAAGGCCTTTCTGAGCCCAGCCCACATATTACTCTGCAACAAACGGGTTTACCACTGAGTGAAGTCAAATTCTGACCCTCAGATAAGTACTCAGTGGCATTGCTAGCCACCCTGGAGCCTGAGGCAAAGTTAAAAATGACACCCTCCACGTCACACCCGGAAGTGACATCACTTCTGGGGGTGATATCACACCTATTATTATTTTTAATTGAAAAATAAAAAAACCACCTCCTCCCATCCCAGCCCCCCTCCCCTTTTTCCTTTAAAGTTGTGATTTTTATATCTGGTTATGTTTCAAAAACATCATGCAGGCCACATCTCCCCCAGCACATGTTTCCAAAGGCCCTGGTTGAGCCACATGCACATGAATTACACAACCCCCACTTCCTTGCAGGTCAATGTATGCTTGCATTGTTTCTACGCAAAGTGTCTCCTAATCCAGTCAAACCTCAACACACAGGACAATCAAGTCAAGTCAAGCTCATGGTAATCACATCCCCATCCCCCAGTCAAGGAATCTGGAAGAGTAAATTGTTTTCTCAATCACTGTAAATCGTTGCGTATTGTTGTCTATTGTGTAAGTTCTCCTAGCTAGCAAGCCATTAAGCTACATCCTGACTCCAAAGTCCAGTGGCAACAGGAAGCAAGCTACCCCCCCTCCCCCAGGAGGTCGGCCTTGGCTGATAAGCTGACTTCCTGTTCATCATGTCTTTCTTGTATGCTCCACGTGTTCCACTGTGTGTACTGAGCATGCACATCTAGATCAGCTCTAGGACACATCTGGGTCATTCTAGGTCAGCCACAACCCTTTAAGAGAAAGCTCCGGCCACACGGTCTCTCTCTCTGGCTGCCCTCCAAGGCACAGGTCCTCCATAGGACTCTTCCACCACCCCCCAACTGCTTCCCAGGACAGGTAACTATATCTTGCGTCTGGAATCTTTTCCCTTCTCCCCCCCTTTTTTTCTCCCATTCTCTCCCCATCTTAGTTAGCAACTGGGTTATGCAGACCAGGGACCCCTAAAATCCTTCCCTACAACCTATCTTTTTCTGATTCCTTCTCAGATGCACCAAATACACAGCACATGCAACCACCATAAAGCTAGGTACACAGGATCCAAGTACTAGGAACCAAGAAACATATACTTACCATTTTCCTTGTGCATTATGTTTACCTGTGTATTTTGGAATAAAAATATAATCGTTGATTGAAAGTTATCTTTCTCCCAGTCTCCTCTTTAAGCTAAACAAGGAATTTCTTTGCATTACGCTGTCTTGTTATCCAGCCTGTGATCCTGAAGTTTCCAAAAGGGTAATATAATGTTGGCAACCTTCAGTCTCGAAAGACTATGGTATCGCGCTCTGGATGATGGTTCTGGCACAGCATCTAGTGTGGCTGAAAAGGCCGATTCGGGAGTGACAATTCCTTCCACACTGGGAGCAAGTGTGTCCCTGGTCTGTCTCCCTGGCTGTAGGCCTTCCTTCTTTGCCTCTTTGCCTCAGCCTGTTGGCCAAGTGTCTCTTCAAACTGGGAAAGGTCAGGCTGTGCAGCATGGTAATATAATAATTCCCCTTAAAACATAACAGCCCTTTCTGGTAACACTCCTGCTAGCCCCCAAGAGGTAAGAGCAGCAATTTGAGCTTCTGGCTGCTCGCTATTCTTGCTCTGCTGCCTCCCCACCCCTGCTCCCTCCTGTTTGCCCCCAGCCATCCAGTTGGTTACCCCCCCAAGCCACCAGAGCAAGGGGAACAAGTGGCCAGAGACTGTGATTGCCACTGCCCCTCTTGCAAAGAGTGCCTTTTCCTTTGGCACAAGAAGCAATCACATGGGAGGGTATAATTGCATGGGTTAGAGGCCAGACTGTTGCCCCCAGGCAACTTACAGCCCAGTGCAATTGTTACCCCTGTACCCCCTCTAGCTATGCTACTAACTATAGTTATATGATTTGCATGTTTTCATGCACCTGTATGAGATATTTATCTTAAAAGATGTATACCCAACCACTCTCCTAACTGAAAAGGAATCAGGGTGGTTTACAATCTCAATAAAACATAGCAATGAATGAAGTCAGTATGATATACAATCAATATAATATGCAATCAATAGAGAAATCCAGATAAAAAAGTGGCTATAAAAGCAATAAAACAACTATATGCAGAAAACTAACAAGCAGCCAAAATAATAATTATTATATACATGGTGCAAATGCAATATAAAACAAAGTCCACGCTGAAAGACTACTAGGGACGGTTTGGTTAAACCAGGGAGGGAGTTCTACAGTTGTGGTCCTTCTACCATGAAAGTCCACCCTCTTATTCCCACCAGCCAAGCCTCAGAAACTGCTGGCATTTATAGAAACCTGACCCCCCCCCCCCCACCGCCCATGGCCATAGGCCATCTCATAGGGATAAAGATGGTCCTCCATAGGTTCTTCATTAAGACATAAAGGGCTTTAAAGTCAAGAGCAGCACTTTGAATTGTGCCTGGAAACAAATCAGCATCCAGTTCAGATTTAGGAGAAGAAGCAGTCCAACAGAATCAGGCTGCCTTGCCCCCATCACAACATGGTCTGTTGCATTTTGCATTAATTGCAGCTTCCAGACAGTCTTCAAAGGCAGCCCCACATACAGCATGTTATAGTAATCTAGTCTCAGTGTCACCAGTGCATGGGCCACTGCAATCAAGTCTGAATGCATCAGGTAAGAATGCATCAACGTAAGTGGGCCAAAGGCACTCGTAGCCACCACTACATGGGCATTCAGAAGTAGGAATGAGTCTGGTCGAACCCCCAAACTGTGAACCTGCTCCTGAAGAGGGAGTGTTACCCCATTCAGAACAGGTTGCTGATCCGATACCTGTATCACAGAACTTCTGACCAAGAGGATCTGTTTTGTCTGGATTTAATTTCAAACTTTACATTTTTAGATGTATGCTTATATAAAGTTGGTATGTTCCAAGCAGTATTTGGTGCAAAGAAGCTTTCATGTTACCTTTAACACCCTGAAAAATCTATTGTCTGCCTCCAGCATTAAAATCCTTTCCAGCTGGAATGAGAGGCTAACACGTTGGAGACAATAGTTTTTCCTTCCAGCTTTGTGAAATCACTAATTACTTGGTTTTGTGGACATGGCATTGATCCACTGATGTTCCCCTCTTTCAGCTTCAAAATCACAGCCTAGGACAGACCAACAGGTACAAGGAGAGACAGTCAATTAATTTACTAAAATTATATCCTACCATTCTTCCATGATGGGTCTCAAGGCAGTGTGTATGGGGGGGGGGTCACTGAATTAATAATAATAATAATAATAATAATAATAATAATAATAATAATAATAATAATAATAATAATAAACTTTATTTATACCCCGCCCTTCTCCCTAAAGGGACCCATTGGAATTGGGAATTTAGGTCCAATAGGACCTAAATTCCTAAATTCATGTGATTGGCAATTGGGTTATTGGCAATAGAAGTTAGGCAATTGGCCTAGAGCAGGGGTGCCCAAACCCCAGACCTGGGGCCACTTGCAGCCCTCAAGGACTCCCAATCCAACCCGCAGGGAGCCCCCAGTCTCCAATGAGCCTCTGGCCTTCCGGAGACTTGCTGGAGCCTGTGCTGTCCTGACACAACTGCTCTCAGCACAACAGCCAACAGTTCGACCTCTTGCATGAGCTGTGGGATGAGGGCTCCCTCCACTGCTTGCTGTTTCAAGTCTGTGATGCAGCAACAGCAGCAAACGAAAGGCCGGCCTTACTTTGTGCAAAGCCTTTTATAGGCCTTGAGCTATTGCAAGACCTTCATTCATTCATATAAGTTCCATCTCTAATATATTCATTTATGTAAATTTATTCAAATTTGAAATGTAAATTAATTCTTCTCCCCCCCCCCGGCCCCCGAAACAGTGTCAGAGAGATGATGTGGCCCTCCTGCCAAAATGTTTTTATTGCAAAAACACACAGGTAAACATAATGCACATGGAGAATTGATAAGTATATGTTTCTTGGTTCCTAGTACTTAGATCCTGTGTACCTAGCTTTATGGTGGTTGCATGTGCTGTGTATTTGGTGCATCCGAGAAGGAATCAGAAAAGGATAGGTCGTAGGGAAGGATTTTAGGGGTCCCTGATCTGCCAACCCAGTTGCTGACTAAAGATGGGGAAAGAAGGGAGGAATAGATGGGGAAGAAGGGAAAGAGTTTCAGAAACGCAGGATAGTTACCTGTCCTTGAGGAGCAGTTGGATGGGGGGGGGGGGGTCCTATGGAGGACCTCTGCCTTAAGGGCAGCCGGAGAGAGAGAGCGCACATGGCAGCCTTTCTCTTTTAAGGGTTTTTGCTGACCTGAATGACCCGGATGTGGCCTCCTGGATGCACATGCTCACTGCACACAGTGGGACACATGGAGCATGCAAGGAAAACAGGATAGGATCAGCCATGACTGGCCTCCTGGGGGGGGGGGTAGCTTGCTTTCGGTTGCCACTGCTGGGAATTTTGGTTGCATCCTGCGGAGTCAGGATGTAGCTTATCAGCAGAATTCAAATGGGTCAAATGGCTGGCTTCCCTGGCTAGGGAAACTTACACAATAAGCAGTGATTTAGTTAAACAATACAACGATTTAGGTGGAGGTTAGGTAATACAATGATTTAGACTTTGCTGCTAGAGTCTTTGCTGTTAGAGTCTTTGTTGCTAGAGTTTTCCTCCCCTAAGGTGTTTGCATATTCAGTGATTGACTTAAACAATAAAGACATTTAAACAACGGATTTAAGTGGAGGTTGTGCAGCCATGATCTTGTGGCTTGACCTGATTGAGAGAAGTTTAAATGTGTTGAGGTTTTGCCTGCATGATATTTTAGTCTATAATACATAACCAGACATAAAATCACAACTTGAAAGGAAAAAGGGGATTTTTACGTAACAGAGCGTCCTTGTGATAAAAGCAGGTACCAGGATCAGTAGTAATATGATGGAACTGTAAGCTCTGGCTGGGATGGGCAGGGCTTTTCAGCTGCACAGTGGTCTCCAGTTTGAAGACCACTGCCCTTGAGCAAAAGCTTGATGTAATCAAATGCTTTGGAAGAAACAAAAGGACATGTGATATCATTTGTGCTACTGGGCTTAAAGAAACTACACTTTGAACTATTAGAGATAATGCTAGTAAGATAAAAGAAAGTTGTCTTTCTGAACAAATATAAGTGCACCATAACTCAAAGGCCTCCATCTCTTCCGCAACAATGTTTATCAGGCCTGCATCATACATAACTATAGAAACACTTCTATTATTGAAATTCCAGCAGCAAAAATAACTTTGTTATTGAAAGTCCTGGCAAGAGAGCCAGGGTGACATAGTGGTTCAGGTATTAGACTTAGCCCTGGAAGATCCAGGTTCAAATACCCTCTCAGCCATGATGTTTCCTTGGGCCACTGACTAGCTCTCAGTCTCACCTATCTCTCAAAGTTATTGTGGGGACAAAAGGAGGGGAGAAACTATGTGCATCACCCTCAGCTCCCTTCCTTGGAGGAAGGGCAGTATAGAAATGTGAAAAATAAGGAAATTGAAGTTTTCTAGGCTCTAGCCCCTATTGAAACAATGGTTTTTATAATGTGATTTTTGATAACGCGAAGTTTCTTAGGAAAGCAATGATCGTGTCATAGCAGAACAGACCATATCCGCAAGAAGCAGTGTGGAACAAACTTTTTGCTTGTACATTTCAGAGCAGCACCAAACAGAACTCAGTTTCTCCAGATTCAAAATTATTTTGTCTGCAAAAGATAGGATGGTGAAGAAAACTAGAGAAAGTACCTCAAATGAGCCCAGTGACTCCTTGATGTTGAGGCTGCATTGCAGTCAAGTGACATCAGACAAATTGTTCTCCAAGAACAAAATATTCCCTTGTCTGATGTAGGTGGTCTGCTGCCACCATGCTCTTTATATTCCCATACAAGTAGGGATAGGAATTAAAATAATTTGTGGTTTTTGTGAAAGCTTCAAATGTTGGGTTCTTGCATTCATGTAAATTTAAGTGGAGACATTCTATATATAATATCATCCGCGATGTTCCCAATTTACCCTCCCACACACACCCTATTCACATGACATCATCATTTATATACTTCTCGCTCTCTTTGACATCACACACACACACCATTCACAGTATTTTGTGAAAATGAAATCATTAGTAAATTAATTGTTATGATTAAGTCATTGAGTTAAAAATGGGGATTATATTAGATCCTAAACCTATATATTTTTTCTTGAGAGAGAGAGAGAGAGAGAGAGAGAGAGAGAGAGAGAATTTTAGACTGCAATCCAAACTGTGAGCTCTGTTGGTGCAGTGGTCTCTTTGCTGGTGGATGGTGCCATAAAGTATGTTCCCGACACCACACAAGTAAGCAGCGTCAGTGGAATGGCCTGCACTACCCAGTCAGCACTTCAGTTGGAGCCTTGGGCCACCAGCACAGACAGGGAAGGTTACTGAGCAGTGCATGTATGTGGGGAGGGTGGTGGTGAAGGGTGAAACAGATGGCGGAGTAGGCCCAAGAGGGGTATGGAATCGGCAGAGGCCCCTTCCCCTGCCAGGCTGCTTTACACTATGCCGCTCAGACAGAGTAGGCTGGGGCATTACTCAGGGTAAGGGGAAATTATCCCCTTATCCCAAGGAGACCTCCGGCTGGCTCCCAACTAGCGCTGGATAGAGTGCACGCCATGCAGCCCTGGCTACACCATCACCAGTCAGCATTGGGCTGCCCATTGATTAATCATATGCATTTAACAGATTAAATAAATTTGCATAGTAAAAAGTTTCTCTTCAGACACTGAATAAAATCAATAGTTGAATAAATAAAATGAGCTCTTGGTTAGAAAATATTTTTTGTTTCGACATCATGAGCTATTCCAGTGATGCTGGATAATACAAATCACCTCAAAAACTTAAAGTGTTCTCAATAATTAAAGTTTTGCTTTCACTGATTACAGTTTGTCCCTACTAATTAATAAACTAAAATTTTAATTTATTAAGCTCCCAACTTTTTTTATGGAAACAGTAGCAGCATGTTACATGCAAGCTTTTGCATTTCTCAGGACTTCTTTTCAGGCAAAACACAAGAAGATAAAGCCAAGGCCATAAGCAAGGTTAGTCGGCAATGCAAATCAAAGAGCCCAATTCTTCCCCTAGTGATCCAGCCACCCCAACTGAGCACGTACTGTATCCATGGGAGAGGGGTGATTGGAAAGAACTCAGAATAAGTGAACTTTTGTTTACTTTCCTAGGATTGAGTGCTGTGTGATAAGAGGTAAATCAAATTAATCTGTCAATAACACAGGCCTACGCATGTTTTGTTGTCTTAAAAGTTAGACCTATTCTTGAGTATATTTGGGGTGCTGAATCCAAAACTGGCATCAGTTTTGCCCAATTGGCTCTCATTTGGGGGTATGACAGCCCAGCGGTTCCCGAACTGGTGGGTCATGACCCACCAGGAGAATCAGAAGCAGGGCATTCCCCCATAAGGGGAGATAAGTAGCTACTTCTGGTTTTTGTGCAAAACTGGAAGCTGCT
Organism: Tiliqua scincoides; assembly: GCF_035046505.1. Lineage (NCBI taxonomy): Eukaryota > Metazoa > Chordata > Lepidosauria > Squamata > Scincidae > Tiliqua > Tiliqua scincoides. The sequence goes on from NC_089824.1 coordinate 145,214,626, forward strand.
GCAGATTGGAGATAAGGACTGTTTACAGAAGCCTTGGAGGACATTGGAGGGGGTTGCAAGCCTCCAGGACCCTGCAGAAGGCCAGCGCTGTCCCCAAGGTAAGAAACAAGCCCCTTGGTAGTGGTGGCACTGCAGTCACTAGAGCGCTGGAACTGCCCACCTCCTCCCCTCCCCTCCCCACCCACGCAAATATTTACCTGGTTTCCAACTCCCCTGCAGGGGTTTGGCAATCACTCGCAAAGCCACCTTATATGCCGATTCAAGCAGCTTCCTTGTGAGGAAGCCATGGTGACAGCTCCCATACCCTCTCTCCCAAACTAGTGCCAACTGGGCAAATTTTTGGATTTGACACCCCCAAAATATCCTAAATTCATTCAAACATCTTTTCAACTGAAAATTCCGCCCCCTTTTTTTAGAGGCCTGAAATTTAAAAAAAAAAAAAGTCTGGTACATTTTTCTTTCACAAGTACCGTATTTTTCGCTCCATAAGACGCACTTTTTTCCCCCAAAAAAGTGTGTGTGGGGGGGGGGGGGGGAAGTGTGTGCGTCTTATGGAGCGAATACTGCAAAGCTGCAGGCGTTCTCAGGGCAGCAGAGCCTCCTTGGCAGGTGCTTCTGCCCCTGACCAGGGTCCTGCCTGCGCTCAATGGTAATGCAAATGCAATGGTAATGCAAATGCAAATTGTAATGCAAATGCCGGCGCTCAATGGTAATGCAAATGTTCAGTGCTTAGTGACAATGCACTTGCAGAAAAATACTACAGTACCTCATTCTACCAGTGCAAGGATGATAAAGCAGAAAAGGCTAGCATATAAAATTCCTTTTAAACTAGAGGTAGTAAAATATGCTAAGGAGCATGGAAACAGAGCAGCGGAGAGACATATTTTATTACACTATTTGGTTCAGAATATTTTTTTTCCTGTTTTCCTCCTCTAAAAACTAGGTGCTTCTTATGGTCAGGTGCGTCTTATAGAGTGAAAAATACGGTAACTCAATCCAGCACATAGTATGCAAATAAATATCAGAAAGCTATCAGAACAACATAATAAAATACTATAATATAATCAGCAATCAGAGAGGACCACAGGAGTAAAGAAAATCCATCCATGGCTATCTCCGTTTGGCAACCTAACAAAATGCTTTTCTAGTTGAAAGTCCTTAACTGGGTGAATATAACTTACATTATTATTATTTTTTATTAAGAATACATTGGGTGAAGTCAGTATTATCCTTGTCCCAGTAGAACAGAATGGGGCAGAGCTAACACTGCACAAGAAGTGAACAAGGAAAACCTGGTCCAGATAAAGTTCTTTAAAAAAAAAAAAAAAGGGTTTCTGGAGGCCTGCACAGAAGTGCTGGCCAAAGGGAGTATATAATTTTTGAAATGGAATTTAATAAAACAACAAGAACTGGTTTTTGAAATATGAGCGAGGTCTAAGGTGTGCCTGCTGTGTCTCTCATATTCTCTGGTCTTAGCACCTTCTGATCAGCCTCCGCCGGAAGCAGGAAAGTCTGCTGCATCTCTGCCTTGTGTGATAGGATTGTTCAATTGCTCTTGACAAAGAGCTGCATCTGCCCTCAGAAGAGGCTGCCCTTGTGTCTTTGCATGAATCCAGTGATCTCAGGAAGTATCCCGAGGACACCATACCGAATCACAAATGGTGAGTTCTTCTGAGGGCACATAATTTTGCTGACGTAAAAGTGAAGTGTGCCCTCTAGTTTTAATGTGGAAACAAGATTGCGGAGCCACCAGAAGAACTAGAGGAACCACTGCAGTTCAACAGAAGCTGAGCTTAAAAGTTCCCAGGTGAATGTTTTTGGCTTGAAAGAGGGAGAGGTTCCATGAAACCACTGCTGCTCTGTTCACATTTGTTTGGCCACTGCTTCTTCAACCTCAGTGAGATTGGTCTTGGTCTCTAAAACAACATCCAAAGCCAATTCAGAGTGAGGGCAAGGGTTCTGCCATCACTCTGATATCCTGTGGCCAAACAAAAGAAAGTAACTTTGCAACTATGGAAAGTATGATTGCCATTGGTAGAAAGTGGGGCAAAAATGCTACCCTTCTTCTCAGAACTTCTCACAAAATACCCTTAGCACTGCAGCCTGCAGAGTGGAAAAGCTGCAGCAGGGTATTTTTGATACAGCCCAATATTATACATTCTTCCATGACAGGAGCACTTAATAAACATCTCTAGTCATCACCAGCAATCTTTCCATAAGAACAGGACTGCTTGGAAAGGAGGTATTGATACTTCAGAAGTTTAAGATAATTAAGAAATTAAGCAGAGAGCATTCCATGAAAAGGGCGCAGACTGGAGCTCACTTTTGCTTGACGTGTACCTGGACCCAGGTAAAAAAAAAGATTACACCATTCATTCAATGCAGGTATGCACTTATTCAAAGAGAGAACATTAATGTCTTGTTTTGGAAAGTAACGCATGTCTGGGTGCAAGTTATGCACATCCGCATGTGGTTCCGAGTTGCGCAACATGTTGTAGCCCATACATTTGGAATAAGTGATATGTAAACTATTGTGGCCGGCATGGGGCTGAGAAGATGTGTGAGGTCTCAAACGTGTGGCTTTTTGCTTGGAAGTTCTGAAAGCAAACCATCTCTTGCTGCTGCCCTGAAACTGAATAGGCGAAGGCGGAATCTGCTAGCATTTGAAAAAGGGAAGTGTTTGCTTTCAGCCTGTGTTTAAATAAATATTTAGAAAGTCTCGTTTGCTCTGCTTCATTATCGATGCCAATTGTTAGACTTTAGTGGAGTTCTTTGCCTTTAAGGTTTTGCTGTTGCTCAATGCCACATGGGGGAACAGATCTCCAGCATGATACCTGCCAAGAGGAGTAAGGGGGCTAAATGGATAAAAGAAAACTGTTGAATATCTGTAGTTGCCATTTGGTAACTGTATCGCCTGGTGTAAATAATCCTATTAAGAGAACAAAGTTGGGCAGAACAGCAAGACTCTGTCATTCCTCTTGGCAAATTCTTCGGGTTTTGCTTTTTAAGCTAGGCATTTCCCTGTGCTCAAGCGCACATCTGGTGAAAAGAAAAAGGAAGAGTAGGTGGGTGAAGAATAGCAGTACCCCCTCTCCATGAGATGATCCCTCGTTGGGAGATTGAAATGTACACTGTTGGCCTGGACTATGACTTGCAGAAGAACGAACAGAAGACTAACATTTGGTTGAAGCCCTTAAAATGCAGTGGGTGATAGGGGAGAATAAGGCAGGAGAGAATAAGGCACAGCCCAGTGAAGTCTCATGGATATGTTCTAGCCATTATGCATGCATATTGGACAGGATACCCTCTGCCACTTTTTTTGTTTTGGTACTTCCATCCCTCACCTGCTGAACCAAGAAGTTGATATGTTTCTTCATAGTTCATTGGTTTGGTAGAAATGAAGACGCTATGCAGGCAGAGTTCCTTCTAGTAACAACTCAGAGTCTGTGGAAACCTCAGCAGAGCCCTTTGTCTGCGGAGCAGTGTCTGATATCTGTGAATTGTCAGCCCGATGTCCAAGGAGCCAATAATCCCATACATCCAACCCTAACACTAGTGGCCAGAGAAGGGCCACCAGGGCACACTGAGCAGATGATTGGCACAAAGTCAATCAGTGGCCACCTCTGGGAGCTTGAGACATAAGACATGAGATGTAGCATCAGTGTGGGGTGGCCTTGAATTCCCTCCTCTTCTTTGCTTACATGTATGAGGTGCATTGTCCCTGCTTCCCCTGTTGTATATGTTATGTGAAAATCCCCTTTTCCCTTCCAAGTTGTGATTTTTATATCTGGTTATGTTATTTTGGATCATACAGACCAAGCAAGCAGGCCACTTCTCCCCCAGCACATGTTTCCAAAGGCCCTGGTCAGGCTACAAGCATATGAATTACACAACCCCCACTTCCTTGCAGGTCAATGTATGCATTGTATTGTTTTAACCTAATCACTGTGCCTCCTGATTCAATCACTGTTATGCAAAACAAGCATGCACCTTTGGAGGAAGAAGTCTATTGTTCTTTTGTTGTAGCTTTATCAGTCTTAAGCACCTTATGCAAATTGCCTCCCTCCCCCAGAAGGTCAGCCTGGCTGGTAAGCTGACTTCCGGTTCATCATGTCTTTCTTACATACTCCACGTGTACCATTGTGTGTACTGAGCATGCGCATCTAGGACAGCTGTAGGGTACTTCCGGGTCATTCTAGATCAGCCATAACCCTTTAAGAGGAAGCTCCGGCCACATGGTCTCTCTCTCTCTCTGGCTGCCCTCCCAAGGGAGTGGTCCTTCCTAGGACTCTTTCCCATCCAACTGCTTCCCGGGACAGATAAATATATCTTGCGTCTATAACTCTCTCCCTTCCATCCTACCTATTTCTCCCCTTCTTCCCCCATCTTTAGTTAACAAACGGGGTAAGGCAGACCAGGGACCCCTAAAATCCTTCCCTAAAAAGGATAGGGACAACCTATCCTTTTCGGATTCCTTATCGGATACACCAAATACGTAGCACATGCAACCATCATAAAGCTAGGTACACTGTATCCAAGTACTAGGATTCAAGTAGACATATACTTACCATTTTCCATGTGTATTATGTTTACCTTTGTGTGTTTTTGCAATAAAATATAATCCTTTGATTGAAAGTTACCTTTCTCCCAGTCCCCTCTTTAAGCTAAACAAGGGATTTCTTTGCTTTACGCTGTCTTGCTATGCAGCCTATGGTCCTAAAGTTTCCAAAAGGGTAATATAATAACTCCCTTAACATAACAGCCCTTTTTGGTAACAGTATACACCATGGCATACACCACCCTGACTGGCTGAAGTTTCACTCAGATGCCTGTCTTCAAAGCAGGTTGATAACGGGATGTTACCTATGAGCTTACTCCTTCCTATGCTACTTCTGTTATTAGTGTAGCATTTGGCATTGGGGGTGCATCTGTTGTCTAAAAAGGTGTTAGAATATGGAGTATGCTGATTCCTCCTCAACCCTACCACATTAGGCTCCAATCCCCTCCCAGTTTTGACCTCTCCACTGGCAGAGCTGTGCTGGCATCTGAGTTAGATCTGAGCTGGCATCTGAGTTGTGATGGCATCAGTGTGGCATTGCACTGGCATTTGGGGTGCATCCACTGATGGGTGGACTGCTGCATATGTGAAGCCATTGTTGCAATGGCATCCATGGACATACACCTTGGCATACACCACTATGACTGGCATATCTTGAGGTTAGGGTTGGGCAGCAGCAAGGCTAGAGAATTAGAGGGCCATCCTGAGTTGTGCTTAAGCCAGTGCAAGTCCCTTGCACCAGCTTCCACATTTTGTGAACATGCTGTAAAGCACATTTGCACCACTGTGAAAGTTTGGGAGGCCAGCGCAAGGATGCATGCCAGCCTCCCCATGCTGGATCTTAGTGCCAGTAAGTTTGTGGTGTGGTGGGCTGCCAGTGTGAGGATTTGGAGAGGCTGGGGATAGCATTTTGGGGTGGGAGGAGGGTGGGCAGAGGGCAACCCAGTGGGTGTACCAAGCCTGGCAGGGGGATGAACCAGCCTCCATCACTTAGGCCAGATCCATACCCCCTTCCGAGCAGCCCAATGCTACACTAGGCTGCTCGAATCTGTGCCAGTCATTTAGCTGGCACAGATCTGAGTAGCCCCATTGAGGTGGCTCCCATGTGACATGGGGAAATAAATCTCCTTACTCAGAGTTGCACAGGATCCACCTCAAACCCTGTGCTGGATACAGCGCAGGCCAGTTGGCCTGCCTGTTCCAGCACAGGTTAGGATTGGGTTGTTAGTTATTTTTTAAATCAAAGTTGAAGATTTAGAATGGCAAATAGAAATTTCCCTTGGGGCCAAGCCCCTACAAGGTCTCCCACAGCTACAGTCCATAATAAATTTTAATCATGAAATGCTTATTCAGCACAACCACTGATCAGGCTGGCCTATCCATGATCCTGAAACAACTTGTGACCAGGGTATTTGAAGACTGCCTTATAGAATAAGCTAGCTGAAGAGGTCACTGCAGGAGTGGTCCTTACCACCCAACAGGATCCACCTGTGTCAGCGGATCTACCTCCTGCTCCCGTGTATTTGAAAAAGAAGTAAGAAAAAGAGTGAACAAGGAAGTGTGGAGGAGAGGAGAGTGGTTGACTAGAGTGTCAAATTCAGGGAGGAATAGGAGGGTGGGTGGTGTGCTCTCAGGTAGAGGGGTGGCATTTAGAATGCTGACTCCAGGCCCAATCCAATCCAATTTTCCAACTGTGCCAATGGGGCATGCACTGCATCTTGTGGTGGGGCAGCAGTCACAGAGGCCAGCTTGAGGTATGGGAATATTGGTTCCCTTACCTTGGGGCTGCATTGCGGCTGCACCGATGCTGGAAAATTGGATAGGATTGGGCCCTCAGGCACTTATGAATTACTGAAAGTCCCTTCTTTTCCTCTTTTCTCCATGAGAAATTAGCTCAAACACCTACCTGTTTTGCATGATCAGGAAAGGGTAGTGTCATTTGTTAAATGCGCACAAAGAACAGTCGTTAGTCAACCTCTGTTGCCTCCTAAGTGGAGAGTAAAACCATTCCTTACATCTAACTGCACTCAGGTTTGCTCATTTATATTTCACATTATTTTGGGAATCTGTGATATTGGTGAGACAAATGATAGTGAGTTTAAAAATGAACGCTGCATTTATCTTTTCTTAGCTGCAGTCAGAACCCCTGCCAAAATTTTCAGATGCTGAGAGTAATAATCATGTACAATCCTCTCCATTGCTAGTTTAGGAGTCACTCGTACATACCAGTTGTTGTTTTATGTCTAAACGTTAGTGTGTCATGGGACACTAGGGGGCCCAGAGAATGTATCACACTGGAGCACTAGAGTCCAGTCTTTTCCAAGGCATTGGGAGAGGCAGAGCATATGGAAACTATTTAGTAATGGAAGCCATACAAAGTACTATTTAGCTGTGGAGCCTATGACTAGACAACAACACACAGAGAAAGAATGATGCCTGACCGCACAGCTATTAGACCTGAAGACCAACAAGGGTGTCATTACAACTAAGTAGTTGTTTCAGTTATGACTGAGTAGTTTTACTCAGGATTTAAAATGACTACCCATGCTACAGATACATACATTCTCTTTGATAACGTATTGGGTCCCCTAGGAATAATTCCTTTCTCAGGATGAATTGTCACTGACCATAAACTCTAAGCAAGGGGTGGCCAATATGGTTTGATGCTTCAGTTGTAGTCTGAAGAGTTGGGGTTAACTTGTAGCAAGTGGACATCCACGACAATGGGTGAGATGACTGGTGAATAGGGAAGTGTGAGTTTGTGACCCTGTAGTAGACCGTGAGCTTATTCATATAAATAATATTCTCAGTCAATACTCTTCAGCTTAGACTGTGAATTATTGAAGGAGTTGTGGTGGTACTCTACAAAAGTGCCCAACTGCATTTTAAATATGTGATTGTGATTTAAAAATCAGTATAATATGGGCTGGAGCCAGTACCAGATTCTCTTTCCTGGTTGTAATTGGCCAACCAGGCCAAATTTAAACATCTACTTCCTCTGGTACAGTCACGGGTCCAAAACAGATCAGTCCAAACTGAGGGTTCTTATGACGATGGATGCATGTGCTCTGCGAAGGTGGATAAGGCCTGGGAAGGTGTTATAAAGTGGGTCCATGCGAATAAAGGAAGGCATAGAGATAACAGTTCAATATGTTTATTCCATCTTCAGAACAGAACCTGGCAATGATTCCGACACAAGGCAAACACCCCTGGCTTTTTATAGCCTTTAGCTCCGCCCAGACTTCCCATGATTGGTGCAGTTGAAACATTAACTAGAGGGCCAATCAGATGGTAGGATTTCGATCCATCACCCGATTGGCCAGCAATAAGTCTGGACCAATCAGTTATGCAGGATTTCGATCCTGCATAACTTGCATACATAACAGAAGGGATTTGGGATTTGGTGTTTGTCGCCAATCCTGCCGCCTCCCAGTTCTAATCCGTCACTGTTTCACCATTCACAGTTCCACCTCCTCCCGTTTCACCTTGCCCCTGCCCCATTCAACCTCCCCTCTTCCCTCCAACTCCCTACACGGACTTACCTGCTCTAGTAGTTGTCCGTAGGCCCATCAACATGTGGGAGTGACACCAGTTATGCCAGTGGGGGAGGAGGATTGGTGCCATAGCCGACTACATCCCTTGTACTGTGGGAACAATAGATACACTTCAGTTTTGTATCTTGATCCTTTCAAAGTTGGCCATGTATTTGTTTAGTGTTTGAACATGACATAGTGCACCACCAGTCCCTTTAAAGAATTCAAAGTCTATATCGTTGGATAATGGTGCGCCGGGAAGGATTCTGCTGTAGTAGTATCAATATGAAAAAGGCAGAGGGTAGTGAAAAAAACACTCGTTTCTGAATAGGTGCCAAGGCTTCCTTCCCCCTGGGCTCAAAACTCTTTATATACATAGTTTAGTAAATTCAAAGTCTGCTGCAGATGAGTAATGGGTCTGTTATTATTCAAACATGTACTTGACAATAGTAGCCATGCTGGTTTCTTATCACAGGTGTCATCCAGCAGGGAGCTGGCTAAGCCTCGGTTCCACTGACTATAAACGGATGTGTGCATTTTCTGTATCACTGAACAGCTGAGTTGCAAGAATGCAGTCTTGGTTGCTTAAATGTATAAATATGATTTATAAGGAAGTGCTTTAAGAGCAATAGAACTGTTATCAGTGATTTTTTATTTTAAATTAAACACGAGAGTATATTTTTAAACAATAAACTGATCTGAGGTTAATGACCTCTGCTTTGAGGCAAAATAAAGTATGTACTAAAGTACGAAAGCAAAACAATATCTTTATCCAAGAGTGAAGGGCACTGATATTTCATAAACTCAACACTCCAATACATTCCAAGTATTTTGCATAAGAAAAATGAGGTAATGGTGTCTCTCATTTCCTTTTTGAGACTACTTCAAAAACAGGACTGAGAGAAATAGCAAAAATATATGGATCACTTAGATGGAAGCCTTTTGGACACATCCTCATATGTACTAAAATCAATATTAAAAATGAAACCTATCAAGTTAAGAGAGTTTCTATACCTGTCATGAGAGGCTGGATCTGTTTAGACAAATGCTGTGCCTGGGGATGTTTGCTCTATGCAGCAGTGGACCTCCACAGCCCCACACCCTGGGCATAGGTCCATGATGGCGCCTCCCCGGCTATTGCCACCCTACCCACAGAAATCTGCTACTCACCTGAGGCTCATGGAGCCTTGCGCAACCCAGGAACATGTCTGGGAAACCTCTGTGAGGTTCCCCGATGCGATAAACTATGCTTCTGGGAAACCAGAAGCACAGTTTCCGCCCCCATCGGGAGCCTCAGAGAGACTTCTGTAGGGTCCTGGTGCCTCGCGCCTGGGGCTTTTGCCCCATCGGACCTTATGGTAGGCTCACAACTGTTCCTGTGACATTCGCTGGGTCTCCCTGGGTATGCTCTTAGTTTGTGCACTCAAAAGCTGTACACATGGGCAGTGCTGGGTTCAGGTTGCTGGGGCAAAGCCCTGCATTGAGCTTCCTGATTATGTACTGGGTGCTACTGCTGTCACCAGTGCTGAAGATTCAGGAGTCAGCCTGACCAGATGGGACCCCTTATGGGCATGAGTTTTCAGCCAGTGCCTAACCTGGCTGAACACTGATGCCATCTCTGTGCATGGGGTGGAGCTCTGTGGGGTGGAGCTCTGGGGGCATCAACATGGGGGGAATTGCTGACACACTTTCTCTTCCCTGCATCATAGGAACATTCTCCATGTGGGAAAACAAAGGCTATATTTGTCTGTTGGGTTTGTGTTCCATGGGATCTTGCAGGAGAATAGAATAGGCTATCATATTAGGTAACCTTATATGGAAACATTTTACATTAAATCATCACCATCATCATAATTATTAATCAATTATAATAATTAAACAATGACTTATTTTTATCAGAATTTTGCTAGATTATGCAGTGGCAAGAATAATTCTTTTTTATATGAACCGTGATTCAAAATAGAAATGGGTGAACTCCCTAGTTGGTGGCATTGCTAAGCTTTCTGGCAAACAGTCACAAAATCAAATTTAAACACCCCCTGGTGTCCGGAAGGTGATCTGTGGCGTGGGGAGGCTGCACGTGGCAAAAATCAGGAGTGCCTTTCTAAGTCCTCCAGGACGCCTTCTAAGGCACACAGAGGCTGCACGGCCACCTTTTCACCTTGGGTCTGGTGTCAGGGGTGTGGGTGATGAGGGTGGACTTCCCCCAGTGATGCCCTCCAGGCAGTAGTGCCTCGCCACACCACCCTTCAGTGATCTTCGAGCTGCTTCATGCCTAGCTGCCACATGCTCTCACTATCTCTCATGTTTTTGCCGCTCACCTGCAAGAGTGTGTGGCAGCTCAGCCCAAAGCCACCCAAAGATTGCTGAAGGGAGGAAGGCTTTTGCACATAAATCAATGCAAGAGTCAGGGAGGTCAGGGACGACGTGATTAGATTGTGTTTTTTCCTTGCTTCCAACATCCAGTTATGTTCAGAAAATCAGTTTCTGGGTTCAGTCCAGAAATTGGCTGCATTAGGTGCTTGCACAGGCATGGCACACACTGATGACATCATCACTAGGCACCAAGATCCACAGACCCTGCAGCTTTTATAACACAAATCAAGTTTTCCAGGCTGCTCTCCATTTTGCAGGAGGCTCAGCGAGTGAATGACTTGGAAAACCTTGTTCATGCAGTGAAAGCAGCAAGCATCTCAGAGGCCTCTGACATTCCAGTGCATGCATAATAGTAACACTTAACCTTTGTATCATGCTTCTAAGTGTGCTATCCTGACAACTCCTCTGTAATATAAAATAAGTATTATTATTTCCATATTGCAGGCAGGGCAGAGAGGGTGGCCTGTTTAAGGCCACCTAATAAGTTCATGGCAGACGCCAGACTCAAACTGGGAAAGTCCTGATTCATAGATGATTCACTCAAAGCCGCTCTGCTACACTAGCTCTCATGCAGGCATCCTGAAAAAAACATATTATACGTATATTCAAATGTGTACCCTGATCTTATGACCCAACCATACTGTTTTCACGTGACGGCATCTGGCCTGGACGCCTTTAAAAGGGGATTGGACAAGTTTCTGGAGGAAAAATCCATTACGGGGTACAAGCCATGATGTGTATGCGCAACCTCCTGATTTTAGAAATGGGCTATGTCAGAAGGCCAGATGCAAGGGAGGGCACCAGGATGAGGTCTCTTGTTATCTGGTGTGCTCCCTGGGGCATTTGGTGGGCCGCTGTGAGACACAGGAAGCTGGACTAGATGGGCCTATGGCCTGATCCAGTGGGGCTGTTCTTATGTTCTTATGTTCACAGTGTCCAGATCCCCAAGCTACTCAATGTATGTGCAGGACTGTTGAAGCTTTCTGGGATGAATCAGATTATCTTAGCTGATTTTGATACTTCTGATGGGAAAAAAAGTGAAGTGAGGAATGGGTCTAGGAAGACCCAATACAGAGGGTCTGGGAAGTGAGCCTGGGAAGATCCATGAAGGCCACCATATGGACTGAAGTGTGCTGATCCTGGTCAGGGCTGGCTTTAGGCCGATTTGGCCAAATTGGGCCCCACTCCTAAAGGGGCCCTATACTAGGTCAGCGGATCATATCACTTGCCTGGGTCTAAGAGATCATTTTCAGGCAGCACCGTTCCAAGCCAGCAGAAGCGATACTGCCTGGACTGAGTAAGTATTTGTAAAACACATATGTCCTGCCCATGCCTGGAGTCAGGACCAGCCTTAGGGAGATTTGACCAATTTGGTGGAAATGGACCCCATGCCAGGTGGGGCCCCATGCTACAGCAGTGAGCAGAGTGCCCATAGCCGGCACCTCGCCCTGTAGCTGACACTCCGGCATGGAATCTTTCATGCTGAGGTGCAATGAGGAGAGTGTGGCAAGCAAAGCAGTGCCGCTAGACGGCCCTCCCACTCACCCCTGAATCTGATTAGCTTGAAATAGCCCCTCCTTGGAAGCAGTTGGCAGTGACGCTGCGGCCAGGTGCCTCACTTCTGCTGCTCAACCTGATGAGTAGGGCCCCCTGCAGGGGTGGGGAGAAACTGCGAAAATGTTTTGCTTGGGACCTGCAGCTCCTAAGGCCAGCCCTGTTGCATGAGACACAATGTCTGGAGGATCTAGACCAGTGGTTCCCAAACTCCCAGGGAGATTTTGGGATGCTGTAAGTGTTTGGGGGGGGGAGGAGTGGTGACACTATTGCCACAATTGTGCCACTGCAGGGAACAAAAGGGCTTTTGAAAACTTACCTAGGGGTTGCAATACCTCTCCAGAGGGCCAGGGGAGTCTGTGACCCCCTCTGCAGTCCTCCCCACATCTCCAAACTGCTATAAACAGCAAAAAAATAAAATAAAAGCCACTTCCATTTTTGTGATGAAAACCAGAAGTGGATTTTTAATTTTTTTTGCTATTTACAGGATCACCCCACCATGATGGCACTGCCACTGTTGCTGTCACCCTGCCCCTTGGGGGGGGGGGTAATGAGAAAGGTTTGCCTGACTGGGACATTGCGATGCACTAGTTTGGGAGCCTCTGATCTAGACTCCAATATGAAATGTGTCCTTGTTGCTGGACTGACAATAATCAGTCTGGGAACGGATTCTGTTTAAACCAAGGGCATCCATGGTTTAAAAGCATGCATTCATTATTGAATGTAATTTTAAAGAAAATGTTATAAAAATGTCAAGACAAGAGGCAGCCATCACATTAACTAGAGGGAACTGGGATGCTTGTTTAGAAACTGGCATGTTAGCAGCCTGCAGCCAAAGGATCTTGCATGAAAAGAAGGGCAATTTCTTTCATGCAAGGCAACCCCCACCCTCCATTATTCCTGATTGCTCATCTTGCAGCTCCCCATCCTACAGTTTTGGCGATACCTTTTCTCTCAAAAATGAATTTTTAGAAAGCACTGGGAGTTGCAGCGTTAAGAAGGGAGTGGGAAAACATCAATTTTTTTTCCATTAAATATGTGTATTTAATAAAAATAAATAAATCAAATAAATAAATGAAGTCATGCTGCGCATGTAAGCAAACGTTCCACTACTTTGGATACAACTTTATCTCGATTCACAATCAGTTGGTGAATCAGTTGGTGTGAAGAGCACTCAAGTTCTTGGTTGTTCTTGGTTGTTAATATTCAACATTGAAACACTGAAACATTGAAACATCTTCTTCCTTTGATAATAGTGGCATAATTGCCATTCAAATCAATCATGATTGAGATCCACTAATATATGACCTAACACGAGTGAACTGATCCTATGGAAAACATTTGAAGGCTCCGATCCTATGCACAGTTTTCTGGGAATAAGCTTCACTAAACACAATAACTTACTTCTGAGTAAACATGCATAGGATTGCTCTAGAAGACATAGACAATCCAATCCACTGAGTGCTTCTCTTGCATAAGATGTATTGGAAAAAACTGAGTTCTTTAGGAAACACAGTGATGGATTGTGCACAATAAAAAAGGAAAGAGAAATTCAGAATTTGACCTGAAAATGATGCTTAGGTGTGAAACTGACGGTCCAATTCTTCCCTGAGCGTGCATCGGTGGAGCACATGTTCTGCCAGTGTGCACTGTTGCAAAAGTGCCATGAAGTGCTTTATGACGATGCTTTTAGTAGGTGCACCAGTGGAAAGGTTGGAACCTTCCCCCAGCACCAGCAGCTGCAGGGACACCCACCAGACAAGGTAAGTTCAGCACAGAAGTAGGGGAGGGCAGGGAGGGGGTGAAGCAGGGAGGAAGGAAGGCAGTGATGGGGAGGGGTGTGGATAGATCTGGCCCAGGAGGGGAGCAGGATCAGCAGCAGCCACACACACTATATCCTATTCCCTTTCCTGGGTCTGAAACTCCAACATAGAACAACACGGACTTGTGCCAGCGATATTGTAGGTGCAGGTCCTGGTTGACCCATTGCAACTGCTGGGGCTTACCCTGGGGCAAGGAGATATGTGCCCTTACCCCAAAGAGACCTCCAGCAGCCAAAAATCCCCCAGGGGATGCAGCATAGCCCATGCTGGCACCGCTGCATCAACACCCAGGAATTTAGTTAGGATTGGGCTGTCAGCAGCGTAATATTTTTCCCCCTCCTTGAATGCTCTGTTGCTCCACAATCACTTGAATGGAAACTTTGAAAGTTAATTCTGCTTCCTTGAGAAGGTGCTGAATAATGTTTTAATGATGATATATAGAAAGGAAAGGTTATTTACAGGTCATGCCACGCAGTGTGCACTTCTGCAGCACAGTATATTTGGGAATTGCTGGACGCTTCATTTACTCACTAACTGAATATGGTTTGACCTAATCTCTGCCACCCAACTCAATGCTTTTAGCCATTGGCTTCAGAGGTACCAGTATAAGCTCTTTTAAAACAACAGTAGCCAGCCCTTATTAGATGCTGCTGATGAATTTAATCCTTTATTTTGGGTCTTGATGACTCAGAGAGGCCCTTTCAACGTCCTAGGTATAAGTGACCCGCAGCTACTGGGTGGTGGAGTACTGTGTGAATGGTCCAAGCACGTGGGTGCTGGCTGTATGGAGCCATCAACAACCAGCCCAAGATCTCCGCACATCTTATGCTGCTCCTTTACCTGATGGTACCCCAGCCACTGCTGATCCTTCCCTTTCTCCTCCCCCCCCCCCAAAGGAAGAGAAAGTGGAGAGGAGAGTGGTGGGTGTTTTGCCAAATTCCCATCCCAAATTTTACCTAGAGAACTTTAACGAGTTCCCCTGGCTCAAACCTGGTTCATTCTAGCAGCATACAAAACTACTATTGATCCCCAGCACTAATGAGAAGGTAAACAGTCGGCAGCTTGCCTGTACGGCTGCAGGGTCCCTCCTCCCAGTTCTCAAAGCAGCAGCTCTTCTAGGTGCGGCAGCACCCCCTCAGCTCTCCATGACTCAGCCAGTGCATTAGTCAATCAGCTCATCCTTCCACCTTTCCTCCTTTTACTGCCCACACACTCTTCCTTCTCCAGGTCCTGCTTTTATCCCCGAGGACCTTGTTGCCTTCAAGTGACTGCCTCTGTGCAGCACACTCACTGCATTCTAAGGCCTGGTGTTAACCCCATGCTTCCCACACCTGTCAGAGCAAGGGGCCACGGCTGACCCCACACACTATCTCCTCAAGGGATCTTGCACGTTTCCAATACAGTGGGCTAGAACACCTTGGAATATTGCACTCCCTCAGCCTCTGCCTGAAGAGACAGCTTTGGCCTACTGGACAGGCCAGCACTGAAAGTTGCATCACCTCTGCAACACCACTGATTTGCCTTGTCCACATGATTGTGGGCCCAATCCTATCCAATTTTCCAGTGCTGGTGCAGTCGTACCAATAGGGCGTACACTGCATCCTGTGGTGGGGAGACAGTCACAGAGGCCTCCTCATTTGTTCCCTTACTTTGGGGCTGCAGTGCAGCTGCACTGGTGCTGAAAAGCTGGATAGGATTGGGCCTTGTACTATTTAAACATTTCCCCAGCTGTTAACAAAAAAGCAGCCCCCCCCCCCGCCAATAAAGTAACATTTAAAAAACCTCTCAGTTTAACAGGAAAGTGACTACTGTTTTTTTCATATGCAAAGAATATGTTAGGCATGTTGCATTATTGAGATATTTGATATTTACACTGCTGTCCAACGCACACTTCCTTGGGAGTAAGACCCATTGATCTCAATCAGATGTTCTTCTGAATATAACACATTCAGGATTGCACTGTTTTTATGAATTGTGCGGTGGTTTATATCAGGATTTTTTTTAACCTACATTTGTAGTGTTTCTTATGTATCTTTTGAGATAGGCAAGAACGCTGAACTTCTAACTATGTCCTCACTAGGGGAGGTCAAACCTGAATCAAACCTGAAAACTAGTTGAAAGATATTTCCTCCCAAGGAATCAGAGCTAAAACTCAAGATTACTTGGATGTGTTGAAGCAAAAGCTGAATTCTCCAAAACAAACAACTCTCAACAGTAAACAAACAAAAATAAGTGGTTCAATCGTCAGGTAGCCAGAAGGGTTTTCTAATGAAGGAATCTCTTTCTTCTCCACAAAGAGAAGGGGGATGACAAGAAACTGATGGAGCAGAAGTGGGAGAGGTTTTCTAAGATTAATAGTTCATCAAATTCCCTTTTTAACAAAGAAAAGCCGCTAACTAAAATAGCTATAATATACTCCTAAAGTGTCCTTTCTCTATGTAAAGTGCCATACACATGGATGGTGGTATTTCAGTAATACTAATACTAATACTAATACTAATACTAATACTAATACTAATACTAAATAACCCACAGCATGCACCATTGCTGACAGAGAGCATGCTGCATGCTGTGGGAGTGGTGGTGACTGGACAGCCTGGGAAAGGTTAGTAAAAATCATTTTTACTTATCTCCCTGTAGGCCACCTAGCCTCCAGTGTGTTTCCTTGGGTTTCCTTGGACCTATGCCATCTATTCTTAGCTATCTACACTAAGATAGCTGTAAGTATAGTGCTAGCTTAGGTAGTGTAAGTATGAAGAGAGTTAGTGAGCCAGGATGGTGTAGTGGTTCCTGAGTTGGACTTAGACCTGGAAGATTCAGGTTCAAATCCCCACTCAGCCCTGAAGCTTCCTGGGTGACCTCGGGCCAGTCACTATCTCTTAGCCTCAACTATCTCACAGAGTTGTCATGAGGACAAAAGTAGGGAAGGAACTATGTACACAGCACTGAGCTCCTTGGAGGAAGGGTGGTATAAAAATAATTTGAACATTAAAAAAAAAATGGACCAGGAAATGTGTTGGCATGTGCTGGTATTGGTGTGTGCTGCTGCAGTTGAACTGAGCTGCTGAGATTCTCCCCCTCCCATCCCTGTACTCAGGGCTCAACCTGCTCCCCACCCTGTTCTTCCCCTAAACCACACCTGCTTCCACCTTACCTGGTGGGGCATCTGAGAGCTGCTGTTGCACACACGGGTCCCCTGCCTGTTTGTGCCAGTGGCTCTGAAGGACATGACAGTAGTGCACTTTTTGTGCCACTGGTCCCTGACTTATGGTAGAGGATCACTACCCAGGACTTAAATCAGCAGACTACTAATTTCTTTAGCCATGACTACCAAAATTTAGAATCTAAGCCAATAACAACATCTCAACAACAACAACAACAAGCCAATAACAACATCTGTATTTCAAATGATGATGATTGAACAGAAGCAGCCTGGATAGGTTCAATTCAAAATGCCTGACCAATTGATGGTGATTCTGAGCTAGACTTTTTCAAAGAGTATAATCCATTAAGCAAGAGACTCTTAGCCAAAGCAAGGTTCACAGTGACTTGTTCTCACCACAGATGTTATCTGGCTGGCTGGTAGATGCTGGAGATAGCTAGCCACAATCTTGGCAAAGGGAAGCATTAGCCTGGCACTCATACTAATGATTTGTTGGCACGCAAACAGGAGTTGTGACATACCCCATTACATTATCTGGTGTGCCTTGTTCTGTAGAAATGTGGAAGATATTACCTTTTGCTTTGACGAGAGTATATTTAAACAAAAAAAACAAACAATAAAATAGGGTCATGCAGTGGTTTTATGCTGCTGAAGACTTAGGATGAAAAAGCACCCTCCCTTCTCTAAAGAGTGATACTTTTTCCAAGTCACAATGGATTGCATCTCAGTTAGCTTTATAGCAGTATCCTGTCCTGCAAGAACAGAATTCTCCCCCTCCCCCTCCCCACTTCCCCCACTTTTGACATTTCCCTGAGACTATAATGAGTTTAGTCTGTAGGATTTCCTTTTTGGGTGACATTATCAGAAGAAATTACCCCGAACCATTACCTGTGGTCAATGAGGTTTGACAGGCCTCCTTTCTCTTTCCTCCACTGGACCACACGTGATCCTCTGAGACAGGAAAGCATTGTCTAGACTTGGGCCTTTTGAAGTTTCCTTCACTGCTGTTCCTCTTCTCCCTGAAACTTCAGGTCTATCCTTCCCAGTTCTGAACAGTCAGAGCTTGTTGGCCTTCTCTCGAATGGGTGGAATCCATACTAATGGGTGGCTTGGGCCAAAAGCAGGGTAAGCATGGGGCTCCAACTATGAATGAGAAGTGAGATGTCAGTGCCTTGATTAAAAAAACACACAACAGACATAGTGGAATTATCTTTCATAGTATAATAGACTTCCTGAGCTTTCAGAAGAAAGAGAAAACAAATCAAGGAAGAGCAGTCCTTCAATTGAAGTAACACAGGAAAGTGCTAGACCCAGCCCTTGTAATTTTCCTCAGTTTATATCCATCAATATAAACTGAGGCACCCATCAAGCACCCTACAGGTAGACCACCGCTGCAATACAAGGACATCTGCAAGAGGGATCTGAAGGCCTTAGGAGTGGACCACAACAGGTGGGAAACCCTGGCCTCTGAGCGGCCCGCTTGGAGGCAGGCTGTGCAGCATGGCCTTTCCCAGTTTGAAGAGACACTTTGCCAACAGTCTGAGGCAAAGAGGCAAAGAAGGAAGGCCCACAGCCAGGGAGACAGACCAGGGACACACTACACTTGCTCCCAGTGTGGAAGGGATTGTCACTCCTGAATCGGCCTTTTCAGCCACACTAGACGCTGTGCCAGAACCACCATCCAGAGCGCGATACCATAGTCTTCCAAGACTGAAGGTTGCCAACATCCATCAATAACTAGAACTGGAAAGCAGCCATCAAATATGGTATTTAGTTTCATGTAGTCAGACCTCCTACCATAAAAATCAATTAGGTGTTGGTGGAGCCAATTTGAAAGTCCAATCAGCATTCTCAGCCTGTGCCTGGGATGAGGCTTTCCACGGGTTAATGCTCCTTTGACTGTTAAAATGCATATTTAACATGCAGGCAGTACAAGCGTCAGGTTGCCAGGGGCAAAGTCCTACACTGGACCCCCCCATAGTGCCTCCCATCTGCCCTCTGATGATGTGTTGGGTGCCACCACTGCCACCACTGCCACCACTGCACTGAAGGTTTAGGGGTTGACTTGGCCAGGGTGGCCTTCTGGTGGGCAAGGGCTCTTGACCATTTCCTGACCTGGCCAAATCACAGCACAACCCAGTGTTCAAGGATGGTTCAATACTATGCTATGTACCCTTCACATTTGTACTGAAGTTTTTGTGGCATGTACCATCAGCATAGTAAGGAAAAGTTGGCAATGGAGCTGCCGGACAAAATATACTGCACACCCATGTCAAAAGGCAAGAATGTGGCAGTGTGAGACCACTGTCCAACACATGAAAATGAAGAGGTTCTAGACTAATGGTCCAATCTTTACCCCACCCCACCTGTGCTGGCATAACTAGCATTGCATTGCTGGAGGTTGCTTTATGGCTGTTGTAAAGCAGCCTCTGCCAACACACTCTGCAGGCCTGCTGGTGGGGAGTAGTGCCGTAGCCTCCTGCATGCCGGCAGGTCCATGGATACCCACCAGAGCAGATAAGTCCATGCAGGGGATTGGAGGGTGAGGAGGGGAGGGAATTGAATGGGGTGGGAAGGGCTGAAAGGAAGGAGTAAGCAGAATGCGGCAGTGACAGGACGGAAAGGAAGGCAGATCAGGAATGGCAGGGGGGTGGGATCAACAGTGGCAGTGCACACTGAATTCCAAACCTCTTCTGGGCCTGAATCTTCCTACGTGGAGAAACATGGACTTGTGCCAGCAATATCACTGGCATTGGTCCAAGCTGCTCATAGCAGCTGCCGGGGCAAGGGAACATGTGTCCTGTTACCCTGAGGAGTAACAGTGCCACTGCATCACCACACAGGGATTTAGGTTGCATTGAGCTGTAAGAATAATATTGATTTAAGGAACCACCCATAAAATGAAATCTTAAGATTTTCTTGATAATTTAGCCAGCTGTAATTTAGCCAGCTACTTTAAAGCAGAGTATTCCCATTCTGAAGAGGAACTGTAGGCTGAGTGATATTTGGGTATCAAGTTCTTGCCTGAGAAGCTGTGAAACGTACTTTGAGTAGATACCTTTTCAGGAATATATAATGTAGAGGCATGTCATAAACCCCTTCTTGCCCCTGAAGTATCACATGAAGAGGTTGTCTACTTAGCCCATCAACCTATGCCAGTAGGAACTCCCCATTACACTTGTTTGCAAATAACCACCAACTAGTCACAGTCAATAGTTTTGTCTGCTTAATGATACGTTATGAATGTTCAGTTAAACTTGAAGTGAGTGAGAGCTGAATTTGGAAACAGTTCAATAAGCTTTACACACTGTGAACATTCTGCCTTTGTATATACAACTTTTCAATATCTTATAAACTTTCCCACAAAGTCAACCACCACCCCCTGTTCAGGGAGTGTTTTTCTTGTTCTTCTGTAAAACAAATTCTGTGGCGTGTACAGCAAAGCCAAGAAATGGTTTTGCTCGTCCCCAATACCCATATTTCTTTGTCAGCTCCCCATCAAACATGCTGCCCTATATCCCTGACAAAAATCTGAGGAATGAGAACTTTTTGTTGTTCTTAGGTTTCTGTTTCTGAGAATTCTCGCTGGGCAGGTGGACAGCTACACATTTTCCAGGCCATGATTAATGATTTGTTCCAGCTCAGATCCATTTTAACTTTACCTAGATCCACCAAAATTCATCAATACATTTAACCTTACGCTGTTACAGATATACAGACAGATACAAAAGGGTTGTATAACACCATCCCATTGATAATATTACCTCCTTAGTATTTGCAGAGTGCTTTTAGAGTGTACAAAGCACTTCGCGTTTATTATCTTGAGGTAATCCTTACAACAGCCTTGCGCAGTAAGTACAGTTGGTCCACATCTTATGCATAATGGACTTGCACAAGTTTGTATATGCACTCAGCCCCCCCCCCCCAAAAGGCAGAGAAACAATAGTTTAAATAGTGAAGATGACCCTGTTTGCAATTCCATTTACTCTGTTTATGCCCCAGAGTGAGCTGAAATGGGAAAATGAAGCTATTGTTCCCTCAGTTCCCACAAGTCTTTCATACAGCGCTTTTAGTTCTTAATAAGATAGTATATATTTGTTGGCTTTATAGGAGTTTCAACTGTATGTGATTTTGGCCTTACACACTGACCTTGGAATGTATCCCCTTGCATAAAATGCAGGCTGATTGTATTTTTATTGTCCTATTGCAGATGAAGCAAAGTGGCTTACCTCAGGACATGGAGTGAGTTCAGAGATGAAGTGAGATGCAAACATAGAAGTTCTGATTCACAACATAGTCTCTTTGCCATTACAATACATCTCTCTGCAGGAGGCAGAGACCTCTTTCATTAAGAACTTTGAATGTTTGGCAGTAAGAGGCAGTAAGATGAGATTTATCTAGGACCTTTGTAAGTTTACTTGGAACACAAGGAAACCTTTGATATTATCTTTCAGAATTTTGTCCAAGTGATATATATCAAGAGAACTGAACTTACAAAGTCCTTCTGCAGGTGAAGAACTCCTTCAGTAAGTAGAAAACTCCTTTCACAGGACAATGTTCCTTCTGCAGATGGAAGGAAACCTTAGGTTACAACCCAAATTATAAGCTGTCACAAGGAATATAGCCATACTACTGCTTTAATACAGGTTGGACCTTGTCACCTGCAGATTTTACATCCATGGATTTGGCTCAACACAGATCCTTTGACCCACACTGAGGTGACCTGGACCCTCCAAACGTGACTGGAACATGGTCTTACGGTCTTATCCAGTCTTTTGGTCTTGTCCAGAGGGTGTTCCATGGTCAGGGAGGCTGTGTGAGGCCTTCCTAGCCATCAGAATGCCTTCTGAGGCCTCTGAAAGGCATTAAAACATCACGTCCGATTTTTGTGTGTGTGTGAAAAAGGTGATGTTTTAATGCCTTTAGAAGGCTTTCTGAGGGCTGGAGAGGCTGTGCGTGGCTTCCCTGGCCCTCAGAATGCCTTCTAAGGGCATTAAAATGTCACTTCTGGCTCCCCCTCCCCCCAAGGAAGTGATGCTTCAAGGCCTTCCAGAAGCCTTAGAAGGCATTCTGAGGACCAGGGAGGCCTCCCTGGCCCTCACAACACCCTCTGGACATAACCAGAGCACATATCTGTGGGTTTTGGCATCTGTAGGGGTTTCAGGAATGGAAGACACTTGTAGTGTCTTATCTTTTCATTCCTGCAAAAGTGGAGGAGTGGACTTTGCTGCCAGACAATGAGGAAGCTGAGGAAGATGTCTGACCTGCCTCTTGGTGCACATAGTTTCAACCATGTGGAATTTCCTTTTATAGAAAGTGGAGGAGGCATAATTTGTGGCTGACACACAGCGTCCAGCTGAGCTACACCTAACAATATGGACGATGTAAACACAAATAGATTGACAGAAGGATGATCCCATGAAAATAGACCACCAATCTGTATTTAACATCACTACAGTAAATCATCATCCTATACTGCTTTTCAACAAAATGTACTTCACAAAGTGGTTTACACAGCAAAACAGGTAAGTGCTCCTTTGTCCCTCAAAGGCTCAAAATCTAAAAAAAGAAAAGGAAAAAAAAAGATGCAAGGGAGACACTAGCAGACAGCCACTGGGAAAAATGCCATGCTGGGATGAAAAGGGATAGTTGCTCTCCTTCTGGACTACCACTTTAAAAGGTGCTTCTTTAGCCAGTAAGCAGGGGTAAAACATCATAAAAAGATCATAGGAACAAAAATGCAAATGTTATCACAGTAAAACATCAAAGCATTATATAAAATGAGGCAAAGCAAATGAGTATTTTACCTAGAGGATGCCATATATTCTCTAGCCACATGAGGATCCAATTTGTGGTGGTATTGTGCTGATATTGTGGTGATATTCTTTGTGTGGAGAATGTATCTATGTTGTTTCATTATAGTTTCCCAAAGTTCAAAACATAAGGCATTTACATAGGTTGTAATTTGTACAGGTATTGCCGAAAAGAATTTCATGGATAAATTCAACAAAGGGCACAATCCTAACCCACTTTCCAGCATGGATATAAGGGTAATGGAACTTTGAGGTAAGGGAACAAACATTGCCTTACCTTCAGGAGGCCCCCCTGACTGCCCCCCCCAACTACAGGATGCTGAACATACCCCACTGCTACAGCTATGCCAGTGCTGGAAAGTTGGTTAGGATTGCACCCAAAATGGTGCGAACCAAGAACTAGACCAAGAGTTGTTACACAGAACAAGGAAAATGGTGTCCAGACTTTGTGGAAGTTCATATGGGGGAAAATACAAAGGCAAGAATACAAATGTTTTGACTATAAACACATCAGAGAAAAGCATAAGTGAAAGCAATGCAATAAAGGACTATCCACAGCTGGCTCATCTGTGATGCAAATTATGATCACATAAGGTGAGGGATTGGGGGAATGGTGATGAGATGCCATTTGCCTCCCTCCACTCTGCCCCTGATGGAACTGGCTCCCTTACCTCACTCCTTCCTCCACGTGGGCCCTTTAAACAAAGCAGGATGTACAGAACATGGCAGAAGCTTCTAGCACACTCCACACTTCCATGTGGAGGAAGGAGAAAGGTATTGAGTGTGTGGGTTTCGGGCAGGTGAGATAATAGTGGGTAGGATGGCACTATTGGACTGCCTAATAGCTTCAGCGGCCCCTCCAACCATCCATAAAGTACAGGCAGGGCTTTTTTTCTAATGGAACGCGGGGGGGACGGAGTTCCGGCACCTTTTTGCAGGGGCCCCTCCCCTTCGGAGGCATTGGGGGGAGCAAAACAGAGGCATTCGCTGGGTGGGTGCTGGGGGGTTCAGGGTGGGTGTGCGCCTGGCCCCTGCCTGATCGCACAACGATCCCATCCAGTCCCCCATCCCCAAACTCTCGCCTAAGCCCAGCCCGCCTCCCCTCCCCCCGCGCTCTGCTTTCCACACAGCTTCCAAGCCGGTGGAGGGCGCGGGGGACATGTGCCAATGCCGAGGAGGAGGATGGACAGCCAGCCAGCCAGCCAGCCAGGGAGATGGGCTGCGGCACCGACAGAACGCACAGGTACTGGCTTGGCGAAGGAGGAGGGGAAGGAAGCTGTCTGGTGCAGCCCCCCCTGCCAAGCTGCAACACGAGCCTAGGCGTGTCTACTCAGAAGTAAGTCTCATTGTGCTCAATGGGTTTGCTCCTGGGAAAGGGTGCATAGCCTTGCAACCTGAGAGCCCAAGCCTATGCATGTCTACTCAGAAGTAAGTTCCATTGTGTTCAATGGGGCTTACTCCTGGGGAAAGTGTCATAGCCTTGCAACCTGAGTAGACAGGCAGAAGAAGGGCTCTGAGGGTGCAGTCCTCTCCACACTTTCCTGGGAGGAAGCCCCACTGCCTCTAGTGGGACTGACTTCTGAGTAGACAGCCATAGGCTTTGGCTCTGAGACTGCAATCCTCTCCACACCTTCCTGGGAGGAAGCCCCATTGACTCTAATGGGACTGACTTCTGAGGAGACAGGCACAGGATTGGGCCCTGAGGCTGCCATCCTATCCACAGTAAGCCCCATTCACTAAAGTGGACTTCTGAGTAGACATGCATAGGATTGGGCTCTTAGGCTGCAATCCTAGGCACTTTCCTGGGAGTAAGCTCCATTGACTAGAACGAGACTTACTTCAGAGTAGACATACCTAGGATTGGGCTCTTAATCCTGGCAGAGATATATATCTGCACTGTTTTCACATGCTAAGGGCAGGTGAAAAGGGATTCTATGTGTGTACAACGTGCTGTCCAGCCTTGCCAGAGATCCTCCTCATCCTTCCCCCACAAGCATGTCCTCTGCCAGCCAGCATTTGCAGCACCTCTCCAGCAATGCACAGCAGCTGCTCAGGGCAGCAGAGAACATACAATTGCATGCCAATCGCCTTCCCAAAGACACAGAGTATTGTGATACCTGAATTAAACCATATTTAATCGCTTGTTTGCAAAAGTAGCTGTTTCTATGTGCACCTAAGGACCCCTCTCGTGTAAGAATTCTTTTTTTGTTCTTACTCCCACAGTTGCTTAGAGTAATTTTACTACATGGAACTCATGTAAGCCATTTTTCAGAATCCATTCACTGCTTCCTCTCCTCGAAGTAGTGCCACACTACATACTACACGCTACAAGTGCACCTGTACAGTATTTTTCCCCATGTGTAGAAAAAATAGCTAGGGGGAAGGGGATGTGGAGATTGACAGCCCAATCCTATGCATGTCTACTCAGAAGTAAGTTCATCTTTAGGGGGGAAGCACATAAAAAATATTTTATTTCTCCAATAAAAAATGGTTTATAAATAAATAAATAAATAAAAGATTAACAAGTTGTGAGTTCCTGCACCTTTTTTCTTACAAAAAAAGCACTGAGTACAGGTATGCCATGCATGAAGAGCGAAGAAGGGGACTTGGCAAATGTGTGACAAAAGGAGCATTGGATATTGGTTTAATGGGCAATGTATGACAAATTAGGAGGGTCATTATATGGATTATCTCCAAGACAGCTGGTCTGGAACAGTTGTTGAAATGTCTACTTCACTGATGGTTGCTGCATGACCAACTATCACACAGCAGTGTCCCTAATGATGAGAGAAACTGGTCCTGTGAACCTGCCTTTTGTGGATACAGAAGAAGAAACAGGTGAGCAGTGCCTCAGCACTGCTCAGTTGGTCAGTAAGCCTTTAAGCTAGTACCCCCACATATCTTTTATTCTTTTTTTGCTTTGACTTTAAACCACTTCACACACACACAATCAAGGGGGTTACACTAGACTGGTGTTGGTATAACTGGGTGGCCTTTCCTTCGGTTTAAGTCACAGCTTTGGGGATTTCATAGGCATATTAGATGGTCTGACAAAACAAAAGCAAAGAGAACTCACTAGGGCTGATCTCAGTATGATTCTCTGACACTTTCAGCAACTTGATTGGGCCTCCCAGTTTTCTGTGGCTGAAGGAAATGCTCACAGGGCTTCATCTGGTAGTGATTTGTCATTTACCATGTTTTGGGCTGGCTGCCAGGGCCAGCTGTTGCCAAAAGAAAGGAAGACAAGGCAATAAAGTGATTTTTTCCCCCAAGAAAAAAGACTATAGAAAATGAAGTAAACTAGAAAGTCTTAAAGGGTATAATACAATAACGGCGAAAAAGTATGAATCAGGGCATGAGTAGCATTCCAGATTCCCTCACTCTGTCCCTAGAAGGACAGTATATGACTATTATTCCTCAAAAATATGTGTAATCAATTGGACCACCACGAATTAATTGCCTGTGATAGTCTTGCTCTGCTACAGCTGCATATGGGTTGGGGAATCTTTATTATCCTCTACCTCTATTATTTGTGGTGCAGTTAGTAATAATGAACTTTGATGTGGTCGATGGGCCCCAAAGGCCCCAACCAGGTTTCGGAGCTTACCATGAAAGGCACCGAACAAATATAGGAAAAACTCCACGCTTTAGGAACATATTTTTCTTCTTGAATGAACTGGGAAGAAAGCTGTGTTAGTCATTTCAGTGTCAGCACAGAGGAGGAAGAGAGGAAGCATTGCAAAAATGATCAAGGAACTAGAATGTAAATCAATTGGGGTGAGGGGATGGGTTTGAAAGAACTGGGAATGTGCTGTGGAGAGGAGAAACTGGAGGTCTTTGAATAGCTTACAAGGTTGCTGGTTCTAGCTAAGGATGCAAGAAACACAGGAGAGGAGATCTTTTCTTCCACTCTGAAATGGGAAAGCTGATGGTGATACATGTCTGATGCCTTTCCAGGATATTGGCTTCTAGGTAAAGAAGGAGGGAGGACAAATACGTTACAAGTATTGCCATGATTTGTACACACAGATCAGTTGTGCCTGTGAACATTTTCCCAATTATGCTCGATGTCCTTATACAGGGAAGATAAGGAACTATTTGTTCACCGCTACCACAAAAGATGACAAGAGTAGATCCTTCTTGATAAAGAATGGCATCACCCTCAAAACCTACTGCAGCAGTGGGCCTAAAGAAGTCTGTGTGAAGTCAAGAAGTCCAAATACCAGAATCACATCTCAGTGACACTGACAGAAAGGTTCCCAAAGCTATAAATGTTCTTTGGGTTATCTTCTAGTACTGGCTTGCATCATCTTGCATGTTACATATGAATGCGTGTGCATATGAATGTACGCTGGCACCTCTGGTGAGCCTTCCCAGCATGAAGAATCTAGTAAATGTAGGCAAAATACTCTTATCATTGGGATGCCAGTTGTCACTTTCAGTGGCATCACTAGGATTCGTGTCACCCGGTGTGGGAGGCCTGCGCATCACCCCATGCAGTGGGCGGGGCAACACCCCAGGTAGTGGGTGTGGCAAGGTACCATTGCCCCGCCCCATTGGTTTTTTGGCTGTACCTTTTGATTGAACACAGATCTTTCAATGTGGTTTGTTTCATTGCATTCTGCATGAAATCACACATTGATTGAGATATAACATGATGGTATTGTTCCTCCAAATTCTGATTTTAGTGATTTTGAAAACTTGTAGGGTCACACACACACACCCCTGTGTCAACTTGCTAACATCTTATTGCAGCAGTTCTCAAACTTTTAGCACCTGGACCCACTTTTTAGAATGACAATCTGTCCAGTACCCACTGGAAGTGATGTCATGGCCAGAAGTGACATCATCAAGCAAATTAAAATAAATAATTATAAATAGTTAAATTAAAATGAAAGAAATAATTAAATAAGGGGGAACCAGTCCTGTTCCACCAAGTGAGTTTTCTCTGTAGTCTGCCTGCAATAAATGCCCCCCCCAAGAATCAGTGAGATTTCCAGCCCTCCCCAGTGCCCAATTTAAAGTTCTTCTATTTCAAGCACATCAATACAAAGACCCACCTGGCTTTACAAGTCTGAGAGCCCAATCCTATGCCTCTCTACTCAGAAGTAAGTCCCATTAGAGTCAACTTGCCTTGCTCTGTCGAAAAGGGCAGGCTGAGAAGACTCCAACTCAGAATAGTCCTAATCCAATGAATGCAGCCCCCAAAAACACCCGA
Organism: Tiliqua scincoides; assembly: GCF_035046505.1. Lineage (NCBI taxonomy): Eukaryota > Metazoa > Chordata > Lepidosauria > Squamata > Scincidae > Tiliqua > Tiliqua scincoides. The sequence goes on from NC_089824.1 coordinate 145,242,664, forward strand.
GGAGGAAGTCCCTCCCCCCAGCTGCAAGTGTATGGAGCCCTATGGGAAGCGAAGCAGCCTCACAGTTGCATTTACTCACGATTAGGCAGATGTGCCTTGGTTGGTGGTCAGGCCAAGCAAAGGGGAATGTGAGGACACCATAAGGGTCCTGATCCGATGGGACTGGAGTGCAACAAAAGCCCCAGAAGGCAGCTTCCCCCCCCCCACTAGAAAGAACAAATAAAGAGGCTTGAACTGGTAAGGGGAATATTTTCTATTTTGCACTTGCAGTTTCCCTCACAGCCCAATCCTACCCACACTTTCCTGGGAGTAAGCCCAACTGACTCTAATGGGACTTACTTCTGAGTAGACATGTATAGAATCAGGCTCTGAGGCTGGACTCCTATCCCTACTTTCCTGGGAGTAAGCCCCATTAACTCTAATGGCTGTTTGCTGGTATTCTTTTGCATCTTTTTAGATTGTGAGCCCTTTTGGGACAGGGAGCCATTTAGTTATTTGATTTTTCTCTGTAAACCGCTTTGTGAACTTTTAGTTGAAAAGCGGTATATAAATACTGTTAATAATAATAATAATAATAATAATAATAATAATAAGTTCGCCTCCTCACGAGTAAATGCAGCCACATGGTTTTGCTTGCTTTCCAATAGGGCTGAATAGAGACCTCCTTCTCGGGTGTTTTTTGGAAGCTGCAGTTACTGAATTGGGACCATTCAGGTGTCGCTGGATTCCTCTCAGCCTGCTCTTTCCGTTGCACTAAGGCATGTTTGCCTACTCACGAGTAAACATTTGTTTGAGTAAACTGTTTCCTTGAGTAAAGTGAAGCTTAAAAAGGCAGTTGAGTTCCTATGAGTTTCTTGGAAACTACTTATAAGCCCATGAGACTATAGACATTACATATATGTGCCTGCTTGCCAGTTTACCCTCTGATCTCCCTTCCTGATTACCAGTTCACCTTTCTGGCCTTCTGCCTAATGTGTACCTGTCTGCCCATAACCTGAATTCCTGGTCCAGCACCTAGGAATGGACAAATCTCTGAGCCAGACCTTAAATGGCTGTGCCTTTGAACTGGTGGTTCTGGTACTACTTTGTGTGCTTTGCTTAGGCTCTCCTGTGAAGCCTACAAGTTCTTTTTCATGTCTTTGGTCTTGATCCTTTCCCCCCATCTCAGGCCCAGTCTTCTTGTGCAACCTCCCCTTCTTCTCCATTCTTTGTACAATTGCATAGCTGTTTCCTCCTTTGCCTTCCTCCTGTGCACCCTTTTTCTCTTTTTGCTCTTCCCCCCTTCCTTCAGAGTGCATATTGCAGCCTCTTCCCCACTGTGCCAAATTGATACTTCAGTAAGCAGTGCCTTCCATCAGCACATATCAATGCTGATTTCTTTCCCTCTCTTAATGGAAGGGGTTGTTTTCCCATGTCATTGTCACTGAGGATTGGCAAGCTGGCACCTGTTGTTTTTGGAGTTACCCTGCTACATGTCTGCAAGGGTTTTATTGTGCCACTAACTTTTTTTATTTTTACTTGTCACTGGTTTTAATGAGAATAGAGAGCTTAAGCTCATGTGCACAGATGCACATGTCTCTGTGATGTCATCGCACTGTGATGGAATATTGTTTTGATCAGGTAGGCAGCAAAATGTTGCTGTTGATTAAAAATATGGCAGGGTGATCGCTATTGTGACTCCTGTTCTCACTGCCATGCACGAAAGGATATCTGTAGGAAGTCTAGCCTGATAATTGCTATCTATATGCTTTTTACGGTAGTGTCAGCAGGCAATTTAAAACATTTCTTCAAAGTAACCCGAAAATGATGTCATCTAGTGGGGAGGATGGAGGATTCAGAGTTACTAACCACTGTGCATAATCCTTGCTTTGATACCAGTTTCTTTTGTGGCATCCAGTGTGCTGTTGGGAGGATTAATTACATAGCTTTGGCAAAATGCTGCAGAGGACTTAAGGAAATGCTCCCACTAAGAGTGAAGTATTATAACTTTAGTTACTTCTCTACCCAAAAAAATTTTTATTGGAAAATCCATCTGTTTAAAAATTAAAAAAAAAATAGTGCTTCCTCCAGCATGTCTTTTCAACAAGATCACGCCATTGACATGTGGTTTCATGTCAACTTGTTTCTGTTGCATGTTCTGCCAAATAAAACAATGATCGACATGCTCTCATGCAACTGGTCCCAACGTGTTACTCCAGATGAATACGTTTTGAAGAGATAGGAAAACTGTATTTTCTACCAACTGTGGGTTTTTTAAAGGTGGATGCAACTTGCAGTGTGCCTTTAATCCCTGGTTAAAGCAGAGATGTATCAATGGCTGTGTTGGGATATTTATCTTTGACAAAGCTGAACTAAAATTCTATTAGGAGGTAGTTAATGTAACCCTACTATTAATGGTCATGGTTCAGGTCATGGTTCAGGATGTGGACTCACCTCCCTGCATTACAATCTCTGAGCGTGAACTGGAGGTTGTCCATGACTTTGTGTACCTTGGCTCAACGATCTCCAACACTCTTTCTCTCGATACCGAGCTAAACAAGCGCATCGGTAAAGCAGCTACCGCGTTTTCCAGACTCACAAAGAGAGTCTGGTCCAACAAGAAGCTGACGGAACATACCAAGATCCAGGTCTACAGAGCTTGCGTCCTGAGTACACTTCTGTACTGCAGCGAGTCATGGACTCTTCGCTCACAACAGGAGAGGAAACTGAGCGCTTTCCACATGCGCTGCCTCCGACGCATCCTCGGCATCACCTGGCAGGACAAAGTTCCAAACAACACAGTCCTGGAACGTGCTGGAATCCCTAGCATGTATTCACTGCTGAAACAGAGACGCCTGCGTTGGCTTGGTCATGTCGTGAGAGTGGATGATGGTCGGATCCCAAAGGATCTCCTCTATGGAGAACTCGTGCAAGGAAAGCGCCCTACAGGTAGACCACAGCTGCGATACAAGGACATCTGCAAGAGGGATCTGAAGGCCTTAGGGATGGACCTCAACAAGTGGGAAACCCTGGCCTCTGAGCGGCCCGCTTGGAGGCAGGCTGTGCAGCATGGCCTTTCCCAGTTTGAAGAGACACTTTGCCAACAGTCTGAGGCTAAGAGGCAAAGAAGGAAGGCCCATAGCCAGGGAGACAGACCAGGGACAGACTGCACTTGCTCCCGGTGTGGAAGGGATTGTCACTCCTGGATTGGCCTTTTCAGCCACACTAGACGCTGTGCCAGAACCACCTTTCAGAGCGCGATACCATAGTCTTTCGAGACTGAAGGTTGCCAATATACCATACTATTAATGGTGGAAGTTCAGACCTCCTAGTGCTAATACACCCTTCCTTCTTTGTAAGTACTATTGTTATACAGATTACACATATTAAGACCATCCCTCTTTATCCATACCAATATTTTTGATACTGTATAAGATGTGGGAATGGTGAGGGTAAAAATGAACCAAGTATCTCATGGAGGCAAGACGGATGCCATTGTACCCAATTGTCCATTATATCCTTAGCTCATCTGAGCTTTATCTGAGTGCCAGAGATAAGGAAGGGGATGAATTTGCTTCACATGCCAAAGAAGGAATTGAGATCAAATTTTGGATTTCTGTCCCCTTGGAGGACAGAGGTCTATTCAACCTTGAGGTTCTATACCTTATTATGTGATGCTCAAACTTCTGAAACATTTCATTGTCAACTTTAACACTTTATTGATACTGTATAACATTGTTAAATGTTATTTATTTTATTTTACTGTGCCATGTCAACCTACCATTTTGAAAGCATGTAAATGCAAGTAGATAAATAGGTACCACTTTGGAGAGAAGATAACAGCGTTCCATGCGCTTTGGCGTTTAGTCATGCTGGTCATATGACCATGGAAGATGTCTTTGGACAACACTGGCTGCCCCAGCTTAGAGACAGAGATGAGCACCACCCCCTAGCGTCGGACATGACTGTGCAGGGAAAACCTTTACCTTACTGCAGGGGTGTCAAACTCGTTTCATACCAAGGGCCGAACAGCATGCACGGTGCCTGCTAAGGGCCGGAAGTGATGTCATTAGGCAGGAAATAATGTCATTAAACAGGTCATAACCAAAAATAAGCACTTTTTATCACTTAGGAACTCATTAGCTGCAAATGACAGAAGAGAAAATACACAAATCTTGATCATATTTCAAGATATGGGAGAGTCCAATTTTCATGTGGGCTGCCCTTATAGCAGTAACACCTCAGCACTGCTCAGCAGCTGAGAGCCTGACGGCCAGATAAATAATAATAATAATAATAATAAAACTTTATTTTTATCCCGCCCTTCTCCCAAAAAGGGACCCAGGGCGGCTAACAACATATAAAACAAATTAAAACATAATTTCACAGATAAAAACATATTAAAAAACACATTAGCAGAACCCATAAAAACAGTAGTCAGATAAAAGTCAGAATAAAAGAGCATAAAACAGCAGTTCTTAGAGGAATCGGGCCTGTAAAAAAGCAACTAAAAGATATATAAAAGATGTTAAAAAGGCCAGAACGTCAGAAGGCTTGGTTAAACAGCAAGGTCTTCAGGCCTCGCCGAAAGGATTCAAGAGAGGGAGCCATTCTCAAGTCAAGGGGAAGGGAGTTCCACAACGTTGGTGCCACTACTGAGAAGGCCCTATTTCTTGCCACCGCCCCACGTACCTCCTTAGGCGGCGGCACTTGTAAAAAGGCCTTCTTTGATGACCTGAGAGGATGAGCCAGATTGTACGGGAGTAGGTGATCTCTAAGATAACCTGGCCCAGAGCAGTATAGGGCTTTAAAGGTCAAAACCAGCACCTTGAATTGGGCCCGGAAACGAATGGGCAGCCAATGTAGCCCCCGGAGAAGCGGGCTGACAGAGTCAAACCCAATAAAAAGCTTCCATGGGCCACATCCGGACCCCGAGCTTTATGTTTGACACCCCTGCCTTACTGTGTCATGCAACCTTTTCCCTTATGCTTATTTAGGGTGATATTAGGGAGATCTTGGAATAGCTTTGGAGCATCTTAAAATTTTTCTTATTGAATTTAATGTAACAATTGTACTTGTTATCTAGATTTTACACTGTAAGGGCTGTTTTCAGGAAGGGATTAGGTACATTTAAAGAGGGAAAGGTATACTATGTGATTTGGTAAAGACTTTTTGTTTGTAGGAACAGAAATGTGAAATGCATACATGGTATGATTTTTAAAAATCTATGTAAGTTAACATGTCACTGTAAGTTACTACATACCATGTGCCAAAAAACTTGTGATCCACCAAGCTTCCCTGGGCCTCAGAATGCCTTATAAGGTATAAAACATCACTTCTGATTCCCTCCAGCAACGGGAAGTAGTGCTTTTTCAACCAAACTGGCCATGATGCAGGGATCAGAAAAGCCTCCAGAGGTGAGGGGAGCACAGCTCCTCTCGGCTGTGGAGGCCTGAGTTGGGGCAACACTGGTCAGTGACGGACCATTATATATGCAGTCCATCACTGATTGGAATGTTGCTAAGCAACATTCACCTGTACGTATATGACTAGGTAGATCTCTTGTTTTTGTTGCCTGCTTAGGATGAACAAAACAGGGGACACAAGTAGTTTATGTTCCAACTAGTGGGCCACAAGTTGTATAGGTCTGTGTTTAAGAAAAAGGAGCAAGCTCCTTAAACTTAGCCAGATGGGATGCATACTGCATACTGTGGTGAGGGAGTAGTCACAGAGGCCTCCTCAAGGAACATTTGCTCCCTTACCCCTGGGCTGCACTGCTGCTGCATTGATGCTGGAAAGTTGGATAGGATTGGGCCCTTACTTAGAAGTAAGGCATGTTTTCTTGAATAAGATTTAATGACAAGTTAGTATGTCCAAGCCATAGAGCCAGTTTTTTTGTTGCATATTAGGAGGGAAAGCAGATTTGTAATCTATGCCAGTAGGACTGGTAGATGGTGCTTAGTGTAAAATACATACTGTAACTCCAGGGGTCATCTGGCTCTCACAAATCTCATTGTGAGAAGATCCACAAGTCTACTTGCACAGTAGTAGGAAAACAGAAACACTGAGATACAATTGCTGCTATTTTCTGCTTTTGTATAAGGTACAAATAGTAGTACAAACTTATAGTAGTTTGCTTTTGTATAAGGTACAAATTGATTGTAATAATCAAATCTAACCGATCAACTTTTGACCTTCTTTTAAAATTTTCAATAACTACTGGATTAAATATCTTTAAAATGGCATGGTATAAACCAGTAGTTTTCACTTTTGAGAATGACAATTTGTCAGGACCCACAGGCAGTGATGTCATTAACCTGGAAGTGTTATCATGGCCAGAAGTTACATCATTAAACAGGAAAATTTTAACTCCCCCCATACGACAAAATCAAATCAATTAAGTAAATTTTAAGTAAATTAAAAGTTTACAATAAGGCTAAGTTTAAAAATTTATTTAAAATAAAGAAGAACCCTTCAAACCCTCCCAAGCAGCTGCTGCTTAGTTTAAAAAAATACTCCCCAAACATCTCAAAGGCTGCAATCCTAGCCACACTTACTCAGGAGTAAGTCCCATTAACTCATAAACTCATAAACACAGTAACCTGTTAAAAGTACAGTGATATTTCCCCAACTGCAGTCACACATACCATGGTAGCATCAAGTCTAATATATTAAAAATAACACATTGAAAGGAATGAGAACCCACCTAAAATTAGCTCACAACCCACCTAGTGGGACACAACCCACAGTTTGAGAAATGCTGAACTAAACCTTAGATTAGTGATTTTCAACCTTTTTCATCTCACAGCACACTGGCAAGGCATTAAAATGGTCAAGGCACACCACCAGGTTTTTGACAATTGACAAGGCACACCACACTACCAGTGGAGGCTCACATCTCCCATTGGCCCTATTAATAAGTAACCTTCCACCAAATTCCTGTGGCACGCCTGTGGACCACTCAAGGCACACCATGTGCCACAGTGGTTGAAAATGGCTGCCTTAGATGATCACACAAACCAGCATACTGTTATCTTTCTGCCATTAATTTCCTACTCTCACTGATATACGCCATTGGTTGGTATATACACAAAATGACCAAAAGTGGCGGTAGGCATGATTACAGTACAGTATTTACTCCATTAAATAAAGTAAATGTGATATGCAGAATAGATCTGTAACTTCGCGGGTCAAATAAGTTTTAATGTTAAAATGCATCATCATGTACTTTGGAAGATGCTTTAAAATCTTAAAATAGCAGCCACCAGTGCACCAATCTTGATTGGAACCTCGCTTTGAAGGTAGAGGAGACCTAACCCTTTTATTCTGCACCGTGTTCTCATTGAACACCCCCCCTCCATGCTGTTTTGATCCCCTAGAGGTGCTATTGTAGTAAATGGCACCTTTGGAGTACATAATAGATTTTCTTTAGTGCATTTCTTTAATGTCAGTCAGTCAGCATGGTGCACATTGCTCCCATAATTTGATCATTTTAAAATCATTTTTTGGCAGGAAAACAGCATAAAATTAAAAGGTTAAAGCCTTCTCCAGTTGTGCCACAGGCCAAATCCAGACTGATTCTCCAGTGGTTGCTATTTTAAGATTTAAAATATCTCCCAGACTGGATGATGATATATTTAATACTTAATTATGCATTATATATTTAGTATTTAATGTTACTTTGGCCCTCCGAGTCTCATCCTAAGAGGAATCCACCTACTTTAAATAGGTAGAAGTAATCTGTGAAAATAAATAGTAGTAGTAAACTGATGGTAGCCTAAGAAATCAACACTATCCAAACAGAACTGTGATGTTACAGCCCCTACTATGATGCAGTGGAGGACATCTATCATCATCATCTTTGCACAGTTGTCCTTGTCAATTAATACCTTAGCAGGGACAAAATGTTCACCTTTTATCCCCTCACAGTATTTTGGTTCCATTGAAGTCAGTGCAAAGGTTCTTAGTATAGGCTATCCTGAGCCTCATACATAGATCTTGTAACCTGCCAGTGATCCAGTACAAATAGATGTAATGGCACTCGGTGGCTGGTGCAAGGGATCTGCTTGTTTGCTGTCCTCACAGACAGCACAGAATGCTCTGATGCTGTTGTACAAACATTATGTATTGCCTGGTACAACTGTGCTTCAGTAATACTTTTATGGCTGTGGTGGTAGCACTGGGTTAGCAATGGCTCATTTCCTTATACCTTACCCCATGGGCCATTCATCAGCCTCAGAGCTGTGATGCAGTCCCTGCTAGAGATATCTATCTCCTTTCCACAGTTCAGGTACAGGATGCTGTCATGGTAAAGATCATGTTTCTGCTTTGGCAGTTAAAGCGAATTCAGGGCACCAGCCTGTAAGAACTTTGGCACCCTTTAGAAGCAAATGCCACTCCATTAATTTATACTTAATAAATAAAGACATGAAATACTGACCACTGTTGTTGGTATTGAAGGCAGATGGGCTCTTAAATGAGCCTTAGGGCTCCCTGAAACACCTTTGTCCTCCTGCTCAGTTTCCTCTGTGGCTCCCCAAGACTCCTTTCAGGAGTGCAAAGGGCTCTGGAGAGCAGAACCACCATGCTAAACATTTCCTTGTCTCTTGTAGTGTCTAGTTTTGTCCTCAAAGTTTTTTTTTTTCCACTTCAATAAACAGAACAACTGAGCAAGACTAAATAAGAACCACAAAGGCTCACCTCTCAAATCTTATTTTGGGTGCCAGGGATAAGCTTCAATGTCTGTAAATTAATAATAAAATGTCTTTGAGCACGTATGGGGTCTGCTTGTTTTACCAAAAACATGGCCCAATCCTCTCTAACTCCCTGCACGGTGATGCAGTGGCACCAGTGCAACTTACGCTGCATCCCATGGGGGTGTTTTGGTTGCTAGAGGTCTCCTCAGGGTAAGGGAACATTTGTTCCCTTGCCCCATGATAAGCCCCAGCAGCTGCTATTAGTCAACTCATTGATGCAAGTCTGCATTGAACCATGAAGGTGAATCAGGCCCTGGAAGGGGGTTGAACTTTGGTATGTGCTGCTGCCAATCCCGTCCCCCTCCCGGGCTTGTTCCACCCTCCTCCCCACCTCTGTTACTGCCCTGTTTCATGCAACCCTACCCCTTTGTGCCCCCCTGCCCCAATCCACCCCTGTGGATTCAGCAAATCTCTGTTGATCAGCTGGCACTCCAGCAGTATGATCTGCTGGATTGCGCTTTATGGCTACTTTACAGCATCTGGTGCTGGAAGAACATGCTTTCCACCAGTGGGCAGCCCATTAGTATTGGGCTGAAACAGTCAAAACACCTGATATTAGGGAGATTATACTTTCAGCAGTTAAGTGCAATTAAATATTTCCAGTTTGGCGGCAGCCCAAATGTCCCAATATGAGATATTATGCAATAGAGCAGTTACCTTTAAAACAAGTTTATCCAGCATGCAAATTATCAAAAGGAATTTTTTTTATTCTATAAAAAAACCTCTTTCCTTATTGACAATTCCTTTACATCTCAAGCAGCGGCAAAAAGTCTTGCTGTCATTGACTAGTTCAGTTTTTTTCTTAAAACTAGGAATTGCTGCTTCAAGAAGGAAAACACAAGACTTACATATAAAACAGTTAACCGTCTGACAACTCCCTTTCTCTGCATTTGCTTATGCTATTAGTTCCTCCATGTAATGTGAGAACAGAGGGAAAGAGCTTGCTAAACTTTACAAAACCTTCTTAAGCATCTTCATGAAATGCTTTGTAAAAAAAAATACAAACAACTAAGAAGTTCATAATAAGCCTTGGAAGATGATGTAGCCGATAAGGAAAATGCTTAGGATTTTGTTTTTTTTAAATGGGTTGCCTTTGCAACCCATTGCCAACATTATTCCTTGCATGAGGGCCCCCTAATTATTTCATCATGTAGTCAGGAAATCCTGGTAGGTCATATATAAACAGCCCGAGGCAGGGACCTCTTCATCAGATAGAGCATGACATCTGACATCTGTGCAGCCTGCCGCTCGCATGCCACAATTAGCCTAACTAGGAAGCCCAAACGTTAACTAACGCAAAAGCAACTGGGAGCATGAGGAGGGTTTAGGATAGCAAAGGTCCTTCCTAATCCAGGATTAAAATTGCACAAGAGTGCTGTGGTCCCAGCAATGACACTTGGCTCACTTCAAAGCTTCTTGCAGTATTAGGTTCCATGTCTCCCTTCCGCCTAATTACAAATGGAGCATAAGGGAAGATACCCTAAATGACTTCAGTATTGGATTTATATACTGTGTCAGCACGTATATGTCTCGTGTGTGGGGCACGAGAGGGGTTTGTGTGTATCAGGAAGTTGTATAGGGAGCAGAGGTGAGACAAATGGGATGCAGGGGGGAGGGGCATGAGAGGGGTTTGTGGCTATCAGGAAGTTGAATAGGGAGACATCTAAGAGAAGGAAAACTCTGATTCCAAACCTCCACTGCCTTGTGGCTACATCCAGTTGTGGAAAAGGCTTCAGGAGTCAACCTCGAGGCAAAATCAGGAGCCGGAGTCCCTCAGGCAGTTCATGGCTGAACACAGTCACGTTCTGGCAACTCCTGCGACGCCGCTGGAACCAACCGTATGGGTTTCTGCCTTTCCATTGGATCATTCCAGCGACGTGGAGAGGGGGGATTTGCTGCATGGGTAACAGCCTATCCTCCATACCTTCTTTTACCCAGGCTTTGCGCACTGGAGAGGACACTCCAACTTCGCCATACGGCGTCGGCACAACACGGGAAGCAGCAGTTACCGGTTATAAGTCTTCACTCGATTGGCGTAGGGCATGACGCCAGGGGCTGCCTCCGATGGTGGGAGAGATCATTGCATCTCATTGGGCAGCTACCGCCCGCCTTAAGCTGGGCAGTCCCCAGCCAGTAAGGTGTTGCCTCGCCACGGTCCGTTAACCTCACGGGGTGCGTGGGGTTTAGGGTGAAAACCGACAAGCGGATCGACAACTCTGCACCATGCAATAGAAAACAGAAAACTCCTGCCCTAAAGCTGGGCACCTGGAACGTAAGGACAATGACACCTGGCTTCTCTGATGACCTGCAAGCAATAGACGATGCACGCAAAATAGCTGTCATCGACATGGAGCTGAGCAGACTGCAGATGGACATTGTCGCCCTTCAAGAGACTAGGCTGCCAGATTCCGGATCTGTCAAGGAGCGAAATTTCTCATTTTTCTGGCAGGGAAAACCACCAAACGAATCCAAGGAACATGGTGTTGGCTTTGTGGTCAGAAATACCCTGCTGAAGTCCATCATCCCACCTACTGTGGGAAGTGAAAGAATTTTGTCCCTGCAGCTCCAGTCATCAGCAGGACCTGACACTCTCATCAGTGCTTATGCACCGACTCTGTCGTCTCCAGCAGAAGCCAAAGACAAATTTTATGATGACCTGGCCACCACTATCAAGAAGATCCCCGTAAAAGAGCCATTGTTCATCCTCGGCGACTTCAATGCTAGAGTTGGTGCTGATAACAGTTCGTGGTCCACTTGATTAGGTCAGTTCGGCACTGGGAAGATGAACGAAAATGGCCAACGCCTGCTAGAGTTTTGCTGTCATCACGGTTTCTGTGTCAGCAACACATTCTTCAACACAAAGCCCCAACATAGAGTCTTTTGGAGACACCCAAGATCAAAGCACTGGCACCAGCTCGACCTGATTCTCACCAAATGCTCCAGCCTTCCCAGCATCAAGATCACACGCAGCTATCAGGGTGCTGCCTTCGACACTGACCACTCGCTGGTGTGCAGCAGAGTGAAACTGCAAACAAAGCGACTGTACCACACAAAAAAGGAAGGCATTGATACGAGCAAGACCCGGGATCAGAGAAAAGTGGAGGAATTTGCACGAGCGCTTGAGGAATCTCTTCCAGGCCCGGTCGATGCAAACGCATCCAACAGATGGGAACATTTCAAGAATGCCGTTTACAACAACGCCTTGTCCATATTTGGCAAGAAGACCAACAAGACAGCAGACTGGTTTGAAGCCCACTCTGAGGAGTTGACACCAGTCATTGAGGAAAAGAGGAGAGCTCAAGCAGCATACAAGGCCTGTCCCAGTGAGCGCAACCTGCAGGTCCTCCGAGCTGCTCGCAGCAAAGTCCAGCAGACTGCCAGGAGATGTGCTAACGACTACTGGCTCCAGCTCTGTTCCGAGATACAGATAGCAGCTGACACGGGCAACATCAAGGGGATGTATGATGGTATCAAGCAGGCCCTAGGTCCAACACAGAAGAAAATTGCCCCTCTGATTTCTGCCACAGGCGAGGTCATCCAGGATCGGGCGCAGCAGATGGAACGCTGGGTGCAGCACTACTCTGAGCTATATTCCAGAGAAAATGTAGTCACCGAAGAAGCGCTGAACAACTTTGAGTGCCTGCCTGTGCTGGAGGAGCTTGACAGTGAACCAACCCTAGAAGAACTTCATGTGGCCCTGGACTCCCTTGCCTTTGGCAAGGCACCTGGAAAAGACAGCATCCCTGCTGAAGTCCTAAAGTGCTGCAAAGAGATCATCGTCACTGAGCTGCATGAAATCCTTTGTCTCTGCTGGAGAGAAGGTGGAGTACCTCAAGACATGAGGGATGCAAACATTATCACGCTGTACAAGAACAAAGGCGACAGGGGTGACTGCAACAACTACCGTGGCATCTCTCTCCTTAGCGTTGTAGGAAAGTTGTTTGCCCGAGTTGCACTAAAGAGGCTCCAGGTACTTGCAGAGAGTGTTTATCCAGAATCACAGTGCGGATTCCGAGCCAACAGGTCCACTACTGATATGGTATTCTCCCTTAGACAACTGCAGGAGAAATGCAGGGAACAACGACAGCCACTCTTTATAGCCTTCATAGATCTCACGAAGGCTTTCAACCTGGTCAGCAGGGTTGACCTCTTCAAGATTTCTCCCCAAGATTGGATGTCCACCCAGGCTCCTCAGCATCATCAGATCCTTCCACAAGGACATGAAGGGCACTGTTGTCTTTGATGGCTCCACATCAGACCCCTTTGACATCCGAAGCGGAGTGAAGCAGGGCTGTGTTCTTGCACCAACCTTGTTTGGGATCTTCTTCACTGTCCTGCTGAAGCAGGCCTTTGGAACTACAACAGAAGGCATCTATCTCTGGACCAGATCAGATGGAAAGCTCTTCAACCTCTCCAGACTGAGAGCAAAGTCCAGCTGAAATGACTGCGTGACTTCCTCTTTGCCGACGATGCAGCTATCACTACCCACTCTGCCAAAGATCTCCAGCAGCTCATGGATCGTTTCAGCAAGGCCTGCCAAGATTTTGGACTGACAATCAGCCTGAAGAAAACACAGGTCATGGTTCAGGATGTGGACTCACCTCCCTGCATTACAATCTCTGCACATGAACTGGAGGTTGTCCATGACTTTGTGTACCTTGGCTCAACGATCTCCGACACTCTTTCTCTCGATACCGAGCTAAACAAATGCATCGGTAAAGCAGCTACCACGTTTTCCAGACTCACAAAGAGAGTCTGGTCCAACAAGAAGCTGACGGAACATACCAAGATCCAGGTCTACAGAGCTTGCGTCCTGAGTACACTTCTGTACTGCAGCGAGTCATGGACTCTTCGCTCACAACAGGAGAGGAAAATGAGCGCTTTCCACATGCGCTGCCTCCGACGCATCCTCGGCATCACCTGGCAGGACAAAGTTCCAAACAACACAGTCCTGGAACGTGCTGGAATCCCTAGCATGTATGCACTACTGAAACAGAGACTCCTGCGTTGGCTCGGTCATGTCGTGAGAATGGATGATGGCCGGATCCCAAAGGATCTCCTCTATGGAGAACTCATGCAAGGAAAGCGCCCTACAGGTAGACCACAGCTGCGATACAAGAACATCTGCAAGAGGGATCTGAAGGCCTTAGGAGTGGACCACAACAGGTGGGAAACCCTGGTCTCTGAGTGGCCCGCTTGGAGGCAGGCTGTGCAGCATGGCCTTTCCCAGTTTGAAGAGACACTTGGCCAACAGTCTGAAGGTAAGAGGCAAAGAAGGAAGGCCCATAGCCAGGGAGACAGACCAGGGACAGACTGCACTTGCTCCCAGTGTGGAAGGGATTGTCACTCCCGAATTGGCCTTTTCAGCCACACTAGACACTGTTCCAGAACCACCTTTCAGAGCGCGATACCATAGTCTTTCGAGACTGAAGGTTGCCAACTAACTAACTAACTGTGTCAGTGCCATGTTGGACTTGGAGAATAATGAAGTAAAATTAATAAAAGACAACCTGTCCATTTTTGCTGCTCTCAGTGATGGTGATAGGTAGATGGAGGAGAGTGCCAGGATGTACAAGCTAATTTGGATATAGGCAAATGAGTTCAAATTCTTGCTCAGCGATAAAGTCCACTGGATGGTGCAGGGAAGGGGTGATCTCTCAGCCCCATCTGCTTTGCAGGGTCATTGTAAGGATAACCTGTGTACCACCCTGAGCTCCTTTGGAGGAAGTGTGAGATGCAAATGTCAAAATTAAGAGTAAGCTTCAACATTGCAACATATTCTCTAATCTATGATCAGAATAATGTATGATTATTTGCATATTTTCACTGAATGCTCACTATTTTAAAGTCAAGTTGCGAAAGGCTCAAACTACAGACTGGAATATTTTGCGAGGGACTGGAATTCTGGGAGAAAATAATTCCTGTGATGGGAAATGGATGTGATTGAGCAGAGGTAGAAGCCCAGACTGACAAATATAATCTGACTATTTCTGCTGCTGTCAGTGATGGTGATGGGTAGGATAAGATTCTTGCCCAGAAGAGTGCTAAACATTAGTTGTTAACGTGGAATTGGTTATTAGAATATACCAAAACAAACAAAACACAAGTTCTATAGCTCCAAACCTGACATATGCGTATTATCTAGGTTACTAGGTATGTATCAAACAAGAAACTTTGTGTCCTTCCTGCCAAATGCAAACATTTATTTATTTATGAGTAGAATTTATATCCCGCCTTTCCACTCCAGAAAAGAGCACTCAGGGCGG
This sequence comes from Tiliqua scincoides, assembly GCF_035046505.1. NCBI lineage: Eukaryota > Metazoa > Chordata > Lepidosauria > Squamata > Scincidae > Tiliqua > Tiliqua scincoides. Next base: position 145,257,665 of record NC_089824.1, read on the forward strand.
CTAACATTTAGAGAACATACGGGTCCAGCCTATTTATACACGGATTTTTTATATACGAATTTGACTCAATGCGAATGGCCCCTGCAAATGAGAAAGAATGTGCTGATCCCTGGAGAAGGGGAAAAATGCATCCCTCTAAAATCAGTTTAAAAACTGAACAGTCCTTTAACAACAGCCTCCTTAATGAGGGAGAGAGAGGGCAGCAGGCTAACAATCCATCAATCCTTCTCTCTCCTGTGGACCCCTCCCTTCCCCCAGCATGTGAAAGAAAGGGATCATTTTGCATTGGTGAAGGGAGGGGCTGAGTGAAGTGCTGATGGATTGTCTTCTTAATGACTCTTATCTTAGAGTCAAAAGGTCAGCAAGGCTGTTTTTCAATCACTGGAGCAAAGACACTTTGTTTTTTAAATTGATTTGCTAGAGTGCGTTTTTTTAAATCCAGGTGAGTGCTTGGAACCCATGCAAATAATTAGTCTCAACCTGTACTACCATATTAGGAGCAAATTATACATATTGGCAGCAGGTAACTGGAAAATAGGGGTAGTTGTAGGATCTTTTGTGGGGTATTACACATCCTGACCACCAAATACGGTTGTGATTGCTCTATGTTCAACAATTCAGATTCTTTTTTCAGAAAAAACTAGCCCATGGTCAGATGACAATGGCATTGATGGTTCCTGCTTTGGAGACAAGATAGCTGACGAACTATTCCAAGATAGCTGAGAAAGGGCCCAATCCTATCCAACTTTCCAGCACCGTTGCAGCCGCAATGCAGCCCCAAGGTAAGGAAACAAATGTTTCCAAACCTTGCGGAGACCTCTGTGACCACCTCTCCAAGACAGGAAGCAGTGCACGCCCCACTGGCACAGCAGCACCAGCACTGGAAAATTGGATAGGATTGGGCCCACAGGCTGTAATCCTATCCACACTTTCCTGGGAGTAAACCCCAATGACTATAATGGAGCTTCCTTCTGAGCAGACATGCATAGGATTGGGTTCAAAACTTAGCACACTGTAGAAATGAAAATGAAACATACGCCCTGCTTTCAGGCGTACAAACCAAGAAGATCCGACTTCCAAGGGAAGAAGAATAGTAGAGAAAGAAGATTAGTTGGACAATGCATAGAAAAAAGGGGTGTGTTGTAAATAGGCATTCATATCCAGATGGGGATCAGGTTGAGCTTTCCTTCCTGGTGCTCCTGCTTTGATGGAAGTGGTACAATAACTCCATAGTCTTCCGGCTAATGGCTGGAATTGGAAAAGGGAAAGGAGGAGCAATATCCCTTTACTTGTGCCTTTTCTGGTGTAGAGGTGGGGCCAGGTAGGACCTCTTCTGCTAGTGTTCTTGGCAGAGAGAGGATACACCTTCTTAGCAGCCTTTGATCCTCTTGCTGGTAACAGAGGCTAGAGTGATTTCCCCTCATACATCATGCAAGTTAGAGAAAATTGCCATATATTTGCTTATATAATTACATAAGAACTAAGAAGAGCCCTGCTGGATCAGGTCAAAGGCCCATCTAGTCCAGCTTCCTGTATCTCACAGTGGCCCACCAGATGCTTTAGGGAGCACACAGAAACAAGATACCTGCATCCTGTTGCCACTCCCTTTAAAGTGGCAACACTTTGCCACTTTCTGCTACGGCTAGAAATGTGGTGGACCAGGATCTATGCCAGAGATTCCCAAACTGTGCACCGTACTGCCCTGGGGCACTGCAGAAAAATCACAGAGATACTGTAGGATTTTTTCTGGAAATTCTAACTGTGTCTCTAAGATTGTGGGCCCTACAGTGACAGAACTGTATGGGTGTCATGAAAGAATTAGTCCAACACTAAGACTGCGGTGAACAGAATAAGTTTGGGAACCTGTATCTATGCAAATCCCTGAAGTGCCTATCCTGTGGAAGACCCACCAGTAGAAGACTGACTCAATCATGCTTCCGTGATGTACTAAACACTGTCTATATAATCCCAAATGTATCCCTGTAGGACTGGAAAATTGCCCCTGTAAAAAACTGAAACATAAGCTTCTCAGGTTGTTGGATTCCGTGCTGGACAGCAGATTCTGTGCTTGTCACTCTGAGAATAGACTTTTAGCCTATCAAATTGCTTACATGATGAAAAAAAAGGTTTGCATTCAAATTAGGTACAGCCCAATGGAATGGATATAAACCTTGCTGAGATTATTCAGTTCAGTTTTACAACTTTGTAACAAGAAACTCCCAAAAGCGTACTACTGATATTCCCAAGGCTCTCTGCAGGCTCAAAGCAGCCATTTTGAGAAAGCAGATCAGTTTCATTTGTGTAATTCTCTGTACACATTACTAATGAATATAGATGTTACCATCATAATGTCATTGCCCTGAATCTTTGCCCTGAATCATGCTCAAAAAAATACCGCCCATGTCATTTCCATTGGCTTTTTTTTTTTTAATCACGCACCAGGAAGCAAAAGCATTAATATGAGAGAACAAATGCTTTCTAATTGTTTATAATTCCCAGAAAATATCCACATAATTCAGTTCCCCAAGCAGCTGTGGGCCAGACAGCAGAAGGAAGGAATCTTTGAACATATACTGTGACATGAAGAGATCCCAAAAGATTTCTTGAACCCATTAATTGTAAGCTAAAGAAATAAAGTGACAAAAAGAATAATAAATCCATTTTAAAATATCAAACAGCACGATAGACATATCTGCACTCTTTATTATGGTATTTTGTTGACAATGGACTTGTCACTAATCCAAGTTTGCCAAAGTTTGCAGGTTTACCTACACTTTAAGGTGAAATCCAACTGACAGCTCAGATACTCTTCTGATGCAGATATCTTTTGTTTGAATTCAGATATGCATAAAAGACACACATTTCAAGTGATAGTAGGCGAATGTGAGCCTGTAGCACTCTTTCAGTCTAACTGAAAATCCATGTGAACCTGCACCAGCGATTTTGCTAGACTCCTCTGTGCCATGGCAGCTTACCCATGTAGAGGGGGTGGGAATAAGGGAATGAATGTTCCCTTACCCAGAGGAGATCTCTGTGACTCTCCTTCCCACAGGATGCTGCACAAGCCATTTTGGTGTTGCTACATTGGCAGGGGAAAGGGATAGGATTTGAGCTGTGACTCTGATAAGGTTCAGATTGGTACCAAAATGTCATAAAAAGTCAATACAAATTTCAGGGTTCTTCCCAAGGAGAAACATCTGAGATATTTTCAATAGAAACTGAATGAGATTCTATTTCTCGGGGAGTTTCTGCATATCCTAGCATACCTAGTTAAGGTATGTTAAACTCCATTATATGCAAAATGATATGCGTGTACCCAGAAGATATATCAGCTGGAAAGCTCTCACTCTTGGCTTCTTTTCCCCCTTTCCATCTCCCCTTGACCCCTTGAATAATTCCTGTAATTAGTCAGCCGTTTCATTGGGCTAAAAATATATGCCTCCATATGATGTCTACATCTCCCCTCCCCCCCCCCGTGTAGCCTGTTAGTTTCTCCACTCAGTCCCTTTCTCCCGTCCCCTAGGTAGCACTTTTTCTAATTTCCCACAGCAAGGAGCAGAACAGTTCTATAGATTTCTGGTGTATAGCAGATGGTGTCCTTGGAGAAAAAAAGCTACACCACTCCAAAATGTACCTTCTGGCTATAAACATCCAATTTTATTTTTCATTTGACTTGTCAATATCTGGCTTAATTTCTTTTTCTGAATCCTGTAAAAGGCCATGCTACAATGCTGTGTAGACTATATTGGATAAGACAGTGGTTCTCAAGCTTTTTTTGATTCATTGCTTCCTTGACCTACTGGGTCACTGGCCCCATTAGGGCTACAATCCTATACATTGTGCAGGGCAACAGGGTTTTCACGAGGATTCCATGGTTCACCTGGCTGGTTTCCATAGCTCCCCAGGGAGCCATAGCTCCCAGTTTGGGAACCAATGGTATAAGGCATGAAGCAATTTCACTTATGGATCCAACCCCCTTCAAACCATTACTCCCCAGAGCATCCTAACCATACAAGGAACATAGGTAGCAGTTCTGAGGTCACACAAATAACCATTAAGACAAATAGCCAGTCATAGACCTCCACACCACATGACAGCACAGTTCAAATATGAATATGGACACTCTAGCCTGAACAGCTGCTTTAGACCAAAAAAAAGTTAGGGGGGTTTCTGTGTCCAGAAGACAGCAGAGGGCAATTGGGGCAACAATGCTTGACTGTCTGAATGTTCTGTGTCTACTTACTTGAATAGAAATATCAAGAGGCAGGCGTCAAATATATACATTTATTTAATTTATTTATTTTAAATATTTATACCCTGCCCTCCCCTCATTACTGAGGTGCCCAAGGCAACTTACAGAATTTATAAAATCACAGCAGAAATACCACAAAAGATAAAAGCAGAAATAAAAACAAATAGCTTTAATTAAAAAAATGTATATCCTCCCCAAACTAAATATCTAAGGGCCCAATCCTATCCAATTTTCCAGCACCAATGCAGCCACTATGCAACCCTGAGGTAAGGGCACATTTGTTCCCTTGTTTTGAGGAGGCTTCCATGACTGACCGCTCCACAGGGCACAGGCTGCATCAGTGGTGGAATGTTGGATAGGAAAAACTAAATGAAAGAGGGAAGTCTTCTGCCCCACCAGAAGGCTAACAGGGAGGGTATTTTTCTTAACTAGGAGAGAATTCCACAATAATGGGGCCACCATGGAGAAGGCCCTAGCCCTTACTGCTGCCAATCTGGCTTCAGCCGAAAGCAGCATTTGCAGCAGGACCCCCTCAGATGACCTCAGAGTTCATATGGAAGAAGGCAATTCCTCATATACTATGACCCCAGGGCCATAAAGACAAGCGTTCTTATTTAGTACTAATTCCTTCTATAAGTGATAGTGATGAGAAATGCCATCACTGGTCTCCTTGCCCATTGCACAAGCATCCTGTGGTTTCACAGTCCCCTGCACCCTGAAAGGTAGGAAGTTCTGGGAGCATCATTTTACAAGGCCAATTCCCTTGTGAGTAGCAACTACTGAATCATATGTCGCCCTTGTACGGATAATATGGTACTGTTTGCTGACGAATATGCTGGTTGAGAAGAGGAAAGCAAACATACCCTCAGGGAAGCAGTAACAGTAACATTAGCTTTCAAATGAAAATAGTGCAAACGCAAATGGAAACCCTTGGGATCCTCCCTAGCTTCTTTTTGTCAGTCAACATACAATCATCCTTCTGTATTCATACTCCTCCTTTGCCGGCTACATGCCAGTTGCCAAATTTCTCATCTTGCCCCCCCCCCCCCAACAGGTAAGCTGTGTACAGTTTCTCATACTTACCTGCTATCAAAGGCTCTTACTGGTCATTTTAAACATGCATCTTTTATTCCCAGTGCCCTTGAAGGAAGCTATAATCTTTTCAAAAGACTAAAGTCATCTGATCACATTGTGGAATCATAATTTTACACAACAGTGGAGCTAGGAGCAGAGAACTCCAGATTCCCTGTTAGTAAGGGCCATCGTTGTGCCTGAGGTATTGTCTGTTTTACAGATATGCAAACCTTTTTTTCCCCCTTCTTGTTTCTTCATGTTGGAACCCATACTCTCTCAGACTTTCCCAAAAAGCAAACTTGCTGACTGAAGGTGATTATATATCACAGAGACATGCCATATGAAAAAAAAAATCTAATTCAGCCTAAAGCGTTGTCTTCTTGTCATTAAGCCAATGGATTCCACCCTCCGTCATCTCACATGGTCATGTGTTGCTGGCAATATCACAACAGTGCTTTAATTTACACAGCAGCTTGCTTTCTTACTTGAAACCCTGCGTGCAGGGTCCATCAGTGGGAGTACAGGCCTGGGATCAAAGGAGGAAACACAAAAACGTCATGGGACCTTACATTTTCTGATCTAACCAGGAGCCACGAGAGGAGTGCATGGGATGGGCATTATATCTTGGCACAGGATCAAAAAGGGGACTCGGAAGCCAAAGGAAATGTACCAGAAATTTTCTGGGATCTCAGAAAATGTTTGCATGTATTGTGTGAAGACCAGCATTCACATTTTGTGTAGGCCTACATGGTTTTATAAATAATAATTCATAGAAATTATAATCCAATTGTTGTAGAAAATTATGATGCAATGGAGAAGGGAGGGGATTAAAAAAAAACACCTTTGTATCCCAAAAGGGGCCCAAAAGAAACTCTGTACCCCCTTAGTTTCCTCTCAGAGGCCCTGCCTGTGTGTGCAGGATGCTGGTTACTAGGTAAAGAAGCACTCTTAAACATTCTCAAAGATATTATCCTTATCTATTTGTCATATTTCCATTTATCCAACTCTTCAGGGAACACAAGACATCAGAGACTGTGATTCTAGACCTGAAGTAGTTTGTCAGTGGAAGAAATTGCTTCCTGACAAATTGCTAGCTGGTTCTTTGCTGTACATCTAGCTGTACATCTAGCTGGTTCTTTGCTGTACATCTAGCTAGCTGGTTCTTTGCTTGGCATCTGCATCTGCATCTACTGTAGATGGATGGAAGGTGGTATTGCAATTACCAGCTGACTTTGAGGTGACTGCTGCTACACCCAAAAACGTATTGGTCCTAGCATTGGCCTTTCCAGGGTCCCCGTGCCTGCCAGGTCCTATGCATCTAAAAGGTGAGAGAAATATAAAGAATATGGCCCTGCGCCCACAAAGAACTCTCAGGTATAACGTCATGCTCTCTTGCACGCCAGCTGAGGAATTTGCAAGCAACGAAGGCTTTGGTAATCTTTGGTAGGTAGTCTTTGATTCATCTTTCTTCCCTTTCTGTTTCTCTTGCCCCTCACCATGAATTCAGGATGGGTCCCACTTATTTTCTTCATTTCAAGATTTCCTCTACTTAGGTTTGTCAAGAAAATATTTTTACTGCATGGTGGTATATGCATAGACGCTGGGTGTGGGGGTAAATACCTGCCAAGTGTATAATTAGGATTATATCAGTTATGTTTCTAGTTTAACTTACATACAAATCTAGAAGGGTTTTGTTTCTTTGCATTACCTGTAATTTCAAATGCAGCTGCTTTGTTTAATACTCTGACCTTAAGTATCCTTTCTTGGAAACACTCTGCACTGGAATCTGTGGGGCTTCCCCCCCCCCCCCATGATGTACATGTGTATAGAATGTTTGTTATCTCATATCTCAGTAATGAATCACAACTGAATGTGTGAGGTTTTCGCTATGGGGAAATCTTGTGTTTGAGGTGATGCCAATTGATATAAAAGCCCATTCTGTGGTGTCACACCTTTGACAACTGCCTGACTTATGCAAACTGACACTCAGTGGTGCAGTCATTAATGACTGAATGTATGTGTAATCTTAAGTCTTTAGGACCAAAGTATAAGAAACAAATGGACTTTGCTAAATACATGCTGCCCTCTCATTTGCTGTCATTGGACTGTGGTGTCCCAGTGGATGTCTTTAGGCCCAATCCTATCCAATTTTCCAGTGCTGGTGCAGCTGTGCCAATGGGGTGTGCACTGCATCCTGTGGTGGGGAGGCAGTTACAGAGGCCTCCAGGTAAGGGAATATTTGTTCCCTTACCTCAGGGCTGCATTACAGTTGTACCGGTGCTGGAAAATTGGATAGGATTGGGCCTTGAATGTTGGAATTTATGTGATGAAAGTCTTAACAAGTGGAGCCATAATCTATTCTAGACCTTCGCATACTGGAGGGCTAGCATAATTGTGTCTCATCACCAATTCAACTTCTTAGTATTAGGGACCCCATGGAGAAAGGCTAATATGAGCTGCTAGCTCATAGCTAGACTCACAGATAGACTGTACAAATAAGGTATGGGGCAGACATGTATAATTGTCTTTATAATTGTAGATGTCCTGATGTCATCAGTCATGGCTACCACCTTCCTGTGTGTACAACTCAGTTCATACTTTCCATTCTCTACAACAGTGGTTCCCAACCTTTAGCGGACCATGGACCACAGAGGCAAAAGTTGGAATTGTCCGGACCACATGCAACCCCCCACCCCTGCAAACAAAAAATACATTTAAATTTGTAATACAGGCAGCCCTCATTATCCATGGGGGCACCATTCTTTGAACCCCTGCAGATAATGAAAACTGTGGGTATTTGAAACCCACTGTTTTCGGCCCCCGAATCTGACCAGAGCTGAGTTCTGGTTGGTCCCGAGGCTTTCCTGAAGCCTGCAGAGGTTGCATACATCAGTCCTCAGCTTTTGCAGGCTTCAGAATGAATCCCAAACTCGTTTAAAGGCGACTTACAGTTTTCACCAAAAACCGGAAGTCACCTTTAAACAATTCTGGGTTTCATTCTGAAGCCCACAGAGGCAATGGGCGGATGCGTATGCCCTCTGTGGGTTTCAGAAGAACCTCCAGAGGCAAAAGGAGTCCAGCTCCCTTCACCTCCGGGGGCTCCAGGTTCGCCCACAACATGGGTTCAGGGATTAGAAAAGATTTGTAATTAGAAAAGATTTATTAGAGACTTCTTATTTATAGAGAAGATTTGTGGTTTGCTGCTCTTGTTGCCAGCTGCAGGTGGTCTGTTCTCTGCCCTCTCTGGTGGTCCACGGGGACTGCTCGTTCTAGTGAGACGCTGGAAGCGATCAGAAGTGATTTTTTTTCCTGAGACCTTGCAGACCACTTCGCAGGGTCTCGTGGAGCACCTGTGGTTCCCTGGACCATGGGTTGGGAACCAGTGCTCTACAAGGACCTGTAGTCATGCTCACAATTACTTGGAGGAATTTGGTAGTGTGACCTGCTTCTTAGAACACATTTAAAGACAATATTAATGAAATATCAAACAACAAAGTTTAGGAGTTATGATTTAACTTCTTGTTCCTCATTTAACTGAAATGTTTTTGTTTTGTTTGAAGCTTTCAGTACTTGCTTATGGGAGTATTTTCACAGATCTCCATTAATCCAAGTCTACCCTTTCCAATTACTTACAGTAACCTGAATCACAGCTTCTTGGACTCTTAGGCATATGAGGATGCTTTAGACTGAGTAAGATCATTGGTTCACCTGGGTGTGTATTGTCTGCTCTGGTTTGTGACTGCTTCCTGGAATTTTGGGCAGCACTCGCTTGCTTGCTTGCTTGCTTGCGCTCTCTCGCTCTCTCGCTTTCTCTCTTTCTCTCTCTCTCACACACACACACATATATATATATGTAGGTACTGTCCATAATGAAAGGTTGCTAAAGTTCCAATTCTGCCAGTGGAAATACCAGTCCAGCAGGCTTGACTCACCACCGGCATGCACAACAAGGCTGCCAGCACACGTGAGCTAGCAGAGAGTCCTCCTACCAGCAGCATTGGTAAATTGGTTTCAGGTATGGGCAGTGGGAGTGACAGGGAGGTAGAGGAACAAGGGAGTGTGTGGGCACGGAGGGGTTCAGGTGGGAGGTAGAATAGGGGGAGGGAGGGATTGGATCCCAGTGGCACCAGTGTTTGTCAGGTTCCCTCTCCTTTCCCCCCTCTCTTGCTCTCCTCGGAATGGCTGGCCCAGATCCGAGGGTAGATTTGGGCAGTCAGGGCTTGCCCCAGGATAAGGGAACAAAAGTTACCTTACCATGAAGAGACTTCAGCAAATGCCTCCCATAAGGTTGAGCATGTGCTTCATAGGTGCGACTGCCTTGGCAGGGGAGATTTTGTTAGGATTGGGCCGAAAATGTGTTAAGAGGCAACTGAATGAAGAGCTGCTCTGAATTCATCTTTACGATCAAGTTACCCTTTCTTTCCATGTTGGTTTTTAAGCTTGTGAGAGCTCCAGTCTTTGTAACTGTACCCAAGCCCTGCTTTATGCACCCATTAGGATGCACTTGTGATTAAAGAACTTTTAATTAAGAAATGCTGCTTGTTTTGGTTCTTGGAGGAAAAACAAAGGAAGGCCCAGGTACTGTAAACAATAAGATTTTGGGCTACTTCCACATAACCACATGTACTGCACAGAAAGTTGTTTAAGCCCCTGGAGAGGAGTAATATGCAACATTTGTGTGCATGGATATTATCATATCTTAAACAAAGCTGCTGTGCTCAGAGGACTTGGACTCTGGAACTGAAATGTTGGAATTGGGGAAATAACTCAGCCTGGTCTAGTGAGTCAGAGATACTTGCAAGGTAATCTCTGGAACGCAAGGGCCTGTGAGCAGATTCTGGGGTTAGTTTAGAGAAAGTGAGAGGCTTGGTTATAGATTGTTACATTTTGACAAGCGAATCCTCCTCCAGGGACAAAGCGAAGGATTTGTTCTGGAATGTGTGCCAGATCTCTGCTTTATGTGTACACTGCTATACATATTGCGTTCACAAATGCTTGCTGTGTTAACAACACTTCCTTTCCCAGTGGGATTTCTCCCACCACTTTTGCAGCTTGTGAGCCAATGAATTATTATGCATGCCTTATACTTCACTGATGTCACTGAAGTTGCATGAATTTTTATCAGGGAAATTCATTATGGGGCATTGAATGACTCCCCACCCCCAATCCAGAGACCTGTTCTTCACAATCCTGGAATTAAAATAAAAAACAAACATGTCTACAGTGCAGATTCTGCTAATAACTTTTGAAACTATGGAACAGAGCAGAATTCATTATTATACATAGGGTACTAGAGGGTTCAAGCTTAAAACTCTGTAAAACCTGCTTGCAAGAGATTATACTTGAGCTATTTTAAGATGCAAGTAAACTGTGAAGCTTACAAAGAAGCTGAGTTTCTTTTTCTTTATTTATCCAAAGAGCTCAACTCTTGAGCAATTTGTCTTAATTTAAAAAATGTTTACAGGAAATCACTTTGAAACTGACACCTCCCAAAATAAAGGCCAAGTTAATTGCATAAACTACATGTTATGTAGGGGAGCCCTGTGAATGAATCTCATGACATTTTTTGCTTTTACTTTAAAGTAAGCAGTGGTGCATAGGAAGTGGGTTTAAACCTTTCCTTTCACACAATTTTTCTGAACTAAATTTCTCCCAAAGTCATTTTGATTGGGAAAATGACCAGGACAAGGCTTAATCATCCCACCTACAGGGCCAGTGTTCTAATTAAATTGGGTTCCTCCTTCCATGGTTTCTCCCCCCATGATTGAGAGTAAAAATAAGAACATCGGGCCAGTGGCATAGCTAAGGAGGTCCAGCGGGTAGCAGTTGCAGTGGGCAACAAGCTTTAGGGGGTAACAACCTGAGCTTGACACTAGCGGCCAAAATTGTGAAAACCTTGATATTATTCAAAGATAGCATCATATTATATATTATTTGATGCAGAATTTAATGCAGAATGCAATGAAACAAACTGTGTCAGAATATCTCTTTTCTTTCAAAAGTACAGCCAAATAACCAGAAAATAAAAACACAACTACATTATGTAACACAAACTGGATTTTCTTAACTCAAAACTGACCAATGAGACTGATTTTTCCAAAAGCCAATTAGGTGTTACTATGATATAGCAGAGAACAAATAAGGTGTTGATATGGGGGGAATTTGGGGGGGAGGTGGCAGAGCAAGTGGGCGGTGAGCTGCTGGGGGGAGGAGGCAGATTTCCCCCCATTTTCACTTTTTTAAAAATCTGAACGTGACGTCACTTCCAGGGCATCATTTTGAGCTTGGCACCAGGCTACTTGATCATTAGCTATGCCACTACATTGGGCAATGTATTAACATATATATGGCATCAGTTTGGCCCTATATGATCAGCTTTCAGGGTGAGAGGAGTTGATCTAGATAGAGCTGTGGAATGGGATGCAGGGGCATGGACAGGGAGGAGGTGTTGCGGGGAGGGGGGAGGCCAGTGGGGGCGGAGACAGGGCAGGCGGGAGGCGTGCCAGGGAGGTGTGATGAGGGGAGGGGGCAGGCTGGAGATGTGCCAGGGGAGGCATGGGAGGCAGATCAGCAGAGCTCCACTCTGCAGGATCCAAGGCGCTCGTGGAGGGCTGTGTGCCCTACACAAGCGCCTTTACTTTACCGCTAACCTTTTGGTCAGTGGTAAAGTGAGTAGCGCCATTGTGGGGCTGCTTACCTTATCTGGGGGAAGGGTCCCCTTTGCCTGAAGCGCCTCCCACGGTAGCGCAGGAGGTGCTGGATTCGGTGGCAGTCCTCCTCGGTGCCGCCAAGCTGGGGTGCCCTGGGCAGCTCAGGATTGGGCTGTCAGTCAGTAGGCCTATCATGGCCAACCCTGAAGGGCTGGGGTAGTGGGATCATGCTGGCTCACTCAGGCCACGCCTTGAAGCAGTCTTGCTGTATCCACCCAGTGAGTTAGCCAACCAGCCTCACTGAGCTATGCAAGCAATAATTCTGCTTCAGGATGAACACCAAATATTCACACCTTCCTACCTAACTCACACATTGTCTACTGGTAAAGTGACCACAGGAAACAGGAAAAATACATCTACATGTTGCTTGTAACAGACTGGGGTAGGCAAAAAAAACTGCCAGCCAAGAGCCAATCAGGCCGACAGCAAAAAAATTCCTACCTGGTCCTCAACTAGCGACCAGCTACTCTCAGACTGAATGATGGGTGGATAGGAATTGCCAGCCAGAACTCAACTGATGAGGCCAGACAAGCACATGTAAAGAAAACACACTTGCCCCACCTCCAGCCAGGCAGCTCACCAATGGTGAGCCCTCTAAGGGCCCAATCCTGTCTATTTTCCAGTGTCAGTGCAGCTGTGCCAATGGGGTGTGCGCTGCATCCTGTGGTTGTGGGGCAATCACTGAGGCCTCCTCAAGGTATGAAAACATTTGTTCCCTTATCTCAAGGCTGCCTTGCAGCTCCACCAGTGCTGGAAAGTTGGATAGGATTGGGCCCTAAGTCTCTAAGCATGTAACTTGCATGCCAGAAGGGGTGGGGCAATGCACAAAGGCACATCACCATCATTACATTTCACCCACAACTTTGGTAGGCTTCCTCAGAGCTTACAGAACTTCCTCAGGCCGGAGAGCTCAGCGCTCACCTGTTCTTACATGGGTTGTAACTGATTGCTCATTGAGTTAACTACATGGTTTTCAGCTGTTATCCTTACTCTCTGTATAGTATTCTTGAGGGCTGGTCACACATTACTTACTCTCATAGTTTCTTCTTTATATTGTTTTGGTGCATATGAGTTCTGGGACCTGAGGAAGTTACGGTAGCCTCTGAGGAAGCCCACCAAAGTTGTGGGTTAAATGTAAGGTTTTAGGTTCTAGCATGCAGATCTTGCTTTTTATTGTTGGTTTTAGTTTTCCATTTTTACTTATTTTAGCCTTCAGTTTTAGTTTTCAGTTCTACTTTTATCAGTTTTTATTTTCTGTTTTTAACTTCACCAGAGTTTTTAGTTTAATTTTAGTTCTTGGTTTTTAGTTTATACCACGGCTTTCATCCTGGAAAAAATATTTTATAGTCTTTAGTGTCTGTTTTCATGATTTTTAAAGGAGTCAACAGATATCACAGTTTTGACCTTGTGTCACCCAGCTGAATGCAGTTCCACCTTGATTCCAGATCCATCCCTATTGAAGCAGAATGTTAAATAAAACTCATATTAAAAGCCAACAATGGCAGGACATTTATTCCTAAGAATATATTCCAATTGAAAGATAAAGCACAGTATTGGAAAAGAAAAAGGACTGATACATGCTCCAGTGACGTGCAGTCAGAGGAGACAGAGCGTCACCTAACCTAAGTACAAAACAAACAAACAAACAAAAAAATGATCATTTCTTTTACCTTTCTTAAGTTGCTTGTCTCTGCTCCATCTTTAGGGCCCAATCCTATCCAATTTTCCAGCACTGGAGCATGGCTGGAAATTTTTTAAATTTTTAAAATCTTGGTATTTTCAAATAATGCCATCATGTTATATAATAATTTAATGAGTAATTTATTGCGGAATGCAACAAAACAAACTGTGTTGAAATATATTAAATATATTATAGCCAAAAATCCAGTGGGGGCAGGGTGATGGTATATCATCATGCCCACTGCCCAGGGCATTGCCCCACTCACAGCATGGGAAGAAAGGTAATGTGCTGGCTACCTGCACCAGGTGATGCAAACCCTAGGGTTGCCACAGCCTGTGCTGAGCTCTCCCTAGCTCTGGATGGGTTAAGAGGAATTAATTAATTAATTAATTTGTTCATTTGGGGGGGAGAGTATTTTTCAGAGAGAGAAAGTGAGGGGAGAGTGAGTGTGCATTATTGCCTCCCCAGGCCTGGATCTCACTGCACATCACTGGCGTGCTCTGCAAGAAAGTGTTGAGAAAACACTTATCAGGTTTCTAGTTCTCTACCATGTTTTTAGAATATTGTTGCTTAGTGCAAGAAATACTTTTTGATGTATAGACTTTTCAGAACTCTGGATTCACGTTATTTCTGACCTTCACTGTTCAGCAGCTCCCACCATAATATATTCAAACATCTGATCCCATTTTCTTGTGCAATGCACATTCCCTGCCTTTTAGGCTCAGAGACTTATTGACTTAATTCCCTCTGTTTTCCAGTGCTGTGTGTGGTTTAATCACATCCCGAGGAAGAGGTGTAATTATTAAACCACAGTCAAGTTAACGAGTGGTGTTTTTCTGCGCAGCAGAATCAATTTTGGTGTCCAGGGTTTGGCATTCAGTCCAGTGGGAAAACCAATTTGGATTAATATCTCCCCAAACCGCACACGATTTTCCACATTTTATCCATCTGCTTTTGTATTCCAGATAGAACAAGAACTCTGCTGGTCTTGGTAGAAGTAACCCTATCAAGCTATCATGCGGTTAGTGCACAGGAAAGGTACCATGTGGGTAGCATTCTCCTCTGAAATTATCCCATGTGTTCATATATGGTAGAAAATGGGCTTCTCATCATGCACAAATTAGGTTTTACATACAATTTGCATGCTTATATAACTCCTTACCACCAGTACTTGTCATTACGCAAATGAATAATTCAGGGTATTTCATAAAATCAAGAGGTCTTGCTGCATTTTGCTTATTATGTAAAAATCTTTAGGAAATTGAGTAACAATTGTTCAGTATTCACTTCACTGAGGAGAGGGAGATTGCCTAGCAATGGCAGTCAATCTTCAGTGATTTTTAATTAAGCTATTTTTAGAGGAGATTTGTTTTTCCACCCTGAAAGCATTTTATATTTTGCTGTGTCCTAAGAAGGTGTGGAAATGAACTCATTGCTGTCTCCTGGTTAGTGCCTTCAATGTGTGGGCTTCAGCTGTTGAAAAAGCAGAGATAGTCCACAATATGGCACTATGGCATCTACCACAGGCTTACCCCCCTCCCCACTCTTATTTTCTTTTTTAAAATCCTTTTTTAGTTGCCAAGGGTGTTTGAACACATTTAGGATAATTTAGGGGTGCTGAATCAAAAAATGGCACATTGGTTTTGGAAGCTGCTTGACAGCCCAATACTGAGCTGCCCGGGGCGCCCAGCCTCGGCGGCACCTATAGCAGCTGCTGACAGATCCTGTGTGCCTCGGGCTACCGGAGGTGGCACCTTGGGAGAAGGGGACTTTCATCCCCTTCTCCTGGGTAAGGGAAGCAGCCCCGCAATGGGGCTACTCACCTTACCAAAGGTGTTTGTGTAGGACACCGAGCCCCACATGAACACCTTGGATCCCGTGGAGCAGGGCTCCACAGACCCGCCTTCATCCCTCCCCGCTCCCTCCTCCCTGGCATGCCCCCTCCCTGCCCCCCACCTCCCCGTCATGCCTCCCTCCCGTGCTCATTCTGCCCCCGCCAGCCTCCCCCTCCCTGGAACGCCTCCTCCCCGTCCCCTCCCTGCCCCGCTTTCCGTGCTGCAGCTCAGCAGTCCGTGAGACCGCCTAGTGGCGGAGGCTGGGTGCCTGCCCCACACTAGCACCGGCCAGCGCTGGGCTAACACAGGCAGTAGCCTGGTGGTGAGGCTCGCAAACGTGCCATAGGCACGTTTGCAACAGTGTGGCACAAAGCCGCAGCGCTGAGCCCTGCATAAGCTTATAAGGTGGCTATGCCAAACCCTAGAGCCAATTGAGCAAAACCAATGCCATTTTTGAATTCAGCACATCAAATATACCCAAGAATAGGTCTGACTTTTAATATAGCAAAATGTGTAAACCTATGTAATGTGTCAAGAATGGGAATGCAAGAAAAAAAGCTGATTTGTGGCACAGAAATTTTTCACTTATCTCACCCATAGTAACATCATATGTACTGTACATCAG
The DNA here is from genome assembly GCF_035046505.1 of Tiliqua scincoides. NCBI lineage: Eukaryota > Metazoa > Chordata > Lepidosauria > Squamata > Scincidae > Tiliqua > Tiliqua scincoides. The sequence goes on from NC_089824.1 coordinate 145,273,842, forward strand.
AAGCTGCCTTGTGCTGGGTTAGACCATTAACTCATCTAGACCTGTGTTGGGGCCCCTCCCAGATGCCCTGACCCCAGACTTACCCTGGAGCAGGCACCCCATGCCCAGGGTGAAGAGGCTTCCCTGACCTTGAAGGGGGCAAAGAAGGTTGGCTCACCCCAACCAGCCAGAGGGGGCTGGCAGGGCAAACAAGGAACATTGTAGGAAACAAGCCAGGACCAGGAAGGGCCTTTTCTGCCCCACCTGGAGGAAGGGGAGGGGTCAAAGGGGGCAGACTTGCTCCATAAAACAGGGAGGCCAGGGATGAGAGGCAGGCAGTGTGAAGCAGGGAGCTGTGAGGTGAACAGCTCCTGCTCCTAGGCCAGGGTTGGCAGCTCTGCTAGGGAGGAGGACAAGGGTGCTGGAACCCCTCCCCCTTCAGCCAATCTGAGGCCTCCCTGGGAGTGGAACAAGCCTGCTCCAGGCCCCTCCAGAGCAGGGACCCTACAACCTATATTGACTTGCAGCAGCTCTGCTAGGCCGTGGTGACAGAGGTGTCTTCCCCACCTCTTTTACCACATAAAGTGAACTGGTCTCTGAACTGTCATGTGTTTGCATTTCTCTTGGAATGGAGACCTGAGAACATCAGTGCAGTCCCCAATCATTAACCTTAAAGACCCTTGTGTGGGACCCCAGGGAATTTTTATTGGAATGTCAGGCTTCAGCTTCTGATCATGTCTAAATATCTTTTCTGGCCTCTCTCATAGTTCAGTGTCTCTTCATTTATCCATTCTCTTGATCACTTCTTTTTCTACCTTTCTTTCCTTTTCTTCTGCTTCGCCTTGTATCACAGCAGCTCAGCCAGTTGCTTTACCAGACTTGTTACCAAACCCCTTAGCACATTACAGTATGAGGATAATTTTTTTGATTGTTTGGATGCCATGTTTCTGAATAATATATTTCAGAATGAACAACGGCCTTGTTTTAGGCAGGTATACCAGCCAGATTCACTTAGATGAATCTGTTACTGAATGTAATAATTTTAATTCTGCAAGATGTGTTTTAAATTTTTATCATAATTAGTTCATGGCTAATGAACAGGAGGAAGAAGGTACATAGTGTCAGGTGAAGGGAGAAAAGGAAGGAGTAGAGGGAACCACATGTAATTAGAATGCCATTGGATTTAGTGGGTTTGAATGTTGGCCATGTGATGTAGTTTGGGAACTTGTGTTTTAAATAAAAAATAAACTCCATTACTTGAAATTCAGAATTTAACCCATTTCTGCCCAGCCCACAAGTGTACACATTTGATCCCTGTTGTGGATATGCAATGTTGGACAGAGATGACTTAAGCTGAGGGCTATACAGTGTTGCACGTCACTCACAAAAGGAGACTGAAGGAAAGAAGTTATTCCTCATTTTGTACTTATAAAGTACCTTTCAGAACAGGAATTTGTGCATCTTTGTGGCAAGACAAGAAGAGCTGATGCTCACGGACTTCAGGTCTTGAACAAGGAAACTCAAGGTCGAGGCTGGGGCCTAATCTTTCCATCAGCCATTACTTGTGTGTTCTAAGGCTCAGGGTTCTTTTTAGGTACAGAGGAGAATAACCATGTGTGTCACCAGCCATGGTGACAGTAGGCAGCATTCATAGGCACACATTCAATAAATGCAGTGGATGGATAGTACTGCAGTGACAGGCTCCATTGCAATCAATCGCACATGCTTTGCAACATATGAAGAGTATCCTGCCTTGTTCAAAAGTCCCCAATCATGCAGAGAGAAACTTTGGTGCATTAACCTCCATGACTTTCTTGGTAGGTATTAAAATACAGTCACATAGGTACGGAGGCATAGCCTGCCACCACAACACTGTGAACACAATGTGGTTTTACTGTTTCTTATACTGTTTTCACATTATGAGGCTTTTTGCTTTAAAAGGCAGGGTAAAAATTCCTTAGGTCAGTGGTTCCCAAATCCCTAGATAGAGCAGCTTGTGTTTTGTGCTTGGGAACCAGGTGAGTGTTTGCGTGGACAGGGAGGGGAGCAGCAAAGGTGCTGCAGTGATTGCAGCTCCATCGGTACCAAGGGGCTTGTTTTTTACTTGGGCGCAGAGCTGGCCTCTTGCAGACTTCTGGAGGCTTGCGTCCCCCTCCAATGTCCTCTGTGGCTGAGTAAACAGCCCTTATCTGATAAGGATTGTTTGCACAGCCACAGAATACATTGGAGGGGGCTGTGAGCCTCCAGAAGCCTGCAAGAGGCCTGCTCGGCCCCTCAGGTAAGAAACAAGCCCCTTGGTAGCGACAGAGCTGCAATTGCTGCAGCATCGTCACTGCCATTGGAGTAGGGTTTTGGGAACCACTTTGGGAACCACTGCCTTGGATAAATAAAACAAATGCCTTGAACAGATTAATGCGCCTAGGATTTATGAAACATTCTATGAAGTTTTTCGCATGACCAACAAAACTGTGCTGTCTGCTTACATCTTGGGAATTCTGAGCTGAAGATCATATTCTCCAGGTCTAGTGTCAGGTGCAGCCATTCACAGCCTGGCTGATCATCATGCTTCTTACTAAAAGAGAACGTACACAGACACACAGACCCTTTCTTCCCTCTGGTTTTTAAATCCAAACTAAATTATGATTCTCAACTATGATAACATTCATATTTTGAATTATTCTCGTTTTAAACTTTGAACTATGGGAATGAAAAAAAAATTGCTCACTTGCCAAGTTTAAAAGTTTGCTGGTGTTTTGTTGTTGTAGTTGGGTTTTTATTTTATTTTTTCATTTATTTTTATTTTTTGGATCCTGGAAAATGCATTGGGTTTTCTTTCTTTAATGTTTTTTTTTATTCGCTCTATAAATAACTCTTGGCAGGCAGAAACAACCTTGATTGCAAGAGATGAAGTAGAGCAACCAGCAGGCTGTACAGCAGAATAAATGGCACGGTGCCAAGAGCTTCATCAAATGAATAATAGCTTCCACTTGACAATCAGTAAAGTGCCTCTTCTCCTGTGGATTTAGTTTTTAATGATGATTAGAGAGGATGGGCCCCTAAAATTTCTCTGGTAGAAATGACCTCCTATTAATTTCTGTTACTTGAAAATGCTGAATTTAAAAGCTATTTTACAGCTGCAGAACCAAAGGCACTGACATAAAGGAACTATTATCTTTGTAATTGTAGCAACAAGTACTAAATTTCTCATTGATTAACCAGGACTTTTTAACTTTATGGTCCCTTGGTAGGTTAAGTCCCCCCTGTATTGTGTGTGCTGGAGTTTTGGCAAATTGACTTGCTTGAAAGTAAAATGCTGGTTGGAAGTGGAGCATGAAGGCACAGGGTGGGTAGATTTTAATATTGCATACGTGTACCATCATATAATATGCCTGAGGTTTAGCATACAGTTCTGATCAGTATGAAATATCATGTATATGTCAGGAAATTTGTTTCAATTAACAGAACAATTGTACCTAACAGAAAGTCAAGGGTGCCTTTATATTCAGTATGTGCAATTGACCTTACCTTGTGTTGTAGGAACTATTGACCACCTAGGCTTCCAAGATTGCAAACAATGGTAGTAGCCTACACTGATAGTATTGTTCGATACAGGCCACTGACAGGAGACTGTACATGATGCACCTGTTAGCCCACAACTGGCTGGCATTTAGGTTTCTGTTGTGCTTGCTACAGACTTCTCAGAATATTGGCTCCATTACCAACCATATAATAGGGATTTATAAAATGATATTTTGCTGACAGAAGCTCCCATGTTCATTCTCTAATATCTCTAGTTTAAGGATCTCAGGCAGCAGGCTAGAGAGGCATGCAGGTGATGTCGCCTTATCCGCGGGGGTTCTATTCTGGACTCCCCCCCCCCCAGATACTGAAAACTGCGGATAATGAAATCCATTGTTTTCGGGGCCCACCCAAGCTCCAAATGTGACCAGAGCTTTTGCAGAAAGCAGAAGTTAACTAGAAAAGGCTCTGGGCAGGATTCTGAGCCTTGGAGAGGCTGTGTGTGGTGGTGTGCTGCCTCTCTGAGGCTCAAAAAACCTCCCAGATGCAACCGGAACAAGGTTCTGGTAACATCTGGAAAGTCTTCAGGGGGGCATTCTGGGGGGTTCAGCATTTGCAGTGAAGCAAATCCTCAGTTGCTGAATCTGTGGCTAAAGAGACCCCACCTGTAAAAGAATTTCCAGTAGAAAAGGGGGAGGGGAGAAACACCATTACATATTTATCCTTGTGGAATCTTTTGCAGTTCATTAAATTTAACTGGGCAGGATGGATTCCTAATGAAGTTAATCATGAATAAGTCTCATTGAAATTAATTGGAATGAAGGTACTTTCCAATGAAATTGAGTGCTTATGAAAGTGAATCTTGCAATTCACTGCCATAAATCCTGGCCTGGTGTGGTAGTGCCACTATTGTGTGGCATTACCACATGTCATGCCACAGTTGTGTGCTGCAGGACTGCCAATGCAAATGGCTGGAAGCCCTGCGCACACTGGAGCAGGTAAGGTGGTGGTGGGGGCCATTTGTGGGAGGATCAGGGTGAGAAGTGGACCAAATAGCTGGCATAGGTCCAAGGATATCTAAGTGGCTTACAGGGAGGTAAATAAAAAAGATTTTTACTTACCTCTCCCAGGTGTCCACCATACGATGCAGATTGTGCTCCATTGGCAACACTGCACACTATGAGCTGTGGGGGATAGTACTGGGCTGTTACAACCCAATCCTCACTAGGATCAGGCATGGATCTTTATGACAGAAGAACGACTTAAGATGCTGTAAAATGTCTGATGGTTGGCCATTTTTCAAGCACTGCTGCAAGAAGTGGCTGTGCTAGAAGAAGATCTCTGGACCCTGCCATGTAAAGGTAAGCCACCAGTGGGTGGATTTGGGGTGTGTTGGGGCTGGGTGAATATCGGCAGGGAGAACTCCACCGAAGTTCTGAATCTGAATCCCCATTTTGTCCCTGACATGCCCCTTTTGCTCTACTCAAACTTGTGCCAGCTAAATATGAGCTAGTGCATGGGGACCATGCAGGAGTGGAGGAGGAGAAGTAAAAGTTCCCTCTCCATTCCTGCATGGTCTCCAGCTGCCTGCAGGATGCTGTAGAGCTTGTGCCAGCACTTCCGTGCCCTACAGGCAGCATTTAATTAGTATTGGGATGTTAATCACACAACTAACTTGTGTCATTGATCACAATGGTGCAAAGTCAGGATTTATTTTCTTTAGATACAGACCTTTGCTGTTAAGTTTCCTTAGAAAGTTGACATCCAAACTTATTCACATCAACATCTGCATCTCAAAATATAATGTCAGATCTTTCTCTGGTGTTTTCCGCAGTTGACCCCGTGCAATAGTTTTGACTGCAGATTTTGTGAAGAAGTTGTGCATAGATCTGTCATTGACATTTAAAATGCAGCCTGGTTTAAGTTTATGAACTGCAGTCTGGTTTAAGTTTATGTGTAGTGAGAGCTTATTCATTTATTATAATCTCAGTGAAAGATTGTCAAAAACCAGGTACCTGGATTCATTTTTCCCCTATGGACAGATTTGTATATAAATCCTTCATGTATGAATATTGTAAGAAAAAAGAAGTTAAGTCATCATGATGACAACTACAACCACACTTGCTAGCTGATATGCCTCTGATAAATTATTTACTGTTCCCTTCACTGTTTTGATGTTGCTTCCATTGAGCAGTGGCGTAGCTAACCCAGTTGCTGCCTGGCGCAAAGAACATTCTACACCGGCAGAATGACGTCAGCATTCCCTCCCCAGCAATGACATCAAATTTAATTAATTGAATTGGGTCTTTTTATTTGTTAAAGTGAGTGAGAAATGTTCGTTAATATTTTGAAAGAGCAGGCACTTGTTGAAAGTACTTGTTGCACTTTTAGAGGGCAATCCTATTCATATCTACTCAGAAGTAAGTCCTGTTTACTCAGAAGTAAGTCCCATTGTGTTCAATGAGGCTTACTTCCAGGAAAGTGTGCATAGGACTGCAGCCTTAGAGTTAGCGAGGTGCACACAAATAAGGGATCACATTATCTCACTACTGCAATGAACAAGTGGAAAGTCCAATCACAACTTGAATTCTCAAGACGCACTGAACCTCTGGATTCATGGTGAGAACTGAGCCTTACCTGGGGCATGTGTAGGAAGCAAACACTGGCATTCTGACAAAGGAGACAGTTTTTTCTTTGTGATGGCAGGTTGCTGCCAGCGGGGGGGGGGGGCTTACATTCAGGTACTGGATGAGGTGAGTGAAGGTGCCCCTCCCCCGCTGTGTGAGTGTGTGTGTGGGGGAACAGAGCATCTGTGTGTGTAAGAGAAGGGGGAAACGTGTGTATGTGGGGGGGGAGCGTTTCTGTTGTGGAGAAACTGTGATGCTCCAGGCTTGGGGGGGGGGAAGAGAGAGAGGCTGTGATGCTCCAGGCTTGAGCGGGGGACACAGAAACGGGCAGGGGCAAGAACGTGCAAGCTCCTCCCCCGACAGGCACACAGGAGCCTGATTCTGTGTGTGTGAGAGAGAGGGGGAGGGAGGGAGGGAGAGAGGGATGCTGACTGACCTGCTGCAGCGTGAGGGCTGACGGAGGAGCCCACCAGGCTTGCCAGAGGCTGCATGTCCCTGGGTAGCGGGGGATGCGGGGTGGGAAGTGCAGGAAGCAGAGGGAGGCTCCTGGCTGGCTGACTGATTGGGCTCTGAAGTTTGGCCCTGAAGAGGAGGGGGAGGGCGCAGCTGCAGCCGCAACAGCAGCGCTCGTCCCGCGTTTCCTGGGACGGGCATGCTTGGCTGGGTGGGCAGGAGGCTGCGTGCAGATGACTGTTGGCTCAGCCTCCGACAGGGCTGCAGCAGCCCAATGGAAGGCATGCAGGGGGGGCGTTGTTGCGCATTGTTGCCCCTGCGCATTGTTGCCCCCCCCAAGCCTGCTGCCCAGTGTATTTGCTACCCCCTACACCCCTTAGCTACGCCACTGCCATTGAGAAATCTGCCATCCTGAAGATCTCTCGGAACTTTTAGTGGGTCTTAAATCTTCTTGTTGCTGATCTCTGCACTGCAGTGTTATGGAATCAGCAGGCTAGCATATAAACTTAAAATGAAAATGGGTGAATGCAAATTATTCAGAAACTAGAAAGCCCCAATCTTAGCTTCAACAATAGCACTGACTGCACAATCCTAACTATAATCTTAATGTGCCATAAAGCCTGTACGCCAACCTGGGGAGAGAGGGTTGTGTTAGCTGAGCTCAGCCCATGCAGGGGTCTGGGGAGGGAGGAAAGGAGGTAGGGAGCATTCCAGGGGTGGGCGGGCAGGGAGTGGGAGGTTGAGTTATGCTGGATCTCAACCCCGTTCCCCGAGAGTACGGAGTGGCTCGAAGCCACTCTGTTCTCCTTGTCCGAAGAGTCCCATGGCGTTGTGGACCTATTGGCTTACCCAGGCATAAGGGGAAGAGTTTCCCTTTGCCTCCAGCTGAGCCACTTCTGGCCCCAGTCTTGCACTGGATACAGGGCAAGCTTCCTAGCCTGCCTGTTCCAGCGCAAGATAGGATTGCACTGTGAATGATGCCAATACAGAATAGGATGTGTTGTGTGAATAACTTCATAAAAGCAAACTGTATCAGAAAGGAAGTTGTATCATTTCTGGCCAAAGGTAAAACACCAGACAGGAATTAAAAAAAAAATTCCTCCTCTGGTTGTTTGTGTGTTTTTAAAAAAATCTGTATTATATCTCAGAAGAAAGGGATGTGTTTTTCATTATGGTTGAATTTAGGGGCTTTCATTGGAGATTAAAGGAACATTCACATAACTTTATAGAGACAGAGCAGACTTGTAAGAAGAGTGACTGCACTTGCTTTTAACCATTTTATTTTTTTGGAACATGATGCGGAACTGTTATAGTCAAATTATTGCCTATCTCCTGGATTGAATGGACCAGCGAGCACAGAAAAACTGTGTTCCGAGGAACTCTGGAAAAGATTCCCTGAAGGTAAAAAGTCTGAAAACCACTGTAATGGGTGAAGCCAAGTGTGAGATGGGATCAGATATATACACACAGCTTCAATGTGCTTGGATTCAGTACAATTCACTTGTCACATGACTTCTGTTGAGGTATACATTTGGGATGAAACAAACACTTGGAATTGCACTTGCTGGCCCTATCCTGAACCCAAGTCATTTTGAGAATGTTACAGAGCCTTCACACAAACTCCTGTATGTGTCAGCCATCTACTTATTTTTGTAGATCTGATCTGCTGATCTGCTTCCCCTGATCTGCTTCCCATTGATGTGTTCCATACTTGCTGAATAGATGCCTGGCCAAGGCATGTATGAACTGTTGTGCTCCTTCAAAACAAGACATTGGATCTAAATATTTGGAGTGACTTGCAACAACTGTCTTCACAACAGCCTGTAAGGTTGGTAAGGGATGCTGACTCAGCTTCCACAGCATCCCATAGACCAGTTGGGAACCAGGCCAGCTGGGAGAGGTAAGTACGTAAATAACTCTTTTATCTAACTCCTTTGCCACTTCCTGGTCCTCAATAGCCCTACCCAGTTCTACTCCAGATATTTTGCTGGTATAAATCTGTTGAAGGGAATGTGTCAGGCCTGGAATGTGGGCATAGAATCCTATGAATTCAGCTGCCCCTGACCCACACCCAGCCCTGCCTGATTCCCACCCTTATCCATCCTTGCTGCCAACCTTACCTTCACTGTCAGCTTATCACCTGCTATAAGCCAATGGTAGCATGCTGTTGGCCAGGGTTGGGAACTCAGGTGACTCGGGTCATGAAAATGCACGTTTTTCGCTGACTTGTGGACTCATGACTTGTGTGTGGGCAAGACTTGGAAAAATACTTGAGTCAGAGTCCCCTTGACTTGGCACTCGTCCCCACGCATGCTGACTCAAGTCAACCTGTGTCTGGGTGTGCTTGCTGTTTTCTCAGCATGAAAAAACTCATAGAGCCATCATTCAGACCAGGTGAGCAGCAGGGAAGTTCCAGCCACAAGGCAGGGAAGGGTTAATGCATCCAAGCAGGAGGAGGGAAGCGGGAGAAAGTTCTTTTGCCCATCTCTGATAGTAAGGAAGAAACTGATGATCATTGAATGAAGGATGGGCATTCTGATATTTTCTTTGGCTAAGGGAGGGCAGTAGGAGGTGCCCAAGGGGCTTCTTGCCTTACAGTTGACTCGAGAAGCCCAGGGAGAGGGAAGAGATAAGGAAGTCATGGGTGAGGCAGTTCGTAGTGATCATGCTTTCAGAACACATGGCTCCATTTGGCTCTGTTGTCACTTGGGCAGAGGAAGTATCATCGAATGACTGACTGCAATGAGACTACTTCTGAGTAGAGCTGTCAGGGATTGGGTTGTCCTAGTAAGCCTTGCAGCTGCTGCATGTGACCCTCCTCACTGCTTCTCTCCCAGCTCTCACGCAGTCCCTCCCATCCTGTTTACATGCCATCCTGTTTACAGATGCTATGGGGAGGGGTGCAATCAGACAGACTGCACGAGTCCAAGGAGACCCAGGGGGCATTTTGAGAAGTGGTTTTGGGGATAGGATCCAGGTGCAAGTCACTGCCACTGGATTCACCCCCTCTCACCCCAGACACGACTCCCAGTTCCAGCCCCAACAATCCCCTTTGCATCTCCTCCCCACAGCCCTCACTGCTGGCTCACCAGTGCCAATGGAGGACTCTGGAGCTGCTGCAGCATGTACCATTCCACTGCCTGTTTCCAACAGCAGCCCAGAAGTAATGAATTTCATGCCACTGTAAAGGACCTTGCACTGCCGGAATGCTTCTTCCAACATCATAGTGGAGCTGGGGCCTCACTCAGTGCTAAATACAGAACTGGGGTGGCTGCCTGTTAGCATCTGGGGCCCTGTTCAAGATTGTGGATTTGACCTGCACAGTCCCCCAAAGACTTGCGCCAAGCATATTTAGAACAGGGCAGTCCAACTTTTGGCAGCTGGGAGATCACATGATCCTTGTGTGACCCCCCTCCCCATGCCTATTTGGAAGTAATTGATAACATTCCACCAATTACTTCCACATGGCATCCTTCAGTCTCGGAAGACTATGGTGTCACGCTCTGAATGGTGGTTCTGGAACAGTGTCCTCTCCAGTGCGCGAAGCCTGGGTAAAGTAGGTATGGAGGATAAGCTGTTACCCATGCAGCAAATCCCCCCTCTCCACGTCGCTGAAATGGTCCAATGGAAAGGCAGAGGCCAATACGGTTGGTTCCAGCGGCGTCGCAGGAGTTGCCAGAACGTGACTGTGTTCAGCCATGAACTGCCTCAGGGACTCCGGCTCCGAATTTTGCCTCGAGGTTGACTCCTGAAGCCTTTTCCATAACTGGATGTAGCCACAAGGCAGTGGAGGTTTGGGATCAGAGTTTTCCTTCTCTCAGATGAGCTGCCTTCCCAGGCTGACCAGTCCCATCTACCCGGTGGCTGTTTAGTCGCCTCTTACGACAAGTACAGCCAAACTGAGGGCCTATTCTTATCCCCAGCCCCCAGGGGATACTTCCACATAAGCCTGCCTAAGGGCCCAATCCTATCCAACTTTCAAGTTCCGGTGTGGCCACAATGCAGCCTCGTGCTAAGGGAACACATATTCCCATATGTTGAGACAGCCCCAGTGACTGCCCCTCCACTACAGGATGCAATGCACACCCCACTGGCACAGTTACACCAGCACTGGAAAATTGGATAGGATAAGGCCATAAGTCATTAGGCAGGCTCAGTACACAGGCAGAGGAGGTGGAGGTGGACGTGGGTGCAGTGGGGCTTTTTGATCACCCTGACACACAGCTTCTCCAAAGGAGAAGCTGGAGTGGCACAGCAGGGAAACTAAAAAGCTTCTGAGAGGGGAGGAGGCAGTAGTGGGCTGTGGCTGGACTTTGGGGGCTGCCTGTAGCCCTTTGGCCTTATGTTGGACCACCATGTTTTAGAGAGTGGCTGTGTCACCACATCACCACATATGAATAGATTAGTGGGAGGGACATAGCAGTGTTTCTCAGAGGTAGGCCATGGATGCTTAAACACTCTGAAGTCATTAGCAACACAGGCCTGCTTTAGACTCTGTCTGTAGGTTTCTAGAAAATGATGAAGACTTTTCGTTTGTTTGAACAGATTTCTTAAAAGCGAATTAGACAACTGTGTGGGAGCTGACTTTCTCTATCAATGAATAGTAAGGACAACACCTAACTGGAACCTGAGAGTTTATAGGTGTTATTACTCTGTTCCTGGGGGACAAACAAAAAGCTGTTGCCATCATGCATGCATGTTGTAAGGCTTCCCCCGGCCTCATACCTTTTTTCCCCATAGCAACTGTCCCGTGCCCCATGTAGCGTAGCATTGTCCTTATGCAAACTGTCCATTTATAGAACTTTGATGTAACCAACAAAAATAAAGAAAGCTTTAGTTTATTTTTTCAAGTTAATTAGCTGAGGGGGGGAGGGCTAAAACCAGGTTGTGTGTTCATAGCCTTTGGAAGCTGTCCCTTGTGATTTTTCTTCCTGTTTGCTGTTTGAATTCAGTTGTTATAAAAATAATCAAAACACTTTGTGAGGATTAGGAATTTCAACTTGTGTTTTACTCCCAACAGTGCAGTTCAGATTGCCTGTGCAAGCACAGAACTCAGAATGTGGCCAACGTCATTTATTGGAGGCATTAGAAATAAAAATTAACATTAGAAATCAACCCCTGGAGAATTTTTCCCCTGTGATTTGAGCTCGCAAAGAAAAAAACAACCACCAAATATACACGGCAGGATTCCTGAGCTGTTGAAGTGCTTTGTCTTGGAAGTGTGCTTTTGAAAACCTGAATTTTACAGATTAATACTGATTATGTGCAATTATACTGCCAAATACGTACCCGTGTGTATCCATATCTACATTTAATCTATTCTACCAGAAACTCTTGAAATATATATAGCTTCTCATTACAGGGCACAACATCCCTCCTTCTTTTGTGCTTTTACCTGTTACAGTCTTAAACAATCAGTTCGTGTTACTTCAGTCTTATTGCAGTTTGAGATTATTTCATACTGATGCTTTTGTTCCCCTTCAGTGCAGAGAATTCTGACTTGTCTTCACTATGTAAAGAGCAGCTGTATGAAATGGGCCAAGATCGAGAGAGACCAGCCATTTTCAACCACTGTGCTGTGGCACACTGATGTGCCATGAATGGTCCCCAGGTGTGCTTCAGGGATTTGGGTCATTTATCAGTAGGGCCATTGGGGGATTTGAGCCATTGGGGGATTGAGGAGGTGCATGTGCAACCTCCTGATTTTAGAAATGGGCTATGTTAGAATGCCAAATGCAAGGAAGGGCACCAGAATGAGGTCACTTGTTATCTGGTGTGCTCCATGGGGCATTTGGTGGGCCGCTGTGAGATACAGGAAGCTGGACTAGATGGGCCTATGGCCTGATCCAGTGGGGCTGTTCTTATGTTTTTATGTTCTTATGAGCTCCCTGCCAGCAGTATGATGTGCCTTGTCAAAAAACTGCTGGTGTGCCTTGACCTTTTTACTGGCTTGTCAGTGTGCAGTGAGTTGAAAAATGTTGAAAATCATCTAGACAATGCAGCTGCAGGCTATCAGGAGATGATGCCAGGAGGGAGAGGGAGTCAATCTGACCACCTCCATGCAAGTGGAGAAGGAGGAGCAGGTGTGAAAAGGCTATTAAGAAAGAGAAAGGGGCAGGAAAGGGAAGGGCCAGCCATCAGCCCCAGGGAATATAAACACCTTAGCAAGGCTGATGAGCTTTGGGAGGCTCATGAGTGAGTGGACAGAATGGACAAAAAAATCAGATCACCTTCGCAGACCTGGAGTTATCGTATCCATTTTTTTTTCTCCCTTGATGAAAAAAATAATTTAAGTTGAATGAGAGACACTCTTGCTTTATGGGGTTCATCCTTGCAACAGAATATTGAACTGAACCCATATTAATCACATAGAGGCAAGCAACAGCTTCCAGAGTTGTTAAACAGTGGGCATATTCCATCTTTGACTCTTACTGGAAGTATCTGAAGGAAGGCAATCCCTGGAGAATGCAGTGCTATTCTTGCTTTGCAGAGGATAAAGTGCAGAGTCTCATCAGAGTCAACTGCAAACTTCACTGGAATGAGATGTTGTAGCAAGACTTGCAAAGTTATTCTCATTTATTTTATTTATCTATTTGAAAAATTCTCATGAAATTCTCATGAGGTCTGATTTCTGAAATCTTTTGATAATGGAATATTTTCTCCACTCTGTGGGAATATCCTGTTTATGGATAATTTGTTTATCATAGCTGGGTGATGGCACAAGAAAAATGGAGGGGCAGATCTGTCAAGGGAAAAAATGCATTATGGTTATCCACTGCTAGAGTTAAATAATGCCATATTTGGCTTGGGCTCTTCTGAATGTTTTCCATAATCTGTCATTTGTATATTGATACAAATATATGTATTAATACTGCTGAAGCCAGAAGGTCTGGCTGTGCATGGAATCTTAACCCTGATGGTCTTTAACTTTAGCTCAGGTTCATAAGAGTCCATTTCCATGCGGTGTTGCTCCATATTCAGCAGTAGCATCTAGCAGGGCTTGCCACGTGTATCCTTCCAAAAAAGTAGAGAATTCATTTTTCATGCAGTAAGTGTTTGCAACCAGGGTCATCTAATGCTGATCTCCACAGAAAGAGGAAAAAATATGTAGCAAACTGTGCTAGATGTTACAGGTGGCCATCAAAAGTTGGCAAGCAGAAGTGCCCTTTGATGTAGGTAGGGTAAATTGAAGACCAGGTCTATTACAGGCATTTTGTTAGAATAGCTTATCCCTGGGGCATTTGGTGGGCCGCTGTGAGATACAGGAAGCTGGACTAGATGGGCCTATGGCCTGATCCAGTGGGGCTGTTCTTATGTTCTTATGTATGGGTACAGGAAGGAGGAATAACTAGATTATATAGGCTTCTTCCAGCTCTATATCCCAAGATTTATCATCAGTGAATGGCAATTTTATTTTTTCAATCAAGATATTTTTTTAGTAGGGCTCCTCCTGCTTTACAGTAGTCAGCACCAGAAGCAGTAGCATAGCTAGAGGGGGTGCAAAGCACTACTTTGAGCCTCCCTGTGTTATTCAAGTGGCCCCCTCCTCCTCCACTTTGGAGCTATTCCAGATGGGAGAGCAAAATGGAGGCATTCACCTATGTTTTGTTCCCCACCTGAAATGGCTCCGAAGGGGAGGGGCCACTTGCACACCATAGGGAGGCTCCCTGCAAAACTTAGATACCCCCCTAGCCACACCACTGAACAGCAGAACATGAGTTCTGCTGCCTCCTGGGATCATTAGGACTGGGCCATAAGGGACCTGAATTGTCTGTTTTTTTCCAACTGTATTGGATTGAGTCAAAATCTGAAATAAGAAGTTCTTTCAGAAGAAATTATGGATAAATTGGAATAGAACAGTGCCTGGTACTAGTAAGAAATCCATGGGTTTCATTATACTGGAAGCAACTCAGTGTGAAGCTATGCAGATACCTATAAAAGAGTCCATTAAATAGATTTTCGCACCAATGCTGCCTTGTAAGGACAACTCAGCAAGCCTTGAGCTGTTGGTAATATGCAATGCTGTGTGGACTGAATTGCATTAGCTACTAGATGCCCTGATTGACAACTCTAGGGCTGTTCGTGCTATGCTAATACCACGGAGTGTTAGAAACATATTTTCCATATGATTGCTAGTGAATTTCCCTTCAGAATATTTCACTCTTTCTGAGCTCTGAATAGAGGATCTGTTTTTAATTGGCAGTTACAATAGACACAGAGGGCAATATGTTCATTTTTCCCTGTCACAGTTTTATGTTGCGTGTAAGACCCTTCTAGTTTGGAAGATGAACTTAGGAAGCTGCTTTCTCATAGTCTCCAGAGTTTTTCCCACTCTTGTCATCCGAGGTCTTTTTAATTGGAGATGCTGGTGACTGCACCAGGGAGCATCTCCTGGAGATGTTGTCTTGGGTAAGAAGAAAACCCTAGTACCTGTTAGCAAAATTACAGATTTAACCAAAGATCATCATTTGGGAGAGTAACTTAATGGTTATTCATCATCGTGCTACAGGAGAACCACCCATAGCATACCTTTTCTAGAGAATCAACTCCTTCAGGATGCTCCACACAGAACATGTGTCATCAATCTTTAAAGATTCTAGATTGTTCAGAAATTGCTTTTCATTTGTCCTTGTCATTGAGATTTGTCTTACACAGGAAATGGCTAATCACTGAGGCTTTAAATATGGCATTGTTTCTTTTTTTGTTGTCATAGAAATTCAGACACTCCAATACATCTAACAGTGCAATTCTATCTAGCGGTGGGACAGGCAAGCCAGGAGGTGGCACAAGTCCAAGGAGAGCGGAGCAGCTTAAAGCCGCTCCATGCTGCTCAGGGAATGGGGTTGGGATCCACCATAACTGCTGGGTCCAAGCCCCGCCTCCCGCTTCCCACTTGCCCACCCTCGGAACAGCCCTCCCCCGCCCTCACCCTGTCCCGGGACGCCTCTGTCCCGCCTTCTCCCTGCTTCCTCCCCACCCATCCCAGAGCCTTGCATCAGCTGAGCCTGACCAATGCGAGGCTCCTCAGAAGAGTTGGCATGGAGGCTGGCTGCCTCTGCATGCTGGCCCAGCTGACGAGAGTCCATTATGGCATGTTTGTGACCCTCCTGGGCTGGCGCAAGGGACTTGCAAAGGATTGCGCCCTAACAGACATTCAACAGTCCTTTTGAAAATACAGTGGTGCCTCGCAAGACGAAATTAATTCGTTCCGCGAGTTGTTTCGTATTGCGAAAATTTCATCTTGCGAAGCGCAGTTTCCCATAGGAATGCATTGAAATTTAATTAATGCGTTCCTATGGGCAAAAAAAGTCAGAACAAAGTCAAATTTGGTTTACAAAGTGTTTATTAAGTGCTCTTTAAAGGCATACATACTGTATAGAGGATTTTGAAAATTTCAAGCACAAAACTTCAACTTTTTAAACATGACCTGGGTATTAACGGTTGTGCGATTTAAAACAAACCAAACAAACAAACAAAAATGCAAAAAAATTCATCTTGCGAAGCACGGCCATAGAAAAATTCATCTTGCGAGTCACCAAAAAATCGCAAAAACGCTTTCGTCTTGCAAGTTTTTTGTTGCGCGAGGCATTCGTCTTGCGAGGCACCACTGTAGTTGCCAGATTAAGGCTGCAATCCTAACCAAACTGTCCTGAGAGTAAGCCCCATTGAACAAAATAGGATTTACTTCTGAGTAGACCCGGTTAGGATTGTGCCCTAACTCACACTGACTATCTGCCAACTAGGAAAGATTTTATTATTCAATGTATATTTAATCATTTGTTGTCAGGAATGTGTAAGCAAACCATCCTCCTTCTAATGTGCTTCTTATGATTTGTAATTTTCTAGTTGTTGCAATAAAAAGTAAAAAAAAACACAAAACACCTTTCCATGCCACTTAAATAGACATAGAAAACTTGACTTGTCTTTCTAAATTTGATTTCTCCCTTGTAGCCATCCTGAGCCATTTCCACAAGTGATTCATAAATTGGATGAAATACCTTCAGCTGTTTTTTAAAAAGTGTGTCATTGCCATTGTTCATCCAACAGTTTCTAGCTCAACATTTTATCAACTGACAGTGGCAAGCCAGATGCTTCAGACAGCTTCACAAATGGAGGAAGATGGTATATTCTATTCCCAATAGCACTTCTAAATCAATATAGCTAGGATTACAGAAAGGGAAAGGAAGTCATGTCACACAAAACTGCAGCCTGGGATAATTTCTCTCTCAGCTAACTGGTACCCCTATCAGACAAGTCCACACAACATGTGCATAACATGTGTCTGGCTTAGGTCCCAATCCTATCCAACTTTCCAGCACTGATGCAACCACAAAGCAGCTCTGAGGTAAGGAAACAAACATTCTCTTACCTTAAGGAGGCCTCCATGACTCTTTTCCTCCACCCCAACCGCAGGATGCAGCACACGCCCCCTTGGCACAGCTGCATCAGTGCTGGAAAGTTTGGTAGGATTGAGCCTTAGTTAATTTAATTGCTGTTCAGAGAAGGTAAAACTCTTTAAAACATAGAGCTTCCCATCCATTATATATGAAAATTTTCTCCTTTCCACACTCCATTTTTTCTTTTGAATGTAAATCACTGAGCATTGAAATGATTACTGTCAGCTTTGGACCAACTGACCACATGGAGAGCAGAGGATGTGAATCTTGGGACTGGGACAGGGCCAGGATGGATCACTGCACCATAAGACCCTGGAGCTAAGACCTAAGCTTATGCTCATGCTCAAGGAAGTTAAACCAGGGGCAGAGTTAACTTTGTCAGCTTTCAGTTGAGTGATGTGACCAAGTGGGGCTGGCAGAAGAATATATGGAACACACAGGAGAGCAGCTTGGTGTGGGTAAGGAGGGTGAACTTGGCAGACTGGAAGAGAGAAGCAATTCAGTAGAGTGAGGATAATCAGCCAGGCTATGTATAGCAATGATGCTTAGGTACACATGTAAGGCTGAACATAGATCAGGTAAGAGTCTGGATATTTCCCAGGTGAAGATTAAGATGTGACCTTATATAGAATTTATAGCTTAAGTCAGGAGGGCAACTTAGGGTAAAAGGCGAAGCAATGCTAAGTTCTGTGAGGGTGAAACTTCCCCTTCCCCTACACCTACTCTGCAACCCACAGTGGCTCACTGCTAGAGTGGGGACTGTCATCTGGAGGTAGATCTTCAGCAGGGACAGAGCAACTGTCCCAAAGTATGGGATTTCTGATATTTTTAAAAAGGGACCATGTAAATGAAGAAGCTCCTTCAGAAATCCTTCAGTGGAGAAGTCTGGCACTACCTTGTTTGTGAAAACCAAGCAATGGAGTACAGTAAAGAAATAGATGATCACCTTTCTGCCAGCTTTTCAAGAGTGAGAAGGTGATCAACATGGCTCAAGTCCATGGCAGCCTGGAGGGAGACAACGGGCTTGGGTGAAGGACGGTGTACCCACCCCTCGCCATCCACCTCAGCACAAGCCACGTCTGTTCACTCCATAGCAGGGCTGGACCTTACCTTCAGGGACTATAGCAGTACAAGCAGTTAAATCAGTTACATTATCCTTCCACTCACATGGGAGGGGGTTGCCCACACAGAAATGATAACTTGAAGTGTGTGTTGGACACAGAAATCCAAATGGAATTCAATTCCAAGTAAGCTGTACAAGTGCACCAGACATTATGCAATGTGTTTCACAACAGTTTGCACAAACCATTCCTCATTGTGCTTCACAGCATGTTGTGCAACATGTCACTGGTGGATGTAAAATGTTGCATTCGTTGTTGCACAGTCTCTCTTGAAACAGCACTTTGGAAGCTGCTGCTTTTCTTCTGCAGGATACCACCTGTGGGGCATCCCTGTGGGTGAACAATCAGAAGAGCAGGGCAGCAACCAGGGCCTCCTAAAACTTTGATTCATTCTACTTGGGGGCCCTTGGGATGGCCACAGTGTCAAGGTGGTGCTGCTATAAGCAGGAAGAGGAGGGGGTCTGTCAATGAGACATAGAGTCCAGGGAAAGGGGGGTTTAGCAAGCTACCCTGGTCCTTCCCCTCCCTAGCTGGTTGCATCTGCTTCCCCTTTGGCTCATTCCCCTTTGGCTTCCCCTTTGGCTCATGAACCTTTGGCTCATTCCAGCCAAGGCCTCAGATGGCCCTCAGCTCCTCAGTGCTCAGTTCAGGCCTTATCAGCCAGCAACAGGCTTTTAAGTTCTGTTAAGAGGCTGGTGAATGAACTTCTCTTTCAGTTCTGGAGGATATTAAATAATATCCCCACCCTACTCGCCCAGGCTTCAGCCAAACATAATAGATTTGCTTAAGTGAGTTTATTGATTTATACTGTTAGTCTAAATCTGTACAGGGTATCAACCTATTAATTTTGTACCTTGCTGACTTTTCTTTTTGGAATGCAGTTCCAACGGACTCTGTGGGGGATTGAGCTTGGCATTGTGGCTAGCAGGACTCTGAGGGCTGGTGACAGTTTCTTTCACTCTGTGCTTCTTTCTAGGTTTTGTTTTTCAGAAATGCACTGTTCTTTCCGTTTGTCTAATGGATACTTTACATGGCTGATGTGTCTCTTAGGGAACTCATACCGAAAAGGCAAAAAGTCAAGTTGCCAAAAGCTTGGCTTCCATCTTTATCAGCTAATGAGTACAAATGTGAAGTGGAAAAATGCATACATCTAGTTTAACTGAGAATGACAGATGGTCTCTGAGGCTTTGGGGAATGACCAGGTGAAACATTATCAGCCATATTTCTTGCTTTGGCATGACTAAGCTCCTCTTGCAGTAAGTTGAGAAATGTGGACATAGGAAGTTGCCTTATCCCGAGTTGGACTGTTGCTCAGTAGTACAAGCTCAGTAGTATCGAGCTCAGTAGTATCGAGCTCAGTAGTAGCTATTATGAATGGCAGCAGCTTTCTAGTGTTTCAGGTAGAGCTGTTTCCAAGCTCTACCTAAAGATCCTTGGGATTCAACCTGGGGCCAACTGTATCCAGATCATGAGTGGAGGTGGACTTGAACCATTGCAGATGGGCAAGGCTGGTCAGAGTCACAGTACCCTGGACAGTTCCAAGTTGCTCTGATAAAGGTCAGTGGTAGAGAGAGGCCTTATAATATATACTTTTTTTCACTGCAGACTATGGCTCCTGGACTTTGCCATGCTGCCTGACAAGTGGAGTCCTTAAAGCAGCAATTTTCAACCTTTTTCATTTCATGGCACACTAACAAGGTGCTAAAATGGTCAAGGCACACTATCAGTTTTGTGACAATTGACAAGGCATATTTTGATGCTGGCAGGGGGCTCACATCCTCAATGGCCCTACTAATAAATAGCCCTCTCCCAAGCTCCTGTGGCACACCTGCATACCATTCACAGCACACCAATGTGTCACAGCACAGTGGTGGAAAATTGGTGGCTTAAAGGGAGACCTTCCAGGCTGGAGCTTTCCAGTTTGCTACATCTCTGTCTTCTCAGTCACATTCTAACTTGCCAATTGCTGGGGCGGCAAGTCCCAGCTTGCACAGAATTCATGTTTTCGTTTTGAATATTCTGCGCTGGGGACCTTCCCATGCTGGGAATAGAGTTGATGGGAATGGCAAATACAATAAATCTGTCTTATTTGTAATGTATTAACCCAGAATTTTTAAATACTTGTGGATAATTTCACAAGAGATTACTGGTTTATGAGTTGAACTGAACTAGACTGAAAGACAATAAAATCAAGATCTAAATGCTTATTCAGAGTTTTTCCAGTATATCAGTAACACAGCAGCTTCCAAATATATACAACTGAGACAAAATGAATAGTCACATGATTTTTGCACAGAATGGGGTACAGGTTTTGCATATGATGTAGACAATGTAGACTAAAAACCACGATGAATAAACAAAGGTCTCCCCAGTGTGGATTAGACTGTACTCCAGTCTGTATCAGTTAAACCAGCTGCAGCCAAGCCATCTCTAAGGATGCTGTATGCAACTCTTGGTCCTGATAGCTCAACAGTGATTTGAGATTTTGTAAATATCTTATTTCAGAAATATCTGACTATTGCCAAGGATCTAAACTGGATCTAAATCTAAACTCACCATTCAGTGTTCTACTTCTTTGGTCCTTGGGAAAGTTTCAGATATGTGGTTACGTGGGAAAGTTTTGGTTACATGGCAATGGAGCCATAGTTCAGTGACAGAATGGATGCTTTGCATGCAGAAGACTCTGTCATGACCCCCATCCTAAGTAGCAACCTCAAGTCCAAACCTGAGGTGACACAACTGTCATTGGATCCAAGCCCAGACCCCAAGGCCAAGCCAGAACCACAGAAGACCCCAGAAAAGATGTCCTCAAGGATTGCACCCACCAGAGCTGCAGCCCTTGAAATCTCATGAAAGTCTGGTCCTTCTCATGCCAGAAATTTCATCCTCCCCCCCCCCAGGTGGGTGCATATTCACCCATGAGTGGATATTTCAGGCATAGTCCTTTACCCTAGAATTTTCTCTATAGTATGGGACTGCTCTGCATAGTTTGCTCCATGACTCTGAAAATTCCTGTTTCTAAATGGGTCACTGTCACTTTATCAAAATCAAAGGTGGTCAGTGCAGGGGTTGAGGTGCCCCAGGGGTCTTCCCTCACCTGTCCTGCCAGGGAGGAGGAATCTGCAGCCCTTCCTGAACTGTTGTACCATGCCTCAAAAGTGCACCTTTGGATATGGCCTCAGAATTTTTAGAGAGGGGCTCACAACAACCACTCAATTTCTCCTCCTCTGGAAGGGACAATTTCCCTGAGCTGTCTGCTCCCTTGGCATCAGATAAGCAGTGACTTCTCAGCCTGGCACCCTTCTTCCATTTATCATGAGCCTAGAATGAATCTTTTGATGCAGAGCAGCTCAGCTGCATATACTCTGTTGGAGTGAGGTTGATCAGTTGTACCTCCTGTGTTTGATCTGGGCTGATAAAGGCACTTATTTTGAGGCTGGGCTGTGGAACATATACAGCAAGAGGTACTCCTGTTGCCCTAGCAACAGAGCATCTCTTGTGAATATCCATGTTTTGCCTGCTCACTGTGCACTCCCTGGCTATCTCTGGCAGTGTTTTGAGGGTGGGGATGTCAAACACATGGCATAGTGGCTGGCCAGGTAGACGAGGAAGTCTGCATTAATGGGCATATCTGGACAATCAGATAATTCTTACTTCATTTGTACCCTGCCTTTCTCCCCTAAGGGACTCAAGGCGGCTTTTGCATCATTGTATCATGCATGTTATTGGCCACCATTAACCCATTTCTGCCCAGCCCACAGGTGTACACATTTGATCCTTGTTGCATATATGCAATGTTGGGCAGAAATGACTTAATTAATCCCAACCAGTATGCTTTAGTCACACCAACTTCCATTTTCTGGATGGTTTGGGGTGGTCTTTGACCAAATTATAGCATGCCACCAACTAGAGGTCAAAAGGGTCCAGACTGTCATGATATCAGATACGCCTATAGGAAACAGTATATATTTGACAAGATCTTCTCATGTGGTGAGCCATGCCTCATGTTTCACGAAAAGATGGAAGGTTCTCAAGGACGTCAGCCTGTTTTGATAAGGAGAATTTTTTCTAACATCTAAAATAACGATGAGCTAAACTGTACATGTGAACACAGGACCAGCTGCTCAGTTTCTCAAGAGTATTTAGTATTCTAATCTAAAACATCCCGTATTTATGCTGTTATTAGAAATACAAGTCAGGGTCCAGTGTATAATGGAACTAATTCTGAAGACACATTGAAAAGCAGTTTGTGATAGACATTGTGAGGGGAGCTTGGTCAAGTGTTCAAAGAACAAAAATCAGCAGTTTTCCAGGAAAGAAGCTACCCTTTGGGCAAACTTTAAAGTAATTCTTTGGATTCCAGCCATAACATTTGTTTAGAGACGCAGAAAGTCCCTTGGTAGAGATAAGATGTGGATGTAAACCAAACCTTGAAAATAGATCTAGCCTTTGTTTGCTAATAGGCTATATAGATATAGATTGTAAAACTGAGTATCTATATCTTTGCATATTTAATTTTTCCCTTTCTATTTTGACCTACATAATAAGTAGCCTACAGTTTTGACTCAAGCATTGGCCGGGTGCCTATAGTGTGAGGCCCTAAGGCCCTCTGGGAGTTTTGTTCTAAACAGAGATCCTTGCTTTAAACACAGTGAAGGAAATTGTGTCCAAGATTCCTTAGATTGCGGAGGAACTTATGTTGATAATGTAATTTTGCTTGAAATCTTCACATTTCAGATGGGTGCAGTCCTGGACTGCTGAGGTACCATGTGGGATAAAGGCATTTTCACTTCTGTTATTACTACTACTGCTGTTACAACTCCTGTGACACTTCTAATGTTTTAGAATGTCTTATCAGTGAAAAGTAAATGAGTGATTGATAAAGCACACAGTAATATGGCGTTACTACCCTGCACACATTACCGCACTACACTACATTGTTGTAATGTCCATCAGGAGACTGCTGCAACAGTGGTTAAGAAATCAAACAATTGGGGTTGTATTTCTGAGTTAAAGTGCACTCTCTCACTCTCTCTGTGAGTGAGTGAGTGAGTGAGTGAGTGAGTGAGTGAGTGAGTGAGTGAGTGAGTGAGTGAGTGAGTGAGACAGAGAGAAATGAAACTCTGACCTCTGCAATGAAAAAACTTAAGGCTGAAATTCTATGCCCACTTATGTAAGAGTTAGCCCCATCAAACACAATTGGATTTACTTCTGAGTAAACATGTAGAGGATAGTGTATCACTCAACAAACTATACAGTGGTATACATTTATTTTATTTTGATGTGTGTTGAATGTTTAGGTTTCTTCTGGCAAAATTTTAGTATAATAAGTGCTGGTTGGATAAAAAGAACTGAATGATTGTTGGTGGCATTATTTATTTATTTAAACCATTTGTATTCCATCTTTCTCCAGTGAAACTCAAGAAGGCTCACAATAATTTTTTTTTTAATTGCAGTTGTCAAAACCCAAAGGTTAAAAAAAAAAATCAGCAGTAAAATAATGACATTTAAAAAGCAAACGCAGATATTGAACAGCATAGGTACAAAATTGAATCCTATGGAACAACACAAGCCAGAGGCCATGGTGTTGAGCAGGACGCCCTTGGCATCGTCTTCTGTAACCTGTCCTCCAGGAAGAAGTAAGCCACTACAAAATAGTGCCCTTGATACTCATCCCAGGTAAGGAGTCCAGAAAGATACCGTGGATATCAAAAATAGCTGAACCAACAGGGACTCAATCCCAAGGAATTCTGGAGCTGTCACCACATACTTCAACAACTTGGTCAAGAATGGAAGATTAGAAGGCTGGCAGTTGACAGTCCAATATGGTAGGATCCAGGGGTTTCTTCATCCATTGACGCAGAACTGTCATTTTCAGGCAAGGTGGCACTTTGGAACTCTTCAATGTTAAGGATAATAATTTCCAACTCACTTGAACACTGATAAACACAGAGAAGAGTATTACAGAACACTGATAAACACAGAGAAATACAAATGAGACTGGTTGTGTTGGAGTCAGTTGAAACAATCGTACTGTGTTTTTTGTTTACTAAGTGGGATGTCTCCTCTAATATGGGTGTTTTGACCAGTCACCCAGGATGGAATATTGAGAAAGGGTGGAGAAAATGACAGGATCGCATTAGCCATGAAAATTCCAACTTCCACAAAGAAAATTAAATTGCATGGAAAGAAGCAAGTAAAGCATCAATGAGCAGTTCTTTGATGGATGATTATATTATCAACCAGCTCAAGGTTGAAAGTGATAAATGGAAGAGAATTTTTCATCACGTTCTTGACTAGGAGTATGAAGTATTGTTCCCTGCTTACATGTTCAGCTTTTCCCCCCTCCAAAAGTATGAGGGCTAGAAACATACTGTCTGGGTCCCAGCCAGGCACCCGTCTGGTCAGAGGCATCCCAGGGAGGTAGCCATTCCCCTCCTGGCTGGTGGCCATGCCAATGAGAACCCCCGCAACAAAGCCCATAGCCCAGAGGGGCTGAGCGAAACTGCTGTGGCTGGGGCAGAGGTAATGTGGACAGAGCACAAGGAGGAATAGAGGCACTGAGGGACCAAGGGGGAGAAGGGGGCAGGATCCTGCAACAGACCTTATCACACCAGGGAGGGAGGAAGGGGCGGGTCCAGAGAGGAGCAGGAAACCCTTTATTAGACAGGAACAGACCAGGGATGAAGGTCAGTGGTGGTGCGGAGGCTGGTTAGGTAGGAAGCCGGTTGGCTTGTGAGCCTAAAAGGGAGCCATAAGTGGGGAGAAGGAGAAGGGTGAAGCAACCTCCTTCCTCCACAGCCTATCCAAGCCTAGTGCTCTTGGCCACCCTCTTTGCCTGACAGTTGTGACCTCTTAGGGACCCCGTGACACCCCTGGGGTGGCAGGCACCCTGCCCGAGGCCAAACACTTACCTTTTTTTTTTTTTAAAGAAAGACAGCTGTCCTTGCTATATTTCCTTGCCAAATTAATTTCCATACAGTTCCTAGATGCCAATATTGGCAGGATTACATCTGCCCATTTTAAATCTGAGAAGGAAAGTGCAATCGCAAATTGCTTCACATTACTCAGGAGGTTAAAAAAGGAGAAAAAAGTGAAGGGCAGAGTGCAAACCTTACACTAATGGTGAGATCATTCACTCCTATTTATGTACAGGAAGTGTCATCTTGCCTTGATTTATGCCGTTCTTGAAGGCCATAATGCTCCCCAAAGAAAGAATTAGAGAATGCAACAAGCTATTGTCTGCTGAACCTGCCACAACCTGATGATATAATTGTTTGTATTACCATCTCTGTTTATTTATACACCTAGGAAACTCTTTGGTTTACTGACTTTTCTTCCAGTTCTGTGTTCTCACTTGAGGAACTAAAAGTATGCGATCCCGCTGGAAACCACCATCTATCCTCAATTTATTTAAACAATGATCTAAGCGTGCGGAATATTTCAGAAGCAACTCCCAGATCCCCCTGGCTCACAGAGCATACCTACCTCAGATTCCATGTCGTACTTCTGCTACGATCAGATATCGTTGTCTCGTTAACAGGCATAGGCATGCCAACTGAAGGTTGCATAATGGCAGCTGTAACGTACTGTAAGGTTATGCTGTTTATAAAGCAGCCCAGCAAACTCCTCAGCAGCATGAAATGCCGGTGGTCTAGGACATCTAAGTCTAAGATCTAGGACATTGGTGCTCTTGCCTGCTAGGTGGCACTGCTTGCTAATCTGCTGGACAGCATGGGCATTGCAGGAAGAAACACCTTACTTAATAGACAAGTTGAGCATAGAGATGCATGTAACCACACCAACAGTTCTGTGATTCATGTCCATCAACTGAAACACATACAAGTCCTGTATATACTCGTATGTGTATGCTGTTGTTTGGCAACCTTCAGTCTCGAAAGACTATGGTATAAGCCCACAGCACCTGGTATTCCCGGGCGGTCTCCCATCCAAGTTCTACCCAGGCCTGACCCTGCTTAGCTTCCAAGATCAGACAAGATCAAGCATCTGCAGGAAAGTGCTGTGACTGCAGCTGCTCATATTACAGCACAATCCGAGACATGTCTACTCAGAACTAAGTCCCGCAAGTCATTGAGACTTACTCCCAGGAAAGTGTGTCCAGGATTGCAGCCTTAGGACCTAGTCCTATCCAACATTCCAGCACCCAATGCAACTGCAATGCAGCCCCATTGAGGAGGCCTTCATGGCTCCCCACACCATAGGATGCAGCGTACACTCCATTGGCACACTGCATCAGCACTGGAAAGTTGGATAGAATTGGGCCCTCAATCTCTTGTTACTGTCCCATTTCTTCCTTCTCTCTTTTCTTTGCCACATTGCCTCCCTTCCTTTACATGGTGATCAACACACTGAAAATAGCAGCCTTGTGGTCAGTTCTCTTCCCTTGCCCCATAACACTGATGCACATTTACTCAAAGCATGATGTCACCAAGCTGTGGATTTCCCTGTCTCTCTAGTCCACATCATTGGCTGCAACTGGAAGAAATGTGGAAAAAACATGGGTAGGTATTCCTCCATAGTACAGGAAGCAGGAGGACAACTCAACGTGTGGCTGCCATTTTTGGCGGCAGCTTCATATCAAATATAATGTCACAATGCCAGATGCAAGGGAGGGCACCAGGATGAGGTCTCTTGTTATCTGGTGTGCTCCCTGGGGCATTTGGTGGGCCGCTGTGAGATACAGGAAGCTAGACTAGATGGGCCTATGGCCTGATCCAGTGGGGCTGTTCTTATAATGTCTAGTTTCACCTCAAGGAGAAGCTATTTTAAAAAAAACAACCTTTGATTCTGGACTTCTAGCATATTTCTGTCATTTTGCTGTTCCTAATTCATGAAAGAAAAACTTCCATTTTCCCCACATGTCAAAGAACACAAAACTCCTCCAGCCTCTAACCACTGCAAATTAAAAAAAATGCAACTTCCACCTAGTCCTAATTTTTTTTTTAAGACCTCAAATTCTGCTGTGAACCTTCCCTGAGGGATAGGATGAGGGAGAAATGGTCTCTAATGTAACAGATGTCACTTAATGCACTCTTGCAAGATGCTCAGATAAACTGGTGATGACAACCATCCAGAAGCCTATAGAGAATGGAATTAAATCAGCCATTACAGTCATTTAAACAACACGAAGCAGATGTTTCTACTGAGCATCATTGTGAGCAGGAGGCCAGCACAAATAGCACTGCCTGAAGGAAAGAAAATTAAAACAAAAAACCTCCAGTTACTAAGCAAAGATTGCACACCTGATAATTTGAACTTGTTGCTGTCCTGGTGTGGTTACAGTCCAGCCTAGGGGATGAGGCGTAAACAGCAACCAGTGTCTAGCAAAATCCACAATGGGTCACTACGGAGGCTGTGATGATTATCTTCTCCTATAGAGCACTCAGTGCTTCCCACTGAAGGTGAGCTGAGATTGGCCCTTTCCTGTTGTATTCTAAACTCTTTAAATTAGTGAAAGGAAAGAAGGTTTCACCCTACATGACTGATTGGCCACAAGGAGATTTGGAACCTTCCTGTGTGAGATGTTCGGTGGATCAGTTCCAGTAGGCATAAATCTGCAGTGCTGGAACTTGGAACAGGAAGTGGCCTGAGATCCAGGATCCTCCAGAACCTTCATTACGTACGTTGCTTGTTGTGTCTCTGGGCAGAGGCCAAGGGCTGTTCCAATTATAAATGGCTTAGAAAGGGTGTCAGGTACAGAGACAAAAATGCATAATGCAATGGTGGCACAACCCAGAATACTGCCCAGTTCCACCCCAAGTCTGCTGCGTTTGCACAATTATAAAGAAAGTAAAAGATAAAAGGCAGCTGTTTATCACATTATCCCCAAGTGCAATCCTCTGCTTTTTTCCATGGAAGTGAACTGCACACATTCACTTATATGGAAATATGTAAAGGTTTGTGGTAAGATATTATTTTTGAGTGCTTACTGCCCCATTGGCATTAGTGATCAGAGATCCAATACCTGCTCCTATTGGGGTGGTTCTGTCCCTTCATCCCTGTATCCCCATCCCAAGTTCAGATCACACAGATGTTTATCCACTTGTCCCAGTTCCTTGCCATGGCGTCCCTGTTTCTCTTTAGCTGCCTTTTCGCATCTGTCACCTGCTCTGTTGCCTGTTCAATGTATAAAATTGGAAGGTAGAGCTAAGTTAGCAGTTGTCCGTGTGTAAAACTGATGGCTTTTCCATCTGACTCATCCCGAAAATGTTTGTTTTTTCACCAGATATAGAAGGGTTTTTTTTTCCATTCTTACATAACCTTGAACTGACCTGTTTTCTTCCTAGACTGGGAAATGGTTGTAAATTGGATATATTTAACATTTTCCCAAACAACTTCAAATGCAAGACATGGGCAGATTATAGTAGTTTATGGATCTTGCAATTAGAACAATTTATGACTTTCTTTTGTTTCTCCTGAATTGTGATTCTGTTCTGTTGCCAAAATGCTTATATTAGCATTTTGGCACAGTTGCATGTATCCCTACTGTGTGTTAGCGGTCAGGTTTGCCATTTACTCATGAATCCTTTTTATTACTGACTATTGTTGGGGGAGAGGGGGAGAAGTAAATATCAAATGCTAATTGACAATCCAGTTCTATTGGGCTGCTCCTCTGGTGGAACTAGTATTCTACCTGTGCAGACTGCCTTGTGGCAGTCACAAAACTCACTCCAGCAGTGTGCAGAGGCATAAGTTGCCAGATCACCTGGAGGAAGGCTGAAACCTTCCTGTGCATACCAGCAGATCCCCCAGCAAATGTCAATGGAAATAAGTTGGTGGGAGAGGCAGGACAGGGTGAGGAGGCAGGATGGGAGCAGGAGAGGGTGGAATGAGACAGCAACATGCCAGGGAAGGCAGAACAAGGCAGCAATGGGGTGGGCCAAATGAGGAGGCAATGGGGTTGGGGGTGGATGTATCAGGTTTGGTAAGTAGGTGGGTTCAGTGGTGGCCACCAAATCCTAATCCCCTTCCTGTGCCCAGTCCCGCTGTATGGGTCCATGCAGACTTGCACTAGTGATTTTGCTGGACCAAATCTGAAAACACCCTCCCCCCCCCCCCACAAACACACACCATGGAGACTTACCCTGAGTTAGGGAACAGATGTTCCCTTACCCTGTGGAGGTCTCAGCAATTGCCCTGCCCCACAGGATTCAGTGGTAGACATTTTGGCACTGCTGCATCAGTGGTGTGTGTGAAAGAATAGGATTGGGCCCGTAGGGGAAAAAAAAATTTGTCCATCCAGATATCTGGCAAATATTTGTTATACATATTCATAGAAACAGATTTTTGGAGAATTTATGGGGTAAATTAATTTTTGTTCTACTTTCTACCATATTAATATGAATTTTACACAGATTGGCAGGCATCCATCCATTTTTGATTGAAACCTCCTTTTAGAATTTAACCAAGGGAAAAAAGTGTATAAAGCTACCTACAGAATGAGACTTACAGAGCCACTAGGGACAAGAACCTGCACACTGTGTGTGTGTGAAGGTCCCATTGAATCCATTGTGATAATGCCTTACATCTTGCACTTGAGAAATATCCTGTTGATTTCAGTGTCTGCAGGAACACAGTCCAAAGGTCTAAACAATGGCTTTAAATCTGTGAAAGCCTGAGGTGCCTACATACATTTTTACAGCATGACCGAAATGTTCTGGGCACCTCCAGAGGAGTTCTATTCAAGACAAAGGAGCTGCTCCAAAATACATTGTCTGAGGCTTTCACTTAATAGCTGTAATACCGAGAGGCTGTTTACATATTCAGTGAGTGATTTCACTCCCATTTCAGCTGCCACTACTGCAGTGCTTTTATAGAACAGAAATAATAAAATCAACTGGTGTGGTTTGGGTAACAATATAGACCTTGCATAATATTATCTTCTCATTGTGTCATACGTTAATAATTTAATAATCAGCAATCTCATTAAAACACAATCTTTTAAAAATTAAATTTCCAATACACCAAATGTGGGTGACATATAAGGGCCAAAACAGATATGATACTGGAGGTGTATAGTCAGAGTAACTTCAGAGTAGCAACAGGATGATTTGATCAGGGTGGTGGTGTTGGAGATGGGCACCTTGGATCCTTTCTTCCTCTGTCCATTTTCCCAGGATAAATTACTGTTTCCCCCAGTGCTGGTATTATCTTTGCAGGGGAAAAAACCCAACACAGGTAGATGCTGCCTTTCTCTGGCTGCCCTTTACAGAGATAATAGTAGCTTTGTTGAGCGGGAATTTAGATTGGGCACATACTGTGAGAGAGAAATGTTAACATCCCCTCCCCAGCTCTATTTCATCTATCAGTGTAGCAGACCCATATGGCTGTTTTGAAGTTAAAGTAAAAAAAAAAAAAAAAAAATTAGGAGATCTTGAGCCTAGATCTCCTCTATCATATTTATTTTGGCTCTTAATCATAATTATTCTTTTTGAAATTGGCATTATTGCACAATGTGACTTCACATGTGACATTTTTGGAGAATTTATGGGGTAAATTAATTTTTGCTCCACTTTCTACCATATTAATATGAATTTTACACAGATTGGCAGGCATCCATCCATTTTTGATCGAAACCTCCTTTTAGAATTTAACCAAGGGGAAAAACACACATAGAGGGCCCAATCCTACCTAACTTTCCAGTACTGACCACAATACAACCCCAAGGTAATAGAACAAATGTTACCTTATCTTGAGGAGGCCTTTATGTGTCCGTTCACCCCCCGCCGCAGGATGCAGCACATGCCCCATTGACATGGCTGCATCAGTACTCAGATAGGATTGGGCCACACTGCATCCTAGCACCACTTTTCTGATGTGGAAAACCACTTGTAAATTAGCCCCCCCCCCTGCCCCGGTACTGCAGAGTTACCATCCAGTTATTCTGAGTGTGTGCAACAGAAGCATTTTAGAATTCTTGTTTGGTTAGGGTGATATGCTCCTCATAGAATCCTTTCATCCACATATGGATGCTGGAATGGTACCAGGAATGCTCAGGTTGGCTACAGGCCCACAAGGAGAGTCTATTGTGTCTTGTGGGATTCTTTCTAGCTTGTAGAACCTGAGGATGTGGGCAGGATTCTCTGGAGTGTGAGGCCATCTTTTTGCCCGCTTGACCCTTGCCAATTAGCTAATTAGATCTGCCCAAAGGGGGCTGGCCAAGTGGACAGGGAGGGTGGTGAATTCTTCTCTGAGGGAGGGGGTACTGCCGCCGACCTTGAAGCAAGTGATGGTTCACCCTCTCCTGAAGAAACCCTCCCCAGATCCTACTAATTTGAACAACTTCCAGCCAGTTTCAGATATTCCATTTCTGGGTAAGGTGACTGAGCGGGTGGTGGCATCCCAGCTCCAGAGGATCCTGGATGAAGCTGATTATCTGGATCCTTTTCAGTCCTGCTTTAGGCTGGGGTTTGGGACAGAGACTGCCTTGGTCACCTTGGTAGATGACCTACACCGGGGAATGGACAGGGGGGAGTGTGTCCCTGTTAGTCCTGCTGGACCTCTCAGCAGCCTTCGACACCATCGACCATGGTGTCCTTCTGGGTTGGTTGGCTGAGTTGGGGCTTGGAGGCACTGTCCTGCAGTGGTCCGCTCCTTTCTGGTTGACAGATCCCAGAAGGTGGTGCTGGGGGATGCTTGTTCGGCATCCTGGCCTCTTAGGTTTGGGGTACCGCAGGGTTCCATTCTGTCCCCCATGCTGTTCAACATCTACATGAAGCTGCTGGGAGAGGTCATCCAGAGGTTCGGGGTAGGGTGCCATCAATATGCTGATGACACCCAGCTCTTTCTCTCCTTTCCACCTGATTCCAAGGAGGCAGTCAAAGTTCTGGACCGCTATCTGGAGGCTGTTGGGAGCTGGATGTGGGCGAACAAGCTGAAATTAAATCCTGATAAGACAGAGGTTCTCCTGGACCAGAAGTCCAAGACTCGGGTATTGGACTATCATCCTTCTCTGAATGGGGTTGCACTCCCTCTGAAGGAGCAGGTCTGCACTTAGGGGTGATCCTGGATCCACAGCTGCTCCTGGATTCCCAGGTAGCAGCAGTGGCCAGGGGAGCCTTTGCTCAATTTCGGCTGATTCGCCAGCTGCGACCATACCTGGGTCGCTCAGATCTGGCCACCGCCAGGTCACCTGGCATGGTGATCCATGCCCTAGTGACATCCAGATTAGATTACTGCAACACGCTCTACTTGGGGCTGCCTCTGAAGACGGTCCGGAAACTGCAACTAGTGCAGAACATGGCTTCTTATGTGGTTGCTGGGGCTCATCAGTTCGACTCAGTTGGGCCACTGCTTCTGAAGCTGCACTGGCTGCCAGTTCATTTCCGGGCTGAATTCAAAGTGCTAGTTTTGACTTTTAAAGCCCTATATGGCTTGGGTTCAGGGTATTTGAGGGATTGCCTCCTTCCATATAATCTGACCCATCCCCTCAGGTCATCAGAGGGGGCCTTTCTGACTGTGTTGCCACTAGCAAAGGTGAAGGGGATGGCGGCAAGAAAGAGGGCCTTCTCGGTGGTGGCTCCCCATTTGTGGAACTCTCTCCCCTTGGAATTGAGAACAGCTTCCTCGTTGGAGTCCTTTCGGCGGGGGCTTATGATCTTTTTATTTAGGGAGGCCTTTTATGCTGACACCAGGGGGCATGGTGCTTTTTGAATGGATTTTAATTTGAGATCCAGGCTTTTATTGTGTTGTATTGTTTATATGTATATCATGTTTTTAATGTTTTTTATTGTGAGCTGCCTTGAGTGTCCTCATGGAATAGAAAGGCGGGACAGAAATCTTTTAAATAAATAAATAAAATACATAAACTGTTTATGTTTACATGCTTCTTCGTGATAGTAGAGAGGGCTTCATGCATTCAATCATTCATATATGAAATGCTGCTCCTTAACCTAAAGATTCTATCCTCTTTCTAGGGCTTGAAGCAGTTTACAACTGAGAAAGCTTCCATATAAAATGTAGTAAGATCAGACAAAACAAAAACATTAAAACATTTCATTATTTTTCTGCAGGACCAGAAACACCAACTGTGGGTGCCCATGATTCCAAGAATGGGCATTCTAGGAACAAAACTTGTTTCTTGGGCTACCAGCTGCAGTCTATCTTCTGTTTTGCTTCTCCCCTTCCAAATGATTAGTCCCCAGCTTTCTCTATGCTTATAATTACAATCTTGCCAACAGACACTATAATGAACTACCAGCTTACATTGTTCATACTCCATCTTCCTTTATTGTCCGTGTTTCATTCATTCATTCATTCATTCATTCATATGCATCTTTTGTTCTTCACTCCCTAGATTTGCTGAAGCTCTCCCTGCTCCTTCATCCAAATCAGCTTAACTGCTCATCTCTACACCATCACCTATGCAGACTGCCTTCTTGGAACTGACCTAGGCTTGGCTTCCTGAGTACCCAATTGCCTCATCTCTCAAATTCAGCTTGGCCTAAATTTCTGACTTGGAACAATCTACCCAGCTGTACTCTTTCAGCCCAATCCTGTCCACCACCATTGGCGATGGTGTTACCAAAAAGGGCTGTTTTGGTTTAGGGGAATTAGTTCACTGCCCTTATTGGAAACTTCAGGATCACAGGCTGGATAACAAAACAGCGTAATGCAGAAAAGTTCCCTTTTAGCTTAAGGAGGAGACTGGGAGAAAGATAGCTTTCAATCAAAGATTATATTTTTATTACAAAAGCACACAGGTATACATAATGCACATGGAAAAATGGTAAATATATGTCTACTTGAATCCTAGTACTTGGATCCAGTGTACCTAACCTTCATGGTGGTTGCGTGCGGAGTGTATTTGGTGCATCCAAGGAAATCAGAAAAGGATTGGTTGTAGGGAAGAATTTTAGGGGTCCCTGATCTGCCAACCCAGTTGCTGACTAAAGATGGGGAGAGAAGGGGAGAAAAAAAGGGGGGGAAGAAGGGAAAAGGTTCCAGACACAGATATAGTTACCTGTCCTGAAAAGGATGGGGAGGGGTGGGGAGTCCTATGGAGGACCCTCACAACACAGATGTGTTGTGTCCTTGGAGGGGGGAGCCCAGAGAGAGAGAAAGCATGTGCCATCAAGCCCTCTCCTAAAGAGGGGATTTTCCAAACAGGCTGAGCTGGGTGGTACTTGGGAATAAGTTCATAGGGAAGTGGATTTGTCAGTTATCAGCAAAATCAGCAAAATCAAAACTGCCCTCTGCCAATGTGGCTGGCTTCAACACAAGAAGGCAGATCCCGTTTGCATACGGTACTTAAGAGTGATTGAGTTACAACAATAAAATGAATACTATGTCAGCCTTCTTCCTACAATGTATGATCTGGGAGGTGGATTTAAGATGCATATAACCACAGGGAAGTGGAGGTGACTTGACCTGATTGTGAGAAGTTTAAATGTGTTTGCATAAACAGTGATTGGATTAGGAGACACAGTGATTGGGTTAAACAATACACATTTTTAGGAGACATTTAGGAGAATAGGAGACATTTACTTGTCCCTAGAGAACTGGATGATCTGTAGCCATGCGCTTGTGACTCGACTTGATTGGGGCCTGTATGTTGAGGTTTTGCCTGCATGATATTTTAGTCCATAATACATAACCAGACATAAAATCATAAGTAAAAGAGAAAAAAGGGGATTTTCACGTAACAATGGTGCAGCCGTATGAACTTGGTGTACTGAATTTGGGGGGGGGGGGATAATCAGGAGTCTTGGGGAAGGTAAGGAAATGTATTTTCCCCTTACCCTTCCATAGGTCTCCTGGTGGCCTATGGGTCTCCTTGACCTACATCAGCTATATAATGTAAGTCTATAAGTCCAAGGAGCAAAAAGGGGTCAAAAAAAATATGGGTTCAAAAAGAGGGGATAGGATTCTGGCACAAATTGTTTCCGTTGGGATTCACCCTCCCCACAAACTGCCCTCTGCCCTCTTCATCCCCAAATTCTCCCTGTCCTCCCCCTCCCTTGCCATGACATGCCCCCTACCACCAACTTGTTGGGAGCCTCCAGGAGCTGATGCTGTGCCCATTTGCAGCAGTGGCCTGTGCGGCGGTAGCCCAGCTTTCATGCTACCATAAAGTGCCTTATGCTGCCAGAATGCAAGTTCCAGCAGCCCAAGGCTCAGATAGGACTGAGTCTTTGTCCTGTTGCTTGACCGCAAGAGCTCTGACAGTTTATACAGAACACCTACAGGCCATCTAAATAAGCAGGACTTGAAGTGCTTTTGAAATACATTGGCAACTTCTAAAGAACATTAGTGAACCTTAAAACGTGCACTTCACTGCACTGTAGAACAGCTACCAATTCCTCATTGATGCTGCCAGGGTTTGCAACAGAACATGTGAACATTGCAATGTCATGAAGTTTAAGTGACAGCATAGCTGAAAATCTTGCTGCTCTCCCCTCCCCCCAGTAATAGCCTTGAAGTTGAGAGATGTCAAAAACCTGCAGGTAACACTGATGTATCAAACGTCAGGACTATATTCTCTCACTGTCTCTTTGGATTTATAGATTTCATTTTATCTGTTGGACTTGAAATGCTGGCTTTGCATTCAAAATACTTCCTAAAGACCAAGACTTTGAGGTGTATATTCACAAAACTTATAGTTAATGGGAATTTAACAATCACGCTGAATATATACTACATGCAGGTGGAGGGCTGGACACCCTAGTATTGGAATCTATTTTTTATATGATACATCCTCTGTCATTGTCTGGTTTGGATTTGATTACTGTACTTACATTCCAGATTCTGAATTTTGAGATTTAGTTGAGGGTATCTTGTGTCTTACATAATGGACTCCACATTATGGATTTTCCATGTCGGTTTTGCTCCTTGAGAAGATCTGCCTTTGTTTAGTGTCCACATTGTTCCGGGATGTATTCATTTCATTGCTAGAAATATTTTATGTGTAAATATTTTTAGAAGTTAATTATTTCCAATACGGTGGAGATGTAGTTCAGATTAACAGCTGGAAGACCTGCTGTGAATAACTGCAAGACTGTCCTTTCTCTAAATTAAGAAAAAAAAAAGAAAAAAGTATTGGAATTGGAGGGTACTTAGCAACCAAAATAAACAAACAATAAAGACGTGTGTGTGTTACAATACATAATTAGTTCACTTAGCATGGTGCCTTTTACTATTAGAAAGTTTGTAGTATACGCAAACATCTCGTGAAGTCTAGCTCCACAAAGACACCGCAGATACCCGCCTATAAGCTGATCCCACAGATAAGTGGAGGGCAGGTTTTGAGCCAACAAACATGGAATTTTCTATGACCCTCGGATAAGTCAGGGGTTAAATTTAGGGGGGGGGGTCCTGACGATAGTTTTGTCTGATTTTACTCGAGGCCAGATCCTGAAAAATAACCCACCACTAATTGTTATCTAAGAACTGTAGTCTCTAATTTATTAAAAACATAGTAAAAGATCATGAGATACATTTTTATTCTTTTTACATTCTGGTCTTCATCACCTTTTTGTAAGCACTATCAGAGTAAGTGCACTGTAAACAACATACCAGTAAAACAGTGGTTCCCAACCTGGTACTCATGTACTCCCAGGGACACTCAACAGGACCTTTAGGGGTACTTGAAAAAGAATGGAATAATGGTAGAAAGGGGCAGGTCATGCTCCAGAATGCCTTGCAAGACAGGAATGCCTTGCAAGGAGCAGCAAGGCAGGAAGGGAGGTAGCTAGTTGGCTGTGAAAGCCCCACCAATAGCTAGTTTTTGGTCATCAATTCATCTATGAACCAGTGATTGAAAACCAGCACAGTAAAAAGCTGAAACATAATATGGAAAGTGATCAATCACCCAGAATTTCTCAGCACACTTCTGGTGCAAAACAGTGCAAAGGCAGAGTCTTCTGTTCTTCAAACAGATAAAAAGAGAAAACACTGTGAAATACATGAAGTCTGGGCTTTCATATAGAGGAGAGGAAGGCTTGTATTATTAATTTCAAACATTTTGCTAATATGAAGGGTACAATTTATGGAAATGGGCTGCCAAGGGATATGCAAGTGAAAAAGGTTGGGAACCACTGCAGGAGAACCATGAATCAAATCCACCTTTAAGGTGCCTGGTGTGTTAAGCCAGAAGCTCTACGTACAACATACAACCCATAACACATAACTGGGAGTGTGCAATTCAATTCACAGCAGAGAGATGGAGCTGCATATATTTGCAATCCTTTTTACTCAGAAGTAGACCCGCTGCTTTCCATGGGTGTTTTTCTTAAGTAAGGGTGCATTGAATTGTAGCCTGCTTCAAATGGAAAGAGGATTCCCATCCTGGTGTTTCAAATAACAGACCTGCTTTGCAAGCATTTGCAAAGCAGAACCAGTCTGCAGCAGAAGGAAGGAGAATAAAAGGTTAACAAATTGCTTCTAAGGAGCTGTGCCTGTCTGCCCTTGAGAAACAAAACTTTTCAGAGTTGAAAGGCTTTGCCCTCTGATTGACCCGGAGATCAGGCGAAGTGAGAATTTGAGCTTGATTACTTGGCAAAAATTTCAGGTACTATAGGTGAGTATCTATGGTAAATTCTATGGCAAAAACACTTGCAGTCTACTAGCAGCCTGTTCTTTTGTTTTCATAACAATAGTGTATTAAGGAAAGTAAAACTGTGTTATTATAAATGTCAGAAATGTGGTGAGCATTGACAATTACTGACAATACTGTAGGAGTGCAGCAGAAAATGCTAGAAATATTTGTGTCATTGGATGCGCCTTTGGTACTTATACATGTGGTATCATAAATGTCATTTACTAATAAAGGGATAACAATTGGACATATACTGAAGGCAATTTTACAATTTTCTGTTAAATACCAAGATTTTTGGAGTCCCTTTCACAACTCTTAATTGCGGGTAAAGATCAGCATTCGCCATATTTTGGGACTATGGGACAGGTACCATCATGTACACTGCTGTAGATCGTTTTAGATGAAGAGAGTGAATTACCTTGTCATGACAACTTGGAGATTTTTTCACCCCTACAGTTATGGTGGGCAGCATGGGAGAAGCTGTAAGGTATTACATGTTTGGCGTGTACAGGGGGACCAGATACAATGGAGGACATAGTACCTCTACCTTTAACCATTGTATAGCAGAGGGAACTTGGGCAGGTGCAGCTTTTTAACCCTTCCATGTTGAGCTGCACCTGCTCAAATTCCCTCTGCTATACAATGGTTAAAGGTATAGACAGTCCTCCATTGTATCTGGTCACACAGGGGTGGGGGGGTACATAAAATAAGAAGTTGCACCAAGGGCTGGGAGACATGAGAGAAATGCTGGAAAAGTTGTTTTCAGCACAATCCTATGCATGTCTATTCTGAAGTGGGTTCCACTATGTTAAATGGGGCTTACTCATAGGAAGGTGCGCATAGGATTGCAGCCTGAGAGTCCAATCCTGGGCTCTGTTGCTCAGTGCCGGCTCTGGTGCATAAAGCATGTTTATGGCACCCAGGGAGTAGGGACCACCAGCACTGGGAGAATGCCAGTTGGTGCTGTGCCTCAGTGCTGGGGGGATGACTGGACTTGCAGCACCGGCCATTGGTGAGTGTTTACAGGGTGGGGAAGAAGCAGGGAGTAGGTGGAACAGGGTGGAGGGAGGGGAGGATCAGGCCTGTGGGGGGGGGCAGGAACAGTGGCAGCCTTTGTTGCTGAATCCTAATCCCCCTCCTGAACCTGGTGGCTTGGCATAGGTCTCCTCAATTCTGCACCCATTTAACATGGGGGCAGAACCAATGAGACCGATTGCAGCTGGCTGCTGTCTGCCCCAGGTAAGGGAGCAAATGGACCCACAGGATCCAGAGGTCACCATTTCAGTGTCACTGAAGCCCTGGGAACTGCTGGGTTCAGGATTGGGCTGCCCATGCTTGTGTTCCCAATTCCACTATGGAGTTGCTTGTGTTGAGAAAAAAAATAATCACTAACATCATGTGCTATTGCAACAGCCATATGCCATTCATGTGCCAATAGTCGTGTGCCATTGCAGCTATTATTGGTGCTAAAGCCAAACTGTTCTGCACTTCTAACTTCTGGTGTTTATATATAGGGCTTTTTATAGCAGAAATACCAAAGACCTGAGTAACACCACTCTGGGTCCATTGAAAAGTATGGCCGAGTGGTAGCTTACAGTAGTGACTTAGGCTGTGTGCAACTCTTGTCTTTTCTTTAATCTCAATGATTGCATCTGAAGAACAATGGATAGCCATTGAGTCCCAATGGTCACAACAGCCTTGTAGCATAACTCAAATGCTTATGATTTAAGTTCTGTAGCCATTTCCAATAATGTTCCCATTTATACACAGGTTTTGCAAAAAAGCACCATGACTTTGGATATGTTTAAGAATAAGCATTTGTATCAGGGCTACATCAGTATGCACATTTTTATGTTGCTGCCTTGAAACCCTGGTAAGAGACAGACAGCAAACATTCCTTTTTTGTGGGCTATGCTATATTTTACTCATCTATAACTCATTGTGAAATCTCATGGCTTTAATAAAAGTGTAGATCTGATCTATCTGATCCATCCCTTCATACCTGCAGGATCTACATGGCTCTACCCCACAAACAAGGTGATCAGCAGCACTGCAAAGATGACTATTCTCATACACTGACATCCATTGTCATCCATTCATATTAGGATCTATATTCACTGGATACACCATTGTCAGCCTGGAGAGCTCCTCCTACCTCCCTGAAGTCATTATAATGTCCCCAGCACAGGGAATTATCGTCCTGGATCAATACTGACATTAGAGTTATGTGCATATACAGGGCACTTGAGTTCAGGGGCTTTGCTCAGTCATCCAAAGCAGCATCCAAAAGTACTGCTCTTCATGCTACTTTGCAAGTGTGTGATTGAGAGGGTGAAAGCCAGAGAGGAAAATGCTGGTGTTCCATAGGCACTGTTCACAAGCTCCCTGGTATTTGTCCTTCAGTTGCAAAAATGAGGAGCCATGCGCATGAGGTTTTCTGTGATCTGGATTAGTGCATCCATGCATGTATGAGCATAGATGAGAGGACAATTGAATGCTTGTGTGAATGGATTTGTGCACACAAATACCTACTAGAGGAAGAGGATATTGGTGCAGAAGCTTGGAGGAGGAGGCTGCCAAATAGAACCTAGCTAAGAACTGGGGCCACAGTTCAAAGGGAATGCACATGCTTTGCATGCAGAAGGTCCCATGTGCAATTGCTGGCATCTCAATTTATAAGGATTTCAGGTAGCAGGGCCGGAAAAACATCTGCCTGAGACCTTGGGAACAGCTGCTGTCCATCAAAATAGACAATACTGGGATAGATAGACCAATGATCTGACAGTGTAAGGAACCACATATACCCCATGGAGCCTTGACATTTTTTAACCCATCCCTTGTTAATAACACAAGATTTCTACTACAGTGATTTGTAAAATGCAGTAAGTGGAATAAGGTACAAATTAGTGGAACTCCATCTGTTTCTCAGATTTATGAGATCCCATCTGGGGACAACAGCTGAATCTTGGTATTTTGTGGTAGTAATTTGAGTGCCTGCTTGAGCTTCTAAAGCTCAGGGGAATTGTAGAGTTTTATGACCAAATATGGCAACCAGACCATGTCCCCTGTTTCCCAAATTCTCAAACCATACCCCAACCAGCTTCTCACCACCCAAGGCCTTGCTTAATGGCTATCTGCTCATTCTGAATTAGGGGCTGATCCTGCAGTTACTCAGAGATCACAGAGATTTCTATGGCCCTACAGGGATTACTGTTTACTGGGCATTGCAGAGAATGAGAGCTTATGGTTTTCCATTCTATTGTCATGCTTGATATCCAGATCATTATCAACCAAATGAAGAAAGGGGGAGAAACTGTGGTTTTGGCAAACAGGAGCTCATGAGCATGTGAAATACAACTGAAAATATTAAGTCCCTAATAAGGCCACAGGCAATAGTTAACACAGAGTTGAAAGCCACCTTGTGCAGGCACAGGCTGACTATTCATGTGAATTAGGAAGTTTTACATCAATATGTTAACATGAAAGAGGTTTGGGATGTAGAAGGTTCTATGATTGCAGCATTTTGACTGGCCCTGATCCTGTGCCTTTAAGAGTAGCCTGACATAGAAATGTAGCGAATGCTTTCTCTGATCTTAGGACTAGGCTGGGTTTGCAAGTGTCTGTGTAAAAGAGACAGAAAGTCAGCTGTTGATGATTGTCCTATCCTTTCTTTTCATACTGAGAAAAGCTCCGCATGTTAGATTTTTGCTGGTCATAGCCCAGGTTGGGAACTCAATTCAGATGACTAGAACTTGAGTGGCAAACATGCATTATTTTTTTTTTTGCTGCTGCATTGACTCGTAAGTCACACGCATGGAAGACTCAGAAAAACACTTGAGTCAGGGGCCCCCTGGCTTGGTGCTCATCCCCACACCCACAGACTTGAGACTGCTTGCGTCTGGGTGAGCTTGCTTACTGTTTTTGCTGTGTGAAAAACCTCTTGGGGCCTTCATTCAGACCAGACGAGCAGTAGGGAAGTTCCAGCCAGGAGGCAGGGGCTAATGTTTTCTTTTGCAGCCAATTGGGGGGAAGAGGCAGGAACAAGCTTTTCCCCCATCTCTGACAGGAAGGAAGGAACTGATGATCATTTGATGCAGGATGGGAGGTTTGGTATTTTCTTTGGCTGAGGTAGGGCAAAAGAAAGAACCAAGGGGGTTCTTGCCTTATGACTGGTGGAGAGGGAGAAGCTCCATTGAATAACCGGCTGCAGTGGGACTACTTCTGAGTAGAGCTGCAATGGAATGGGTAGCCCTGGTAAGCCTTGCAGCTGCTGTGCTTGGCCTTCCTCCCACTGTCTATCCCCACTCTCTTGCAGTCCCTCCCACCCCTCCTGCCCTGTTTACAGATGGGATGGGACAGCAGGGGAGTTTTAAAGGAGAAGTCTGACACACACAAACACCCCAGCAGCAGCCACATTTTTTCCCCACGGCTGGGTTTTTAAAGGGAGCAGGGTGACTCAAGTCCTTTGCAGTCACGAAAGGATGCCTCGGCTCAGAAAGTGCCCCCATTATGTCTCATATTTAAGTTGAGTCACAGGGCAGCAGTGACTATTGCTGAGCCAAGCCGCACTGGAACTTTCCAACTCTGTATCTCAGGCTCAGAAATCTTGCTTAAAAAAGTGTTAGGTCCCATAGTCAGATGTCTCTTATCCAAAGGACTACTTTTAATACATTAAAATACTTTTAATGCATATGTTTTCCCATTTCCACAGAACTTCACTTCTCTGTAGAGCAGAAAAATGTCTCCTGTCATCACACAGATTGGGGAGCATAATGAAGGTCCTAAAGAATATATTTTGGTTTACCAATTCTGCTCTGGCAGTCAGCTGTTTTGTGACAGAGTGATTAAAAAGGGGAAAAAAACACACAATTATTTTATTAAAATATGTGTATCCCAGATTTCCACTGAAACTGACAAGGCAGGGTCCAAGTAAAGATACAGTTAACCAGACCAACTAAATACTCAAACTATACCAATCCCAAGCTCTATGCCTTGGATCAGGATTTGTTTGACTCATCCCAGGAATGTGAGATCCCCCCAAGGGAGGGATCGGTAGCAATTTTACAATTTACTACTAAATGTCAGGATTTTCCAACATTTATCTCTGAGTCCCTTTGAAAAAAATCTTAATTGGTGGTAAAGATAAGCCATCACCATAACATACACTGCTTTGATTGCTGGATATCATTTAGATGAAGAGGGTGTGTTATCTTGTCTTGACAACTTGGAGACTCCCCACCCCCACAGATATGGTGGGCAGCATTGGAGAAGCTGTGAGGTACTTCATGTTCAGGGGGTTGGGGTACATAAAATAAGAAATTGCACCAAGGGCTGGGAGACATGAGAGAAACAGAAGACAAAGCAATTCAGACTAAACATCAGGGAGATTAAAAAACCTAGCACTTAATTGGATCAAAAGCCAGCTAAAACAGAAAGGTTATGTTATCATAGCAACATAAAGCCATCAAAGGGGGATGGTGAGGCATGGCTTCCTATAAAAGGGCATTCAAAGCCGGGGTGTGGCCACTGACAAAGCTGCCTCCCACATCATAACCCATTGCAGTTCAAGTGTTGGTGGGCCATTGGGAAGATTTTCTGAGGAAGGTCTTAGAAAATGGGCATACTCTTATATAAGAAGACAGTCCCCGAGATGCCCCACTCCTAAGCTATTTAGGGTTTTAAAGGATATCGTGAGCACAGTGGATTATTACAGATATAGAAACCTGGAATAATTTGAATGAATTTGTAGCATTTGTGTAAATGTGTTCAAAGCAGACTGAGGCAGTTCTGCTCTTTTTCATTCAGTGCTGTGAGGTTTGTATTATATGTCAAGCTGGGATGGGATTCACTTCATTAAAAAAAAAAAAAAAGCTAGTTCCTGAATTCATGTTCACTCAGGAGCATCCACAGATTTGAATGGACTTGCTGGCATCTAAGATTGCAGCCTTATGCACACTAGGATGCTTTATGTAATGGGGCAAATAAGTTTGAATGGGATGAAGGGAATGGTTTAAAGCAGGGGTGTCCAAAGTTTTTGGCAGGAGGGCAACATCATCTCTCTGACACTGTGTCGGGGGCCGGGGGGGGGGGAAAGAATTAATTTACATTAAAATTTGAATAAATTTACATAAGTTTACATAAATGAATATATTAAAGATGAACTTATATGAATGAATGAAGGTCTTGCAATAGCTAAAGGCCTATAAAAGGTCTTGCACAAAGCAAGGCTGGCCTGTCCTTTGCTGCTGCTACTGCATCACAGATGTGAAACAGCAAGCAGTGGAGGAAGCCTTCATCCCACAACCCACACGAGAGGTCAAACAGTTGCCCTTACGCTAGGAGCAGTTACGTCGGGCCAGTGCGGGCTCTAACAAATCTCTGGAGGCTCATTGGAGACTGGGGGCTCCCTGAGGACCACATTGAGAGGCCTGTGGCTCCAGGGCCGGGGTTTGGGCACCCCTGGTTTAAAGGGGGGAAAAAATCCTCCCCCACTTGCACCATCAGATTCACCTGATCTGAATTGGAACCCCAGTGGCTGCTATTTGTAAATGTTTAAAAAGAGCAGGGAATGCATTCACACGCATTTTTTCATGCCTTATTTGGGAATTTCCTATTGAACTCCTTCGGATTTTTT
Source organism: Tiliqua scincoides (assembly GCF_035046505.1). Lineage (NCBI taxonomy): Eukaryota > Metazoa > Chordata > Lepidosauria > Squamata > Scincidae > Tiliqua > Tiliqua scincoides. The sequence continues at coordinate 145,318,127 of NC_089824.1, forward strand.
TTCTGAGTATACATACTTATTGAGCTGTGTTATCCTGAGACTGATAAAAGGCTACATTGGAAAGGAAGCTCAGTTGTTGGTTTTTAGCAACATACAACAAAACAAAACTTTGCAACTTCAACTCAGCAGTTGACAAAAAATGTAGAAAAGCACCCAATTGTAAGGATAAACTCATGATTTATTTCAAGAGATTTGTGAATTGGTCAAACCTCAGAAACAAAACAAGTAATTGCCGTTTTCTGTTCTAGTCCATAGAATTCTTCAAGCAGAGTGTGACAAACCTGCGTTATGTTGTGAAATGCTTTTGCATGCCTAGAATTCAAACAGAAAGCAGATTCAGGCTGTCAGCCTCCATATATTCAGCAGGCTGTGATGAAAACAAACAGGACAGCTATGTTCTCTTTTTGAACTTGGGTGTAGGTGTATACAATGAGATCATGTGGGCCCAGGTGCAGCCAGTCAGGAAACGTTCAAGTTTTTTCAAAGCAACTGTTCCTCAGACATTTTACTGTTTTGGTGGCTGAAATGGAGACAATTAAAGCACGTTGCTTGGCTTGAGGATTCTCATGTCTGGTTGGCAACCTTCAGTCTTGAAAGACTATGGTATAAGCCTACAGCACCCCGTATTCCCAGGCGGTCTCCCATCCAAGTATTAACCAGGCCTGACCCTGCTTAGCTTCCAAGATCAGATGGGATTGGGCATGTGCAGGGTAACAGTTGCTGTGGATTCTCATGTATTCCAGTACAAATTAAAAGGAATGAGAGAGGGTCTCCTGTCACCCTACTTCCAATGGCAACTCAGCCTTAGATTCAATTCAACTCAGGTGACTCAGCCTTAGCCTCATTTTTTTAGAAAGTTATGGGGAGGTGGGTCTGTGATTTGGCTGCAATTGGGAAGAGAAGTGCTGGTTCCAGCAATGGGGACTACCATGGTATCCCATCTGCTCTTTCATTGGGCGTTTCAATACTGATGGTTCAGAGGTTGACCCAACCTGGGAAAGTCAGAGAATCAAGGGCTTCACCTTTTCACCCCTAATTATAACCCTAAGGTCCTTTTAAACAACATGTTAGGCAATCTTCATAACACTATTATGTTTGTTGTCAGGCACCAAGCTTCCGGAAGAGGGTACCAAGGAAGTTTGGAGGCAAGGTTCAAAGCAAGATTCAAAGGTCCACCCTTGGGAACATTCAACATTAAATTACAATTTAAAAACACACATGGCTGGTCTGGTCTAAGACCTCCTAGTGCCTGAGGGAATGTACCAACTTCTGCTTCCCCTGTATTGGAAAAGGATGGGGGGGGGGATGAGTGGAAGAGGAATTGTGGAGGAGAAGAGAGTGGTGGGCTACAGCATCCCATTTTCAATTCCATTGGGAGGGAGAGGAGCAGTGGAGGCAAGTTGGGCAGGTGAAGTGAGCATTTCCTGCCCATCTGCTGCTTGAGGTGACCACCTCTGTTGGCCTGTGGATGGGCCAGCCCTGAAGCATGCACACATGCGCACACGAATACCCCCCCACACCCCCCCAAAATAAACCATGCCACTATATTTTAGGATAATTTTTGGTTATTTCTTGTATACTTCACAATAACTATGACAATGCTATTTATGTATAACAGTCCCTGCTCCACGCATGCATCTAAAACAAAGAGGCTGACAGTTATAGATACACATGACTATCTAAGGCTATTTAATTGCCTTTATAAGTATCTTTCAGTGTGAAAAATTAACTATACATATCAGTGCCCTGATGAATAATCACTTCACATCCTGAACACAGTGCGGGGAGGCAGACCCCCTGTCTCTAAATGGCATCCCTGATGATGATGATGATTAACAGTATTTATATACCGCTTTCCAACAAAAAGTTCACAAAGCAGTTTACAGAAAAAATCAAAGAACTAATGGCTCCCTGACCCCAAAGGGTTCACAATCTAAATAGATGCAACACCAGCAGACAGCCACTAGAAAAGACACTGCTGGGGTGAGGTGGGCCAGTTTCTCTACCCCTGCTAAATAGCAGAGAAGCACCCACTTGAAAAAGTGCCTCTTAATTATTCATATTCCAGCCTATACATATTTACCTGAGGATAACTCCTGTTGAACTCTTTGGAACTGAGTAGACATGTGAAAGATTGGGCTTCAGGTTAGGCAATAGATCTTGGATGTTAGGAAATTGGATGTTAAAATCATGTGTTCTGCTGGTACAAACTGCCATTCTTTTGAAAATCTGAATTGAACCCTCATTTTGGTGGGACATGTACACAAATGTGTGCTATGGAAGCATGCTTACAGTTAGAAACTCCACTTCTTTGTTAAAAACAGTCTGTTGTGGGGGAAGGGGACTCCAGTTGGGAATAGGATGGGGAGGGAGATGTTCTCTCCCCCACTGCACATCGAACAGGCTGGAAATCACCCCCCCCCTCCCAAAGTGGCAGTTTACCTGTGAGGTGACAGTTTTCTCAAAATGAATCTGTTTTGGGCTTTAAACTGTACAGAGGGGAAGAGTGAATCTTCCCCTCCCCTCTGTGAAATCTTTATATCTCATCCACGTTCATTCCCCCTACCAGCCATTGTTTTTAACAAAACTTGGATGGAAGCATGTTTGGATAGCCCAATCTCAATACAGCCCTGAGGTAAGGGAACAAACATTCCCTTACCTTGAGGAAGCATCTGTGACTGCCTTTCCACCACAGGATGCAGCGCATGCCCTGTTGCCATGGCTCCATTGGCACTGGAACATTGGATAATATTGGACCCTTAAGTACCTCGCATATCCACTCTAATGTCTGAGAAGCAACAGGAGTAAGAAGGAGAGAGTAGGTAGCCTATCTTCCTCATGCAAGTTCCTTTTCACATATTGCACTAGCAGACGTGCAAGGCACTCACACAACTTATTGATTGAATGTTTGATAAGATCTAAGGGTCAAATGAGATGTGTACTTTGTAGAAGGCTGAAATGACATTTGTGGATTAAAGATAGTTATGGATATTAAATATGGTACTGAAAATAATTACTGCAAAAATCACGTTCATTCACTTTACCAAAATTAAAAGTGTAAGCTTATGCATGTCTACTCAGAAGTAAATTCTGTGGTGCTCAATGGGGCTTACTCCCAGGAAAGCGTACATAGGATTGCAGCCAAGATATTCTTTCCTTCATCTGAAGTATTATGAGTAGGGGTAGCAACTGTTACCCTGCACATGCCTGATCTCGTTTGATCTAGGAAGCTAAGCAGGGTCAAGCCTGGTTAGTACTTGGATGGGAGACCGCCTGGGAATACCGGGTGCTGTAGGCTTATACCATGGTCTTTCGAGACTGAAGGTTGCCAACCAGTCCAAAATGGTAAAAACGAAATAACGCTGCTATAATGCAAAATTGGACTTATAAAATGTGATGTCCTGCTCAATTAAACAACATGTACCTATCAAAGTGGCTGTGAAGCATTTTTGGATTGTCCTAAGTGCTTTTGACTGTGTTTCTAAGCCCCTCACTCCCTTGGAGCCAGAGTCTTCTGAGCATGCTCAGAAGCTGCCAAGGAAAATGCATGGAACCCTATGGAAAGTGAAACTGGGCCACACAGTGTGCATTTACTTGTGACTAGGCGACTGTGATTGATCCATTGGAAAGGACAGGCTGAGAAAATGCAGTGCCACTAGAATGGTCCAGAGCCAATGAACACAGGCTCCAAAAACACGTGAGAAGGAAGTCCTTCCCTCCAAGCTGTTGAATGTATTGAATCCTATGGAAAGCAAAACTGAGCTACATGTTCACATTTACTTGTGAGTAAGCAAATGTTTACTGGTTCCTTGCTATGTTGGTGTGTGTCCCCCCCTTGCACTTTAAAATCAGTGGAAACTGATTTGTTCATGAACTGATATGTGCATAGCATTGAACATAGCATTTAATGCTACGTTCAATTTTGTTAGTTCAAGTTGCTATCTTCTCAATGTTTTAATTTGGCAATGTTTTAATTTGTTTGTGTTTGGCAGCATTGAGTTCATTGTAGTTGTTCATACAAGTAGTATTCAAATCCTAAATGGCTCCTGTAAGTTTAATTCAAATAGTTGACTGTAAAGTTGTGCTCTTCGGGTATGTGTGAATGATGTGTTTTATTTTATTCCTGTGTCTATGTCTGCTGACAGCTATTGCCATAAAACACATATATACCACCTATATGACTTGGTAAAAATGCTGTAAAATTGTTTAAAATGTTAATTTGGAATAAAAACACATAATACTGCTTTCAACCCCTTTTTTAAAGGATGACACCACCATCCATGAAAAAATAAAACCGTTTTAGACTGCATCTAATTATGAGGAATATTGGGTTTTTAAAAAAATAGCATTAAACCTACCTGGTTGCAAGCAAACCCCATCTTTTTTCACTAACAGCAAGCTCTCTTATCTTTATTCATATTCTTCAGCTAAATGAACACCTGAACCAATTTGGAAGACTGAAGTATATTTATTTTAAACTCATCTCTTTTGATTGACAGATTTTTCAGAACTTTTTTTGCGCTCAGTGCAGATACAATTAAGAGAAGCACATGTTACTAAAGTTAACACCTGGGCAGACTGCTGTGTGGCAGTCAAGTAGAAGAAGTACAAATTCCTCCGTGGAAATATAGAGTCCAACTGACATCCCACTCTGGTGTTTGGAAAGCAGGGCAGACGTGGTGTCCTCTGGTTAACCTCCCTCAAACTCCTATTCCTTTTCTTATGGAGGTGGCACAAGTTTCTCCTGATGCTGACCTTCATGGCTCCTGGTGTCAAAAGGATACACTGGAGCCTGTGAGGAAGCCATAGTTTAGTGGAACAGCAGATGCTTTGCATGCAGAAGGGCCCTGCTTCAATCCTGGCATCTAAAAGGATCCCAGGAACCAAGAGAACTTTCCGGAGCTTTAGAAATCTGTCAGTCATAGGAGACAATATGGGATTCAGCAGACCAATGATGCCACCTTAGCATGTGAGATGGTACAAGGCCTTGTTGTCCATCCTGTGTGATGGGAATGGAGGGGAAGAGTCATTCAGCAGCATCAGCGTAGCAGAACCTGGAATGCCACCTGATGCCATCTTGCTTGTACACTACTTGATGCACTACCCCAAAACTGAAAACACTTACTGTGCTCCTTGTGTGCTATCATCACACTCTCCAATTCCTGCACTTCCTAGTTTGACAGCAGAGAGTGAAGTGCATGGTAAGGAGAGGGAAGCAGATAACTGCAGCATGTACCAGTGGCTTGTATTATCTTCACAGTGGGTTAGAAAGAGGAGGTGGCAATGGCAGCAGTAGACTTGGGGTGAAAGGCACACTGAACCCTCACAGTCTGCCACTGATGCAACCCCCATCAGCTATCTTCATGGATGGGCCGACCCCGAACAGCATGGTAGAAGAAGCTACTGCTGGTGGTGCCTTTGCATGAACCTGCCTAACCCCAGATTCTCTCATCTGCCATCTCAGCAAAATTCCTCTCAAAACTGGTCCATTATGGTAAGTGGCAGACACCAGACATTGCAAAATTGGTCCTAATTAGCTTTTCACTAAATAAGGTACTGCTTTAGTACCATTTAGTACTTTTCCTTGATCCTTCTTCTCATTTACCTGTCAGTCTCACTGATTTTAGCAGAGCTTCGCTTCCAAGAGTGCATGCACTTAAGGTTGCTGCTTCAGTCTAAGGATGCCTTGTCTTGAGTTCCTGTATTATCAGATGCACATCAACTTCCTGCTCCAAGGGTATTTGAAAGGTAAAGTCAGGTAAACGCAGGAGAAAAAATTCTCCAGCAAGAAATTGGCTGAAAGAATGTATTGAATGCTTATATGATTGAACTTCTGCCATTTCAAATTTTCCCAGAGCTGTTCAAGAAGCGATCCCATTATTATCCTATTAAGATACCACAAGTGGTCTCTAGAGTAAGCATTTTTTTGTCACATTGATGTCGCGGTCTCAAGGCAAGTCTCATGATGTCATGTTTTACCTTCACAATAAAATAAGGTGTAATGTAGGTTAAGCTGAGAGAGAGTGTCTGGTTCAAGGCCTAAGTGAGCTTCTGTTGCTAAATCAAGATTTATATCCATGTCTGCCTTATCCAAATCTAAAGCTCTACCCACTGAATACACTGGTTCTGATTAGACAGCATGAGACAATTTTGTGACACCCCAAATTATTTGTCCATGGAACTTGGACACAATGCAGACTTGCTTGTTGGTTGAGTCACAAATGGGAAGAGACACTGTGCCCAACTTAAAACATTGATGAGTTTAACTGGTTTCTTATGGGTAGCAATGATTTATTGGAACCCTTGTGGTACATAACATTTACATTCACAAGGTGGTTACTATATAGACTGTGTTGCTCCTATGGGTATAAAATGTAGTAAGCGCATGTTGAGTATTCACGGACTATTACCACATGTTTCTTTTAAATTAATGTTCTATCAGTGACTGTGTTGCTTTTGCAGATGAACATCAGTTACAGAATATCTTCATTTCAATAGTTTCATTCTTTAATTTTTCTTTAATTGTAGTCCTGTGCCTCACACAATTCTCATATTGTTCTGAGTAAGAGTGTTTAGACGTACAGCTTTGATTTGAATCCAGCCATCTATAAACATTTGCAAGGTGAATCTCTGAGCTGGAACACAACATTTATTTTAAAAGTTGACTATCCTACTCTTCTCTTCTGAAGCACTGCTTGTGGGCTTGTTAACTCCTAGCACATTTCATTCAGTCACTCCAAAATCACACGTTAAGGACTGATCTCTCCCATTTTTTTAATTGACAGATTGAGACCCTGACATTTATCAGTCCTATCTCTTAAGTCTCTTTGTAAAGGACCAGAAATAAATTACCCGAGGTCAAGTTCTGTTTATACAGTGGACTGTTCCTACAGAATTACCTTCTTGACTTAATAGCTTCCTTTTGGGTGACATTTCTCCCAGAAAGAAGACAAATTGTCTAAGGTCAACCTGCAGATCAGCTCAGAGTGTAAGAGGAAATTGTGTGGGATCAGCTAAATTGCACCAGATCTACCAGCCAGCATTTGGCAGCAGGCTGCCCGTTTCTAGACACAGAGAACAAACGCAACCTTCCCTACTTGGAGGGACTAAAACATGGCCAAATGTGCAAGAAGCGCTCTTGAAATAGGCTATGAGAGATCCTAGTGCTTGAATGCTTTCCCATTCAGGCTCTCCGTGAATCAGAAAAACAACCAACCCACCTAAGTGAGTGACACTAAAATTAGATCAGTAAATGTTTCAGTTTTACTTCATACTTATGGGTGCTTTTCTCCCCTCCCTTTTTAAAACACAACAATTAATTGCCTGAAGGAATTAAATTATTCGGAAGCTGGTTCAGTCACTTTATTTCCTCCTGTTTGCTCTTTTGGTCTTATGGTGGACATGGAGTCTTGAATTTTGAAGCTGCAAGACTCCAATAGATAGGAATTATTCAGTGTTTATAACAGCACAAGGGAGCTTTCAAAATGAGTGAACGGCAATGATTGGTCACTTTTTCCCTTTTTTATTTAGTGCCAAGAAAATAGGTGCAAGTGATTTTTCCAGTTGTGGGGTCAGACTTCTGAAAACACCCTCAAACCAGGTAATTTAAGTGAGGTAATGGCAGTGACTTTGGTAACGGTAGTAGTAATATCATTGCTGGAATTGTGAGGGGAAAGTGGGCCTTTAATGAAATTTTCAAGCTCCAGCCCCTCTCAATTTTAGCCAAGTTCTGCTTCTCACAATTTAAAAACAGTGACTGAGGGACAATGTGATTTGAGAGCTGGCCAGGTATGATATGAGCATTGTGGTAACTGGTATTTGAAGTTTGAAGGCAGTTGTTTTGTTTTCTGGAAGCTTAACCATTCTCCCATTCATCAATTCTCCCAGCAAATACTCCCAGGGCAAAGTCTGTAACTGTTTTTTCCCCAGCCAAATTCAGGGTCCATAAGACTGACTATGAGAGAAACATGTATGACTATTTAAAATATTTATATACCTGTTTTTAACAAAGAGAGTTCACAAAATGGTTTACATAGCAAAATTAATGAATGAAAATGTAGGTTCCTGTCCCTAAAAGGTGCACAATCTTTAAAGATAAGAAAAAAGACCCAAAGGAGGCACCACCCAACAGCAACTGGAAAAAAATGCTACACTGGGACAATTGCTCTCTTTCTAAATATAAGAGAACCACCTCTTTAAAGTTGCCTCTTTGCCTGGTTAGCAGGAGTAAATCAAAGGAATGACCAGGGGGGTCATTTTCCTATGAGAATTATTTGATTAGACAATCCTATTCCCTGCACCAGTTCTTCCTTCCAGTTGCCTCCTCCTACATTCACATTACCTCAGCAAAGGTTACAAGATTGGGAATGCTTGTTACAGAAGTAAGGTCTAACTTAGAACTAGAGTTAATGGGAGCTGGGTAACAGGAATGACCTTAATTGAGTGGTAAAGCATGTGCTTTACGGGGCTGGGGCACCTTCCTTACGAGGAAAGGCTACGGCGTTTGGGCCTCTTCAGCCTAGAAAAGAGACGCCTGAGGGGGGACATGATTGAGACATACAAAATTATGCAGGGGATGGACAGAGTGGATAGAGAGATGCTCTTTACACTCTCACATAATACCAGAACCAGGGGACAGCCACTAAAATTGAGTGTTGGGCGGGTTAGGACAGACGAAAGAAAATATTTCTTTACTCAGCGTGTGGTCGGTCTGTGGAACTCCTTGCCACAGGATGTGGTGCTGTCGTCTAGCCTAGACGCCTTTAAAAGGGGATTGGACAAGTTTCTGGAGGAAAAATCCATTACGGGGTACAAGCCATGATGTGTATGCGCAACCTCCTGATTTTAGAAATGGGTTATGTCAGAAAGCCAGATGCAAGGGGGGGCACCAGGATGAGGTCTTTTGTTATCTGGTGTGCTCCCTGGGGCATTTGGTGGGCTGCTGTGAGATACAGGAAGCTGGACTAGATGGGCCTATGGCCTGATCCAGTGGGGCTGTTCTTATGTTCTTATGCTATTTATGCAGAAGGTCCTAGGTTGTCTCCCTGGCATCTGGAGGTAGGGCTGAGAAAGCCCCTACAGTGAACTAGATGGACTAGTAGTTGGACTCAGTAGAAGGCAGCTTTCTAATGTTGGTCACTTTTCTGACAATATACATTGGCCATGGGAAAAATGGAAAGAAAAGGTGAAGTACGGTTAAGGCAAAACAGTGCCATATTATTTACAAATAAGCAAATGCAGTGAATTCATTAGTGATTTCTCAAAATTCTAAAATCCGAACTTGTTTCCAAGAAGCAAAGCAAAGCATTCAGACGTGTCCGGAGGTTATCAGCAGCATATCAGATGTGGACTAGCTTCCAAGAGCAACTGCTTCATATTTATAAAATCATGAAGGGATCGGAAAGGTTTCCAAAAGGAATGGGTAAAGGAAAAGGTATTTTTCCAGCCATCTTAAGAAAAAGACAGAATGGGGGCAGTGGGAGAAAGAACTACAAGTCTCTTTTTAATTAAGCTTCTTATCCTTTGAAGTTTTCTGCTTTTTTCACATTGATGATGTAATTTATGTAAATAATCATCTATCTATGAAAGGAGTGTGTCTGTCAAAAGCTAAAATAAAAAACATCCGTCATTTTGAAGTGATTAACATTCTCCAGATGTTTAAATCCTCAGATTTCAGGAGTTCTCTTTGTTGTGATAATGATATAGTATCCAGAACAAGAATGTTTACTTTTTTTGTATGGGTCAAACACAGATTTTTCACAATCCTATTAAAGCATGCCATGCATTGTAATTGTATGTACAGATGAAAGCATATTCAGTTATTATTATTCCCCTTTAATGATAAACTGCTGCTGGTAATTTTACTGTATGGCTGAAACAAAAGGAGCGGACATGAAAGGACCACCATTGCCCACTTATGTAATCAATTTATAGATGTCAAGTTTGTGCAAAGATGGTTATCCTTTTCTGTTACCAGACATGAGACAAGCTACCACCCTGCAGCACTAGGAAACATACCCTTGGCTGGAGCAGTTCTCCACCCCCCTCCCCCCCCCCAGTTGCTTGGAAATACAGTAGATGTAGTTGATAATATTAAATGACAGCTCAGCATTACAGCTACAGAGTCAAAGGAAGCTGACATGGTACAACGTATTCTCCACTGAATAGACTGTAGGACCTGCCATATATACCCATGGCAAGGTCTAAAGATCCAGAAAATATTTTCAATGACTTAACAAGACTTAAAACGAATATCCTCATTCAGAAAGTATTTGAGTTAGCACATTTCAATTTGAACATAACAGTGCAGTTTTAACACAGTAAATTAGTGTCTGTGCCCCACCAGTCCTGCCCAGTAGCCCCAGATGAAGACTTTAACCTTCCCAAAACAACAGAAATTATTACTATTAACGTTAAGAATAGTTATATACTTCTTTTCAACAGAAAAAGTTCACAGAAGTAAAGCCGCAGCCCTGCACTCATGTGGAAGTAAGTCCCATTGGGCTGCAATCCTAACCACACTTTCCTGAGAGTAAGCCCCATTGAACAAAATAGGACTTATTTCCGAGTAGACCTGGTTAGGATTGTGCCCTTAATTTTGAGTAGAGACACATAATTTTGTGTTGCAAAGTATAGTCAGTAAATGTTATCCATATCATATATTCATTTTATTACATTTAATTTCAGATTTGTGAAATGTGTGTCACTTTGTGAGGAATAGGCCATTTAGGACATTTTCTCCACCGGCCAAAACATATTTTAAAAAGCACTGTCTAGATAGTACTCAGTTGTTCCTCTGGCTGCCTGAATGGGAACTTTTATTAATGCAATTTTATTTACTTTCAAGAGAAATTTGACCCATATTCATGTCTAGAAATAACTCAGTCTACAAGCATGTGAACATTCATTACTTCTGTCCTTCCAACAGTGCAACCCTATGCTTTTCTACTCAGAAGTTACTCCCAGAAAAGTGTTATAGGATGGCAGCACAATGGCCCAATCCTATCCAACTTTCCAGCACCAATGCAACCATAATGCAAGCTCAAGGTAAGGGACTAAACACTCCCTCATCTTAAGGAAGCCTATAATAAAGCATCTTACTCACAACCCAGTCTTAAAGGCAGCACCATTGCTGGGTGCAGTAGCACCAAAGTGGCTACCGCTGCATCTTGCAGCACTACAGCAGCTGCCGGAGGTCTCCTTGGGGGAAGAGGACTTTTGTCCCCTTCCCCCAGGGAAAGCCCTAGGGCCCTGCAATGGGGCTTCTCAATTCTGCTCTGGCTATCTGCACCAGCAGAATTGAGAGACTCCGTGTCAGGCCGGATCTGGCAGAGTAGGTTTCCACTGGCCCCACCCCTATCTCTTACCTAGTTCTGGGTGGAATCTGTCTGGCACTGGTCTGGCCGGCACTGGACTGGTGCTGGTCTGGTGCCATCGCTGACTCAGCACAGGATGTCATGGGTGTGCCTTATGGATTGTTTGTGACATCCAGTCCAGGTGCTGAAGGTCAGCGCCAATGCTGGCCCAGCTCAGGATTGGGTCCTCAGTCTGCATTATTTTATTTTGGCACATGATTTTTAAAATTTGCTCTCATGTTACAGCCACTGAGATTAGCTCAAACTGAAGAGGAAGGGGCATGGTGAGAGTTATATAACATGTTGCTAAATGCAGGACTTTCCCTTTGCATTACCATACCATTTCAGAAATGGTAATACAAGAGACTGCAAGGTATAAGTACTGCTCGTACATTGGCAATACATATTCTTAAGTTTTGGCATTTCTGAAAATATTTTCCAAGGTGGATTCAGACAAACCACCCACTTGCACTTTATTCTGGAATGACAGTTGGAGTCACAATTCGTTGGGCTTCTTGGCAGTTGTCTGGGTTCTACTTGGCTATTACACAAAATATATCTCCTATATTGATCTTTGCCAGTTCCTAACATTCCCCTTGCCTAATTTGCCACATTTGAAGGATAAACCTGGTGAAGATGCTAAGAGATCAGTGTTTGGGACTGCAATCCTATACCCCCTTTCCAGGAGCAATGACCACTGGGACTTACTTCTGACTAGATATGCATAAGATTACATTGTAAGGACCAAATCCTATCCTATTCCTCCTCCACTGATACAGCTGTGCCACTAGAGCACATGCTGCATCCTGGAGGGGAGGGGGGAGTCTTGGATTTCTCCTTGGGAACATTTGCACCTTTCCTCAGCACCAGAACAGCCTCTGGCACCAGAATTAGTCTACTAAGACCTGCGCCTGTGATTTTCCTGGCACAAGTCCAAGTGGACCCTGAAAGGTGAATCAAGTCCTGGAACAGGAAATCATTTATAGTCAGTACTGCTGCCACTGCTATTGCCTCTTCCCAGTCCTGTTCCATTCCCCCTCCATTCCACCCTGGTTTCCACCCAATTCCTCCCCCTCCCCACCCTATTCTGCAGCCTCCCCACCTCCTTCCTGCCCCCTGCACTGACCTACCAGGGCCAGAGGTCGTGGATACTCCATTGGCATGAAGCTGTAGCCAGACTGCTTGTCACAGCAGCCCAGCTCTGTGATAAAGCGTGTTGCCATTTGTAACGGCTGTAAAGGAAGTAATGCTGCCAGAACATTATTTCTGGTGGCTTAAGGCCCATAGAATTGGGCTGTAACTCTCTTTCAATTTGGGGGCAAAGCTAGATGATTTTACTTCCTCTTCTTTTGTTTGTCTACTTTGGCCATTTGTTGATGATGATGATGATGATGATGGTCACATTAGCCATGTGTCCTCCCTCACAAAATGGATTGGAGAAGTGATGTTGGAGGAGACTATTTTGACACCAAAGTTATTTCCACAATCCAAATAGCAGCATGAGGAGAGGGGGGAATTTAGGCCAGAGAAACAGCACAGTGAATAGGGCTAAATGCTTTTTCCCAATTGAACTGGAGAGCTCCACAGTTGTTTTTAACTGTTAAAAAACACTTTTTGGACAAGCCAGTCAAGGATCTCCCAGTATCTCATGGCCTTTCTTTGGAATATGTGTCTGAGGGCAGCCCCCCCCCTTTTCTTATATGTTCAGAACCAAGTGTACATAAACCCTTTAGAAATCGCCAGTAATGTGATAATCCCAGGGGAACTTGTTTTCCTAAAAGGATCTAGCACAGACTCAGTGACTACCACACATTCAGTGTGCTAGTTGTTTAATGGCCGATTCAGCAGTCCAAACCTTATGCGATAAACAAGACCAATCACCACATTAGCAACACATGGAGAACAAAGAAGCCCCAATCTGTATGTTTACTGTATTAGACTATAATTGAATTGCATCTTTTAAAATCAGTTTTGAATAAACGTCATTGAAATCAGTTAGAGAAGTTACCTGAGACTAATTTAAGTTCCATTACCTTAACTTCCAATAACTGGACTTATAGCCCAATCCTGACTAAATCCCTCCTTGCCGATACAGCTATGCCAATGGACCACACACTATATCCTGCAGGGGATAATAGTCGCAGGGGCAGTGGCGTCACTTGGGTTTGCATCACCCAGTGTGAAAGGCCAGTCCATTACTCCCATGATGGACCTCCTCCCATGCAGTAGGCAGGGCAGTGCCCCGGGCAGTGGGCATGGTGATCCACTGGGTTTTTTGGCTATAATTTTTTATAGAAGAGAGATATTTCGACACAATATATTTCATTGAATTCTGCATAAAATTACACATTCAATGACGTATAACATGATGGGGTTATTTGAATGTACCAAGATTTAAAAAAATTTGGTCACTAGTGGTGTCACCCCCCTGTGTGCATCACCTGAAGTGGCCCAACCCCCCTAGTGACGCCACTGCCCAGGGGCCACCTCAAGGTAAAGGAACTTTTGTTTTCTTACACTGGGGCAAGCCTCTGCTGCTCCAATGCATCTCCTGGGATCTGTATCAACCATTTTGCTGCTGCAGAACTGAAGAGAGTGGGGGAGAGGGAACAGGGGAAGGGTCTGGGTTAGGATCCAGGCACCGGGAGGGGGAGAGGGAGAGAGAGAGAAATTTTAATCTCCCTTGGGCCATCACTGGAACTTGCATACTGGTGGCACAGAGTACTTTATAGCAAACAGCTATGGAGCCCCAGTGCCAGTAAGTCAGCATGGGGGCAGGTGAGAGGCAGGGTGGGTGGGTAGGTGGAACATGGCAAGGAGGGAGATGAGCCGGGTAGAGACTGGGGTGGAGAGGAGAGTGGATTGAGGCTGGGAAGGGGCTGGCATTGGTGGCAGCAGCACCGCTAATATCCTATAGCGCTTCCCGGCCTCAATTTTTCTTCCCTGGTCCACTCAAGCTTGTAACAGCAAAAAAGCTGGTACAAATCCAAGTAGACCCATTTGGACAGTGAAGGTTTAACAAGGTCAAGGGAACAGGTCATCAGAGAAGGCCTTTTTACAAGTGCCGCCGCCTAGGGAGGTACGTGGGGCGGCTGCAAGAAATAGGGCCTTCTCAGTGGTGGCACCAACGCTATAGAACTCCCTTCCCCTAGACTTAAGAATGGCTCCCTCTCTTGAGACCTTTCGGCAAGGCCTGAAGACCCTTCTGTTTAAACAGGCCTTCTGAGTTCTCGGCCTTTTAACATCTTTTTAACATCTTTTAATATTTTTTACAGGCCTGATTCTTTTATGACTTGCTGCTGCTCTATGCTCTTTTTACCTATTTTTTACTCTGACTGCTGTTTTTTATGATGTGTTAATATGTTTTTATTTGTTTTTAAATTGTTTTTAATATGTTGTAAGCCGCCTTGAGTCCCTTCGGGGAGAAAGGCGGGGTAAAAATAAAGTTATTATTATTATTATTATTATTATTATTATTATTATTATTATTATTATTATTATTATTATTATTATTATTATCTGGAGGAGAACTCCAGGAGTGCCGTGGATGCTGTGTACACTCCAATGGTGGGGCTGCATCAGTGTGTGTGTGTGTGGGGGGGGGTGACTTAGTTAAGTTTGAGCTGTAATTCTCATTAATTTCAATGGTTCTTAATCATCATTAGTGCAAACCTTCACTTGCAGTTTCAAAAGTACATTCCATGCTGGTCAATGGGACTTAATCCCAGGTAAGTGTGTCTAGGATTGCAGCTCAGCTTTCTTTGGGTACAACTCTATATACCTGCAGAATCATGTATCTCACCCAATGGCCCTGGAAGAGTCGAAATAGCAAGAATTAATTTGCACAATCCCTTTGGTGTACTTGTGCATAATTGTTTGAGTGAGCAATCGCAAATGCTTCAGCATAACTAAAGATGGTAGGTCATTCTGCCATGGCAAACCTTCCAGAAAAGGATCAAGGAATGATGTGCCAAACCAAAATAAATGATGCACCCAGAGACCTATTCACCATGAGTAAACTCTCAGAACAAATCACTCCAAAACCACTTCCTGACATCTGCAAAAGCAGGCGTATGGACTGGCTTTTCTCAACCTGTGACCCACCCACTTGCAATCTAGCACCTTGTTCACTGAATTCACATATCCTCAGCTATGTTCCACAGTCCACCATTTATCAGGAGTGCAATCCAAGGTCAATTATGTGATATGCAAAAGCACCCATAGATGCTATAAAAAAAATGTATTCTCAGCAAGGCAAATGCAGTTAATTTGAGAAAGAGAAATAATTTTGCTAAAGTTCCAATAATGCTTTACACTTAGCATTATATATATATATATATATATATATATATATATATATATATATATATATATATATATATAATCTTGATGGAGACTAGCAGCTGTGCCAAAGCAGTGGACCCCAAATCGCTGAGCAGAAATGAGCGGAGAAAGCTTTGATTGCTTCTAGAGCAGTAGTGAGTAGTGTCTTTCCACTACAAATCAAGCAAGCTACAAGGGGGAAAAAAAAGACCCAATCAAGGCAATAATGGCCTCCACTTCACAATCAGACAAGTGCTCCTACTTTAGAAATCCTACCATTTATGGTTGATTGCTAAGCCTGGCCTCATTTCTAATCTAAAGGGCGAGTAATAATTTGAGAAAGGAATTATAACAACTTCCCAACAATTTGGCAAATTGTTATTATTTGGAAGGGGGGTGGAGGAGGAGAGGTTGTTGTGAAGCTATTGCTGTTTGTAAGTTATGTAGCACCCCCTCCAAAAAAGGTGGAAATAAAAAGGGGGATCTGGTGTATTACTGTGTCCTTCACATAGATTCATGTCAGTTTCATCTTAGAAGGAAAACTAAGGTACCTGAAAATATGTACTAGAAAAGTCTGGAAAGAATGTTATATGATATTGAATGTTTTAATTATAATGAGAAAGGGGGAAAAGAGATTGAATCCCCCTTGCTATGTGATCTTGACTATCAAGAATTGTACCTTCATACCAAGTATTGAAATGAAATATTCCTGTTGGGAAGGAGGGTGGGTGGGGAGTGGGGCATGTTGCTGCCCTACAGGTTCTGTGGCAGTCACAGAGCCCACCTCATCCTTTTATACTACCAAGATGTTATTGCGGTGAACAACATTTTTACAGTGTCACTGTTGTTGCTGCAACAAGAAGTCGATTAATTGCAGATGGAAAAATATGGATCTTTTTCTAATCAAGAGTGCCTCTCCACAGAGGGTATTGGATACTGATACCCAAGCGGTGCACCATCTGTCTACAGCTCTGAATTTGGGCAACTCATATGAGATTATTTTCCCAATGGAATCCAACTTTCCAGTGCTGATCCGCTGAAATGCATCCTTGAGGTAAGGGAATAAATGTTCACTTACCTTGGGAAGGTCTCCAGGACTACCTACTCCACATTGCAGGATGCAGTGCATGCCCTGTTGGCATGGCTGCTTCAGCACTGGAAAGTTGGATAGGATTGGGCCCTAAGGTCAGAATCCTATGTACACTTACCTGGGAGTAAGTTTCATAAGTAAGTTGTACTCAGTGGGATTTACTTCTGAGTAGACAGACATGAGTAGGATTGTGCTCTTAAGAGTAAATAAAAACTTGTAATGTTAAATAATGGGACATGATACAGCTACTGTGGTTAACTCTCCCATGGAAATCAATGGAGCTTACATGTGTATAAGTTGGCTTACACATTATTTATGAACTGTAATTGCCCATTTTACAACCTGATTGGTGGCAAAAGATTTAGAGCCTTTAACACTTCAATCCTAAACCCACTGACTTGGTACTTAAACTTGCATGAAATAACTTCAGCTTACAGCCAATTAAGTATGTTTAAAGTCACACAGTAATATAGATGTATAAACCTATGGCTAGAGCAGATTGAATGCAAGTTGGACAATTCTCACCGTGCAATTTGAACGGTTACGGCAGCTTTATATTTCTTTTCATAAGATGTTCAAAATGTGGGATACGAATCCATTTTAGCGGTATGACTGCTGGGATGGATTTGCATGTGTTTTAATTTTCTGTGCCAGATGCATATGTGCCAAAGTCTCTTTAAGTTTTTCCTCCCCCACTTTGTTATGTATTTGCCAGGTGAAACAACATTATCTAAAAATAGTAGTGTTCTTGTCTTATTCTTCATTGTGACATCATTGCATTTCTGAAAACTAAAACCGGGTTCTAGAACTTTCTAACGATGAAGCCCATCAGCAGGGAAACGTCCTTCCCAGTTTGACTCATCAGTATGAAAGTGGAAGCATAAGGAGGGTTGCTAGGTGAAAAAAAACAACCCACACTAGGCACTATCTGTAGACTTCTACTGAGGAATTTACACCAATTAGAGCTGACTGCTTGTTTTCCCTTCTGACAGAATGGAGGAGAGTGAGATCAGCACACTGCGTACCACATCCAAGCCTGGTACACATGGCTGATTCTCTGACCCTTTTGAGGAAACCACTCACAGAGAAGAGGTGCATAATTTAGACATTCCTAGTAGTGATTGACTCTGAAATTTGGTATACTGCAGAGGTTCTCAAACTTAGCACCAGGACCCACTTTTTAGAACAACAATTTGTCTGGACCCACAGGCAGTGATGCCTTTAACCTGGATGCGATATCGTGACCGGAAGTGACATCAAGCAGGAAAATTTTTAACATTCTCCCCATATGACCAAATCAAATTCAGTAAGTAAATTAAAAGTTTACAATAAGTAGACATTTAAAAATTTAAAATAAAGAACCCTCCTAACCCCCCCAAGCAGTTGCAGATCTGTTGTTTAAAAAATTCCTCAAACATCCCAATGGCTGCAATCCTATCCACACTTACCCCGGAGTAAGCCCCACTGACTATCATTATTAAAAACATATACACAGTAGCCTGTTAAAAGTACAGTTCTATAACATTTCCCCAAATGCAGTCACACACCTTGGTAGCAATAAAATGTACATTGAATTGAATGGGGACCCACCTGAAATTGGCTTGCAACCCACCTGGTGGGTCCTGTTCCTGGGTCCTGTTATATATGTATGCAATCACTGGTATCTGAATCTATGTTTTCATCTTACTTAAATGTACACTAACATATGCAAAGCTTCATGTATTCTTCAGTGTAGCAAATGAGCTCCTATGGCAAAAAGCAGCTCATGACTTGAAGAGGGTAGCTTTTTTGTTCTCAGTGGTGAATTGGAATCTCTGAAAATCTCACTGCATCAAAGTGATGCAGCATCTTTAACTTTACACATTACTAGAACACATATTAGGAACTGGGTCCCATTGACTTTAATAGCTCCAAGAATATGTTTTGAAGTAAAAAGGATTTAGCTTAAAAATATTTTAAAAATTAAAAGGCGAAATGTTTTCACCACTAATCCCCTACTATGGGTATAAGCACCCATAGCTATCCCATGGCCTTGGTTGATAGATCAAGATTTCCTGTGCTGAAAATCTCATGCAGCTAGTCGGTGGGAATCATTCTTTGGTGATCCTTCAGATCTCCTAGCGGCAGAGTTTACTATCGATAGTAGTTTGGAGATTTAGAGAAGATAGTGCCATGGTGAGCATATTTATTCATTTTCCAAAAGCCTGACATGAAAGAAAATCTGAAGGTTTAATATTCTCATAGAGAGTGTTCTGCAGCTTAAATATATCCCAGACATAAAACTGACTTCATTCTAATATCCTGTAGAGATATTTTACTAGGAAAAATAAATTATAGACAAAGAAGCATTAAGGTTATAGGTAATCCTCATGAATGACTAGGTTCTTTTGAGTGTAATTTGCAGTTTAACATTGTTAATCCATTTTTGTACATTTTCAAAAATGTATTTGTACAAAAATGTACTGCAGTTTGGTATTCATAAACAATATTTAATGAAAGAGGTAAGTTTTTTATGTATGAGGGTGAGTATTTCTTATGAATTTACTGAGATTCTATGCAGTGGAATTTTTTTTTTTAAAGCACGGTCAGAAATGTAAATACCCATAATGAGTTGAGAAATTAAAAACAAATCCTGAACCCAGCCCAGTGAGAACATTTACATGGGAAAAAGGAAATTATAAGAGGACAAACAGCAGATCTAAGCACAAGACTTGAGCGAGGCTTGCTGTCTTCTGAAAAGTGAATGTGGTTATTGGAAAGGCATTACTGGAAATATAGTCTTCTTTGCATTGATTCTTGAGTGCCATCTTTCCAGCTACAAAAGAGCTAAGATGTAACACTTCAAAGATGAACACATATGTAAAAACAAAAGTGGGATGTGAAACAGTTTCTTTAGAAGCTGACATTTTTTGCAACAAAGTCTCCAGTCCTGTGCACATTTACATGGGAGTAAGTTGTATTAAAACTTAATGAGACTCCTGAATAGATATGCATAGGAGTGAACTGCCACTAACATAGTCTTTGGGGCTGGGGTTTTTAAATAAAACTTAAAAGTAGTAAGCCCAGAATTGAAAGAAGGGGATGTTGATTTTTGCCAGCAAATTTTTAGAAGCATATAGCTAAGTAATGTCAATATTTTCACAAATGTATCACAGACCCCCTCTCCCCCCAAAAATTTCTATAACGCAATGGGATCAATTTACAGCCATATTAATAGAAAATTGGTGGTCAAGACCCAGGAAAATGGTTTTCCTAGGACAGCTGCAGTCTAGGAAATTTTGTATTCTCTGAATGTTTAGCATTTCACAGCAGGAGTGTAAGCTTAAATGACCCCTAGTGTCAGAACACAGCATGTCTAAGATAATTACAAGAGCTGTTTTTCCCCCCTCCTTCAAAGAGGAAAAAATCTAAACTACATGAACTGTCTGATCTAAAAATAAAGTGTCAACCACACTTAAGAGAATAATAAAAAACTAAGATTAATATGAAAACAAATTGGGAACAAATCTGGGAAAATATTTGAAAGAACAACAAGCTTACTATTTGTGCTTGCTCCCTTGTTCACAGTGCAATCCTATGAACGTCTATTCAAAAGCAAGTCCTATTGTGTTCAGTGATACTTATTTCCAGGAAAATTTATATAGTATTGTAGGCTCAGTCCAGTCAACTAATAAATACATAGAATATTAATATTGTCAACAGAGTGCACAGCGATAGTAAGTCATCAGAATTTATTTGTTGATATCCCGACTTTCCATTCCACTTAAGAGCCCCCAAGGTGGCTTACAAAATAATATTTCATTGCAATAAAAGCAATGCTAAAACATTAATACAAAAACAATAAAAACGATAAAAACAGAAACATAAAATCATAAGTTGCCCCACAAGCAGTAGTCAGCGTGCAACAGGAGACAGACCAAGCTATGAGGATTTGAATCTTTCATCATGACCCTCTTCAGAGTAATTCTAGTATAGAACATATCAGACAAAAAAAGCCATTGTTTCAATAAATGAGAAAAACGTGCTTGTTTCTTTTCTAATTTTGAGTGCTGGTTTTACAGGTTGCAGGATATTTTTGTAACTTAATTAGGCATGCTGTTTCACACATATTAGCTTTTTGATGCCAACGGATGTCTAACACTAAATATTTAGTTATACCTGACACAGGGCCCAATCCTATCCAACTTTCCAGCACCGCAATGGAACCCTGACGTAAAGGAACAAATGTTCTCATACCTTGAGGCAGCCTCTGTGATTGCCCCTCCATCACAGGATACAGCTTCTTCCTCATTAGCATGGCTGCATTGGCACAGGAAAATTGGATAGAATTTGGCCCACATTTTCTTAAATCTGTACTTTTATTATTAGCAAACATCATTACTAGGTGTCAGTAATTACAATGAAATAAAATAAATCCTAAGAGATTTTGCCCCCAGTACTTTTGATGATGCAAAAAATATGATCAGCAGAAGAGCTCATAATATGCTTAGAAGACACTGGTTTGAGAAGCATGGTGTTGATTAAGAGGGTGGGACAAAGTTCATGCTTGTTCAACAGTACCTTGTTAAATGGTTAGGGCTACAATCCTATATACACTTTCCTAGGAGTAGGTCCCGTTGAATTTATTGGAACATTTATTGAATTTATTGGAACATAATTTTGAGTAGACATGCATAGGATTGGGCTTTAAGAATTGGAAGTAAAGCAAGTTTTCCTAAACTATTGTAGACATGATAAAAACTACATTTTCTTCAGTGAAACTACAGTTTTCTATTGAATGGGAAAGTATACATATAAATATGGCATATCATTGAATAAAGATATAAACAGTGCAGCATTAGATTTGGATTAAGAGTGGATCTATAGTGGGTGTTGAGGGTGATTGTAACAGCTCATTCAGAATTTAAATCACATATTGGATGGGTGAACTCCCAAGCATCTGATAATCTGCTAAACCACCAATCAAGGAGTGAGAAAATCCCAGGGGTACCTTTACAGATTACAGTGCTGGGAAGGGAGAAAAAACAAGGAACAAGATTAGCAAGGTACAAAGACCTAGGTTTGAATTAACTTGCAAAATACAGTAGCATGATTTTTCGAGAATATTTGTCATGCTTTTTTAGATGTAGATATACCTTATAATAACCATGATAATATTATCAGCACAGGTAAGTCGCCCATTTATTTGTGAAACAAAACAAAATGACTATGACATACTTGCATAATATATAGGATTGATATACAGATTTAGGGCACAGTCCTAATGAGGTCTACTCAGAAGTAAGTCCTATTATGTTCAATAGGAATTACTCTTAGGAAAATGAGGTTAGAATTGCAGCCTTAGTCACTGGCTAGGTCAACTCAGTGACATTGGCCATTAACGTAGGCATTCATGAGGAATCTTCACACGTGACTTGAAATAGAGGTTGAGCAAATGCCCTCCCAAAAGTGCTGCCCTCTGTGCAGACTACTCTCAGTGGCCAATCTAGCCCAGAATTATCAAAACCTCTCTGGTAAAGGCCATCCCTCCTTCTCCTATTAAAACCCCTTTATTGCCCACTATTAAGGGACCGTCTTTATGTCGCAGATTCTTGGAGTTTTTGTGTTTTTTTTAAATCATCCTCATGGGCATGAACATGTGCATATCCACTTTTCAGCTGCATGTTGTAACCAGGGATATGTGGAACATCCGTGAGACATTTTGATTACCTGCAGTCTTTTGGCTTCTCTCAGAATCGCTCTTGATGTTTTGCTTGAGAAGGAACCTTCACCTTCACATGAATTAGCAAGCCACATTGTCCTTTCTTACAGTCTTCCCACTGAAACAAGCATGTCTTGAGACTGATAAAACTAACCTTGAACTTCAGTATAGAAGTTTGTTCCCATCTACTTTAGATAGGTTATATTTCATACTGTGTTTTGATGGAGACATCCTAATTCTTACTTTACATTCAGATCCTCAAAGTCTTTTGCTAGGAGAAACCCCCAGAAAACAGTGTTCCAGTTCTGAGTTGTTCTAATGGGATTTGTACTGTATGAACTATTCTGGTTTGAAAGCATAGTTAGGGGTATCTGCTAGTGACATAATATATGGTGTAGCAGTTGAAGTTCCTAGTTATTCAGGCCTTAGGACTCTTGTTAGATCACCGGAGCTATAAAGTTTCAAAATTATACCCCTGCTGTCGTGTCTGATTAAGCAAACATCTACTTCCATGTCAGCAGAGGTATCTGTTTTCAGGAAAAAGATCATTTTCATGAGAAAATTGATAGAAAAAAAAAAAAAAGTGTACTGCAATTATAAAATATAAAAGACTGTATGAAATATTAGAAGTAGCACGTAACAATTCTGTATTTCTATCCCACTCACAATTAAGCTAGGTAAACAGCATGTGCAGTGAAAGTAAGCATATGATTTTATTTTATATCTTGAGATGTGCTTAGCTTTGTTTTGCTCTGAGAAACAAGAGAAAATACCAAACAATGCATAATTTGTTCTCCCACCAGAGTTGAAAAATCAAGATCCCGAGAGGTTTTGGTTTATTTTCTTATGTGAAATGATCTGGGACTCTTACAGAATTCTTTTTAACCAAAGCAAAAGAGAAATAAAACACAAACTCGCTCCCCCCCTTTATTGCAATTAAAGCTGCTTTTTGGCTTGTTCCATCAAGATTGTTTTCATTGACTGGAACAGATAGATTATTAAGGTGCAGGATAGGTGCAAAAGCTAAATAAGTAAAACGGAATTAACAGAATAGTGGTCATTAGAAATTACAATGCCAGAACCTGACTGTACTATATAGTATTATTTATCGATGTCAAACTATCATGAAAGCAGAGAAGGCACTGCAGATCCAGAGTAGAAAAGCAATTCAGGTTTTCAGCAAGATCCATTTTTGGGTTCCACTTTAAATCTCTTCAAGACTAAACTGTGGAAAAAAAGCAAAATATTCTAAGAGCATCTGTTGTGTTATTTTTTCTCAGTTTGATGAATACCACACCACAGTAATCCCTACAGTATAGCAAAACATTAGGTTGTACAGTAGTGGTGTCTTAGGACCCAATACTATCCAATTTTCCAGTGCTGGTGCAGTTGTGCTAGTGGGGTGTGCGCTGCATCCTGTGGTGGAGGGGCAGTCATTGGGGCCTTCTTAATGTATGGGAACATTTGTTCCCTTACTGTGGGGCTGCATTGTGGCTACACCGGAGCTGGAAAGTTGGATAGGATTGGGCCCTTAGTTGGGGAACTCCTTCACCATAACTTTTGCCCAGGTGTCAATGAAATTAGCATTTAGTCACCAGTTTAAAATTTTGCTTTACTTCCTAAGTCTTCTGTAACAGCTGAGCTATGAAATTTTGTCTTTGCCTTGCTTCATATAGTGGTGGAACTGTGTAGATAATTTGTGGTGCTATATTTTTATTGTTTTTACTGCTTTATTTTGTAATCCCCTGGGTGAGCTTTCATTTAAATGATGAGATAAAAATGCTTTCAGTCAGTTTTTGAAGCAAACATGTTTATGTTTTTCATGCAATTACATAATAAGACAATGCATTTAATATATAGCAATGGATATTGAGGGCAGTGTTGCTTATTATGACTGTAGGAAACAATGGTTGCATCCAAAGTTGGCTATTCCTGGCTAAGCACTAATGAAATCAGTGGGACTCCTCTTTAGTCATGACCCACTCAGCTTAGAATAAAACTTAGTATTAACTCCAGTTAACTCCAGTATTCTTCACAGCCAGGTATGGAGATAATTTGTATGTCTTCTAACCAATGTGTTCACAAGACAGGGAAAGCAGGGCCAGTCACATTTAGGCTGCAATCCTAACCTCACTTTCCTGTGAGTAAGTCCCATTGAACATAATAGGACTTACTTCTGAGTAGACCTGGTTAGGATTGTGCCCTTAGCCATTTTGCTGCAGTCAACATGGTGGAAATTTTAATGTGTCCTAAAACATATACGGGCGCAATCCTAACCCCTTATGTCAGTGCTTTCCAGCACTGACTTAAGGGCAATGCAGCTCTGAGCTAAGGGAACAAACATTCTCTTTGAGGAGGCCTCCATGAGTGACACCCAACTGCAGGATGCAGCACATGTCCCATTGGTACCGCTATGCCGGAGCTGGAAAATACTGACATAAGGGATTAGTATTGCGCCCTTAAATGCATATGCTGTTTGGAGGCACAAGTGAATCTAGTGCATAACTGTATGTGGCCTGAAATTTCAATAGGTGTACTACCTATTCTTGCCCCCCATGACACTGCTATGTAAATGTTTATCCCTTATTAAATACACACATGCACACACAGAAAGAGAGGTGGGGGATGACATCCAATACTAGATACTTGCAGACTTGTTTAAAGTATCAATATTACTTTGTTTTTGCCAGTGGAAATACCAAGACGAATTTTGGAAAAACTATTCATTTTGAACAGAGAATAAGAAATGTGAGACCAGCTATTGTCTCAACGTCTGTTCATGTTTTTCCTGCTAATTCTCAGGTCAGAGACACACACAGAGCTCGGGTGTGGATAATATTTGGAAAACAACAGCAACAGAACAACAAGGGAATGGGAGGAACTTATTGATTTATTGGTTATTTTTATTATAAGTTGTTCTGTTTTTTAATACCAGTCTTATGCTGTGATGAATTAATGATTTATACTGCTGTTTTCTCTGGGAGTTTTATGTGCTGGGGATTATTTAGGCTGTGCTATGTGCTGATGCTTGTAGTGTTTTTACGTGTTAGTTTTATTCTCATTTTTATTACTGGTTTTTCTTTGTATTTACATTAATTGAACTTTTTTGATATTGTTAGCCTCATTGAGCACTACTGGAGAAAGACAGGATACAAATCTCTTAAATAAATATACTTTAAGATTCGAGCAAGCACAATAGAAGGTCTTTTAATATTGGCAAATATGGTTCTTATAAAGGCTTAAATTCCACAGGTTACAGAAAGATTTGCTTAGCTTTTCCTGGCTATGGCTAAAAATGGATGTCGCAATATGGATGTGTGTTTTGGCTGAAAGTTCTAGGGGAAAAGCCAGAATGCAGTTTGAATGGGAACAGGTGTTGAAGCTGGTGCTGAAATAGTAATGAAAATTATACATCATACATATAGAATAAGTAATGTCTTCAAATCAGCCCCTAAATGTGAATTTTCTGCCCAAATCTCAGATATTTCTTCAGAAACCTGAAACTGAAAGCCTAAACTCAGCATTTTTTTTTGTTTTTTGTTTTTAACTCTGGTGACATCTTGCTTTTTTTTTTCTTTTCTTTCTTTTTTACAGCTTCAAATACATTTTTTCAGTTTGTTTCTGCCATAGGGCTGCTTCCAAAACTGAAATCACAGCAAAGCATTTCAAATGAAACAGATAAATAAACCCAGTTCAATTACGCAAACCCCATACATTTGGACCTCCAATTGTGTTTGCAAACGTGACAGGTTTAGTTTTTGCATAAAAGAATCATAAATGTTTGAAGAGGTGATTTTGTGAGTTCCTCCTTGACTGCGCATAAACGTTTTCGGCTTTATTCTCACAAATCTCAGTCTGAGATCATTTGTTCCGTTTCCATTAAATTTCACACAGCAAGACTGAAGGGTAAAATTCTGTTCTCTCACAGCTCAATTCTGAGCTGCCTGATGCCCAGAGCAGCAGTGGCACCAAAATGGCTGCTGCTACAGCCTATGCATGCTGGGCAACTGCTAGCATCTCATCAGGGGAAGGTGACATTAGTAAGGGCACAAGCCCCGAAATGGGGCTACAAGTCTGCACCGGCTATTTTGCAAAGTCCCAGTGTTGGGCTGGAAGGCAGAGCTCCATTACAGGGCAACCAAAGTGGCTTATAAAACAGAGAATAAACCAACATTTAACCAAAAAAGGGGGAAGAAAAGTAAAAAGAAAGCATGGAGACAGTATCACTACAAAAAATCCAAACTGAATGCAAACTGCTGTCATAAGAACATGAGAACAGCCCCACTGGATCAGGCCATAGGCCCAACTAGTCCAGCTTCCTGTATCTCACAGCGGCCCATCAAATGCCTCAGAGAGCACACCAGATAGCAAGAGACCTCATTCTGGTGCCCTCCCTTGCATCTGGCCTTCTGACATAGCCCATTTCTAAAATCAGGAGGTTGCGCATACACCTCATGGCTTGTACCCCGTAATGGATTTTTCCTCCAGAAACTTGTCCAATCCCCTTTTAAAGGCGTCCAGGCCAGATGCCGTCACCACATCCTGTGGCGAGGAGTTCCACAGACCAACCACATGCTGAGTAAAGAAATATTTTCTCTTGTCTGTTCTAACTCTCCCATGTGGATGTCTCCTGGTTCTGGTGTTATGTGAGAGTGTAAAGAGCATCTCTCTATCCATTCTGTCCATCCCCTGCATAATTTTGTATGTCTCAATCATGTCCCCCCTCAGGTGTCTCTTTTCTAGGCTGAAGAGGCCCAAACACCGTAGCCTTTCCTCGTAAGGAAGGTGCCCCAGCCCCGTAATCATCTTAGTTGCTCTCTTTTGCACCTTTTCCATTTCCACTATGTCTTTTTTGAGATGCCGTCGTGGTAATCCCACCACCATTTGTCTCCATGCTGACAAAAAGCTGATTTTAAAAAGCCAGATTTGTAACCATCTCTCAAATGAGTGTAGGGTAGGGGCCATCCAAGCCTCAGTGGAGAAGGCATTCCACACAGTTGATGCAAACACCAAAAAGGCAGGTTGCCATTGCAATTCACTCTGAGGTGAATAAGGACACAGAGCCAAGGTCTGAGTTGGTGACTGGAGCATAAGAAAGGCACATATGTGGGAAAGAGATGATCCTTCGGATATCCACTTTGGACTTTAACGGTCACAGTCAGCTCCGTGAATTGACCCTGGAAAGAAATTGGCAAGCAATGTACTTTATGAAGAATTGGGGTGATTTGATTCCACTGAGCAGTGCTGGTTAACAACTTGGCTGCCATATTGAACTTTCCAGTTGAAGTTTCCAAAGTCTTTTTCATCAGCAACCCCATGTACAATGCATTACAAAAGTCCAACTGGAAGGTGACCAGAGCATGGATACCTAGAGTTAGGTGAGACCTCTCCAGGAAAGATGGATCTGGCAAATAGGTTGATGCTAAAAGGTTTCTTCAACACAGAGGTCATATGGGCCAGCAGGAGAAGCTCCAGTGCAAGGAACAGCCCTGAGTGTGAACCTGCTCTTTAAAGGGGAGTGCCATCCCATGAGGACAAATTGAACACCATCTCCCAAACCATTAGAATATTCAAACAGCATCTCTGTCTTGATTGTACTAAGCTTCAGATTGTTCACCCTCTACTGTGCAGTTCACCAGAATGATAGTTAGTGTACACCAGTGTTTCTCAAACTGGGTCGGGAGCCACTAGGTGAGTTGCAGGCTAATTCAGGTGGGTCCCCATTCAATTCAATATTTTATTTTTAATAAAATATTTTATTTTTAATAGATTAGACTTGATGCTACCATGATTTGTGACTGCATTTGGGGAAATGTTACACATCTGTACTTTAACAGGCTACTATGTATATGTTTTTAATAATGATAGTCAATGTAGCTTACTCCTGGGTAAGTATGGATAGGATTGCAGCCCAGGATTGTTAAAAATTTTCCTGCTTGATGATATCACTTCCGGCAATGACATCTAGGTTAATGACATCACTTCCGGTGGGTCCTGACAGATTGTCATTCTAAAAAGTGAGTCCCAGTGCAAACAAGTTTGAGAACCACTGGTGTACACTATTAATTCTCAACAAATCTTTGTCAACAGCCTCTCCTGTGAGCAAAGATAACTTTAAGAACATTACAGAGTTGTTTGTTTAAAATATTTGAATCCAACAACCTTTCATTCCATTTAAGCGACCACATGTTGTGTGCAAAAAGCCCCTGGTTTTGTTTTTTGTCTTAATGGTCTAAACTATGTCTGGTCTCTGAGAAAGGTGAAGATCTAACCCAATTGTGTTTTGTCTGTGCATATTCCGAGCCAACAGTCCACCACTGATATGGTATTCTCCCTTAGACAACTGCAGGAGAAATGCAGGGAACAACAACAGCCACTCTTTATAGCCTTCATAGATCTCAGGAAGGCTTTCGGCCTGGTCAGCAGGGACGGCCTCTTCAAGATTCTCCCCAAGACTGGATGTCCACCCAGGCTCCTCAGCATCATCAGATCTTTCCACAAGGACATGAAGGGCACTGTTGTCTTCGATGGCTCCACATCAGACCCCTTTGACTTCCAAAGCAGAGTGAAGCAAGGCTGTGTTCTTGCACCAACCTTGTTTGGCATTTTCTTCGCTGTCCTGCTGAAGCAGGCCTTTGGAAGTGCAACAGAAGGCATCTATCTCCGGACCAGATCAGACGGAAAGCCCTTCAACCTCTCCAGACTGAGAGCAAAGTCCAAAGTCCAGCTGAAATGTCTGCATGACTTCCGCTTTGCCGACGATGCAGCTGTCACTACCCACTCTGCCAAAGAACTCCAGCAGCTCATGGATCGTTTTAGCAAGGCCTGACAAGATTTTGGACTGACGATCAGCCTTTGACGATCAACTCGTGAAAGGAAAGCGCCCTACAGGTAGACACAGCTGCGATACAAGGACATCTGCAAGAGGGATCTGAAGGCCTTAGGAGTGGACCTCAACAGGTGGGAAACCCTGGCCTCTGAGCGGCCTGCATGGAGGCAGGCTGTGCAGCATGGCCTTTCCCAGTTTGAAGAGACACTTGGCCAACAGACTGAGGCAAAGAGGCAAAGAAGGAAGGCCCATAACCAGGGAGACAGACCAGGGACAGACTGCACTTGCTCCCAGTGTGGAAGGGATTGTCACTCCCGAATCAGCCTTTTCAGCCACACTAGACGCTGTTCCAGAAACACCATTCAGAGCGCGATCCCATAGTCTTTCGAGACTGAAGGTTGCCAACAATTTGTTCATATTTCATTTACACTTCTCCACTGCTACATGACATTGAAGATTTTCTATTTTTCTGCAGATGTTCCATTTATTCCTCCCCTCCAAAATGCAGCCATGTTTCATTTCAGAGCATTCTGAAATGTTTTTTCACCATATTTTTTTTAAGAACAAAACCTCCTTCACATATAAAATGTGGAATAGTCGTCTCTGCTGTCTACATGTAGCATACCGCCACCTGGTGGTCTATCTTAAAATAGAACATGGAAAGTGACACACTAAGAATTCTACCTGTAAATTCATTGCCTGATCGTTTGCTGTCTTCACTTATCACCACTTGCCTTCTGCTCAAGCAGATGTTTCTGATAGCTGGTGCAACTTTTGAACTAATCTTAACCTCACTTAGAAATGCATTTGGGTGGAGAAATATAATATTCAAACTTGGGATGATAGCCTTCTCTCCCTATACAAAAATGTTGATTTTATTTATATATGATCATTTGACAAATATCTGTATATGTTTTATCATCCACATACCATGTCTTTGTGTATTGTTGTTCATTAAATACCTTGCACCTAAAGACTATGCTGTTTAAAAAACAATATCCTATGGTTGTATAATTACAATAAAATCAGGAGTCACAAAATTTGTAAATGTATGTAGCCTAGTAGGAACTGTATGGCTTTGGCCAAAGGATTAGCACATAGCACCTCTTTACATTTTTTTGAATCAAATTTGCTCTGATGGCTGGAGAGGCCAGGCTTGGGTTAGCATAATCAACAATATACATCTGTAAGAGTCAGTGAGTTCTGTTTCTTACAGTTAATGTTTATTCATCTGCATGCAGAGAAATTTCTTGGCAGAGTTGTGCATGGCCGCCCAGAGTTTGCAATGCCAGAGCTTCTATGTGTCAGATTCTAAAGGTTGATTTATAAATACACATTCTTCACAATAACTGCAGCATCCCATGATGACTTGCAGATTAAACCCCCCCCCCCCCCGCAGATGAAATTTTTTTCTCCCTAAAATGGAATCAAAGCACATATTCACCTGAGGATTTTCAAGTGTTAATCAAATTAGAATGATGTCTGTGTAAACTGACCTTTTAATCATTTAAATGAAGCTCGTAAACATATCAGACCTTTGGATAACCTCTAGGCATAACATAGCCACTTGCTTATATATACTGGTAGGCAAACAGGCAAGGCAGTAATGTGGATACAAAGGATGTTGAACAGTAATGTGGATACAAAGGATATAACCACATGTTGATGCCATGGTCAGAAACATGTTTGCAAAGTGGGGTTTAGACCATCTGTGGTTACTGTTAACATCTTTACAGGTGTAATATTCATTAGGTAGCTTGAAAACTAAAACAAGAATGCCTATAAAAGAAGGGAGAAATGTGAGAGTCTGTGAGTCACTCCAGATCATCTAATCATCAGTTAGGCCAGAGGCCTAAATCAACTCTAAATTTGATTTATTCTAGACACAAGCTCTATTCCTTCAAGCACTACCCCTTCTAGACACAAGCTCTAGTCACTAGAGCAGCCATTTTTAACCACTGTGCCATGGCACACTGGTGTGCCGTGAATGGTCCCCAGGTGTGCCACAGGAATTTGGGAGGGGGTCATTTATCAATAGGACCATTGAGGGATGTGAGCCCCCACTGACAGCACAGTGTGCCTTGTCAATTGTCAAAAAGCTGATGGTGTGCCTTGACTATTTTAATGCCTTGCCAGTGTGCCATGAGATGAAAAAGGTTGAAAATCACTGCACTAGAGCTTGTGTCACCCTGTGTGAGAGCTCATTGTGTTACCCCCATGATTGATCATACCAGACCATACAGAATCAATTACAATATCATATGCACAGCCTAAATGCAGTTGCATCACAAGGGTTGGTGTAACCCCATTAACTTTGTTTATTTAAATATATAAAGAACAGATCACCCAAAAAATCAGTAATCCACAAAAAAGTGTCAGCTTGATGATACTCACACAACTGAATAAGAGCTGTGTGAATTAGATCTGATGCATGGAAATGAGAGCTGACTCATTCTGACACTTCATTGGCTCTTGGAACCATCAGTCTCATTGTTCAGTTTTGATTTAAGCAAATCCACTTTTTGGTACATAAGGCAGTTGTGTTTTCCTTTTCTAGTTTTTTTGTTATACCTTTTTGTAGAATAAAGATATTTCAAGGTGGTTTGTTTCATTGCATTGGGCATTAAATTACTCATCAAGTGATATATAACATGATGGTATTATTGGAAAGTACCAAGATATTCACAATTAAGTAGACTTAAATCTACTATTTGATTGGAAGCCTACTCACACTTACTTGGGACTAAGTTTCCCAATGGGACTTACTTTTGAGTAGATAAATAAGATTGCACTGTTTTGCTATATTCTCAGCAAAGCTGCAAGTCAACACTCATTGTATTACAGCATGTTCATTTCAGTAATACAATGTAATGAAGTTAATCATTAAATATAATGCTATAATATATAATTCTGTATTAGCAATGTTCTTCAAAAATTACAGTTTGGCTTATGAATGATTAATATATGTTTATGATACATACATGTTTAGCTGTTCGGACTTCTGAAAAAGTTTTTAACTCTTTGTCTGAGGATATTTGATTAACACATGTAAAAAAATGTTTTTACATTACAATCCACTTTCCACCACAAACTAGGACAGAAATCCCCCCAAAGTTGTTATGTTTCTTTGCTCAAGAGTGAAGTGGTCCTCCTGACATAACTACCAGTGATGCCTCACCTTTCATATTTGCATTTAAAAAGAACTGCTATGTATTAGTACTATTTGCTTGGGCAGTTGTATTAAGAAAGTATCTCTCAGGTATGCAGATAGTTGCCTATTTTTCTTTTAGGCCACAAATGATTACTATACATATGTATCAGCAGGTAAGTTTTGTCAGGTCATTTGCAAATTTGCAGTAAAGCAAGAGTGGGAAGTATGTGAAGCATTGTTAGCATGCTAAAAAATAAAGTTGGCTCTTATGAAAAGGAAAGCCTATAAAAATTTGACACTCAGGGCTATATCTGAAACCCTTAACCTGTTTTAATTGTTCTGAAAGTTGGAAAATAACAACATTGTCATTCACCATGTGCACAGTGCCTCCCTCCTCCCCACCCATCTGTGCCACTAGGTTTCTAACTAGGACTGAGCCCCTGCACTTCTCTGAAAAAATAAATCAGTGTGCATAGCAGGAGATTTTAGCTGGAAATCAGAAGCAAGTATTCATTGCGAAACCTGCTTAGTTTGTACCTCTTCCTGAACAGAGGACTTGCAATTACATAGAACTGAGCTTTATTAATGCCACAGCTTTGCTGACCAGAAATCCAAGCTGATGATAAGAGTCACAATTTTAAACATATAAAACAAATCCTTGTGCTGTATTTTTCAGCAGCATTTTCATTGCTGAATTGAGATTAGCTCTCTTCTCAAGCCTCCTGTGAACTAAGACATCTATACTCATATTAGTGATCCTGCAAAAGTCGAAGAGATATATGTAGACTATATCCACCAGAGATGATCCAACTTCCAAGTTGACACAGATTGTTAATTTGATCTGTAGCTTATATGAGCTGCAGCTGTGGCCTGTGAAATGAGTTGGATAATGTTCTGTTAATGATAGTTCTTTTAGCAATAAATGGATAAGCCAGGCAAACTTTAGAAAATCCTTCCAAGGGCAGGAGTCTTCACGGCCAAGTCAGCCATTCTCCTTCTTGATTCATGCATGCAAAATGTGTAGGAAAAAGTGGACAGAAAACAGCCAATATCGAGGCTAATGTTATAGCATGGTTGAAAGTGCTTCAGTACAATTCTGTATATACCTAACTCAGAAGTTCCACTGAGCTCTGTAGGACTTACTCCCAGATACACATGCCTACGATTGCAGCCGTAAACACATTTCCGCAGTAGGACACCCTTCCAAATAAAGGAATGAGTTTAGGATTAATGTTTCAGCATAAATTTTTCTTCCTATAGGGAATTTGATCTGAACTAAGAAAAGCAGTGGAGATTAACAGAAAGGTTAGAATTTTGTCTAGTTCAGTGATTTTCAACCACTGTGTGTGGCACATTGGTGTGTTGCAAAGGGTTCACAGGGGATGCGAGTCCCCCCACCAGCAGTATGGTGAGCCTTGGCAATTGACA
The DNA here is from genome assembly GCF_035046505.1 of Tiliqua scincoides. Taxonomy (NCBI): domain Eukaryota; kingdom Metazoa; phylum Chordata; class Lepidosauria; order Squamata; family Scincidae; genus Tiliqua; species Tiliqua scincoides. The sequence continues at coordinate 145,352,003 of NC_089824.1, forward strand.
AAAAGGATATGGTGGGCCTTGACAATTTTACCACCTTGTCAGTGTGCTGTGAGATTGAAAAGGTTGAAAACTGCCCGTCTAGTAGAACTGATGTTTAAGGGCCCAAAACTATGCATGTCTACTCAGAGGTAAGCTCCATTATAATTAGTGGAGCTTGCTCCCAGGTAAGTATAGGTAGGACTGCAGCCTAAGCCAGTTCTGAAACTTTCAGCACCTACCAGGACCTACTTTTTAGAATGCAAATTTGTCCAGACCCACTGGCAGTTAAGTCATTAATCTGGAAGTGATGTTATGGCTGGAAGTGACATCATCAAGCAGGAAGTGCTTTCCTGAGAATGCAGCAAGCACTGAAATTGTGCCATTTTCCCTAAATAGGCAGGCTATAAACAATTATAATGAATAATTGGAAATAATTAAATAGGGGGAGATAAGTTGGTAAAGCCAGCCCTGTTCCACCAAGTGAATTCTCTCTCTGTAGCCTGCCTACGAAACCTAAAGGCCACCCCCACCCCCAAAAGCACCACAAGACTTTTGAGCCCTACCCAGTGCCCAGTTCAATTTCAGTTCTTATATTTAAGCCAGTTCAGTGTGATCTGGGACAAAATCAATTTTAAATCCAACATTTTTTTTGTTTCACTATTTTGAGATTCAAAGCTTGCCTCTAAATAGCATTAAAAACCCAGAATAACGAGGGGAGGAAATAAGACTCCGGGGGGGGGGGGGAGGTCCTCATCAGATCAGGACCATTCTGGTGGCATTAAGATTCCTCTCGCCCTGCCCTTCACAATGGACCAAGGCACAGTTGTCTACTCATGAGTAAATGCACAGTATCCCTTGGTTTCACATTTCACAGTGTTCAATGCATTTTGCTCGTCTGCTATCAGCTTATCAGTTGCAGCTTTGTAACACATCCACAATCAGGTGGTGACCCACCAAGTGTCACAACCTACAGTTTGAGAAACCTTGGTTCAGGCAGTTCAAGTTAAGACCGATTCAAAAAACTTAGAATATAATGCTTTGCACCTCTCATTTATACAAATGCAGAAGACATAGCAATGAATAATCGGTCTTAAAATAATAAATGAATCAATTAAAGATCACTAACTTTTCTCATAACCATCAAATTCCCTTTGCTTTGCTTGACTTTTGCTTTTAGGCATTTTTGTGCAAACAGCTGTTCGATCGCCTAAGAAAAGCAGAGACCATTTGTAGGCTCGGAATCCAGTGACCACAGCTGATTTAAACAGTGGTTTCAAGCAAATATAACCACACAAAACTTCTAAAGTAAGATGCAAAATAGGAGCAGAAACAAAATCTTCAGTATCATGATACTGATTCCACTGAAAAGTGGAGAAAAATTTACCTGCTGGAAATCACAGTCCTGTGAATATCCATTGTAAGGCTGGTGTGTGTGTGTGTGTGTGTGTGTGTGTGTGTGTGTTAAGTCTATTCCTCTAGAAAAGAAAGTAGTAAAAGATTTACAAATGATTATTGACAGCCATGCAGGTTAATACTTGGTTACAACTAATTATTTCAGTAGCTTAATCAAGGAGGAATTTGTTTCATAGCTAATTTTTCTGTTCCAAGCATGCAAAAGCTTTAGGCCTCAGATGGAGACTGATGGTCTCAATTACCTCTATAAACTGAAATAGGAAGAAATTAATAAAAGAAGTGCATTTGGAGTTTTAAAACCAGTATTTCATCTTTTAAGTTACATTTTCAAATGGAAAAAGTAGACTTTGAACAAAAACAATATTTTATTGCAGTGTTGTATGAGGAACAGTTAAGAATATAACACATTTTGCGAGAGAGAACATAATTTATACTCTTCAATCTACCTCCAATTCCAGTAAAAAAGGACATCCATGTACTTTTTCATATTTGTCTACATTTTATTGCATTTCATTAAACTGCTGGTAACTTAATATCTACAATAAGTTAAGAACATGTTACTTTCTAAAGCACAAGAACCTAAGCTCTTATAAAGAGCAGGACAAATTAAACATTATACAACATAATGTGACTATACCTACTGCACAGGATCCTATTTTCAGAACATTTCATTAAAATAAGATTGTTCTCTGTCTGACCGTCAATTTCTAACCCTGTGTTTCTCACTGGAGAAAGAAAACCTCTTTGGTTCCTTTAGATTTATTTTTTGTTCTTTGAGGGCTTCAGTATTCTTTTCTTCCTCTTCCAGAAGTGAACGTTCTCTGTTTTCCAAAGCAAACTGTAGAGAGCTGTAAAATCTTAAAACACAGACATATTTTTTTAAGGTTTGTTAGACTTCACCAATCTGTTCCGCTTCTATAAGGGTATAAGCAGGTGTTACGCATGTAATTAACACACTGAAATGCTGCTGCAGTCTCAAATGCACCAATCTAGGTGCTGCTGCTTTGATATGCTTCTCTCAACAATAACTCATCCTTTAAAAGGCCCCCTGCATTTCTTGTGAACATATAAGTATTTTCTCCAACACTTCCATAATTATCTCCTGAAGCCACTGTCTGCAGTAGGTGCTGCGTACCCCTGCACTAGGCCCCTGCCTGCCCCATTTGGGGCACTAAGTGCTTCCACTGCCACCAGTACTGAGTGTTAGAGGCAGACATGATCAGGTGGACCTTTTGATGGGCATGGGCCTTTACCAGTACTCGATCTGACCAACCCTTGATGGTTGGAAAAACTCTGGCCCTTGTTGAAGCCCATGTTGGTCTGATGCAACTGCTGCACGCGTAACAGCCAAACTGTTTGGAAAAACCTTTTCCTACCTGGAAAAACAACTATCATCACTGACTGCAACAGAATTGTTGTGATATATGAAATTGCCATGACTATCTGTGCCCCATCCTTTAGAGCAGGGGTGTCCAAACTTTTTGGTAGGAGGGCCACATCATCTCTCTGACACTGTGTCAGGGTCCGGGAAAAAAAGAATTAATTTACATTTCAAATTTGAATAAATTAACATAAATGAATATATTAGAGATGGAATTTAGAGATGAATGAATGAAGATCTTGCAAGGCCTATAAAAGGCCCTGCACAAAGCAAGGCCAGCCTTTCCTTTGCTGCTGCCACTGCATCAAAGATGTGAAACAGCAAGCAGTGGAGGGAACCCTCATCCCACAGCTCACACGAGAGGTCAAACAGTTGGTTGTCATGCTAAGAACAGTTGCATCAGACCAACGTGGGTTCCAACAAGTCTCCAGAGGGCCAGAGGCTCATTGGAAACTGGGAGCTCCATGAGGGCCAGATTGGGAGTCCTTGAGGGCCACAAGTGGCCCCAGGGCTGGGGTTTAGGCACCCCTGCTTTAGAGAGTTATTTCCAAGCCTACAATCAGTCTCATGAAAAATGTGATAGAATGATATTTAATTTGCTTGGCACGTACAATCTCTTATAAGATAATTTGAGAACTAGAAACAGAATGAGTTAATGCAATGGCAATGTTGGATCCTGATATCAATGTAAATGTTAGTGTATCCACAGACGAACCAGTGACATTCCTGGCCACTGCCCTGCCCAAGACATACCCCCAGGGGTGCTGCGCCGACCTGGTGGCCCCCCCATGCCCGCTGCCCTCCTTGGTGTTATGAGGGCGGGTAGACTGTGCACAGCCTCCCCGTTCCTCAGAAAACCTTGTAACAGACAGAAATCGTCACTTCCAGTTTTCGGTTAAATATTGGCAGTGCCGATTTTCTGCTTCCAGAAGGTCTTACGAGGCCTTCTGAAGGCCAGGGAGGCTACATGTGACTTTCCTGGCCTTCAGAATGCCTCTGGGGGGCAGGCTTAAGGGGTAGCCCTTAGATTGGCATATAGATATCGGTGCACTGACTGTTACCATGGGGAGTGTTTGGTGGCACGGCAGCAACCCCCAAATGCCTGGGGCATTTGCCCCCCATGCCCTCCCCCGGTACACCACTGAGACGAACAGAATAGTTTCAAATGATTTTTCAGATGCTTCTGAAAGCAATGCTTTATTCATGCAATAAACAGAGCATCATTCTCACTGAAGTGTAGAATTACTGTAATGAATATTGAGAAGCAGTAGATGTTTAATATAAACCACCATGCATCACAACATTTACTGCATCATTGGCTTCTTAAAAGTTGGTTGTATATATACTATATTAACAATATATGCTGCCTTCAGCATAAGCCTAACTTTTAAGTACTATTAATCAACATGTGAGAAGCCATAGAACCACAGGTATTCTGGTTAAGGAGAAATAGCAAATAAATATATACCTCTTCCTTCAATCATGCCAGCTTCTTTAGAAATGTCTGTCAAACTCCAAAATTCCTGTCTTTCTCCAAGAGAAATATAATGGCACAGTGCAATCACAAAGTCCCCCACTCCCTGCTATTCAATCAAATAGCTCAAAGTTTAGAACCACCTAAACTGCATGTTATGATTCCTTCTGTCAATAGAGACAGCATTCTGTATTAATGAATCAACACTAAGAACATGTTATGTCAATTTAGCTCCCCCATTCAGTAGCTATCTACATACTTGACATTTTTCTAGTCATGATAAATCAACTACCAGGATGGAAATCTTTTATATCAACGAACCTGCCAATTCTCTTTTGGTTTTCTTCCATCTTCTGATTAGCAACTTGAACCACAAAGTCAACATATTCCTCACTGACCATCAGTTTTCCTTTCTGACTTAATGGAACTTCTAAGCAATGAGTACTCCGGACTGCCTATGGTGATACAAAAACAGGATCCAGAACATTTTCATTACTGGAAGTCAACAACTTTAACGGATGTCCATTAAAATAAGACTAATATAAAAAATTAATATTAGTTAATTTTATTGTGCATATATTGTGCATATATATTGCGCACAATATATATTGTGCATATATTGTGCATGTGCGCACACGCTATATATATTGCAGGTGGAGAACAGTATTTGAAGCAGCAAAGAAAGAAACAATCTGTTTCTGCTACAATGCACATATTGTATAATGCTATAATTTTTGAAAAGCTATTTAATATTTTACACAGCCTGCGGAAAGCTAAGGGTTGGATCACACCTGTGACAGCCCCTGTGCAACTGCCTCTGAAAGCAGCTGATCCCTGGCCAACATCCTGTGATGACAGTGCTCAGAAAAGTGCCCCTGCCATCAGGAGACTTGAGGCAGTCACAGATGCATTCCCCATACAGAAATACTGGTTTCATATGCATCCACGTAATCCTAACCCAGCAGTGAGCCCAACAGCATATTTCAAAGTGATCATGGTCATTCCAGAGCAAAACAGAGAAAACATACCATCATAATTTTCCCTTTCCGCCCAACAGTTATACCAGAGTTCCTGAATCCGGCTTCCATCGCCACTGTATGCTGTAAAAAGAGCAAGCAAGCAGGAAACATAAACTGCATGCTTAATTTGGTTTATTTATTTAAGAAAAATTCTCTCTCACTTTCCCAGTCATACAAAAGCTTACAAGGCCCACCACCAAGCTTCAAAACTAACAAACATAGTAAAAGCTTGCAATGAATCCACACTGAAAATCTGATGTTGCATCTTTAAGATTTCCTTTCACCTGCAGGAAGATGCCTTGCTCTTGCATGCGTGTGTGCACCCCTATCTTGGTACAGCTTGCTGAAGAGCCAGGTCTCCAATAACTATCAAGAGATAGACAGGCTGGATGCCAAGCAGATCTCCCAGGGTAGGGAGTTCCTCACTTTATGGTAAATTAAGGATTTCAATTGTGTAAAGATTTAGGCTGCAATCCTAACCATTCACTCTTTCCTGAGAGTAAGCCCCATTGAACAGAATAGGACTTACTTCTGAGTAGACCTTGTTAGGATCGTGACCTTACAATAGTATAATCAAGTGTGTCATTAATTGGCTTCTATTCCATTGTTTATTCCCTTATTTTTTTTAACAAAACAGGATGATAACCTTCTCTCCCTGTTAAAAAATGTTGATTTATGTTTTCTCATCCCTAGAGTCGGACATGACTAGGCTTAATGCCGGGGAGAACCTTTACCTCTGCCTTTATCATTCACATATAATATGGCTAATAGTTTCAATCTATACCCAAATACCAAGAGCTGCTCTTGCTTTGAATGATTCCAAAATGTCACAGCAGAAGGAAGTACTGCAGAAAAAATTAAAATGTTTATGACTTTGTGATGAATCTACTGTTTCTCCCCTACTGATTTTTTTTACTTGTTTTCCTTTGTTTTTGGACACTTTTAAGTCATTACAAGCTCCTGTACAAATTCAGCAGCTTAAAAAGCTGCTGGGGCATACTTTGTAAGCGGCCTTTGTTGTCTGTTTGAATCTCCATTATCTAGTCCCACTTGTGTTTATAGATTGGGGAAATTCTTCCACGTCTGGAGTGGAAGGCGAGTGTCACCTAGCATGTGACTGGGCAGCCAAATCTGTATAGCAAGTCAAGGGGGTGGGAAAGAGTGATCCAATGCATTCCAGTCCTCCAATCAGGTAATGATGAAACCATCAAAGCAAAGCTATACATTTCCCAGCCCACTGGAAGTGGGGATTGTTCTTTGCCAGCTGCTTGAGTGATCCATTTGTTGGGAGCTCATAGAAGAGTACCCATTTACTCGCCTGTGAGTGTAATGTACCATGTTTCCTTGAACCATGTTAAGTAGCTTAAGCTAAGGACTGTCTAGCTAGATTGTAATCAGGGACCTTAGTTGCTTTGTCTGTCCTGTTATTCTAGCCTGTGTGCAAATGACCCTTGTTTAACACAGGAAGGAGTTGGGGGGTTGTGGGCTGAGAGTCTCAGTAGCATCCCAGCTCTATCTGCTGAGCTGTACTGGTTACAGCATCCATTTGGTGTACTTTGAGTATTCCAGCCAAGCTCAGGCATTTTCCATCAGCCCACTTGTACCTTTACTATCATTTTTTCTTTCCCATTCTGTTAATTCCTTTCTTCTTTTGAACTTCTAATAAACTAATTACATGCTGAACCTTCGCCTGCCTGGTCCATGTTCACAGGTTATTCTGTGAATTGTCACATCTCTTTGCCCTGCAGATGCTGCTTTTGGTTTGGTTTGGTTTTTTATAAGAACCCCTGGGGTTCAAGTGCTTCCCTGGGAGGGGATTCCCCCCCTCAGACAGCTCTCCTCTGTCTTGTCCCTGTAGCCTGGGATGATGGCAACACAAACAAACTACTAAGGCTTTTGCCTTGTTCAGGTGCAAGTCCAGTAAAGGAAAAACAAGGAGCAAGGAGGAGTGTGTTTACCACAAGGCATTACTTCCCTTGGGCAGCCGGCTTTCTCCTGAAACCCCTTTCCCTTACTTGAGTTCCTTGAATACTTATTTAACATTCAGCAGAGTGTTCAAAGACAGCGTGAAAATACATTTAGAATCAGAAAAACTAGATGTCATATGTCAGGCAAAAATGAAGCAAGCCCTTTAAATACATGAAAGGGCTTGCATAGGCAAGTCAGACATGCATTTTTTTCCTCTTAACAGAGATCACTGTAATCTGTTGAAGGCTAGTTTTTAAGCATCATGGAGCTTTAAAAATACCTTGTAATCATCATGAAAAGGGGAATCCCGGGGGGGGGGGGAGCAGTGAGTCTTCCCCAGTAAGCCCTTTTCTGGACTGTGACTGTAGTACATTCAGTTCAGCCAAATATGGAAGAAATACATTTTCTTGTTGATGTGAATCAAAGAAATGGAAAGATCTTGTGTGCCCTGAATGGCTCCTAAAAGTTACACGGTTACAGTCCTTAGTTGGTTTGCACCAAAGGGTAATGGCTACCAGGCTTAAGCTGTCTGCTATCAAACAGCTCGGAAAGTTGCCACTGGCCCCAAACCGAATGCTTGTTTCTGAAATTCTCATTCCAACAGTCAGTGGGAACCTTGCCACTGATTTCAACCAAACCATCATTTCATTTATGACCATCACATCTGCAGAAATAATACAAATCCCAATTTTTCCCCATCATCATATTTTCATAGTCCAGGTTATTAAACCCACAATGCTTCAGGGAATCTTCTTAGGTGAGAAAAGTGAGTCAAGTGCCAACTATTACTCATCAAGCAAGTATGGAATTTAAGTATTACAACAATAATTTTTTACTTTACCAGAAGTTGTGCGTCTTGCAGCTCTTGACACTGCACGTGAAGGACAAACGGTTCAAATTTGAATATGGCATCATCAGTGGCTCTCTGCAATGCCGAAAGCTAAAAAAAGTACACATTATGTTCATACCAATACTACAGCTGTGAACTAACAATCAAAACACTCATTAAAGATCTAAACCTTGCACAGCAGAAGCAGATTCAGTCTGCTAATTAAATACATTTCGGTGACTTGTAATACCCATGTGCTTTGCTTGGTTTATTCACTTCAGCGGAACGGTTATGAACACAATACGTGATTGAGTTTCCAAAGGCTGAATACAGATGAGTGTTAGAGGCAGTAATTTCCAACTGTGATTGCCCACAGTACACACATTTATTTTTAATGTCTTACCAAAGGTCATCCTGGTTCTGTAGATTCCTGAATTACTTCTATCTGTACTTACTAGCAGTAAAGCCAGGTCTGCTGTAATAGACACATATAGATTTGTGTGGGACTCCAAGGCACCCATTGCTAAACCTGATAAGTAGCACCTTATCTCCTGGAATTAATTTTAAAGCTGTTCTTAATTTTAAATTTAAAAGATCAGTGCATGTCCACACTATGGATTTTAAAAAATGAACAGTGCAAAGTGATTCTCTCTCAGCAATGCCTTCATTCATTTTATCTTGTGAAAGTTTTCATACAGTGCCTAGAATCTACTTGAAAACACAGCCTAGGCAATTTCACACTGTCTTGACTCATAATGGAATATGTACAAATAGCTCCAATTAGGACACGAATTTAGAGGCTTTTCTCCTTGTCAGAAGTCTACTCAGTTATGTCTGTGTAGTTATTAAGCCGCTAATGCAAGATCAAGGCTTAGGAAATTTGCTCCTAAGTACTTACTCAAAAATACTCCTTTGAAGCTTCCAGGGTATTTGCAAATGTACTTTCATGATAAAGCTTCATATATTTTGTGATATGCATATTTTTGTTTATCACAGATAAGTCTAAACAAATAGCAGATACCGTGAAAGAATGATTCCATCCTCATATCAGTAACAGGATATGCTAAATATGCCCATATCACTACCTTAAGGCAGTGATTTTCAATCAGTGTACCACGGGACATTGGTGTGGTGTGAATGTTCTGCAGGTGTGCCACACGAGCTTGGGGGAGGCTTATTTATTAGTAGTGGCCATTGGGGGATGTGAGTCCTCTTCCAGGAGCGTGGGTGCTGTCAAATGTCAAAAAACTGATGGTGTGCCTTGACCATTTTAGCATCTTTCAGTTGACCTTTCAGTGCACCATGAGATGAAAACAGTTAAAAATTGCTGCTTTGATAAAAAAAGAGATGTGCATGCATGGTGAGAGGGGGGAATGCCAGGTGCAGCAAGACAAGAGCCTTCTTTGAAGCAGCACCTTGGACAGACAAAGAGACCAGCTTCAACAGACAGTACAGTTTAAATAGCACCACTCAGAGCTGCTATGGCAAATGCTTCAAAGAAAGCTCTGGCTGTTCTCCCTCCACACATATTTATAGCTTCTCTGGCATGTAGCCTAAGTCTACAGAGATGTATAAATCACTTTTTCCCCCAAACTATGTTTTTGAAATCTATATTGTGATTGAAGGACACTGTTACCTTATAGCTTCGAGATCACTAATTTCCTGCAAAAGGTTCAACTGCAGTATTAAAATTGTGAAATTAATTTCCTATTATATCTTCAAAATGTCCTGTCACAGACTGTCTTTCATAAGAGCCAAATGCCAAACTCCCAGTGGGTAAGGGATCAGCCTCTCAATCAATAAATATGAAAGCATAACCTCTGGAACTGTAATTATACAGTGCAGGGCTTGCAAAAGGTCCTTCTTCAGATTTCAGAAATACCCATTTTTCATTAAAGTATAAGCAGAGAGTTTTTGCCATGTGGTCTTTTGATTAAGGACATGGGTGTCAGTAAGATTTTTATACAGTGACTGTGGCTACAGACTTCCTTACAGAGGCTCAACCAGATTTTCAGATGTGGACCAGGATCTCTGTTCCTGAGCAACTGAGGGCCCAATCCTATCCAATTTTCCAGCACTGGTGCAGCCGCAATGCAGCCCCAAGAAAAGAGACCAAAGGTTCCTATACCTTAAGGGGGCCTCTGTGACTGCTGCTCCACCACAAGATACAGTGCATGACCCATCGGTACAGCTGCACTGGCACTGGAAAACTGGATAAGATTGGGCCCTGAGTTGGAAAGATATCACGCATTAGTCGGATAGCAACCTTTCATAAGATATCACAAACTGCATTAATGATATCATTGTGTACAGTAATGCAACAAGTTACAATGATTCAAACTTGCCATCACAAGAATTTTCTTGTCAGTGAGCAAAAAGGTAAGAAGGTTTTCATCCAAAAAACTCAAATGTAATTTCAATGCTAACTATACAGCAAATCCATAGTGGGTTAATATACAATGAAATGCCTTTTTGAAAAAAAATAAAAGCAGCAGCACTTCTACTTAAAAATAAACACAACTGGAATACACACTAACCAACACGAAACTAATTCATAAATGTAGTTAAAGTTCTCTCATGTTTTCACTGTAACAAATCAGTTAGCTAAAAACTTCTGGACAACCAGCAATTACATTACACAGGCAAACAATCTCTATCAGAAGTCTGCCCTCATCTGGTAGAAACTGGAAGTTGCTATATATATTTTTTTTATTTTTGCAAAAACAAAAACCACCCCAAAAAGATAAAACTGTATAACCAAGTATTAATTCAACTCAGAATTACAGTGTTTACTCAGAAGTAAGTCCCACATAATTCCATTTGGGATTTGTTCCCATGTATGCATAGAATTGCAGTCCCGATGGACTTCAGTGAACTGTCACTGAAATACATCGAAAGCAAAAAATTCATGCAATATTCAAACATTCTCATTTTAAGCCCAAAATGATAGTACAGTAGTCTATTAGTATAACTGTCAGCAGATCTCCCCTTAAATCAAACTTTAATTCTGTATTTTAAGTATGAGTTTTTTAATACTGTATTTTTTTAAATCATCCATAAAATCTTTATGTTGAAAGCAGTGCTTATCAAACCCAGAATAAGTAATATGCTCTCATTAAAGCATGTTTTTACTAATGTAAATTGAATAGCTTGTGATATGTACAGCTTCTAGTGCACTATAGACTGGTAGACAGCATGCAAAATGAAACATAACTGTTCTTTAAGCACATGAAAGCATTTATGCTAGCAGAATACTCTTACCACATCCTCTGTGGTACATGTCTGATGGGTCACCATGAGCCAGGTACAGTTTTGCTTCTGGATCTCAAAGCCAGAAGTTGCCTAAGTGAAGGTAAAAAAAAAAAGTTTCACAAGCCTGGATAGGCTTCACAAAGGGAAGGTTTCACAAAAGACCCATTCAGATGATTCATGCACTTTTCCAGACCAAAGTGTACCCTGGCTGGAATTTCCTTCATACCGTGAAGGGTAGCTGGACAGTGACTGAGGAATAAGATCACGTGGCAGGGAGAAGAAAGGGCAGAGATACCAGGAAGCCTTCTTTTTTGACCACCCCACATCAGGCTCTGGTAGAATAAACCTTGTGAGAACTGGAAAGAGCACTGTCATTCAAGATTATGAGCAGGTTGGAAGGTGCAGGGGAAGACTGTGGTTTGGAGAAAGATGATGATGATGAATTTGCTTCTAGTAGCAGAGAGGCCAACAGATATATCTGTAGCTGCTCTGAATTCTTGCAGTCCAATTCTATGCATGTTTACAGATGCAAAACTCACAGTGCAATCCTATGCATGTCTACTCAGAAGTAATTCCCATTTTGTTCAATGGGGCTTAGTTACTCCCAGGAAAGTGTGCCTAGGATGGCAGCCTGAATTTCAATACATCTTGCTCCCTGGGAAGTGTGCAAAGAACTGTAGCCCAGGGCAATGTGAGGGACCACAAGAATTAGTGCAGAACCAAACACAATACACACACTTTCCAGCAACAAGCGCAACCACAACATTGTGCCATAATTCCCATCATATTCAATAGGGAAAATGTGCATAGGGGATGGGGAAAGTGTGCATAGTCCCAGAAAGTGTGCATAGGATGGCAGCCTGAATTCCAATACTCCTCGTGAAGTGTACAAAGAACTGCAGCCCAGGGCAGTGCAAGGGGCTGCAAGCATAAGTGCAGAACTAAACATAACACACACATTTTCCAAGCATGACCACTGCACCATAATTCCCATCATGTTCAATGAGGAAAGTGTACATAGGAGATGGGGAAAGTGTGCATAGTCCCAGGAATGTGTGTGTAGGATTACAGCAGCCTGAATTTCAACACATCTTACTCTTCAGGAAGCGTCCAAAGAACCACACACAACACACACAGTTTCCAAGCACAACCAATGCAGCATAATTCCCATCATGTTCAATGGGGAAAGTGTGCATAGGAGACTGGGAAAATGTGCATAGTCCCAGGAGAGTGTGCATAGTCCCAGGAGTGTGCTAGCAGATGGGGAAAGTGTGCATAGTGCCAGAAAAGTGTGTATAGTGCAGAAAAGTGTGCCTAGGAGATGAGGAAAGTGTGCATAGTGCCAGAAAAGTGTGCGACAGTGTACTCTAATCCCCATCATGGTCAACAGGGAAAGTGTGCATGGCTGGCAGCAGCCTACATTCTCACACATTTTGCTGCTTGGGAAGCGTGCAAGGAGCTAAGAACATAAGAACATGAGAACAGCCCCACTGGATCAGGCCATAGGCCCATCTAGTCCAGCTTCCTGTATCTCACAGTGGCCCACCGAATACCTCAGGGAGCACACCTGAGAACAAAATAGCTGCATCCTGGTGCCCTCCTTTGCATCTGGCATAGCCCATTTCTAAAATCAGGAGGTTGCACATACACATCATGGCTTGTAACCCGTAATGGATTTTTCCTCCAGAAACTTGTCCAATCCCCTTTTAAAGACATCTAGGCCATATGCCATCACCACATCCTGTGGCAAGGAGTTCCACAGACCAACCACACGCTGAGTAAAGAAATTCTTTTGTCTGTCCTAACTCTCCCAACACCCAATTTTAGTGGATGTCCCCTGGTTCTGGTGTTATGTGAGAGTGTAAAGAGCATCTCTCTATCCACTCTGTCCATCCCCTGCATAATTTTGTATGTCTCAATCATGTCCCCCCTCAGGCGCCTCTTTTCTAGGCTGAAGAGGCCCAAACGCCGTGGCCTTTTTTCATAAGGAAGGTGCCCCAGCCCAGCAATCATCTTAGTCGCTCTCTTCTGCGGCAGGGCAGGGCAGGGCTAGAGGCTGCAGGGGCCCCTCCCACAGCCCGTGCCAAGGTGCCAGGAGGCGGGTGGCGGGCGCCGGCAGCCCCAGCAGGAAAGCCCGGGCTGGAGCTCACCTCGCTGGGCGCGGGCGGCTGCTCTAGGACCACCACGCGCCCCGAGCACGAGCTGGTGGTGCAGAAGCTGTCCTGGCCGTTGAGCAAGCACACGATGCCGGCGATGGGCTCGTCCACGCTGCCCTTCCGGCTGCCGTCGGCGCGCGACAGCCGCTGCTCCTTCCAGCGCTTGAACTCGGCCATTGGACAATGGCGGCTCCCAGGAGGCTCCCTGGGCGCCGCCATCATGGCCCGACGGCAGCCCGCTCGGGACAAAAGACCTTACGCGTGCAGAAGGGGCTGAGACGGGCGGTGGAACTTTCTCGCCTGCCTAATTCCCTTCTCTGCAATGCTTCGAGCCTTGAACAGTGTTGACTCGAGCAGTGTTTCTCAAACTGTGGGTCTGGACCCACTAGGTGGGTCGCGAGCCAGTGTCAGGTGGGTCCCCATTCATTTCAGTATTTTATTTTTAATATATTAGGCTTGATGCTCCCATAGTATGTGACTGCATTTGGGGAAATGTTACGGACTTGCATTTCTAACAAGGCACTATGGATAAGCTTTTAACAATGACAGTAACTGGGACTTACTCCTGGGTGAGTGTGGGTAGGATTGCAGCCTAGAGTGGTGAAAAATGTTCCTGCTTGATGATGTCACTTCCTGCGGGTCCTGACACATTCTCCTTCTAAAAAGTGGGTCCTGGTGCTCAACGTGTGAGAACCACTGCTTCAAAGCATAGGCACTCTGTCCCCCTTTGGATCTGGTCACCCAGTCCTATCACACTTACGTGGGAGTAAGCCCCACTGACACTAATGGGACTTGCTTCTGAGTAGACATGCATAGGTTTGGGCTGCTAAACGCACTGAGAGTAGCTCAGTGTCTGAATCATGGTGCAAACCTATCTCCACGCTTCCCTGGGAGTGAGCACTAAGTACAAGAGGTCTTGCTCTTGAGTAGACACGCTGAGGTCTGCGGCTGCTGTCTCCCAGGTTAGTGTGGGTAGGACTGCAGCGCCTCTAAGGACGTTGCCCGGCATCTCACTCCAGCCCAGGAGACTGCAGGCTGCCGCCCCAGGAGCACTCCTGTCAGGCGCTTGCGTAGAAGGACCCTCACTGTGCCTTCCCCGGAAGCCGCCGGAAGGGCGTCAAAGTCCGAGTTGCGCTGAGTGCAGCGCCTGCAGGCTGGCGTCACTGCGTCTTTCTGCAGCACAGAGGTGAGCAGCGGCACGCGCACCGCGGGTCACAGGGGGAGAGGTGGCAGGAAAGGCTTGGGCTGGGTCTGCAGCATGCGCTAGCAGGCAACTGGCAGCCCAATCCGAGCCACGCTTACTGGGGAGCAAGCTCCATTGATTGTAATGGTGCTTACTTCTGAGTAGGCAAGCATAGGATTGCGCTCTGAGGCTGCAATCCTGTGCACCCTCCCCTGACAGGAAGCCCCACTGCAGACCATGGGACTTATTCTGAGTACACAAGCAGAGGATTGTGCTCTGAGGCTGCAATCCTATGCACACTTTCCTGAGAGTAAGCTCTACTCAAGACCATGGGACTTACTTCTGAGTAGACACGCACCTTATAGGATTGTGCTCTGACACATCAGGCAAAAAGTTGTCTTCCAGCTGCATCAGGAGCCTGGAGATATTTTAAATATTTTTATAATAAAATGCCGAGTATTGGATTTGTGTTGGAAAAAGGCAGGGGTTTAGTATTGTCATGTGGGTGCTTACAAATCTGTAAATAGTTTCAGCGCTCAGGCTAAAGGGTGTCAATTTGGCTGCCTGGAGCAAGGCCCTAAGTGATGTGTCCTGAAAGTCTAATGATTATGGCTTATCAAAAAGATTGTAAATTAATGATCTTTATGCAATTGGAAATTGACATGCTATATGAAAATAGATATTTTGGGTAGGTGTGAAGAGTGTTTTTACCCACTCTTATATCACTTCTGTGTCTGGCCTACTTGGTCCTATCTTTGGTTTCTTTCTCATAAAGATGGTGAATTTTGTGACACTAAGAGTTAAAAATTAACTTGCATTGGAATTGTAACTGATTCTGAAGGATGCAAAGGTTGCAATGCTTACAGCTGTAGAAAGACAGATATTAATTATTAAAGGCAGGTGGGGTTGATAAAGTGTAGGTGCTGTAATATAGTGGCAGAAGGACAATGGGGTTGGAAAGGTAGCCTGTTCTCCAAAATTTCACAAAGGAAAGTAAGCTTTGTCCACCTTTTTTACAAACTGTTTACTGTGTAGTCATCTGTCCTACATTTGCTTCTGAAGCATGGTGGGTTAGTTAGGTCCTCTACTAACTTCAAAAAATCAAGAATGGTTAACAGATGTTTGTTTATTTAAAAGACGTGATATCTTGCATTTCCTTTGGACTCAAGGCAGTTCACAATTAGAACAAAAAAAATTTAGACTTGTCAAAGCACAACATTAAGAGGAAAAAATCTCAGTTCAAACATAATGAGAATAAACAGTTTAATATCACTGGAGGTCTGGTTATACTTATTGCAAAATATTTGCAAATCAGACAACATTCTGGATAGATGGGGCTGGTGGAAAGAACACCACCTTCTGTTGAGACAGAAGGAAGGCACTGCATGGACACTTGCTGTGCACATGCAGTTCACACACTGGTTTCACTTAGATACCTGTCAACCTTTCAAAGATTTAGGGACCTGAGGAAGGCTGGAAACCTGAAGAATGAGAACAAGCTGCTCACATGGACAACATTTTTAAGCGATATCCCCCAAATTTTGTCAAAAGATATCACAGGAAGAAAATGGGAAGAGTGTTGTGCCACAAAACTAGGAATGTTGGCGCATGTGAGATGAAAGAGTGCTCAATCTTGAGTTGCTAGTACACTACTGAGAAAAACTGCAGTCCTGTGCGCACTTAGTGGATAATAAGCTCCTTTGAACATAGTGGGACTTACATTTGAATAAACGTGTGTAGGATTGTGTTGTAAATTGAACTTTTGTGGGGTTCCTCCAGAGTGTTCCTTGAACTGTACTGACCAGGCCTCCATAAATCTTGACCTCACATAGAAACTTGCTGTGTGCAACTCACATAGCTGCAAATGACAGAAGGGAAAGTGTGCAAATCTTATTCATAATTTCAAGATAGGAGAGAGCCCAATTATTATGGCGGGAAAGCCCAATTATAACAGGGGCCTGATCAATTGCTTCTGGGGGCTGTATCTGGCCAGCAGGCCTTTTGATTGACATCCTTGCACTAAACCAGGGGTACCCAAACCCCAGCCCTGGGGCCACTTGCGGCCCTTGAGGACTCCCAGTGCGGCCCCCAGGAAGCCCCCAGTCTCCAGTGAGCCTCTGGCCCTCCGGAGATTTGCTGGAGCCCACACTGGCCCAACGCAACTGCTCTCAGCATGAGGGCGACTGTTTGACCTCTTGTATGAGCTGTGGGGTGAGGGCTACCTCCACTACTTGCTGTTTCACATCTGTGATGCAGTAGCAGCAGCAAAGGAAAGGCCAGCCTTGCTTTGTGCAAGGCCTTTTATAGGCCTTGAGCTTTTATAGGCCTTGAGCAAGACCTTTATTCATTCATATAAGTTCATCTTTAATATATTCAGTTATGTAAATGTATGTAAATTTATTCAAATTTGAAATGCAAATTAATTCTTTTTTCCCTGGTTCTGACACTATGTCAGAGAGATAGTGTGGCCCTCCTGGACACTTTGGACACCCCTGCACTAAACCATAGCACCATATTGTTACCTCTCAAGGCATAGAAGAGGCTTTGTGCTAACTTTGTTTCTTTGCCTTTCTTTTATCCTTCCCCTATTAATTGGAGTATTTAAATATCTCAGTTTAGATTTTAAACATGTCTTTCAAAGCAATATGTATAATTTCATTTTTCAGACTTTTACTAGGATGTAAAGTGGTACATTTTTGTGTAAGTGTGTTTGTAGTTGAATAAAGTTGAGGAATAATAAAGCAGTAGTCCTGAGTATGCTTTCAGTATTTTATTAAGAATATTTTATATTCAAGAAAAAAAACAAAACAGAGTGGTTTGTTTTACATAGCAAAATATTTTCAGGTCCAATTGGCCTTTTAAAGCCCAAATTCAGTTCCAGGCTATGTATTTTAAGGACTATCTCCTCCCACATCAGTCTTTAAGATGTGTAACCACCAGGATCTTGCTAATAGATTCTCTGCTGTCAGAAGTATGGCTGGAAGTAATCAGAAGCAGAGCCTTCTGAGTGGTGGCCTTATATCACTGGGATACCCCTGCCAAGAAGGCCCTATGCTTCTGTGCCAAGTAACACTTGAAAGCCACTCTGCTTTGCCAGACTTTTGTTTTGTAGCATGATCAGTCGGGGGGGGGGGAGCCCTGGAAAAAATTTGTTTACTTCCGTTTTTACACTTTTAGATTTTATATGGCTTTCGTGCAATATTGTTGTACTGTTTTTATTTTTAAGTTTGTTGGCCATCTTGATATGTCTGTGACCAAAAGCAGGATATAAATAGAATAAATAATAAGCCTAGAAATTTCCTGAGAATTGAGAGACATCCTCTGTAGAGATGTGAAGGTCCGGAAAAAGACCGGAAAAATTCAGGGAAAAACTGTTTTTTCCCCGTTTTTTCCTGAAGACTTTTTTGTTTTTTTCTGAAAAATTGAAAAAAAGAAAAAAAATTGATGATGGAATGTTTTATTTTAACATGATGAATAAAATAGTTTAAGACAAGCTGTTCAAATATTTTCAAAATCATTTCTAAAAAAAATATGTATGGTATCAGATTATTCTAATTTCTGTGCACTGTGGACTGGCAAGTCCGAGGTTACAAACCAAACTCTCCAATGCAAGAACAAGATGCATTTATTCCTTTAGGAGGTGCTGCCGTTGTCACAAGAAAAGAAAAAGGTTTCAGTTCTGTTTTTGCATGTGGGTGGGTATGTTTGGTTCTGTTCTGTCCTCTTCACTAGGCCTCAAAGCATTGGAAGAAAATACAGAGCAATAAAAAGGACCTGAAAGTATATACTGAATTTAAAAAGGTAAGAGTTGACATTTATCTGATTCCAGAAAACTGAATCATTTAGCTACGTTAGTTTATCTTTATAACCTTTGTGTAAATAATGATTTAATCACTACTAATCTGTTTCTTTACTTCCCCCACCCACAACCATAGATTAGTATCTTCTTGAAAACTAGCCATTAAATTATTTTTCTTTCCTACTCCCCTCAGGAAAATGGTGAGACCAACATCTAGCATATGGAGGCATTTTCAAATTACAAGTTCTTCTGAGAAAAAAAATGTGATTTGCAAATACTGTCAGATGAAATATGCATTTCCAAATGCTACCAGGATGACAAAACACATTCTTGTATGTAACAAGTAAAATCCTTCATGAGGACCTTCAAGTGAAGAGGACCACAATGATGAAAATGCACATAGTTTTTCTCAACGTTCTCGTTCAAGAAGTCCTCTTTCTATTCCATCTACAGCATTCCATCTATTCCATATACATCTATCTATTCATGTAACATCAGCAGCAACACAAAGTGTTGCCCATCAGCAACATCTTCAAGTAAACATACTGAAGACAGCTGCTTCCAAAGTGAAGCAGGGCTGTATTCTTGCGCCAAACTTGTTTGGGATTTTCTTCGCTGTCCTGCTGAAGCATGCCTTTGGAACTGCAACAGAAGGCATCTATCTCCGGACCAGATCAGACGGAAAGCTCTTCAACCTCTCCAGACTGAGAGCAAAGTCCAAAGTCCAGCTGAAATGTCTGCGTGACTTCCTCTTTGCCGACGATGCAGCTGTCACTACCCACTCTGCCAAAGATCTCCAGCAGCTCATGGATCGTTTTAGCAAGGCCTGCCAAGATTTTGGACTGACAATCAGCCTGAAGAAAACACAGGTCATGGTTCAGGATGTGGACTCACCTCCCTGCATTACAATCTCTGCACATGAACTGGAGGTTGTCCATGACTTTGTGTACCTTGGCTCAACGATCTCCGACACTCTTTCTCTCGATACCAAGCTAAACAAGCGGATCGGTAAAGCAGCTACCATGTTTTCCAGACTCACAAAGAGAGTCTGGTCCAACAAGAAGCTGACGGAACATACCAAGATCCAGGTCTACAGAGCTTGCGTCCTGAGTACACTTCTGTACTGCAGCGAGTCATGGACTCTTTGCTCACAACAGGAGAGGAAACTGAACGCTTTCCACATGCACTGCCTCCGATACATCCTCGGCATCACTTGGCAGGACAAAGTTCCAAACAACACAGTCCTGGAACGAGCTGGAATCCCTAGCATGTATGCACTGCTGAAACAGAGACGCCTGCGTTGGCTCGGTCATGTTGTGAGAATGGATGATGGCCGGATCCCAAAGGATCTCCTCTATAGAGAACTTGTGCAAGGAAAGCGCCCTACAGGTAGACCACAGCTGCGATACAAGGACATCTGCAAGAGGGATCTGAAGGCCTTAGGAGTGGACCTCAACAAGTGGGAAACGCTGGCCTCTGAGCGGCCCGCTTGGAGGCAGGCTGTGCAGCATGGCCTTTCCCAGTTTGAAGAGACACTTTGCCAGTAGTCTGAGGCAAAGAGGCAAAGAAGGAAGGCCCATAGCCAGGGAGACAGACCAGGGACAGACTACACTTGCTCCCGGTGTGAAAGGGATTGTCATTCCTGAATCGGCCTCTTCAGCCACACTAGACGCTGTTCCAGAACCACCATTCAGAGCGCGATACCATAGTCTTTCGAGACTGAAGGTTGCCAACAACAGGACGTGCATCTCATGGGCTCAACTTGCTTTTTAATGATATTATGAAACTGGACACCCTTCAAATGATCTATAGATGAGCAAAAGAAGTCATAAAACATATAAAAGGTACTCATATTGTAGCTGCAGTTTTCAAGAAGAAGCAAGTAGAAAAAAATGCAAAGAATAAAATAGTGACCCTGAAGCTCTGTAGTAAAACTCGGTGGGATGGAGTGGTGATCTCCTTTGAAAGTATACTAAAAAACAAAGAAACTCTTCAAGAAACAATAATAGTTGAAGATCTTAAAAGTACCCATACATACATGTTGGCAACCTTCAGTCTAGAAAGACTATGGTATCGTGCTCTAAAAGTACCCAGGAGTGTGAGAAACACTGTTCTTGATCAGGATGTCTTCTGGGTTCAGCTGCAAAATTCCCTGAAGAATCTAAAGCCAGTTGCTGCAGCAATCACTGCATCTGAATCAGATAGTGCACTTTTGTCAGAAATTGCTTGTTTAATGACCAAGCTAAAAACAACTGTTTTTGAAAATCTCAGTATATCTCCACTTACAACTATAGAAGAAAGTAAAGTGAAAGATTTATTTTAAAAAGGGAAGAATTTTGTTGCCACCCAATTCATGCTGCTGCAAATTTGCTGGATCCAAGATTCAAAGGTGGAAATAGAAGTGATGATAGCACTGCTACTGCATTTGACTGGATTACAAAGCAAGCATCACGTTTAGGACTTGATGGTGGGAAGGTACTTTCAAATGTTGCAGAATATAGAACATCTTCAGGGATTTGGTCCAGGAATGCAAGCTGGGATTCTGCCAAATATATTCCTCCTGCAACATGGTGGCAAGCTCTTTGCACAACACAGCCTCTGACTCCTCTTGCTTCTTGCCTTCTTCAGATTCCTCCATCTTCAGCAGCATGTGAAAGAATCTGGTCTCTGTTTGGAAACACTCACACTAAATCAAGAAATAAACCTTCATGCGAAAGGGTAGAGAAGCTTGTTTCAATCCGGGCAAACCTTCTGTTTTTAGAAGTCCATAATAACTGTGATAATGACAGACACAACAGAGTAGCTGCAGAAGCAGAGACTGTCAGCCCAATCCTGAGCTGCCCGGAGTGCCTAGGCTCGGGGGCACCAAAAAGGGCTGCTGCTGAATTCTGCTCCTCCCGTGCTACCATGGGAGGCTCCTCGGGAGAAGGGGACGTTCGTGCTCCGACCACAGCATTGGGCTCTGAAACTGATGCTGATAATGACAGCTCAGAAAATGATTCTGATTAAATTTCATGCCCATTCATTGAAACTTAGTCCCATTCCCTTCTATACACTTTCCCCTCCTCAATTCTTTTTATGAGAATGGGTTTTTTATTTTTATTTAATACTGTGGAGAAGAAATGTGACTAATTTTTATTTCTGGATTTTTAAAAATTGTTTTGTGGGGGTTTTATTGTCTGTTCCACATAAACTAGTAAACAGTTCAAGAGATTGTTGCTCCATTTGTTACAATTACAAATAAATATTATAAAAATAAATTCTGTTTGTAATAATTGTTTGGATACACTATATTTTTAATATGCTAGTTGTGATAATTTTATGCCAAGTCAAATTGTCTATAGTCATATTTTATGTTCCTAAAGTAACAGAATGACTTTCAATCTGGAAAAGAAAAAAAGTGCTAATGTAGCATTTTTAAAAAATTTTCCCCAAAATTTCCTCCCCCCCCCCCCAAAAAAAAAACCGGGAAAAAACCGGGTTTTTTTCCAAGCTTCAAAATTTCTGGAAATTTTACATCTTTAATCATCTGACAACATTAAATAGAGGGATCTTAATTTCTGTAGCAGGCACTGACCATGCTATTGAGAGACTTATTATCAAAGTTACGACTAATAAGTCCCATTGAGCTCTGCGGGCTGCCAGGTAGGAACAGACTGTGTGAATTATGGATTTGTCAGAAATTGTTTTGCAAGCTGACCATATACTTTTTGCACAGAGTCGGGTAATTACAAACTCTTACATGCATTGGTATGCCTATTGTCATAGCAATTCAATTGTCCAATCTAGGTTGTCCATTGGATAGCATGTGGTGCTCCTTGAGTCAATTGTAACCATGCATGTCCTTGTTGACCAGCAGGTGGCTCTGAACATACTTAAAATTAAAAATATTGCATTTCAGTCAACACCAGCTGCTGCTAAATTTAAATTTAGATTTGCAATGGCGCTTTCACCGATGCACAAGTCATTTCTTGATGCTGTAATGTTTGGGTGATAGAGCTTTCGGATGTGAGCCAATCATTTCTCTAGAATGGCAGATGTAATTGAGCACTGGAAGTGGGATGTGGGAAAGAAAAACCTGGTGAAATTTGTCTTTAACATTACTAGCTTACATTTGGAAAACCATTGTCCTAAGTCCTGTTTATAAATGGTTCCGGTCAAAAGTATTTATGAAACCTGTCTGTAATGAAGTTCAACTGAAATTATTGTAGTTTCTGTTGCTTTACAAAGGAATTACAGACTGGTAGTAAAACCTGTTTCCTTGTGACTGTCTGTGTGGGTAAAATTTGTGTGGGCAGGACACTTCTGGTGTGATGGCGGACTGACCGGTGCACCTAGTGTGTATCTCCTATTGGAATTGCTAATATATACTGAAGAGGACTTCTTGTTTGGTTTCACTATCTTGCTAAGTGCCTTTTAATGACTATTTGGTTCATTTCTTACTCATTTCCCTGACTTTCGTGCCAAGGTTGCCCTTGAAAATGCCTTTGAAAAAAGTTACTCACCTCCGTCTCTTCAGTTTCTTCTCCCCCCACTACCAGACAGATGTCTGCTGCTGCTTCTGCAGTTTTACTTTCAGCAACAGCACCGGTTGAGGATGTCAACAAGTTAAACTTTTGGAACTTATGGAAAACTTCCAGTAGCAAACTGGGAACTATCAAGATCAGATATCTAATCAGATTAATTTGCAAATGCAAGAGCTAAAAAAACTCACTGGAGCTGTTCAGGAGGTGCAAGATAATCTTTCTGCTCTTCAGACTAAAGTAAATACAATGGAAACTAAAATTCATGGTTTAGAGCAGTGATTTTCAACCTCTTTCATCTCATGGCACACTGACAAGGCACTAAAATGGTCACGGCACACCACCAGGTTTTTGATAATTGACAAGGCACACCATACTGCCAGTGGGGGCTCATATCTCCCATTGGCCCTATTGATAAATGACCTTCCCCCAAATTCCTGTGGCACACCTGTGGACCACTCATGGCACACCAGTGTGCCATGGCACAGTGGTTGAAAATGGCTGCTTTAGAGGATCAAGTTAATCATCAGGGAACTGCTATGCATGCTTCTTACTCTCTTATAAATGCCCGTGTATCCCTGCTGGAAACTAATGCTAGGGCAAGCAACATTCGTGTACTGGGCGTTCCAGACTCTCAGACCTGTGCCGGAGGGCCTGGGGAGGCTATAGTTTCAATGGAGAAATTCCTTCGTCTATTGTTAAAAATACCAGATGACGTTGAGCTCTTCCTAGAGAGAGTCTATTCAATTCCACGTTGGGCAACCAAGGCTATGGCAACTCAGTCTTCTACTAAGATATGGATTGTGCAATTTCTGCGACCATCTATGCACAGCCATATTATATCTGTTGCAAGGCAAATAGGCAACCTGGAATGTCAACAAAGTTGTATTATGCTTTTCCCTGATCTGTCGTCTGAAGTTGCTCAGCAAAGATACAAATTTAGGAAAGCCCATCTCATGGCGAGAGACCTCAAGATTTAATACTTCACAAAATATGCTGCAACTCTCTGCATTGAAACTGAAGAAGGCATAAAACAGTTCAGAATCCCAGAATCAGCTGAATCCTTCCTTGCTGGTCTACTTCAGGATATGCAAAAAGATAACGGGCAGCCCAATCCTGAGCTGCCCGGAGCTGCAGGACCTGGTGGCTCCACAGTGGGCTCCTGCCGGATCCAGCGCCTACCGCGCTATCGCGGGAGGCTCCTCGGGAGAAGGGGATGTTCGTCCCCTTCCCCCAAGTAAGGGAAGTAGTCCTGCAATGGGACTACTCACTTTAGTGGCAACTGTTTGGTCGCTGCTAAAGTGAAGGTGCTTTTGTAGAGCAAGCAGCCCTGCCCAAGTTCCCTGGATCCTGAGGAGCTCAGCTCCACGGACCTGCCTGTCCCCCGTCACACCTCACCCACCCCTTCGGTCATGCCTCCCCCCTACTGGGAAAGCCTCCCCCACACCCGCATCATCCGTTCTGTAGCCCAGAGGTCATGGAGACCACCAGGCTGCGGAACCCGGGTGCCCGCTGTGCACTGGCTCAGCAACAGCCAGAGCTGAGCTAGCTCCAGCGGGAGCCCAGTGGTAAGCCCCACAAATGTGCCTTATGGCACGTTTGCGACTGTGGTCCACGCAGCGGAGGTGCAGTGCGGACCACAGGAGCTGGCTCTTCCACGATGAACCACTGGAGAATTTTTTTCCTTTTTTCCCCCCATTATTTGGAACTTAGTACTACTGTCACATTACTGCTGCTGTGTTAGTTTTGTTTATTTCTTTTTATGCTGTGTCAATAATATTCTGGGCATTTTACCAAGAAGACACTTCAGGTCACTTCCTGAAGGCCACAGAATTTTAAGAATTTTAAGGAAGAAAAAAGAGGGAACTCTCAGAAAGAGAGCATGTCATTTCAAGAAGAAGAATCATCATGTTTGGATTAAATCTAAAAAGAACAGAATGGAGAAAATGAAAGAAGAAAAGAGAGGGATTAAGAAATACAAGAGTCAAGAAAAAGAAGAAGAAATGGAAGGAGCAGAGGGAGGCGCAAGAAGGAAAATACCACCAAGACAGAGAACAAAGAAAGTACTAAAACAGAAACTGAAAATGGGTGAACAGTGGAAATTTTCTTGTAGATATTAATGGACTGAATTTTCCTCAGAAGCGAAGAGTATTCCATTAATTATATCAAATCAAAGCAGATATAAATGAAAACAAATTTGGAACACAAATATTAAGATAAGTAAAGTGGTATTAAGATAACTAAAGCGATATCTTTTAAAGATAATTTATATAAAATGTTTTATAGATGGTATTTAATTCCAGAGAAAATAGCAAAAATGTACCTGAGTCATCAAATAACTGTTGGGTATGTAAAGAGATTGAAGGAACTTTTTATTATATGTGGTGGAGGTGCGAAAAAGCAAAGAAATATTGGAAAATACATAAACTGTTACAAGAGATATTGAATTGTGCATTACCATTCAAACTGGAAATATTCCTCTTAAATATGACATCAGAAATTAAAGACCAAGACAAGAAACATTTTATTGTATATATCAATATAGTTGCAGGAATATTGTATGCGTAAAATTTGAAGCCTTTTAATGACTGGATAGATAATTTTAAACAATATTGAGTGTTAAAACATTAATTAGTATAATCACAAATATGATAATTTTTGTATTGATGGGTATTTTTCTTTTCAGTCATTGTTGATTTCTTTTTTGGATTAATGCAAAATACCTGTATTAGTATGTTGTAATCTATGGCCAGTACCCTTGTGCGTAACCTGTGTCGTACCAGTCCTAAGGCTAACCAATTTTCCTCAACTGTATCTGTAATAAAGAAATAAATAAACTTTGCTAAAAAACAAAACAGAAAACAGAAAACGATTTTTCTCAAGCTAAAAAACAAAAAGAGGGAGGGTTTGGACTTCCCATCCTTAATCTGTACCATTTTGCATACTTGCTAACTTTCTGCAATAGATGGAATAACCAGCACAGTGAGATACCATCATGGGTGGTGTTAGAAATGTCTGTGTTAGCTCCATTGTGTAAATGGGTAGCATTGGGGTCTAAACATGTCAATAATAATACCTGTGACAGTAATCTCAGCTAGGTATATTTGGAATATGATGGCCCAGAAGTTTGAATTTGATCCCTATTCCCACCATAGATTAACATTATGGATGAATCCAACTTTAGAGATTAATAGGGAATCTTTTTAATGGAGGAGCTGGACTGATAGGGCAATTTTTACATTAGATCAACTTATTGATCAGGTTCAGGAATTTTTCTCATTTGATAGACTTGGTGAACAGTATCACCTTCCAAAGTCCGCTAGCTGGCAATATTTACAGTTGCAACATTTATTAATTTCTAAATTTGGTCCCTCTGCATTATCTGCTTCACCAACTCCCCCACTCCTAGACATACTTATGCAGTCTGATATGAAGAAACCAGTAATATTTGTTTATAAATATCTAATGTCATGTACTAAGTTTGATACACATTTACTCCAAACTAAATGGAACTCTGAATTGGAATGTCCTATCCTGGGTGAGCAATGGGATGTGACTCTTAAGAATATACACGCAATATCTGGAGATCTTAAATTATGCCTAATACAGCAAAAAATACTCTTTAGAATATATTGGACACCACAGAGGCTATTCCTTAAAGGACTTAGCAATGAATCTAGATGTTGGAGATGTTTGCGTTTGAATGCTACACTTACACATATGATGTGGTCACGTCCTGTTATTGTAAGCTTTTGGGATGAAATAATTAATATTATAAAGAGAGTGCTATAGCAACCTTTAATTTTTACAGATATGTATGTAATTCTTAATTGTCTACCTGTTATCTGGAGATTCACACCTGGACAATTGAAATGGACTCTCTGTGCCTTCACGGTAGCAAAAAGACATATTACTTCATTGGAAGGAGAGATGCCCACCTACATATGCCCTATGGACAAACAATATTTATCAGTATTTGAGCGACTGGCATATTGGCATCAGCTGCGTATGGATCTATTTGAGGGTATCTGGAGGTTATTCCTTGATATAACAACATAAGCCATATGAAGTGTTGATATGCAGATACTCTGGTCGTGTATATGTATAAATTTTTTTTCCTTTTTGAAAGTAACTCATAAGCATGTATCAATGTAATACTCTTTTTTTGTTTTTGTTTTGTTCTGTTTATGTAATAGAATTTGTGTGGACTGCACTGAGAATATGAATAAAAATGATCAGCCTGTTAAAATGATTTTGCATTCTTTTGGTCCCAAAGAGAGTCCAAGGCAACATTGATATTTTTTTTTCCTAATGTGTGATCGAAGGCTTTCTGATTTTTGACTCCCAAGTTTCAAACTATCCTTCTAAAAGATCATTTTTAACATACAGCTTGGGGTTACCCAGAAAATTTTTTAAAAACAAATTATTAACCTGATATGGTATATAATTTTGAAGATGTGACAAAGGAACCCTTCATAAGCTGGCACATTTGCCTGCATGCTTTTATGCATTTGATTTTTTTTTTATAAATTCAATTTCTGCTCCTCTTGCAGGCTAGAGAATATCATAAGGCAAACCCCCAATAGCATGTTTTAGATAAGAATAAAATGGCTTGTGAACCTTTGATTTAAATTTCAGCTGAAGAACAAGTTATTTGATCCTTTCTCTTTGAAGTGGAAAAGGAGGTGAAGATTAAGACACTATATTTTTTTCGCTCTGATTTTTTAGGTTGCCATGGCGATGGGGAAAAATGTGATGAGAGCTGTCAGAGTGTTTGAATTTGGTGGACCTGAAGTGCTTAAGCTGGTGTCGGATGTCTCGTTGCCAGTTCCTAAAGAGAACCAGGTAGGAATGAATGCTTTGGACTGAGTGAAATCCACTGAAGTGATGGCGGTGGTGAACTAATTGTATGAGAAGCTTTTCTGCTCCAATAAAGAACACACAGCAACTGTTGGGCAGAGTAAAGTTTGATACTATAACAAAGGATTGCATATCATTAAAATGCAATACAACAGCAACCAAGTGAATTGGAAAAGCAGCAGCATCCAGAAATGATCAAAATTGGCATCAATAATGTAATATTGTAAAGAGCTCCTCACTTCTTGGGGGGAAAGCAAGGAACCAGCTGAGTGAGTTCCCCAGAATAGGTGCTTCACTGCAGCATGAGCTCCATGTGCAGCAGAGTTTACTGGGAAAATAGTGATGAGATGATCTCCCATTCAGGTATCTACAAGTAATTTAGCAGCAGATACTTCTCTGATCCCCATTGTTATGGGATTAGGTCATTAAGCGAACATTCAGCCCAATCCAGTGCTTTTGTTGTGTAAACAGACACTCCCTGCCAGATGCTGACTGTTCAGGCTACTGGAGACCAATTGCCTTTTCTTTGCATTAAGAGCCGCCTCTTTGTTGTGTAAAGAGACACTCTCCTGCAGGCTATGGGAGAATGCTTCATTAAGAGCCTCTTTGTTGTGCATTGACCACCTTCAGGTCCTTAGGTGGTAAGTTGTTAAGAGATGCCTACCTGTAATATCTAGTCACCTATTTGGTTATAAAGAGAACTATTTTGTCTGTGCATTCTTGGCACCTCTTCAGTAACACCCATAATACAACACAATTTTTTTTCCTGTTTTCCATTAATTTCAATTTGGAAAATCTTTATACCAAAAGACTGTTAATCAGTGTCAGGCAATTATCACACACAGGAAGTAGCCCTAAAAGGAAGTGTTGTAACACCTATGTGTCACTCAAACCTAACTGATGTAGTTAGTTAGTAACTCATTCAGGTAGTAAGAGGTGCCCCAAATTTATTGTCAGAGCAGCATTGGCAAGGGAGGCTTCTCTCAAAGGGTGAAGTGGCCTGTTCTCACCTTGAGGTGGAAAAACCAAGGAAAAAGAAAAGTCTCTTGTGTTGCTTGGTAGGGCTAGGCAGTTCCTGTGGAGATCCTATAGAGTAGGGGTCTCCAAACCCTGGCCTGGGGGCCATATGCGGCCCGCAGCCAGCCTCTATTCGGCCCGCGGCCAGCCTCTGATCCCCTGAGAGCCTCTGGCCCAGCTGACCAAACACAACTAGAGTTGTGCTGTGCAGTGGGGAAATGGGGGTCCATTTAAGTGTGTGCTTTATTTCTTGGGCTGTTTTGGTGCTTGGAGAAATCCTGGACATTTGAGCCCATTCATCCATCTAAGTTCCATCTCTAATATATTTATTTAGATTTTATATTTAATTTTTTTTTCCGGCCCTCTACACTGTGGCAGATGTTAGATGCAGCCCTTCGGCTGAAAAGTTTAGAGACCCCTGCTTTAGAACAGTGCTTCTCAAACGTTTTAGCACTGGGACCCATTTTTTAAAACATCAATCTACCAATCTATAAGAATAAAATGGCTTGTGAACCTTTGATTTAAATTTCTTATAGTTTTACTAGACAAAAAAGATCCAGAAAGACAGTTTTTATTTATTAATAATAATGAATAAATTATTAATTAAAAATAATTGGGGTCCTGTGCTCCTGAGGCTACTAGAGACCTTAAGTATGCGTGTGTGTGTAGCCATTTGCTAGACTTTCCCTAAAAATAGCGTTCAAGGACTGTTTGCTCAAATCTTTACAGTCATTCCAGTGTACCCTGAAAGCTGAACTGGAGAGCAAGATGTGCAGTTAGGGACTTCCAGCCCAGACAAAAGGCTGAAAATGGATTTGCACATGATCTTTGGCACACCAATTACTAGAGAAAATTTAAAAAGTGAATTTTAATTTGGGGGCATGAAGATTAACTCATACCTCAAGTTAGCATTCCAGCTGATAACAGTTTGGGAAACACTGCTTTAGAACACATTCAGAATGGGTGGGCCTTCCTGGCCCTTGAAGCTGCCACTGCTTGTCAGACCTGCGGCATAAGCAGTGATCAAATTTTTGTACTAACCTGTGGGTCTGTTTTTCACAGAATGCTAAACAAATGTTTATAAAGTGCTGGGCATTGGGCAGCCTTATGCAAAACTTGGTGACTTGCTCAAATATGTTACTAACCGACTTTATTCTGCTTGAATTTTGAACCTTCTTTTTAAGGAAAAGGGGTGAGTGTGCATAAAGAATTGAAGCAGAAGTGAAATATATTCATGTTAGCCTTATATATGTTGGCCATTCAACAAATGCCATTTGTTTTCCAGGTTCTCATTAAAGTTCATGCATGTGGCATTAACCCAGTGGAGACTTATATTCGTTCTGGGACTCATGCTAAAAAACCATCATTACCCTTCACACCTGGGTCTGATGTGGCTGGGGTGATTGAAGGAGTTGGGGAACATGTGACTGCTTTCAAGGTATTGGAGTTTAAACCGACTGATAAGCTATCTCTAAAACAATACAGTTCTATGGCCTTTACCCTGAGTTTTTCTCTTTGAGAACATGTTTGCTAGCATTGTTTCTCCCAAGCAGTTTGTAAATTGACATGGTTTGTTCTTTTCTCTGTCTGTTCCTCTGCACCTTATGATATTTGTTCAGACTTGTGTGTTATTGCTGTGCAATTACTTAGACTGACCAATTATAATGCAGCTGAGTAACTGAGGCTAGAGGGAGTGGCTTGTTTAGGCCCCCCAAAGAGTTCATAGTAGCAGGGATGCTGCCAGAAGTTGACCAGGTTGGGCCAACGCACATTGGAGGGCTCACCTGACCAATCTGACCCATGAACACTCAGTACCAGTGGCAGTGCCCATTGGTAATACTTAGGGGGTGAGTATGGGAGTTTTGTGGAGGGCCCTAATGCAGAATTTTGTCCTAGGGCTCCCACCAACCAGGTATTGGCGTCTCTTGGCAGAGGTGAGATTTAAATCATGGAAGTTCTGATTTGCCTATCAGTCTCGTAGCCACTACACTAAACCAGCCCTCATTTTTGTGCTCTGGGAATGACTTTGCATACTGGTATGCAATGACTTTGTGCTGGTACCTGATTAGCAAACAACTAGTAGGGGTAGCAGTTTGTAAATGAAGTTCTTCAGGCATCAAGAATCTCCTGAAAAGACTTCCCATTAAATATTGATGTTCAGAAAGTTGCATCTTTATTTGTCTTTATTCAGTCTTCTAAGAATCACCCAATATCTCTCTGTTAGTGCAAATAGGATAACTATAGTCATACCACCAAAAATGCAGCTTTCTTTAGTGCTGCTTTGTTACAGCATTTTTTTGTCCTGGTATAATTGACAGCCATTCTGGCCAATGGGAGCAGTACATTCTGGATCAGTCAGTGCCCGTCTCCTGCCTAATGGATTAAGTATTCTATAGTACCACTTTGCGCAGTGCTAAAAGATGTACACCCTGCACAATTGGTGATATTTCTGTATTTAGTATAATGTTTCTGTTACCTTGACATATTCATTTCACTTGGAACTGGTTATTCCAGTGTGTGTGAACTTGTGTGAAAATGTTAATTTTACTTATAAACTATAGAAAACATTTTGGCACAATGCTGTACTTTGTGCATTTGTTTTCTCCTATCAGAAAGGAGACGCGGTTTTTACCCTTGGTACCAGTTATGGCGGTTATGCAGAATATACTGTTGCTTCAGCTCATACGGTCTTTCCCTTGCCTGATAAACTGGACTTCAAGCAAGGTGCAGCCATTGGGATTCCGTATTTTACTGCATACCATGCTCTCTTTCAAAAGTAAGAAAGCTGCACACTAAAATTCAAATCCATGAGGTTCTGCCCTGATAATTCTGCCTATTTCCTTAATCCTCCAAATTCATGAGCATTCTGGAACTTTTTTTTTTTTTTTTGGTGTTGACACTGTGGAGTAAAATACAAGACTCTTGTGAGGTTGAGATATTTTATAAAAAAATTGTTTTGGCAGAGACTGCTGCAAGCTTTAATCTCAGCCTTTTCCATTGGCAGTCCTCTTAGGTTGGTTGGCCATTTGGCAAATAATGCAGTGATAATCCAGAGCCTGCAGCGGGTTGTTTGTTCCATACACTATCGAAACCATAGAGCGAACTGATTTTTCTCAGCGCTGCTATGTTTCTTGTGTGTCCCCTCATTTACATGATTGGTCTGCATCCATACACCCAGATCATACTGTAATTGGACTGGTTGGCAACCTTCAGTCTCGAAAGACTATGGTATAAGCCTACAGCACCCGGTATTCCCAGGCGGTCTCCCATCCAAGTACTAACCAGGCCTGACCCTGCTTAGCTTCCAAGATCAGATGAGATCCGGTATGTGCAGGGTAACAGTTGCTGCAATTACTGCATGTATATAAGTAGTGGCAGTTACACAAATGCAGCTGTTGCCATGGAGCAGATTCCTGATATCCAGAATGCTCTGGGTCAACTTAAAATCCAAGCGCAAAGAACCCACTGAATGTTGTCTTGACTCTTTAAAAACTTGACTTAGCATAATGGCTAAATATTGGGATGGTTTGGATGATATATTCAAAGTAGCTGCACTCATGTAGGATGTGCACACTCATGTTTCACTCCCTCTCCTGGCAAGCCATTCCAATGTTCATTCTCATGAATGTGCATGGTTAAAATACTGCGATTTATATATTTATGTTGCATGCTATTTTTAATTGCTAAATATTTAAATATTAGTAAAACATTTATAAAATAATACTGCTTTAAACAGTTTAACTGATCTACGCCCCATGTAGTAATAAAAACAGATTGACATACCAGGAGAGGGAAGTGCTATATGCATACTCAAATGCTGCCTTGCGTGGGGCTGGGGCTGACTTGGATCCATCACCTGAACCAACTTATTCTGGTTGTATGATGTGTCGCAATCAAATAATTATAATGCTGATAATGTTCTGTATTTCTCCCCCCCCCCAACCCCAGAGGATCTGCCAGAGCAGGAGAAACCGTGCTAGTTCATGGTGCAAGCGGAGGGGTAAGTATCTTGATTGAACCCTCTGTGCTGAAGGTAGTAAATTTCTTTGACTTTAGTGCCTCAACACAGCAACACAGCAATACCTACAGGCATCTTTTTAGTCTTGACTATTGAAATTCCTCCAGGCATGTTTCAAACGCATCTTTAACTCCATAATGGACATCAATATGATAACCTGTGCATCTGTTGATTGAAAACATATTAATCAAAATGCATTTATTATTATTAATATTTCATTTGGATGGACAAATGAAGAGCCATACTTTTGAGAATGTTAGTTCTCCTTATCCTGCTAATGCCAATTTCACTGCATTGCTAACTTATGAGCTAACAGGCACTAAATAAATCTTCCTTGGGTCTCATAGTAAAGCAGTTTCTTTGCCAGTACTAAAATCTCTACAGAAGGCAGATGTATTAATTTGCTGGACTTGTTACTGTAGGTGGTGGTCATTTCAACTTACTTTCTCCCAAATGCATCCATTTCTATTGAATAGTCACTTCAGGCTTCTCTTACTTTCCATCTATAGCTATTCCTTTCTTTTAGTTTCAGCCTTGAATGAATTGCTTTTAGGGGCTTTTCTGTTAGTGCTGCATGAAGTCATATTTCTGGGAAATCAGCAAGCAGTTTTAAAATGTCCCTGGGTAGACTTGAATGACACTTGTCCTGTCCAACTGGCTCCATGCAATTGTGGATGTAAGTGTTCACGGCACACACTAATCCTCTTGTTCGCTTGTTCTTTCTATAATTGCAGGGGAGGGGGAAGAGGTTTGTTTGAACATGCACTACTATACCTTGTTACCGGGACTTCTGCATACTGTTACCATGCACATCTGTAACGGTATAGAGCTAGTGGGGGGTTGGAATAACTTTCCTAATTGGTCTTTTATGGGAAACACTAGCAGGGTATTGCATTTATCTCTTTGTAACTTTCTAGGTTGGAATAGCAGCATGTCAGATGGCAAGGGCTTATGGCCTAAAGGTTCTGGGCACGGCTGGGACTGAAGAAGGAATGAATCTAGTTTTGAAAAATGGAGCCCACAAAGCATTTAATCACAGGAAGAAGGATTACCTAACTGAGATTAAGGTCCCTTTTAAAAACTTGTATCGTAAGATCTTTTGTTTAATGGTCAACAGTTTTAAATTCAATTCATGTCTCCCTTTTGGAATGATTTTTGTAATTTATACTGCATACGATAAGTCTGCACTGTCAGCATGATTAAACAGCTGGTCTCTTAAGCTGTTGGTGATGCTAAGGACCACAATATCATTCTGATAGCTTATGCACATCATGTGGCATCAGAGTCGCTCAGCAGTTGCACCATGGTTTGCACTACGGCCACTGCCTCCCTTTCAGTTTTGAATGTGCATGCAAGTGAACACACGCACACCCATTGCTTCCACCTGTACTGCCACCTCCTGGTCACCACCCTGCTACGCAAGGGTGATTTTAAAAACCAGAAAGAGAAAATGTGTGGGGAGAATGAGTGGTGGCCTAGAGTCCTTACATGTGTGACCCAATGTACTGTGGCTTGTGTGCAGTGTCTGACCCACCCACACATTTTGACTGGTCTGCTTTATTAAAAATTTTATATACTGTTTTTCAACCAAAAAAAGTTCACCAAGTGGTTTACAGTACAAAGAAAAGTCATTTAAGTCAATGGTCCACTGTCTCAAGAGGGCTTACAATCTAAAAAGATACATTTCTTGTATTGTAAAGTCCTTTGTTTAATAGTCAACACTTTTAAATTCATTTAATGACTCCACTCACTCCCATGGATGAAGTTTGCTGGTCTGGGTTGTTCACCAAGAATGCAACAGAGAGAGAGAGAGAGAGAGAGAGAGAGAGAGAGAGCAAAAGCAGCGTCATAGCTTCATATATTTTCCCCCTATTATGAAAGAGCAGTGGTCCTCCCTGGGAGGAAGAAACCAATAAGCCTTTTTGGGGGTAGGGCTGCAGCAGCCATGCAATACCAGGATCCCGCTGCTGCTGGGACAGAAGGGGTGGTTTTCTTACCAGCAAGCTGCACCGGCTTCCAATCAAAAAGTGGTTTCCATTCTCTGTTTTTAGTGAATCAGAGGCTTGGGGAGTGCTGGGAAGGGCTCTGCAGGGCTCCCTGCACCCCCCCCATCACTCGTAAGTGAACCGCCCTTCTGTCCCAGCAACGACACATTGCTGGGGATCACTTCGCTGCCTTCTGTCCCTTTAAGGGGCATAGGCCAGTGCTTCCCAGGCTGGTGAGTCACAACTCACTAGTTTGGGAGCTACTGTCTTAGAGTCATGTACAAAATGTATATATTTTATATAATTAATTTTATCCAGCCCATTATAAGAGCAAGACTGAGTGGTGTGGCCCTGGAAGCTGAAAATGCAGGAACTCTGGTAGAGATGTATGCTCCTTGTCACATAATGTATATGCAGTGAGGGGTAGTTACATTTAGTTTCATTTGATTAATTTATACCTTTTTCCTATGCTTAAGTCACTCAAAACAGCAATGCGTAAAGGTTTCTTTCAACCTATGTTGATTCTGACTGTTGAATCTTGAAGACATGTAGTTATTATTCCTAAGAGAGAGTAGTGTGTGCATAAGATTGTCTGAGCTGGTCTGTTGCTTTAAAAATGATGCCATTAAACTTTTGGCATAGTCTCATGTCTTCATATTGTAACTTGTGACATTATGTCTTTCAGGCAAGAAACTTGCATGACTTTATGTTGAGCAAATAATTTTTTGTTAACTTAGGAATTTGCTGGTGCAGAAGGCATAAATGTGATTATTGAGATGCTGGCTAACGTCAACCTTGCCAATGACCTGCAGCTGCTGTCAAGTGGAGGAAGGGTGATGGTAAGCATGTACTCCTTTCTTTTAATAAGAAGCTTTATATCAAACCTTAAGTTTTCCTTAACTCATTCTTCCTTGTATCACTTTTGACAGATTGTAGGTTGTAGAGGTTCCATTGAAATAAACCCAAGGGATACTATGCTGAAGGAATCGAGCATTAGAGGAATTAGTTTGTTCTCTGCATCTAAGGTAAAAAAAGAATTCATACTCTATTTTTTTATAATTCATTTAGGTCAGTTACCTTATCTTTTCTGCATCACATTCTCATTTATGGGATACTATAGGTCAAAAACTTGTGATGTTAATTTCACTTTCATTCTCCTTTACTAATCTTTCACAGTATGGGGAACTTTACATAAATTCTTGGAACTCATGTACAATGAAATAGTACTTTCCCATAGGATCAATCTTTCAAAATCTCGTTTTGCTACTTGGTATGGCAAATTACTCCTTATGCTTTATTGTTTTGTAATATACACGACCACTCACATTTAGATGTAAAGCTCTACAGCAGTGGTTCTCAAACTGGTGGGATGTGACCGAAGCTTACCCTGTCCCTTTAAGGGGTGGAGGATGGGGGATCCCTAGGATCACGTCTCTAACGGGGGTGAAAGGGGACTGTTTTTACTTACTGAGGGATGCTGGCAGCTGCAGGAGTTGTGAGGAGTCTGAGCAGCCCTACACAGGGCTCCCCAATGCTTAGAATGTTGAGGAAAAACCGGTCGCCAAGCAACCAGGAAGTGCTTAGTGACTAGTTTTTCTCAACATTCTAAGTCAACATTCTAAGCATTGGGGAGCCCTGTGGAGGACTGCTCAGGGCTCCCCACAACTTTTGCAGCTGCCAGCAGCCCTCAGTTAAAAGAGCCCCCTTTCACCCCCTGCTCTAGCCACTCCCCACAAAGTCTGACTTAGGGAGTAAAACTCTCCCTAAGTTTGAGGACCACTACTCTACAGGGTCTTCCCCCCCCCCCCCGGGCTTCAATGTAGTTTGATTTCTGGAGGATGGCGGAATATTGTCCTTTATGCTACTATTCTTTTAAAATTGTTGTCCTTTCTGTTTAGGAAGAGATGCGTGAATGTGCAGCAACACTACTTGCAGGTGCAGATGTTGGCTGGCTGAAACCAGTTGTAGGTCGTCAATATCCAATGGAGAAGGTGGCAGAGGCTCACAAAGATATAATCCATAACCAGGGTGCTTTGGGGAAGATGGTGCTTCTTATCTGTTAAATCATGTTGTTGAGTGCCTCTCTGCCCTATCACATAAATGTTGAGCACAACCTTTATGCAATGCACTTTGAAGGCCTTGCAGAATGTGATTTGGATGCAACTGCATTTTGTGCATTTGCATTTTGCAATGCATTTGCATTTTGAATGTGATTTGGATACAACTGATTTTGGATACAACTGCAGTGGGCACCAATTCAGATAAAACAGTGATTATTTTGTATAAAATTTGTAAAGGTAATTGCTACTTATTTTTTGTTTGTGCTAGTCACACTAGCCCTCTTCACTCATATTTGTTCATGTGTTCATTGAACGTGGGAAGAAGTGGAGCAGGAGCACACCTGCTGACCGTACACCCCATCAGCTCTCTTGTGTATCTTCATGTTTCACTGCTTGTATGTAGATGACAGACTGAATGCAGAGATAGAAATCATTCTAATTTAGCTAGAAATCTTCCTTTTTTGGCTGGCCAAAGGTCTAGTCATAGGTAAAATCGCTCCTTGCATTCAGTGCTGACCTTTTCAGACAGGTGTAGAAATCGAACTCCAAATGGGTGTGGCCAATAAGAGCGTCAGTGCGTAATGTGTGGCTTGCTGGCGGACCTCTATTCCTTCTATCCCTGAGTTCATTGAATGCAGGAAGATTAACAAATGAATAGGACTTACGCTGTTTCCTCTTCTGTATCCAGACAATGATGTTTTATCATTAACTTGAAAAAGTTGAATGTTCATTTGGTCATGCACAGGAGAAGTATATTTACTTAGTGTGGCTTTTAGTATCTGCCAGTCACAGAATTGCACTCTAGAATGCCTCTTCCTTCAAAATAAACAAGCAATATAAACCCATGTGTCCATGTACTTTTCATTTTTTTTTTACAGTGAATCTCATCAGTAAGACATGTTTATTAGCCATATCTCCAGCAGGTGTGCATATTCCAATTCAGTCTTGCTACTCTTTTGCACAGGGTGAGGGAGGTGTGATGTGAGCATTACAACTGACCTTTGGCTTTTGAAAAGGAAGGGGGACTACATACCATGCAGTCAGTACAAGACATACTAATATGTAGACTTATTGGATCCTTGCGAAATTTAAACTCTGGCTTTCATATATTTTCTTTGATAGTGAGTTGTAATATTCCCCCCATTAATACTATAATACCCATTGACCTGTACTGCAGCAATTTTAGTACAGTTTTAGTACAAACAGTACTATGAGAGAATTTGATGGATTGCTGAATTCTGTTACCTTGTCTCATGAGGTCTGGTATGTATCTGCATCATATCAAGATTGCAGTTGGGTTATCAACCAACAGCACACATGTTTTTGCAGGGAAAAATTGCTCTGACAAACGCAAACATGCATGGAAACACATTTTTTAAAAGATGTATTTTTTCCCTTGGGCTACTTTTTTTCCTCAAGGTTAAATAATGTCATTGTAAGTCTGAATTGTTCAGGCAAAATTGAAACATTTAGATCCTTTCTTGATGCTAATTTTGTGAATTGGCAAAACTCCGCATGAGTTTTGTTCTGGGCCTGAGTTGGTTCACTGGCCTATCTACCTCAGTATTATCTATGCTGACTAACAATGGGTCTTCAGGATTTTGGGCAGGAGTTTTTTCTTTTTTTCCCCAGCATGGAACTATCAAGCATTGAACCGGGAACCTTCTGCATGCAAAGCAGATGTTCTGCCACTGATCTAGAGCTGCATCCTCTGCCAAACCACAAAAGGGTCTAGAACAGCATTGCTCAATGTACGTATGTTCTTGACAATGGTCCACCTTTTGGAAATACCAAAATGATGATGTCATCACCAGTTACTTCTGGATTTGGAGGCCAAATGCAACACGACAGACACCTGTAAGAGGCTCAGGACTGACGGGAGGGCTTTTTCGAGCATGCAAAAAGTGCATGCTGGAGCTCTGCCCACTGAGCCTGTTACCACTGTTTGTTGCATTGCATTGCTGGTCTTGCTCTTAGGCAGTGGGAGTCTGGGGGCCCTATGTGTACCACTGGACACTATTTCAAGTACCACCGGTGGTACAAGTACCACTGGTTGAGAAGCTGGTCTCAAATAAAGAGGCCTGACTATTAATGTGGCAATGGGAGAATTTATTGACTTCTCACCAGAAGGTGTCATACTAGTGCTGTTTTTAATGCAATTCTTATCTGATAGCATTTTTTCCAGTGGGGAAAAAGGGAAATAATCACAACAGCACTTGTCAAAACATAATTTCACACTTTCTACCTGTGACACACATGGAATATTATCTGGAGAAATCTGGAACTCTACAGAATTTCACTTTAAAAAAATTTTTACGCAAACTTCTGTTTCATTAATTGTATCATTGTGATCATATAGTTGTTGTTGTGCATCCGGTATAATAAAACTACCTCTCTTCACAAAGAATGAGAGGTCAATCTCTTTGAAATGTTTTTGACCTGGTCACCGTATAAGCAATAAACTAATGCTGTTAATTTGTGTACAGCCCAATCCTATGGGCTCGGGGTGTTTGGGGAATGTGTTATACATTGGTGTAAACTTCATTCCAACTCATTGCTTTGCACTTCCGGGTCACCACTAGATATGGCAAGTGGCACTTCGTATGCAGCAGAGGCCAGGAGAGGCTTCACTGGTTCTAGTATATTGGTGAGGTTCCTGGAGGGGCAAGGATGGGAGTAATGTCATAGGCAGCAGGGGATGTATCCTGGTGCAAGCAAAGTGTATCTGGATGCTATTCCCCTCTGGAGACTCCCAACACCCCCTTTCTTTCCTAGGACTTGCAGCAGCTATATTGCTGGTGCAGGTCTGACCCATAAGCGATCAAGGGGTTTATGAAGGGGTAATGAAAAATATTTTCCCTTGTCTCTCCCAGTGTTACCAAAAAGGGCTGTTATGTTTTAAGGGGAATTATTATATTACCCTTTTTGGAAACCTCAGGGTCACAGGCTGGATAACAAAACAGCGTAATGCAAAGAAATTCCCTTGTAACTTAAAGAGGAGACTGGGAGAAAGGTAATGTTCAATCAAAGATTATATTTTTTATTACAAAACACACAAAGGTAAACATAATACATTTCTTGGTTCTAGTACTTGAAAAATGTACCTAGCTTTTATGGTCGTTGCATGTGCTATGTATTTGGTGCATCCGAGAAGGAATCAGAAACGGATAGGTTGTAGGGAAGGATTTTAGGGGTCCCTTAATCTGCTAAACCCAGTTTGCTAACTAAAGATGGGGAAGAAGGGAGGAATAGATGGGGAAGAAGGGAAAGAATTTCAGAAACGCAGGATAATTACCTGTCCTGGGGAGCAGATGGATGGGGGTGTGTGGGGAGTCCTATGGAGGACCCTGTGCCGTGTCCCTGAAAGGGGGGGGGCCCAGAGAGAGCCATGTGCTCGGAGCTTTCTCTTAAAGGGTTGTGGCTGACCTAGAATGACCCGGATGTGTCCTAGTGCTGGTCTAGATGCGCATGCTCAGTATACACACAGGTACATGTGGAGTATGTAAAACAGTGGGAGGGTCCAGAAATCAGCTATCAGCAGAGGTTGACTCTGGGGGAGGGGGGTAGCTTGCTTCCTGTTGCTACTGGACTTTGGAGTCTGGATGTAGCTTAATGGCTGTGATTTAGTTAACAATAGGAGATATTTAAGCAACAATTTAGGTGGAGGCTAGGTAAGGTGTCTGCATATTCAGTAATTGACTTAAACAATAAAGACATTTCCAGTGTTCCTAGAGAAAATGAGTCTTTCCAGACTGAAGGTGGCCAACAACATGAGAAATGAGTGAGTTTATGATTTGATTCCTTTTGTGGCCTGTAAGAGAAGTTTTAGGCCTGCATTTTAGTCCAAAATACATAACCAGATATAAAACCACAACTTGGAAGGGAAAAGGGGATTTTCACGTAACACCAGTCTCCCTCTCTTCCACCCACTAAAGCATACAGTGCAGCCTGTTTTGGTGCGTCTGCATGCTTTAGCAGAGGGAGGATAGAATTGGGCTGTTAGGTACCTAAAAATGCCTTTAAAACCTGGATCAATGCAGTGTAATAAAAGCAACAAGGTTTGCAGCATTACTTTGTGCTGAATTAGAAATTTAGGGCTGCTTCATTTGTTCCCTCCTCAAAGCAGAGCAGCATGGTATGAGAAGGCTCTGCATGGTTATGTGTAAACTACAGTGTATTGTGTCATAAATGCTTGGATTAGACTGTACACTATAGAGTCAGGAAAAGTCTTTAGCTTTCTTTTGGATCCGTGGGGAAGGTAGGAGGCCCTTTCTCCCTCTCTAACTTTGAAAACATTCAGAAAGTTGTGTGTCTTAGTAATCAACAGGGTATGAGGGAAAATCTCTAGATTTGAGAGAAGGAAGAAATCAAAGGTATGGAGCTCTGTTTGATATGACCAAACAATCTAATCCAGCATCCCCCTGCCCACTGTAGCCCACCCAGGCTGATGCCATTAAGGCCACAATAGGGCCAGAAAGTTATAGCCTTTTCTCACTGTTGCTCCCCAGAAACTGGCACAAAGAGCATACTTCATCTGAATATGAAGGCTCCAAATAGCCATCATGACAACCATAAACTGATCTGTCCTCCATGGATTTGTCTACTCCAGCATTTCTCAAACTGTGGGTCAGGACCAACTAGATGGGTTGCAAGCCCATTTCTAATGAGTTCCCATTCATTTCAGTGTGTATTTTATTTTTAATATATTACACTTGATGCTACCCTGGTATGTGACG
Organism: Tiliqua scincoides; assembly: GCF_035046505.1. Taxonomy (NCBI): domain Eukaryota; kingdom Metazoa; phylum Chordata; class Lepidosauria; order Squamata; family Scincidae; genus Tiliqua; species Tiliqua scincoides. The sequence goes on from NC_089824.1 coordinate 145,393,655, forward strand.
GCATTTGGGGAAATGTTAAGATCTGTACTTTTAACAGGCTACTATGTATATACTTTTAACATAGGTAATGAGGCTTACTCCCAGGCAAGTATGGATAGGATTGCAGCCTTTGGGAGGTTTGGGGAATTTTTTTTGAAATAGATCAGCAACTGCTTGGGAGGGTTAGGAGGCTGATTCTTAATTTAAATAAATGTTTGAACTTTTTGTAAACTTGATTTACTTAATTTAGTTTGATTTTGTCATAGGAGGGGTGTTAAAATTTTCCTGCTTGACAATATGACTTCCGCCTATGACATCACTTCCAGGTTCTGGTCCCAGACATCACTTCTGCTGTGTCCTGCCAGACAGTCATTCTAAAAAGAGGGTCCCAGTGTTAAAACGTTTGAGAACCATTTGTCTAATCCCCTTTTAAAGCCAACTAAGGGCCCAATCCTATCCAATTTTCTAGGGCCGGTGCAGCTGTGCCAATGGGGCATGCACGGCATCTTGTAGTGGGGCAGCAGTTACAGAGGCCTCCTTAAAGAATGGGAACATTGGTTTCCTTACTTTGGGGCTGCATTACGGCTGCACCGGTGCTGGAAAATTGGATAGGATTGGGCCTGAAGCTAGTGACCATTACCACATTTTGTGGCAGTCATTGCCATACATTAAGTTATGTACTATATGAAGAACTGCTATCCCTTATCTGTCCTGAATCCACTGTCCATCAGTGAATGGACTGAATCCATCAGTGGATGATTCCAACTGCTAGTATTAAGGAAAGAGAGAGAAATTTCATGAATAAATTTATAATCTTATGTCCTACCCTGCTATCATATTTCTAAGCTAAGCAGGTTTCTAAACTTCAAGTTTCTATTGTAAGCCCTCATATTTCTAAACTAAAACACTTTGAACCTTCAGCCTTTCCTTGTAGGGAAATTTCTTCACCCTCTCCTCCTTTGAGTGGCTTTTCCCCCTGCATCTTTTTTAGCTTTACAACATACCTTTAGAGATGGGATGACTAGAACTGTGTGTGGAGCTCCTACTGATCCTACATGCCAAGGAAAATTTATGCTGGCTAGTGGCAAGTGCATTTAGGACCCTGCCTTAGTCCTTTACATACCCATAAATGCATTTTCATCCCTCCCTTGTCTCTCCCTTTCTACCCGCTCCCAAGAGCTTATTTTAGAATGTGAGCTCCTTGAGGCAGGGATCTGTTTTTGCCTATTGATTCATAAGATGCCATGTACCCTGATAGTATTTGCATAACTAACACCATAATAAAACTTGGAAGGAAGCTGTGATGTTCAAGTTAGCACTTTTACACTGCACTTAATTACCTTACAGACTTTGGTATTTCCAGAATATTATGGAGGGGAATATTCAACCATTTTTGGCTTCTCTCCTGAATCTTCTTTAAATGATTCTAAGTTCCAGTTCCAAGTTCTGCTTTCTCTAAAGAGCCCTGGGTGTGTGTGTGTGTGTGTGTGTGTGTGTGTGTGTGTGTGTGTGTGTGTACTGAAACTATGCCACACTTTTCATAAGTAGGTCCAAGCCTGCAAAATATCCCAAACTCTCCCCTCCCCCTAAACTCTGTCTTCTTCTATAGACTCTCACAACACCTCCCTCTATCATTTTGTCACCCCCTATCATTTTACTTGCCACCTGTCTGATGAAGGGTATTGGAGAACTCAGAAGCTCTCTCCTTTTTCACAGAAATATTGTTACTCCGTAGTTGGTCCTAGTAAAGTTACAATCTTACTTTGGATTATGGATTTTTTTCCCCTCTGATGGCCGAACACAGCCACCTATGATTTTGGATGAATATCATTGTGGATGAATTCCAAGTTTTGCTTTGCCTACACAGCCCTGGGTGTGTGCATACTGCAAGCATCTCACACTTTTTCATAGGTGGTTCCAAGCCTGCAAAATATCCCACACTCTTCCCCCCCCCACTAAGCTCTATCTTCTCCTACAGACTCCAACGTGCCCCTTGTTTCCCACCCTTCATCATTTTGCTTGCCCCCTGTCTGATGAAGAGTACTGTGGAACTGGGAAGCTTTCTCCTTCGCAGAGATGAATGCCATTTGGGGTCAATGGCAGTGCCAAGGATCATTTGATTTCCTGGCTTGCCTTTTTGTCTCTCCCCCCCCCCCCGAGATTTCATCATGGGGGTATAACTGGGTGGAATAGGGAGGGACTTTCTAGACATGATGCCTCCTGAATCTCAAAGGGGGCGGGGGAACAGTTCTCAAGTAACATACAGTCCAATCCTACGCACACTTTCCTGGGAGGAAGCCCCACTGACTCTAATGAGACTTACTTCTGAGTAGACATGCCTAGGATTGGGATCACAGTTTACACATTCATGCCGCCCCTGAGCTTCTCAACACTTTCAGCATGTTTACTCAGAAGTAAATCCCATTGTAGTCAACGGGGCTTACTCCCAGGAAAGTGTGCAAAGGATTGCAGCCTTCGTGACCTCTGGCAGCGCATGCCCTGCAGGGATCAGAGCTCCCTCCAGAGCCCCCCCCCCCGCTCCCATCCAGCCTGCCATCAGACGCGTGCTGCTGCCCCAGCATCTTTGCGCCGGGCTACAGGCGCCCGGGGAGCCTGCCCGCAGCAGCGCGCGAATGGCAGCGCCGCTCTCCCTATCAGCCGAGAGCGCCTGCCACCAGCTCCCCATTCATTGGGCGAAGGGAGTGTTTTTCCCCCTCCTCCCTGCCCACCTCCTCCAAAGCATCACCACGTGGTCCTCCTCCCTTAGCAACGGGAAGAGATGCCTGGGTACAGTCAGCTGGGAGGGGGCAGGAGAGGTCTCTTGCAGGCTGCCTCCTTGGGGGCAGAGACTGGGCTTGGGGCACTGGAGTCAGCGGCCAGCCTCTAAGATGAGCTCTGCCTCTTAAGAGCACCAACAGCCGTCTTGCATTAGCAGCCAAAAACATAATTAAAAACAAAAAAGCCATTCTGCAACAATGAATCATCCTCACCCTGGGTAAGTGACAAGATTGCAGATATCAGCTGGGTGGTGGTGGTGGTGGTGGTGATGATAATGATGACAGGGTAGATGCACTTCTCTTGGGTGGAGAGGCTTTGCTGTTGCAGCTGTGTGACTGTGCCCCCCACCCCCCCCATCTATTTATTTAACAGTCATTTGGTTTGACTGTTTTCAATTCTGCACCTCCAAAAAGCAAAGGCCTTTTCTCCCCATTACTGAAATGTCATTTCTTTTAAAATGAAATATAGACTTGCATGTATAATGATGGCATGTGTCATGCCAGCTGCACTCACAGGCAGCGAGGAGCTAAATCTCAATTATAGGAGGGGAGTTGGGTTGGGGGAAAAGATAATGTTTAGTGGAAAGTTATAGATAGCAAAGGAATTTGGACAGGGTGAGCCAGGGCTGAACTCATTCCTATTCTTCAGGAATGATGCAGCGCCAAGGAACAGGGGGAGTAATTTAATATTAAAAAGCTGGATCTAGACTAAAGTTGCCATTATCTTCTTCCTTTTGGGTTACCTGTTCGAATACAGATTTGACAGAGCTTACTACTTAACCATTGCCATCCTGCCTGCAAAACAAATGTGGAAAACTAGTATTCTCGAAATCCCTTGTTGTGATGAGTTTTTCCCTTTTTAATGAGCTCTCAGAAGTAAAAAGAGCAGGTAGGCAAGCTACCCCTGAGCTCACACTGCAACTAATTTAGGTATATTCTCTTCCTTTCTCTTGGGCTTATTACTTTCTTGAAGAAAAAAAATCTAAACAGGCAAACAAACCAAAATCTGAAGGCAGGCAGCTCAAATTCACAAGTTCCTTGTGTTAGAAACGCAACAATAACCTTGATGTTGAATGTTCATATTTTTTGGTGTTTCTAATTAATTCTTGGGGAATAGCGAAATCAAATGTAAAGAAATAAACAGTAATGAAGTCACAGCTGAATATATTTCATTGACTGTGCTAGAACTTGCAGAGTTTCAGTAATATTCACCCAGGGCTTGATTCCAGATAGATCATTTTTTTTAAAGGCACTTCTGACATATAAACATGTGTGCTCAAGTGAACCTAATGGAGATTATCTTACTGAAGACTAATTCTAGTGTCAAATTTTGGTATATATTTCTCCAAGACAACCAAATCAGGATGCTCTCTATATAACATTTCTGTATGGGTGTCTTTTTGTTTATGGACTGTTGATTCCGTTAACTATCATATTCTGATGACTTTGAGTAAGCAGTATGTAGGGGGTTAATGTACTGTTGTGAGGAAACCAATGTGTACTCATATTTACATAATACTGAGAGTGTACAGTACGAATTGTGTGATACAGCTGTGACTATACAGTGCAATGTGTTCTGCTGGCTTGAGAAGTGTATTCAGGGCAGATACTTTTGAGCTGCCCAAAGCACTGTTCAGAAAAATCCAATTCTGTGCTCAAGTTTTGAAAGTGTACTTCTTTTGTATATGTTGCTTGATGGATGCTTCACTGCTGACTTCACATCTGAGACTTTGCTAGTCTGGAAAGTGGAGGAAAGGTTCAGGTAAAAGCAGAAAAAGTCACGTACAGGGAAATGTTATCAGCAATTGCAATGGAAGCTTTAGCCTCTTGTTTCCGAAGATCATCATCATACCTTTTTTGTCATAATATAGATACAATACACGGAAGTCTTGTAAAGGGAATAATAGAATCATGTGTTGTGAGCACACCTAAGGAGCCACACCTAAGGAGCAAACGCAAGTTCTTGCCTCCAAAGGAATTTCTCTGAATCTACCATAAAGCACCTCAGAGGGCATAGAGTTGCATCTTGCAAGAGAGAAGGCTCTATGCTCATTATGGCATTTTAAAAAGTAATTTAGCCATGTGCCCACAATTAACTGGGAGATGCAGATATAAAGGTGTTCCCGCTGATATTGATATTCATTTCATTTGTTTGAAATATTTGGAAATCACACACACAAAACAATCCATCAGACAAAGAACAATCAATAATGATCTTTTAAGACTTAAGTAGAAGGGATAAAATATTAGATATGATCAGAATGAAAACACAAGGTAAGAAATGACACTGCAAAAGTAAAAGATGTAAAAAAACCAAAGCTAGAATCCTATGCACACTTTCCTAAGAGTAGGCCCAACTGAACATATTGGGACTTATCTGAGTAAATGTGCATGGGATTCTTCACAAACAAAATGGTTTTAACCTATGTTCTAAAAAAAAATCAAAGCAAAGGAATCTCCCCTGTTAGCTGGGAAAGAGTGTTCCACAAATGGGGTGCCACCACTGAGAAGGCCCTCTCTCTAGTTACCACCTACTTAACCTCAATGGGCAGAGTCACTTGGAAGAGAGCCTCTGTTGCAGGTCTTGCATTTTGAGCAGGTTTGTAGAGGACCCAATAGTCCTTTACTTGGGTATTTTTTTAAAAAGCCACAAAGTATTTGACATGCCATCAGAGATTAACATGTGTTGTGGTATAAACGTTTCTGGACTGGCACATGTCATATGTTTCTCAATATAGTTATAGTCATGGGCCCTGGGGGGAGGGGAAATATAACAGATTTGAAAATAGTACCACCCAAAGGCCATGAAATATGGGATGGGGGGTGTAGCAGTCTCTCTAACCAGAGTGGTACATTAGCTATCTCTCCGATGTGCTAGTATTCTATCTATAGTACGATATTAGGGAGGCAGGGGAGACTGTTCAAGAATACAGAATTCGATCTTAAAACAGACCTCAAGGATTTGACCATATTACCTTGCTGAATACATGGATTAACTAAGTGCAGACAAACTCTATTGCAGCAATTTCATCTCATGGCACACTGACAAGGTGCTAAAATGGTCAAGGCACATCCTTGGTTTTTTGGTAATTGACAAGGCATACTGCACTACTGGAAGGGGGTTCGTATCCCCCAGTGTCTCTACTAATAACTGACCCTCCCCCAAACTCTTGTGGCACACCTGCAGACTGCTCATGGCACACTAATGTGCCTTGGTACACTGGTTGAAAATTGCTGCTTTACTGGAAGCCTGCAGTCAAGGAAATTGATGTTTAGTTCAAATCAACATGTGACATTTGGACTCTCCTTTGCCCCCATTACTGCTCTTTTAGGATCACTAGGTTATAATGCTTCAGTGACTATAGAAATCAGAGCTATCAGAATTGCCGTTCTGAGCATTTCATAAAAGTTCAACAGCCCATTAGAATCTAGAATAAACTATATTCCTGGTCTACAATCCTCTCTAGCCCTTCAACGAACTCCTACATGTCCATTTCTCACAATCCAGGGACCTCTGTGAAGTCCTGCCCTGGACTTACCTTCACCTTGGTTCCATGTTTACATTGCCCATTGTTGTCCCAGCCCATGCCCCTTTAGGGTGCAATCCTAACCCACTTTCCAGCACCGACATAAGAGCAATGCAGCTCTAAGGTAAGGGAACAAACATTCCCTTACTTTAGGAGGCCTCCATGAGTGCCACCCAATTATAGGATTCAGGACATTTCCCATTGGCACAGCTATGTAAGTGCTGGAAAGTTGGTTAGGTTTTGGGCCTTAGCCACCCAAGTCTCTTGGCCAGTTTCCCAGCTCTCTATTTATGTCCCTTTATAGAAGCAGTTTCCAAAACAATGACCTGCGGTGCGCCCACCTGATCAGGTCAGGCACAATGGTGGCAAAGCCTCACTGTTCCACCCCACAGCCTCCTGTCTTCACACTCAGTCTTTGCAGAGCCTCACACTGGGCAGCTGCCTCCGCTGCACATAGGCTTTTGCAGAAATTGGTGGAACATCCGTATTCTGTGATAATCAGGCAAGAGTTAGCACAGGACTTAGCTTTTGATGGCTGTTTATAAATAACATTCCCTTCCTTGTTGAGTGTAAGCTTGTTCTGTTTGTAAAGCAGAACAGGACAAGTTTATCACCAACTGGAAATAATGCAAGATCAGTGAGTGAACTAAAGCTATTAAAATCAGGGAATATACCTCCAGTCTGGTTGGTGCTCATTACAGTTTAAGTATAAAATTTGCAATAGAATGCAACTGTACAATATATAAAAAAAGAGATTTTAATTCCCAGTGTCTGACTATCAATCAATATCTAGGATTTTTTCAGGATGTTTCTTTGGTGTACCATTACTAACTTAATTACACCATGTACAATTAACCATGAAGATTTGGTGTCTGAAAAATAATGTTAGAGGCTTGTGGAGACTGTGTTAAAATTCACTTTCAAATAAAACAAAACAGTCATAAAAGTTCACTACGATAGACAACATTGTTGGAGTGAGAACTACAGGACATAATGTACTGTGAAGCCAGTAAAGGGCAGATAATATATTTGGCTCTTGCATCACAGGTACTTTGTGACTTACCAAGGGGACAGACCTTTAGTTTATCAATGTCATAATTCAGCATCATTATTTTTACACAGTTTTGCATGGCTAGGCATTGACTGGAGGAAAGCTTATGGTCTGCTTGGCTCAGGCATTTCTTTCTGGGACTAAGGCTGAAATCCTATACACGCTTACTTGGGAGTATGCCCCACTGAACTCAATAGGACTTACTTTTAATTAGATGTACATAGGATTATGCTGTAAGTATTACAAGTTATGGGGGGGCTATGAGTTTAAGCAGAGGAATGATGCATTAAGAAGAGCCCTGCAAGATCAAGCAAAGGCCTATCTAGTCTACAGCAGTCTACCAGATTTCTTTGGGAACCCTGAAAGCAGAACAACTGGATATTCAGTGGCTTACTGCCTCTGAACTGGAAAATCATACTCGCTTGCTCACTCACTCACTCAATTTATATCCCACTTTGCTCCACAAAGGGCACTCAATGTGACTTACAATAGTAAGTCTATATATATATACGCATATAAGAACTGTAAAAATACATACTAATAACTAAATAACATACAGTAGTATAACTAGCAGCAAAACTGCAGCTATAAAAATCAATCAATAATTAATAAAGCCACCAATAGAACCAGCAGACATATCCCTAAAAATACCTTGCTGAGGTCAGAAGACTTTTTGGGAGAACAAACCGGAAGGCTTCTAGTGAAGGAGCAATTCTTAATCCAAAAGAGAAAGAATTCCATAAGACAGGTGCCACTGCTGAGAAGGCCCTATTTCTAACTACCACCATCCTAGTTTCTTTCTGTGGTAGCACATCCAAGAGGGCCCTTTCAGATGGCCGAAGAGGACAGACCAGATTAAATAGAAGAAGATGGTTTCTCAAATAGGCAGGTCAAGCCATAAAAGGCCTTAAAGGTCAAGACTAGCACTTAAATTGGGCCTGAACTGAACCAGCAGCCAGTACAGCAGTCCAACAGAGTAAACCTCTAGCCTCCTGCAACCACTTGAGCTACTGCATTCTGCACTAATTGCAACTTCCAAATCATCTTCAATGTCAGCCCCATATAGACCATGCTATAATAGGTTAAACCGAATGTTACCATGGGATGGACTTTTATGGCCAGACTTGACTGATGCAGATACAGACACAGCTGGCACACCAGCTGAAGCTGGACAAAGGCATCCCTGGCTACAGCCAACACCTGGGCATCCAGGAGCAGCTGTGAATCCAGGAGAACCCCCAAGCTGTGTACCTGCTTTTTCAGGTGGAGTGCAACCCCATTCAGAGCAGGATGGTAGTTCAGTACCCTCAGAGTGTTTCCAAACCTGAAGGACCTCTCTCTTGTCCAGATTTAATTTCAGTTTGTTAGCCTTCATCCAGATCCCACCCACCTCCAGGTAGTACTCCAGGATCTTGACAGCCATCCTGGTATTTGATAGAAAGGAGAGATATCATCATGTCATCAGCATACTGATGGTACCCCACTCCAAATGACTGGATGACCTCATCTAGCAGTTTCATGTAGATATTAAATAACAAGGGTGATAAGATTCAACATGCCCCACACCCCAAGGACCAAAGTACTGAACAAGGTTCTCCCAGCACCACCACCTGGAACCTATTGGCCAAGAGAGTGGAACCACTGGAGGGGCATGTTGGAGGTGGGGTGGCCATTTATGTTAAGGAAGGGATAGAATCCAGCAAAGTAGAGATTGAAGGTGGGTCCAACTCCACCGTAGAATCTCTGTAGAATCTCCATGGGTTAAATTACCAGGCCTGAGGAGTGATGTAATACCTCTACACACAAGGCATAATATTATAGGTTTTATAGTTTTGTTATCTGCACACTTGGCCACCTTCCCTTTTACCCTTGAGATACCCTTGTACAGTATGAACAATTAAAAAACAAACAAAAACCTGTCCTGAAACAGATCCTTGGAGGACTCAACTTCTTACTTGCATTCACTATGACAATTCCCTTTTCTCTAGTCTCTGTTCCTTGTCCTTTAACAAGTTGCCAATCCATAAAGTGACATGTCCTGTTATTTCAAAAGCAGCACTTCCCTGGCCATGTCTCTCCATTTAAACTGGCAGCCTTCCAATGTTGCTTACAAACTTTACTCTTGAGTATTTTCTGGTTGCTGCCATTTGTTGAAAAAATGTCATTATGGCTTTTGGTCAGGGGTGGGATGGTGGAAGGCATCGACCTGACACTAGTACTGTTTCCTTTATAACCAGGGTTCCTAATTGCATGTACTGGGTGTGTAACCTCTTTTTCACACCTCATGTTGAATGTACAGAGGCTGAACGCACAGCAAAAGGGTATTATCCCATTTCAATTCCCACACTTTCAATGAACATGAGATTGAAGGCCAGAATGGATCTAAGAATAAATACAAACCACAATCCAAATTTGGGTATTGTTTACTATTTCCAAATATAGCAAGTTCTCTATGCAATCTAGATGGGGTTAATGGCTTAGAACAGGGGTGAGCAAACTTTCAACTTTAGGGATCCTGGGCCTTTAACAATTATGTAGAAGAGGGAATTTCTGTATGCGATGACAAGCTTCACTTGCTGAAATTCCCTCTTCTGTACAATTGTTAAAGGTCCAGGATCCCTAAAGCTGAAAGTTTGCCCACCCCTGACTTAGAAGGTTCTTTGTGTCCTAACCAAACCAATCCAACCTCAAATAAGCAGATGAGTTTATATCTTAAAAAAGAAGCATCCAAATGATTTGCTTTGCCTGTACAACATTAAACCTACTTTGAAACTTTGTTACGCTGGTGCTTTGTGACCCCTGCATGTTGTATTTTTCCATCCTTTCTCCATCCCTGCCCTGAGAACAATTTATTCCTGTTTCTCCGTCAGCATGATTAGCAAGTGTGCGGTAAACAAAGAGTGCCCTGTGGGTTGTCCAGAGCAGGTAACTTAAGAAGCGTGTTGCTCACTTGTGCTCTTTCCAAGACTGAAAACATAATATGGGTACCATACTTTGCTGTTAGCACCTGGAAACAGGAACCTAGTCTAGGCTTTCAATAATTAGTGTGCCTTTGAATGAAAGGCACACATTCCATTAAGAGGGTGGAAACTATATCTGCCTGTAATCAGTGGTGCTATATTAAATGGTGTAGTGTAGAGGTCCTAGGAGGAAAGAGGAGGTCATATGCATTTGACATATGAAGAATATACTATACTACAACTTATGCTGACATCTCCTATTGCTTAACTTTTAATTTTTTTTTTCTGAAATGACATGATTTTTCTATTATTATCAGTTGCTGTGTCCTAGACCTGAGCCCTGACATTAAAACTAAGTTCTGTTGTTAAGTCCTGTTCAGATCTGGCTTAGAGATATCCTGGCTATATCTCTGTGATACTTCATAAAGAAAAATGGAGGTAGATGTCGCTGCATGGGAATAGGAAGAAAGGCATGGGCACCTCCTTTTATCTGCACAACAACCCTGTGAGGTTTCAGCCCTGTGAAGCTGAGAGATTTTGATTGGTCCAAAGTCACCCAGGGAGCTTCATGGCTGAGCAGGAATTTGAACCTGGATCTTCCAGATCTAGGTTCCAACTCCCAAACTATTGCACCATCCTGGATATACCTATTATGTGATTGAGGCCTGTGCGCTTGATTTTTCAAATGATCATTAATATTTATATATGAACTTTTTGAACTTCTTTGTTGAAAAGCGGTATATAAATACTGTTAACAACAGCAATGTATCACTTGTCAACAAATGTGAATAGCAGCCATGTGGGGCCTTGATGCAATTTGAAAGCATGGAGGGAGGGGGATTAACCCTGCCCACTGCCATGGTCCCAATTCAGATAGGACTGTCATGTGGCTTCTCCTTGTCAAGGAAAAGAAGCTCCCATGGGTGCCAACTCCATTGGGCATCACAACCCTATTTGACTTTTCAGCTACAGGTACTTGCTCTTTGATCCTCTAATTCAAGTGGGTATTTACTAAAGGTGGATTGTTTACCATTGAAATGAAACTCAAGGAACAAAGTGGATTGCCAGCTAGAGTTGCTCCATCTCTGTGATGTCAGAGATTAGTTGTGTTTTAACTTGTTATCTGGGCCATGAAATATTGAGAAGGAAGTAAATAAAAGGATGTTGGGTTAAGTTTATCCCTCCCGTCTCCCACAGTCTCTATTCATGCAGTGCTAGGAGACACCATAAATCAATACTTGACTTGATTGCTGTAATCTGGTGGTTTCAGATGCAAATGCAAGCAACAGGGTAAAGAAAGTAACATAAAGCAGTTGCTATAGCACCAGTGTTTAATCACCAGGCATAACATGGCAAATGAAATTGCCTGTTTAAAGTTTAATTTATTTGGTGTAGGCTACCTGTGAGATGATTGTGAAACCAAAAATAACCTTCCTGTAAGTCTCTTGCCTGTGTTTTTTCTTTCTTTCCTGAAGAGAATATTTCTGTTCCTCCCTTTCTGACCAGGAGAGCTTTTTTGTTTACCAAAACTCAACTTCCTCATACCATGTCAGCCTGTTTAAAAGCCATAGGAGTCATACCCAGCAGAAGAATGGAGGAAAATGGTAAAGGGCCCAATCCTATCCAACTTTCCAGTGCCGGTGCAAGCACAATGCAGCCCCAAGGTAAGGGAACAAATGTTCCCATACCTTCAGGAAACCTCTGTGACTGCCTCCCCAACACAGGAAGCAGAGCATACTCCATTGGCACAGCAGCGCCAGCACTGGAAAATTGGATAGGATTGGGCTCAAAGTTGATAACGGCACACACTGTTTTATTTAGGATAAGCTGGGTAGAAGTTGCCTTTGCTTGCTTTGAATGTAAAAGAAGAGGCAGATACGTTCATCCTGACTTGCATTGTTATCACAACAAATGCATAAAAGTGTTGACACTGGGCACACAACTTCCAACATCCCTGATTGGGACACAGTTCCTTGATACAAGTACATGGGTGTTTGAGAACCTGGGGCCAGGTTGCAAGAGGCCCTGGTTAAAAACTCTCCACTCCCCCCACCGGTTTACTGATGGTGGCTACTCCCACCCTCCCATTCAGTGAATGGGGGAAATCTGTTGGCAATTGACCAGTACTATGGGGCTCAGCTGATTGGGTCCTATGATGGGGATGGGGCCTTGGCCACTATATAATCTGGTCCCAATTCTTGACACTGCCCTGAAGGACTATCAATCAGGAGGTCTGCCTGAGCCATATTTTTTCATGTTTCTGAGGTGGGAATCGTGGTTTGTTCAACCCACACCTAATAAGCGCCATTAGAAATAAGAGGTAGCTCTTTAAGCCAATAAGTGCTTGAAGAGCCATTTTCAGTCCCAAAGAATGCCTTGTTCATTTTCATCAGATAGCCTCTGAGTTTATAGTGACTGCCTTGTTTTTTCCAGATCCCTGGCAACTTACAACAGCCTAACAGACAAGCACCTGGCAGCATATTTCAGCAACATCAGGATAAGGCATCACCTTCAGAGATCAGGTCTGGTAGGTATGCAAAGCTTTCCTCTCAGTTTCTCTAGGTGTCATGTCTTTCCATTTTATTCTGTCCCTTTTCACAGGTTCGCAAGTTGGCATCTGTGGTTCTTCACCACCCCACCCCATTTTTTTTCTCACCGTTTCACTGAAGAGTAAGAGCCCAATCCTGAGCTTGGTGTGCCGACTTTCCACTGGAGTGCACTGTCGCAAACATGCCGTAAGGCACGTTTGCAAGGCTTACCACTGGGCCAGTGTCTGTGCTAGCCCATTGTCTGTGCTAGTGCCAGGCGGGCACCTGTCATCCACTGCTCAGTGGTTGCACGGACCGCTGAGCCATGGCACAGTAAGCGGGGGTGGGGAGGGGTGCGGAGAGGAGGTGTTCCGGGGAGGGAGGAGGGGGCGGAGGGCGGGGAGGAGGCGTGATGGGAGGCGGGGACGGAGAGAGGGCAGGTGGGAGGTGTGCCAGGGGAAAGGAGCGGGGAGGCAGAGAGGTGGGCCCGGTGGAGCTCTGCTCCACCAGATCCTGTCTGTTTGTGTAGGGCTCAGTGCCCTACACGAACGGCTTTACCTCAGCGGGAAAGTGAGTAGCCCCATTGTGGTGCTGCTTCCCTTACCCGGGAGAAGGGGACAAAAGTCCCCTTCTTCCGAGGCTCTGCCTGTGGGAGGCTGAGGCATTGAGGATGCAGCGGCAGCTGTTGTCAGCACCGCTGCAGCTGTGTACCCTGGGCAGCTCAGGATTGGGCTGCCTGTTAGGCTGGGAGATAAGTTTAATCATATTAAACTGTACCTGAGTAATCTGTGCAGCCTATACCTGGGTACAGTTACGTTCTCTCCAAGACAGATACAGTTTGTGTACAAATTGTGTATATTTTGTATGGTACATGCTAGTGGTTCTTACACATTTAGCACCAGGACCCACTTTTTAGAATGAGAATCTGTCAGGACCCATCGGAAATGTTGTCATGGCTGAAAGTGACATCATCAAGCAAATTAAAATAAATAATTATAAATAATTAAAGAAAAACAATAATTAAATAAGGTGAAGCCAGTCCTGTTTCACCAAGTGAATTTTCTCTGTAGCCTGCCTGCAATAACAAAAAATTATTTTTTTCCCCAACAAAAAATTCAGTAATTGGACCTCTATAGACAAAACAATCTGGGTGAGTGGAACTATCTGAATTTAAATTTAAGGTTGTTTTAATGTGAAGTGAAACACTTGTAGATTTGTTGAATCTCTGCAGAACCCAGAAATTGGCCAGTGTGTTTGGGTTTATATACTTATATGGAGTTGCAAACACTTTGATCTGTTGGCACAGGAGTTGCTTACAATGAAGTGAAAATAATCTTTTCCTTATGATATGCTCCATTTCATATTATTGCTCATCACTGAACAGTCTGTATCACCAGGAAATCTCATCTACCCAGTAGGAAGCTACTAATTAGTATTTTGCACTTCAATCCTGTGCCAAAATTGTGCCGACGTTGGCACAAGGTTGTCATATTCTAAACCTGTCTAGACAGAATGGGAGGGGGAGACAAGAACCCAGGCAACCCACACTGGCACAATCCTTCTAGTAACTCTGCCAGCATCCTTGGAAACTCCAGCACATCCCAGTCATGGGGTGGTGGCCTGAAGGCAGCTTGACATTGGCTCAGTGTGCAAGGAGCCAATCACTGCCACCTAGTCAGCCTGAACATCAGTAGTTAGAAAAGCACCAGTGCCAGATTGCACTGGGGGCCTGACATCAAAGCCTGAGAGCTGGGGGCCTGAGAGCAAAGCCTTGCAGTAGTCTCCTGTGGCACTTCTACCTGTTGCCTAATGGCACATTGGATGCTAGCCTTGCCACTGGTTTCGAGGATCTAACAATTGGTCTGACCTGGTGGGTGCTCTGATAGCCTCTGACGGAGACCTGGCAAGTGCCCTATCTAGCTGGCCCACTGCTGCCTTCCTTTTTACTTACAGAACCCCTTAAAAATGGGGAGCACACTTCTTTTAATTTAAGGGGGTCACTTCAGTGAATATGCTCCAACCGAACTGTTTTGCAAGGTGGTTGCAGAAAGAAGCACCTCAGGTCCTCCTGCCCAGCAGGGGCAGCCCATAGCAACCACGTGAGAAGGTTGCGGTCTAACAAATTAACTTATGAAGGTGTGAGGTGTTTTTCTTGTTGGTGGATGTTTCCAGAAGAAGGAATGAGGGCAAACGAAAAACTGCTGGGCAATGTTGATAATATGGAAGAGGAGACTCCTTGGTCTTGAGGCATTTGAATGCGTTCTACTCAGAGGGAATCATTTCCCCTAATGAGACACTTAGCATTTTCAAGTGACATTTCAAGCAAAATGAGACAGTTCCATGCTCCGGATGCCTAACATTAGGAATGACTGATGAAGAAGTTTTCATGGAAATTGGAGCTTTGTTCCATCTTAATACACTCACTATCAATAGTGCTGCAGTAACCCATTTTCATGCTACTGGAGACCTTTCAGAGACATGAATTGATTAGTTCTTCATATACTTGTCTTGGCACAGGGCTTCAGCTGATAGCAAAGTTACTTTAATCATCTCTGCAGATGAATGGTGCCAAACAGTAAGCTGTAAGCAGATATACAGCTATTTCTCACTACGGTTATATTGTATACCTTTTCAGCCATCGTTTGTTTTGTCATCCTGCTATTATAGAAGATGTTCCTCTGACTGTGAAACACAATGGCTGGGATCCAAGGAGCTGCTTATTCTCACAAGGGACTTGTCCCAATGAAACTCTTGCCTTTTCTGTTTTAACAACCTCATGCTGTATCACTAACTGTTTTTGACATTCCACTTCAGAAGTTGCTGGCTTTCTTACTGGGATCACAAAACTACTGGGAGGAGGAAGGATTGGATTGCTAGTGCACATATGGTGCACATATGGTATGGTCCTGTGAATGCACTGGATGCATATGGAACTTTCACTCACATTGAAGGGAACAGGGAAGTACTTGTGCACAGTTGTTTCCATGTGCATCCTGGACCTAAGGAGGCCTGGATTATATACATATTTATTAATAATAACCAATATTTAATAATAACCAGTATTTATATACTGCCTTTTTTAGCCATCAGATTACTCCTTTGACTTCTGTGCAAGGCAGTCTTTTTCTAAACCCCTGAGGGTTTTTTTTTACAATAACAGAAAGATTCTATCTTTCAAGAACCAAATAACATTCCAGGTGGATCTTTCAACCATCTGGTATCACTTCTGGCCACTGCAGCCTCCCACACTATCTGATGAACAGCTCCTTTTTTTCTAAGGAGCAGCCAAGACAACTTCATTACTCACACTGAAGAGCAGGTGGAAAAACTCAGCTCAGTTTGTCAACCACTTCTCAAGTTCTTGCTGCTCATAGAAGCTTCTGTTGATCTTGAACCAGAGACCTTCAGATGTTATTTTTGGGCATTAACAGCAGCTCTACCCTCTAGACCAGACCACCTGCCTAACCACCAGACCATCTTGCTTCTTCTTCCATCACTCTCTAATTGCATTTTATTTTTTCATGGCAGATTTCAAGAAGTGGAAGAATAATATCTGAGAAGGAGTACCGACTGAATGCCATGAGGAAGGATCACCAGAAGTACATACGGGAATGTTTGGCTCAGGCCATATTCCACAAGGTCCTTGACATGGAAGTATGACTATTTTATGACTGCTTTTCAAAGGTTTTTCAGTTATATGTTTATGGTCTTATTCAGGTTTATTGATATAATGTACTGGTGTGAGAATATCACACAATCACACATTTTTCCTTTTAATCGAGAACATGGCCTTGTTAATGTAACAATATAGCCATTGCAGAAGTGTGGGGCAGGTTAACCACTAGTTAACCACTAGTTTATCACATTTGCTGACTGGATGTTGTTATGGGTTAATAATGAGGAAAATTCTAGGACGAATGTTTAATTGTAAGGATGCTCTCAGACATAGTTCAGAAGAAAATAAATACAGTAGGTCCACTGTATCCACGAGGGTTCTGTTCCAACATGGACACTGAAATTCATGGATAATTAATTCAATGGTCAGACCTTCTGAAAGGCACTGCTGGTGAAAACGAGAAGTGCCTGTCAGAAGTTTCCAGAAGGCCTTTTGAGTTGCTCCGGCAGGCCTTCTGACCGGTACTTCTGGTTTAGTGAAAACAAGAAGTGCCTTTCTGGACTTCCAGGGACCTTCTATGGCCTTCCGAGACCTTCTAAGGCCTCAAAAATGCCTCTTGGAGGACTTAGAAAGGTCTTCTGATGCTTGGGGAGGCTGCGCACAGCCACCCAGGCCTCAGAAAGCCTCCCAGGTGTGACCTCCCGGTGCTTCCAGTTGTATCTGGCAGGTCAGGTGAGGCCCTCCAATGCAGGTTTGGAACCCACGCTGAGTCAAATCCGTGGATTCCGAACTCACAGATAAAGATGGTCCACTTGTACCTCTCTATGAACATGTTTTAATCACCCTGAATGTGTGAACAAAATGTTAATGGAAGTTGTCAAGCAATCAAAATTGAATTTACTGTCTCAAAAATAGAATGATGATAGTTCTAATCAGTATTACAGATTGTGAGAACAGAATCAGAAACAAGATCATTTATTCTAGATTTGATTATTCTTGAGTAAATTCCAACAGAACTCCTGAGGGATAAGGTACATGATTTGTCATTAAATTGTCAGTGGGCAACCCATAACCTTAGAAATAATAAATAACAACTTCAGTAGTAACTTCATATTGGTGATGAAAGAAGGGAGGAGAAAACCCTATAGCAGTGGCCTGTAATTGGCCAGAACTGATAACCTGCCTTTGCCTCAGAATGTAAGGGTCCCCTATGCCCCTAGGTTCCACACAGTCATCTCCTGAGGGCAAGGCAGCAGGAGGTCATGTCCCAGCAGTGTACTCAAGAACCTGTTACGGCCCCTAAAAGAAATGCCCATTTCTACCCATATGAACACCAAAGGTCGTGGGAAGCCAACGAGAACAAAGAGGAGCATAGATGTAAAGAGTGAGCAGGGAGGAACAGATACTATTTCATTTACACAGAAAGTGGAAACTTGGCTGGAGGTAGGCCCCATTCTGGCTTTGTTCCGCCCATGGATTGTTACTATGTTCTTGTTCCTTTTGTGAGGATGATATCTCTAATCATTGATCTCATGCTACATTAGCATCTGTGACCTCAGATACGTTGGCCAGGAACAGACCCACAAAGCAGATTCTTCTATGTGGGTTTCAGGTCTCTGAGTCCTGCTAAGATGCCAGCTATGTGTTGTAAAGGCGTTTGGCATGCTTGAGACATCTACGCATTGGTTCTCTTAGAGTAGAGAACAGCAGTTGAGATCAACTGATTTAGAATCATGGAATCATAGGTCTCAGTGGTATCTTGGCCACATACAAACTAGGTGGAGCTTATTTTGCACTGAGTTGTCATCTTCCCTCTTCGAGACAGCTAAACAGTCCACAAGTTGTAGTAGCAGCAACACTCTGGCACTGCCAAAGACCTTAGGGATCACCAATTGATTCTGAACAGTTTACAATGAAACCCACAAACAGAATTTTGCTGTGGACTTGCTTGTTCTTGCTTGTAGATGGGCCTATGGCCTGATCCAATGGGGCTGTTCTTATGTTCTTATGTTCTCTGTCTTCCTATACACAGTCTGGAATAATTCCCAGTGAAAGAGTAGTGACAAATGAAATTTTTAATCACTTTTAACCTCTTGATTGTGATAACAAGAGTGTGTTAAAGGCTGACCTTTTTCATCATATAGCACACACTGACAAGGCACTTAAATTGTCAAGGCACACCATCAGGTTTTGTTTTTTTTTTTACAATTGACAAAGCACATCTTACTGCCAGTGTGGGACTCGCATCTCACCATGGCCCTACTAATAAATGACCCACCCAAACTCCTGTGGACCATTTGTGGCACACCAATGTGCCATGCTGCACTGGTTGAAAAATAGCTGGTTAAAGGGTTATATGATCTCCTAGCTGCCTGTCCCAAACAGTCCTACATTTCTGGACTGCTTGTGAAGTGTATGCCACAATCCTAAACACAGTTGTTGCCACCTCACCTAGGGGCTGTTTGAGATCTGGATGCCCTGAGGGGAGGAAAGTAGTGGCCAGGCTAGAGGGAGCATATAACAGCTGATCCTGGGGAGGCCAACCTGAGAGTTTTATTGTTTTAATATTTTAAAAATAACACATTTTTTTAATAAAGTTGTAAGCCACCTTGGGGGCCGCTTCAGAGGTAGCATAGTGGGATATAAATACCCATATAAACAAATAAATAAATAAATAAATAAATAAATATGTTCAGAAGCAAATCCCAGGAGGGCTTACCCTCTAATAAGTACGCTTAAGATTGCAGCTTAAATTTTCGCTTCCCTTTGCTGGCTCCTAGATTGTCAACACCCTATTTTCCTATTTGGGAACATCAGTGTGTGCAATGGATGGAAGGTTGCATCAGAGTTGTCAAAACTGTGACTAATGACCTTTCTCCTAGGGCAATTCAAGCAAATAGAATGTTAACATGAAAGTGAATGCTTTGTATACATGTGGTGTATACAGAAAAGTGTCTTCCCCCCCCCCCCCATTCTCCTTCATAAGAGACCAGGAGGATGATTGCTAGTGTGGTTGGGAATAGGGGAAAAAGGCTTGGAGTGGATGAAAAAAACAAATCATTTCTAGACATGGAGAAAGTGGATGGGAAAGTGGCAGGGACTTTGGGGACAAATGCAAGAGATCTCAGTCTGTTTTCACTAGCAATGTTTTGGTTGGCAACCTTCAGTCTCGAAAGACTATGGTATAAGCCTACAGCACCCGGTATTCCCAGGCGGTCTCCCATCCAAGTACTAACCAGGCCTGACCCTGCTTAGCTTCCAAGATCAGACAAGATCAGGCATGTGCAGGGTAACAGTTGCTGTTCTTGTATTCATAACTGAAATGAAAAATCTGTATAGAGTAACTGTGCATTTGACTGTTAACTGAGAAGTGTCAGTCACAGAGTGGGAGGCCTTGACTCCATGTAGTGGTTCCCAAACTGTGCGCTGCAGTGGTGCAGGGCGCATGCAGACTTACAGAGGTACTGGTTCTCCTGGGCGCTGGCATCTTGGCCAGGCTGAGAGAGCACAAAATCACACATGACTGTGTGAGATTTTGCACAATCTTGTGAGATAACGCATGATTTCGGGTAAGTGCTGATGGCTGTTTCACCCTCTTGAGGCCTGGTACTGCTGCAACAAGGAGCTGTGAAAGAATTCCTGCGACACTAAGGGTGTTGTGGCCAGGGTAAGTTTGGGAACCACTGCCATAAATATTTTGATCACCTCTTAGTCCTAGAATTTTTTGTTAACCTTGGTATACACTCTCCAATCATAATTTATCTGGGCTCAGTATAAACTTGTAACATAGTTCCCCTCCCCCACCAACTATCCCAACCCTTACATACAGTTTCATGGATGCCCATGATATACTTGGATCACATTGTGGCATGTATATCTAATACAAAAGTTGGTGTATTGTCTCACCCAGATGGTAGAAAAGGCTTGTCTCCTTTGGAGAAAATAAAATGGAAGAATTGGTTGGTATTCTTTAGATTTTTGTTTGTTTTGTCTACTTCAGCTTCTGTTTTCTACTTCTACTTCAGTTTTCACTAGCTTCTACTTCAGTTTTCACTAGCAATGTTTTGGAGAAAATAAATTTGAAGAATTGGTTGGTATTCTTTAGATTTTGGAGAAAATAAAATGGAAGAATTGGTTGGTATTCTTTAGATTTTTGTTTGTTTTGTCTACTTCAGCTTCTTATATTTCTGGCTGCCTGATTTATATTTATAATAAGGCAGTGTGGCCTAGCATGGAAATTAACAATACATGAGTAACAACGGCCTTTTGACATTGATCCTGGTCTCTAGTGCCTGTTCTTTTATGCACTCTCAAGTAGGGTTGCCAACTTTGACTAAAGCTATTCCTAGAGATTTCTTTTTTCCAACATGATGTAATGCCATGAAATCAAGAACACCCTGTTAAAGCCTCCAGGATTTCTTTCAGTAGTCACCCGGAAATTAATGCTAATTCCTGGAGATTTCAGTCCAGTCCTGGAGGCCTGAAACCTAACCAGAAGTCTAACCATTTAATTTGTATGTCTGGTGCCTCTAAATCTCATCTGCAACACTCAATCCCTTTGTTCCTCTCAGTGTCTCTTATTATTATGGTACTTGTGTTTCCTTCTTGCTGTCATTCAGATGCTGTGCCCTGTTGATTTCTGATAGCTGTTCACAAGAAATGCCAGCAGGAACTGTGGGACTTGTAGTTTGTGATAGAGAACCACTCCTCAGTTTTACCATGGGTAGAGTATAATCCAAAAAGCAGTGTTAAGCTTTAAGCTTAAAAGGTATTGCTTCCAATGATAATCTAACATTGCTGCGAAAGTGATTTTCTTTTTTCTCTGAATGCTGCTAGCATCGTCACCAAGTTGAAATAAAACGGAAACTTGAGAACTCTGCAAGGAAGGAGCGCGTTCAGAGAATCAAGGTGAGAATTTTTCATTTGCAGTTTACAAAGTATATTGAAAATGTATTTTGTGAATACGACTCTGTGAGGGTTTCCAGGCTGGATGCATTTCCAAACCTGGGATTTCTGAGGCGGGTCCTGGTGAAGTCACAAATCTGCCCACCCTTTGAGAAGAAATGTGGTTGTGTGGGTAGAACCATGTGATAAGGGGCAGGGCCCAGCAGTGGCCCTTTGTGTGAATTAACCTTTGCTGTTTGCCTGCCTGAAAACAAGGGGGAAAAAATAGCTCTAGAAATTGTAGTTTTGGGGGCAGCTGACAACCTTAGATTCTGTGCCTGTCCTAGGAAAAAAACCCATAAAACTGGGCTATTTCAGACAGAATACTTATCCCATCTAATCATGTTAAATGTGTGTTAAATGATGTGCGCATTCATGGTGCGCACATTTCCTGGCACCTCCCCTTGCTCTCCCCACTTAACTTAAAAATCTCCCTAATTGCATAGAGTGTCAGCCACTCCCCTGCACACACTTCTGACTTTTCAACCAGCAGTTGCCTCCTCAGGGAGACAGTACTGTACTTCCTAAGGAAAGACTTCGGAGGGAAATACATTTAAGGAAATCAAGGGGAGGGGAAGGGAGGGGCCAGATCAGGCAAGTGCGCACCACGAACACGCACGTCATTTAATTCATAGGGTTGGTTGAATGGGGTAAAGATTGTCTGAACTAGCCCATTGTTTATTAGGCACTAAATGCTTGCTCAGATTATGTAATCTGTACATTTATTTATACTTTATATAGATGTAAAGTTACACTTCTTGATACATCCGCATTCATATTTTCCCCACCTTTCTTTCTTTCCATTCATGTTCTTCTTTTTAATGTCCATTTGGCTATATCCTGCCATTCTTTGTTCCCAAATTCTTATTTTCTTGTGACCAGTCACCCAGAAATTATTTTTAAAAAACCAATTTATCATTATCAAACATTTCAGTTGTTTGTACTCTTGGCCCTCTTCTGAGGCCAGATGATCAAAATGCTGCTTTAATTGCCTAGCAAAGCTGTTATTCGCAGTTTTCTCTGAATAGCGGGGTTATTAGGAGCACGTTTGTCTCCTAATAGTACAATTTTATCTGGCAGCTCATACTAGCAATTTTGCCTTCATCTAGGTGGAACAATCAAGAAGGTCAGCAGAAGATCCACTTCTCTTCCTTTCCCCACACCCACCCACAGCGCCAAGAAATCACTTTGGGCGCCACAGATTGGGTGATAGAGGACAACCGGGTCATTCTGTGAGTACATAATGAGGACCTGTAGGCCAAAAGATATCCTGTTATAGTGCAATGCTGCATTCAGTTGTCCAATTATATCATGATGGGACACAGTCCTGTTCCAGCTGAAATCAAAGCTGGAAATCAAATCATTTGCTGCAATGGAAGAAAGTTACATCTCTGCATTCTTCCATCGCTCACATTTTAATCCTGTTTTTCCTCCAAGGAGCTCAGAGCACACACGTAATTATTCCATTTATCCTCACAACAATCCTGTGAAGTAGGTCAGGTTGAAAGAGAATGTCTTGCTCAAACCCACCTAACCGAGCTTCAAGGCTGAGTGGGTTTTTGGCAGTGGGTTTGTACTCGTTCAGCTCTAACACTAGCTACTGTACCACACTAGACTCTCCTAAAATAGACAGTGAACTTGATCATTCAGCCTTAAGCCAGTCATTTTTTAAAAGTGGAATTTTCCACAGAAAATAGTATTTATCTGTGTTGGCTTTATCATTTCTTAATATTAGATACATTTGAATACAATAATCGTTACCAACAGGAGAGCAAGCATTTGATGTGATACTATGAGGTTATGCTTATGCACAGTTCCATTTTAGTTTAATAGTATCAGCTACTGTATGGAGGACTTAAGCTGCAATCCTATACATGCTGACCAGGGAATAAAACTAACTGAAACCTATGGGGCTTGCTTCTGAGAAGGTACACATAGGATTGCACTGATAAGTCTACACATTTTGTGACACAGCCACACGTTGTCCTAAGTTGCACAGTGGATGACATTTAGGTTTCAGAAACAAGCATAGCTATTGATAGTTCAGTGTTTCCCCCCCATTTATTTAAACTGTGCAGGCTACTCTTCCTCGACCAAGCACTGCACCAGGGAACATACAGCATCCAGTTCGACTGCAGCCAATTTACAACAATGCCACAACAGAGTCTACACCCAAGGCTACTTCGAGTTCCAGATCAAAGTTCTCAGCATTTGAAAAAGAACATCATTTTGCCAGTGTGGTTAGATTTTGCTGTTTTATATAAGCGTTTGATAGAAGTAATTATTATAAGACTTGTTTAGTGCATTCAGACATATCTTATCACTTATCTAACTTTTGGGGGGGTGAAGGGGTAATAAGAGTACTCTGGAGTTACATTCTATTAATGTCAGGGGACATCCATAGGAACAAACTAGACAAGATGTAAATTGCATGATGGGGCCCGCATGTTTGTGTTTTAAAATGTCAACAGTAGCTATCTGGAACCCTGATCCAGCTCTGGACCATGGAGGACACAAAGGGTTAAAGCCCCCCTTCCTTCACTTTGATCTTAATCTAGAATAAGGGTCCTGCAGGGCTGTTACTTACATTTTGAAAAACAAACATGTAAGCCCCAATCATGCACTCTACATATCTGGTTTATCGTTTTGATTCAGCTTTTTGATTCATCTGTCATTTCTTGAATCTGTTATACTGGTCTCTGTTGCCATATTTGTGTGTCTGTGCATGTGTGTTGCATTTCAGCTCCTATATTTCAGTGAGGCTGTGTGTTTTTTCTATACCAGCATTTGCAAAACAAATCCTTTGCTCAAATCATTGGGCTTTATCTGTCACATTCTGGAAATTAAAATGAAATTATTGGCCTCTATCAACTGGATTGGTGCACCGTGCCTTTTAAAGCCCTTCCCCCCCTTTCTAGCTTGGCTGATAGAGGCAGTAACAAAACAATAAAAAACCAATCACACACTATTCATTCCTTACCAAGTGTTCATATGCTTTTAATAATGATATAGGGCCCAATCCTATCCAACTTTCCAGTGCCTATGCAGCTGCAATGCAGTCCCATGGTAAAGGAACAAATGGTCCCTTACCTTGAGGAGGCTTCCGTAACTATCCCTCCAACACAGGATGCCGCACACACCCCATTGGCACATATGCTTCAGCGCTGGAAGGTTGGATAGAACTGGGCCCTTCAGAAGGTCTTTTGGCACACCATACAACCATGAAGCATTGTTGTAAACCCATGGAAGTGTTTACTGAATCATAGTATAACAGATTGTCAGAGTTGGAAGGAACCTGAGTCCAACCCCTGCACAGTGCAGAGAACTGCTACAGCATCCCTGACTTGAGCATCCGGCCTCTGCTTGAACATCTCCAGTGAGAAAGGGCCCATTACTTCATAAATTAGACTGACAGTTCTCACAGTTAGGAAGTTAGTCCTTATGTCTATCCTAAACCTACTTCTGTGAAGGCCAGTGGTTCTCAGACTTTTAGCGTCAGGACGCACTTTTTAGAATTAGAATCTGTCAGGACCCACCGGATGTTAGGTCATAACCAGAAGTGACATCATCAAGCAGGAAAATTTTTAACAATCCTAGGCTGCAATCCTACCCACACTTACCCAGGAGTAAGTCTCATTTACTATCATTGTTAAAATATATATGTAGTAGCCTGTTCAAAGTACAGGTCTGTAACATTTCCCCAAAACAGTCACATACCATGATAGCATCGAGTTTAATATATTAAAAATAAAATATTGAAATGAATGGGGACCCACCTGAAATTGGCTCACAACCCACTGAGTGGGTCCCAACCCACAGTTTGAAACTGGTGTAGCCTATTGGTTCTAGTCTTGCCCTCAAGAATCACAGAAAGTAAGTTCTCTCCTCCCACATGACAGCTCTTCAGATACAAAAATAGCAATCTTCTCTCCCTTTAGTCTTCTCTTTTCCACACTAAGCATATCAAACTCTTTTTAAACTATTCCTTATAGAACTTAGTGCCCAATCTTATCCAACTTTTCAATACAATTGCAGCCATGCTAATAGGGCATGCTCTGCATCCTGCAGTGGGGGGGAAGCAGTCATGGAGGCCTCCTCAAAGTAAAGGAATGTTTGTTCCCTTACCTTGTGGCTGCATTGTGGTTGAAAGGGCCCTGGACAGGTGGATAAGTTTGGGCCATTACTTTCCAGACTTTTCACTACCTAACATTCCAACATATCAATGACTTGCCTAAACTGTGGTGCCCAGAACTGGACACAGTAGTCCAAGAGTGGAACCCCAGCATTGCATTAGATTTTTTCTGAAGCTCCTTGACATGTACCCACTGCATATTAAGAGATTCCCCTTCACACAGTATTCACTGTGGGTCACACCAGTGTTGATGCAGCAAACATGTCTGCCACATAAAAAATGGTGATAGCTAGATTGCTAAGCAGATTCGTGAGATGCCTTAGAAGTTTTCCCAGGCTCCTAAGGACAATTTAACAGATTGGATCAAGGAAGGCAGTTGCCTAAACAATATCACTTTTGGGTTTTCCAGATGTATTAATCTGGAATATCTCTTTAAACTAGTTTTGAACATACAATTATGAGTCCTTTTTATTAATCTTATTCCACACAAGTGTGTTAATTGAAAATATCAAAAAGCCACTTTTTATATACTTGTTAAGAGCCTTGATTCACAATCGTGAGTCAAATATGAATGGCAAAAGAGCATTTAACAGTAAAGAATCTGTGCCAAATGAGAGTCTGCTCTGCAAACTTGAAATTAACAAGTAAATGTATGCCCAACAAATAAATTACCTCCCCTAAACCAGAGCAGGCCCAAGACCTTCTGGTGCTTTTTACCTAGTGGTGAGCCAACTATTGCCACAGTCATTCTGTCTTCTCTTGCTTCCAAGATTCAAAAATGGAGAGGGGAAAGGGGCAGAAGAAGGAGGAGGTGAAGATAGTGCTGGGCTAGCGTAGTGGTTCCCAAACTTTTTTGACTGGTAATTCCTTTGACCTACTGGTCCACTGGCCATGGCTCTCCATTAGGGCTACAATCCTATGCATCAGTGATTCTCACCCATTTAGCACCGGGACTCACTTTTTAGAATGAGAATCTGCCAGGACCCACTGGAAGTGATGTCATAGCCAGAAGTGACATCATCAAGCAGGAAAATTTTTAACATCCTAGGCTGCAATCCTGCCCACACTTACCAAGGAGTAAATCACATCATTGTTCATCATTGTTAAAAGAATATATATAGTAGCTTGTTAAAAAGTACAGGTCTGTGACATTTCCCAAAATGCAGTCACATACCATGGTAGCATCAAGTCTAATATTAAAAATAAAACATTGAAATAAATGGGGACCCACCTGAAATGGGCTTGTGACCCATCCAGTGGGTCCCGACCCACAGTTTGAGAAACACTGCTATACATTGTATAGGGTTGCAGGTTTTTAGCAAGGAATCTGCGGCTCCCCTGGCTGGTTTCCATGGGGAGCCACAGCTCACAATTTGGGAACCACTGGGCTAGAGTGTTGGAGACACTTCCTATTCCTCTCTATTCCCCTCTTCCTGTTCAAATCCAGGAGGCAAGAAAAGGAGACGCAATGGGGGGCTCACCTGAGACATTATCTCAGCCTTATCTGCAGGTGGACTCTCTAAACACAATTATAGGAAAAAATTGTCATTTAAAAGAGCTGTCCAGTATTGCTCTTGTAGCTTGATTATTAACTAAAGATGAGTGCTAATGCTTGGAAAACATGATTTCAGGGAGAGCGAGGTGTGTTCCGGCACATGTATTCCATGGATTTTTCAACCACAATATCTCCCTACCGACTTCCCATCATTAACAATTATGTGATTCCTGTCCCACCACCACCACCAAAGAATGACAAGAACACTAACATGAAATTTGGGACATCAAGAGGTAGACGGTTTCGTCCAACAACCGCACCAAATGGCTTAGACCAATTGTTAGTGAAGGTAAGAGATCTTTTTGCTCCCAGCGTCTCATCTCATCTCTCCCCCAATTCCCCTCTCAAATCCTACATGGTCAATTTTTTAATCACTCTACAGCAGTGGTTCCTAAAGTCCTACTTGGACTTTGGAAACTCTGTAAGTCTTTGTGTGGGGTGGGGGAGGGCAGCAATGCCATCACCACGATAGCACTGCTGCTGGGCAGAGAAGGGGTTTTTCACCTACCTAGTGGTCGCTATGGCTCTTCAGAGGGTCTGGGGAGCCTGCGACATCCTCTGCAGCCCTCCCTGAGACTTGAAAATGTTAAAACAAAACCACTTCCTGCATTGGAATGAAAACTGGAAGTGGGTTTTTCCCCCTTTCCCCACATTTTCAAGCCTCAGGTAGGGTTGCAGAGGAGTTGTAGGTATCCAGACCCTCCAGAGAACCATAGTGAGCCAGAGGAAGTGAAAAAATCCTTCCCTTCCTGGCAGCAGTGCCATTTCCAGTTCCCCTGAGGGGAGGGTCGCAACCCAGCAGTTTGGAAACCACTGCTCTACAAAGTATGTGAAGAAGTGATGAAATACTGCATGCTTTTTTTTTTTCCTAGAAAAGACAAAATACACACACACCAAAAAACCAAAAAGAGTCCAACATATATGTAATTGAGGGACCAATCTTATCTAACGTTCCAGCACTGATGTAGCCATGCCATCGGGGTGTGCGCTGCATCCTGGGGTGTGGGACAATCATGGAGGCCTCGTCAAGGTAAGAAACATTTGTTCCCTTATCTCGGGGCTGCGTTGCAGCTGCATCAGTACTAGAAAGTTGGATAGAATTGGGGCCTAATTTTCTCTAAAGCGCATCTTAAATAAATGTAACTTGTTCAAGTCTTTATTTCCTGGAAAATGAGTGTGGTATTTATAAAACCACACCTTTTAATACTGCATTAATTAGAAGTGGACCCTGTCATCTGCAAAAAGAACTGTGCTGAGAAAGTGCCAATCTGAAACTGTGGACAGCTGCTGCCATTCAGTGTAGTAGGCAGTACTGAACTAGATGGACCAATGGTCTGACTCAGTGTCAGGTGTCTTCATTCTTTCACATATGTTCAAATGCTGAATTGTCGCTACCAGACCTTCTTGCAATTCATACCCTGTTGTCATGCAGTTAGAGCAGTGTTTCACAAACTGGGGGCTGCGACCTGCAAGGGAAGGCATGCACATTTTCGGTTGGATGCTAGGTAGCAACCTGACTGGGGACCCCAGGCTCTGTCAGTAAAGCACTTCGAGGTTTTGTTGCTGACATGCCACCGAATGCATGTCAGTGAAAAAGATGTTGTTTTTTTACTCACATGCACTTGGTGGTGGTGGTAGCAGCAGCAAAACCTGGAAGTGCCATACTAGCAGAGCCCACAGGCCCCTGGTCAAGTCACTACCCTTCTTAAGGGAGTAGCATCCCAACCGAAGGTTGGGAACCACTGAGTTAGAGGCTTTCTTTCTTCAAAGTACATTTCTATTCCTCATGCCTGGAAAGTTTCATTGTATTGTACTCTTTGTACTATGCAGTCCTTTGCCTTAGGAGCTGGTTGTGGCTTTGAACAGCAGCTTTAAATTGGAGGCAAACTGGCAAACAGCCCAATCCACTGTAACTTCCTGCATGGCGATGCATGTTAGAGTTGATGCAACTCCGTCTGCTGTCCAGAGGGGGCAGGATGCTGTCCAGAAAGGGTCAAGCTATGACCCAGTGACTCTGACCTTTCTACCTGTTCTCTCTGTGATCCTTGTGGGCTGTGGCCCTAACCCTTAATCCTTCCCTTCTGCTCGGAACACTTCCTTCCTCTTGTCCTCTGACCACCGACCTGTTAAGATGGCGCACACCAGGGCTCTGATGCCCAGGCCATCTTGAGCACAAGGCATGCAGGGCGAGGCAGCTCCAGGGCCTTGCTATCTTTAAATGTTAGCTGAACCTCTGATCCTAATCAGATGCTGTAAATATACACTCAATGGAACTGTAAGTAAATAACTTCTTTTTTGCAACTTTAACAAGCCATTGCCTCTTTGTCTTTTTTATTGATTAGCAGTCAGCCGAGTGAGGGAGGTTTCCTGGGGTAATACCCAAAAGGGGGGGGGGTCTGCTGCTTAAGCTACTCTGCTTCCCCCCAAAGAGGAAACTACTTTTAATTTCCTCTGACAATGCAGTGGCACCAATGTGGCATCCACTACATCCTGTGGCGGAGTTCAGCCTCTGGAGGCCTCCCAGCCCAGTGAGTCTACTCGGACCTGCCCCAGTGATATCACTGGCACATGTCTAGGTAGACCCATGAAGGCAGATCAAGCCTGAGAAGGAAGTTTCCCGGGCTTGGATTCAGTGGGCGCCACTGCTGCTGAACCCACCCCCTTCTCAGTCCCAATCTGCCCTCCCCTTTACCTGCGTCACTGTCTCATTGCACCCCCCCCCCACTTGCTGTGTGATCCTACCTGAGGCAGTGGGCATTTAGAGTCAATTCCTATGTGGAGTTGGAATGTGGAACTAAGCTTTGGCTATCTGAAAATGCAGATACCTCAGTGGATTATTGTATTGTGCTTTCTGATGTAGGACACCGGAAAGTTCTACAAGCCTCAAATACATAGCAATGCATACGTTAGCATGATCTATTTGGGAAAAAGCGTTCACCTCTCTCACGACCTTTTTGACTACCGAGATGAAATAAAAATCTACCAACAGCACTGCGGAGGAGAAAACGTATGTGTCTACAAAGGAAAACTACTAGAGGGAGGTGAGCATGCAACCACACAAGCATTCATTTTAATTCTGGCACACTCTTATTTTATATGGATAAACTGTTGAAGTGGTAGCAAAATTATTTCCGCGAAGCTCAGTACCATTATGCGCGCCCAGGGACTTATATACCAGCTGCCTCAAACTAAGTCTAGATTTACTGTTTCATGATTGAAAATGAGGCTGCAATTACTTTTGCAAATTATGGAAGAAGGGATGTACTTGGGGTGATTTAACAAAATACTGTGGGTTAGATTAATTTTTGGATGGAGATGTATGGTTAATAAAATGCTTGCAGGGGTAAAATGAATACCAAATTATCTGCTTACGAGAAGTGGTAATATATCAGCATGAGCTGTTTATTGCTCAAGAAGGGAAATGAAGACACGCTTGAGGTTTGATTCCAAACGTGGTGACAATGTTGACTTAAGCAGAACTATCCCAGGTATAATCACCATTGCAAACAAGGGAAGGATAGCATGCTGGGTAGTATTAATCTCATGTCATTGTGTTGGGACACTATGCTGAGGAAGAAGATATTACTATCAAGCATGTATTTAATTAGTCTCTGTGCTAGGTACTGTACAGATGATAAAAATGATGCAGTCTATGCCCAGAAGCCTTATTCCACATTAGAAGGATAGAAATAGGAAGAGGGGAGGAGAATAGGGTTGTGGAGTCTCAGCTGGTATGGGAGGAATAGGCTGAAGCTTCCTGACTCACTGGCGGGTTGTGAGCCCATGTGCGGTAGGTCACACGTTGAGCCCTTCCACCTGCCCCTGGGACAGTTTGACTCCAAATAAGAGACATTTCAGAAAGAGGGGTGTTGTCCCAGGGACACTGTTAGCTGGAATGACTTTCT
Source organism: Tiliqua scincoides (assembly GCF_035046505.1). Lineage (NCBI taxonomy): Eukaryota > Metazoa > Chordata > Lepidosauria > Squamata > Scincidae > Tiliqua > Tiliqua scincoides. Next base: position 145,424,629 of record NC_089824.1, read on the forward strand.
GGGGTCCTCCAGGGGCCTCTTATGGATTGCATTGGGTTGACGACCCACTCGGTCTCTGTGGGCCTCAGAATGACTCCATTAAAATGGAGTGGGGAAAGTCGCTTCATCCATCCAGAGATATGTAGCAGAAAGATGGCGCCCGGGAGAAAATCACACCAGCAGACTACGTTGTACTGATTGGGGGCAGCAGGAAGGGTTTTAAGAGGAGAAGAGTAGGACCTATAGTCATGAGCACAGAACTGGAAAGAGAGCTTTAAAAATAAGAAGTACAAGCTTCATAGCGAAGCAGCACAGAGATGTGTGGTCCTAGTGACAGAAGACAGCTATTGGAGATAGGGCATGAGAGAAGTCAAAGTGATTACAGGGCCATAATGAGATTCAGCTGGAGAAATAATAAGAGTTGGGCAGCCCAATCCTGAGCTGCCTGGAGCTGCGGGACCCGGTGGCTCCACAAAGGGCTCCTTTGAGAATCTTAACTTCTCTCCTGGGTGGCCTGGCTTGTACCAGGCTGCTCAGATCTGTGCCACCTCTCTCAGTGATTCAGGTCCAAGTAGCCCCATTCACGCCACTGCTGCACAACATGGGTAAGGGGAAGTGATTTCTCTGCAACCAGCCCCGACACACAGCCAGCTGGCCTACGTGTTCCAGAGCAGGATACATACATACATACATACATACATACATACACACACATATATATATACATAAGACCTTTATTGGCATAGATAAAGGAAATACACAACGACAGACATCCAGAACACACAAACAAAAAAACAATAAAACAATCATAACCATCCATTACCCCCTCCCCCCCATTCACCATAATATAGCAGAAGACCCAGAATTCCGTCCTGCCAGTATCCCAGAAACAAAGTTGGCAACCTTGTCAAGAGAGTCAGTTTCCTCTATAGAAAGAAGAGTTTGTAATTTAAATGAATCCTCCCAACCCTGCATTTTGTTCAGCAGTGGAGCCAGATAGTTCTTACGGAGGGTGTCATGCAGTGGGCAGTAAAAAAATATATGATGTAATGTCTCCACACAGTTCCTGTCACAGGTACATCTTCTTTCTGAGTAGGGAATGCCACTAAACCTGCCCGCTAACAGAACTGATGGAAATGCATTACATCTCGCAAGGGAGAATGCTCTGCGAGCTTGCAGGCACTGCAGATGATAAAAGAAAGAAGCCAGCTTCCCAAAACTTGACTGGGATGTGCAGATGGAGAGGGGAGCAAATGGTGTTAGCTGCGCAGAATAGCTCTTGACGCTCAATATCAAGCAATCTTTCCTTGATAGTCCTGTAGGCTTTGTTTAAACCAATCATACCCAGGCTTGCTGTGTCTAGTCCTATCGATTTGAGCTTGGTGAGTATATCCGCAACCTCCACAGGCAGTACAGGGTCAGCCAGAAGCTGGTACATTAGCCCATACGGGGCAGCATTGAAGAGGATCGCAAGTCAAAATTTTACTGATCTCAGCCAAGCCAACGTTTTGAGTCTGATAAAACCCACTTCAAGACACATAGCAGAGTATGGAAAACATCTGGGGAAACCCAAGATCCTCCGCAGGAAGGAGGCCTGTATGCTCTCAGTTGAACGATTCAAGGCCTTATGCCAGATTGGAAAGCCATAAAGAACTTTCGAAAGTACCTTTGCCTTGAATACCTCTAAAGCAGCCGGGACATATCTGTTACCTTGGCTAAAAAAAACCTGGGAAATTGCAAGGGATGAGATTTTTGATGCATTTACGACTGCATTACGATGAGAAACCCACAAATGCTTGTAGTGGAAATTAATGCCTAAATATCTGAATGACTTTACCTGTTCCATTTTGTTGCCCATAAATGACCATTTAAATGGTTTCCAATTGTTGGCAAACATCATGATTTTAGATTTAGAGTAGTTAATCTGTAACTTGTTGGATGTAAAATACTCTATAGATTTATTAAGTACACGTTTTAAGCCAATTCTTGTTCGAGAAATAAGAGCCGCATCATCCGCATACAGTAATAGCGGCACTAGACAGGACCCAAGTATCAGGCAATGACCATCCACTGTCTTCAAGGCTGGGGCTAAATCGTTCAGGAACAGGTTAAATAGCATGGCAGCCAGAATGCATCCCCTTTGTTTATAGCAATGGGGTGTGTTAGGCTACCACTCTGGTATATCTGACTTTACATGATGTGTTAGAGCAGCCATTTTCAACCACTGTGCCCTGGCACACTGGTGTGCCGTGAGTGGTCCACAGGTGTGCCACAGGAATTTGGGGGAAGGTCATTTATTAACAGGGCCAATGGGAGATGTGAGCCCCCATTAGCAGCATGGTGTGCATTGTCAATTGTCAAAAACCTGGTGGTGTGCCTTGACCATCTTAGTGCCTTGTCAATGTGCCGTGAGATGTAAAAGGTTGAAAAACACTGTGTTAGAGTATAAGATCTTAATTAACATCAATAGTCTTTTATCAATCCCCATGCTGGCTAATTTAGATCAAAGAAGATCTCTATCAATGGAATCAAACGCAGCTCTTAGATTTAAAAAAGCCACGTAGAGCCTTGGCTTTCTTAATCTGCTTATGGACTAGATGAGATAAAATTAAACAGTTATCCATTGTTGATTTGCCCATTGATCCATTGTTGGATCCATTGATCCATTGCTGACAAAATCCTGATTGCTCAGGACCTAGGATATCCTTAGAGTTGATCCAGGTAGAAAGCTTATTACTTAGGTGTTTCGCATAAATTTTGCCTTTACAGAGAGCAAGCTGATAAGCTGATAATTCACAAGAAGGTTAGGATCGCCCTTTTAAAAACTGGGATGATTGCTGCAGAGACCCAATCTTTGGGAACTAAGCCAGTTCTATCGATCGTTGTGAAAAAGGGGGCAAGCAAGTGAGCCCACCACTCAGGATCACATTTTAAGAGTTCAGGTGGTATTTGATCCAGTCCGGCTGCTTTCCCTGATTTCAATTGATCTATTATCTGTATAATCTCCATGGCCATCACAGGGGGCCAGATAGGTAGATCAGAAGAAGTAAAGTTGGGTCGGGTATCTGGGGATTTGCTTTTATCAAAAAATAATTCTGAAAAATGTTTAATCCATATAGAAGAAGAGATTACAAATGGGTCATACATTTTGGAGCTAAGAGAGCCTGATAATTGTTATTTTTTTGCTGTATTGCTTGCAACAACTTGATCCATTGAGCATGGGTATACTTCTGCTTTTTATCTAACAGTAAGGCATTAAATTGTTTTCTGTAGAAAAAATATTTAACTGCCTCACATGGAGCGTTAGACTTTCTGAAGGCTAAATAAGTTGCTCTGATCAATGCCTTGTGGTCTCTGCATTCTTTATCAAACAAATCCTTTTTATCAGACGCACCATGTATAATACTCCGCTTAGGGTTGGAACCCAGGGTCCTAAGGATGTGATCAATTAGGCTTTCAAATAACTGGATTTGGACAAAGGGATCAGGCTCCTTCAAAATTGCCGATAATAAATCTATACTTGTTGACTCCCTAATTAACTGATGGAAATTTAAAGAAAGGGTATTATCCACCATGATTTTGCACTACTCTCTGTGTTTACTTCAGCCCCTGGGTGTGCTGGCGTTCTCCCCGAGTGTAGATCAAGTACCAGGGTTAGAGGGAAGTGATCACTAATGGTAAGAACCCCGATGTCAAACTTTCACATGTGGTTTCAAAGACATGGACACTAGAGCATAGTCTACAACGCTTGACCCACAAGGGGACATGTATGTAAATTCGCAGCACTGGGGTACTTCTTTAACCCATTAAGCCAGAGCAGATTAGAAATAATGGAAAATCTTGCAAGAGCCAAGCTATTAGCATTGTAATGAGAATCCTTTGACCATCTGTCTAATGCACAAAATGAGGGGAAAGAATCTTTTTCATCTACCATCCGTGCTCTAGAATAGATTTGATTAGAGTTTCCAACCCTGGAATTCAGGTCGCCCAGCAAAACAACTTCAGCTAGAGGATGGTGCCTTTTGAGGTCATCTATACCAGTCAAGAGGTTACTCCAGAGCTGGGATCTCTGAGAACTTTTAAGTAAAGGGGGGATATAGACATTAATACATAATAAATCAATAGCTTCACAGGATATCAGTAAAGCTTGCATCTTACTGGACTGTGAAGATGTGGCTAGGGAGCAGGACTTAAGATGCTCTGCCAACAGTATGGCTAAGCCTGCTGAAGGGCGCCCGCTAGATTTAGGTTTAATAGCAGGGAGCAAAAAAGCTTTATATCCATTAAGATGCAATTGGCCGTGAACCCATGTCTCTTGCAACAAAGTTTCTAAGATAACTTAAAAAATCAGTGTCATTTTCCTTGCTCCTCCATCCTGCAATATTTCAGGAAAGGATTCTCAAAAATGGAGAGACCAAGTCAGGAGAAGCGTTGTTCAGTCAATCTTTATTCATGGGCGGGTTCTCATTTTCCAGGGGGGCATGAGACACATAGCTAGATGAGGCTAAGTTTGCCTCCGTGGATAGCACAGAATCTCTTGAATTAATAACATAGTTTCTGATTCAGTTTGATGTCCCAAAGCTTGCTCTGGAAGAACCAAAGGATGCGTTCTGCCAGTCAGAGCTTCCTCATTAGGACTAATAAGTTCTCCTCTAACTTTATCCAGGCATTTTATTATGTTTACTTGTTCCATCCTTGGAAGGCTCCTGTAGGCATTTATAGCTCCTTCCACGATCTCATCATCTTCTTGAGAAGGGGAGGGAGGCAAATTTCCTCCACCTGGAGACTCCTGGTGGCTCTCAGCCTGAATGGGCAACTTCCGAAGGGGGTCTACTTCTAGGGATGATGTCTGAGGGTCTCGTAGAGATGAGCTCTTCGAAGATGCAGAAGAATATTGGGTCAATATAATGTCCGTTAGTTCCTGCCAGACCATCTCAATTTTTTTGACCATCTGTAATTGCTTTTGTCGAGAGAGAACTCTGTATGCCTCCAGAGCCTCCCTGGTTAGTGTGTCCTCATCTATATCCAGCTGGACCAGCAGGTCCATGGACTGGGTGCTTGTATCACCACTGTGAGAGCTAGTATTCTGAGGAGGCGTTGTAGCTTGTGAAGCATTAGCCAAACACTGAGTGATATCACCAGTGTCTGAGATCTCCTATGAGCTGAACACAGGTTTCCTCAGAAGATGATTCCTGACACACACTGTGTCTGAGGCAGGCAACTCATCCGAGCAGGATAGGATTGGTCTACCTGTCACTTCTGGTCATGACATCACTTCCAGTTTAATGACATCATTTCCAGAGGGTCCTGACAGATTGTCATTCTAAAAAGTGGGACCCAGTGCTAAAACGTTTGAGAACCACTGAGCTAAATCTTAAATTACGTATAATAGGTTTCAAAGTAGAAATAAGCAGCAGGCAAAGAAAAAAAAAAAGGTGATTTTGTTGTTGTTAATGGAACATGGCCATAGTGGATGTCACAACCAGCTCCTGCACTTTAGAATTGACCACTACACTACTACTTAACCTGTCTTAGAACCAAGTGAAACATGCAGGAATACAATGTGGTATATTCCTACCAGGACTATGGGACCTGAAACTACAGGTTGGGGGTTGAATGTTTGAAATTTGCTCCCTCTGCTACAAATTTCCCTGTATGTTGAAATTCGTAGCATATCAGAAAAAAGGGGCTTTAACCCAGTCTTCTTCTGGATCTACTACCTTCCTGCACACAAGTTTCTGATGTGGGAGAGTGTTCAAACAAACCACCTTCAATCTGAAATGGTGTAGCCAAAGGAGGAATGTACCGCATCCTTTTTCATGAATGTTCACATTGGCATTTATCCCATCTGAATGCAACTAGAAAGCCACAAGCCATTATGTCTTCTCTCATTGCAGAAACATTTCAGTTTATCTCCAGGCGGCATCATGGCTTCCCCTTCAGCCTCACCTTTTATCTCAATGGAATACAAGTGGACCGGTTAAGCTCTTGCTGCGAGTATAAGCATCGAAAGGGTACTCGGCTGGGAGGCAAACATGGACACTTTGGTTTTGTCAATGTGGAAAGATCATCTCCTTGTTATAGGTATGGACAACTGTTACCTGGTGTGGTTTTCAGTTATGTGTTAGCATGTACACATGAAGGAAATCTATTTCATGGGCTGGGTCCCTGTTCAATGACCAGCAGCAAAGCTCAATTGTTCGGCAGAAAAAATGAATGAAGTGAGGGGGTTTTGTGGTAGTGGGAAAGAAGGGAATTGGTGGAGGAGAAAGGGAAAATAAAAATCTCAACACTCTCTCGCTCTCGCTCTTGCTCTTGCTCTCTCTCTCTCTCACACACACAGAGCACTCACACAGAGCACTCACACAAAGGAGGGAAATGGTAGAGGCGCTAGACCTGTCATCGATTTGACTGCACACATGATAAGGAAAGATAGTACGGTTTTGTGGGTCAATGGCAAGGCTGTGCCAGGGATGTGTTGCACAGTTCTCGTTAAGCTGTGTGGCAGCATGGCTACGGAGCTCAATGATCTGGAGGTTTGGTGATGACCCATGACATCATCACCAAGCATCTGGAGATGGCATTGTGTCGGAGTTGTGATGCCACACAGCAAGAGCATGGGCCCTTACAGGGAACATAGGTGTTGATGTACATTAAATATAAAGCTAAATAAGAGGAGATTTAATCATTCTGGGAATGCCAAAAAAGAATCATAAACTGGGGTTGAACTTGAAAAATATATTGTGGGGAGTTAACCCATTGTCTATAGCAGGGTTTCTCAAACTTTGAGGAAGCTTTACTCCCTCAATAAATTCTTGTGTGGGAGGGGATAGGGCTGCAACTCGATCCCCAGGATTGCGTTGCTAAGGGGGGGCGAGAGGTGTTACCAAAAAGGGCTTTTTGTATAGGGATGTTTTGTATAGGGGAATAATTACACTGCCCTTATTGGAAACTTCAGGACCATAGACTGGATAACAAGGTGGCGTAATGCAGAGAAATTCCCTTTTAGCTTAAGGAGGAGACTGAAAGAAAGATAACTTCTAATAAAAGATTATATTTTTATTACAAAAACACACAGGTAAACATAATGCATGTGAAAAATGATGAGTCTTGGTCCTAGTACTTGCATCTAGTGTACCTAGCTTTATGGTGGTTGCATGTGAAAAGTATTTGGTGCATCCGAGGAAATTAGAAAGGGAACGGTTGTAGGGAAGGATTTTAGGGGTCCCTGGTTTGCCAAACCCAGTTGCTAACTAAAGATGGGGAGAGAAGGGGAGAAAAAAAGGGGGGGAAGAAAGGAAAAAATCCCAGACGCAAAATAGTTACCTGATTTGTAGAGTAGTTGGATGGGGGGGGGAGAGTCCTATAGAGGATCCACACAACACAGATGTGTTGTGTCCTTGGAGGCGGAGCCCAGAGAGAGAGCATGTGGCATCCAGCCCTCTCTTAAAAAGGGTTTTTGCTGACCTGGAGCTGACCTGGATGTGACCTAGAGCTGACCTGGATGTGCTTACTTACTACACACAGTGAGGTACTTGGAATATGTAAAACATAGAAAGGATTATCAGCAAGATTCAATAGGGTCAAATGACTGTCTTCCTAGCTGGGGGAACTTATACCATACAGTAACCCAGGAAAGCAGTTCAAATCTGCATAGAGTACTTAAGCAGTGATTGAGTTAAAACAATACAATGAATACAGTAATTTAGGACAGGGGTGTCCAAAGTTTTTGGCAGGAGGGCCACATCATCTCTGACACTGTGTCGGGGGCCGGGGAAATAAAGAATTAATTTACATTTAAAATTTGAATAAATTTACATATGTTTACATAAGTGAATATATTAAAGATGAACTTATATGAATAAATCAAGGTCTTGCAATAGCTCAATGCCTATAAGAGGCCTTGCAAAAAGCAAGGTTGGCCTTTCCTTTGCTGCCGCTGCTGCATCACAGACGTGAAACAACAAGCAGTGGAGGGAGCCCTCATCCCACAGCTCACACGAGAGGTCAAACAGTCGCCCTCACACTGAGAGAAGTTGCGTTGGGCCAGTGTGGGCTTCAACAAATCTCCAGAGGGCCAGAGGCTCATTGGAGACTGGGGGCTCCCTGAGGGCCGCATTGAGAGGCCTTGAGGGCCGGAAGTGGCCCCCGGGCCGGGGTTTGGGCACCCCTGATTTAGGAGACACTTAAACAATGATTTACTATGTCAGACTTCTTCCTAGAGAGGTGGAGGTTGTGTAGCTTGTGACTTGACCTGAATTTGGCCTGTATGAGAAGTTTAATGTGTTTGCATAAACAGTGATTGGATTAGGAGACACTTTTGCATAAACAGTGATTGGGTTAAAACAGGGGTGCCCAAACCCCGGCCCTGGGGCCACTTGCGGCCCTTGAGGCCTCTCAATGTGGCCCTCAGGGAGCCCCCAGTCTCCAATGAGCCTCTGGCCCTCTGGAGATTTGTTGGAGCCCACACTGGCCCAACACAACTGCTCTCAGCTTGAGGGCGAATGTTTGACCTCTTGCGTGAGCTGTGGGATGAGGGCTCCCTCCACTGCTTGTTGTTTCACGTCTGTGATGCAGCAGCGGCAGCAAAGGAAAGGCCAACCTTGCTTTGTGCAAGGCCTTTTATAGGCCTTGAGCTATTGCAAGAACTTTATTCATTCATATAAGTTCATCTTTAATATATTCGTTTATGTAAACTTATGTAAATTTATTCAAATTTTAAATGTAAATTAATTCTTTTTCCCCCCGGCCCCCGACACAGTGTCAGAGAGACAATGTGGCCCTCCTGCCAAAAACTCTGGACACCCCTGGGTTAAAACAATAACCACAGGGAGGTGGAGGTCTTGTGGCTTGACCTGATTGTGGCCTGTATGAGAAGTTTGGCCTGTATGATATTTTAGTCCATAGTAACATAACCAGATATAAAATCACAACTAAAAGGCAAAAGGGGATTTTCACGTAACGGGGGTGTGTGTGATTGTGCCTTACTTTGCATGACGCTGGTCTGTAGCAGGCTGCAAGAGGTGCAGGCAGCCCTGCACAGCGCTCCCCAATGCTTGGAACCTGCAAAAGAAGCGAGCGCAAAGCACTCTGGGCTGCGCTTTTCCTTTCCTTTGAGGCGAGAAAGGGGGCTGCCCAGAGCAGCATGGAATCATGCTGGGAAAGGCTTCAACTCCTGGCGTCATTCTAGAAGTGATTGTGGTGATGTGGTGATGTCATTGCAATTACTTCCAGGTCATGGGATGGGGTGCGGCAAACTGGGAGGTGTTCCCAAGTGGAGAAAAGCCCAGGACCACCTCTGTTTATTAGTAACTATCCCTAAAACATGTCAACCTAATTATTGCAGCTGCAAAACTGAGCAAAGTAAAATCAGTGCCCTGGTACAAAATACTCATTTCAAAAGCAATGGTATTATCCATGGTGTTTATAATATCCTATTCAATGTTTCCCAGGTGTATTATTGCAATGGGCCTGGACAAACAGCCTTCCCCACCCAAGAGAAAGGTGACTGATGAGAATGAAGAAAAGAAGGAAGACTCCAGAAAAGATAACATGAACCACAAGCTAAGTGAGACCAGCAGTGGTGTCGGCATTGGGGAAGAGAACAAAGACTCATCATCACAGTCTTCCTCAACTGCTGGAGAAGGAAAAGAATTTGAAGAAATGGAAGTAGAGGCAACAAAAGATGAAATGAAAAGTGATGAATATGGTGATGAACGTGAAAGAAACCAGACAGGTGCCTCCGACAACGGTAGATTGTTTGGTATTAACATTCCTAACACATACAATGAAATATGCATTTCTTTCTCAACCATTTTTTTAAATCAAGCTGCAGAGGAATTTAAGCCCTGCCTGCATATCCTCCACCTGCTCCATGCTTCCAAGCCCACTCCTCTCCTCTCCTCTCCTACATATCTTTCTTATGGCTCCATCACTACCAACACCAGGAGAAAGGGAAGACTTGTTTTTTCCCCACTTCTTTGTCTGACTCAGTCATGGAATCATCCCAGTGTGCCAGATGCAAGGAAAGTTGGGAATTGTACTGTCCTGTCTTGCTGAGCCATGGAAGAAATGATGGAAAAGCTATATTTCCCACACCTTCTTGCATTGGGAATACTGTGATGACTCAGTGCCAAGAATCAAGGAGGGTAGGAGAGGGTAGGAGGTATGATAAATATTTACCTCCATTCTCCTGTTGCTACCTCTGGAGCCACAAGAAAAGTAAGCAGGTGAGAAAAGAAGAAGATGGAGGAGTAAGGGGAATTTGTGGGAGTGTGTGGGATGAACAGATCAGACCCTGTTGCTGGCCTACTAAAATTATTGGGGGCATGACAGGATCTGAACAGGTTCAGAACTGAGGGTGAAAACAACAGTATGCTCTAAGTAAGGGGTGCCTAATCTCCGGCCTGGGGGCCTTGGGGACCCCCAATTCAGCCTGCGGGGAGCCCCCATTCTCCAATGAGCCTCTGGCCCTCTGGAGACTTGCTGGAGCCCACATTGCCCCGACACGACTACTCTCAGCACGAGGGCCAACTGACTTCTCACGTGAGCTGTGGGCCAAGGGCTCCCTCTGCCTCTTGCTGTTTCATGTCTGTGAAGCAGCAGTGGCAGCGAAGAAGAGGCTGGCCTTGCTTTGTGCAAGGTCTTTTATAGGCCTTGAGCTATCGCGAGATGTTCATTCATTCATTCATTCATTCATATAAGTTCCATCTCTAATATATTCATTTATGCCAATTTATTCAAATTTAAACATAAATTAATTCTTTTTTCCCAGTCCCCCAACACAGTGTCAGAGAGATGATGTGGCCCTCTTGCCAAAAAGTTTGGACACCCCTGTTCTAAGTTGCCGGTTGAGGAAATGTTTTTTACAACTTCAGCTTTGAGCCTTCATGGGAAAGGTTTGCCCATCATGACTCGTGATGCAATAGTCATATTATTAAGGGCGCAAATCCTAACCCCTTATGTCAGTGCTTTCCAGCATTGACATAAGAGCAATGAAGCTCCAAGGTAAGGGAACAAACATTCCCTTACTTTGAGGAGGCCTCTGTGAGTGACACCCAACTGCAGGATGCAGCACACGTCCCATTGGCACCGCTATGCCAGTGCTGGAAAGCACTGACATAAGGGGTTAGGATTGCACCCTAACTGATCTACATGATCAGTTAATTCATGATTGGTCCATTATTGCTTAGCCAGAAGGCCACAGCAGTGGTGTACAATTCAGGCCTGAGCAACGAAGCAACACAGAATGCAGCAGACTGTAGCCTATGGACATGTCTATGGAGTTTCATGAGCACAAAAGACTGGTCCTACCCCAGAAAACTTACAAATGACATTTCAAGGTAAAGGCAACGGGGAGGAGGAAGGAACGAGGCACAACCAGGTGATAAACAATAGAGAGGGGGAGAGATGCAGAAGAGATTAAGGCAATAAGGGATGACTTCCATTTCAGCTCTGCCCGCTCATACACTGTGAGACATTAATCTTCAAATTCATTGCACATATTATTTCTAAATTAAAGTTTTGGAACAAAATTCATTATTTTTAGATTCCAAACCGAGTTAACAAATTCATCCCAAATGTTTGCTTTAAAGCATGCAGAAGCAGTGGCAGCAGGTTGGAGGACTCCGCTTGCACTGTCTTGATCTGGGCTCAAACAGCTAGTCCTAGAAGACTCTTAAGAAAGTTTCCCTGTCATACAAAAATCCAACACTCAGAATTGTTCTTGTTCCATTTTCATTGTTGTCCTCATGGATTGTGCGGCCTCATCATTATCCACCCATGTTGTGTTTTTTTTCCTCCAAAAATATGTTTCTATGCACTTCCTACTCCAGAAACTTCTTTTTTGAGTTTATTGCCATTTTTCTGTTAGTTACCAGCTGTACACTTCTGTTTAATCTCCCCTTTTCCCCTTCTGGAGGTGGACACCTCTCAGATAATTACCTGTGGAAAAGGACCTGCTGTCCCTGATGCAGCTGGAACCTCAATCAATATGTTTCCCATCTCCCTACTGCTTAAACCCCACTGTACAGATAATTGTTTATTTGCCTAATTGGTTCTGCATGAGATGTTGTGTCCGTCCCCATTCCCCCCCCCCCGTTCTCCTTGGCATTTTGTCATTTGAACATGGTGGGGGGGAAAAAGTTGTTAGAAAAAGAAGGGTGAACAATTAAACTGGAAAGGTGAGAAAATGTGGTCACGAGGGAGAGCTGGAAAGTGTCTGACTGATGTGACAGCTTCTCTTTTGTGATAAGGCTTGGCTGTTTCTCTGCAAGGTGGGTAGTAAAATACAGGGATGCAGCCACATTGTCGTATTATAGAAAAGATGAGTACACATTATAGCTAGCATTCACAGAAGGCCTTCTTTCACACAGACAGCATCACTAAAAATAGGTCAGAGAGCCATCGATAAGTGACCTAACTTTTGCCTATTATTAAAATAATACTTTAATGAATGAATGCCAAGATATGCTGAAGGATACATGATATTTCTCGGGTGGCAAGTGAGTCACACAAAGCACATTGGGTCTTATGTGGCATTTTCAAAATATTATGGTGAAACCCTTTTGACAACCTAGGCTTACATCTAAAGCAGGGGTGTCAAACATAAGGCCCGGGGGCTGGATGCGGCACTCAGAAGCTTTTTATCTGGCCCTCGGGCTCTCAGCTGCTGAGCAATGCTTAGGTGACACTGCTGAAAGGGTGGCCCACATGATAATTGGGCTCTCCCATATCTTGAGATATGATCAAGATTTGTGTATTTTCTCTCCTGTCCTTAGCAGCTAATGAGTTCCTACACGAGAACAGAGTGTTTATTTCTGGTTTTGACCTGTTTAATGACATCACTTCCTGTGTAATGACATCACCTCCGGCCCTTAGCAGGCATCATGAATGCTTTTCGGCCCTCTGTATGACATGAGTTTGACACCCCTGATCTAAAGTCTCACGGTGCTAACCTCCTTTGTTTGAAATAATTATATACTCCTTCTCATCCTGACATGATGTATCTGTATGCCACGTGTGTCTTCAAGCAACAGCTTGTGCAACAGTTTGTGTCTCAACTAGTATTACATCTATGTAAGTTTTGTCCTCTGGGAGGATGGAGTCTCTAGTGATTGTCAAGTGAGGCTGTATCATTTCTATGACATATCTGTACAACTCCCTATGCATTTTGGGATAGAAGAACTACACATTACCTTTGGTGATGTATACTTTACAAACACATGTTTGTCAGTTGTATTGTGGATGAGGTATTTGGAGGGTACTGTTACTGGAGAATTTGCAAGTGGTGGAAAAGAGATTAGCACCACCTCTTATCTACCAGATCTCCCAGTAGACGACCACCATTATCCCCACATTTTGAACCGGTTCCATTTCTCAGGGTCAGTTCACAATGAAATCTGAGTACTTCAGAATGATGCTCACAAAGCAAATTATGCAATACATTCAGCAAACCTGGTTTTTCCAGCAAACTCAGCAGGGAGTTGCTGGCTCTCAGAAGACTGTATCTGTATGCCACATGTGTCTCCAATCATATTGTCTCATTCATACACTGCATTTTGAAAGTGCACACTTTCAAATCTTAGATAAACACCTAAAAAACCTCCTTTGATGAATGAAATGGAATTTAGTGAGCAGAACATCAGATTTATCTTGGTTCCTGCACACAAATCATTCTTGCCAGGGCCATCCCAATGCCTGAAGAGCTTGCCAAATGCTGCATTTCTGGTGACATGACCGCTATTGTTGCTCTTCTTACTCCCTGGATTAGAACAGGAACAGGGGAGTGGCACGAGGCAGTGGAGACAAGTGTAGTGGGCTAGAGTGTCAGAGGCATTCTAGCTCACTATTCTCTCCACTGGGTTCTTTTTTAATACATTGGTGGGAGGAGAAGAAAGAGCAATGTGGGCTGACAGAGGCAGGTGTCACTTGCCAATTCGCTTCCTGAGGCAACTGCCTCAGTCAACCTCATGGACAAACCAGTCCTTATTCTTGCAAAGTTCATGTGAATTTAGAATGATATATAATAATTCTAATAGCCTGTTCCTTCATACAAAAAATTCTGAAGTTCTTAATGTGCAAGGAAATTGATTGCATCAGAGCTGGTATTTTGTCTGACTTTCTTTATAGGAATAGAAAGGATAATTTTTTTAGAGTATTGGATAATTGTACAGTTCAGTTAATGGATCAACATGTTAACTTTATTGTTGTTGATTTTTTTCTTTTTAAGGAGGCTTCAGTGCAAAGGAGAACAAAGGCTAATGGACTTAACCTCTTTGGTGTTAATGAGAATTTCAAGTGGTATGCATTCCCTTTTCTATCTCACGGTACAGTTGTCCTTTTATTTCAGCATATGATGAAGATTTTGAAGCAGATGAAGAGAAATCAGATGAGAAAGTTAATGAAGAAGGACAGGTTGATGATCAAATGAATGGAATGTCAAAGTCACCCTCAGATGATGTAAAAGATAATTTAGACCATGAAAAGGAGAGTGAAAACTCATCACAGAAAGCTTTGCAGGCCTCTGACAGCGAACGAGATGAAAGTGATGGATATTCGGAGAGTGACTCAGAGGAGGATAAACAAGGTTAGTTGTTTTCCTTAAAAAGGCATTAAAACGATGGCGTTATGCATGTTTAACTTGTTACATATGCTCTGTAATGAGGTATCTACTTTGTGGTTCATGTTTAAGTACCCATTAGATTGCCAAATTGATGCGGAATGTGCCACTCAGCAAAAAGTTCTCTTGAGTTGCTTCCTAAACATTTCTGGTTTGATACCTAAAAGAGGGACCTATTTTGTCCCTCAGCTAATATCTGAGAGTGTCTTGCAGCATCAATGAGAGAGAAATAGGAAGTAAATCAGCTCTTGTGGTCTATTCCCTTTGATGATCTTTCAGCCTCTGTTTGGACTCAGCCTTACAAACATGAACAGAAATCATGATGTTGGTTGAAGAACTTGATGTTAAAACTTTGTTTCAGAATACATTCATGATCATGTACTTTTGGTTATGGATGCTCCCAACCTATGCAGAGTGGAATCGATTTCTGGACTTTTCTTGCCCCTAAATTGAGATGCAGGGAGACAAGAGTACAGACTCATGATTGTCTTTGCACCTCACTCTTCTCAGTAGGCAATATATTTCTATTATGTCCTACTTATTTTGGACAGTACCTGGTAACTATTATCCATAGTTAAAAGACCTGTTTGAACAATGCTTCTGACCCCTCATTTGAGTGCTAACTGTGAAATCAGGATAAGGTCTCATGGCTAGCATCACAACATATGTACTGAGAAATCCTGTATTTATATCAGTTGAGGTCACACAGTTCTTTTATGCAAAATCCTTTTGAGCCAATACAAACAAACACAACTGCCCAACTCACAAGCTTATGGAGCTGGCAGTATTTGCTTGTAGTATTTGCTGAAGCTGCCTGTGATGGTCCATGCTCTGCAAAATGAGGACCAATTTACACATTACAGTGGGCAGCATCATATCTTTTTAGACCAGCAATATGAGCAGTAGTTCAGGGCAGGCAGAACATCATTCAAGCACTGGTTGTAGCTCCAATAGGGTTCTAAAGTCACTCCCAAACCTTTTGGCCTCTCCCCGCCTCTGGGCTCTTTTTTAAAAAAATTTGTCCTTACTAGCTCCAAGGGACACAGGTTAAAATTCTAGCTCAGTCTTGTTTGAAGCACAGCTGGAAAACTGAGCAGAGTGAACAACTAGTTTTGTATGTGCATATATGAGTGCCAAAACAACCAAAAACATTGTGCACACGTGACTGTATGAGCTGCAAGTTTGTGGCTAGCTCTGTCTTTCCATGCAGCCATTTTGCAACATGTTCCTCCTTTCCAAAGCTGCCATTTCACTATAGTAGTTTCCCAGGCTCTAGTAAAAATAGCCTCTGGATGCCCTAACACATTCCCACTTCTGTAGTAAACTACTAGTGTGAGCTGCACCCTTTTGTCATCTTCAATGAGTTCCCACTTTGTGTTCGAGTAAGCTGTTCATGAGACTGGAAGGAGAAATGGCCAACTGATTGTGAATTGGCACTACATAGTGTTAGAGGGAACAATGGAAAGGACTCTTTGTATGAAAAAGGACATTGTATATGACAGCCAGTAGGTGTCACTTTTGCATTGTGAAGTCCTCTCTAAGAGTACAATATAAATGAGAATCAGTAGCAGGAATATTAGGGGGTCTTCTGCCATCTCTTTTTGCTCCCTGTTGAACAGAACTTGCAGTACACAGATACCTGGTTGGAGGTTTTAGCCTGTCTCCGCATCAGTCTAAGGATGACATGCTCCCATCCTCAAGGTGACGGACATGCCATCCTGTGCCTTTTGGGTTCTAAACAGGGGACACAAGCTCAGAGTGATGAACCCCAGATAATTATTACTGCACGGAGATTAAAATGCCGTGGAATTATTTTCAGGGGCATAAATAACATTGTCAGTAACCTCTGTCCTCCCCAGTCAGCATAACTGATGGAGATAATTATTTCCTTTCTGCGTTCTGGACCACAACACCTTCATAAATAATCTAGTGGGAAGCATGTATCTCATTTCCCATTTATTAATACAAATGCTGGAAGGGATCCAAAGCTGGGCACGCTTGCAGAACAGCACAAGTTGCCAGCGCTTTGGCTTTTCATCAGCACAAAGCTGATTTCTTCCTGTTTGCTTCCCATCCTGCTGTTCCTTCTTGATATGGACATAACTTATGCAACTGTTGCTTGTCAGGCTGCAGCAGGCATTCTCCCTTGTACTGCCACCCTAAAATCTCCCTATTGAAATGCCTCTCATTTCCATAGGCCAAAGAGGAGAGCTCTTTTCTCCAGCCAAACGTAAACCCTGCTTTTATGTTTGTCTTTTCTGTGTGAAATAGGCAAAGGTAAAGCAGCTGATTGGGAAATGGCTGCAGCTGCAAGAAAGATCCAGTCTTATTATAGGAAGCACAGAAGCCGACGGCAAACTCAGGGAGTGAAACCAGGTTTGCAGTTGGTTTGCCTGGAGAAATCATTGCTGTGATCAAGAGGAAATCCGGATTTTTAAGTAGTTGGCAAGCACGAAGGATAATCAGCTTTATGCTTTGTTAATTGTTTGCAGAAACAATTCTATTTTCTTTTTCAAAAATCTGATCTTGCTTCTCAGACTTGTAGCCACAGGATGTTGCTTAGTCTGAAACTGTGTCTTCTAAATTTGTGTATGGGTTTTGTGCATGCTCAGTCTTATCTGAGCATGACAGGTATGATCTGGGCCTAACAAACTGCCACATTAGTATTTGGAGAAGGCATTTTCCCTCCAATCACACTGGCTAATAACTCTGAGGATGCTCTGTCTCTGACTTGCTTGGTCCTATAGAGCTGTTTCCTATGCAGGCACTTTTCTTCAGTGCAGGTGCTCTCTGCTTGGGGCATGCTCTGATCCAGATGATGCAGCTGATCTCTGCTTGGGGCACACTTTGGCCAGGATGATGCAGGCTGGGTTTGATGGTTGATTGATAGTCCCACTTTGTGGCAAGAGCTTATCTAGGCAATCCCTTGGTTTCTTCCAGTTCTATGGTTTGTGTTACATAATTTACTTGCTCGCAATCAAATCCTTTGTTTGTCACTTGTGTCATTTTGTTCTACTGAGGGGAGTACTGTATAGTGTGGTTTTGTTTACACAAATGGCTTATCCAGTGTCTAGGAAACAATGAAGAGTTTCATGCTGACAGTGTAGCATAAATGTAGTTAGAATTTTTTTTCTTGTAATTTGTGTGGATCTTTGGAATCTAATGTAATGGAGAGCTATATTATCAAAAGGGACATTTTCAACTTTTTTTTTCTCCTTTTAAACTGGAAGAGTTTGAAGGCCATTTTCCAGGGGAAGAATTTATACACTAAGACTTAAGCAAGCAAGAATGCACTCCCAACATGCAAAGCAGTTAGCCTGTTTCCTCCCTCATGACTGAGGGCCATTGATGGCTCCTAAAACAGGGTGTTCATAGCATGTACGCAATGAGAAAGAAAATTGAGTAAGTTCATAATGAGAGAAGTTTAGAAAGGCACACATAGCAGAGAAGGAGTGACTGGACGATAAGCCCTAGTAGTTTTGAAAGTTGGTTATTTTAATTTTCACAGTTTTATAACACCCTTTCTCCACAGATCTCAGGATGGTGTACATGGTTCCTTCCCTTCTTTGTCCTTGCAACAATCCTGTGAGGAAGGTGAGGCTGAGAGATAGTGACTGGCCCAAGGTCACTATCCCGGAAGTTTTGTGTCTGAGCAGGAATCTTGATCCTGGAACTTCCAGATCTAAGTCCAACACCGGAACCACTACACCATCCTGGCTTCTGACTGTTAATCAGGGGTTATGTCCATGTATGTAACTTTCCTGACATTTGTTTCTACGGCAGGGCCCTGCACTGTTCCTGAAATCTATTCTTGAACATTAGGTGACCCTTAAGGATTGTGTGTTATGGGACACAGGAGACTGCAATGCGAAGAGGAATAAGCAGAAGGGTGTGGTGATTTGTGCATGTAGAAGTGCTTTTCCCCTTGCACAAGTTGGATATTTGAATATAACCCAATGAAATATAACATGGGAAGAAGTTCTACTGCAGTTATAGGAGTCTTTAATAGTAAACAAGAAGAAAGGCTTTGGCTGCAATCCTATGCATACATACCTAGAAGTAAGTCCCATTGAACTAAATGGAGTAGAATAGGATTGGACTGTTTGCCTCTTATCACATATCACCACAGCAGTGCCTGTAACACACTTGTGCATTGGGTTAATTTGGCTTTTTTCTGTATTAAAGTGATTACATGTGTTCAGTTAATTATATTAAGGCACAGAACAAGCTGGGCTTCTGTGTACATAACTGATGAGGCCAGTAAAAAAGTTATTTGGACTGTTTTTTTTCTTTGTATGAGAAAATGCTTGGTTGCTCTTGCATGCCATGCTCCTACTACCATTTAACATTATTCAAGCATGTCATTCATTAGGCAATTTAAAAAAAAATGTTTTGTTTTAATTGTAGATTTAAATGGAAGCTGAGTAGATTTGCCCCTTTACTCGCTCCCAGCAGGGAGTTAAATAATGCAGTTTTACAGATGAACAAATTTCAGATAAGCCACAATTTAACTGCAAATCCTGACCCATTTTGTGGGATAGTAATTGATCCATTCAGCGTAGAAATCCCAATGAGATATTACTTAAGTGGAATGATCATGCTAATTGGATAGGCGTGACAGTCTTTATTGAAGTGTTTTATTAATAGCATGCAAGACTGGTTAGGAAATGTGTGTATTTTGCAACCCGAGGCTGTTGAATGAAATAAGATGACCAGTCGTATTGGGTTACCATTCACTATCACCTCACTAATTACAGTTTTCATCAACCTGGGCATCAGCCATAGCTTGCTTTGTTTTCTCATCTAGTTCAATAACTAAGGTGAAACCACTTATAATTGTCTGCCGTTTCAAGGGAGACTACTTGTCATTCAGCAGGCTCTGCCACCCAGTGAAACTCAGTGCTTTCCCATGGACACAGTGAGCGCCTTGAAATATTCCCCGTTCCTCAGTTCATCTGTACGTTGGAAACAACAGAGACCTCTTTCATAGTGTACTTCTTCTACTATACTATAAAAATTTTAGTACAGCATATAATTTATAGATGCTATATAAAATACTTCTTGAAATACAATTCGTCAAAACCATAGTAGGAGTGGAAGTTCCTAGTTAGGAGCTAGAGATTGGAGGCTGCGCGTACAGCAGGCTGTTTTCAGTTTTGGGAGCTGTTTCCAGTTTTGAGGGGGTGGAACAGGGAGGAGATGAGGGTGGGTGTAGGCAGATCAGGCCCAGGAAGGGGGTGGAATTAGCGCCCCCCCCCCCCCGTGCACCATATCCTAATCTCCTTTCTGGGCTTGATCTGCCTGCACAGATCAATTCAGACTTGTGCCAACAATATTGCTGGCACAGGTCTGAGTAGACCCACTGAGGCTGCTGGTAAGCTCTAGAGCTTACATGCTGGAGCGTACCCAAATAGACCTCCAGCAGCCAGAACTCCTCTTCGTGATGTAGTGTAGTCCATGCTGGTGCCGCTGCCTCATCATATGGGAATTAGGATTGGAATGTTTGTCTTCAGTAAACAAAGCTGCACTGAATTTGTATGCTGAATATTTTGGTATGGAAAAAGAAGGGGTTTTGGAAGAGTGAAAATATTTCAGGATACCCTCTGCTTACTTTTTCAGGTGCTGTTTACCACTTGTTTTTACCTGTTCTCTTCCTGATCTTCAGCTTCCATGCAGTTTTTTTAAAGGGGGCTTTTTCCTAAGGTGATCTCAGCCAATTAGAGATTATGTAGGCAATGTGATGACATGATGTCATCACTTAGCCAATTAGGTTTGGTAGGCAGTGAAGTCATAAAACCAAATCCAGATAAGGTCAATGATTCTTGACCTCACTCTTAATGGGAAAACATAAACAAATACAACCTCCAAACAATCTGTTCCAGCTAATTAAAAGTAGTTTAATCAAAGACAAATTCATTTACAATTAAATTAATAAATCTCTGAGTTCTGTTTGCTTATTTGCTATCCCTCTTCTGATTCTTTATCCTACCAGAAATTGTTGGTTTGTGCTTAGTTTAAGCAGCATTTGTGAATAGCGTGTGACTGTGAACTACCTCTCTGATTGTCTGTTACGCTGACTTTGCTCTCAATTCTGATGTGCTTTCTGATTTTATCCCACTTGTAAACACATCACTGAATACATGAAAAAATGTAGAGATCTGTCAGGTATTTCTTTCTGTTGGCACAACATTGTTCTAAAAGTATGGTAATAAGGCACCTAGATCAATTATTTTGAGTGATGCATACTCAGACCCTTAAGTTAGGACATTTTTTTATTTCCCTTGGCTTGAAGTGTGTCACATAGCTGCTTAAACCTCTTTAAGCGGTCCAGCTGCTTTTGGTGAGAATTAATTGGATTCTGACTTTGTTGTCCAGTTTACTGTGAGTAATGAAACAAGCTTCTGTCAGTTCTCAGGTGTGTTGTTCGACATTATGTGATATTTTCTATATAATTAGCTTTAAATAAACATTTTTCTTTGTTTCAATCCTCAGGAAAAAAATTGGAGAGCTGCATTTTGAATAAATTTCTTATATTCCTTAGTAGAAGTCTGCAGAAATGTATTCATCTGTGCTACATCTAGATGATAGCTCCAGTTTCTAGCTAATCAAAATCTACCAACCCAATCCTATTCAGTCCCTGCCGCTGGTGCAGCCATGCCAAAAATGGGCCCATTGTATACAGTGGGGAGGGAAAGGATTAGAAATCTTCAGGAGGAAAATGGGTTTCAAATTCCTTTACCCCTGTGTAAACCTTCCACTCTGCAGAGGGTCTTCTTGGACCTGTGATAGTGATTTCACCAGCACAAGTCCGAGGAGAGCAGGGGGGCTGCTTGCTAGAATGGATAGAATCTGGTGTGCATCATTATTGCTCAATCCACCCATAGCCTGCCCAACCCCTATGCCACCTCCCCACCCAGTTGCACCCTTCCTTCACCCCTTCCTGCCTCTCCTGCTGGCCTACCTGCTCTGTGGGGTAGCGGGAGAACCAATGAATTGGTGAGATATTGATGATGATGTTGTTGTTATTGATATAGCTCTACTGAAAACTTAAATTCAGATGATGATTGTAAATATAATGGGGCAATGATTCAGTCATATCTGTGCCCTTCTTTCTTTAATAGCTTACAGATTCAACAAATTATAGAAGTTGAAGGTGGAAAATCTTCAGATATGGATGCCTCTCAGATAAGAAGCCATAGTCCTCCCCCCTCCCCCAGCAGCATTTTTAGGGAGGCATACATAAGGATCTGGTCAGAAAGCTTGAACTACTGTTTGCAAACCCTTGTTGACTATAGTCCTGAGAATAAATCAGAATGACTCATTAGCTGGAAAGCGGCGTAGACAATTTTGCGGAGGCAAACAGCTATTTTCTGAAGGAATCTGTTTATATGCTCAAAAAGTGTCATAATATTTTTTAATGAGCTGAGTTACTCTAAAGTCTCATAGCATTTTTACACTTTTGAAGTTTCATGTCCAATCCAGTCGAAGGTGGCTTCACACATTCTTTGGGAACAATGGCGAACAAGGCACGAATGACTCAAACTCCTTCTATCATCACTTTCATGTTAGGAAGGAAAGACGCACAGATTCCTACCCCCTCCTGTGATCTGCAGTGTACTGATGGATGATTAGAACATGTAGTTCTCTTTTGGAGCAGAAGGGCTTACTCATACTTTACTCTTCCCATGAGAACTGCAAATGAGAGATAGGAAAGGAAGCACAAGTCACTCATGCTTTCTCATAATTTCTAACAACTAAAGAGGCTTTGAAATGGAAGGTGATTTCTCATGGTGATACTACCGGGGGCACCAATGACTAGCTGCTATCACTATTAAATATTATCTCTCAGCTTGGCTTCCATTTTGTTACAATTTTCCAAGGTAGTGATTTGTGTTATTTTAAGGATGGTTTGCATAAAACAGGGCTTCTCAAACTGGGGCGTTGTGATGCCTCAGCCTCAGGGCCCTGACCTCTGCCTCCTTTTAAGGGGTGGTGTAGGGGGGAGGCAGCAATTGCTCCACTTTCACTTTCTGGAGGCTGGGGAGCCCTGGAGATGCTTGTGCAGGGTTCCCCGCACCCCCAGGATGCTGCTGCAGGGACTGGTAAGTAAATGCCAGTCCCGGCAGCCAGCTTAGCAACACGATCCTGGGGATCATGTCGCTGCCTTCCCCCCACCCCTACTGCCTTCCCCACTCCCTTGCAAGGACTTACTGTGGTCCTCAAACTCCCTGGGAGTTTGAGAACTGCTGGCATAGAGGAACTGCAACATAGAGGACTTTTACAATTATTCCCTATAGCAACTGTCTCCATGTAGTAATTTATTCACAGGTTATCATCATCATTATCATGCCACGTGGACTAGGGATTTTCTTCATGCCATGTCAGAACTTTGTGAGAACTGGAATAACCTGGGGGGAAAAAATTCCCAAACTCCACTGCAATCTTCCACAGTGAAATGATGGGCCATATGAAAATGGCTCCACTGGGAAGAATTTGAAAGTGGCCTTCCCGTGCTGGCTGTGTGCTCCAACCCGAATGGTAGCAGTTCCATGCAGTCAGATTTATCACATGATTACAATTACTGGGTTGGATCCAGAGAGCTATATAGATATTCTTGTGGGCTTGGGGATGCTCAGTAGAATTGTTGACGTCTTCCTTTTGAGGGGCACAACTCCATGCCATATCGAAAACTGTTTTGCAGATTTTCCTTTATTTCAACAAAACTCTGCCAGGGTTGGGGGGGGGGGGGAACCTGTGCAAGGTACTCAATTTGAAATCTGCCTTGCGGATGTGAAACTAGCCATGCAGTTCTTTGGATACAACCCACCATGTACGTTATATGATGTGCAAATGCATCCTGAAAGGTGTGATAAAAGAAGATTAAGCTGTGGAAAATGAACTTGGAGAGTGTCACACTTTAACGGGATCCCTATCTACGTTCTTGCTAAACTGATCTCCAAGAACCTTCATGATCCTGGATTTAAAGCAAAACAAAACAGCAAAACCTACTATCATTATGGTAGTCATGTACTATAGTGGGGCATTGTAATATCTAAGAAAAATTATAGCAGGGAATGTCCATTTGTTGGAGTGCTGTATTTGGATCTACAATGCTTTTACCTAATTCCACTCTTGTTGGTTTATTGAATGGCTGGTGTGATGACTGACTATGGACCTTTTAGTCCTTTTAGTTTTGCTTTCCCATCAGGAAAATGAGGATTATACCAACACTCTTACTGTGGTATGAACAAACCAGGAATTGTAAAATACTTTGTGCGAGAAGAGTGAAATATTGAGTTTAAATCATACATTTTTTTAGCTCAGGGAAAAATATATTTTATTCAACATTTTGGTTTACAAAAATTCAGAAGCCCTGCAGAATATTCAGAACAGTACAGATGGACAGAATAATTTAAAATATTAGCAGAAATTAGAACTACTGATCTTCAGAAGTAGAAGGCACAATGAAATATGTTGTAGTATTGATTTTAATTTTAGCTATCACAGATTTCCAATGGATTTTCTCTCTTGAACTCAGCCAAAATCTTAGGAATTGGGTGGCAATTTAGGAAAAGGCTATGTGGGAAAAGTCTTCTGAGATATCACTGACCTGGTTTTATGTTTTACTATATAGTGAAATACTTTTTAAATTTAGTAATAAATATGTGAGCTTGGATCCTATGTTGTGAGAGCGAGATTCTACTTATGCAGTGGGGCTTTCCTGCTTTCCTATCCCACTACAGTCCCCTGTGGCCCCTTCCCAATTGTTCCTGAGGAATACGTACTTTGGGATGGGCATTGAGTAGGGATGAGTTGCGTGGGATGAGTTGCGTGGGGAGCTGCAATGTGAGAAGGGAGGGTGAGATTGCCAGGCCTGCCTTGCACAAGAAGGAGTGCGCTTCCATGCACACTAGGCAGTATTGGATGTAACTGATATATAGTGATAAATATACAGTGCAATACTATGCATGTCTACTCAGAAGTAAGTCCCACTGAATTCAATAGGACTTACTGTCAGGTAAATATGTAAAGGATTGCAACCACAACTTCTGTGTTATATAAGCCCAGATAAATTCTTATCTGCTATGGGAAATCTTTCCAACTCTAATCTGAGACTTGTTAGTGTGTGTATGGAACTCTTATCCCATCACAACCCACAAATAGCCCCAAAACAGCACATTCTCATTTCAAGCAGAAGGTCTGATATTTAAGATCAAGAATGAAGGGCTCAATGGGAAACGACAGCAAACGCCTTTCCCAAAGTGTCGCTGCTTTTTCCTTTCTCTCTTTCTGCCTCAGATACAAGTAGCAAATTCTATCACTTGAAACAAAGTATGGAAGGGTCTGACTTTTGTAATGAGACTGGTAGAAGGATATTAGAGGTGTCTTTATCAGGTGGGTGATACCAATAATCCATCAGCCTTAGTTCTGTCTGTCCTTAGCTAAGGGGGTGGTCTGTGCTTACTATCTAGAAATCTTTTTAATAATAGATAATGAGGGTTGAAACTGGGCAAGTTATACAAGCACAACATGGTGCTTTATTACTGAGCAGCAAGACTCTGATCTTCTCCTGGCAATTATTTGAAGGAAGGCTCATCTCACACTTAGTTCTAGGTTTCTTTACACATCCTGGAAAACAAATGATTGCAAGAACTGAATGCAAGGCTGTTAAACATTAATACTGTATTTTTTCTTTGTAGATAGGAAACGTGTGCCTTCCCTCTCCCCTAGCAGCACACTGTATAGCAGTGACAACGATTCTGAAGGCAATGCCCAAAAGCAAGATGATGAAAAAGACAACACTGACGTCAATTCGGACTATGAAAATGAAGTCACAGAGACTCAAAGAGAGGAAGGTCAAGAAACAGATGTGGAGGAAGAGGAAGAAGTGAGTGAAGCAGACGACACAGAAGCCAAAAATGTGCCAGGTCATAAAAAAAGAACGGAGACGACCCTTCATGGCATGACTACGGTCAGTGAGAAACTCAAACTTGTAGGGTCAGTAGACACAAGGGAAGTCAGGAATGATGAGACTCTAGAAGCAGAAGCCAAAAGCAAGGAGTCTTCAGAAGATGAGAGAGAAGGTGGTGAGTATGGTCTGCGGTCTGGACAGTGATGTGTCCGTTGCATACAAGTGTGTGGTCCTTTGTTCTTATGCGAATGCTGCATTTCCAAGTGGTGTTTGGACCTGGCGTGTGAACTACAATTGCTTGATCCTTCCTAACAGTATAATATACTAGAATGATGTGTTTCTGCTTTGCCGTCTGTGCCAAATAATCCGCGGCGATGTGTCCTGAAATGTTCATGCTCTCTTGCCATTCCAAATCTTGTCATGGTGCTGTATGCAATTTAAGTTGTAAGGCTTTGGCGAGCCTTTCGCTTGTCTCCATCACTACTGTTTGTGGGACATTTAGTGACAGCTGAATTTATTTCTTTCTGAGATGGGATCAGAGACAACCGGATCCTGGAGCAAGCAATATGCCCAGACTTGATAGGGATCAACTCTAAAATCCAAGTTGGAGAGACTATTAAAAACGTAGGGAACTGTTGAAGAATGATTGTATCAAACCAGGTTGATTAGTATATAGTTCTTCTAGGCTCAGATACATGACAACACCTAAAACGCGTCTTTGTATGCTTTTATCAGCTGAGGAAGTGAATAGTGAAACACTAGATAAAGTTTGTGTTTCTTGATTTTTTTCATTGTGAGAGGATGGACAAATTTCTTAGTTTTCATTTTATCAAAATTAGTGTATGTTTTGGATCTATGGATAATAAAATATCCAATATTTCCTCAAACAACTCTTTTTCCTAGATCAAGTCCCTTAAGATGAAAGCAAAATTGTAATGCATATATTGTAAAATTTTGATCATGGTGAAATCATCCTAAAAGTGAATCAATTCATATTAATCAGTGTGCTGTCTGTGGTGATGTAGATGTGAAGGAGAGCCATAAGTCATGCCCATATTTCTGATTTATATCATGCTCTGATTTCTGATTTATACTTTTGTATGTATTTTTCCCAGGGGTGAAATATCTATGTTCTTGGTTGGTGTTCATGTATGTCAATGGTTTGATTCTCATTGCTTTGCCTTGGATGGAATAGTTTGGCATGTGCTGAATGTTTATAAAAATTGGAATTCGTATGCAAGTGTGCTGGATTGCTTTTCATTGCCTTGCAATTTGTTGTGTGTATAACATGGAGGAAAATTGAAAAAATACAGTTCTGGATGATTATGTTGAATTATTTATAGGTGTTTAGTTGTTTGAAATCTTTCCCTTCATCCATATGCTGGATTCTTGATGTGAGCAACTTCCCAATTAGACTGTTAGATGAGATGAATATTTAAGTACTGTTGAAGAATGAAGTTATTAACCGCTTAACAAGTACACATGGTGGATTAAGTGCTCTAATACAAAATGGAAGCATGGAGTAATCATGGGGGTTGAGTTAATGGCCTGCCACAGATTTTAGAGCAAAAGGGTGTCATCATTTCTGTTTAGCTCAGATTTCCAAATGCAGTAATTAAACAGTGATTTGATGGTTCTGGATTTGAATTAACAAAGTGTTTAGCATAGAGTATCTTCCAACTCTGCTGTTTCAGTAGAAGCCAGTGAAATATAGGATAATTGCTGAAATTTTATTCTTTAAAAAAAGATAAATAGCTTTGCAGTCTAGTGTTTGCTTGGGTAATCGGGTACGTCATGGCATATTTGAGGGGAAAACACAATTTGACACAGAAATGTTTCACAATCATAAGCGTAGCTAATGAACGTTTCTGAAAGACAGAGTATAGCATGATGACTCTTTAAATTCAATGAAGTATGGTAAGACTTCATGACCTCCAACTTGGCATTTGGGGATTATATAGAGAAGGTTGGTGGTCTGGAAGTCTAAGAATGTCTGGAAGGAGCAACCCATTGAGCAGTTCTTAAGATCTGTTCTTTGGGGAAGTCAGTAGCATTAAACAAAATGAGAGAGAGAGAGAGAGAGAGAGAGAATTTCTTAGGGGCTTTACTGGTAAGACATTTAGCTTGTTCAGCTGGAATTTTTTTTTCTGGTGAGGTACTAGAATCCAGTACCTTACTGAATTCACCCACAGAAGCCACATACACAGCTGATATGGGTGAGATGCTCATCTGGATGAGCATCTAATCTAAGAGTCCATTTGGGTTCTATTGAAATGGCTGAACAGATGTTTTGATGCAATCTGGATCTCCATGTGGGCCACTAGTTGCACGCAATGTACTGTGCATGACATAGAGATGGATTGGTTCCAGTTTGCTAAGGATTTTGTCACAGCTTTGAGTCCACCCCTCACTGCAGTGATTTATCAATTTCATCTATGTTGCAGATTCAGGAATAAAAGTTTAACCTTGTTAGATAATTAATTGGAGCATGACTAGTTTTGGAATCAACTCAGCTCTGAAATACAGTGATGAAGTGTCTATACTGAGGCAGAAACGTTTGATTTCTTTTTTTACATGCAGTTTTGGACAGAAGAAGAAAAATCTTCAGTTTTTGGTTTGGGAGAACTAGTTAAAAGCTGACAGGAAAGCAATATTAATATTACATATTCAGTAAAGAACCAGTAAAATGTAAATAACCTTATTATTTAAGCATGGAGGTTACAATGAAAACATTAGCACAACTTTAAACCATGTCATGGACCCAATAATAATATGGAGAAAATATAACAAAAATTGTAGACATAATTTCTCATGCATTTAGGGGTATGAAATATTCCTGTGTTGATACATAGGAATTTACATTTGTTTCTGCCTGTGCATCAAGATGAGGGGAAGCTTGCAAGCTATTTAACTTGTTTAGGGAATTGACAGAATCATCTGAATTGTGCTTGGAAGCTTAGTATTCAAAAAGGCCCAGAGTTTATCTGTAGAAGAATAACAGCTTTGCTACTGTCTAATTATTTTGGTGCTTTCAAATTAAAAATATTTCTGAACAAGGTCACCTTATGGCTTGTGGGTTCTTTTGTGGCTGATTTTTGTGTTTTGCATGGTGAAGATTCTGCTGCATGGTTTTCATTTATTAAGAATGGATTGCTTTTTGTGTTACGTATGTGTTTCCTTGCCGGTCAGGGTGGCTGGATTTTAATTGGTTCTCTTAACTGCTAGGAAAGTTGTTGTACGCTGATATATATATTTTCCCAATGTCTCTCTTTTACTGCTCCTTGTTTTATGATTGTTGTGCTACTGTTTTGAAGATTGCAAATCGGTCAAAGAAAAAATAGCTGAGGCCTTTGAGAATGATCCCCTTTTGAGTTCTGAGCCTGAACCTAGTGATTCCAGTACGGAGGATGAGGAGGAAGACGTCACTGCTACTCAAGATAAACATGAAGGTAAGGTCACCTGATAAAGTGTGGGACCTGCTTTAAATGTCACTACCCATTGGAAAGATGCTTGACCTTTAATCTTCTGATTTCATACTCCTTTTCTTTGCTTTTTTCCTTAGGTACAATTGTGATGGCTTTTACGTGTCTTACCTTTTGGGAACGCTTTCCACACTCACTCATGTGCCACAGAGCTTCTGTACTTTGCAGAGAATTTTAGAATGTGTTCAGGCACTCAGGGCCCAATCCTATCCAACTTTCCAGCTCTGATGCAGCCGTGCCAACGGGGTGGTTGTGGGGCAGTCACGGAGGCCTCCTCAAGGTAAGGGAATGTTTATTCACTTACCTCAGGGCTGCATCAGTGCTGGAATGTTGGATAGGATTGTTCCCGCTGACACTTTTATGCAGCATACTGACTGGGCCTTTTGGAGTTCACTATTTTACATCTACCAAAACACACCCCAAACTTTCCTGTGGCATTACATACAGAGAAGATGGAAGGGTGACATCAGAGATTGGCCAGGTTGGGCACTGGTTGATGGTTCATGTGCCTCAGAAGAGGGACAACTGGCCAGGCCAGGCTCTGAAACCTTAATATCAGTGGCAGTGCCCAATGCCCTATTAGAGGATGGGCAGAGGCCACATGGGAGGACTGTTGCAGTTTTGCTTGCAGAACCTGGCACTTCCACTGAGAAGTGGCAAGAAAGCTGATTTTGTGGAAGTTGAATAAATATCTAAGGCACCTCAGGTTTCTTGAAAACACAGTTTGTAAACTACTACTTCAAAAATGTTATATCAAATACTGACTTGCACTAGATTTTCCAGATATTTCTAGTTCAGCATGTAAAATGGCAGTAGTTCCAGCCCTATGGGGTACAGTGGGCCCTTAGTATCTCTGTGACTTCTTGGGCTCCAAGGATAGGATGCTCCTCGGTGATCATGAGCCCCCTATTCTCTGCTACTGTGTTATATGGCAAGCAGTAGCAAGGGAATAGTAAGGGTAGCATAGCAGTAACCAGGGCCAGCAGTTATGGGGGGTGTGTGGTTAGCTCGTTGGGCTGCTGTAGTAGGTACATAGGCATCCTGTGTCACATGCTGTTCAATGATTGGCCCATGCAGTGGTCCTTCTTCTAGGTCCATGTTCTTCAGCCTCCAGGCCAGGTGTGTATGTCTCTGAGTTTTAGAGGTAGGCTATATCTGAATGCCAGATGCAAGGGAGTGGAAACAGGATACAGGTACCATGTTGTCTTGTGTGTTCCCAGAGGCATCTGGTGGGCTACTGTGAGAAACAGGAAGATGGGATCTTAGCCTGATCCCACAGGGCTCATTTTATGTGGTGCATGCTGCTAAATCCCAAATAAGGGCCTCTTTGCCTACCTACTGCTGGGGCTGGTGGTTAGAGGGCAGTTTTATGGAATAGCTGGTGTGAGTTCTAGACATACGTTCCCCTCTTTTGTCCCTGTCATGGGTGTTTCTGGCCAGTCATTCAAAAAGTGAGTGCCTTGCTGGTGGGGGCAAGTCCCGGTCTGTATCTATGTGCAGTGAACCCACCAGCTCCCTGCATTGGTTGAGTGCTATTGAGGCTTTCCTTGTGACTTGTACCAGTCCCTGCCCTGGCATAAAGGCTCCTTCTGCCTGGTACGTCCAGCTGGTGGACGTCCACACACAAATTCAAACCCTTGCCATAGAAATACTTGTTTGTTTCACAGGGCTGCCCTCTTCCAAGGGAACTATCTTTCTCCCCTTGCTCTACTCTGCTCAGAAATGTATTCCTTGTATATGTGTGTTTGTGTGAGTGGAATGAGGGGACTTGAACCCTGGGCAGGGCCCGTGAGAGGGGTGTAAAAGAGGAAATTTGTACCATGGATCAATGCAATGACACATAGACATCACACTGCTAATGCACTGATATCACTGTGGTGACACATCAGTTTCACAACAATGATGCACTGATGTCGCCGTGATGATACACTGATACACTGTTCCAGGGATCACAGGCTGTGGCAGTGTTTCTGTGGACATAGGGAGCGTTACTAGGAATGACTGCACCAGTGATGCTTTGCCAAGATAGGCTTGGCAATTGGCCCTTGATGCGCCGTCATCACACTATCTGCATGGTGCCGCCAGGATGAGCTTAGGATATGGGGGATGTCACGCCGGCAGCTGAATAGGATTGGGCCATTTAACTACCAAAATCTTTTTGTAAAATCTTGGCAGATAGGCTGTCTCTTGCTAGGCTAACATGAAGGTGAAGCGCAAAGGCTTCAGTGCTTTTTTCCCCCCTTTGTACAATACTGCACAAATTTTACTGCTCCTGTAAGCAATTTTGTCGCCAGGCAAGTGGTGCTTTTCTCTGTAATGCTCCTTCTCCCTTGTTCTTCTGACTGAATTATCACCACTTTTGTCAGCTCTGTTCCCCTCAAATGCAGCTTTTTTTATTTCCAAGGTTTGTCTGGTTTGATTGCATTGAATGTCACACATAAAGGCATGGATAGAAGCTATCAGCACTTCAGCATCTACAATTTTTGTTGCACGGTATTTAAATTATGCAAACATACATGTCACAACAACCCTTTCTTATAGATTCCAATATAATTTCTGGTTTTGTTTTTGAAGAAAAGTCTTCAGAGGGCTTTTAGAGCACAAATTCTTGAACATAATTAATAGTATACACCACAGCATGAATGCTTATAGAGTCGTTCCAACTGAAGGATCCAGTTCATAGAGAGTTAGGACCCAATCCTATCCAACTTTCCTTCCCCGATGCAGCCATGCCAACAGGGATGCACTGAATCCTAGGCAGTCATGGAAGTGTCCTCAAGGTAAGGGAATATTTCTTTTTCCCTGTTACTTCAGGGCTGCATTGCAGCTGTTTAAGTGCTGGAAAGTTTGATAGGATTGGGCTCTTAGTTGCACTTGAAATCAATGGGGCAAGTCAGTCCCAAATAATTTTAAGTTGCACTAGTATTGATCACACCTGAACATTACTAACGTCCACTGGATCAGGGCCAAGAGACATTTTGACTTCCTTATTTGATCTTTAGTTTTCAGTTTATATCTCACTTTTCACATAGCCCCACAGCCACATAGAATCATATAATGCATATCTAATGATTAATTGCACACAGCTACAGAGTTTGTTTTATCATATGGTTGGAAACAATACATTGGGGACCTCACCTGCACCGCAGATATCATTGCACAGGAGCCTTATTGCATCATCTATAAGCTGTACAAGAAATATTGGTGGGCCCATCCTTCCCTTTGAGAAGGGATGAATGCTGTATGGAGCCTCCCACTCCAGTGGACATAGACTGATGGATGCATTCAACCTGCATTCAACTATGAATCTTAAAGAAGTATCTGAGTAAATACTTAGAGTAGCTGAAGAATTGTCTTCACCCATAATGAGACCACCTGTTGAGGACATACTCTGTGTCCCCTTGCCATCTTAGATATGGTAGGTGGGTAAAAGGGACAGGGCCTTTTCTGTGGTGGCACCAAGGCAGTAGAGCACCCTGCCAAAAGAAGTATGCTTCTAGCTGCTCTCAATGATTTATTTAAAAAGAAATATAAAATATACATTTGAACATAAGCAAATATGGCCACATTAGAACAAGGTTCTCATGCATTATTCTGTGTTGATGTACAGAATTACATCATTACATGGTTTAGCGTCTAGCATCCTGCCATGAGTATAATCTTCCACAGATCAGTATCTCACATATTAACCCACATAATCTAGTCACTAGTGGAGTACAGTGGTGAACCAAGTGCACTGTCCAATGAAGCTCTTGTCAAATGACTGAACAAAGACACCCTACAAAGGAGGGTGATAAACAGGACAACCGTAACACTGATAATAGTTATTACAATTCCAACTCATGCTGTTTTTATTTCAATAGTGCCAGATGGAATTTCCTTGGCTGACGAAGACCTGATGAAGCACAAATCACATAAAGTTGTAGAGCAAGAGGAACAAGAGAGACAGATGGTGGGCAAGGACAGAGCATTGGAGAAAGTGGAGGTTGTAGATGAAGAAGGTTCCAAAGAAGCAGCTCTGGAAGAAGAATTTCCAGCCAAAAATGTAGTAACAATTGTAGCAGAACAGAAGGTGAAGAAAGACCTTGTGATAGAACTGGAGGCAGCCACAGAAGAAGAATTGGACCTGGAAATGGACAACTTCGAGAAAGAAAAGTTATCTGATTCTGAGGAGGAAATGAAAGGGGAGGATGAAGTCAAAGAGCTGGGAGGAACAGCATCAACAGATGAAATCTCTCAGGGAGATGATATATTGTATGGGTCCAAGCTACAGAGGGAGCAAGTAGAGAACCCAAATTTCACTGAAGAGCCATTGTTTATTGAGAAGATATCTGAAGGAAAGGAAGACGCAGTCGAGGCAGCAGAAATTGTGGGGACTAGAGAATTAGTGGAAAACGAGATTGTGGTGGAAGAAGCACATGAGGTAATAGAGGTTGTGAATGTAATAGTTGAAGCAGATGCGGCTCTGGGGACTACATTTGTGCAAAGGGACTCTGTGGAGGAGACACTGACAACTGTGGAAGAAGAATCTGAAAGAAGTCAGTCACCAAAAGGAAGAGAACACGAAGCAGAAGCAGTAGAAAAAGTTAATGTCATGGAAAATGAAACCACAGAGGAAGGTGAGCCCAAAGAGGAGGAAAAATATTTCAACACAGATCTGAAGAATACTTCTGGCATGGAAGTAGATCCCATAGTCTTCAGATCAAAAGAAGAAGCAGAAATTATCTCCATTGATGAAAAAGCAAATGCTTCAGAAGAATTAATAGATGGTGGGAACAGTTTCAAAGGAGAACTTCCATCTGGAGTGGAAAAGATAGTCCAGAAAGTTCCACTCATGTGTGAGGAAAAACTAGAACAAACATTTCCAGAAGCAGGTGAGACAAAGAATATAGACACAGAAGAAGATTCAGAACAAGAGAAAGTTGACTCTTGGGTGGAAGAGCCCTCATTGGACTGGGAAACTGAAGGGAGCATTTCAGCATTGGAAGAAGAAAATAAGAAAGACCACCAGGGAGAAAAAGTAATGATTGAGGAAGCGGAGTCATCATACAAGCTAATTACTGGAGGAGAGGCAACAATCAAAGCCACGGTGAAGACCAGAGAAAGAGCACAGGAGGAAGACAGGCTAGTGCAAGCTGTGGAAGAAGACTTTGGAGGTGCAGAAGAGATGACAACAGCTGAAGAGACAGTTCCCGAAAGGAAGGTGGTAATTGAGAAACAAGCACTTTCTGCAGAAGAAGCAATTAAAACCGTCCCTGAAGCTATTGCATTGGTGGCTGAAGAAACAGCAAGGAGGGCAGAGGCAGAAAGAAAGGTGGAGGCAGAGACAGAAAAAAGCAAAGTGGGTAAAAGGGAGGTCGATGCTGACAAGGCAGAAAGAGTGATGACTGTTAAAGGGGAGGTGGAGGCTGAAGAGACAGAAAAAGAGGTGACGGTTAAAGGGGAGGTGGATGATGAAACGACAGAAAGAGTGGTGGTGGTTAAAGGGGAGGTGGAGGCTGAAGAGGCAGAAAGAGAGGTGACAGTTAAAGGGGAGGTGGAGGCTGAAGAGGCAGAAAGAGAGGTGGCTGTTAAAGGGGAAGTGGAGGCTGAAGAGGCAGAAAGAGAGGTGGCTGTTAAAGGGGAGGTGGAGGCTGAAGAGACAGAAAGAGAGGTGATGGTTAAAGGGGAGGTGGAGGCTGAAGAGGCAGAAAGAGAGGTGGCTGTTAAAGGGGAGGTGGAGGCTGAAGAGGCAGAAAGAGAGGTGGCTGTTAAAGGGGAGGTAGATGCTGAAGAGGCAGTAGGAAAAGTAACTGTTAAAGGGGAGGTGGAGGCTGAAGAGACAGAAAGAGAGGTGATGGTTAAAGGGGAGGTGGATGGTGAGGAGACAGAAAGGGTGGTGGTGGTTAAAGCGGAGGTGGAGGCTGAAGAGGCAGAAAGATTGGTGACGGTTAAAGGGGAGGTGGAGGCTGAAGAGACAGAAAGAGAGGTGGCTGTTAAAGGGGAGGTGGAGGCTGAAGAGGCAGTAGGAAATGTAACTGTTAAAGGGGAGGTGGACGTTCAAGAGGCAGAAGGAGAGGTGGCAGTTAAAGGAGAGGTGGAGGTTGAAGATTCAGGGACAGAGGTAGATGTAGTGTCTGTGGACATAGAACCAGAGGGTGAAATTATTTCTGAGGTGACTATAATGGGGAGGGAAAATGTAGTCAACAACTTAGGAGTGAAGGTAGCAGAGGCAGAACAAATATCTGAATCATCAGCCCAAGAAGTAGCATTAGAAGGAGAAGGATTGACCCAAGAGAAGAGTATGATGAATGAACCAACCATCCAAGACAAAGTAGAAAAACCATCTGAAGATACAGCAGTAGGGAAAACATCAATTGACTTGCAGATGAAGAAAGAAGAGGTGACTGCTGAGAAAGAGAAGAAGAAGGAAACAGGCACAGAAGAACAGATGATAGAAGGAGTAGTACCTCTGCAAGTTGTGGAGGAAGCTCTTTTAATAGGAATACAGCAGCTGATCACAGATGTAACACAGCTGAGTGTGGCAGTGGAAGATAAGGAAGAAGATCGTGACGTGGAAAGTGTAGCAGAAGAAAAGTCATCTCATGAGAATCCCGTGAGGGAAGCATTTCTTGCAGATGAGGTACCAAAAGAAAGTAAGACAGCCCAGGATGAGGAAGCTGATCAAAGAGGCGCAGAACAAGGGAAAGAAATCCACGTGGAGGAAAAAGACGGAAGAGGAAACCTAAAAACAGAAGCAGGAGACTATCCAGTGGAAAACCTGCTGGGGACAGAAGCCATTCCTCTGAGTGCACAGCAGTCTGGAAGAGAGCAGCAGCAAGAAATCTCTGCACCGCTTCTCAGCCTAGAACCTGCTGGAATGCCAGAGCTAAAAGACGAGCACTGAGACTGGAGGTCAGTGTGTGCTTGTGCTTTGGTCCGGATCCAAAAAGCTGCTTTAGGCATGCTTGCAAACTCCTGTGCTAGCCTAGTGTGGAGTTTGGACCACTTTTCATTTCAATGAGAAATCCCTGTGGCACGTCAACTACTGCTCTTGAAACTGCCCTTAGTTCTTTGGCTCTGGGTCTAGAGGATATAGCTAATGTCAAAGTGAAGCATGTTAAGGCCCTTGATTTAATGGAGCAGAATTACGCACACACTTAATGCTCCAAAAAAAAAAAAAAAAAAATGAGTGGAACTTGAAAAGTGTTTAACTTTGGCTTGTGTGTTTATATTTATTGATTTCTTTGACTTGTACTGTCTTCTGAAAAGCTCAGAGCAGCTTAAATAAGGCTTCCAGAGATGGTTTTCCATCAAGCCATCTTACAGGGCAAGACTCGCTTAGGTTGCTCAATAGAATTGTGACTTACTGTAGAACATTCTCTATTGACTAGATTATAAATACCATTTTTATGTATTGTCCAACAACTTTAGCCAAATTCTTTATATCAGCAAAATATTAGATGGTAGATCAGTGATTTTCAACCTTTTTACCTCACAGTACACTGAGAAAGTGCTAAAATTGGAAAGACACATCATCAGTTTTTTGTTTTTTTTTACAATTGTCAAAGTATAGCACACTGCTGACCTGGGGCTCACATCCCCCAATGGCCCTACTAATATATGATCCACCCCCAAACTCCTGCAACACACCAGCAGACCATTTGCAGCACACCAAAGTGTGATTGAAAACTCAGCAGCAGCACAATCCTTGGGATTGTGTTGCTGTCTGTCCCTTAAGGGGCTAGAGGTGGGCACCCCAATCCTGAGCTCCCATGGTGCTCAGCTTTGGTGGCACCGCAAACGGCTGCCGCCACATCCTGTGCACCTCGGGCTACACCTTTCGTCCCCTTCTCCCAGGTAAGGGAAGTAGCCCCGTAATGGGGCGACTCAATTCACTGCCATCCAAAAGGTTGGCGGTGAGGTAAAAGCGTTCGTGTAAGGCCCCGCATGAACACTCTGGATTCGGTGGAGTGGAGCTCCACCAGACCCACCTCTCTCTCTCCCCGCTCCCTCTCCCCAACACATCTCCCTGCTCTCTCCCAGCCTCCCACCTCCCCGCCATGCCTCCTCTCCGCCCTCTGCCTGCCTCCCCCCTCACCGGAACACCTGCCTGCCTGCCTGCCCCCATCCCTGCTTTCCTCACCGTGGCTCGGTGGTCTACAAGTGGTGGAGGCCAGATGCCTGCCTGGCGCTAGCCCAGCACCAACCAGCGCTGGGCTAGCACGGGCGTTGGCCCAGTGTTAGGCCTCACAAACATGCCTTACAGCATATTTGTGACAGTGCGCACCGGCAGTAGGCTGGCGCGTCGAGCTCAGGATTGGGCTCTGAGGCTGGGAAATCACAATACCCCAGTTCGAGAACCTCAGCATTAGATGATCCAGCAAATCATTGTTTGAACTAGCAGACAAGAGCAGTGGTTTAAACAATTTCAACAAACCAGGGTACGAAACCAAGATGAAATTGTACTTTGATATTCTAGTTTGAGAAGGGAGTAGGGGGCATTCAGAGGCTCTTAATTTGTCCATGTTCCAGTTAACCATGATTTGTTGGATTATCTGAACTGGGTTCCAGTGTTAAAAGCTGTCAGAGCAATCTATCATGCCGTAGCATGATTCTGTGCTTTAGGGAACCAGGTATGAAACAGCAGGAGTATATAGCATCACCATTTGAAAATCTACATAGCTATCTTATAAAGTTCCTTATTTGTCAGTCCAATTGTCCATCTTGCGTTCTCTGCAGAGTGTGAGAAGGAGTTCAGTCCTGGCACTGCTGCTTCTTATGTTGGAGTTGCCAGGATAAAATGTAAATTAAATCCTGAATTATGGATATTTTGTGATAAATTTGTAATGGTTTGCATTTTGAAGAATGCTTAGATGTTTTAAAAAAAACAACAAAGATAATACAACATATAAATCTTTGAGAGGTTCATGCTAAAGTTGCTTTGGCAGCTCTAAGCAACAAAAGGTTTTTGCTTTTGCCCCTAAAATATCAATTGTTTCATTTATGTTATTTAAATTGCAAATTTTATTTTGTCAGAGCTGTGCAACTTTGGGTCCAATCCTATCTAGCTTTCCAGTGCCAATGCAGCTGTTCTAACAAGGCATGCACTTCATCCTGCAGTTGGGGGGCAGTTATGGAGGCTTCCTCAAGGTAATGCCTCGGGGCAGCATTGGCGTTGGAAATTGGATTGGGCTAGAAGACTGCAATCCTATGCACACTTTCTTAAGAGTAAGACACACTGAAGACAACAGGACTTACTTCTGAGTAGACAAGCATGGAAATGTGCTCTAATTTTCTTTTCTTTTCTTCCCAGAATGCATTGGGATTGGGCATTCCTATTTTGTCATCATTGGAGTCCGAAGATGTGGCACGAAAAAAGCAAAGACTTGCTCAAGCATTCAACTCCTTCAGTGCATGTAGTTTCTGCTTTCTGCATCATCATCATTGCATCATCATCAGTTTCTTTCTGCATCATCATCATTGTTATTACTACTATTTTGTAACTTTTTAACAAATCACCCTAGATTGGTTCTGGCTGGGATGTCTGCTCTCTCCGTTCTTCCCTTTATGTGTAGCATAAGCATCTGTCACTTTACACTGGAACAGTTCCAAATAAGTGAATCAAAACTTCCTAGTCCATTTTTTGCAAATAGCACTTCTTTATAATTATGAAGATAATGATTGGGAGGCTCATCCAACAGCTGCCGCATATTTCTTTTTGAAGAAGGAAAAAAAAGCACACAAAAAAATTATTATGTTACTGGAACTTCCAGAAAACCAGCCAGTTAGTTCTAGTGATAGCAAGAACCATGTGAGGAATTTATGTAGAAGAATAAAACACCTGCAAATAGATCTGAGAACTGCAGATATTGTGATTGTATCTTTCTCTGCTGTTTGGCCTTTTCCATATCATTTGTCTTTGTAGATAGAAAGCAAGGCAAGAGATGCACATTTACACATTCAAGTGTTCCCGTAGAATGTTGTGTTTGTGTGTGTGTGTGTGTGTGTGTGTTCTGATTAGGTCTTCTCTACATTGCTTAGAACAGTGGTTCTCTAATGAACCAGGACCTACTTTTTAGAATGACTTATTTGTCAAGACCCACTGGAAGTGATGTCATGTCCAGAAGTGGCATCATCCATTTAGGCTTCAAACCTAAGCTGCAATCAAAGGTCCCATGGCACAGCACTCTTGTACTGTTGTTTTGCATAGCTCAGAGTTCAAACATTCCAGCTCAGAAGTCAAAGCAGAATGCAGACTTGGATCCTTCTCCAGCAGTCCGCTCCTTTCCAGTATCCCATCTATTCAGGACAAAGCCCCATGCCTTTCTTCAACCAGAAGCCCGTCCTGCCCAGCAGCTCTGTACCCTGTATTTTCAGCTCTGTATTTTCAATGGCGGCTGAGCTAGGCCCTATGCAACCCACCTGAAATTGGCTTGTGACCCACCTAGTGGCTCACAAATTCACAGTTTGAGAAACACTGGCTTAGAATATACGTATCAAATCATTACTTAAATCTATTAGTTCTTCACCCAGATGTAGATGGCTCAATCTGTTTTGCTTTTAAAACGGATTGGGTTCTGATAGGGAGAGTGATCATGCATCCTCTAAAGTACATGTTGCTGCTGCTACTGTATGTGTGATGATCAGGGGTAATCCATGCAGAGAAAAGGAGAATGACATATATGATGGTATCATTCCCTTGTCAACTGTTATGGGCTTAGATACAAAGTGGTCCCTTGGTGAGTGAAAGGCATTTTTGCTCACAAATGGGGAAGTCCTGCAATTTCTACCACAACCTTTCATGACACATCACACAGTGTTCCAGGTTGTTCTCTGACATTGAGTGACATTCTGGCAGGCCACAACAGGAAAGGTGGACAGGAAAGCACTATTGTGCAGGTGGAACTCTGCATGGTTCTTTGGTGCTAAGCCATTAAATCTGTAAATGACACGACTGCATAGGTATATAGAAGACTGCCTTATACTGAGCCAGGCAATCAATGTCAGTATTCTTTCTTCAAGCAGCAGCTTTCCAGGGTTTCTGGTCTTTCTAGTTCTATCTGGAGGTGATAGAGACCTTCTGCAGACTAAGCACATGTTCTGTCACTGAGCAGTGGCCCCAGCACTGACCCACATTCGCAGATGGCATCACAACAGTTCAGTGCTATACTTGGTATTAGTTTCGTGGTATGTTTCTGACCCAAAGCATGTGTGTGGGAGGCTCCATATTACTGTCCTGACATATGCAAGAGTTTCATTATAAGGAAATATACTCTTGCATAGAAAGTGCCCACATATTATTATGTGCATGCATGCACATGCACACAAACACTCACAGTCACCCCAGAAAACTGTTCCATTGGCATGAAGATTTTCTGTGTTATTTTATTGAAGTTCCTGACTGCGTCATCTTTATAGTATAGGTGCTCTTTCCTCATGTATTGACACTGCACATTTTGCCATAATGGATCATTCTACCGCATGAACTGTGCATGGGTACTATGTTACCTGAACAGATTGGGCTTGGGACTGAGTCCACTTATATACTCAGTGCATAAGAAGACTGCCCTTCAACGTTGTTGAGGTTTCTGTATTTTCTATGCTTCTGGGAAACTTGCATATCGTCTACTTAGGAAGGCTTATCCTTCCTTGCTAGCATCATAATCTGTATGTGAGAAAGAAAAATCACACTGTGTAAATGCAAGTTCCCAAGCCTGCAGCTTCTAGCTTCATGTTCCCACTTCTTTATCACTTACAGAAGCTGTACTGTAGGTCACTAAAGACAGCTCTTGCATTTATGCAATCACAGAGCAACAGAAATAGGGCAGGAATTTCACTGCTCCAAAGATTCAGCTCTCCCTATAAAAAGGTGATGATGAAGAAGAAGAAGTTCAACCAAGTGGTGTAGACTTAGCATTTGCACATGTGTGTGTTGGGAGAGAGCAAGCCCCATCACTGGCCTGCAAATGTTCCCTCAATTGTCTGTACACACTCACTAGGGTGCATCAGGTGAACTGACCTCTGGGTGAACATGCATAGGGTTAGACTGCATATTACTTATTTTGAAAACTTCCCAAAATTAGCTTGGTAGAATGGCTTGTGTTGGGTTATAGCCAAAGAAAGTAAGTCATGATGGGCAACCCAATCAGTGCTGCATGCTGTGGGCTGGTGAAAGATAGGATTGGGCCCTCATGCTACAACTCTGTACACAATTGTCTGCGAGCAAGTTCAATGAAGCTCATTGGGGCTGCTGAGTAGACATTATAAGATGTTTCATTGGGGCTGCTGAGTAGACATTATAAGATAACAGTAGTGCACTGTTAGCACTACTGAAATCAACAAGAAGCGTTAGGCAACATCATCTTAAGTCCCATTACTTCCAATAAGATTTTATCAGAACTAACTTTCTTTGAATACAATCCATTAACACTGGGGGAGGAAAAACTAGTTTACATGTCTCATATTCAGCAGGCCTGAATTCTGTTCTTAGATTTCCCATTAACTTATTACGTTTTCAGTAATAGATCTTCAGCCTTGAACTTTATACGAATGAGCTGTGCTGTAGAAGAACCCAACAATGAAATAACGCCTAATCAGTGTGTTGCAGGTTTGGTACATCCATCAGAACCCTCTGTTTTTCATGTGTCCATCACTGATAGAGGTGTATAGGTGAGGCATTCGCTGAAAGTTAAAGTCCCCCCCCCAGCTAATCTTCTTTCAAGTTAAAAATGATCATACATTCAACTCTGTAGCAGTGTTATTTATTATTATTAATATTAATATTATTATTAGTATTAATAATAATAATATAATAATAATAATAATAATATAGTATCTAATTCTTATTTCTGCACTGGCTCAATCCACTTACGAACATCTGAGAACAGGCACTACAGAGATGGGAAGGAGAAGGTCTCCATCTATAGTGAAGACCCCTCCCCCCTTGCAAAATGTGGACTGTCAAACCATCTTCCACAGAAGATGTGAACTGCAGCATTTGGTAAATAGGATGGGCTTGGCACACGTTGCTGATGCCTGCCCTTAAAGTGTTTATTTTTCACATTTATATATCGCCCCACCACCAAGGAGCTCAGGGCAGTGTACATGGTTCCTTTTCCTCACAACCACCTTGGGAAATGGTGATTGGCCCAAGATCACCCAGTAAACTTCATAGCTGAGGGGAACTTTCCGGGTCAAGTTCAATATTCTAAACCAGCGATTTTTAACCTTTTTCATCTCACAGCACACTGACAAGGCACTAAAATTGTCAAGGCACACCATCAGGTTTTTGACAATTAACAAGGCACACCTTGCTGTGCCTTGTTAATTGTCTCCTATTAGCCCTACTAATAATAATTCCCCCATTAGCCCTACTAATAATAATTCCCCCACTAGCCCTACTAATAAATGACCTTCCCTCAAATTCCTGTGGCACACCTGTGGACCACTCGTGGCACACCCATGTGCCTTGGTACATTGGCTGAAAATGGCTGTTCTAATCACTTCCCACTCTGGTTCTGCTCAGACAGAAGGCTAGCCATCTCTTGTTTCTCAAACAACCCTCAGCTGCCACTATGTATTTATTGGTCTCAGTGGTGGCAAAGTTCCTAGGGTTCCAAGGGGCTGGTATGCACCATATTTTCACCTGTTCTTAGAATGAGGACAGAAACTGATGATGCTTCATGACAATGACACATCACATAGTGTTGTCAGGTTTTCAGTCAGAGAGAGGGTAATGTTTCTGCCCTCAGGCTCAGGAAAAATATTGTACCCAACAGTTGCTGGATCATTGGTGCTGGTGTGGTTTGCAGAAAGTCAAGCCATTTTGCAGCCTCTCCCATCACTGAGATATCACCTCCATGTTCACAGCACATGAAATAGCTGGAAAAGTTACAGGAAGCATTTTGGCCAACGCCTAGCTCCTTGTGACAGAGCTGGGGGACAATTTCTACTGGAAGCCTAGGGGAGCCTGGGCTCAAGGGTATTGGTTGCCAGCATTACTAACACTGGG
Source organism: Tiliqua scincoides (assembly GCF_035046505.1). Taxonomy (NCBI): domain Eukaryota; kingdom Metazoa; phylum Chordata; class Lepidosauria; order Squamata; family Scincidae; genus Tiliqua; species Tiliqua scincoides. The sequence continues at coordinate 145,467,615 of NC_089824.1, forward strand.
ACAGAGAATCTATGTATTTGCCCAGCACACATTGTGGGGACCTTGGCTCGCAATGATATTTAACATTAGCCATCTTTCCAGAAGAATCCAAACAAAGATGGCATGTTCAAATGAGCCAAGGTAATGTCAGTGTCCAAGTCCTATAAAGTGAACCTTCCTGTTCACATGAAAGCTAAAAGCTATGCATCAAATGTCACAGGAAAGTTCACCAATGGGAGTTTTAGGTGGAGTAGCTGACATTTTAACCTGCCACTCCATTTGAGCCTGGAATTGCAGCTCCATCTGTAGGTGCTGGTGTTTCCATATGGTGGAAACCAGCTTCACAGCTTGTTTCTTCAGGTCAAACAGTTGTTAAAAGCACAGGAGGCAGTCCAGTGCAGTAGCAAAGCTAGAGGGGGACAAAACGGTAAGTACTGCGGTGCCACAATGCACCATGTAAGCACCCCTTCTGATTCCCTGTCTCAGCCATTCCGAGTAGCAATGGCAATGTGCAGGAGATGCTGTTTGATTCGGCAAGGGCCTGCGCATTTCCATCGCTGCCTGGAATGGCTCTGACGGTGAGTGGGAGGGGCTGTTTAGACTGCATTGTGGCGCCTGCAGTACTTACTACATATTTTGCCCCCCCCCCAGCTAATGCTACTGGTCTTGTGTCTTTGGCCACCCTGGCCTTTGGTACAGTGCTTAAGCCTGGACCCCTCACACCACTGGAAACGGCGCAACTGCAGACCAATATCTTAATTTACTGCATATCTATAACTATCCCCAGACTTTATTTATCACAGGCAGCAACTGTTACCCTGCACATGCCCAATCTCGTCTGATCTTGGAAGCTAAGCAGGGTCAGGCCTGGTTAGTACTTGGATGGGAGACCGCATGGGAATACCAGGTGCTGTAGGCTTATACCATATTCTTTAGAGACTGAAGGTTGCCAACCGTATTTATCACAGCAGCAAGGGAGCAGCTACTGGTGCCTCCCAGAGGTGCACTTTGTACATTTGTGTGTGAAGAGCAAGCATTTAGCCTTCACAAATGTGGACATATGCTTAGGCGCAGAAACACGAAAGCCTTGCTTGCGGAAAAAGGAGAGACCAAAGGGGATTCTAATGGACTTTGCAGGAGCCATTTTCACTTTTCACAGTTATCTGTCGCTCCTTTCGGATTCCACTTCTTGGTGTCCTGCAGTGGTGAGCAGATGCAATAGGAAGATAGGGCTCTTACATGGTTAATAGTTTGCGTGGATCAGAGAATTTCCGCGGAGGCAATTTTTCCCCTGCAGTACCATGACATGACAAGCTGCAGCTTGTGTGACAGACATTGGCTGTATCAGCATGGATATAGCACTGGCTTCCCATTTCCATTCTGGAACCTCTGAAACACTTGTCACAAGATAAGAACTAACCACAGCATCTTCGCTTAAGAACGTAACCATATTAGTATGGTGTGATTAAAATGGAACTGTGGCAAATATTCTTCTTTTCTGTGTTCAGTCTCTGGAATGACAGCTTTTCAGGTGATCCACCCCACCCACACAGGGCTCCAAAATGCTGGAAATAGTTGGCCCAGAAGCAATGCAGAGGTGCGCTCAATTACACGATGACATCATTGCTTAACCACCAAATCACTTCTGGGTGCCACACATCCCTCTGGGTGAGTAAAGGGAGTGTCAGTGTATTGGGGGGGGGTAACGCCTGCCCTGGGTAGTGCCCATGCTGGTGATGCCCTGACATAGCCTAACCATCCGTCAAGGCCTTTGGTACACAAATAAATTAAAATGCCTATGTCTGTGGTACCCTCTGGACAGATGTGCTCGCTCATGGGCCTTTCGTCTGTGCTTCTTCTAACCACAGCACTCATAAATTAGCATTCTGATTTTCAATCAGGTTTCTAGCAATTAGAAATGTTGCCACAGCCACTGATGACTGGATGACCTCTCAACACATCTCAATGGGATCTTTTATGTATATTTCAAAGGGATTTCACTGCTGAATACCTCTGGGAGAGGGACAAGACTAAATTGGTCTCAGCAGCAAACTGAGGACACTGCACTGGGCTGAATTTTACATTTTGTTTTTTTAAAAAAAATTCCATTTGAATTACTAACTCATCACTTCCAAGAAGCCTGCTTCCCCCCAAAGGCCTGATATTTCTCCTATAGAGACCAATTAACGGAGGCAGTGTTTCCTTCTAATAGCCAATTATATTAATTACCAGTAAAACAACGTGTTTGCTTTGCATGAATCCAACCAGTTGCTTTGCATTTCAAACTACCAAAGTCTACGGCAACAACTATCCAGGAATCAGAATGGTGTTTAGCAAATGAAATGCAAATCCCACCTGGATGATGGTTCGATACTGGCAACAGGCTTGGGCAATTAAATCCAGCACAGCTCTTCCCCCTCGCTGCTTGCCTTGTTCTATTTCTAGTCCTCATTAATTTCTTACACTTGAATGGAGCTGTTAATGGAGAGGCATTATGCAGAGTTGGCACCCTTTTCTGGCAGGGCTCCTGTGCCTTTACCAGCTGAACATAAGGTGTACACTGGGAGAAACCATTCCTACTCTGTATTGCCAGGCCATGAAATGCTGCACTGGTTGCACTTTCTCCCCCAGCAGGCAGCTTAAAGACACATGAGATCTTCCAGAAAAAAAGGTGGCAACCGTAATTAATCATGTAAAATATCACTGGACAGTTGCTTAAATATACAGGCTTGCCTCGTAAGAATTCAGAACACAAGCAAATTCTACAGTGAGAAACTGTAGCTCTGTGATTGATTGCTTGTTCTCATCTAGTTCTTTCGTGTTGACTGTGTTATTGAAATTGGCAAAATTGTGCAGTTTCATGCATACATATTCTGGGTGCAGCTAGTCCTTCCCCCTCTCTCAAGAGATGCTAGGAGCTTGAAAAGTGGCATGACAAAAGCCAGGAGGTGCAGAGACTTCTGACAGAGCTAGAAAAAGTGGCATCTGTTGAACTACTGCCTGTCACGTAGCTGGTGCAGAACCTTTTCCCTGAAAGAAGAAGCAATCATGGTTGAGGGTTATGGAATTTGTTGGAGATACTTGGTGGTGAAAGGGAAGGTGGCCTCAGTGGAGAGTCATGAAGTCAAGGTAGAACATCCCAGTTGCAAACCTGAGATTTGGGAGGGGGGGAAGCAGTGATGGCATCAAGGTTCAGCCAGGTTGGCCCATGGTTGAAGGCCCATGACCAACAGAAGGCTTGACAGGGCAGGCCAACCCCTGGACTCTCAGTCCCAGTGGCAGAGGCAACACCCAAACAAGACATGCCATGGTACAGGACTTTGCCCAAGGTATCAGAGAAGAGAGAGACCAGGAGGATGAACAAGGTTGCCTTTTCTCTCTCTGCCGAATGCAGCCAGCTGATGGACCAGCCCCAGCAGTAGCTTTGAAAAGAGATGGCCACAGGGCCTCAGCTCCTCATTGACCCTCCGACATCACATATTAGTAGCAGCTGCAACACTGTTTTGACACTGCCAAATTGCACTGTCTCTGATGCTTGCTTTTTGCAATATCAGTGCACAGGAAAAGGTCCTTGCCCAAAAGGCAATTACTCAAAACAGCTGGATTTTCAAAGTCAAGAACTAGCCCATTCATCTACTCATTGTTTTATCAGTGAAATTATCCCTCAAATACGTGCAGATAAGCTTCCCCCTCTCCAAGGCATCCTTCCTTTTTGCTGGTAAAGTTAAGATCAGGTTTCTCTACGACTCTTGAGAGATTTACTCTCCCCCCTCCCCCTAATCTCTCGGATGCATCATCTACTGATGCATCATCCCCACTTGTCATTGTGACATCTCAGGTGTTCCCCCCCACTCCCAGCTGTCAAAAGAAGCCTCGGTTTCTCCCTTTCTCCCCCCAAACGCTGAATTTGCTCATTACTGTGAAAAGAAAAGATCAAAGTTCACATTCAGCTTTCTGTATCGCACATGTGGGCTGTGTCTTAATTGTGCCTCTTGTGTTCAGTGATGCTCAGCCAGGCAGGAAGAGCCCCACAGAACCAGAAAGAACGAGGGAGTAAAAGGTTGAGAAACTTTTAAAAGCCACTTAATGTTAAGAAAAAGGGTCTATTTTCCAATGAATAAGCTGTACTTTAAAAAGGAAATAAAAATAAGCCTTCTGAGTCATTTTAATTAGGTGGACTCTGGGTCAGTAGCATGTGGCACTTGAGGGCACCTGCCAGAGCCCAGGTACTCTGAGAAGCTGACTGCTGATGCCTGCTCAGGCCCAACGGGTAGGACTGGGTCCTGCTGCTGTCATCTGCCCCTGCCTTCACTGTTGCTACTGGCCCCCTGTCAAGAAGGCCTCCCCACATCCACCTGTTGCCAGGCAGTGTACAGGGACGGGGTTAACAGAGGGCACCTTCTTGAGAAGTTTCCTTAAAGCTCTAGATAAGCTTTATGATGGAAAAATAGATGGGCAGTGAAAAGGGTGGCTTGCTTTTTATTTTTAACCACTTCCAGGGGGGTAGTAAAAACAACCATGGGTCTTGTCCCACCTGAAAGACTGCCCAGTTGATTTTGGCATCTGCTTTCTGGGGCTACAGTCCACGTCTCCAGACAACCACAGCCCTTATGGATGCTGAAAGACATGTGTTAGTCTTCCAGGTGCTATCAGAGTCTTTTCTCTTTCTGTGACTAGCTCAGCTCCGGTGCTTGCAGCAGCTTGCTCGCATTTAGCAGGTGAAGTCTTGCCAAGCATACTAAATTAAGCTTTCACAGAAAGCTCATCACTTGGAGCAGTGGTTCTCAAACATTTAGCACCAGGACACACTTTTTAGAATGAGAATCCGTCAAGACCCACCAGAAGTGATGTCATGACTGGAAGTGACATCATCAAGCAGGAAAATTTTAAGCAATCCTAGGCTGCAATCCTACTCACACTTATCCAGGAATAAGTCCCATTGACTATCATTGTTAAAAGCATATACATAGTAGCCTGTTCAAAGTGCATATTTTCCCAAATGCAGTCACAAAGCATGGTAGCATCAAGTCTGATATATTAAAAATAAAATATTGAAATGAATGGAGACCCACCTGAAATTGGCTCACAACCCACAGTTTGAGAAACACTGACTTGGAGAAAGGCTGCTGTTCAGGAGTTGGTACAGGGCACACCTCAGGCTACCTGGTGCTGGAGACTTGCCCAGACCAGGAATGCAGGACGCCTTACCACCATCACCTCTGCTTATGGACTCTGCATTTCTGGGTCTACCCCCTAGGCTTAAGCCTTCCCTTTGCTCCCTGTTAGGAATGGCACCTTTTAAAAATCAAGCTGCTCTCCTACTTTTAACATCACAGAGAGAGAGAGAGAGAGAGAGAGAGAGAGAGAGAGAGAGAGCGCGTGAGCGTGAGCGCCAGCAAGAGCAGGTGAAACTCTTTCTGACACTGTGATAAGTAGTGTGAAAAGTTTCACCTGTGAATCTAACTCTCAGCAACACTTGCTACTACTTTTCCACTGTAAACATGTATGAAAGTTGGAGGAGATAAGTGTCCTTTATTATTAGCTTCACTTTGTCCTGGATTTCCTGAGCTGCTGATCCAGCAGTCCTCTATAGGGCATTTTTTTTGTCACATTCTCTTTCTTTGTGCCCAATGGGCATGTTTATACATGTGTCCCAAGAACAGCAAAATGGTTGAGGTTTTAAAAAAAAAAAAGGCATCTTCCCCTCAGGGGCACTAGGTGGCGCTGTGCAGCAGTATTCCGGTGAGACAGAACGGTGGTGACAATTCCAGCATTCCAAGGATCTGTGCAGGACACCGCAATGCCCCTGTAGCAACAACGGATATGCATTGGTGCCCTCTTTAAGTCCTTGTCTTGCAATATCTTTTGTAAGGGAAGCAAAACTGGGCTGCAGAGCAGAATCCATTTATGCTATTTTGATGGGAAATGTGAATTGCAACAGATCAATATACTGAAGTATATTTTTTAAAAGCAAAGCTGGTTTCTGTTTTTATCGGTCCTGGGAAACAGTTAATCACCCCAAGCATATGTAATGGGGCCAGTGGAGAGTTGCCACTGCATAGGGGTCCAGAAAGAGATTTGCCTTTTGTGGTGCACCTGTGGCCTCTTCCTTCACTGTCACCAGCCCTTTAGCCCAACCCCTCATCTGATTATTTGACTGGGTTATTTGGGTTTTGACAATATTGTTCTTGCTTTTAAAATCTTATAAGCCACAGTGGTTAAAAACAAACTACATGAAATTGAAGGATGGGATATCGATACAGAAGATGGACTAAGTAAACAGATAGGGCCTGTGGGAACAATGTAACATGAAGAACTGCTGCTTGCTTGCCTTGCCTGCTGCAGGCTCTCTCTCTCTCTCTCTCTCTCTCTCTCTCTCTCTCTCTCTCTCTCTCTCTCTCTCTCTCTGATGGTGGCAACTCCTCTTCACTGGTTGGAACTGGCTGTGTACTGGAGCACAAATCCACTGGGAGAGGGAGACTGAGAAGGAAAGGCTTCAGGTTCAGTTGAGCAAGTAGGCTGCTTGTAGAGCAAAAGCAACACCTGCTCTGCAATTTTGGTGGCTGCAGCCCAACATCAACTGCTCAGAGGGCCCCCTGCAACCACACAGGCTGCACCAGTACCCAATGATGTCCACCACTGATGATGATCCTGTTTAAAAGGAAGCCCCAAGTATTTGTCCAGCACCTTCACTAGCTTCCCAGAGCCACATTGTGCTAACTTCTCTGTGTCTTTTTGCGCATTTAATTACTCTCTACCAGGACTGCTTAACCCCCCGTTTTGGGGCAAGTTCCACTTCTGCAAGTACCCTGCCTCCAGAGATGGCTTCTGTGTGCAGCAATGGATGACTTCCTGAACAATTGTTCTTGCAGCAAAGGATAGACTTCTCTGGTTGCTGCTGCCATCAAATATCCCCTGCTTTGTATATGTCTTTCCTCTTTGCCCAACCCACACTGCCTTTGAAGGGCTTGGCTGCCCAGTGCACTGCTGCAGCCATTTCCACTTCCAAACTAGGCAGAGGAGTACCATGTGGTTCTTGTGGAGCAGAGGGTCAAGTCACAGCTGCCACACTGTGAAGTATCAGGACTGGCATGCTTGTGGTGTTTGGACCACTGCTATATCACACATGAGCAATGTAAAGTTGATCATTTTCTGGGATCCTCAAGCATGAGTACAAGAAGGAGGTAAGAATACTGCAGGTACTGGCAAGCTGTGGGTGCCTGCTTTGGTCTGGTTCTTCCTTCCGAGGCCAGTACAGGCAGAGAGCAGGTTCTGTAGATACATGTGAACTAACCCATAGAAAGTTATTCAGTGGTCTGACTAAACCTCACTCCAGTCTTGACTTGCTGGGTGTTTCAACATCCATCAAACAAAGATGTCCCATCTATCTTTAGAAGCAATAAATGGGGCCAGATTAAGCCCAGAATGTGCTGGGACCACTGCCAAGTAGACTCCATCCCCAGAAGGGGATAGAGCAGAACCATCTAAGTTTATTAATGAGATTCAGAAACATGGAGCTGAAAGAGCAGGAGAGCAGGCCACCCATTTTGGGTCCTCCATAGTCTAATGCAGTGCTTCTTAATCCTTTTACCACTGCAACCCATTTTGTCAGCTGCAGCAACCACGTCATGCCCCAGAATACCTTACGGCTCCCATGTAGTGCTGGTGCACAACCCATTTCATTGACCACATCACACCCCAGAATGCTTTGTGGCTTCTGGGTAGCGCCTCAGAATGCCTTGTGGCAACACAGCCACATAATCCACTGGTGGGTCATGATCCACAGTTTGAGAACCACCAGTCTAATGATTACCGTTCCTTCCTCACCTTCAGGATAAAAGAGGATATTTGTTCCACAGCCCCTAATTGCCTCCATTGGCCTGAATTCCCAGGACAAACAGCACAACAAGTTTAGCTGATTTATTTTTTTCCTTGCCTCCTTTAAATTACGGGTATAGAAAGGCTAGCTTGAAGAATAATTTATGGTGGAAGAGTTAGCTATCAGTAAATAAGCAAGCCCACGTAAGCTCTTTGATGTAACGGATGGTGACTGGGAGCAGTGGTGACACAATAAGAATTGTTGCTGCCAGTTCATGGAGAATCTCTCTTCAGGTAGATGTTCCTGCTGTCAGCCGCTGTCTTCAAAGCTGCCACTGTTGCTGCGGGAATGAAATCGCATTGTACTCATGGGATCTGACACATAACCTGCGGAAAAGGAAAGAGATGCTCAGGTGCTAGTTGCAAGTGTTGTGCAACCCAGCAACACCCTCTCCTTCCTCTCCTGGCTCCCTTCGTATTTAGAAAGACAATATATGGATGTCTTGTGCAGTTTAATAAACAATGCAACAATTCACAATACACTGCAGGCAAATCTCTTTGCTACCTTTGACATCCAAGTTGAATGCTGTTCTCTCAAAGGAAACTGCTAGAGGTAAAATATGAAATGCTGATAGGCTGCCATTCACATGCAATGTTGTCACAATAGGCATTTAAACCAATGGTGGAGAGATATTTGGAACCAAGATGTTTTAATACACTGTCACATTGCTGTTTGATTTTTTTTTTTAAATACCTATTTTGACCTTGAATGGGGAATCCAACAATCAACAATAAGCAGACTGCCAGAAATAATTATGGCCTTAATCCTGGCAATTATCATGACAATAGCTGTGACTGCAAGTACCAGGTTGCCTATTAAGGACTATTATTATTCTTTTATCTTCAGGGTCACTGGTCAGGCATGATTGCTACTATTATTTTGCTGCTGTAATACTTGCCAACCTAACCTAGTCATTGAGACTTTCTCTCAACGTCAAAGCAGCCATGTGGAGTTACTACTTAGAAAGGCAAAAAAGTTAGGAGGGGAAAAATACTTTCAAAAGGTTGCAGAGGAGGGAGGACCCATCACAACAGAATTATAGTCCTGTGAATCCACATCTGCTGAACTAGTTTCAGAGATGGCTCCTTTGACAATCGCCCGCCATCAAGCACTTTCCCCAAGTCTAGGCACCTAAAATAACTTTACATTCATTTTACTCCAGGAGGCTGTGCCTCTGGGGTCTAAAAATGTGTTTCCTTTTGATTGTGGCACACAAGCTACGAGCACAAAAGCGGATTTGCCAACAGAATGTGCGGCTTAGAGTATCCTGAATGGATAAGGATTAGAGCATAATTCTATGCACATATACTCAGAAGTCCCATTGTATTTAATGGGACTTACACCCAGGAAGGAGTGTATAGGATTGCAAGCTGTACACGTTTGGTCCCTAGTGCGTATACGCAAAGTTGGGCAGAAATGGCTTAATGTGCACCTCCCCACTCATCTGTGGTGCATTAAGAAGCTCAGCAGGTCAGCTGTTATAAATTCCTCCAAAGACGACTACAAAATATATTTCTGAGAAAAGCCCTGAGAATTTGATTAGAGATTGCTAGATGAAAGAAGCTGTTTCTAGACACAGTGTCAAGGTGTGGCAAGTTTCACCCGTTGACAAGCCACACTGAGTCAAGGAGCTAGGGGCACAATGCTATGCTTGGAATGTTTATTTCTGTGCCTGTTTCTATTTCTTTGGCTTCTGAACAGCTGTATTTTGCAGGGATACCAAGATAAATTGCAAGTCTAGGATATATAAACTGTTTTAATAGTTCCTCAAACTCCCCCATCAGTTCGGTTATTTGAATCTCTGTTGCATTTGTGCCTACAGGCTACAATGAGAAAAAAAAGTCTCATTTTATTAGGTGCTGTAGACTAGTACTGTATAAGAAAAATGTGGCTTCCTCTCTGAAAAGATTGTAATGTGAAGAACCAGTACATGATGAAGGGGTCACAAATGAGTTCAGGGGAATAAAAAGCGGCTGCGAAGAAGAAAGGCCAAGCAGTGGATCATAGCATGCAAGAAAAATTCCAGCTCGTGTAGGTGATTCTCAGCATAGATGAATCCAAGAGTATCATGATTCTCTGTACATTTTCAAGTTCAAATGTGGATGTGCCTAAAGGTGAAACTGCAAGTGACATTAATGGCCCAATCCTAAAGAGACTGAGTGATGTCAGTGTACCTGTTCTGCTGGCACTGACTGCTGAAAAGCAGCCAGTGCAGTCGTAGAAGTTGCTCTGGCAGTACACACAGTAATGTGCTGCTGGGATGCTACTGCGAAGGCCAAAGATGGCCATGCTAGCGGATCTAGATCCATCTGCCACTGGAGGTGGTAAGAGGGCGTAACGGAGGCAAGATATGTCTAAACGAGAAAGCAATGGGGCAGGGGATGGGCAGATTGGGTTTGGGTTTGGAGGCAGTGGCAGTGGAGGCAAACCCTAACCCCCTTCCTGCACCTGATCCCATGGTGTAGGTCCATGCGGACCTGCACCGGCTATTTAGCCAGTGCAGGTCCAAATAGAATCCCTGCACCACAGAGGCTCCCCCCCTCTGGGTAAGGAAATGGGTGTTTCCTTACCAAGAGGAGACTTTCTAGACTGCCCCATCAACACAGTATGCAGCGGTACTCCTGTTAGCTATGCTGCATCAGTGGGGGAGGGGGGCTCAGGATTGGACTCACACTCTATCTCAACTCCCTATTTGCAAATGTCATAATTATATCCACTCTGAACATTTGAGGTGCATGCTGAAAACACCATTGGTGTACACTGAAAACAATAGCAGTCTCAAGGATTGGTGAGATTCACAGCAGTGACCTAGGTTAAGTACAGGTATGGTTAAGTCTCTTCTGACCTTTACAGAATACTTATTACCATTTCTACTTTTCTTGCTGGTAGCAAAAGTCTAGAATTTTAACCAAAGTTTTTCTTTCGCCATTTTCGGAGTGCCTCTAATTCATAGAACCAGTTTCATTCCCAAGAAAATGGGACTGGGAATCCAGGAATGAATTTACTTTCTTTGCATCTGAAAAAGCTCTTTGCACTTACCATTTCGGTCAATAGGTGGGTACTGAAAATTTCTCCTCATCTCTTCTAGCGAAAGGCCTTGAGAAGGGTGTTGCCCAGTGCTAGAAAATGGACAGGAGAGTTCCTTGACATATCATGTGATTGAAAACATTATGTTTCTAACAAAACCAATATCCTTTGAAAGAACCTCTATGTATGAGGACCAACAAACTGAAACACAATTCAGGAAAGCACCTGTAGCAGCAGGTAATAACAGGTTTATTGGTAACCAGAGTTCTGTTGAGCTGGATTGAAGTTGCATCACCCAAAGGATCAAATAGATAGTTTGGTTCTGCTCTTTGATCTGGTGCTGTCTCTAGTTTCCCAAATGGTGTCACTAGATAAGAGGGCTTTACTCCAGTGCTTTGTTTGCCAGTTGCAACTCCACCTAGTGAAAGAGATCCTGGTCCCATTCACACATACCTTACTCACACCTTACTCATTATTCTGATCCTTCACAGGTGTGCAAGGGATCCAAGTTACTTCAAGAATCAGAATCACCCAGACTAACTCACCCAAGTTTTAAGATCCACATTGCAGGACTTGCTCTATAGCAAATATTCATTGGAGATATGACTAGTTGACACAATGGGTAGGACATTTTTGGTGGTGGCACCACAGTTGTGGAAAACCCTTTAGGAGGAGATAAAACAGTCTCGCCCATTCCTGTTTTTAGCAAGACTTTCATATTTAGGCAAGTATTCAATGACTAACTTGTTCTGTATTGCTCTAACTCAGTGTTTCCCAAAGTGGTGGGCCGTGAGCCTCCAAGGAAACCAGAAGAGGGCCAATTCGCTTTAAAGGGACTGTGGCACCATGGGGACCCAGGGGCTTGTATCCTTACCTGGGGGGGTCATGCAGTCTTTGGGGAGGGTCTGGGATGTTCACAGCATTGTCTGCGTGCCTCCCTGCTGCTTGTAATCGCTCTGATCAACGATTGGAGCGTTTTTGTGTGAAAAATGGAAGTGGGCTCTGATAGCTGATCAGAGTGATTATGAGCAGTGGGGAGGCACGCAGAGGGGGCTACGAGCCTCCAGGACCCTTCCAAAGCCAGCGTGACCCCCCCAGGTAAGGATACAAGTCCCTGGGTCCCCATGGTGCTGCAGGACACACCCCTGCCCCAGTCCCTGCCTATGCAAACACTTAGTGCGGACCCAAAGTCCAAGTAGGACTTTGGGAACAGCTGCTGTACCTGCTTTTATATTGCTGTGTGTTTTCTGATGGTTTTCCAACCTGTTTTAAATATTTTTGTTTTACTCTGCTTTGAGTAGTCCTTAGTATAGTCAGAAACTTGTATAGGATAAAAACTGAATTAGGGAGCAATCCTAACCCCTTATGTCAGTGCTTTCCAGCACTGGCATAGCTGTGTCAATGGAACCTGTGCTGCATCCTGCAGTGGGATGTCACTCACAGAGGCCTCCTCAAAGTAAGGGAATGTTTGTTCCCTTACCTCGGAGCTGCATTGCCCTTATGTCAGTGCTGGAAAACACTGACATAAGGGGTTAGGATTGCGCCCTTAATAAATTGTCTACATGTCAATAAAACATGACAATGCTTTTACAATGAAGCAAATTGCACTGGAAGAAAAATGGTACATGGGTACACATTCAAACACATAGAATTTGTTTCCAGAATACTTTCTTACAAAACCTGGGTTTTGTGCCACAATGTTTGTTACGCTTTTGATTTTAGAAGCAATTCTAGGTGACAATTCAGTATACTATAAATATTTGATTTGCACCTGGGCTATCAGGTTCATGCATACTTATTTCTGTGCAAAAGAGAACATTACCCTTCTGGAGCTATTGCTATGTTGTCCACTGTAAACATGTTCCTTTATCCTCAGGTGTGATCAAGTAAGGACTGCCTCTACCTGCTGCTCTCATATGACGGACAAACAGATATCAAGTATGCCCATCCGGCAGAAAAGAAGTCACCCAAACTGCATATTAATATCCAGTGGATTCATAAAAATATGCCTCTGCTGTGCCAAGAAAAGCATACAGTTGTCTAAAGTGGTTTCAAAGAACGTTTTCAAAGAATTTTTGTAAAATTGTGGATGAAGGGACAAAGTCAAGATTTTTTCCAACTATGTATCTTTCCTGGTGATTTTGATGAAGGCAATTTCTAACTAATGGCAGGTAAGAACATTGTGTCTTGGTTTGGCTGTGCACATGTGATTTTTCCAATGATAAAACTGAAGGTGAGTTCCTAACAATATATGTTCCTGGAAGTAAATTCCATTGAAATACATGGGGCTTACTACCAAATTAGTGTATCCATAGCTGAGGAAGTGTCAGCATAGTGTTGTCCTGATATTAGTCCTGTCCTGATGTCCTGATATCTTTACCCTGTATCCTAGTAGATTCTAATGTTGCCAGTCTTTCTTGGCAAGATGCATCTCCCTTTCTTTTTAAATGACATTGGCCCAAATCCTAACCCACTTTCTAACACTTGCATAGCTGTGCCAGTGGGCCTCCTCAAAGTAAGGGAATGTTTGTTCCCTTACCTAGGAGCTGCATTGCCCTTGGTGCTGGAAAGTGGGCTAAGATTGCACAAATACATGTCTCCTGTAATAACAAATATACGTACAATTCACAAGTCTTCTCAGTTGGATATTTACATCATATTATATTTATAACGCCTTAACATGTTCATCTGTCCATTCATCTGTGTATTTCTGTATATACAGAGTGCTATGGTACTTGCGATAGTGCCAGTATGTTTGCAGACACTTGTGTGGATATCTGTGTACACACACCCTCCCACACCCACTGAGTGGTTTGCCAAGCTTGAGAATTACAGTGAGAATTAAAGTTTCCTCCTGTGTTTGACTTAGGCTGGGACCCAAAAAAACTGCTTCTGGCAAGTCCAAGGGCATGTGTGTGTATCCACTGGGCCTTTAAACTGCAGAACTGCCCCCGAGGTTTCAAGAACAGCTTGCCCCATGGCATGGGAACTGCTGTTTGAGAAACAGGTCTTCTTAGCCCCAGGGAGGTAACTACAGAAATTTCTTAACAGTAAGGGCAGTATGACAACTGAACCAAGTAACATGGGGTGGGAGGCTGGATGCATGACTTCTTGCTATAGGTCTTCAATAAAAGGCTGGACCATCTATTGTAGATCCTCTTATTGCTATAGTTCTAGGTTTTTTCCTGCATTTAGCAGGGGTTGGACTAGATGGCCTATATGGTTCCATGATTAGCATAAGGGCATAAGTAAAGCCCTGCTAGATGAGGCCAGAGGCACATCTAGTAACCTGACTTGCTTCCTACAACCAGCTGGGAAACCCACAAGCAAGAGAGAAAAGCGTACTGTCTCCCACAGTTGCTCCCACATAACCGGTATTCAGAGGTACACTGCTACTGAGCCTGGAAGAAACACATAATCATCATGACCATAGATACATCTCTCCTCCATTAATTTGTCCAACCCCATTTAAAGATATAGTCGGCCCTTGGTATCCATGGGGGAATCTGTCCAACTGGAAGACACATCCGGTTTCTCAGTAAAAGTGTTTGGGAGGCCTTCTGAGGCACAGGGAGGCCACGCGCAACCTTCCTGTGCCTGAGGAGACCTCCCGGACACGACTGGAAGGCACTTTTGGTCATGTCTGGGACATCTTCTGAGACTGTCCAGCTTGGGCTTGGGATTCATGTTGAGTCAAATTTGTGGATCGCAGAACCAGAGATGAGAAGGGCTCATTGTATTCAAGCTAGTGGCCATCACCACATCTTGTGGCTATAAATTCCACAGACTATCTATGCTCTGTGTGAAGAAATACCTTCTTTTGTCTATCCTAAATCTTCTACCAATCCATTTCACTGGATGACCTCTGGTTCTACTAGTGTGAGAGAGGGAGAAATACTTCTATCTTCTAGCTCTCCACACCATGCATAATTCTTTAAGTCTCATTCATGTCCCGTTTCCCCAGCCCCAAATCACCTTTTTTCAAAGCTAAAAAAGCACTTTAACCTTTCCTGATAGGAAATATGGTTCACTCATTAATGATTTTGTTTGCCTTTTTTGCACCTTTTCCAGCTCTACAAGATCTTTGACTGTACACAGTATTCCAAAAGATCCCATACCATATACAGTAGAACCTCCAAAGTTGACCACCTCTCTATATTGGCCACCTCCTTAAGTTGACCTAATTCTCACAGTATGGACAGACACTGCATATACACTATAGGAGACCAACCTCTCTATATTGACCACCTCCGTAAGTTGTATCTTGACCACTTCGACCATTGCACAGAGTATTAATTTACCTTCCGTAAGTTGCCCACTGAACATGATACTGTGGGCCTGTGTTTTGTCTGGTTTGTCCCATCTTGGAAAAGCAAGAAGCCACGCAACCATCCCTCCCCTATGCCTGCTAGTGTGTGTGCGGAAGGGTTATTATAGGTGGGCACACTGCACATAGCTGACAGACCTGCACCGGCTTCCAATTGTACCTGGACATGTACCAAGTTGTAAGGGACATGAGGTTGCTTGTGCATAGTGAAGCCACTGTCCTTTCACTTTGGTTCCCATCACCAGTGCATTACTTTACACTAAAATTGAAACACAACTGCTATTTTGCTGCCTATTCTCCCGGTTTGGAGAGATCCTTCTGGAGCACTTCACAATCCCTTCTGGTCTTCACCACTCAGAAAAGTTTAGTGTCATCCACAGACTTGTCCACCTCTCTGCTTATCCCTGTTTCCAGGTCATTTATGAAGATGTTGAAAAGCACCAGACCCAGGACAGAGCCTTGAGGCACACCACTTTCCACCTCTCTCCACTTTTGTTGTCGATTGCCCATTGACACCCACTCTCTGTTTCCTGGTCCTCAACCAGTTCCCAATCCATGAGAGGACCTGTCCTCTTATTCCCTGACTGTGGAGTTTTCTCAACAGCTTTTAGTGAGGGACTGTATCAAACACCTTCTGATATTTAGTGAATCTGAGGAGACCCAGTGGAGGCCAGGCAGCCTAAGTAAGAAAGTGTTTTTTGTTTTTTTAAGCTGTTGGGGCTATGCAACATGCTACCTGCTAAGGGCTGGCAAGGGATAGCATTGGTCTGCCTGTCTGCTATGAAACAAAATATTTTTTTTAACTTACAATTTTTTTTAAGCTTATGAATTTTCAGGGGTTTTTTTAAACACTGATTGTGGGCTGTTTATTCTCTGTCTCTTGATATAGATATAGATGATATAACTAGTAAGCATCACTAGAGGATAAATTCTCATTGATACTTGCAATAAAACTTTTTAAAAATCCAATCTAAATAATAACTTGGCCTTGCATTTGATGTTCTGGGAGCTAAACATGATAATATTTAAATGCCTTTTTTCCCGTATGTTGACCACCTCCCTATGTTGACCCATTTCCTCCAGTCCCTTGGGTGGTCAACTTAAAGAGGTTCTACTGTGTTTATATAGCATTAAAATACTAGCAATGTTATTCTTGATCTCTTTCCTAATGATCCCTAACATGGAATCTGCCTGCTTCATAGCTGCCAAACACTGGGTGAATAGTGTCATTGAGGTACCCACCACGACTACTTTGGTGTCATCTACAAATCAGGCCAGCCCACCGTTCAGCCTTAACTCCACATGATTTACAAGTTAAAAAGTACACATTCCAAAATAAATCTCTGGGGGACCCTATTTCTAACTCCCCTCCATTATTCCTACTCTCTGCTTCCTGTTTTTCAACTACTTACCAATTCATAAAAGGACGTGTCCTCTTGTTCCATGCCTGCCAAGTTTATTCAAGCGGTCTTACTAATATATATTTTGTACTTTTTACTTCCTCCCTGGTAGGCTGTCTGATTGCCTATGGGTTTCCTTGGATCTATGCCAGCCATTTTGCTGGCATAAGTCAGAGGAGAGAAAAGTGGCAAAGTGGCCTGGGAAAGTGGGGACAGGACCTGGCAAATCAAGTTATTGATGTGCGTTAACAGATTAGCAATTTCACATCCGAGTTTCTTAAGAATGATTGGGTGGATGAGATCTGGATCCAAGGGATTGTTGATGTTTAATTAGTTAATATGCTCTGAACCTCATCCCTATTCTAGTTTCACACTCTTTGGACTCTGGCCCTACACTTTCACAATACTCTTCTTTAAACTGGATGCAAAAAAAGAAAAAAATACTTTAGCTACTAGCACTTGCCATCCATTTTAAGTAATGCAATTTCTGAAATAGGCAATTATTCTCCATGCCCTGGATGCCCCCTCATTACTGCTACTGCCTTAGGTGGCCATCCCATATTCATATATAAATATATATCCATTCAGTGAATGTCTTGCATTCTTCATTCTATGGTTAGAGACAGAAGGAAATTCACAGCGTTGTAGGGTCTCTACAGAATTGAAATAGTTTTTGTTCATTTGTTGCTTAATTCAATTCATTTACTTATTCAAGCTATTTGGAGTAGCCATACTTTGTCTCTGTCACCAATCCAGCTCCACATTTACCTAAATTAAAACTAATGTATAGTTCCCGAAGTGGGCCCAGGCAACAAAATCTAATGAGGGTCATGGTCAAATGCAACATTCGGAATCAATGTAGTATTAATATTCGTCAACATGGCTGTCAGACAAATGATGGTTTCTTAGGCTTCCGGAGTGGGCAATTGCTTTGTTTTGAGCAATGCCATTTGAGTTGGCAACTTAGCATGTTTACTAACAGAGGAATGTAAGATGTACTTACAGAAAAGGCAGAATTTCATTTCAGGTTCAGGTACGCACCATAGAACCGTACTGGATCAGAACAAATATCCATCAAGTCCAAAACCTTGCAGCCCATAATCACACCTGGTCTAGGGGGAAATTGGCATAGGAAGTGCAATGGACATTCTGCTGCATTGCTGCTGCTGCCCTGGGTGGGCATCCCACATCCATTTCAGAAGGAGAGAAGAGAACCGATGACAATGGTGGTGGCAGCCCTCTTCACTCTTCTGCCTTCTCCTCCTCCACTTAAGTTTTAAAACAGAGGAGGAGAGAAGGTGATGGCAATGGACTTCTTCTCCTACCCACCTGTCAATCAGGGAGTGGGAATAGGACTGCTTCTTCTTACCTCTTCCCCCAGCTCATTCAGCATCCCTCTGTCCTCACTCTGTTGCCTTGAATGGTAAAATATGGCTAGAACAAGGTAGCTAGGAGGAGAGGAACTGTGTGGGGCTTTTCTCAGCTTCCTTGTTTCACACTGCTCTGCTAATCTATTTAAAAAATACGGTGGCCCAACAGGGAAAAAGTTAGGAGGCAAATGGGGGGATGGATGGGATGGCTGTGGAAATGGCCAATGGGCGCAGGGTGCTGCCTGTGCCCACTGACCACCTGAGGCAGTCCACCTCATCTTGCCTCGTGATGGTACTGCCAATGATGGGCAACCAGATGCTCTGGGAAGCCCACAAGGAGGAGATGAGGGCTTACCCATCTCCACCACTGGTCCTCTGCAACTAGTAGTCAGGTTCATACTGATGCTGAAGCTGGAGGTAGCATATAGCCACCATGACTGGTAGCCACTGATAGACTTGTTTTCATGAATCTGTTTAAAGCCATCAAAGCTAATGGCCACCAACACATCTATTGGCACAGAATTCCATAGCTTTAATTATGCAGTATGAAGAAGTACTTCCTTCTGTACTTCCCCCTATATCCGTTAGCATGATAACCACAGAGCAAATGACTGAGAGCCTGATCCTTATGGCCCATGCTGGCCCAGCACTGGTGCTCAGTGTAGCAAACATGCTGTAAGGCACGCCTGCTACACTTATAGCTGGGCCGGTGCCACTGCTGGCAGGCGGAGAAAGGACAAACAGTGCCCAAAGCTTCAGATGAGTGCTGGGCGGTGGAGAGATAAGTCAGGATGTGGGGAGAGGTGTTCCAGGGTGGGAAAAGGAGGGATGGGGGACGAAGCAGGGTGGGAGGGGGTGGATATGGCAGCAGGCCTGGCTACCATATCCTAACCCCCCTCCTGCCTTAGGAGACTTGACACAGGTCTCCTCAAATCTGCACCTGCTCAATAGTGGGTGTAGATCTGAGGAGACCCATTGGGGCTGCCTGGGTACTACACGGAGTAAAGGAACATAAGCTCCCCTAGCCCGAGTAGACATGGCGCTGCTTCCCAGCCCCATGGGATGTAGTGGTCGCCATTTTAGCACCGCTGCAGCCCTGGATGCTGAGAAGCACATGATTGGGCAGTGAATGTCCTCCATGCCTAAGCGGTACTTATTCTCAGCTGGTCAACTTTAATATAAAGCCCATGACGTTCAGATGGTTCTGTTCCTCCAGTGAATATAAAGGAAAAAACAGCAGCCTCTAAGAGCAGAGGGCTATCTTTTTGTATGACTGTATTGCTGATTGAAGCCTACTTACTGCATTGCTGATACCAGAAATAAGAACAAGGTGGCAACTTTCCTGTTGCTCCGGAATGGGATTGTTTTTTATATCTTTTGGTGTGGGATTATTTGCGCACGGTTGATACCCACCCCTGGAAATACTGACATTCCGCTTCAAAGAGTTTGCTCAGGGGGCAGCAGGGATGGTTCGTGTTGTGTCTCCAAATCACATAAACAATGGCTACTCCTGTGGACAGACAGTCATCACGACCCAGGGTAGCGAATTGGAAAGAAGCAACTCCACATACAGTGTGTTGGAAGCACACCCTGAGGTGTAGAATTTTTTTTCACAGAGAAACTTAACTGAAAGGAAACTCTAGCAGGGGAATAGGTAATGCAATATGCCAAAGGTTCCCATAGGAACACCGCATCTTTTATTTATACCTGCCTGGAACAGCTGCCTCATTTGGAGTCTGGCTTGTTGAAAGTGCAGGCGGCAGCCCCTAAAGCTCAGCTGTTGCTGACGAGTCTCCCTGCTGCTAAACAAGCTTCTTGGTGCTCTTGAGCCCATTGCCTTTCACTGGTTACTGGCTTCTCATGGTTCATTAAAGGCCTCTGTGCAGCATTTTTAAGGCTTGCCACAAAAAAGCATGTGCTAAGAAACATCCTCCCCTGCCTCCTGTCCTTGTAAAGCTACAGGCTAGTATGTGTGTGTGTGTGTGGGGGGGGGGGATAGAGAAGGGTAGAGCTGCTTAGTGCATAAAAAGAGATGCTGTTTTTCCAAGCTGCAGCTTCCCTGTATGTCTCCTGTGCTCTGTCTCAGAGACAGGACTGAGGATGATGCAGTGATCATTCATTAGCACCAAAGCAGTGGCCGTGGTTCCTAGACTTGACACAGCAGGAGAGATAGCAGGCTTGTAGGCATGATTACACCAGGTTGCCAGCTGAGAGAGGCCTGCTGTGCTATTCGTGCCCAGCACCTGTGCAAATATGGGAAATCATCTTCAGCCAGGCCTTCTTTCCCCGTCTTGTCAAAGGTCTGATGCTCTGCAGGTTCATATCAACAGTAATTGAAACTTCTGCCACAATTAGAACAGGCAACCAGGAAGTGCAAAGAAAACGTCTTGCTGAGCACTCGGGAGCACACACAGACTGCAGAGGTTTATCAACCTAGCTGTGCATCAAGGATGCTTCAGGAAAGAGACTGATGTGTCTGTGTACAGCCTGCAGCAGAGAGCCAATCAAGGACTCACAAGCTCAAGGATGTTTAGCTGTGTTGAAACACCACGCCAGAAGGAGCACCACAAGGCTATATACCACAACAATGGAGAAAGAAATGCAGCCATGACCCCTGGCAAGGCTGCTGTTGATTGGATGGTGGTGGAGAGATGGCCAGTCACCAAAGCAGACCTCACTATCTGCTGAGTAAAGACTGAAGCATAAAACAGGAGAGTGTTCTGCTGAGGTGCTGATGTCTACCATCATGGTCATTTTGAGGATTAGGTGTAGAAATGTCCCCTATCCATGCTTATCTAGTAATCCACGTGCCTGGGGCCACGTGAGCATCACATTTCATCCTTTGAGCTAATGCTGAGGTATCTAAGGGCCCAATCCTATCCAGTTTTCCAGTGCAGCCGTGCCAGCGGGGCATGCACTTCATCCTGTGGTGGGGAGGCAGACACAGAGGCCTCCTCAAGGTATGGGAACATTTGTTCCCTTACTTCGAGGCTGCATTGTGGCTGCACTGGTGCTGGAAAGTTGGATATGATTGTGCCCTTAACCATTTATACTAGGACTATATCTCTCAGTTTTTCTCCCCCTAGTAGTTGGGGGTGCCTTGCACTGCATGTATATCAAGTTTTATCTTTTAGGGAGTGAAAATCTTAACATATGAGGGGCATACTTGTTTCCCCTCTTATGAGGGAAAGATGTACAATTGTTCCATGTTCAGATTTATTTACTTTTTTTTAGTCCTCAAAATATCTTGGACTACTTGTGTGCAAAATTTTAGCTTCCTACATCATATGCTTCCTACATCTTGCCTTAACAATTTTGATACCTCAATTATCTGGGATCTGAGCATTATGGTTCTGTATTTATTTATGTATTTAATTATTTGCTAACTCTTTATATTTCTTGCCCTTCTATTTGAAGGATTCATGAGGCAGCTAACAATATGATAAAACCATTTTTAAAATAAGTACAAGGCAGCTATAAAAAGCTATAAAAAGAAAACAACACTAAGAAAAGAGCATTAGCCAAACCTAAGACAGCCTCCTTTCCTCCTGAAGGGGGGAAAAAAAAACCCAACATAGTGAGACTAACAGAGAAACAGCATCATACAGCGTTCACTTTACATTTATCCCAAAGGCCCTTCAAAACAGCCATGTTTTGGCAGATTATCTAAAGGCCAACTGAGAATTTTCTTCCACAGCTAGACTGTGAACATTCTTCCCTTGACAGTTTTATTTCCTGAGCGCTTGGGATGTGAACATTCTATGATGTCACAAAAGGTTCAGCTGATTGCTCCCAGGTCTTCTCCATGACGTCTATTAGCAGCATATCTCTGTGTGTCTGTTTATCTAGTGCTGATGCAGCCATGCCAACCGGGCGTGCACTATACCCTGCGGGGGGGGGGGGGAGCAGTCACAGAGGCCTCCTCAAGGTAAGGGAATGTTTGTTCCTTTATATTGGGGCTGCATTGTGGGTGCATCAGTGCTTGAAAGTTGGATAGGACTGGGCCCTCCTTTCAGCAAACCTGGATTTGCAGGAAGCCTTCTTGTACTGAGAGTGTGCATCACAGATTATTTTGATGCTCAGCAATATGTAAATTGCACTTGCAAGGTGAATGACATTCCAGTGCATATAAAGCTGTTAATTCAAAAAGGAAAAATGAGGGGTGAGAACTTGGCATTATTTATACATGTGAATATACGTACCTATAAGCTAAATTGGTTGATAGTATAGCAGA
This sequence comes from Tiliqua scincoides, assembly GCF_035046505.1. Classification (NCBI taxonomy): domain Eukaryota; kingdom Metazoa; phylum Chordata; class Lepidosauria; order Squamata; family Scincidae; genus Tiliqua; species Tiliqua scincoides. The sequence continues at coordinate 145,489,831 of NC_089824.1, forward strand.
CTACCTTTCTCTTCCCCATTTTCAAGCAGCGTTCAGCATTAGATATGTCCTGTAAACCACATGCAGAATTTACTGGATTGTGCTTGAACTCTTCAAGGCATGACTGCAAGGCTGCATCTATCAAACCGGAGCTGATACTCAATGGGAAGGATAAAAAAAAATGGCTGTTGGTTTTTAAATGTTCCATAAAAACCTCCACTGAGTTCTGTGCTTCGGAAAGCAGCTTTTCATATGCTTTGTCTTCAGTGAGTCTGCTTGCATAAACCTTGAAAAGTCTTTTGAATTTATTATTTTTTAATCATCAGCCATGGTTCCAGGACACTGACACTCTTTTCAAAGCAGTGAAAGAAGCTGTTTGAGAAAAAATGAACTTTATAGAAACTTAATTAGTCATTGGGGGATATTATTTACTTCGTAAGACAGAGAGAAAACAAAGGTCTGTCACCAGTCAACACAGCTGAACTCCAGAGATGCGTCCTTAGCTTCTAGGTTTGATTAGGGAGTCTCTTTTAAAAAAAAAATGCTTTCAATGCCTTTTTTTGTGAAACTTGACAGGATAATAGAATTAGATTTGTTGAATTCCACTAAACTGTAAAGTAACGTGTCATCAGGTTTACTTTTCAGATATTTTTCTGTGGCAGTAGAGCTCATTCAACTATCTCAGCTAACACATAAAAACCATGAAAAACAAAAAGAGCAACTCAATCAGTTATCCAAGTGACAGAATGTTAAACATTTAGTATGGCTATGTTCTGTGACTGGCTTCTGTTGGCAGAACACAAGCCAGTCTGCATGGAGGTCTCTCTCTCTCTCTCTCTCTGTCTCTATTTGTATGTGTGTGTTTGGGTGTAGTCTGGATGTAAATATGATTGCAAGGTTCTTTTAGCTCTGTTAAGAAGACAAAAGGACTGACTGTTTTCCTGGAGAGCTGCTACACGCTGATGATGTCTGGAGTGGCAAGGTCCAGACTCTAGACCTAGAGGTTAAGCTCTATCAGCCTGAGGCAGGAAAAACATGCCAGATAAGTCAGGCAAAGGCCACAGATGAATTCAGAACGATACCCCCATTTATAGCATGAGGGTCAATGTGATTTGGTGTGTTGGACATGGATTTGAGAAGCCTTCACTCAAACTCCCATGGGAGGACAGGGTCTGAGATCTGCGACTGAATTTTCTCAAGTGTTTAATGTTAGAATAAAAGCAATCATGGCATGTGTGTCATTGTGTGTCTATGACTGTGTGCATGTAGAATCAGACTGGGGCCCCAATGTGGGTCAACCCTCTCTATGTCATCTTCCTGACCTAAATTTCCCCTCTCCAAGCTTCCTGTTTAAGGATAAGCCCCCTTATAAGGATAAAGCATTCAGATTAAGAAAACAGAGCAGTGAAAAGGGTGAAACTACCCCTCCTCAAGGTGCATCAACCGTGATCTTATTTGGCCCTGTCCCCTACAGCTTTTAATTTTTGTTAAAGGGAGCTCCAATTATGTATCTCCTGCCATCTCATCTAGTTTAATCATCTTTAGAATATCCCCAAATCCCAATGATTTAGTTTAAAATTCCCCTCTTCGAACTGGTTTCCTTTACCGAACTCAGAGCTATTGCTGCTATAAGGGTTAATGAAGATGAGGAAGCTTTGTGTGAGGTAACCAAAGCTAGTGCAGTAACAAAACTTCTAAAGCAGTAACAACACACAAAAATAGTGACTTAATTCTATTTTCCCCAAAGCAGATCATTTTAAGAACAAAATTCTATGTTCTCTCTTGATAAATGACTAGAGGAGACTTTAATGAAAGACTTTAGGTGTGCGTTAAAAATTCAGTTTGTGTGCAACAACATTAAGGCTGGTGGTAGTATTATGAGGAACAATATAGAGTTTGAGAAAGCATGTAGAGGCGGTAGTGTAGCTACAGGGGGTGCACAGTAGCTACCATGTAAGCAGCCCCTCCCACTTGCCGTTGGAGCCATTCCAGGCAGTGATGGAAACACTGAATAAGAATATGAATATTTATATACTGCTTATTCAGAAAAAAAAAAGATTCACTAGTGTACCTGGGGGGTCGGGGGGGGCAAATGTCCTGGGCAGAACTCTGCGGGGGGTGCCACAGGGACCCTTCCACTGCCATTGAATTTGGGCCTGTTTTTGAGGCCTAGGCCTTTTAAGGGCTGGGAAGGCACCACAAGGCTATCTACAACAACAATGTTGTAGATAAAAACACCAGAAAACGCACTGCTCTGGAATGAATAGGGACAGTTGCGCTCCCTATGCTAAATATCAGAGGACCATCACTCTAAGAGGTGTCTTCTTTGCCCAGCAAGCAGGGGTATTAGCTTATTGGGGGCAACTGTGTCACTGCCCTTTTACATGAGATAAAGCATACACAAAGATACAACAATAACTGTTTGTATCAAAACCCACAATGAGACAAGATACAAAATCCCCATTGTAATGCCACTGCTACCCCGCCCCCCCCCCCAAAAGAATGCATGAAAGCATCAGAGGTTTGATTATATTAGTTGCAGAAAACCTAATGAAACACCCTAGGGTGAAGGGATGTGATCTAGAATGCTGATGCTTAGATGCTCTATGTTAAAAAAAAAATGAATCTAGTACTCATCAGGTGAAAAGAAAGATCAACAAGAGAGGTGAAAGAAAAACAACTAGGTTTGGGTGGTGTTAGAAGGATTTTATATTAGGTCCTCTTTTGTGCCACCGTATATAATAAATGTGCATGAAAAGAATGAACGAGTGACACATTTAGGTTACAATATAGATACCCAAGAGGATGAGAAAAGTAGTTTCACAGCAGCCTCCCTGCTACTGTAATTTAATGTTCATCTCAGTGCGCCACCCAAGCTCATTAGCTTGCTGAAATGGGTTCCTGTATAACCCAAAGGGTTACAGAACAGTTTCCCCCCTCAAATTCGGTGCAATACAAATTAACTAACTCCAATCCTATAAATAGAACATTGAAAGAGTTGCCCAGAGGCAAAATGTAAAGTAAAATGAAGATGGTTTCTGCAGATTCAGTGTTTTTTTCAATTATACAACACACTGAGATGATTAATGACCTAGCTTTCTAATGACAATAGTTTCTTGAGGCTTTAATTTTTTAAAACATACAAATTGAGAGAGAGAGAGAGAGAGAGAGAGAGAGAGAGAGAGCGAGAGCTATTCTGTGTTATGAGCTAATCTAGTGCAGATTATGGATTTTTTGTTTTTTTTTACTTCTTTCAGCTAGTTTTAGCTGCCCTGAGTAGCATTCTATCCTTGATGGAAAAGAACTTTTGCCTAGCTAATTTTGTCTTGCACCCCTTACCCATGCTCAAAGGTAAGGAGATCTAAAATTTCCTGCTAAATCCTTGCCCTGTGAATTTAATGTTTGTGATTCATGGCATCATGGCCCAGAGGCCCAGAGGCCATGACTGGGATTGACTGGGATGACTGGGATTAATGATTTGGATCAAAACCCAGAGCTTCCCTGGAACAGAGGGGAAGTAAGGAAGGAAAAGAGATAGTTGGTAGTAAACCAGGATGTCTGGTTTACAGGTAAACTAGGATGTCTGAGATTACAATGGGTCTGCCTTGGGCTCCACATTCACATCAGTGAATTTAGTCAACCACAGATTGAAAATGTACTTAAAATATTCAAATACCCTGCTGCAGCTTTGTTTGCCTCACGCCCACCCATTTTTGTTTAGGCATTTAAGTTTAGGCAATTTACGTATTCTTTAAGCAAGGTATGCAATTTGCACAAATTTACTCCATTTTGTAAATCTGCGGATTCTGGTATCTGCGCAGGGTTCTGGAACCAAATCCCTTTGGATATGGAGAGCCCATGGTATAACTGACCCTAAGATTTCTAGTCTACCAGTATGTCACATTCCAAGAAAAATGAAGTCTCTCAGAAATTCTGTCTTATACCTCTTTTCTCCTGTCACATATCATGTCCCCCCTTCCCAAGTTCCAAGTGATTCAGTAACTGGTAATAATTAAGGAAGATCACTGTCTTGATAGCTGTGATATCTTTTGTAATCTCTTCTGCCCTCAGCAAATTAACACCCACCCCTTCAAGGCCCACTTCTCCATTGGCAGGTGACATTTAACCAGTCTCACCCCCCCTTCGCCAAGCCAGTTTGGGTTCCAAAGAAACATTCAGACACAAATATCATTTTGAAAAGGGACACTGGGGGATAGGGGTGTGTGTGTGGCAGGGCTAGTCTATTCATGAGGCCTACTAACTGATCTGGGTAAGAGTGGAGGCTAGGGTGCCTCCGAGAGATGGGGAAGTCACAGACCTGCATTATAGGAGACTCTTCTGAGCCATTTCCCCCAAAGAGTGCCCTCTGCCTTGGATAAGAGAAATATCTACCTGCAGAGGGGTAGGTAGCAATGACTTGGCTCCAAGGCCTGGCCCTGGAGAATCTTTAATCAGAACTTGAGAGAGAAATCCTAGGCCAGTATAGCCAATATCTCTCCCCACTGGATTGACGCAGCAAAATTATGCACACGCATGTTCACTGACATGCACATCCTGGTCCCTCCTCTGAGTTCCAGACTCAGAGGACTGTATGGTGATGGTTCATCTGAGTGCCCCTCGAAACAGACAGCAAAATCTAATTTAAATGTGACATGTTTAAACAGTGGCAGACCTACCATTAAATGAATGGGGCAAATGCCCCAAGTGTGGAGCCTCACACGCCTCCCTGAGGCTCCTGACACGGTTGGAAACTGTATTTCTGGTTTGCCAAAGCACAGTTTAAAATGCCGGGAAAGCTTCAGGAGGCTTCCCCAGTGTGTCCTGGAGTCGTGTGAGGCTCCATGTGCTCCAGGTAAGTGGAGGGGGTGGATTTGTGCATGGGGGGGGAGTGATGGCAGCATCCCATGGGGGTGATGTCGCAGACCTTTGCCCCGGGGCACGGGGCTGGGGAGGTCAGCTACTGTGTTTAAATAGTACCCACTTGACCTCACACATGATTCTAGAAAATCACCTAGAAGACAGGAAGCATGTCCCCTTGGATGCACTGATACAAAACTGCCCAGGGCCAGTTCAGGAAATTAAAGTTGTCCAAAATAGCCGTCTGTGTGGCCAGAAGTCTCCAACTCCCTCAAGCAAGAAGTTTTCGACAGTTTCAGTTTCAGGCATGCTTGTTAGATTAATAGATGAGGAGTTGCCAAGTGTAGAAGCCACAGCTATCTCACTGTGTATCTTGGGAATGGAAGAAGCTTCATCTGCCTTGGAAGCTGTTTCACAACAACAAGCCATTTTCTTAAAGATGGGTTCTTCTCACAGTAACGCCCTTAACTTTGTTGATGTTCAATGGCTCTTCTACATCAGCACAAGCAATGATCCAACAGACACTAAAAGCATTTGACTGCATCCCACCCAACTTCTTTCCATCTGCTCAAATGTTGGGCAGTACTCTGTGTATTAGTGCCTCAAACTGTGCCCTTTGCAGTCACCTTACAGATTACAAAATCAAGGAAAGAAAGAAGAGAAAAGCAACTCCAATTTGTATCTATACCTTAAGCTTATAAAGAGAGTCATTTTGTTTTTGTGATGCTTTCAGATGCCTTCAACTAGGTTTTAGGAGCTGTCCCAGCAATAATTAGTAAGTCTCAGGCACTTCTTAAACCTCCTAGGTGAAAGGAGGAATTCTTCCTTCCTTAAGAGTTCATGACAGCAACTGTTACCCTGCACATGCCTGATCTCGTCAGATCTCGGAAGCTAAGCAGGGTCAGGCCTGGTTAGTACTTGGATGGGAGACTGCCTGGGAATTCCGGGTGCTGTAGGCTTATACCATAGTCTTTCGAGACTGAAGGTTGCCAACCACCATTAAGAGTTCATTCTTATGATCTTACCTTTGAGACCAGACAGCATAAGCTCTCGCATTCAGGGCATATTCCAACTCAAAGCGGCTACGTAAAGCAGCAACGTGGCTCCGGCCAGGGCATCCTCGAGCAGCCAGAGAATCTGACGAGGAGGAAGGAGACAGAGAACCACTGCTGTTGCTTGAGGCTGGAGACATCAGCTGAATTTAACAAAGAGGACATGGTCAATATCCACTAACTGCATGGATGATAACTTTGATGATAACTGCAAAGTCTTGTCAGAAAGGCTGACAGGAGCATTCGACATTTGTGCTACACCACAAGTACCTTTCTTGCAATTCTTGACTATTATTATTGCTTTTATCATGCTAGATTTCCTTTCATACAGAATTGGTTGCCAGGGAATGAAAGTCATTGTAACTCAATAAGATTTAGACAGATGTTGAACCCAGGAGAGTTGGAGGGGCACAAAGGAGTTTGTTGGCATAAGGAAGGTAGAGAAAGGTTGCATGCTATCAAAGGCAGTGTAACTGGTTGTAGCAGTTGAAGGAATTCAGCCTTCACTGACTATGGGTGCAATCTCATCCTGCGCTGCAACAGGCAAGCCAAGAGGCTTGCACTGTATCCAGCACAGGACGGGCCAGAATCGGCTCAGCCAGAGGCAAGGGGAAACATTTCCCTTACCCCTGGGTAAGGCGCCCTGGCCCCTATGGGTCTCCTCGGACTTGCATCACTTCCTGAGGTGGCACAAGTCCGAGGAGAGTGGAGCAGCTTCTAGCCACTCCAAACTCCCCAGGAACGGGGGCTGGGTTCCAGCATAACTGCTGGATTCTAGCCCCACCTCCCGCTCCCCACCCACCTGCCCCCGGGGCCACCCACCACCTGTCCTCCCCCACCCTGAAACGCCTCCTTCCCGCCTCTTCCCCACCCACTCCAGAGCCTTGAGTAGGCCCAGCTGGTGCTTCCATAGGTGACTCCATACAGCACGTTTGCGACCCTCCTGGGCTGGCGCAAGGGACTTGTGCTGGTCCATGTGCAGTTCAGAATTGTGCTGCAAGTATTAGAGAGAGGGATGACTATTTTTTGTTGTTGATTTTGATAGAACCAATTTAATTGGTCGTGCTATGATGTCCCTTTATCCATTTATTTGATGCCATCCTATGCCAACGCCAACAAAAAGAGCACTTTTAGGTTTGGCAATAGTGCAAAACCAGGAAAGTTTGTTTAACCAAATGTTTATGCCCTGCTCTCCTGCCTCCAAAGAGGCCCTCCAAGGATGCTCACCTGGGGCATCCCATCCATTAGGCAAGCTGATGCAGGTTTCATCAGTTGCAGATTGCAGGGAGGCAAGTGGGTGGCAGATTTAGTGGGAATTTTGCACTGGGACTGCCACTGCCTCCCTCTGGACTGCTAAGAATGCAACTTGCATTGATCCTCTTTCTGCTTGCTAAAAGCAAACAGAAAGTGAATCACCAGCCTCCTTACCTTGCTCCCTACATAGTTTCTTCACAGACTTCCATTTTTATTTACAGCTATCAGAAAAATGAACTCCTTCATTAATGTGGTCCCTTTAAATCAAACATGGTAGTCCTGCACTTCCGCAACTGTAGGAGCATGATAAACAGCTGTTTTATTTTCTTAATTATGCAGAGGCGGGAGACCCAAGGCAGCACTGGGTGTCATACTAGATTATGCTGCCGACCGGTGGGTGAGTCTCACAACATTTTATAACAGTGATACAATGATAAAACACAACGAATACACAGACAAAATAAAGTCCACCTAAAACAAACTCAATAATAAGAGCAGGTAGAGCAAACTACAGTGGCAAAGTGTGAGATAGGCCAGGATCTAGTCCTTTCTGATGCTTGATTCTAATATTCCTGCTATTTTGTGCCAAGTGTCAGCTGTGGGCAATGGGAAATTTGGTGTTATTATTATTCTGAAGGTTTAACCTTCCTTCACAAGCATTTGTGCCTTTAAATTTTAGTCTTGGGTTGCTTTGCCAACAGATGCAAAGGGTTTTAGCCAGCTAAAATTTACTTTTCTTCTGCAACTTTCACAAGCTCACCCCTCGCGTTTAATCTTATATGCCCTGCTGCCGATGTATCACAGTAGCCAGCTAGGTCTCCTGCAAGACAGCACTGTTACTTGTGATATACTGCTTCACTTTAAAAAAAAAAACCCAAAACAACACATGCACACCAAAAGGTTTCTTAAAAGCACTTCCACCTACACATAAAGTAACCTGCTGCAGTTGGAGCTTGAAAAATGAAATAGATGATGGGAGTCACAGCTCTGACCCTTCAGCTCCAGAGTGGTGATATACTTTGAAGAGAGGGGGAACTTTTTCAGCACACATGCAGAGAAGTGTAATTCCAGAAACTGGTTTCTGAAATCAAACACGTCTCCTATTTTATCAGTTATCTTCCCTTGGCCAGAAGCCAAAAAGCTGCCAGGTATTTATTAGCCATAGAGTGAGGTTCAACCCACTTGCCCTTTTGTTTTAGAATACATTTGATCCTATCTCTTTTCAGCCCTTGTGAAATGTATCTTTCTCCAAGATGAAGCCGTGGAACACAAAGCTAGCTAGGACTTGCTAAACCGCAGGACCAGGGCTAAACCCCAGGATCCATTTTGTAAGAATTCAGTCCTCAAAAAAGGGAAAGAGGGATAAGTGAGCAAGGGCCCAATCCTATCCAACTTTCCAGCGCTGATGAAGCTCTTCCAACAGGACATGCGCTCTATCCTGTGGTGGTGGTGGGACAGAGACCTCCTCAAGGTAAGGGAATGTTTGTTCCCTTACCTGGTGGCTGCATTGCAGCCGGTTTGGTGCTGGAAAGTTGGATAGGATTGGGCCAGAAGAGAACTGACTCATTTAACATGCATATCTTCTTAAACCTCTAAATCCTATCAACTACACTAACTTCCACTATTCCTGGAATTTCAGTGTCCCTAATTATTATGGTACATGTTTCTCCCTCTTGTTACCACTCAGATGCTACCACTATTGGCTCTTCTGGCTTGGCATAGGGAATGCTGGCAGAAAATGGAATTCTGGGACTTGTAGCTTTTGAGATCATATCACAATCTAGATAAGAGATTTTCAACCTTTTTCATCTCGTGGCACACTGACAAGGCACTAATATTATCAAGGCACACCATCAGGTTTTTGACAAGGCACATCATACTGGCAGTGGGGGGTGTTCACATCCCCATTGGCCCTACTAATAAATGATCTTCCCCCAACTTCCTATGGCACACCTGTGGACCACTTGCGGCACACTAGTATGCCACGGCACAGTGGTTGAAAATGGCTGATATAGATAGTGAGAAAAAAAAACTGCAAGTCCTATGGTCAAACCAGATATTACTGTCTTTTGCTGTTGCAGATATTACTGTTGTCTGCAAATTTATCTGCTTCTGCATGAGCTATTGAGCCCTGGGACCCTGAGTGAGTCCCCCACAGGCAAAGGAAAAGATTGCAATGGTCCTCTGTTACTTGCAATTTTTTTAAAAAGGAAAGATGGAAAGGCAGCAAATCCAGTTTGACTTCCAGAGATTCCTGTACAAGTGTTTTCACTCTCACTCTCTCTCTATTCAGGAGGGAGTCTCCTCCTGAATAGGGCAGCTTGTTTGTCTTCAGAATTTTGCTTCTCCTGTTCTAGCACGACTTTCACTTGGCTCAGCAAATCACTCTATATCTGGATACATCCTTGAAGTGATCCACAATGTAGCCTCAATGTTTTCCTCATGGTAGTGGGCTTGCAGTGCAGGCCAGGGGTAACAAGCTCTCTCCTCACCACCCCTTGGACCTTGGAACTGCTGTTGTGTTACTTCATCCTGCATCATCAAGGAAATGTGAGAAGGTCCAGGCAGAAGATGAGACTTTGCTATAATATGGTCTAATCTCACATTGTCTGTGATATTACTGCAGCAGTGCAGGAAGGAATAGCATTGCAGCAGCTTCCAGGTCAGAGAAATAAAATCAGAACCCATCTTTAGAAATTAGGAATTGGCTGTTGTATTACCAACATTTGAAAATATTCCCAGTCCCTGCCCCCCACCCACCATGTAACTACCTTCCAGCAGAAATACAGGTTGAGCATCCCTAATCCAAACATCCAAAATCCGAAATGCTCCAAAATCCAAAATAGTGACACCCTTGCTTTCTGATGGTTCAGTGTACACAAACTTTGTTGCATGCACAAGCATATTAAGAATATGGTATAAAATTACTGTGTAAAAAGTGGTTGTGAAACATAAATGAATTTCGTGTTTTGACTTGGGACCCACACCCAAAATATTTTATTATGTATATGCAAATATTCCAAAATTTTAAAAAATCCAAAATACTTCTAGTTCCAACTATTTCAGAGATGTAGGAGATGCTCAACCTGTACTGCTTTGCTAGTGCACATGGATGGGTGAAAGGTACCGCTAATCCAGGGCCAAATCCTATCCAATTTTCTAGTGCTGGTGCAACAATACCAATGAGGTAAGCACTGCATTCAGTGATGGGGAGGCAGTCACAGAAGGCTCCTCAAGGTAAGGGAACATTTGCACCGGTGCTGGAAAGTTGGATAGGATTGGGCCCTCAATGAATTCAGAGAAGTACAGCTAATTTAATGAATTTAGGAATTCGAATATCTAGGTTTGCTCCCATTGTGTTCTTTAAGATACACTGAAACGAGACACATTAGGACACTATATACAACCATGTCTTAAAACTAAAATAGGAGACTGAAAGCTATATGTATGAGCCCTAGTAAGTAGTTAAGTCTGTCTTGTTAATGGCAATTAACTTATGTTAATCACTTTATGTTAATTAAGCTTATTTAGGCAAGAAGTGCAGTGATCTGGGGGTTCAGCTCTTGCAAAACTATTCTTGCACATTCTAATTGCCTATAACACTGTAACCTCAATGCAGACATATACCCTTTGCACTATTTCAAATTAGGAGGGTTAGAAGAAAGAAAACTCATTTTGTGGAATAAGCGATATGGCTGGTTGCTCTTATTGTAGATGGGAAAGCTCTGCTTAGGAACCATATGAAACAAATGCCATGGTTTAAGCTACCTGTTTTTCTGTGTCATTTGTCTTTCTGCCAATATGGGAGGGAGATGGAGAGATATGTTTCTAGACTGCTGTCTGATATGACAGCGACATGTATGCTGACATACAGCTAAGTATGAGGTGCACATGGACCATTTCACAATGGGAGCCCTTTGAGCATATCAAGCTGCTGTACACTGAGTCAGACCATTGAGCCATCCAGTTTAGCACTGTTCGCTGTGTTTGGCAGGGGCTCTCTACAGTATGAGACAGAGGTCCTATTCAGGTTCCCTTTTATAGTGGAGATACCATGCAAAGCAGAACTATATGCAATTGAACAATGACCCCTCTCAAATTGTGGTACAGTTGATCAGTTTGTCTTTGGATCTGAGATTCTTCAGTTCAATCCTTTGTTCAGTTATAGGGTATGGAGATGTGATAGGGTTTTGTTTTTTCATGCTGTTGTAGGTAGTATCAGAGAGATTTTGTTGCCTGTGGTCTGTACATCCATTCCCATTATAGTTTTTTGATAAACAGATATGTCTGAAGGAAAGAAGAGATGAGCAGAACCCACGTTGGGGGGGGGGAGTATACTTTACTGGAGCGTGGAGATCCAAGGGGGCCCAGTCCAGGCTGCAACACTACCTTTGAGCGGAAAAATTTGATAGAAGATTGTAAATCCTCTTGAGATATCTGTGGAAACTTATTTCCCTGCAATAAGATTCTACAGATCTTGTGAGATTTGCTGGACCCAATCAGAAGCTTTGTTAGAAAAGGAGAATATTGAGTCCCTGTCCCAGGCCAGGAAAAGTGCTTGTGCAGCAGTTAAATTAGGATTTGTAGTCAGCAAGACAGAAAGATCTGTGCTTCCTTACAAGACATGCTTTCTCAAGAACAACTAGTCCCAAAGTTCTTTGCACAAAGGCAAGAGGGAGGGACAGTAGGGCAGCTGGTGAAGGAAGGACAAGGCACTATAATAATCAGGAGAATTGATCCCAGGGGGTAGGACCTAGTGATGCTGGTAGAATTTACAGGCCCAAAATATATGTGAGTAATGATGGTCTGCAGGATTAATGAGGATTAATGAGGACCTCTGACCTCAGGTTCTATGATGTTTGCTGTACTTCATATCTAATAGTTTAGGTTATAGTGGGACAATTCAGCAATAGGAACTTGGTGGTTCATCTTGAAAACATCCAATTTTCAGTGAATTGGCCAGTCTTCACATTTTTTTAGAACTAGGCATTCATATTCCTTAACTTTAGCAGGTCATTTTGTTACCTCAATGTTGCATAGACATTCTTCTAATTTAGAGACCACTTCAGAAAATTCAGGTCGTCCCTAAAAAATACAATAACAACATGAGGATAGTTTAAAATAAGTATGTTTGGGTGCTGTCAGGAAAAAAAAATTATTATTTATTTTTGACGATCAATCACAATTTCTAAAACATACTACAAATAATGGTTGGCATTCACAAATGAAAAGGGGAGCTCTGTTGTACATTTTCTTACAACTTCATTTTCTGGTCCTTTCTCTTATCTCATCAGACTCTGAAAAGCCCCCTAACAACAATGAACACAGAACAATGAAACTATAATTTAAAATTTTAGAGAATGACTCTCCCAAAGAAAGTGAAAGTGTAGGCTGCAATCCTAACCACACTTTCCTGAGAGTAAGCCCCATTGAACAAAATAGGATTTACTTCTGAGTAGACCTGGTTAGGCTTGTGCCCAAACTGGCCTTAGGAGCTAGCCCAAGCCTGAAGTGGCATTTCAAATGCTGCCCTCCTTATCAAATGATGTGCCAGCCAATACGCTTCCCTCTCCAGTACTCTAGTTCAGCACTCTTGTCCCCTCCACATTTCTCTCCACATTTCCCTTCCTCTCTGTCCTCTTCTTCCTTTTTTCAATCCAGGGAGAGAAGAAGGAGCACAGGAGGAATTAGGCAAAGATGGGTGCTCTCTGAGGCAACCGCTTCAGTTTACCTCATGGATGGGCTAGCCCTGCTAACTTTCTTAGAACAGTATGCCTATAAGAAGAGTGTATCAAGTCCAATCATGGAAGAGCCACTATTAACACAGTTGTACAATATTCAGAAAATGTGACTGTATAAGGACAATGGATTTTTATCACATTATAGACACAATCACATTACAACTTCACATTGCTATGGCGCTGTGCTTTCGAATTGTGAATTATCACCATGCTTGTTTTGTATTCTTAAGCTTGTCACAAGACTAAAGGCCCAATCCTCTCCTCAAGATATGCCAGCCTATCCCTACATATGCCAGTGCAACAAGAGCCCCTCTGGCAGAGACATCTGCCTGCGGTAACAGACATTGGTGCAATGCTGGAAAAATGCTGCGCTGATGTAGCTTGGACATCACTCAGACACCCGCACAACTCTGCTGGCAGAGAGGCCAAAACAGAGAGGAGATTGGGGAGTGAAGTAGGAAGGATAAGGATGAGTCAATGTAAAACATATCATGACCCCCCTTCAGATGATATGTCCCTAATGCCAGAAAAATGGTATACCAATGACAGTATAGGTAGCAGTAACCCCATGAGGAACAGTGGGAAAGGGACAAAGAACACAAAACTGCACTTCCCACCACCCTCTGCCCCATCCACTTTTCTACAATAGAGCATAGCTCCATTTGGCAACTAATCACAGAGCACCAATTCCAGTACCAAAGACCCTGCCAAGTGGGAGGGGGGTGGTTAGCAGTGGCAGTGGCTCTGCTAATATCCAATCTCAGTGGTGCTCAAAGTGGTGGGTCATGACCCACTATAGGAAATAAAAGGGCCATTCCCCTTTAAAGGGAGTGACCCAGAAATGGGTGCCCTGGCAACATCACAGCAATTGTGCTTTCATGGGGACTCAGGGGTTTTTCTCCATATCTGGGATGGTCTGCAAACTTCAGTGGGATGCCTGCAGCCCCCTGTGCGGGTCTCCCCCAAGCTTCTTATTGCTCCAATTAGTAGGTCGGAACAGACTTCTGGTTTTCATGCAAAAACTGGAAGTGTGCTCTGAACTGCAGATTAGAGTGATAAGATGCTTGGGGGAGACCTGCAGAGGAGGTTGTAGTCCTCTTGGACCCTTTCTGAGGTCCGCCCCCCGCCCCCCAAGTAGGAAGACAAGCCCCTGGGTCTTCATGGCACTTGATTGCTGTGCTGCTGCCGGGACACATCCCCGCTCCCTGCCCTTGCCAACACTTACCAGCTTTTCTTGAACTCCCAGAGAGTTTGAGAACCACTGTCCTATATCCCTTCCTGGGTTTTATCTTGCCAACTGAGAGTTGCGCATAGATCCAAGAGCTGGCATAGATCCAAGTAGACCTATCAGGGGAGGCCTTGAGGAGGTCTCTGGGACTGCTCCCCCAAAATAATGCTGCAGGATTAGACTGTAACTTCCATTATGCTATGAATTTAGACCAGATGTCCCCCTACCTAATATTATAATAAATAATATTTTTACATGTTTCAATATTTTTCAATATTTTTCAATATTTTTCCAATATTTTTTCCATTTTTTGCTTGACTCATTTACCTTGCTGGAATCTCAGTTTATGTTTCAAGATATTTCAGCTAGATACTGAATGTTTTCAGCTCCTCAAGCTTTTTTTTCTAGTAAAAAAATGAGCCATTTTTGATTTGCAAATGTGCTTTGCTTCATTGCTCAATAAATGGATAGAGTCTAATAGTTAGCTGAGATGAGTGTGCTTCAAATTCATTGTTAATTAAAAGCTCTCGGAATTAGAAACCTGCTTGGTGTCTTTCCCAAATCTAACCCTACCTTCTTACATCTGTTGTGTTTTTTTCATGTATTATTCTTAAAAAAGGAAGAAAAATGGAAAATTGCAGGCTTTTTTCCTCCCTAGATCAGACTTTTTTAAAAGTCTAATTCTTTTAAAAGCTAAATTGATTACCGCCTAATGTACTTCATTGCTGAATTGCAGTTAAGTCATCATAATAAAAATGTGAGTGCCAATATGCTTTCTTTGTTTTTTTCCCCTCCCCTTTTAGGTGCATTGCTCATTGTGCTTGCTATGATGATTCAGTTAATAGCATCATGCCCCTCTTCATGTGTGGTATGCTCCGAAGACATTACTCTGTGTCAAGGATTAACATATCTACTAGGTAACCAAGTAAGACACTTTAAGAGAACTGATATTTATTCTATACTGTAAGCTCACCCAGCACAGCTGTAATTGTATCGACTGCTTCTGGTGCCTGCTGCTGAGAGGTAAACTTTCAGAAAGCTACCCTTTCACATTTTGACTGAAGAGTGATAGCATTGTTTCATTTCTCTTTGCCTAGAGGCCTTATCCAAACTATTCCAAGGCCTTCAGAGGTAATTGAAAACCTTTGTTACCAAGAACAGAGTCATTTCACTCAGCCAAACGCTTTAAGAAAAACAAAATAGATCATTTTAATAAGTTTTGTCCACATTTTGTGCAAAGTTCAAGCTGTCCGCTGCCTGAATGAGCTATCAATTGCCTTATAACCCTGCCAAGGAATCTTTCAGCATTAGCAAGATTAAGCGATGTACCAATAATACAGATTAGTACCATAAAATGCATTATAATTCTGAAAGAATGTGCTTTCCCCCCTTCTTGGTGCCAAATGAGCTGTGGAAATGCTAACAAGATACAGTAGCTGTGTTCATTATGTATTGCCTGCTTAAGTCAACAATTTAATAAGACACCTGATTAACAAATTTAAAGTAGAGTGTAACTTACACACCGATTCTTAGAAAAATAAAATTTGCTTACTGCTGTCAGCAGAAAAATCTTAGCCTAATAGTTGTTAAAATAATGGCTAATGATCTATAGACTGAATAATGCTTTCCATTGGCTAGTTAGCCATGCAATTTCTATTCTGCATATGAAAAAAGACAAATAATTAGAGATTTAGTTCAAATCTGATGTTGAATGTAAATTCAGTAACTTCAGGAAATCTTTGATAATCTTTTCTATGCTCCCTTACGCCCACAGCGAAGTAGTTAATGGAGGTGTCTTTTTGTAAGAAACACTTTGAAGTACAGCCTCGACTTTAAGCATATGGCTAAATGCCATCAACAGGATCAAAACGGATGATTCAAGACCATGTTCAACCTTGAAAACCAAAATCATGAAGAAAGCAGATCAGTCCATTGCAATGCCAGTGATCTTCAACCTTTTTTGTGCCATGACCCTAACAAACAAGTAAAGTATGAGGCTGGGGACCACCATTGATCCCGTCCCCCTCCTGGGACCCAATCCACCCAATCCTGTCACCACCCACTCCCTTCCTCCAAAGGCAACAGTGGGGAAGGCTTTTTTTGAACTTAGCACAACCATTTTTCTCTTCTGGATAATGCATCCCCTTGACTTTCATATCAGCGCTGGAAAAGGAGAGTAAGGAGAGCTTCCTCACGTGTAAGCAGGCAGGACAGCTGTGGTGCTTTTCCACAGACAATGATGAGGGAGTTGTGTCTCAGCTGCCACCCCCACACTGCACATCCCTGAGATCTCTCTATCTCTCTCTCTCTTAGATGTGTGGGTGGGTGAGTCAGTGGGAGAAAGGTGGGATAAAAATCCTGAGGAGAAATTTTATATATTGTTCTAGATATTTTATTTTTTTAGTTCTAACTGAACACTTCACATCTATAAGTTGACTCCCCAGAGGAATTTCGTGGGCAGTTACCTATGAAAGAATTCTGGCTGAATGGGGACACATGAAACTGGCTTATCAGTGACCCTATGAACCAAGGCAGAATTTCTGGACAGATGTTGTTGACTGATTGCTTACTTACAATGTGAGCCAATTTCAGGTGGGTCCCCATTCATTTCAATATTTTATTTTTAATATATTTGACGATGCTACCATGGTACGCGTCTGCATTTGGAGGAATGTTACACACCTGTACTTTTTAACAGGCTACTAAGGATATGCTATTAACCATGATGGTCAATGGGGCTTACTCCTGGGGAAGTGTGGATAGGACTGCAGCCTTTGGGATTTTGGAGGAATTTTTAAAAAATTTATCAGCAACTACTTGGGAGGGTTAGAAGGGTTCTTCTTTATTTTAAATAAATTTTTAAACTTATACTTATTCTAAACTTTTAATTTACTAGCATACAGCCCAATCCTAAGCTGCTTGGTGTGCAGAGCTGCTGCGGCACCGAAAATGGGATGAACATTTAGGATACACGGCAGCCATTTTTGGCTCTGTGGCAGCCATTTTCAGCGCCATTCAAAAATGTTTAAAAACCACTGGCACAGCCAATCCAGTCAAACAAAACATAGTTATGTGAGAACACACAAGTTGCTTCAGGATGGAATCTGTGTAAGTTTAAACCACTTCTGCCCAAAGCTGCATATACGCAACAGGGATCAAGCGTGTACACATGTGGGCTGGGTTAATGGTTCATTAGAAAGGCCTGGCATGCAAAGAAACAAAAATCAACATTCTCAAGCATGATCAAAATATCTGCTTTCCACAAGTGGTGGACCAAGTGGTGGACCAAACACCAAGTGGTATTTAAACAGACATGATGGCAGCTACTACTAAAGCATTTGCCTGTGTAAATGCTCCACACATGCCCAATCATGTATAAACACACCATGAGTCAACCCATTTCTATGTAGAGATAGCAAGCCAGCAATCAGTGGTCTGGACAGCCGTGCCATTGGTATGCTAACAACCTTATGTATGAGTACATCAATTTATATGGTAAATATATTTACATGTGATGGGCAATGCTTTTATGGGCAAACATTTACCCATGCCTTACATTGTGTCTGCTTCAGCTCTTAATGCAAGGCTAATTTGGCTGTGAGGATGGTAAGGGCCCAATAATTTTAAGCTCTAATCAAAATCAATACAAATTAAGCTTCTACTTTGTACGATGAGTTCCCTGACTTTGAAACTGTTCTACATGGAAGAATTGATGCCAATTTAATTAAACCACATTGTAATTGAAAGCTGTGTGAAAGTCAGAGGTTTCCAGGGAATAATGTCAACATTTCTTTGCTTGCTGTTCAGCACCCATGAGTTCTCATTCAAGATTGTGTGTCAAAGTGGTCCAAATAATGTTGAAACGATTCTAGACCACGTTATTTTAAGCGGTCACAAACATGTAAACCCTAATACTTCTCATGATTTATTTTCTTGATGCCTCGGAGGATCAAGATTGCTACAAAAAGGTGACAGATTTCTAGAAAGAATTCCTGGGCATTCATGGGAAACATTTAAATAAGTTAGTGCGCAATCCAGAGGGCGCCCAGGGCTAACCCAAGTCCCTTACGCTGGCCCATTGTTGTTGCAAAAGTGCCATAAAGCACTTTTGTGCTGTCATAAGTGGGGTTAGGCTGGGGCATGGACTTGCGCCAGCCTCCTGTGCCAGTGTGGGCCTCAGCAACAGGGTGAGTTGTGTCGGCCAAGCTCGGCCAACACAGAGGTCTGGGGAGGGTGGGAAGGAGGGGGGAGTGAGGTGTTTTGGGGTGGGGAGGGCAGGTGGTGGGCGATCCCAGGTGGGTAGGAGGGCAGGGAGTGGGAGGTGGGGCCAGGGAGGAGGGGGCCAGGAAGTGGGAGGCAGGTAGGACATTCCCCTTGTCCTGGGCTAAGCCACTTTCAGCCTCAATCCTGCCTTGGATGCAGCGCAGGCAGGCCCCCTGGCCTGCCTGCTCCAGGGCAGGTTAGGATTGTGCTGTTAAACTTCTAGTCCTTATTTTGCACCAATTCTCACATTAGGCTGTTATAGATTTTCATAACTATATCAGCCTTTGCAGGAACATGATTTGATAGCCCTTGGTAGAACTGAATGAAATAAACATGAAGAAGGTATAGGATCTAGAACTATGACATTTGATCAGAACAGTTATTATTTATTGACTGCTCCAAAGAAAACCCTGAACCTTGCCTAGAAGGGAAACTGCAGCTAGTCAGCCTAGGAAGAGTCCATTCTCGTGGGAAGCCAACATGACCCCTGTTGGCCTTTTATAAGAATTGTTCAGGGATTGACTTGTGAGTCTGAGTTTCTTCTCTGTGGAAGAAGATACTAAACCAGTGTTTCTCAATCAGCGGTACCCGTACCACCAGTGGTACTTGAGATGGGCTCTGGATAAGGGATTCCCAGTCCCCCACCACCTGGTAGTAAGACCAGCAATGCAATGTGACAAGCAGTAGGAGGAGGCTTGGCTCGGCAGACAGAACTCCAGCACGTACTATCCTTGCACTCGAAAAAGCCCTCCCATCCACCCACAGCTGCTGCTTCTTCATTGGCTTATGTGGCCACAGAGTTTGCTTTAGACCCCACTGGACACTGACAGTATACTGGCTGCATACTGTACAGTTAACTAGGCACTGCATGGTTAACTAGGCAATCATCAGCTTCCTACTGTTGAAAGAGCTGCTGAAAGGAAAGTCTGGGGCTGACAATCTGGAGCCAATCAGCAAGTACGCTTTAGCATAGGGGAGCTGCCAACTTGGTGAATGTGCACCCTGTTCAACGGTCACAATAGCAGTGATTCTCAAACTTTTTGGGAAATTTACTCCCAAAGTAAGTCTTTGCAGGGGAAGGGTGAGGGCAGTGACGCAATCTCCAGGATTGCATCTCTAAAAGGGGTAAAGGGGGTGTGGGGAACCCTGTGCAGCCTTCTGCAGGGCTCCACGAGGCTTGAAATGTTGAGAAAAAGTGAGCGCAAATCACCTCCTGGCTGCATTTGCAAACTGGAAGTGGTTTGCGCTCACTTTTTTCTCAACATTCCAAGTCTTGGGGACCCCTGCAGAGGGCTGCGTGGAGTTCTCTGCACCCCTAAATGAGTAAAAGCACCCCCCTCTCCCCTTAGCGACATGATCCTGAGGATCAGTTGCTACCTCTCCTCTTCTCCCACCCTTTAAAGGGACGGGCGAACCTTTACACAAACTGATGGGTCATGACCCACCAGTTTGAGTACCACTGCAATGACACATAATAGCACCAACTTTCACCTTTCAAAAATTGCTCCTCTACTAATGGCAGCAGAGTAGTCCTCCAGCAGTCATTTGTGCAACTGAATAATATGCCACAAAGACTAGGCTAATCTTGATCATACAGAAGACTTGATTAAAAGCGATACATATCACAGCAGGGGGCTGTTCTCAAATGCATTAATGAGAGTCCCATGGGAACCCCTCCAAGGCATCAATGAGAGAACAGACCCCATGCCAAGTTTATTACATTTGCTGGAAGCAAAAAAATCCATATTGTAAAAAGAAAACAACAAATGACCTCCCTGTACAGATAAACATTAGCATCAGTAAATTGGTGAGGTAGCTCAAATGACAGTCGCTACTCAAGGGAGGCCCTTTCTGGGAATAGCAGGGGTGCATCAGGTCAGGGTAGAGGCAGGTCGCTGAGCAGCATGTGGGAAGCTTGTACATTGCTTGCCTGCCCCATGCTTGGATTAGTGCTGGTGCTTTCTCACTTCCATTAGAATGGGGAAAAAAAAATCATCTCAAATATATCAGCAAAAAAGGATTGTAATAAGCAATGCATCAGTTTTGACAACTAGTGGAACAGATGGTTTTCTGTTTCTAGAACAAATATGTCATGTCAGAGCACAGTACCCAAAAAAATTAATATTCTGGTGAGCGTTGTATAAAACTTTTGATGAATTTAAGCCTGTGACTGAATGAGCCTAGGACCGGAAGAGGGCAAGATGGCAGTGACTCAATCCAAGCAGACTAGGGAGACTGATTATGGTATTCAGTTGAGAGAGGCAGGTCAAAGAGTTGGCATAACATGTGATACCTCTCCAGTTAAGGAAACTTATTTACTGTTTCCATTATATTTGTCTGGCCTGGATGAATTACTATTAGATTCTGGTCGTTTCAGGTTGATCTGTTCCATCTGTACTTTCCAATTGTAGGGTGAATCCTGGATGTTCTAAAAACAGGGTTGTGATGTTAATGTACCTCTGTGGAGAGCTATGATTTCCAACTCCTTGAAAACTAATAGCATTTTATCCATTTTAGGAACACTACAAAAGTGAAGGCTTACGTTCCATAGCTGGAATGAACGATCACAAGGAACGCCAGAGATTATAAACTTAACCCGAATCATCTTATAATAGATAGCATAAACCAAGAGATGCCTAGAATATTTAAATGAGAAGAGAGAAGAGCCTTGCCTTTCTTAGTATCAAACATGGCCTAATTCTTAAAATAAAAAAATAAAAAAATTTCCCAATTCAGGATGAATGTGGGACCCTCACAATGCAGTTCCATCTGGAATTTTTGAAATAATTATGTGCCTTATGGCTTTACCGATAATATTAGGCATGCAGCGCAAAACTATTGACAATCATGAGTTCCATGCAACTGCCTGAAACAACCAGTTCATGGAATAAAAATTGCGGAATCACCTAGCAGTAAAAAGGTGTGATATATAATTCTATCACACAAAGACGTGTGGTAGGTTACATTACGATCAACATCTTGGTATCATAGGTTTCTTCTGTCTCATGTTATCATGGTTGGTATGAGTTGAAGATTTGTGACCCCAGAGTTATTAGGAAGGAGCTCAGATGTTGGTAAGAGAGCATGGATTGTTTGATTTTAGGAATAGGTCATTTCACTGACCTGTTGGACTGCATCGTATTGACTTTCACGTCCTGGAAATGGAATGTGTTGATTTTCAGGTCACACAATCCCAAAATTTTCTCCCAGGCACTTAGGAAAAGGGAATATGGGCTCAAAAACGGCATGGGTGCATTTAGTTTCCCTCTATAAGCAGGCTAGGTTCCTTTTTTTTTTTTCCCCCAGCTCACAAGTACCATCTATCACTCATATGGACCTCCCTAGCTCTACATGTATTTGATTAAAACAATATCAGATGGCTAAGAGCCCAGACCTATCCAACTTTCCAGCACTGATGCAGCCATGCCAATGGGGCATGCACTGCATCCTGGAGAGGGGGCAATTACAGAGGCCTCCTCACCATAAGGCAACTTTTGTGCCCATAGGGCTGCTTTGCAGCTGCATTGGTGCTGAAAAGTTGGATAGAGTTAAGCCCTAAGTCTGAAATTATTTCAAAAATGCTGCTAGACTTAATTTTGTAAACCAGAATAGGATTTTTAAAAAAATAAATGAATAAAAAAAGACTTTAGTCATATAACTCCTTTAAATATGAGTTAGCATCAAGTCAGATGATTTGAATTGCAAGAATATGTGTACCACTACAGTACTGTGTTTCTATTCTGTTCATACAGCTGCTCCTGCTTCCACAAAAGCTCTGATTGTGACTGATGGAAGTATCACTTCAGTTGAAGGATTTAACCTATCCTTCCTGTTTAATGCCACTTTACTAAGACTCAGCAGCAATGGAATTGCAACAATTAGAGATGATGCTTTCCTTGGACTTAGAACACTGAAGACTTTACTTCTGGATCAGAATCAAATATCCAGCTCTTCCATCACATACAGCACATTTCATGAACTTCAAACAGTGCAAGTACTGGTGCTAAGCAACAATGTTCTGAACAGCATTCATGGTACCTGGTTCAGGAACATGAAGGATCTTATCAGACTCCAGTTAAATGGGAATCAGCTCACCAGCATCACAAGGGACAGCTTTGAAATGGCAAACCTTGGCAACCTCAGGACCCTGGATTTATCAAACAATTTCATAAGTTCCATTGAAAAGAAAGCCTTCCAAGGCCTCACGCAGCTGGTGGAAATCAACCTTTCTCGAAACAGGCTGGCCCTTATTCCTGACACATTTTCCCCACTCACTCAATTAAGCCTTCTAAGTTTAGACCAAAATTGGTGGAATTGTACATGCAAACTTTACGACCTCGCCTCCTTCCTAAGAAATTATATGAATTCTTCATCCAGGACACTCAGAAATGCTGATAACATGAGCTGCAGGGCTTCTGAAAACCCAACAGTGATCAATCTGCTTGATCTCACAGAGGTCAACTGTAAGTCTGCACTTAAACACCCTCCTGGTAATTTAAAAAACAAGCGGAAGAAGTATGGAAGAGATATTGCACTGGTAGCTGTCTTTTCCTTTCTAGGTAATATCTCCTTTATCATGTTTGTCATCTGCTGCATTCTAAGCTTACCTTTTAAAAAAATGTGTGTGCTTTTTGCAATATCTATAATAACAAGTAAGGAATCATAGACTCTTAGGGCCAGAAGGGAGCTGAGAATCAACACTTTCAGCATTTGTCCCTAAGTAGGATCCTTTGTGCATTAACTACCATAGAGACCATCACAGTTGGGAACAGTTCTTAGTAAATACAGTTTGGCCAAATGAGTGTATCCAGTTCCTATAAGGTACTTGGCAGCTTTGACAATGTCTGTGTTGTTCCCTGCTATTCCATATAGCAGGGGTGTCCAAACTTTTCGGCAGGAGGGCCACATCATCTCTCTGACACTGTGTCAGGGGTCGGGAAAAAAAGCATTAATTTACTTTTCAAATTTGAATAAATTTACATCAGTTTACATAAGTGAATATATTAGAGATGGAACTTATAGGAATGAATGAAGGTCTGGCAATAGCTCAGGGCCTATAAAAGACCTTGCACAAAGCAAGGCTGGCCTTTCATTCGCTACCACTGCTGCATCACAGACATGAAACAGCAAGCAGTGGAGGAAGCTCTCGTTCGACAGTTCACATGAGAGGTGCACTCTTGCTGAGAGCAGTTGCATCAGGCCAGCGCGGGTTCCAGCAAGTCTTCCGAAGGCCAGAGGCGGGGGCTCTCTGCAGGCCGGATTGGGAGTCCCCGAGGGCTGCAAGCGGCCCCCGGGCCGGGGTTTGGGCACTCCTACCATATAGTAAGCGGGATGGAAAGCACAATTCATGCTGTA
Organism: Tiliqua scincoides; assembly: GCF_035046505.1. Taxonomy (NCBI): domain Eukaryota; kingdom Metazoa; phylum Chordata; class Lepidosauria; order Squamata; family Scincidae; genus Tiliqua; species Tiliqua scincoides. The sequence continues at coordinate 145,513,560 of NC_089824.1, forward strand.
ACTTTACATTTTCAGAGGCCTGCTCCATTCCTAATCTTGCGATAAGCAGCCCAACCCTCTGCATGTCTGCTCAATCAGGCCAACTCTCAGGAAAGGATGAATAGTATTGAAGCTTTAGTGTTAAAAAAAAACCTGACACCTGATAGCACAAAAAGCCCCCATGCAAACCAACCTAGAAGTACAGTGTGAGGTCCAGTATGTCCAAAAGGTATTTGGGCATATCCAGTACATCCAAAAGAACTTGTGGCAGACAGATACTTCAGCAGAGAGGTTGGTTGCACTTTTTTATTTTTAGATGCAAATTCTCACTGCCTGGAAGCAGGCAGGTAATGTCCCATGAGTTCACTGTCCACACATTACGCTGCACTTATGTGATCAGTGTTTAAACAGTTTGCACACATCTACCTCCAGCATATACTGGAATGAACTCTCACAAGTCTATTTAGCGTTGTTGCCGTCCCTCCCCCCATTCATGTATAATTTTCAATTTTGAATGGTGAATCAATTATTTCTTTGATACAACCTGAATTTTGTTCAGCCAACAATAGACAACTCCCTGTCCTTGAACAGAAACATGTAAGAATATATTTTGGAGTCAAAAGTCTTGCCCGAAGGTATACCACAGCCTGAAGCGATACCACCTCAGGCAGTGATCTCATTTCATTTCACAAGCTAAGAAGTGTTAGGCACAGGTTGTAAGTAGAAGAGAGACTGCCAGGATGAAAACAAGATTGTGAGGCTGCTGGATGAATTGATAAGTGATATTTCTCTTCTGGAGCCAAGCAGAATCAGTTACTTTTCTAAGACTGCAGTCCTAAACATATTTACGGATAAACCCAATTAGATATACTGGGACTTATTTCCCAGAAATATGTATATTGTTGCACTGTTTGCAACAATAAGATTGCAATACTAGACATCCTTTCCTAAGTGTAAGCCCCACTGAATAAAGTGGAATTTACTTCTGAGTAAATCTGCACAGGACTGCACTGTAACCTTTGATTTGGAATATCAAAACAGCTAGAGATAAAAGCTCAATTTCCTACAAGGTTAAAATGCCCCCAAATCTTCTTTCTCTTCCATTTGGATTACGTACTTCACAGACGTATCAGTATGTTGTTGAAACACATGCACTAATTCAAACTAGCCGAATATCTGAAACAATCCAAATAAAGTGGGAGTTCCTTTTCTTTTTTCAAGGCTCCAGCACGATAGGACTAACATATGGGAACATTTGACTTTGCTATGTGGGTGGCAGCTTCTGTCTCAGTATGATACTGGGATCACAGCGTTATGTCTGATCCCAGAGAACTGGGGTTCCAATCTTGTCTCAGTCAAGGATTTTTCATGTTTCGTACATCACATGTGATCAAAGGGGGATGGAACTTAAATCCTCAGTTCCTGCTTGTAATATCTGATGGTCATATAACTAGTATCATAATGTGTAACATAATCACAAAGTATCATTAAGTGGTTATGTTTATCCTGCCTCAATGTTGCCACCGCTATGTTTCAAATGCACATCAGGACCTGGGAAAATAGTGGTACATATACCACATCATCCTTCCCAATCCACTGCTGTATATGGGACCTCCCTCTGGGCTAGATGACTATCCCAGGATTTCAGGTTTTAAAAATTAGATTTCGAAAAAGAAACAATCCCCTAACATTCAAAGATACAATTAAAATACACACCATTTACATGGTGCAGGGGCCCAGAGATGGAACCCTGGTCTAGGTTTTGTTATCAAGGAAGAATATTCAGTCAATTGGGACACCTGTCATTCCTCTCAAGTGTATTTGTCTTGCTTGGCCTCAGAATCCTACTGGTTTTGGAGAACTGCTAGATGCTTTGTCCTTGACATTGAGGGAAACAGGATAGTTAAGCTGCAGGAAAAAAAAAAAACAAAAACATTCAGGCCAGAGTCATTTTCACAGATTCAATGTAGTGGAACAAGTACCTTCCGCCATGAAGACGTGCGCTGTATACTATGGGGGAAGGGTGATAAGGAGGCCTGTCAGAGGTAAGGGAAAATGTTTTTCTTTGGCTCTGTGTAGTCCCCTGATAACCTATGGATCTCCTTGGACTTATGCCAGCTATATAGCTGATGTACATCTAAGTAGAGCTGTTCGATGGAATAAGTCAAAAAATGGAAAATAAGATCTGGTGCATGTGATTGCTTCTGGATCTACTGCCTCCCTGACACACAGCCCTGGTCCCATCCCTGAAACACTTCATTTTCCCCCCTCGCTGTCCACTGCTCACTCCTGCCATCAATGTACCTCCTCTGGTCATGGCCAGGTGTTCTAGTGACGTGCACATTCATGCTGAGGAATCCTGTTGTGCATGTTATTGTTGCGTCTTTAGCACCAAACGACAGGGCCTTTCACTAACAGAATGCTAGTTTCATCAGCAGAATGTGCCTAAAGGATTGGGCCCAAAGTGTTATATCTTCCTTAACTTACATTGTGCTATTTTATGTCTATTTAAGGATGTGTCAGTACTACAGATGTAAAGGTTTTTGTTTTTTTTTTATTCTTATGGCTTACTCACTGAGGAAACATAGACAGTATAGCTCTGTAACAGCCCAATCCTGTGGTCCGTGGCATGGCTTCGTGCCGCAGACCACAGTCACAAACGTGCCAGAAGGCACATTTGTGGGGCTCACCGCCGGGCTCCCACCAGTGCTAGCCTAACGCCAGCCGTTGGTGGGCTAGCACCAGGCGGTGGCCCAGGTTCCGCAGCTCGGCGGTCTCCTGGACCGCCGGGCTGCAGAACGGAAGGTGGGGGCGTGGACGGGGGCGTGGGGGAGGCGTTCCGGGGAGGGGGGAGGCCGGCGGGGCCAGGCGGGAGGCGTTTGGGGGGGAGAGAGGCGGATCTGCAGAGCTGTGCTCCGCAGGAGCCAGGGCACTCGTGCAGGGCTGCACACCCTACATGAGCGCCTTTACTTTAGTGCCGACCTTATGGTTTGTGCTAAAGAGAGTAGCCCCATTGCAGGGCTGCTTCCCTTACTTGGGGGAAGGGGACGAATGTCCCCTTCTCCACAGGTGCCTCCCGCCGTAGCACGGGAGGCGCAGGATTCGGCAGGAGCTCTCCTCGGAGCCACCAAGCCTGGGCACTGCGGGCAGCTCAGGATTGGGCTGTAAGTGGCCTTAGGTTTCCTAATTCAGAATTCCCTTAAAAAAATTTAGGGTTCCCACAATAACGTCAGAGAAGCCATAACAGTTAAAACCATTATATCTCTGCAATTTAGATGTGTCTCAAGTTTTCTCAGAAGGCAGCTGAGCTAAGCTCAGTCATGCTGGTTTACACTGGTAGTAAAACAAGAGTTCCTCACAATTAAAAATCTGCCAAAATTTCACCATTTTTAATATGAAATTTGGTTTGGAATGTGAAACTTTACTTACAAGTCATGGTTTTTGGACTCATTGCTGACTCTTGACAGTTTTCATTTCAGCAAGTGTCAAATATGAAATACCATATTTACTGTCAAATATTATTAAATAGTAAAGGCTACCGCACATGATCTAGTATGGTCAAATACAATATACTGTACTGGTAAAATCTGAAATAAGGAAGTCAAATATGAAAATATGAAAAAAAATCAAATATAAAATAAAATTATTACTTAAAATATCATTGGATTTTAAATAACAAAATAAAATAAATTGTAGATATAATTGTAGATCTGTTCCAGTTGAGGAAAGGTAGTATAAAAATTTTTTTTAATCAATAATAAATAAATATTAGATATCCGTTCTAGTGGTTGGACATTACATATTAGGGAACATTCTACATAAAAATTTACTGGAATTTAGGGAAACAATTCCTTGCTGCCATAATTTGCAGCTGGCTACATGGGGCAGTGGGAGATCTATGATCTTCCACCATTTAAAAAAATGACAAAATCAACCCTTTCTGCTTTCTCAGGTGTAAGGAGAGCCTCATCGGGTATAAGCAGGCAGGGCAGCTATGCTGCTTTTCTATGGACTATGATGGGATGGTTCTGCCTCACCTGCCACTCCTACACCGCATGTCTCTGAAAGGCATGAGAGCAAAACATGAAACTCTGGTTCTTTTTACTTTCAATTCCTTTAACCTTCCTCTTGGAGATTTGATCTCCTTCCATTTGGTGGCAGATGACATTTCATGAAGGAAAAATGACCTTTGAGAGAGAGAACGCCCATCAGACTTTAGTGTTCCTTAAATATAGTAACTACACATCTAAAGATTCAATCTATTTTCTCTTTTAAGGAGATCTCAGATGTGTCTCCAATCATTACAAATTCATTTGCTCCTTGAATAATTGCTGTGGAAGCTTCTTCGCACAGAATGATAGAATTATATAGATGACATGTGTGGGAATTTAATTGGATTCCTGGTTCCCCACCCCAAAAATTTTAATCATCTTATGTAGCAGGGGTATCTCATGGGTTGTTTTGTTTTATTACGTTCTGGTTTCTATGTTTAATGTCAAATGAGCAACTCTTCAATTTATCTGATGTTATCTTTGATAAACCTTGTATTTGTCACAGGAGGTGTTGGTCTCACTTGCCTAGTTTTAGTCCTCCTTAACAGGAAACTTCAACACAGCAAAGCAAATGAACTCTCATCAGAAAACTGCTGTTGCAGAACCCTAGATGAATCCCAGTGTGGTCATGAGCCAAGAAATTACCTCACTAAGGGATACTGTAACTGCCACTTAACTCGGGAAAATGAAATAAAGGTCATGTCCATGTTGGGGTCTGGCAGGGAAATGCCACTTTTACAGGAAAATAGCCATCAAGAAACAGTAAAGGCAGAGTCTAAGTGCACAGGCCCAAAAATGCCACTCAGAAGCATTCAAAAGGAGAATGAACCGGTGAAAAATGACCATTTCTTATGCCTTAACTGTAGACTGCTACAGTCTTATCCTCAAGAGTCTTCTGGGAATATGGCGGTTCCTAATGAAGCGGATGTACTGCACCAAAAGCATTTCCACAGGCGAGTCAGAAGCCCAGAAAACTTTGGGCAGTGGGAGGAAGACTCACAGACGGCAGGATTAGAGGACCATTCAAAATTTAGTCCAGGTGAGTTACTTCCCTTGAAGCAGAGACTAGACCTTGCTTCTGTGTTTGTTGAAGATTCTCTTTTTCATGAAGAGTTCGTAGCATGATGGTTGGGATGACTTCCCATGCTAATGTGCATTGCCTGGGGTAGGGGAAATCATCCTGGTATGGAATGTAAGCACACCAATAGCCATTCCCCTATAATTCTCCCCATCGTAAGGATACTGTCACAGCATGGGATTCAGCCACTGGGAAGAGGTAACCATACTGCTCCTATAATATAAATACTAGCTCAAACAGAGGCACAAACATCTTCCAAGATGCTCTCTGACTGCCCCCCACCCAATTATGCCTAGGGTGGTAAAGTGTGGAATGGAGGAATTCAGCAATCAATTTCCTCAGTTCAGAATTCCCAGACCGTTTGCAAATTCAGCCAAAACTTCCATCTGAAATTTGAGCCTGACTTGCAATATCACTTCTGGGGTTTAGCCCTATCTGCTACAGACACCCTTCTGGTGACAGCAGCAGTGGTGATGAGGAAGGCTGGCAGAGAGGCCTCTTTTCCAGGCATCACAGACATATACTGTACTCATCTCTCTATAGCTATGTGTATGTTTGTGTGTATATTCCATAGAACGTTACACAGAACATTAGGGAAATAAGCACCTACTGCAAAGAAACAGAGACAACAGGTGGCATTTAACTAGTCAGAATCATTCCCTCCCAAATCTACAGCAAAATGAGATAAAACAGACACAATTCAGCTAAATAACATAAACATCCTGAAACCGCAACCTGAAAAAGCCCCTGTAATGGAAGAGTTACAAGGTACTAACAGCGTCTCTATGCAAGTATCTATATACATATGGTTATTGAGTATGCTTTTGAACAGGCATTAACATATCACATGGATGAAAACTACCATGTGTGCTGGGATCTTCTCTAATTCGGCAAGGAATGAAGAGGAAGCCAAAGATGAAAGGTGCAACAAACTATTACAGAGATAATAGGGAAGGGGAATCAAAACAAAACCATGATTAGACCAATTAGAACACTCACACACACACACATCAGGGGAAATGTTGGAAGCACTAAGCATGACACTGGTTTGACTGCACATAAGAAAAACAAGGAAAGTTTGTGGTCAGTGGTGAGGTTGCACCCGGTACAGCAATTATCAGCCTGTAAAGTGGGGTTGAAAAGGCAGAAAACCCAGGAGTTAGGCAGCCACCTTAGCTGATGTGAGGAAGGGAAGAAGTATAAGAAAGCCAGAGCTGCTTTCCCAGGGGGTCGTTGCAAGGTGGCCTATAATCATGACTGTCCAGACTGTACTGGCACAGCATCTTTAGTTGTGGTAGGGAGCCAGCTTGAATGATGGCTTTTGGATTGTGGCTGGAATGGAACTGGCTTCACACACCACTAGCAAGTCACACACACACACACACACACACACACACACACACACACACACACACACATAGTGGCAACAAGGCAGACAGACGAGCAAGGGATGAAAGACAGGTGGGGTCCTGTGACCCAGGGTTTTTATACTATTGTCTTCCACAACATTCTATGAGAACTTTCGTGGTGTGAGTTTATCAAGGAACCTTCCTTTGTGACTCAGTGGCCATTGATGGTTTATGCCCAGTCCTAAATGGGTGCTTCTACAGTTCCTGAACATGGATGAGGGTGAGGAAGCTAGCTCAGAAGGCCAGTTGCTCCATTAGCATGGCTCCTTGATTGACCATGGAGTCGGTGAGTACAGCTAATGCTGGGATTTCTTCTTTTGTGTTACTAACAACACAACTTGTGTTATTCCCAAGTCAGAAAGCTCCTAGGAGGTGGATTTTGTTCACAGACTGAAATGTGCTGTACAAGCAATGTGCCCATGGAATTTTCCAAGGAGGAGGCAAGGATCCATCCAAGGGTGAGGCTGGGGAGGGGATTGCACTGGCTTTCAAAAATGGGGCCTTCCTTTTGGCCTTGTGGATCTGAGGTGTCTTGCCAGCAGTCTTATTACTGGAACCATATTACTGGCCTGGGTCATACTTTCCTGGCAGGTACTCAGTACCACATACACATGTACACATGCATATTTTCCTGCAAGCTTCATATAGAAATAAATAAAAAGACCTGTCAGGAAACAATTTACAATGAGGATATCATGAAATGTGAAGGTTGGTTGAATTCCTGACTAGATCCAAATTATTATCACTTACTCACAGAGTCACAAGACAGATAAAATAATTATTCATAGTCTCACAAGACAGAAACATAATTTCTAATGGCCTATGACGTTAACATATTTTGACACTAAACAACGTCTACTAGTGATGGTGCTTATTTCCCTATTATGGACCAGTGTTTCCCAAACTCTGAGTTAGGACCCACCAGTGGTGGGTCGCAAAAAGTTTTTGAAACATTAAAAACAACAACTTTGCAAGCACCATTGCCTGGTTCGCAGAAAAAAATATTGGCTGGAATACTAACCTGTGGTGTGAGGTAATCTTCATACCCCCAAACTAAAATATCACATTTCCCTTTTTTCCTATAGTATTTGGTGTGCCATAGATCATGTGTGAACCCAATTTCAGCCTTTTTCTGGCCTGGAAGTTCCTAATTGTACATCTTGCTCTCCAGTTCAGCCTTCTGGGTACCCCAGAAGGTTTGGGAGAACAGTCCTTGAACTCTATTTCTAGGGATAGTCTAGCACAGGGGTGCTCAATAGGTGGATCACGATCTACTGGTAGATCGCAAGGCAAAATGAGTAGATCGTGGAGTGCCGACCCCCCCCCTTCAGGTGCCTCTGGGAGGAAACGCCGGGAGTAAGGCCCATTGTACTCAATGGGGCTTACTCCCAGGTAAGTGTGGCTAGGATTGCAGCCTCACAGCCTAATCCTAGGCATGTCTACTCAGGAGTAAGTCCTTTTATACTCAGTGGGGCTCAAGGTACACCAGCATACATTGTACACATAAATGTTATATGTTATGATGGCGCGAACATTGTAAAAAAAAACTCTGGTAGATCTCCGGGCCTTGCTGGGTTTCAAAGAAGCTCTCGAGCCAAAAAAGTGTGAGCACCCCTGGTCTAGCAAATGTCAACACATACATACTATATGTAAGGTCTCTAGCAGCCTCAGGAGCATAGGACCTCAATTATTAATTATTTGTTTAGATTTTTTGGGGTCTAGTGGGTCAAGGTAAATTGCCATTGTGAAAAGTAGTTCCCAGTGCTAAAATAGTTTGGGAAGCACTGTTTTGGACCTTACTGAATGTAAATATGGGAGATCTGTATAGGCTTGAATTCTAACACACTTCTACATGAACGAAAGCGCCTTCTATTCTTTGGAGTGGGAGAGGTAAAGATCTACTTTTTGAGGAAACTCTATTATGCAGTGCTCCTTTTATGAACAGAAGGAGCTTCAACCCATGATCAAAATCAATATATGAAATGCATAAACCCTAGCTGCAAAAACACAGTTCTAGCAGCAGTAGAGCGCTGTGACAGTACAGCTATTTATGGCAAAAACAACCCTTTCTAGTTAAAATGTTTAAAAAGGTAGTCATTCTGTATAGATATACTGACCAGTACTTTGCATGTAAAAATGTTTTGCTGAGACTGAGATGTTGGCTAATTATCCTGTGTTTTTCCATAAGCAGGGAAGGCTTTTTTTTGGCACCATGGGTGTAGGTGTTCCAAACATCTGTTTAGTCAATGTAAGAAAACTCCTCTACATGTGCTAAGTTTCAACACTTGCTGTTCAACAGGAATCAGAAGTGACATATTCTGTGGAAGATGTGCAAGGCCTGCATGTGTTATGGCAAAAGGGAGGCTTAGAAAGCAGTTAGCAAATGAGTCACGGCGATCTCTATCCAAACGCGAGGATGATGACTGCGTAAAGTCTTACAGGCAAAGGCAGTTTATTTCAGCTTTGTCATCAGCACCCAACACACCAGAAGAATCAAAGGAACATTGTGTGCAGGCGACATCAGAAAGCCAGAGAGTCCAACAGGATGATCAATGTGGATCATTAGAAAGGAGAAAAAATATTTCTCCGCCGCTAGACAACTTCCTTATCTGTAAATACATAGACTCTGATAAATATCAAGACTACTCAACAGAAAAGAAACACAACCATAGCAAAAATTTAAAGCTGGAGAAAGAGCAGAGTGCAATGAAGAGCAAACAAACAAGAGATTGCCGTATGAGTGATGACGAGATGCCATTATCACCATCCGTCAAGAGAACATATCAGCCCAAAAGTGTTAGCTTTTATGTACCTGACCTGGAGACAGTAAAGAGGGTGGATGTAACAACGAGTGGCTTAAGTGAGGTGAGATCCCCTAAGAACAGACGATTGCACGAGTGTATTCAAGGAAACCTATCCTCAGCTCTGGCAAAGAGATTGCTTGGTGATTCAGAAGCCAAAAGTAGAGTAAAGAAAACATCTCCCACTATTGCAGGTCCTGAGGAAAAAGGAGAGACTGAACTAATTTCGAAGTGTAAAATAAAAGCTAAAAGACAAGACTCATTAACTGTGAAGTTAAATTTACATCCCTTTCGGAAAGTAAGAGTCCATCCTGAAGAACGTCTTCCTGAAGAAAACACTGAACCACACCCATGCTGTCAACCCAAAAACACATTAACTGAGCTCCAGCAGACAATGCCTCAGGCTTCCAAAAAGGAAACAGTGAGAAGAACAAGAAAAACAAAATCAGAATTTTCTGTGATTGCCCAAGAGACATTGGAGGGCAGCAGTGAGGTGATTAACTCCAGACCAGTTGAAGAAAAAGAGCCTGAACAAAATGGCAACAAAGCAGTGACATGCAAGTCATGTCCTTCTAAGAGAATTACTGAGGATCTCACACCCACCAAGCATTTGCAAACTCCAGGCTGCACCAGCAGCTGTCCTTCTTACTTGATAGATGGAACTTCAAAGATGACTATTTCTATTCTTGCTCCCACATCTGAAAATTCACAGAGTATTTCACAGAATACAGCAAATTATATTCCCATATCAATGAATTCTAAGGAGCTTAAGGAACATGCTACAGAGACTCCAGTCTTGGCCTTACATCGGGATTCTCTAATGACAGAAGTACAGGGACAAGATCATAATCCTCCTCCAGCAATCTTTATCCAGAGAGAAAACAATGAGTCGATAAGTCCCAAGAATGAAGATCATTTGCAGCTACAACAAATTACAGAGAGTACAGCGCAAAGCATGAATCTGGATCAATTAGAAAACCAAAAACAAAGAAGACAGGATGAAAATCAAACCATGAAAGATGGGTTGGAAGATTATGAAAGGGCTGGAGAATTTGAAGCTGTAGAAGGAAACCTAGATAGTACACAACCTCGTAGCTTTGACAAAATACCATTCTCTCTATCTAATGCACACAGGCATTCAGAAGAAGTGAACACAGACCAAACAAAATCTCCAGTTCACTTGAGTGATTCCCTTTTCAATTCTCAAGCCAATGAGCATCTAGCCACTAAAGAAGGTCTTGAAATGCCGGACGGTTTGCGTATAACTGAAGGCATAGAAGACTATGGAACAAAAACGCAACAGGAAAGGGAAGATGAAAAAACAGAAAGCAACAGAGAGTTGACTAAAATGTTTATCCCAGATTTAACAGACAACTCAGTGAATGTGAAAGAAGAAGAAACGCAAACTGGAGATGAATGGGAGAATAACAAATTCAAAACATTTCCCAAAAGCCTTGTCAAAGTGACCATTATCTCTAATACATCAAGTGTCCCCAGTTCTCCTGAAACGGAAAATACCCATCTGGATGGTAACATCAATCTTGAAACAAACACTAATGTGCATGTGGATAATGAGAGTGATTTGCAAGAAGCTCTGAACCATCAACTTGATGAAGGTAGCAGCAAACATAAAGAAGGCAAAATGCCACTAGAAATCCATAAAGATCCTTCACTGTTACGGGAACTTAAAGACACCAATTATGAAGAACAAACCGAGATGCCTTTAATCCCTTGCAGTACAAATAAAGCCGAAATCTCTGTTCCCAAATCTGCGGGGTCTCCCTCATGTGCTGATTATGATAAAGAATTACCTTTACAGGTGGAACAAAGCAAAGAAAATGTTTTAGTTAATAGTTATCCTTCTTTAGCCTTCTTCGTAGACAAAAAACCCTATTCTATATGAACCTTCAGATTTCTTGATGAGAACAGGACACTTCAAGAAATCAGAACAATATTTAATGGAAAGCAAGGAGCTGCTGAAAGTCGGAGCAGGAACATATATCTGCTGGTCTCACAGCAGAATTCAGAAGAAAGAGGAGGCACAATTACTGAACACAGCTGTGATTATAAATTATTAGTCATGACGGCATAGCATGCTTCATTACAACCTATTCATACCATAGAGAAACTGATTTTTATTTTATATAGACATTCAACAGATATACTGAAATTTTAACCATCTTTCAGATAAGCTAGGGAGAAGATTCAACCCCACCCCTTAAAAACAATTTCAGTAAATTTCATTATGGAAGATCTTGCATTTTCCTAAAATTGAAGCGTACACCCCTTTTGGAAAACTGTTAAATTTCATTGAGTTTTTCCTCCCCAAGATCTCAGAATATGAATTTGTAAGATTTTTTTGAATGTCTTCATCAAACACTCAGAAGACGTTACAAGATTCTTTTCCTACCAATGAGGAAAGCAAGACTGCTAGTCTTTACAATAACTGTGTGACACTGTGTGTACAGTATGAAATATTTAAATCTTTCTGGGTACTCTTAAAAAGGTTTCTTGATGGAATGTACAGTTCTTTCCACCCTACATTTATAAGTGCATTCCATTTTTCTTACTTGTAAATTTCTTCTGCTAGAGGCATCAGGAAGGTAGTTGTCACACCTGGGAAAGGTCCTCCTCCTTCTCTTAGCTACAGGCAAGAACAAGTTGGTAGGAGATGAAGGGAAACCTGGTACCCGAGACCTCTCAACCCTATTAAACTGCCCAATGCCATACATTTCTGTACAGAAAATACTCAGGAGAAAATATTAAGGAGGTCAGGATAGAGAAGAAACTTTTTGACCTGTCAGATCTCAGTGTAAGCTGCATGGTTCAGAAAGCAGAGGAAGATCTTCTCTTAGCATCTCAGAGAACGGAATGTACAGAGTAGAGAAATGGTCTTTCTCATGAACATTCCAGGGTGCCATGCCCAGGGAGGTAGTTGTCACATATGGGATGTCCAAAAGCAGTGGCGTTTATAGGGTGGGTCTCCTCACCATATGGGAAATATGAGCACAATCTCAATGATACTCTTCTGCCAAATGCTGCTTTGGCCAAAGAGAAAATGTCTGCTTTTACTATGCTTTGTAAAGATATATGTGGTGAGATATGCACATAGTAGCCCTATATATGTCCTTCAAAGGGTTTACTGCTGACAGAGACAGCCATTCCTGCTGGCAGAGACAGCCATTCCCTGAAGCCATGATTTCCTGAGGAGCAATATGCCCTAATGATTAACAGTATTATGCACCCAAAAAGGCATCTAGAAATGGTGGGTTTAAGCATGTGCCTTCTGGAAAGGGTTACAGGCAACCAAGATCTTCCAGATCTACTCTACCGGCCTTCAGTTTCCCTGTGGGATTAGCTAAAACAGAGCATGAGGAAAAGAAGCCCATCTCCTACAACACTGGGCATTAAGGAAACAGTTCGGCTGCAGGTCTAGGGGGCCAGCCACCTTCAGCATTTTGGCCCCTCTCATGCAGTGTGTCACTTGCCTTTCCTGCTGTTGCCAGCTGTTACTCCTTCTCACTCCTGAGGCCATCATCTGTTTGCTTCTCAGGCAGCAAAGGCAATTGCTTTTTCCCCACTGTTGTTTGCTCAGGCACCTAAGTAGCTGAGCAATTAGTGATGGTGGCAAAGAAGAGGAAGAGGAGCAGCCGCTGCTCACCATCTCCCTCTGGATAGCAGGAGGAATTAGCCAGCCATGTCTTCTGATTTGTGACCTACACTTCCACAGATTCCTGAAAGGCCTATTCTCAGAATAGGGCTGGGGAAGAGGTTACAGAGGCATCTTGGGAGTCTGAACTCCACATGTAAGAAGTTAGTTCAAAACTCCAAAGGCCAAGAGAAGAACTCCAGAGCACGGGAAGGTTTAATTTGTCCTTGAGTTTGGTAGGGCTATAGTCAACATGTGCCTCAATTCTTGGGGTAGCAGTGCCCTTGCTTGCTTCTCAGAGGAAAAATGATATGCATAGTCAGGAGAGAAGGGGGGGGGGGAATGCCAACCGTCTTCACTGTGTCTGTACCTCAGCTGCTGGGCCCCTTCTTGGTTGAAGAAGGAGCAGCTGCTTGGTTGAAGAAGAAGAAAACAAGGAGGGGACCACCCTCTGCACTGCCTCTGAAAGGTATGTAGGAGAGAGAAAAAGCAGGCAGGAGCAACCACTGCTGGTAGCAATGCTGAGGTTAAAAAAAAAAAAGGAAGAACAAGAAAAGACTTCATCAGATTCTTCTGGGGAATTGCAACACTTTCACTCCTGCTTAGTTTCTGGCTATCACTGTGGGCTCTTGCTGCGTCTGGAGGTCATATTGTGACTGCTAGTGATGTGGAACCTGGAACTTCTCAGCCTGCTCTTTTCTTGTCCAGGGTAGGACTGGAAAAGGAAGCCTGTCTGTCTCTTTAACGTGAGCCTGGCTTGTTCCCAGCCGCAGTGGCAGGAGGGACAAAGCAACTTATGACTGAATTTCAGGAACATGAGGGTGGAAGGAACAGCCTGAATATTGCCATGGCACTTGGGGCCTGTGTCTCAGGAAAGTGCAACGATCGCCCACATGGAGGATGGATGGAAGAACTGGCATTGCCGTGAGGGACTGAAGAATATTCTGCTTCCTCTGTTTTCTCTGAATAATTTTGTTCCCTCAAGTCCCTTGGAACTAAGGAAAAGGCAGGAGAATAAAACCTGTTTAAAGTTTGCTTGAATGCTGTTATTGTAAGCGCAATTACAAACCCCCAGCAAAGTTCTGTTGCTTGCTAGCCAGTCAAAGCTGGTCTGAAAGCAGTCCATCTCTTTTGTACCCTAACATCCTGACCTTGCCTGTAGCCAAGAGCAGGCATTTTCATCACTGTGATCACTGGCACTGCCAGGCACCTCTGAAGAATATTGTATAATCTCTGTTTTTTAAAAGATGGCACTGAGCTGGGGGTGGTCATAGTCCTTTGTTTAGGGAAGGTGTGACATATTGGAAAAAATCACATCTGTCTCTTTCAAAAATATGGTTGCCATTTTGATCTGATAAGCCTGATTTAGTTGTTGTTACAACCAGGTGTAGCTAATTATTCCAGTCTTATAAGAAAAAAAAAAAATCTGAAAATAATTAGCTAAAAAGTATCCACATAAATAGTTTCTGTGGCGTAAAGGCTTTAGACAATTCAAATGTCTATTGTTAACTCAACGTTTTGAATAATAAATATCTCATTTCCATATCATTCTAGGATTGATCTCTTGAGCAAGCCAATACATTGTCAGCTACATGTAGCATTTCTTTGCAAAAGAGGAGAAGAAGGCTGCGAAGAGGTAGAGAAATGAGATGCAAAGGATTTTCAACAGTTTTGCAGGCAGTCTAGAAAGAAAAGAGAAATCCAACTGACAGTTGGGCTAATTTGGGTCACTTTACTTCTGGCTAAATCAATTTGATGGGTCACTTAACATCAAGGTTGTCAATTGTTTTGCTGGTTCTCTGGTTATGCTTTTTACAGCAGGCGGATATACAGATATTTATAAAATGAAACTGGCATAGAGATCAGCCGTGAGAAGGAAATTCACCTACTTAATTTCTATGTATCAGATTGCTGCCTGAAGTGGAATGTCTAGGGAAGGCCTATGACAACTATGGCTGTGTATTTTGATATGAACAATCCTCAGCAGGGGTAGAATGTTAGGAACCCAACCATTATAGTTATAATTTGATCAGAAGGGTTTTCTGATTCTAATTCTGTCAAAATCCCAACTACCTAGCAGCTATGCCATTTTATATATGCAGTTGTGTACGATTTATAAATACCCGGATTAAATAAGATGCACGTGAAGAGCTGATGGGTATGAAGCAGTAAAATGGGTGGCTCAAGTATGCGAATTAATATACCACAGTGAAAGAAATCTCCCTTCCTGGGGGAGGACCCACTCATAAAACATAGTCAATTTGACTAGGATAATTATTTCTTTCCTTGTTCTATTAGCAAAACTCAGGCATAAAGCAAAACTCACAGTTTCTCTGCTACCATAAGGCTATAAGGACAAGTATTTCAGGGATGTATGAGTGCAGTGGATTCTGCTTCGGAATAGGGCAGGCTGGATATGATGACTTTGGAGAGCCTTTTCCACCGTACGATAGCATAGTTTGATACTGTGTGAGCAAGCATTAAGATATAATATCCATTTTTTGGTTTTGAACTATAATGCTGTTCTCTTCTCCTCAAGCAGAATTTTCATATAATTTTGTGGTGTCATATACATTAACTTATTAATGCCCTAATAATAGTAATGGAAACTTGATTTCCTGCTTAGCTTTCTCAGGTTCTCTAATTCCTGACAGGCTTTTTCTCACACAAAAATCACTTGGGGTGGGGGGGGGGCGGGTAGGATGGCAGCCTGAGGCCAATTGTAGAAACAAAACTGCATGCCTGTGGAGCAACCTGGATCTTTGCTTTCATGCAGAAAAAAGAAACCATCGACAATTTACATGAGGATCTGGAAAAGTGCTACTGCTATAGATTATGCCCTCCAGCACACACAACAAAAGCCAAGATATTGTTCATGTATAGGGAAGACATAAATGCTTTCAACATGACTAATAAGTGCCAATAGGAGAGGCGAAGATACTGCAAGTATCTATTTCAGTAAGTGCCTTCTATCCTGGGAAAATGGAGCTGGCATTGCTATTGTTGTCTCCCCACACATACCCTGTGCATTACAGCTAGTAGTGATAAGCATGGGAAAAGCTGATGTCTGGTTTGGGGCGACTCCTTTGTCAGTTTGCCAGTCACAAAAGCACTACAAAAGCACTACTCTTACTGGTGAAAGCCAGTAACTGGATGGAAACAGCCACACATGTTTTCTCAGAAATGCACCCCATCATGTTCATTGGGTTTATCTCCCATGTACACATGCATATCATTGCAGCTTCAGAGAGTCAGATACAAATTAGGAGATTCGTTTTTTGGAGAAGAAGGGTAGAAATGTTAACAGAAATTGCTTTATACTGTAAAATTCCATTGTGTGAAAATATCCTTCTCTTATCCATGTTTACTCAGAAATATACCCTATTAAATTCAATGGGACTTACTCCCAAATACATAGAATTGCAGCCTAAGAAAGCTGGATTCCTAGATCCCACTGACATTCCTGGGACTTGTCTTAGTCACATAACTAAATTGTCTCATTGATTTTGGTGGGGGCTAATTAAAGTTGCCAACCAACCCAGCTGGAGATTCACCATTGCCTTTAAAGCTCCTGTTACAATGAGAGACTAAGGCCACAATCCTAACCAACTTTCCAGAGCAGACATAAGGGCAATGCAACTCCAAAGTAAGGGAACGAACATTGCCTTACCTTGAAGAGGCCTCCTTGACTGCCCCCCAACTGCAGGATGCAGCACATGCTCCACTGGCACAGCTATGCCAGTGCTGGAAAGTTGGTTAGGATTGCGCCCTAAGTCAATCTGGCTCCAGATTGTCTAACTAATTAGTTATTGTCTCATAACTAAATTGTCTCATTGATTTTGGTGGGGGCTAATTAAAGTTGCCAACCAACCCAGCTGGAGATTCACCATTGCCTTTAAAGCTCCTGTTACAATGAGAGACTAAGGCCACAATCCTAACCAACTTTCCAGAGCAGACATAAGGGCAATGCAACTCCAAAGTAAGGGAACGAACATTGCCTTACCTTGAAGAGGCCTCCTTGACTGCCCCCCAACTGCAGGATGCAGCACATGCTCCACTGGCACAGCTATGCCAGTGCTGGAAAGTTGGTTAGGATTGCGCCCTAAGTCAATCTGGCTCCACCTCCTGGACCTTAGTGTCCACCCCGCTTTCCAGAAGGCCAGAAATAATCCCTGCAGCACTGCAGTCACTTCCTGTTACTGTGGTGTGATCATGGTGGGTGGAGAATTCCTGCCCTGACATGCAGTTGGAGGGAGAACTCTACACATGTAGCATTGCTGAAAAAATGGGTGATCTGTCTGAAGAGCACACACTGCATCCACGTTGGGGTGAGGAGCAGCTGGAGAAGTTCACTTACCCCAGGTTAAGCCTCCACCACAACCAGACAGCCTGGGTGAGGTAAGTAAAAACATTTTTATGCTTACCTCTCTGTAGGCCACCTAGCTCTCAATGCTGGTGTAAGTCTGAAAAGAGGCAGGGGGCATACTGGACCAGGAGAATGGGGATAATATCCTGGCATGTGCTGGTGCCGAGATCCATCCACCCCTACCTCCTGCCCTCCCTCCCTGCCCTGATCCTCCCCTGAACCGTCTATGACCTGACCCCACCAGCACCTTACCGTCTCTGAGGCAGGTTGAATCGAAGCCTCTGGCTGTTTGCACGAACAGCACCAATGCACACGATGGTGACACAAGATTTACAACAACATAAGAGTAGTCTTATGGCCACAGACTATAGGAATTGCGCCATTAATCCTATTTGATGAAGGATTTTCTCTTGGATTTCTTGTGGAACAAAGTCTGTTACTCAACTAAAAACCATTGCACCGCTCTTGCACATTTACTGGAAACTACAGCCTTCACTCATCAATAAGTAATCTTACAATAAAGCTGAGACATAAACTTATAAACAGGCAGTTCAGCCTTGCGTTGCCTCTTAAGAGACAGTAACAGATATTGATCTTGGAAATAAAGAAGTGAGTTCTCTTACCTCAGGGCAGGCATTCCAGCCTCTCATTAGCAATGATGATATGGGTTTGGGAATTGAATAGCCTATTGGAGGCCTGATGTGATGGTAAGCCATATCTGCAGCAGCGGCAGCTGTAAATAAGAAATTGATAATGATGTTGAATTATTATTCAGCCCCCTCTCCCCAAGAGATCCACATGCATGGACTTTGTTTGCTGGATCCACATATCTATTGCTGTAGCAATGTTGACCCTTTGCGCTGGAGTCTGAGAAGAATCACCTATTGATTCATATCCCAAATATGTCAATCTTCTTGATGAATGAATTCCTCTTGGATTTCCTTAAAGAGAGGATCATGCAGCAGCATTCATTAATCAACTGAGGCTGCAATCCTATCCACACTTACCAGGGAGTAAGACCCATTGGCTATTATGGGACGTACTTCTGAGTAGACATGCATAGGATTGGGCTCTGAATTATATAAATAGCATGGCCAATTCTACCTAAATTCCCCTGCTGATGCAGCCACACCAATGGAATGTGTATTGCATCTGTGGGGGGGGGGGGGAGATGGAGGGTTTCCTCAGGGTGAGGGAAAGCCTACCCTGCTGCTATGGGACTCCTCAGATCTATGTAAGTCTGAGATGTGTAACGGTGGTGGATAGGGTGAGGTAAGGGGCTAGGACAGGGCTTTTCAGACTGGGGTGTCATGATGCCCCAGTCTGTGGGCCCTGCTCACTTTCACCTTAATGGGCGGGAGCAGCATGGAGGCAGGTCGGAGGCAGCAGCGCGATCCCTGCAACCTTCTGCAGGACTCCCTGCAGCTTTGAAAGCGAAAGCGGAGCAATCACGCCCTGCCTCCGCTAAAGCGGAGCATGATCGCTCCACTTTCACTTCTGAAGCTGCAGGGAGCCCTGCAGAAGGTCGCACAGGGCTCCCTGTACCCCCTGGGAGGCTGCAGGAGGCTCAGGTACATGCAGCCAAGCCCCTGCAGCCCCCCTGAGCAGTGTGATCCTGGGGATTGCGCCACTGCCTCCCCCCTGCTACCTCCCCGCTGCCCCCGCAAGAACTTAGAGCAGCTCAAACTCTTCCCGAGAGTTTGAAAACCGCTGGGCTAGGATATGGGTGCCCATGCACCAGCAGGGATAGGGGAACGGGCAGCAGAATTTGGGGAAGTGGTGGAATTTGGGGGTGGGTTCAATGGCAGCTTGCCTTGGGTCACCCTTGCATTCTCCCCACGACAAATACAAATTGAATAGATAAATATGGGTATGTAAGCAACCATGTTAATTTCAAGGTTGCAGGTATATAGTGTGTATAGACCATTGCTTTTCACTGACATGGTATCTAAAGATGTGCTACTGTAAATAACTGTAATAATCTGCTCTCTGCCGCCACCACCACCACCACCCCCGGCATGTCTGCATGTATACCTACTGGACACTTTTAACCAAGTTTTAGTCTAGTTCATACCTCTTATCAGGAATTTGTAAGAATACTAATGAAATTAATTAGAAGTTCATGGCTTCTTAATAGGAACAACTAAGGAGTGAGGAGCAGGAATGGTGTAGAGGTCAACCAGTTTGGGTCCACTAGAGGGAGCACCTGAACAGCCAAGCCCTGAACCACCAGTACCAGTGATACTGTGAGTGCCCAGTATGCCATCAGGGAGTAGGTAGGTTTTTGTCTCAGGGACCCCAGCAACCTAGCACCACTGCTGGTCAGGTGAACAGGAAGCTCTATCTAATCCAGGAAATATTCCTTCCAATGACAGAAGGATGTAAAGATACCACAGGCCCTTCCCCTGACTCCCTCTTGCTCATGGCACAAAACTATTCTGTAGTAATTTCTTTCCCTTGTATTAGATTTAGGATGATGGCATGAAACTCAGACTAGTGTACATCTAATTTTCATTTTTGTGCAACATTTTATGTGGTTAACAGCTATATGCCACCACATTATGATAAAGATAGACTGCGGTTAGTCCCTGGGAGATTCTGATTTAGTCACACTAAATTATCCAAGGCTTGCAAGGACCTAGAAACTAAATGTAGCATTTACCTTCTGTTACAGCTACAAAAATGCTAAAAAATTAATTTATGGACAAGTTCTCAGCTTCAAGTCTTACACCTGAAGCTAGACCACCCACTCAGCTGAGGAGCAAGGTTTGAGGCATTTGAGATTATTTGCAATCAGTTTCTGTTCCTTATATAAGTACCCAAGTGGACAAGGATTTTGCCATGCAACCAGTACAGATAAATAAAACAAATCTAAACAGTGATGACATATGCATAGTCTATGCCCTTTTGGTCTTGCCGCAAAGAACAAATTGACCTTTCCACTGCTATACCATAATGCCCATTTCAAGAAGAAACTGCCTCTAGTCTCCCAAACGGCATAATCTTTCAGATTTAGACTAGCAATTAAGTGTAATTCATCTTCACCACGAATCTTTAACTACCCAGCAGTCTGGGTTTGATTGATAAACACCACTGCAGTGGTCTAATTGGTTGGCACTTAGTGCTTAAGTAATGGTTTGTTACCTTTTTATTTCAATTATGCCTGTACTAGAAAACCTAAACAGTTTCTCACTAACACCACCTATTCACTCTTTTATTCTTTTTAATATGCTTGTTTCTATCTTCCTACCTGGTTTCTTGTAATTTGAAAACACTGGATAAAAACCATCATGGTTTAGAATTCTAACCATTTAGAATTCTCTTTTTAAAAAGTGTTACATTGAAGGTTAAGGTCAAAAGGTGCTTTTGTGCCCAGTAGCATACCTGGAAGGGGCAATGGGGGCAAATGCTGTGGGTGCCAGTCTTGGAGGGGTGGCACCATGACCTGCTCCCTCCAGCACCAGATTTTTGGTGCTACTAGAGCAGTGCAAAAGGTTTCATTACAGCCTGGGACACCTCCTTCCTCCCCCCTTTTAAAAGGGGGAAAGGAGGAGGTGTCGTGGAAGTAATTGCGGTCACATCATCGTGTCAACGCAATTACTTCCAGGTCAGGGGCAAAAGATCAGGGGTGGCTCCAGGCACAAAAAGCACAAGGACCACCACTGTTTGCATCTTTTGTCAGTGTAAAGGAAGGTGAAGGGCAGACCAGGTGCAGTTCCTATAGTTAGTGACTGTAACACGCCTCCCTGTTCCTGCTTCACCCTTTTGATTGGGAAAAACTGGGAATAACAGGGAAAGGCAGATTGCTTCTGCCATGTCAGACTGAGAAACCAGACAGAAGGAGGCTGCCTTGGGAAATCCTCTCTCCCAGCTGAGACCCCTGGGAGCCTTCACGGATCTACTCAGACTTGAACCAGGGATCGAGCTAGTGCAGGTCCCATACTGGCTATTGGGAGTTACCTAGGGCATAGAAACAAATGTCCCCTTACCCTAGGAAACCTCCAGCAGCCAAGAATCCCCCGCAAGATACAGCAAAAGTCACGCTGGCACCTCTGCTTTTCTGTGCAGGAATGGGCAGCCCAATTCTGAACTGCCCGGTGTATGGGGCTCCTGTGGTGCCAGAATGGCTACTGCAGGATCCTGAGCATGCTGGGCAGCCGCTGCCAGCTCCTGTCCCCTTCCCCCAGGTAAGGGAAGTAGCCCTGCAATGAGGCTACTCAGTTCTGTGGCAGCTCTTTAGCTGGTGCAGAATCGAAGAGTCACATTCTGGGCTGCGCAGCCCGACATTGGGCTCTGGATCTGGCGAAACTCAGCTCCACCAGTTCTTACCTCCTCCCACCTTGCTCCTTCCCCCGCCACGCCTTCCCCCTGTCCTCTGCCCTCCCGGGAACGCCTCCTTCCCACCTCCCCCTGCCCCGTCTTACCTCTCTGTTGCCTGGCGCGTCACACAGAGTGCCAGGTGACAAACCATGGTAAGGTTCACAAAATGTGCCTTATGGCACATTTGCAACAGTGCATGCTGGCAGTGAGCCGGCGTGCATGGGTCTGGATTGGGCCCTTAGTTAAAACTGGGCTGCCTGTAATGATTCTCAGAATGGTGGAGTTGGTATTTTCAGTAGCAGCTAGAAAAGTAGAGGTGCTTGGTAAATGAAGACTGGAGTATGCGTAATAAGAACACAGAATTCCCAAAGTAATTTTTGTGCTGGAAATTTCTTCTCAGTAAAAGTTTTGCAACTAATGAAGGCTTGAAGTATAGCCCACCAGGAGAGAAACACACACACACACACACACACACACACACACACACACACACACACACACACACACACACACACACACACACACACACCATTTCCTCCCTAAAAATTCACCAAAAATACTTGGGGAGAACTAACCCATCTGGGATGGGAGAATTTCTGCATCTCTATTTAGGGTTTCCTAACTTAGGTCATCTGCACGATGCCTCCTCTCTTACTTCCCGCAAACCCCCATTCTAATACTCATCTTTTTTTGGTGAAGACTTTTTTGATACTACCTCCTGCTACAACAAAGGCTAGGTTCTTACCCTTCTACAACAAAGGCTAGGTACATATGCATGAAAGGTTGTACATAAATGATTGTACAGTATATTATTTCCCCATTCACCCTGACACCACTCTCCTCTCCTTCCTCTGTTATCTTCCCCGTGTCTGTTTCTAAACTGTGAGCTTGGTGGGATAGGGATGGTCATCTCTTCTGTTGTAAAGCGCTATGCACTCATGGTGTAATAATAATAATAATGAATCAACACCACTACATTTTGGTTGAAATAGGGAGCAATTTTATACAAAATGACCCAGGGTCCAATAACTCACCCGGGAACATATAGCTTAACTAGTACAAGATAAATGGTTACAGCTTTGATTCTCCCCACACATACCCCCAATTCTGTGAACATAGTCGTACTAGAGTAGATTTTTTTAAAAAGTATTGCAAAAGGAGGCAACAAAATCAGGAAACAAACATCATTACAATCTGCAAACCTGAAGCCCAATCTAAATGTTTAGCATTTGAGTGGTTAACAAGACCCCATGCTTATAAGAGCATGGGAAATTAAATTCAGAAATCAGATTGCAACAAGAGCTTATCTTCATCAGTGCAAAGAAATGAAATTTAAAAAAAGTTAGAGAACGCAGAAACAAATGCCAGCAAAACGCTAAAAGTTATATAAGATGCAGCGAAGCTACCAATAAAGAAAAATGTAACATTATGCATCATAAAAAGCAAAACAAAACTTCCCCCAGAGCTATGGACTTGTAAAATGATCATAATTCCATAAATGGCAGAAGAGATGTGAATCTGGATTTAATAAGATCTCAAGAGGAAAGGGATGAGGGGAATTTTCTTCAGCTTCCACCAACAAGGGTTCCAGAAAAGTGCCAATAAATATATATGTTTAAATTCATTGGAGGAATAATGGCTTTGAAAACCTAAGCACCTGAAATATCTCAAATGGAGAAATGGAATGGATGGCTGTTGCACAAGACAAGTGACACTAATTAGTGAGAATCAATGGATTCATGCTTAGAACACGATGGTTCAGGGGAATTCTTTAGACTGCCAGCTTTTCATTGTTTGTAAAGTGCCCAGCACCGTTTCAGTCCTTGGTTGTGAATAATGATGTGGGAACTTGAGAAAACTTTTCAGTAGGTAGCAGGATGAGAGGCAGAGGTAAGGAGAGATTCCTGTAACTCCCTTTTCTCTGCTGCCCCAAGCATCTACTGATCCTCTGCACGGTCCCATGGTGACCCATGACCATGCATAGTGACACATGACCCAGTGGTATTCCTAGCCACTGTGGCACCTGGGGCCACACTTCCAGTGGTGCCCCTCACCTGGAGGTGCTGACCCCCATGCCCACTGCCTCTCCCCAGAGATGTTCTGAGGGCTGGAGAGGCTTTCCTGGCCCTCTGAATGCCTCTGGGGGAGATTCTTAGGGGGCAGTCCTCAGATCAGCATGCCAATACTATCAGCAGCAACTAAGTGCCATAGGAGGCATTGTGGGAGGAGTGGATGGTGGCATGGAGCCATCCGCAAGCCTGGCACCCAGGGCATTTGACACCC